>NC_080404.1:51778750-53275000 GCF_030265065.1 Corythoichthys intestinalis | reverse complement strand
TACATTTTTGCTGCAAATAAATATGGGCTCCAAAAATTTGTTATTGTCCCCTCTAACTACTAATAATCGCTATCGTATCAGTCCTGAAAAACCTATATCGGCCAATCTGTAAAAAAAACGATTTATTACATTTTAATTGAATTATGTTAACATTTTTACACATTAAAAATCATAATTTTTTTTTTTATTAATAGGAAGTAATCTCTAGTTAAAATAAATGAATAATAAAATACAATCACTTTAACAAGATAAACATTTTAAAGATATATTAGGGGAGTGACAATATATCGAAAAGGTGATATATCGCGATACTTTGCAGTCTCAAAGGTTATCGATATGCTCCCGCTGAGAATTGATATACAGTGGTGAGAACAAGTATTTGATACCCTGCCAATTTTGCTGGTTTTCCCACTTGCAAGCCATGTAGAGGTCTGTAATTTGTATCATAAGTTCTCTTCAACTGTGAGGGACGGAATCTAATACAAAAATCCAGAAAATCACATTGTATAATTTTTAAATAATAAATTTGTATATAACTGCATGAAATAAGTATTTGATACATTACCAACTAGTAACTATTTCGGCTTAGTTCTTTTTTAAGAACCCCTCCTGTTCTCCACTCATTACCGGAAGTAACTGCACCTGTTTGAACTTGTTACCTGTATAAAAGACACCTGTGCACATGCTCAAACAAACAAACTCCAACCTCTCCACAATGGCCAAGACCAAAGAGCTGTGTAAGGACATCAGGGATAAAATAATAGACCTGCACAAGGCTGGGATGGGCTGCAGGAAAATAAGCAGCTTGGTGAGAAGGTAACAACTGTTGGAGCGATTATTAGAAAATGGAAGAAGTTCAAGTTGACGGTCAATCTGCCTCGTTCTGGGGCTCCATGCAAGATCTCACCTCGTGGGGCATCACTGATCATGAGGATGGTGATGGATCAGCCCAGAACTACACGGCAGGACCTGGTCAATGATCTGAAGAGAGCTGGAACCACAATCTCGAAGAAAACCATCGGAAACACATTACGCCGTCATGGATTAAAATCCTACAGCGCACGCAAGGTCCCGCTGCTGAAGCCAGTGCATGTCCAGACACGTCTGAAGTTTGCCACTGACCATCTGGATGATCCAGAGGAGCAAAGGGAGAAGGTCATGTGGTCGGATGAGACCAAAATTGAACTTTTTGGTCTAAACTCGGCTCGTCGTGTTTGGAGGAAAAAGAAGGATGAGTACAACCCCAAGAACACCATCCCAACTGTGAAACATGGAGGAGGAAATATTTTTTGGGGCTGCTTCTCTGCCAAGGGTACAGGACGACTGCACCGTATTGAGGGGAGGATGGATGGGGCTATGTATCACCAGATCTTGGCTGACAACCTCCTTCCTTCAGTGAGAGCCCTGAAGATGGGTCGTGGCTGGGTCTTCCAGCATGACAACGACCCAAAGCACACAGCCAAGGCAACTAAAGAGTGGCTCCGTAAGAAGCATCTTAAGGTCCTGGAGTGGCCTAGCCAGTCACCAGATCTGAAACCGATAGAAAATCTATGGAGGGAGCTGAAAGTCCATGTTGCCCGGCAGCAGCCCCGAAACCTGAAGGCTCTGGAGAAGATCTGCCGAAATCCCTGCTGCAGTGTGTGCAAACCTTGTCAAGGACTACAGGAAACGTTTGGTATCTGTAATAGCAATCAAAGGTTTCTGTACCAAATATTAAGTTCGAATTTTGTGATGTATCAAATACTTATTTCATGCAATTAAATGGAAGTTTATTATTTAAAAATCATACAACGTGATTTTCTGGATTTTTGTATTAGATTCCGTCCCTCACAGTTGAAGAGAACTTATGATACATATTACAGACCTCTACATGCTTTGCAAGTGGGAAAACCAGCAAAATCGGCAGTGTATCAAATACTTGTTCTCCCCACTGTATCGTTTTAAAAAGTTTAACAAGTTGCTATCAAAATCTTTGAAAATAGTTTGTCTACGTGAGCTCACCGGCTGCCATTGTGACTGGATTGGACGTCTAGAGCTGTCAATGGCACTGAAACCTGAGCATTCACTGCTAGCTTGTGAGCATTTACAGGTCACTTCCTGTTGATTTTGGAGCATTTACAGGTTACTTCCTGTTGATTGTGTGCCGTCAAGGGCAGTTAATGAGTGCCCAGTAAAGAGTTAGCATGACAAATACAATAAAAGAGAACAAGAGAAACATCTAGAGTTTAAAGACCAAGCAACGTTAAAGTTATTGGAAGTGTCAAGTTGTTGTTAGCCTAACCAAGCCCTAGAAAATTAGTAACAGCCACTCCAAATGACATTTAGCATAAAGTAAATGGTGTTGTGATAATCAGTCGTTTTCCTGCAGCAAACTAAAGGCAAATGCAATGTTTCCCCAGACTTTTTCGGGTGACAAAAACACGTGTCGGATTTGGCGGATGTCGAGTTTAAAAGTTCACCCGAGCTAATTGCGATTCCCCATGGTGACATGCCGCCGACGCGGCGGCGTCCCGCGCGGTGTCAGTAAAGGTAGCGACTGACGCTGGAGTGTGCGCGACTCAAGCTAGTCGCCGGGGTTCAAGCGAGTGTGAAGCGATTAGCATAATAGCTGCCGGAGCGCGTGGAGGCACTCGACTTGTCGCCGTAATGCGACGCTACAACAGGGGGGCGCTGATCGGGTGTGAAATCAGTGGCGCTGTCAACTTGTCACGAACGAACGAATGAGAATGGCCGCCAGCGGCATGATGTCCAATATTGAATTAGGAGGGATGGCAATCGCTAGCTATCATAATACTTAGTTGTAGCCATAAGTGGATTTTAAGGGTAGGCTGGGGGGGGGGCGGGCCCTCCTGGTGGCCAAAAAGTGTCATTGCATGAAACTGACTTTCCTATATATATATATATATATATATATATATAAGTTGTAAAGCAATAAAACTGCAACAAAAATGAATGAAATAAACAAAAAAATATTTTTATGATGGGTCAAAATTATTTTTTTTTCGAACAGATCATGTGACTAGCACCTTAGACGGTCATTTGCTTTGCAAATAATTTTTAAAATAATAATAAAAATCAGGGGAAGGCAATTTTATTTTTCAAATGATTTTTTTTCTTTGTATTGTAATGTAATATTTTTTGGACTGAAGCAACTTTTGGGGGGATTGAATGATTTAGACACAAATGTCCTACCCATAATATACCCCGAACACAAAAAGGATTGCTTCAATCGAATAAAACTTTTTCAATAAAAAATTAAGTGTTCAAATGCAAATTTTTCAATCTCAAATATTTTTTCGCATTCAAAAACGTTTTCTATGATTGCCTTTTTTTTTTTTTTTGATTGAAGTGATTTTTCTTTTGGAAAATTTATTTTTTTGAAGGAACTTATTTTTTGATTAAATAATAAAGACAAAAACATCCTAGCCAAAATGTGGCCCAAACACAAATCAATATTACGTAAATCAAAAATGTTGCTTCAATCATAAAAAAAACTTAAATATAAGAAAAATAGCTGTCACATGCATTTTTTTTTTGTTTCAAATTTATTTTTGCTTTCTTATTGAAGCAACTTTTTTTTGATTGAAAATATAATTTTGTTTGCAGCAACTTTTTTTTTTTTTTAATTGAAGCAACTTTTTTTGATTGAATAATGAAGACACAAATTTATATAACTACAATGTAACTACATTGGCACGACACCGGCGGGCGTACCGTATTCAATGGATGACGATCTTGGCTAAAAGTATCACTTAAGCAGCCTGATTTAGAATTCCTCTCAAGAAAGATGGGAACCAAAAAACGCTCATTGTCAACTTAGTATTATAAATATTCGTTACTTTTATTGCTGACACTGCGTTTTGGGGTCATCAACATGTTGTGCCCCCCTACCCCAAAAGTCAAACTCTGCCTATGCTTGCAGCCAAAGTTTATAATAGATGAAAACCATCGCATTAACTCGCAAGCCACTTCAAGTAACCGCTCCACTGACAGCGGTAGACGTTCAATCCATGATCGTTCCCTCTCAGCCCTGCCTATCTATTTCTTGAACTTTTTGCAAACATGAAACATCGGCCATTTCCTTCATCAAACAAGATAATGTGTCATTAATGGACACATGGTGTGAGTTGCGAGCACTTGAGACACATCGGGTTGCGTGGCAAACGCTACAGGCGCCGCCCGATGCCATCTGTTCACTTTGTTTGCCGAGGCGGGGCACCGGTTGACCTCGTCGCCCTAGCAACTCCGCTCAAATGTCACCATTAGCCCATTAGCACGAAGCCTAACATGGCGTTCATTTAAAGAAATCATGAAAACCAGCATTTTCCATCCAAGGATGTCAGCGGGAAGCCATTTTATTTTACAGGTAGCACAGTGATGAGCCTCAACATTCCAAATTCAAACAAGCCTTAGGGCAGGGGTCCTCAAGTACAAATCTTGAAGGTCCAAAATTATTTTTTTCCATACATGCATGGGTCCATTTATTAATGTCAGTCAAGTACAAGGAAGGTCGAAGGTGGTAGAAGTGATACATTCATTCTGATTAAATAAAAATAGATTAACAAAACATGTTTTTGACTTAAAAAAAAAAAAAATACAAAACAAGAAACATGCAAGTACAATGTTTACATATGTTTACACATGTACAGTGGAGCAAATAAGTATTTAGTCAACCACTAATTGTGCAAGTTCTCCCACTTGAAAGTATTAGAGAGGCCAGGAATTGTCAACATGGGTAAATCTCAACCATGAGGGACAGAATGTGGGGAAAAAACCCAGAAAATCATAGTTTGATTTTTAAAGAATTTATTTGCAAATCATGGTGGAAAATAAGTATTTGGTCAATACCAAAAGTTCATCTCAATACTTTGTTATGTACCCTTTGTTGGCAATAACGGAGGCCAAACGTTTTCTGTAACTCTTCACAAGCTTTTCCCACACTGTTGCTGGTATTTGGCCCATTCCTCCATGCAGATCTCCTGTCGTTGGGCAACACGGACTTTCAACTCCCTCCCTCCGCAGATTTTCTATGGGGTTGAGATCTGGAGACCGGCTAGGCCACTCCAGGACCTTGAAATGCTTCTTACGAAGCCACTCCTTTGTTGCCCTGGCTGTGTGTTTGGGATCATTGTCATGCTGAAAGACCCAGCCACGTCTCATCTTCAATGCCTTTGCTTATGGAAGGAGATTTTCATTCAAAATCTCTGGATACATGGCCCCATTCATTCTTTCCTTTACAAAGATCAGTCGCCCTGGTCCCTTTGCAGAAAAACAGCCCCAAAGCATGATGTTTCCACCCCCATTCTTCAC
This sequence comes from Corythoichthys intestinalis, assembly GCF_030265065.1. Taxonomy (NCBI): domain Eukaryota; kingdom Metazoa; phylum Chordata; class Actinopteri; order Syngnathiformes; family Syngnathidae; genus Corythoichthys; species Corythoichthys intestinalis. The sequence continues at coordinate 53,269,690 of NC_080404.1, read as the reverse complement.
AGTGGGTATGGTGCACGAAGAAGAAGCCTCATGAAGCGTGTGTTTGTGTATTGTAACTTGATTACAACAATGGACACGGTGCGGCGTTGCTCAAAAGTTTGGCTCAACTTTAAACAATGCCTTTAACGTTACTTACAATAGCAGGTTCCTGGGAGAGGGTTTCCAAGGTAACCATTCACAGAGTCACATCTGGAGTGACATGCAAGAAGAAAACAGAGCAAAGTATATTAGCGTTTCACATATGCTGGTGACGACATCTCTATGCCAAAAAATACAAGTTCACAAATAACTCCAACATACATTTCAATCTATTTTTATCCATCTCATTTGTTTGTATAATTATTAATAGTGCAGAAATGAGCGGGCTCATTAAATATAGTTTGATTATAGAAAATAAAATCTCACAATAAAACAATAAAATGAGTTCATATAAAAAAATGAGGTCAGACAGCAACAACAAAAAAACACCGTAATTCACGGACTATAAGGCGCACCTGACTATAAGCCGCCAGCCACCAAACTTGACACGAAAAAGGCATTTGTTCATAGATAAGCCACACTGTGAATCCTCATTATAGGATATTTACACCATAAGATATTAACCGGTAACACTTCATTTGACAATGGCATCATAAGACTGTCATTAGACCAAATGAACCACCATGAAAATTTGAACCAGTTGGCTGAAAAGCTTCATTGCTTCAAAAAGCTTCATTTAGCTATCACTGCTTCCTTATGGGCAGACATTCAACCTTGCTACCACCTGCTTTCAAAACTGTTGTCATCCAACATGCCTCCTAGCATGCATTGCGGCGCTACAGATGTAAATAACAATCAAAATTCATGTTCTTTGCTAACTATTTCTTCAGTTAATGTTCCAGTTACATTAATAGTTAGTTATGGTGTTTGGTTACACTTTATTTGACAATGGCGCCACAAGACTGTCATAAAATAATCCTAATTATGACATGACAATGTCATCAGCATGAACGCATGCTTATAACAGATGTCATAAAGTGTCATCTGGCAAATTATCTCACTTTTGAATGGATGTAAAAGATCTCAGCTGGACATAAATGGAGTCAGTGACATAACATGCCCTATGACACTTAATGACATCTGTCATCAGCATTCAGTAATGCCCATGATAATGTCATGTCATAATAATAACGGTCTTATGACAGTCTTATGACGCCGCAGTCAAATAAAGTGTTACCCTAGTAATCCAAATAAATCAAGAAATAAGATCCACTGGACGATAAACATGAGGGGGGGGGAGAAGTAGCGGCTTATTGTCCAAAAATTACCGTAATAATGATGACCAAAACTTGGAAATGAGAATGAACTAGTAGCGTTCTTGTTTTCATTTATTTATTTTTCCTCTTTGAGGAATGACCTGTCCTTGAGCAGCAAATTTTAAACGGCCCCATTTTGTATTGCTTACTTCTTTGGTGGCTCAACGCTTGAAAAAAAAGAACATTATGTCCTTAATGAAAAGACAAGAGCAGAGGACACAGAGGACGCTTGAAGGAGGACGGCGTTACTCTCGAGGAAAAAAACAAAAAAAGGAAGACATTAGCAATCAGAGCTCGGCCAATTTGTCCCACAGACTGATTGTGATGAACAACCCGCAGCCTCTCTAATTTGACTCTTAGTGCATGTTATCATGGGAAAAAAATGACTTCCTCCTAAAGCCGCAGGCCCTCGTCATCTGAGTCACGTTGAAGGGATCTAGACCACCTTGGATCACTTAAAATCCATCTGGAAATCTTTGCCCACACACACACACAGTCAATAGAACCACTTCCAGGTAGATATTCTTCATCCTCTGCCAAAAACGTTTTTTTTTTTGCATGAGTATTATACTGCCCCCAGGTGGACGATCGGGATGTGACATTATATAAAAACATGGCGCAAAACAGACAAGACTAAAAAAGCAGTTTCTGCTCTTGCACTCCTCTTTAAAAGAAACTGCTATATTTTAAGCCAAAAAAACGTGTTTGATAGAACAATATGTCTATATGCTGCAATAGCTGATTCATGGCGCATGAAGCCCCCGAACTATTTTTAATTTGTCCGTTTTACCCTGAAAACCCCCGTTTACAGAAGTCGCGCAACCGCTTTTGTTTCAACTCTGCCATGGAACGAAAGTAATTAATTATATTTATTATTCAAAATGTCATTTTTAGCTTAGAATCATTGATGTCTAATATTTCGTTTAAAAAAAAAAAAAAAAAGACTTTAAAAAATTATTCACTCACATATTTACAACTTTTAAACACATGACGTCACAATGAAAAAAATGGCGTCTGTAAAAAAGTCACGGATATCTACCTCATCACTATCGCTTAATTGTATTACTTTTTTTTGTTGTTACTGTCATATTTTCTCCGATATGTTAGATGACAAGTAATCGATCCCAAAAAAGAAAATGGAAAAAAAAAAAAAACGTTGAAAGGGGTAAATATTTGAAAAAGAACATCTCGACCACTCCTTGACGTCTGCGATTTCCGCATCGTGACCCTAGCTATATTACCATGTTTCACCCATAAAATCCCCCAAAAAATCCAGCTGTGGCCATTCACAGCTGTGTTTTGACACTCAGTGATACATGCTACATAGAGTTTTTGGATCGAAACAAGGTAAATACGCGATAATATTTCGTTAAAGTGATCCTCTAACTTAAATACATGTAGGCTCTAATAAACCACAATTGTTCTCTTGTATTAAAATATGTTGTTAGAAACACATAAAATGTTAAATCAATGACAATATTTTACAATATTTAGTCCATATTTTGACCGTTAGTTGGCGCCATGGTTTGCGGGCTCGCAGTGATGACGTCAATGGGATCTTTCCAAATGTGTAGCGTGTTCAACAATTGCTTATTGCTGCCTAAACTCGCAAAGTAAAATGCCACGATGTGCTGCTTTTGGATGCAATTTCCAGTCAAATGGAAACAAGGGGAGTGAAGTGAGTGGTCAAGGTGGAATTATTATTCTTAGTGCAGTATAAATGTGCATAAGTGGAAGCTTCTCCCCCTTTTTGGTCCCTGTATGCACGTACCCTACCCACCACGTGTTACAACTGGTGCCTGAACATTTTTCCTGGATCCTCAGTCAAGTAAGGGATCCGTCTATTTTCTGGATCCGACGGTCCCACCACGTCTGCAATATTGGTTTCGGATCTGTCCATTTTTTTGATTCGTCGGTCCCACAGCAGCTTTTCGGAACAGTCTATTTTGTGGAATCGACGGCCTGATCGCGGCTGCGACACTGCCATGGGATCGGAACCGTTTGTATTTTTGTGTGAGACCAAGATTGAGCTGTTTGGCAACAAACACTCTAAGGATACGTTCATACTACAGGTCTTAATGCACAAATCCGATTGTTTGTCATATCTGTTTTGTTGGCGTGCCCGTTCAGACTGCCTTTGTCCATTGAGACCATTCAAGTATTACCCATGCGCACTAATTCGCAGTCCGACACGCGCTGAGCAAGACGACCCACATGTGCAGAAGCATCAAAACAAATGACCACACATGCTGGCTGTCATCCGTCATTCCAGGGATATCATATTTTGCTTTTTAAAAAGCGGACACAAATAACAGACATAAATAATCCCAGTTTAGGCTTATATTCAAAGTATATGGATCGATAGCATGCACGCACTGTCCGTGCATGTCACACGCACATACATCATTCTCAGGCTTATCCTCAACCCATTTTTATTTTTTTATGACTGTTGTCAAGTCCGACCCTTCCTAAAAAGCAGTGTTCAAGGCAAGCTAGGCGCTAATGACGAACAGCAGCACCGCTACCAGAGCGTCTCTCTCGCTTTTTGATGACGCAATTGCTGCATGAATTCCGATTTAAGAGACTGGACAGTACAGACCGCCGCGACAGTCAGAAAAAATGTGGGCCAGATCGGATTTGAACCACATACAAAAGTGACCCAGATCGGATTTGAAATGGTCCAGTTCTATGCGACTTGTCACGTTCAGACCGTCAAGTTAATGCCTCACTCGAGTCGGAAAAACACGAAAAAATCGGATTCGTGCATTAAGACCTGTAGTATGAACGTAGCCTAAGTGGCACTGCACTTTAAATCAAAATCTGTTGCCCTCTGCCCGAAAGCTGAAGATGGGTCTTCACTGGGTCTTTCGGCAAGACAATGACCCTAAACATATGGCCAAATCTACACAGAAATGGTTCACCAGACACAAAATTAAGCTCCTCCCATGGCCATCTCAGTCCCCAGACCTCGTTTTGTTGGCAAAAGGGGGTTGTACAAAGTATTAACACCAGGGGTGCTAATAATTGTGACACACATTATTTGATGTCAAATAATTTTTTTCTGTATGTGGGATTTTTTCCCCACTGAATGAATGCACTTGTATTGAAGGTTGGATTTTTCTCTTTTTTCCATTAAGGTCCCATATTATTTGAATAAAAAAATATATTAGAAGCTAAAAAACACATCTTTTTTAGGGTTGCCAATAATTATGGAGGGCACTGTAATCATTATCCTGAGCCTTGTATTGCAAATCGTATCTCAGAGGTTCCCACCCATAGTGGACAATGCGCAGAGTGGAAGTATGTCAAAGTTACTGTGTAATCAATATAAAAACAGTTCAGCAAGTCTAGTCCGTCCCTCACTGTCAATTGCAGCCAATGAGTTAAGGGAATAGAAATGAAAACTTATTCCATGTTGCCTATCCCTAGTCCAACCTGAACCAGTATCTCAATACTTTAGCTGTATAATGAGACACAGAAAGCCAGATTAGAATGAACATGGGAAGAGGGGGACGAAGCGGCGGTCCCTCTCCGGGCGGGCGGACAATCGTAAGCGGCTTACGGTGCCCTAATACGAAGAAGATAATGGCCGATCGGGACGCAACGGCGAGGTCAGAGTTCGCCGTGCCGGGAGTCCTGCTACCAGAGATAAACGGCCCTAGCGTACCGGCTCGGAAAATGACACGCAGGGGACGAGAAAGGAGAAATAGCCACCTTGAGAAAGTCGAATGGACCGACTCGGCTTTTACTTCTGACTCAGACTTTGTAAACACACACCTGCAGTCGCCCGGGGTCGTGACATGCACGCCCCTGCTGAGTAGAAATGAATAACAAATGGCACGCCATCTTGACTGAATGAATGAAAACAAACAAAACAGAAAACAGAGGCAAAGCGCTAGCACACAATACAACTGCTTTCTATTTTTTTTCCTTTTTTTGATCAATGATTTGCCCACAGTCAACTCAGGTGTGACCCTTTCTAGGGCACCCATTGGCAGGCAATTGCATGAGTCACTATGATTCGAGTCACATGTGAGTCTTACTGTTGTGGGCGAGTCGAGTCGAGTCATAAGCAGTGTTGTCACAGATTACTTGAAAAATTGAATTACTGATTACGCCTCAAAAAAGTAATCAAGTTACTTTACTGATTACTTTATTACCAAAGTAACTATTTTAAAAGTAATTTATTGGTAACGTTTTTCCAATTTTTCTCCCTTTGTTGCCTCACATATGAATGACAACAGAAAAATGTTATCGCATGCAATTGACTTTCTGATAATTGAATTTAAAGGGGAAGATCAGAATTTTTCACATAAGGATGACATTATGCTTAACTCATTCACTCCCAGCCATTTACACCAGAGCAAGGCCCTTCGCTCCCGGCCGTTTTACTGGATTTTGACTGACTTTGCAAAGCCCACAGAAAATTCTGTTCTATTGCTGTATAAACATGGAACCCACCAAAAGAAAGATTCGACTCTCTTCTTTCAGCAGAAAAAAAAGTTCATGTTTTTCCAATTGTTTAGAAATCAGCATTAGAAAATAGCTTAGTTTGAGCAATTTTCCAATTTCTGATGAAAAAAACAGAAATTGAGCTTTTTGTTAACGTTTACATTTCAAACATAACTGACTTTAACACAGCTATTTTTTGCTTTAGAGACATCCCAAACATCTGAATAATGTTTTCCTTTTACAAAATAACAGAAACAACAAGACCAAATAGAGCTTTTGATCGAAAAGTAAAAATTAATTTACACATAACTGACAGAGATGACGCTGTTGTGACTGCGACAGCCGGGGTTAACTTTTCCCTCATCGCTGCCTGTCTCTGCTCGGCGAGCAGCACGGACTCAACAGCATCGTCCGCTGCACTAGTGGTCCCAGTCATTCTGCTCGGTCGTCCAGCGCCTGGTATCCTGGACGTCCATTCGGTCGTCTTCCGCCAGTGCCCTGATGGCTCCTTTGCTGGGCTGCAGGAGGAGGGATGGGCGGCGCTGCCCCCTCCCCAACCCACCCCGCCTCCCTGGGCTGGCTGGGTGGGTGGGAGCCGTGGCCCTGGGTTGGCGCCTGCGCAGCGTCTCCGCTCGTCTGCGCGGCAGCTGCGTGTTTGGTGGGGATCGCATGCAACTGGATGTGATTGGGCGGGCTCGGTTCGGGGGTCCCAGTGCCAGGATTGGCAGTGGGGCAGTGTAGGGTCGGTTGCCAACGAGCTTACACTCACAAGGGATTCACACAATTACTGTGTTCTGGATCACAGAGCTGATTTGTGTACACTCTACCCCTCACAATCACTTAGCTTATAGACCCCAATCACCAACTTCACACAATCACGTGATCGCTGTGTTGTGCCGCCATATTGTCCGTCATTGTGTGTCGTATTGTCAATGGTCGTAGTTTCTAAAGGTGGATTCACTTGCAAATTATGGAAGCCCCGGTGCTTTCAGATGCTGTAAACTCATTGGATGAGTTGCATAAAAGCCGTTATTTGGAAAAGCTTCGGTCAATCCAGTCGCCGGATCCATATTTGATGCCCAAACCGATGTTTCCTCCCGTCTGGTGCGTCAGAGCTCGTCCTGAGAACACAAAATTTCCAATCATACTCCAGTTTATGTCACGATGAGGAGTCGGGTACCCAAAATCGGCACCGGCCCGAATATAGAGTCACCGTTGTCACGATTGTAAAATGAAACTTGATCGACAACGGGCCGGTGTGTGCCGAAAAATAGCTGCCCCGCGCGAAATGTCCCCCCTGACGGGAGCGCTTATTTATAACGCTTTATTGACATGAAAACATCGAATGTTTTCATGGACGCGTTACAGTAAAGGATTTATGACTGTAAGATCAGTTTTAAATAATTAAATTACACAAAATATTAGTACTGTATTTTAGTAACAAATCGTGGACTGGGCCACATAACCATCTTTGAACAGAAATGTATTAGTCTACAGGTTTTCACGACCATATCCCAATGACAATCACACAGTTATGACATTTATTAGTTCAAGCAGAGTAAAATAATACATATACACGGTACAAGAAAGTCGTTTCCGTGTGGGCGCTCCCGTCAAGTGGGACATTTCACGCAGGGCGGCTATTTTTCAGCACAACACCTGTTGTGCGCGACCGTGGCGACAAGCTTCGTAGTCTCCGTCTGATGATGTCTGCGATCGTGTAGGCATCATATTGATGTTTTCGCCGCTGTCTAACGGCTGTCGACACAAACGCATCGTGGACCGAGATAAACAAACCGTGCTGCTTTAGAGATTTGCCCTTTTAACAATGGGCACACAGCAACTACTAAAATGACCGTTTATCTTCTCTGTTACTGCAACTAACCGCCACACATGCCTTCACCATTTTGATTAATCAATGTTAACGATTGTCAGGAAGGTTTTTGGGTTCATTTACTAGGCGGTGATTCCTTAGACAAGCAGAAAAACACGCAGTAATAGGAGGAATGTACGTAGCGGTAATATGTAAACACGATGAGCTGACGGACAGTATGGCGGAACCAGTCAGGGGGGCGGAGTTGTGACATCACGTGATTGGGGTCTATAGACGTCCCTACCCCGCTCCCCTTCTTTCCCTGGTTAACAAGCCCCCCACATGGTGTCAACCGGAAATACATCTAGCTGAGGATAACACCAACATATTAATAGTTACTGTAGGCGTTCAATGCATTTCTTGTTGTTGTTTGGGTTTCTTTTCTTGTGTTTCCTTTCTCCTGTTCCCCCATATCCCCTTCCTGTTCGCTGCTTTGTCATAATAAACGAGGTATGTTGAATGATCACAATGGGAGTAAGTCATACTCTCAATGTGAAATATTAAAACTGTTCAGACCAACCAGACACTTAGACTTCTATTTTCCGTGTCAAACAGCTGAACAGGACAGGTTTAAAAAAAAAAAAAATGAGAAAGCACTGAGCAGGAAGTAGTTACGAGGGGACAGAAAGGAAGGAAGCAGACAGAAGAGGTCAAAAACAAACAGCAAGAAATACTTTATTACTAGGGTTGTTCCAATCATGTTTTTTTTTGCTCCCGATCCGATCCAGATCGTTTTAGTTTGAGTATCTGTCGATCCCGAAATTTCCCGATCCGATTGCTTTTTTTTTTGCTGCCGATTCAATTCCAATCATTCCCGATAATTTTTCCCTTCATATACATTTTGGCAATGCATTAAGAAAAAAAAAAAGAATAAAACTCGAATATATACATTCAACATACAGTACATAAGTACTGTATTTGTTTATTATGACAATAAATCCTCAAAATGGCATTTACATTATTAACATTCTTTCTGTGAGAGGGATCCACAGAAAGACTTGTGACTTTGTATATTGTGACTAAATATTGCCATCTATTGTATTTGTTGAGCTTTCAGTAAGTGATACTGTAGCCATGCCCAAATGCATGATGGGAAGTGGAACCACAACTGTGCGTAGTGCTACCAGTTGATATATCTTCTCTGCGTTGGGAAATAACATAAGGTGTTAAGAAAAAGCTCAATTGCTACCAAGCTTCCCCACATTGCTTCCAATGATATTTCTAATCGTAGGGAGAGGGATTGTAAGGCTTTAGCCAATTAAAAAAAGGCTCCAAAGGCTGCCAAAATTCACTCTACTCATTTTACGCTGCCTTTTATCTGACTATATAGATAAAACGGCGCCATTACAGATTGAGCGCGACAATGTGAGTGGGTCGTGCAACGCATGCATTAATTGCGTTAAATATATTAACGTGATACTTTTTTTTTTTTAATTTATTACAGCCGTTATCGGGATAAAATTGATAACCCTACCTTAAGCCTAAACTAAAGACTCTGGATGAGTGTAACATTATGTCTGTCACGTTAAATACAATTTAAAAAACAATTTAATTAAAAAATATATATATACTAAAAAAAGGCATGGCCGACATTTTTTTGCCGATGCCGATACTTTGAAATTGATGTGATTGGACCCGATCAATCGACATCTCTATTTACTACACGCTCATGCTACGTATAGTGGTGCTATCATTAGCTAATTATATTTACCCGTGGACACCACATGGGGGTCCTGATATCCCAGGAGAAAGCCGACACAATTCAGCAATGTGAGGTGGGGAACCCAGTATTATGTAAATAACATGTAAGTGTGGATATGTTGACATCCTATTCTATGCTACTTGATCGCTAATCCTAGCATCGACAATACCTGAGTGTGTCTAATTACACCCAGTCATGTGTGAACCCACTCCGACGCATGTTGTTTACTTATATGAATTAATGTTCGTTCATTCGCCCCTTCCAGTCAAAAAGGATCAAACGTCTCGCGGCGTCACTGGCAGCAAAACATCCAACTGCTGTAACGATAACATCCAAACTGCAACGTTACACAACTTGTGCTGCGTCATCCCGTTTTTATGTTCTATTGGCTCAACACGCACACGCGCAAATACACACACACTCATCCACTAGTGAACTGTTGGCCTCCGCCGCTGAATTTATAGATGCAGCAGTTTAGTGCGTGTGTGTTGTGTTCACACGCTGTACAGGTCTGCCAAGCCATTTAGAATATTATAGTGCTGCAGTGCTCCAAACTGGCCCAGTCAGGAAAAACGCACACACTATATGGCAGAAAGACATTGCTTACCAGTACTTGCATCTGCACTTTGTGCAAACATTGACTTTGGATGGCTAGTCAAAACTCAGTCATAACAGTAAATGTCATCTCTTGCACTGCCATCCACTGGAAAGACGATTTAAAGCAGGAGCGTGGCGGGCCACATTGTGGTTAGTTTCCTTCGGTACAAATATTTGACTCAATGGCTGCCATTGACAGTGCCCAATTGCAGTTCCTGGCACGGTCAAGTTAGGCGGTCGCCCGGGGTGGCAAATTGCTTGGGGCGCAGGCATACGAGTGATGGTCTACTATTATAATTGGTGCCCTTAAGGCAGAGTTATACTTCCGCGTCAGACCTGCGCCGTCAAGGAAGACCCGATTTACGACCCTGCGCCGTAGCCTGACACGCTCCTATTGATTTTTCAAACCCTAGCGTCACGTTAACGCATATGACGAGGCGGAAATAGATTGTGATTGGTTCGCTCAGACTGTTGTTTGCGGTTCAGCAGCAAATCACCGCCTTTGTAAAACATTTTTCTACACGCAAAAATGGACCAAGTCGACGGGAGTATCATCGAAGACCAAGTCTCGTGAAGACATCATAAAGTTTGCCAAATGGCAAATTTAAAAAAAAAAATGGAAGAACCACCGAGACGTGCGTGTTCGGAATCGAGTGGCCACACGAAGTGGTGAACCAGTCGGCCAAAAGCTGCCAGCTTTTTATCACTTTGTGTCGTATTTTGGGTTGGTGCACTTCAATATTTATTGTGTACATATGCTTGCTGTGAGTCTTATTTACGTGTCACACAGGGGTCGCGTTAACCGAATATTTTCCGTCGTTGACCAGTTTTTTAAAACAGTGACGGAAAAAAATGAAGTCCATCCGTCATTTTGACAGGTTGCAATTCACACCTCAGACCACAGGGTGGCAAGTGAGCATATTAATTAGCTATTGTCTCTCTTGATGCATGACGTCGTTGGCCTTACTCGGAAAAATGTCAAGGCAACTGAGTGTTTGCCTGGCACGGCCAGACTGTTCTCCCTGTATTTTTCAAACACTGAGAGAAAAGTCTGGGACACAGAGTGGGTACAAAATCAATCGACAAATCAGATTTGTTTATTTGCGTGACGTGTTCTTCAAGAGCAACGTCACTCTTGCACGCCGAAAGTCGTCTCTACAGCAACACGGATGGCGGGAGAGCCGAGAATATGTTCAAATCCGCGGTAAATTCAGTTTTAAATTAGCTAAAACACATCGACACGAGACATTGACAACAGTCTGTCTCGCGCTAGCCATGTTGAATAAACTCCGTTCTCCTCGTATGTTTACTTCCGCGCGCAAGTCCCTCGTATTTACTACATATTTTGACCATTAGTTGGCGACATGGTTTGCGGGCTCGCAGTGATGACATCATTGGTATCTTTCGTGTTCAGCAATTGCTTATTGCTGCCTAAACTCGCGAAGTAAAATGCCACAATGTGCTGCTTTTGGATGCAATTTCCAGTCAAATGGAACAAGGGGAGTGAGGTGAGTGGTCAAGGTGGAATTATTATTTTTAGTGAATACATGTGCATAAGTGGAAACTTTTCCCCCTTTTTGGTCCCTGTATGCATGTACCCTACCAACCACGCGTTACAACTGGCGCCCGAACATTTTTCCTGGATCCTCAGTCAAGTAAGGGATCCGTCTATTTTCTGGATCCGCCGGTCCCACCACGTCTGCGATATTGGTTGCAGATCTGTCCATTTTTTTGATTCATCGGTCCCACAGCAGCTTTTCGGATCAGTCTATTTTGTGGAATCGACGGCTGCGACATTGCCATGGGATCGGTCTAATTCCTGGATCTTCGAGTGAGTAAAAAAACGTGGATTTCGATTACTATTGCTATCTTTTATGTTGACTATTCTTTGTGGGAGTTTTCCCCAAATCATACTAAATAATTAAAGCACTATGGCACGCTACAGTGACGACAGTGACTCTGACGTGGACCTCACAACAATGTTGGAGTTCATCAGGGAGCGCGTGTTTGCTTACTCCTGAGCTCCCGAGTGAAGAGTGGTCAAGGAGGAAATATTTTTTTGTGAATAAATGTGCATAGTGGAAGCTTCTCCCCTTTTTGGTACTTTTATACACATATCCTAGCTACCACGCGTTACAATGTACAAGACATGGATTACACAAGGTGTGCTCTTTGGCCTGTACTGTATGTAAAGCACACGACAGCTCTGGATGCTAACAATCTACATAATTATATTGGGATAAGTTTGAAAATGCAATATGCTTACCTTGAATATCTGCTAATAAAACCGGAGTTCCCAATAGCACACACTCTCGCTCCCAACCGGAGTTGTCAACAGCACTCTTTCGCATCATCAGTTTTGCCCAACTTTTGTCTTATCAGGTATTTGCTGCACGCATTTTTCCCTGAAGCTCGTCTTGTGAACAACACACAGTGCTGTCCTGCTCTTCACTTTTCAGATCTGGTTCAAATAGGAAGGGTAGAACTGACGACATGTTGGGAAAGCTAACGAGTGACATGCTGGAATTTCGGCAACAGGACCAGTGACGTCATGCACTGCGACGTAACAAGAATGGCGACCTATCACTGAAAATAATTTTACAAACTTTATTAAAACAAAAACATTAAGAGGGGTTTTAATATCAAATTATTATAACTCATACTAACATTTATGTTTTAAGAATTACTTGTCTTATAAATAGAGGATCCCTTTAAAGGAGTTTACAATAATATTTGTACATTTTACTGACTATGCCATAGTACTGTACTTGTACTACTATACGCCGGTATCTGTATCGGATCGGAAGTGCAAAAACATGGATCGGGACATCCCTAGTTGAAATCAATGTAGGAAACAAAACTTTTTCCCCACCGGAGGGCTGGCAGCGATTCAATAAATGTCCGTTTTACAACCTGGAGAGTTGGCACTGACTGAACATTGGTTGATTCCGGTTCAAATAGATTGGACGCCTATCACTGACAATATGACCTTACAGTTTCTCGAATTCAAAAACAAAAGACAGCTCCGGAAATGTCGCTTTCCACCTTGAATTCACCTTCACCGAAATGACATCAAATCCCGTTTGTTGTCGAGATGTGGCAAAACAAGAAGAGAAAATCTTTTCCTGGAAGGCTCTCGCGTTTGTTTGGCTCACCGACCCCAAGCGAGGATCTGTGTCCAATCAGTGTAATAGTCTTGTTGTAAAGGAGCACGGCGGGAGGCCGACGGATGATTTCCACGCGCTTGTTGAGACACATAATCAATTCCGCACGGCTCACCTTACGGACGTGCCGGTCCGCTTTCAAAGACTTAACGCGGCTCGTTACGTTCCAGGTAAAATGACTGAAATAATATCCGGGAGATCTGCAAAAGCGCAATCCCTACCTACTGCAGAGTTTGATAGGGTTCGTACACCTTCTTCATGTACAAATTCAAGCACTTTTTAGAGGGAACCATGGACAGAAAGACTTGTAGTTCTTAAAATATAAATGTTAGTGTGAGTTATAGTAATTTGAGATACAAACCCCACTTAACCCATTCACTCCCAGCCATTTTCACAGGTGCAACCCCCTTCGCTCCCGGCCGTTTTACTGGATTTTGATTTTGCAACCCACAGAAAATCCTGTTTTATTGCTATATAAACATGGAACTAGAGCTGTCCCTACTAGTCAACATAGTCGACGTCATCGATGACGTAAATCCGTTGACGAGTACCACATCCCGTCGACGGTTAATGAAGGGTTAAAAAAATATATGCGTGGAAAGTTCAGAATGTCAGACGCTCTGTATGCAAGCGGGGAAAGCGACACAAACCCAAAAAAGCGCACCAGAGTATCCAAAACATTGACTTATTTCAAAGAAACACAGGAGGGTACACTCTTGTGTCCTGTCTCTTCAATGCCAAGCTTGGCTGCACGTCGGCCGTGAATAAACACCTAAGGCGCCGTCACCCAGTTTGTAAGTCCATCTAACTAACTAAAGACATGTTTTATTGAAGTTGCTAAGCCTGTCACGATATGCACTGAGTCTATTTATCGCACGGCAAATAAAAATGAGGGCGGTAATTTCACAGATGCGTTTTATCGCTGCGCGCATGCCTGCGTGCATACGTTGGTGCGTGCGTGCTGATGGCATATGAGACTCCAGTTCCTTTCTCTTATCAACACGCTGTCGGATTAAAGTTCAGAAATACAAAATAAGAAAACACATCTATATGAAACACTAACGTTAGAACTGCTACACTGAGGTGAATAGGAGGGGAAAAAAGGCAACCTACTTTAGCCTGCTACAAAACAATGGCAGTCGTCACGTGAAAGCAAACTTGCAGTCAAAAGGTGACACTTCAAACATGAAAAATCGCTGGTTAACAGTATTTGCAAATGAAATAAATGAAGAAAAAAAAACTATTGCTGATACTACATGCAATGACAAAAAGTGCTTTTTTTGCTGAGTTTAACGCCTGAGTTATACTCCCGCGTTGCGGTGACGGCGCAGCGACCACGGCGTCATTCGATAGTTCTGCGGTGAGGGAACGCGTTGCTCTGTAATTCACCGCCAAGCCACTAGAGGGGTGTGGCGTTATGTTTGTACGGTTTTGGGGCATGCTTGTTGACTTCTGCTAGTCAGAGAAAAAATAAACAATGCAACTCTTGAAAGTAAATATTCTGCTCATCAACAGTGAATAAATATTGAACATACAAATGTTGAGGGGCAGGCGACGCAGAAGACTGTTTCGAGGCGGTCTGGCCGACTTTTGATGCCGCACAGAGAGTTTTAGACTCGGGTGGAGAGAGCTAGCTGTGGCGGCTAGCTTCAAACTGGCATCGAGCACTGCGTTCAAGGTCTGAAAAGCACTCCAGCCCGATTTGTTTGCCGTGTCCTGAAACCAGCCAGTGGGAAGCCATAGCAGATTTCTGGCATCTATGGAACTTCCCAAACCTTGAGCCTTGATTTTAACGTTATCATAAAAAGCACCGAGGCACTCTCAATCGGTGATGATGCATCGTGTGTGAACTGTGTTATTGAAAATTAAAGATCAAGATCAAAACAACTTTTGACACCAAATCTGTGCTTTATTCTTCATATACTTTAAGTGTGACACGTAAATAAGTCAAGCACTCACAGCAAACATATGTACACACTAAATGATGAAGTGCACCAACCAAAACTACGACATAAAGTGAAAAAAAGTTGGCAGTTTTTGGCCGACTGGGTCACCGCTTCGTGTGGCCACTCGATTCCGAACACACACGTCTCGGTGGTTCTTCCATTTTTTTTTTTTTTTTTTTTTTTCCCCAATAGCCGACCTTGCCATTTGGCAATCACAATAGTGTCTTGACGAGACTTGCTCTTCGATGATACTCACGTCGGCTTGGTCCATTTTTGCGTGTAGAAAATAATGTTTGATTCTATTCTACAATGGCGGTGATCTCACGCTGAACCGGAAACAACAGTCTGAGCGGACCAATCACAGTCCGTTTCTGCCATGTCATATGCGTCTACGCGATGCGAAGGTTAGAAATTTCGAGAGGAGCGCGGAAGGCTACGGCGTAGGGTCGTAACTCGGGTCTTCCTTGACGGCGCAGGTCTGACGCGGAAGTATAACTCTGCCTTTAAGCTGAAATTAGCTGATTAGCGAACGTACTTCCGGTGAACATTTCAAATTAAAAGCATGTCATGTTCGTCATATAAATAAAGATTTCCGGAGTTAATCCCTCATACTTCAGAATTCAGATTCTACACTAAGAATACCTTTAAAATGACACCCTTTATGAAAAATCTGATTGGCAATGAATAATTATTATAATTATTACAATGCTATTATATATAGTACTATAATATTAATGCTAGGTGTTTTTTTAAGAATTGTTCTGAATCATGTTGGAAAGGCGAAGTCAGTGTTCTGAATCTGTTTACATTCCATTCTTTTGCACTAGTTAATTCTATCAGCATTTGAACTCATTGTTTATTTATGATTTATTATTGTTATTTACGTGTTTATTTGTACTTTAATAATTTAAGTTTTCCAAAATGTTTTTGTGAATTGATAAGAGTCAACAAAAATGTCATTGCTAAATTAGTAAAAAAAAAAAATTTTTTTTTTTTAATTAAATTTATTTATTTATTTATTTTAATTATTAGATTAGTCGACTAATCGTAAAAATAGTCGGCTGACTAATTGGGAGAAAATTAGTCGTTTGGGACAGCCCTACATGGAACCCTCCAAAAGAAAGATTAGACTCTCTTCTTTCAGCAGGAAAAAACAGTAAGTTCATTTCTTTTTCCATTCTTTAGAAATCCGCATCAGAAAATAGCTTAGTTTGAGCAATTTTCCAATTTCTGATGAAAAAAACAGAAATTGAGCTTTTTGTGAAAACATACATTTGAAAGATAACTTTGACTTTAACACAGCTATTTTTTGCTTTAGTTACATCCCATACATCTGAATAATGATTTGCTTTTACAAAATACCATTAATAACAAGACAAATAGAGCTTTTGATAGCAAAGTAACAATTTATTTACACATAACTAACTGAGAGATGACGGTGTTGTGGCCGCGACAGCCGGTTAAACTTTTCCCTCATCGCCGCCTGTTTCATAAAGATGGATTTTTTTGAGTGTCTGCGTGGTCTGCTCGGCAAGCAGCACGGACTCAACGGCATCTTCCGCTGCACTGGTGGTCCCGGTCGTTCTGCTCGGTCGTCCAGCGCATGGCATCTCAATTCGGTCACCGGCGCCCCGGTGTTGTGCCGAAAAATAGCCGCCCCGCGTAAAATGTCCCCCCTGACGGGAACGCTTATTTATAACGCTTTATTGCGTAAAATGTCCCCCGACGGGAACGCTTATTTATAACGCTTTATTGAGCATTTATTTTGTTATTTTTATTTTTTTAAATTTTATTATTATTTAGCACCCACACGTCACTCGTACAAACAGCTTTTTCTTACCAATCGGTGGACATGGAAACGATTTTCTTGTACCGTGAATATGTATTATTTTACTCTGCTTGAACTAATAAATGTCATACCTGTGTGATTGTCATTAGGATATGGTCGTAAAAACCTGTAGATTAATACATTTCTGTTCAAAGATGGTTATGTGGCCCAGTCCACGATTTGTTACTAAAATACAGTACTAGTATTTTGTAGGGCTGTCAAAATTATCGCGTTAACGGGCGGTAATTAACTTTTTTTACAGCATTCCGGCCCTGAATCTTATACCGACCGGAACAGCATTCTGGCCCTGAATCTTACACCGGAACAGCGCTCCTGACCGTTCTGGCCCACTTTCACCCATGATGTGGACCCAAATTACGCTGAAACGTAATCACCAACTCAAACTCAAGTGTTTCAAGACATTATCTCATGACAAATGGTGCGCACAGTATAGTTTACTTAATCAAGCAAAAGAAGACTGATGATGACGAATGAATTAATAGGTCTTATTTGGACCACAAAATAAACCGAAATGATGTTTGTGTATGCCGTGGTATTTTTGGAGGGGCGCGGGGGGGAGTTTGGCTACGACAACAAAAGCACATGAACAGGATACACGCGTAATTAGCAATTGGTAAGGATCACAAAAATGCGGGAATGCTTTGATTTTAATCAAAGGATTCCCACAACTAAAAATCTGTGCTGATCTCGCAATAACTTAATGGACTGGAATATACAGTACAAAACCAAATAGTGGCCGAATATCAGCGCTCTAGCAAAAGGTTCTGCAGTCTCGTTTGTATTCTCTTTGCGCCCCGCTTGTTATTTCTTCCTCCTGGTTCCGTGGCAGACGCTAATAAAACTCCGGTGAACTCGGGTCAAGGCCACGCAGGGGATGAGAAACAAACAAGAAGAAGCAAATAGAAAAAAAATCTTTATCTCTCTTCTTCTGCCCGGGAGGTCCCACTTAAAAAGACTTTGGTTCCGCTGGCCCAGCGTGAAGCACGACGGGCAGGCCGCTTTCAAATGCCAAGAGGCCGAGAGCGGATGTGAGGTCGAGGAGCGTCACATCAGCGCGACCCGAACGATACTGCCACGCGGGTCTGCGTGAGCGACAATGAACCTATCACAAAACCACGCCACCAAATCACAAAGTCGTACATCAGCTGGAGAGTCGCATAAGAATATACTGTGTGGTCGTAACGTAAAGCATCTTTTTTTTTTAACTTTAAAATTGCATAAGCCAAATGGTTTAACGCTGTGCGTACGGTACCTGTAGTTCAGAGACCAGGTACCCTGAAAAATTGGGGGGAGGAATTTTTTTGTTGCCTTTTTCAAAGCCTCAAAGAAAGCTTGTCAAATGTAAGCCATGAATAAGGCTCTGGGCTGCTCCGGAGGTGGCTAAACACCCCAGTAATGGCAGCCACCACTAGAGGGCGACGTCCACATATCTCTACTCTGACTTATAGACTTACAACTCATAGAGTTGTGAGCACTAGAAACAATCTGGTGCACACCAAATTGTTTCTAGTGCGCACGACATACTTTCTGGTGTGCACCAGATAGCTTCTAGTGCGCACCACAGTTTCTAGTGCGCACCATATACTCTCTGATGCGCACCACATAGTTTCTAGTGCGCACCATATACTCTCTGATGCGCACCACATAGTGCGCATCAGAGAGTATATGGTGCGCACCATATACTATTTGGTGCGCACCACAGTTTCTAGTGCGCACCATATACTATTTGGTGCGCACCAGAGTGTTTCCAGTGCGCACCACATATTATCTGGTGCGCACCAGATTGTTTCTAGTGTGCAGGATATAAATTCTGGTGCGCACCAAAAGCAATCTGGTGCTAGAAACTATCTGGTGTTCACCAGAGTGTTTTTACTGCGCACAACATACTATCTGATACACCAGATAGTTTCTAGTGTGCACCACATAATATCTGGTATGAACCAGAGTGTTTTGTGTGCACAATATACTTTCTGGTGCGCACGACATGCATTCTGGTGCACACCAAATTGTTTCTAGTGTGCACCACATACTATCAGGCTCGCACCAGATTGTTTTTAGTGCGAACAACATACTTTCTGGTGCGCACCACATAGCTTCTAGTGCGCACCACATAGTTTCTAGTGCGCACCATATATTATTTGGTGTGCACCAGATTGTTTCTAGTGTGCAGGATATACATTCTGGTGCGCACCAAAAGCGCTCTGGTGCGCACAAGATAGTATCTGGTGTTCACCAGAGTTTTTAGTGCGCACCACATACTATCTGGTGCGCACCAGTGTTTCTAGTGCACACAACATACTATCTGATGCACACCAGATAGTTTCTAGTGTGCACCACATAATATCTGGTGTGAACCAGAGTGTTTTGTGCGCACAATACACTTTCTGGTGCACACGACATGCATTCTGGTGCGCACCAGAATATTTCTAGTGCGCACCACATACTATCTGGTGTGAACCAGAGTGTTTCTAGTGCGCACGACATACTTTCTGGTGCGCATCAGATAGTTTGTAGCGCGCACCAGATTGGTGCATACCAGATAGTTTGTAGCGCGCACCAGATTGGTGCGTACCAGATTGTTTTTAGTGCGAACAACATACTTTCTGGTGTGCACCAGATAGCTTCTAGTGCGCACCACATAGTTTCTAGTGCGCACCATATACTATTTGGTGCGCACCAGATTGTTTCTAGTGTGCAGGATATACATTCTGGTGCGCACCAAAAGCAATCTGGTGCACACAAGATAGTATCTGGTGCCCACCAGAGTGTTTTTAGTGCGCACCACATACTATCTGGTGCGCACCAGTGTTTCTAGTGCACACAACATACTATCTGATGCGCACCAGATAGTTTCTAGTGTGCACCACATAATATCTGGTGTGAACCAGAGTGTTTTGTGCGCACAATACACTTTCTGGTGCGCACGACATGCATTCTGGTGCGCACCAGAATTTTTCTAGTGTGCACCAGATTGTTGCTAGTGAGCACCACATACTATCTGGTGTGAACCAGAGTGTTTCTAGTGCGCACGACATACTTTCTGGTGCGCATCAGATAGTTTGTAGCGCGCACCAGATTGGTGCGTACCAGATTGTTTCTTGTGTGCACCACACACTATCTGGTGTGCACCAGAATGTTTCTAGTGCCCATAACATACTTTCTAGTGCACACCAAATAGTTTCTAGTGTGCACCACATAATATCTGGCGTGCACCAGAGTGTTTCTCTTGCGCACGACATACTTTCTGGTGCGCACCAGATAGTTTCTAGTGTGCACCACATACTATCTGGTGTGCACCAGAGTGTTTCTAGTGTGCACGACATACTTTCTGGTGCGCCCCAGATAGTTTTTTGTGCACAACATAATATCTGGCGTGCGCCAGAGTGTTTCTCTTGCGTACGACATACTTTCTGGTGCGCACCTGATAGTTTCTAGTGTGCACCACATAGTATCTGGTGTGCACCAGTGTGTTTGTAGTGCGCACAATACACTTTCTGGTGCGCACTAGTTTCTAGTGTGCACCACATACTATCTAGTACACACGACATACTTTCTGGTGGTGCGCACCAGGTTGTTTAAATTTCTGTCGATGTCCTTTTAGGGGGTTTTGTACTTCTGTAAATGAACACTTAAAAATAGCTTGGTGAATTTGGGTTCCCAAATTAGAGAGCGCACCGAATTTGCGAAAGATCGCTGCTGGCTTCCCAGATTAGAAATGGATTAGCTGTCTAGCGCCATCAATGAGTTAGCAAGGAAGTGACCGATTACTTAGTGCTGTTCTGTATATCGTCGTGTTTGACAAATGAAAGTGGAAGGCCCTTGCATTCCTTGGAGAAAAAAGCTTGGACACCCCTGGGCTAAAGGTTTTTGTTGCTAAAAAGTTAAAAAGCTAAAATTTCCAGACGTTTTGTTAAAACAAAATTGCAACGAAGCTAGGAGGGTGGCACCATTGAGGCCCAGCTGTCCCTTTAATGATGTCTATAAAGCCCCAATTACCGCTCTTCATCACAGCCCTAAACTAGATCGTAAAGTTTTTTTTTTTTTAACTATTATTATCAGACGTCGTAGACAAACACTCACAGAATCAAAGTAGCTGCCGTCGTAAATCAATATGAATAGCCTCAAACAAAAGAAAGGCGAACGCCAGACCGACTGGAACGACATGACGGATGAAACTTCAGACTAGACAACAGATGGCAGAATGTACAATTTCAATTGGAAACAGAACCAGCAGAATTTGGAGACTCTGGACCTTTTAACCTCTGGAACTCCCAGCAGAATTTAGACCGTTTGGAACAGAACTTGGATTCTTTGGAATTTGAGTCTCGGCCTTTTGATCTATTTAGGAATACCTAGCAGTATTTATATCCTTTTTAGGGCCAACTTTTAGCCTTTGGATACTTTAAAAAAAAAAAAAAAAAAAAAAATCAAACCAACAGTTGCAGTTTACACAGTTAATTATTTGTCAATTTAATCGTGACTATTCACCGTTTTTCAATAAATAATATATATATTAGGGCTGTCAAAATGATCGCGTTAACGGGCGTTAATTTTTTTAATTAATCACGTTTAAATTAGGGCTGTCAAACGATTAAAATTTTTAATCGAGTTGATTACAGCTTAAAAATTAATTAATCGTAATTAATCGCAATTCAAACCATCTATAAAATATGCCATATTTTTCTGTAAATGATATATATATTCTGTAAAATAAATTGTTGAAATGGAAAGCTAAGACACAAGATGGATATATACATTCAACATACGGTACATAAGGACTGTAGTGGGCATTTCACTCTACTGTCATTTAAATCTGTCTATGCTGTCCTCACTCCGAAGCGTCTTTTTCCAAAGCAAGTGAACGACGCCCTAATAATCAGACTTCTTCCTTTTTCATCTGATTTATTAATAAAATGGCCTCAAACCATTGTCCTCTTTAGACCGTCGTAAAACTACAAAAAAATGTACACAAGCATTGCATTAGCAACAACGTTAGCTTAGAACGCTATACAGGTTCGCTAAACATAAACAATAAGCGTCTCATACAAAAAATATAACATTTCGCTTACTAACATAATATGTACATTCTCTACAATAACCATACTTACGGACAAATCTTGTCCAAGGATCATATAAGCACAACATTACAACGTAGGCGTCAGCCCAAGACGTCGTGCAGATATTTTGAACTGGCAAGAAAACAAACCATGCCGCAAAGCGACCACAAGAGTTCGCTGTTAGACAGCACAAAAAGCCTTGCTGTAAAATTTACCAAAAGGCAGAATACTGTCTGAGTGGGACAGGTGCGTTAATTGCGTCAAATATTTTAACATGATTAATTAAAAAAAATTAATTACCGAGCGTTAACGCGATAATTTTGACAGCCCTAGTTAAAATATTTGACACAATTAACGCACATACCCCGCTCTAACAGATTAAAATGACAGCAAACTGTGATGGTCACATGTTGTGTTTTTTGTCTCCCTCTGCTGGCGCTTTGGTGCGACTGATTTTATATGTCAAGCACAATGAGCATTGTGTAATTATTGACATCAACAATGGCGAGCTACTAGTTTATTTTTTGTTTGAAAATTTGAAAAATTTTATTAAAACGAAAACATTTAGAGGAGAGTTTTAATATAAAATGTTTATAACTTGTACTCACATTTATCTTTTAAGAACTACAAGTCTCTCTATCCATGGATCGCTTTAACAGAATGTTAATGTTAATGCCATCTTGTTGATTTATTCTTATAATAAACAAATACAGTAGTTATGTACCGTATGTTGAATATATATATCCATCTTGTGTCTTATCTTTCCATTCCAACAATAATTTACAGAAAAATATGGCATATTTTATAGATGGTTTGAATTGCGATTAATTTCGATTAATTAATTTTTAAGCTGTGATTAACTCGATTAAAAATTGTAATCATTTGACAGCCCTAATATATATACAGGTAGTCCCCGAGTTACGACGTATTCGACATACATGATTTCGACTTTACGATGCCGGAGTCTCGTCCACCATTTTTTTTTTTTTTTTTTTGTCGCATAAAGAAAACCTTATTGTACCTCACAGTATCTTATTTTTTTACTTTACTTTATTATTATGACATGTTGTGTCATGTTGTTCAGCTTTACAGACAGCAAACCATTGTGCTTTTTGAAGCTTTTTACGTCCTTGACTTTTGACAATTTGTAAAGCTGTAACACATGTATGTAGTGCTGCAACGATTAATCGATTAACCCGAGTATTTGATTAGAAAAAAATATTTGAATTTTATTGCTTCGAGTATTCGTTTAATTAAAGTGGCGTTGTAATGGTTTATTTTGAAAGTTTTTGCATTTAGTTTTATTGATTAGGGTGGATTCACTGCCCCTTGGTCTGCCTCATTTCACATGGCTGAATCCCAACTGCTCCCTGTTAAGACCAACGTAAGCCAAGTTTTTGTTTGAGCTAATGTTTTTTTATGCATTCATAATTTATTGTATAGATATATTTAGCTGTTTTTGAGGGAATATGTGTCTGAACCATTTGTTAAGGGCATTGTAAAAAAAAAACTAGCATTTTATAGCATTTAGGCTAGCGGTAATTTCTATAACATTTATCTTTTAAGAACTACAAGTCTTTCTATTCATGGATGGCTTTAACAGAATGTTAATAATGTTAATGCCATCTTGTTGATTTATTGTTATAATGAACAAATACAGTACTTACAGTATGTACCGTATGATGAACGGTTTTGTGTCTTATCTTTCCATTCCAACAATAATTTACAGAAAAATATGGCATATTTTATAGATGGTTTAAATTGCGATTAATTACGATTAATTAATTTTTAAGCTGGAATTAACTCGATTAAAAATTTTAATCGTTTGACAGCCCTAGTTCCCACCTTTATTGCTTTGTAACTTTTCAGAATACGAAAGAGCCATCCGCTTTCAATCTAGGTGGGCTAAAAATCGTATTTTACTTGCCAGTCTGAACAAGGCCAAAATTACTTTTGGTTAGCTTAGCGCGACAGTTTAACTTAGGCGTGAACGCAGATTTTACCGACATTGTTGTCGATGAATTTGATCAGATTAGCCGTTGATAAATTGAAGGTGAAGGCGACTGAGGTGCTGTTTGTAATGTGGGTTGCAAAAGGGGAATTTACGGGGGTGTGACAAATGAGCGCGTTGCCGTCAGCGTGACGTGACATCACTCTTCATCTTTTTCTTATTTCCCAACCGGAGCGACGCCGGGTGTGATGGATGCTAGCAAGCGAACGGTCGCCTCGCGCTCGCTTTGACTTCTTCACCCTCCCTTATTTTTTCACGTTCATGTTTCCCAGACTTGCTCTTTCCTTGCCACGATCTTATTACTTTTCTATTATTTATTGTTTGGACTGTTGTTTAATTTATTTTTCCACAAACAAGTAGTTTCCCGTTTTTTCCCCACCATGTTGGCTTTATTTTTCTCTTTTATCATTTTCTCCTTTTGTTACCATTTGTTCTTTTCCCTTTCTCTTTGTTTCCTTTCCTTCAATTCTTTTGAGGACGCCATTGATCTTAGTCCAAATGGATTGGATGTCTAGTGCCGTCAGCGGCGCTGAGAGATGAGCGTTAACAGGCAAAAATGTGACAATATATTTTTTTGTACTGGGGGGAAAAAAACACAATATTTACGGTTTTGAATTTATTTAAAGCAACATTCAATACCTCAAGCCCGGACACCTTTGACAGACGCACACACACAGAGGTGAGAACATGAACCCTTTTGTACTGTTTAGCCTGTATTGTTGTTGTTTTAGAGATGTTAGCGAATTAGCTTAGCGCTCAGCGCTAACTGTTAACGTGTATTTCATATGCAGTGTGTAAAACCATGATTAGGTACAGCGGTAACACTACAAACATGCAAAATTGTAAAGAAATCTGTGAAAACAAAGTATATTGGTTTAAAGAAGTCTTACATCTAAAGTAGGGTGACCATATTTTGATTTCCAAAAAACAGGACATTCAGCCCGGCCTCAAGATACTTGAATTTTACTCGAAGTTCACTCAAAGATGCCTATATCACTTTAATATATTTAAAGTGTGCCCCCTCACTCTGGATGGAAAAATGCATTTTGAACAAAAAATTATATATATATATGTATATATATAGATATATATATATATATATATGAAATGCAGACCCATGGAAATGTAGTCCAGTCAAAAAACACACACCCAGTAGGCTATGTGCCAACTAAACATTTTATAAATTACTATAGCGAAAATTGTCCTTGACAAATTGTTATTCCCATTCAATTGATATTCTCATTCAATGTTCTAGATTGCACACAAACAATAACCGAAAAAAACTGACAAACTATTCAACCAGCATGTTTCCAAACGTAGCAGTTCAAAATTACGATTCCCATAATGCATAGCGTGGTTTAGCTTACTGATAGTTAGCTGAGGCAAAAATCAAACTTTGCTATAAAAGTTTACAATCATCAGAAGCGCAACGATGCAACACCAAACTGGATTTTACAGTCAAAGTGCCGACAGAAGTCAACAGTTGCCATTATATACGTATTTATCGTAAATATCTTAACAACTGGGCAGGCGTTGTGGCCAATTCGTCAACCCAGTAGATGGCGGTAATGCCTCTTGATAGGGGAAAATTGCCAACAAAAACAAGAAGAACTACTCCTTCCCTCCCTTCTAGTAGGAGCCATGTCAAATGCTGCCACCCAGCGGCCGGAGGGATTCTCTTCAAATTGGTCCCGTGAAAAATCATAAAAACCGGACATTTTTATGAATTTATAAAACCAGCCCGGACGACGAGGATATTACGTTAAAGTAGGACTTGTCCGGGCAAAATAGGACGTTTGGTCACCCTATCTAAAGACACTTTTTTCCAGAAAATGTGGAATTCATTCCACCAGTGTAAATTTGATTGTATTGTTGAGAGAAATACCGTATTGGCCCGAATATAAGACGGCCCTGATTATAAGACGACCCCCTCTTTTTCAAAACTCGAGTTTGAAAAAAAAAAAAAAAAAAAAAAGACTTTTTGAACACCAAATTAATTTTTATACAGAAAATTACAGTACATCTGAAACAAATGATGATAACAATATTAGGGCTGCAGCTATCAAATATTTTAGTAATCGAGTAATCGACTGAAAATTCTATCGATTAATCGAGTAATCAGATAAAACATTTAGGTAAAAAACAATTATACATATAGATGAGAAAACAAGACATTTCATGTAATGAACCATTTTCAGTCAATCAATGTCTTTTAGATGTACATTGTTGAAAACAGCCAACAATTCTCAAATGTGACAAAAAAAAAAAAAAAGACTAATTCACTACTTTCACTCCAAAAATGTAGATCTTATATATATTTATATATATATATATATACACTAGGGCTGTCAAAATTATCGCGTTAACGGGCGTTCATTAATTTTTAAAATTAATCACGTTAAAATATTTGACACAATTAACGCAGATTACCCGCTCAGACAGATTTAAATGACGGTACAGTGAAACACCACTTGTTTGTTGTTTTTTTATGGAGTTTTGCCACCCTCTGCTGGCACTTGGGTGCGACTGATTTTATAGGCCATCGATGAGCATTGTGTAAGTAATTATTGACATCAACAATGGCGGGCTACTAGTTTATTTTTTGATTGAAAATTTTACAAATTCACTTAACGAAAACATTAAGAGGGGTTTTAATATAAAATTTCTATAAATTGTACTAAAATTTTTCTTTTAAGAACTACAAGTCTTTCTATCCATGGATCGCTTTAACAGAATGTTAATAATGTTAATGCCATCTTGTTGATTTATTGTTATAATAAACAAATACATTCCTTATGTACCGTATGTTGAATGTATATATCCATCTTGTCTTGTCTTTCCATTCCAAAAAAGAATTTACAGAAAAATATGGCATATTATTTAGATGGTTTGAATTGCGATTGCGATTAATTACGATTAATTAATTTTTAAGCTGTAATTAACTCGATTAAAAATTTTAATCGTTTGACAGCCCCAATATATATATATATTTCTTACCTAAAAATGTCATTACGCTTCATAACACATGACTTAAAAGTTAGGTGTTTTTCCTCCGTGTTTCAATTGAATTTCCACTTGTGTCAAGCTATAAATTCTAGTTAAGTTTTAAGTTAGTCTAAACTAATTCCTGATAGGATTTTGAGTTTTTGCAGTGTTCAAAATAAATGCTGTGCTGTATTGGAGCACATTAGGCACCAGTGCTACTTGGTGTTTTATCCAGCAATGACTACCGAGCTAAAATTGACCATTAGCATTATTATGTTTTTATTTTATACCCCAATCACTCCACAGCGCTGTTTTCACAGATTAAATAAAGCCTGTATGTTAAGAGTTAGACACGCATCGAAAGTGGTCATAATGAATAGAAACCTAGCCCTCCGCAGGGATATTGTTACGTTAGCGAGTGACAGTAACGTTAATCTTATTTACGAGTGTACTGCTTTAAGATGGCGGCTGTTTTATTAACGCCGCCGAGTCGGTCATTTCGCATCTAGTTCTACGTACATGTGATATCTATGTCACGCATACAGACGGTACCTGCTACCACGTAGCAACATGCAGGCGTAGTTTTTAGCAACGTCGGCACAGTTTGTAACAACTGTCGGCTGCAGTAAGGTTTTTTTTTTTTTTTTAATTGCTTCTTCCTCTAGGCACATGACGTTAGCGCGTTGTCCCGCATGAAAAGTAGTCCGGGCAAAACGTGATGCTTAGAGCTGGCAAAATTAAACGATTCCTCGAGGTGAATAAAATTACTCGGATCAGTTTTTAAACTCGAGTTACTCGAGTATTCGTTTCAGCTCTGAACAATATATTTGAGAGAAAAAGCATGTTATTTTGCCTCATTCAAATCCTAATATCTGAATATTTAAATATGTAAACAGCAGTGCAATCACATTCGTAAATGAATGGCTTCTGGTTTTTGAAATGTAAATAAACCAATATCTTGTGATAAAACAAAATTTCAATAACTGCATTAACCATCAAAGTGAGGTCTAACTGTAATGGTAGTCTAGTATTGCAATAAAATAATGCAAACTGGTTAAACTAAAAAGAGCAGCTGAAATCTGTCATGACAGAACATCGCTTCAATGATATCTGCCGCCATCTAGCGTCATGAATGGGTATAATGTCTAGACCGCGAATATAAGCCGACCCCCTCTTTTTCAATCTTATTTCAATGCAAAAAACACTGTCTTATATTCGGGCCAATACAGTAAGTACTGCCTTTAAAATGGTTGATGTTTTTGCACTTTCTTGTTAAAAAAAAAAAAAAATCATAAAAATAAAAAAGCAGCTTAAGGGCAGCTTTTCGTTGTATGGGCATGTTTCCATCATTTTGTTGAATCATTAGGATATTTTAAATAAATAATGGACATAAATTTGTTAGGCTACTTTATAATTAGTTATGAACGATGCATCGGTGATAACCGTGATCAGCGTCAATACTGTGATCATCGATCAATAATCGAATCGCAGCACCCTGAACTGTGATCGAATCGTGGGGTGCCTATGATGGCACACCCCTGGTACCCATGTGACGTCACCGCCCTGCGATGTCAACAACAATGGCGATCTACTGGTTAAAATAATTTTACAATTTTATTACAACGAAAACATTAAGAGGGGTTATAATCAGGGGTGAAAGTGGGCCAGAACGGTCAGGAACACAGTTCCGGTAGAAGATTCAGGGCCGGAATGCTGTTCTGGTATAAGATTGAGGTCGGAATGCTGTTCCGGTACACGGTGCTTTGATTCCGAAAATATGAGGGCAACTGTCAAAACGCTATGTAAAAAAAAAAAAAAATGCCAGGCTGCCACACATGTATTTCATCTCCAAGAAGAAAACAATCTACCAACATCAGATTTACATACACAAGTGTTAACTACAAGCATAATAAAGTGCTTGTGTAGCGTAATCCGTTTCCACCAATATTTATTATTTATTTTATTCCACAGACGGCATGGAGGTTTCCCCAGCTGCTACAGTTATCCGAGTCTGACGATGATGAGTCACGTCAATGTGCGACTGCACGCAGCAAAGCAAAACTTATTTATCCGTTGAATTGGCTGACATACTGACATGTGATCAGCAGAGATAGTTAGCTCTGATTGGTTCAAATGTGCATGTTTTCTGGAACAGCAAAAAAAAAAAAAAAAAAAGTGTTGAATTGAGGCGACAAAAAAGGGCAACGCAACAGAAAATGGATCAAATCTTTAAGAGCAATGAAAGATTTGGGAGGCTTATTTATCGTATTTAGTTTTATTTGCTCTGATGGGGAGGTTCAGAACATCTTAGGTGTCAATGTGAACTTTGGACTTATATTTGTTCATTTATGCTAGGCTACTTATCCATTTCCTTATGATCTAAAAAAAAAAGTAAATGTTTGCGCGTTATTAAAAATACTACATTTCATTTCACTCTGCATAATATAGGTAATTTGTACTTATTTTTCTGAATCTATGTTATTTATATCTTTTTTTTTTTAAAGTAAATGTTTATATCAACTTCAATTTTAATATACATCCTACGTTCTTAAGTAGTTAAAATTGAGATTTGACATTTAGTATGTGAGGAAATGAGGGAAAATAGGAGATGGAGGTTGGGGTTATTGCTGTTTTTGTTACATTTTATTTTGCAAATCATTGAAAAAATACAATTTTGAATGAAAATCCGTTTTTGTATGTGTTATAAACAGTGTTGGGCACGTTACTTTAACCCTTTAACACCGAACGTGTCGGATGCGACACGTTTACGCATATCATCTTTGAAGCCTCGTAGCGCTGTAATTAAGTCACCCACGTGCCTCTGGTTGGTCTCGTTTGAAAGTACGGAAGTTGATGTCCACACCAGTTTTTATTTGAAGTCAATCGACAAAGTAAAAAGGGAGATAATGTCATTTGAGTTTTATTATTTTATTGCACTCATAATTATGCATTAAAACGCTGCATGGACCATGTGTCTATCTCCATATTTCCATCATTTCTTGTCCTTTTTTCAAAACCGAAAGCAGCACAAAAGATTACATATCACAATAGCCATTGTCATGTCAAGAAGGAAGAACCTAATGTGAACATTTTTAATAAATTGACGAGCAAGGCGCCAACTAAGGGAAAGGAGACACGCGTAGCAATCAACGGCCGGTTGGATTGAGCGAGCGACTTTGAAACGTGCAGAATGAATCTAAAACTAAATTTAGCGCAAGCTAATGCATTATTTCATTAACTCAAGGAATAGGATGAGCTGTATTTGTCATTGTTTTCCTCGGATCTGTCGGCGTCTCGGCGAGTAGAAGTGACAGCTGCGCGCAAACGGCGGATGAGTAGGCTGTGTGACGTTGTATGTGACGCAGTTTAGTGACATGTTCAAAAACAAACTTTATTGAGTGCGCAAAAAAAAAAAAAAAAACTATTGGGTCGCATGCCTAAAAAAATGAGAGGGGTCTGGAAAAAAATTGAATTGAACTGAACAACTTGTCAATATTTTTGAAAATACTTTTTTTTCCAATGTTTATTATTTTCTCTTCACTATGAATCTTTTCAATTTTTATATAGATGTGTGTTCGAGAAGCTGGATTACATGTACATATTTGATAAGGTGATGGGTACAATACCTAACTTCACAAACAGATATCCTCCAAACCCTTTTTGTGTTGGAAAATATATATAATTTTTTTCTCACTATTTTGCACTGTATATAACATGTTTTGACCATAGTATGTGTGAAGGCCAAAAACGCCTATGACCATAGCTGCTGTTTGTGTTGAATTGTCAAACATAAAACTATTCAATCTTATTTTTTTCTATTGAATGTTTATCCTAGCAAGTTAAATAAAAATTATCAAGCTTCAAAACGGTTGGTCGAGCATGTTTGGTTGTCAGTGGGACTTCAACATTACAAATTTTGAAAAAAGATTTTGGGATTTTTTTGTCTTTTTGGGTCCAAAATGTGGATTAAAGTTGGTCAGTGAAGAAAACAACAGTTCAGACATGAAGTTCAAGGTATCCTGAAAAAAGGGACCCAACTTGGCCATTGTGAACAGTTTTTTCTTTGAAATATAAAGGCAACATCAAAGGCATGCAAATTCGGCCAAAATAGGCTTAGGTGTTAAAGGGTTAAAAAAGTAATTAGTTACATTACTCACTACTTCTTCCAAAAAGTAACTGAGTTAGTAACTGAATTACTCTATAGTAACAGACAGGTAGTTAACTTGTTAGGTGCTTCAGCAGATTTGAATTGCTTACCACAGATGTCGACAAAAGCTTTGTCCCGGGACATAAATAACACATTACATGCAGGTAATGAAATAGTGTCTATATCCCCACCTCTTAAAGGACAATTTTTCTTCTGAATGCTCTGCCAACCCCACCCTGTGCATCTGTTTTGCGTGTGTGTGTTTGCCGCACGCGCTGTTCCGGTTTGCTTGTGAAATCAACGGCTCTGATTGGCTTACCACGACACATGACTAACCCTCAGCCAATCACAATCACTTCCATCGCATCTCTCGAGGGGATGCATTCAGGTAGGCTCGTTTCCCGACAATTCACGTCACCTTCAAAGCGTCTGCAGTCCTCAAGATGGAAGCAGAATTATTGCTGGCTGACAGTGGGAGATGGGAACGAGGCTAGCATGAGGTGTAGCAAACACAGAAACGTTACCAAACTTGGGAAAGCATTGTCTAATTGAATGAGCAAGGACAAACAGCTTGGAGTCAGAAGTATGTGCTCTATTCTCGAACCTGAACGCACCCAAAGTCTTGGATGACAAATCAACAGAGCAGAGAGTCGACTCGACACGGCTGGTAGTTTCTTCAATTTATTCAGAGTAAGTAGCGCACCGCTTTTGACCGTCAGTAACGGTAACGGCGTTGTAACGGCGGAAAAAGTAATTAGTTAGATTACCCCGTTACTGAAAAAATAACGGCGTTACTCCCAACACTGG
The DNA here is from genome assembly GCF_030265065.1 of Corythoichthys intestinalis. Classification (NCBI taxonomy): domain Eukaryota; kingdom Metazoa; phylum Chordata; class Actinopteri; order Syngnathiformes; family Syngnathidae; genus Corythoichthys; species Corythoichthys intestinalis. Next base: position 53,237,805 of record NC_080404.1, on the reverse strand, counting down.
TTGTAAAAATAACTGTGCTAAAAGTTTTCTTTGCATTTCAGTAGTTTAAGAAGTTTGACACCCCCCCAAAAAAACTAACAAAAAAAATAATAAAATTTCTGGCTCCATGGAGACCTTCACGTCGGAGAGTTGCTGCAAGAAATTCTAGCCACTTTCACCCCTGGTTATAATATCAAATTATTATAACTCGTACTAACATTTATCTTTTAAGAACTACATGTCTTTCTAGCCCTGGTACCTTCTAATGGAAGATTTTGGTAACAACCTGTTGTTTTTTTATCAGTGACACCTTTTTAAAACGACATATCAATTCTTGGCGGGAGCATATCGCAAACATTTTGAGCTACAAAGTATCACAATATATCACCTTTTCAATACATTGTCACACTCCTAGTCCCCCGAGTAATACTCATTGAAACGCAGTCTCGATGTTCCCTTTGCTCGAATCGATCGGTTAATTAAGACGCCCGTTCTGAAACGTTTGCTCAACAGTTGCATTTATGTAGCGTAAAAACGCGGCGTTTGATGGTAAATTGCGTAAAGCGGGAAGCGGCGCGTTGTGCGTTAAAAGGCTCCCAGACGCATTAAAGTGAGCACATTCTGTCCATCAAATTCAATCTAAAAGGCTGCAGTGGAGCACAAACACAATCAGAGCCTCAGGAGATGTAATTTAGCGCCACTAATATACTTGCACTCCCATGTTCTCACCTTCTGCCTGACCCTCGGCGTTTAGAAAGAAATTGACTTTTCCTTTTCCCCTCTCGAGTGTGCAGACAAACACATTGATATTCAGAAAACTGGATGTGACATTAAAAAAAGTGAGGGGGCCGGTTAAAAAAAAAAAAAAATTCTGATCAAATTAAAAATGACACTTTCTTTCAAGCCGAGCGGCATTTGACCAAACTAAACAATAAAAAGTCAAGAAATGGTGGCGTGCTCGGTGCCTTTCAAGGTTTCACGTAAACTTTTGTTCTTGGAGCCACACAAGTGGACTCTTTCAGTCCCTTTGTGTGGCTGCTGAGCAATGTTTACTAATTTAAATATACTGTATATATCAAGGGTTGGAACTTGGATGCGATTCAGCCGGCAACACAAGTACCTGCACCTGTAACTGTACCTTGATGGGGGAAAAAAACAGCATTTGATGTTGTTTTGGACAATAATCATGCATTAAACAATAATCCGAGCCCTTAATTAGCCTAGAGTAAAATCATTACTGTGTCGTGATTTTAAAGCATGTAGTGATTTTAACCCTTTGACACCAAACGTGTTGGCAGCGACACGTTTACGCATATCATCTTGGAAGCCTCGTCATCAGGGGTTAATTTGAGCTGGATCATGTTCCGGTACCTCTTGATTTTGGGCTTCATGTGTTCCGGGACTTATTTAGTACGATCCGGCACCTCTTGTCTATAAATATTAATGATAATATTGTGGCAAGCTACATGGAGGTGAATGAGACGCGAAGGACTCATCATCATCATTTGGTACGGTAGCGCCCTCTACAATATACCGTATTGGCCCGAATATAAGACTTTTTTGCATTGAAATAATAATAAAAAGAGGGGGTCGTCTTATATTCGCGGCTAGACATTATACCCATTCATACAGTGGCCGAGAGGTGTCAGGCGAAATGCAAAGTCCAACACTTTGCAAATAAAAAAAAGCATGAACCCCAATTGCAAACGCTTTGCAAAAGAAAAGCACGAATGCAAACTGCCACAACACAATCCCCAATTCCTGAAGCGCGATTGCAAATTGGCAAAAGCACGAACGCCAATTGCCACAACACGGCAGCAAATGGCTCGCAGCACGAATGCAAATTGCCACAACGCAATCCCCAGTTCCTAAAGCGCGATTGCAAATTGGCAAAAGCACAAACGCCAATTGCCACAACACGACAGCAAATGGCTTGCAGCATTACCGCAAAAGGCTCGCAAGACAACTGCAAAGACGATGACCCAGACGTAAAAAAAAAAAAAAAAGACGTCACTTTGTATATTGCTATATGTGCTTTGTGACCATCTCTACGGGTCTCGGTAAAGTCGCCCCTCCCATCAGCAAATTTATATAAAAATTATGTTAATCATTTGTGCTGCAACGATTTTGTAGATACAGTATTATGCTTTTATTGAGATATTAATTTCGAGTGGGGACGTCACTCGTAGCTTTTTCTTAGCTTAGCTCCCGCAGCTAATAGAGCGTACCAACTCTCTCAATAACAGAGGGGTGTCCTAACAACTAGCACGAACAGAGCACAAAAAAAATTGGGTCCATTTTGCGGTAAATTGGGGGGCTTGAGATATTAATGTCGAGTGATGACGTTCCTCTAAGCCCCTCATTTACTGCAAAATGGTTCCGAATTTGTGCCATTCGTTTGTGCTACTTGTTAGGACACCCCTCTGTTATGTTACGTTAATGGAGCATACCAACTCTCTCCCTCTTATTTTAATGAAGCATACCAACTCAATACCAGAGGGGTGTCCTAACAACTAGCACAAACGAATGGCACCGATTCAGAACCTTTTTGCAGTAAATGAGGGGTTTAGAGGGACGTCATCACTCGAAATTAATATCTCAAGCCCCCCAATTTACCGCAAAATGGACCCGAATTTTTTTGTGCTCTGTTCGTGCTACATGTTAGGATGCCCCTCTGTTATGGAGAGAGTTGGTACGCTCCGTTAGCTGCGGGAGCTAAGCTAAGAAAAAGCTACGAGTGACGTCCCCACTCGAAATTAATATCACAATAAAAGCATAATACTGTATCTACAAAACCGTTGCAGCACAAACGATTAACATCATTGTTATATAAATTTGCGTCTGGGGTTTGGGGCAACCTTACGGAGGCCCGTAGAGATAGTCACAAAGCACTAAGTGCTGTCTTATTTATTAATTTATTTATTTATTTAATTTCTAGGTCATTGTCTTTGCAATTGCCTTGCGAGCCATTTGCGGTCGTGCTGCGAGCCATTTGCTGTCGTGTTGTGGCAATTGGGTTTCATGGTTTTTCTATTTGCAAAGTGTTTGGACTTTGCATTTCGCCTGACACCTCCCGGCCACCGTACATTCACGAAGCTAGATGGCACCAGATTTTTTTTTTTTTTAAACCTCTCCTGCTCAGCTGTTTGTAAGTGGCCGGATCGTCTGAACAGTTTTAATGTTTCACATTGAGAGTCTGACATACTCCCATTGTGATCACTCAACATACCTCCTTTATTATGACAAAGTAGCGAACAGGAAGGGGTTATGGGGGAACAGAAGAAAAGAAACAAGAGAAGGAAGAAAAACACAAACTACAACAAGAAATACATTGAACATCTAGACCAATTACCAATATGTTGGTGCTATTTTCAGCTAGATGGATTTCCGGTTGACACCATGTGGGGGCCTGTTGACCAGGGAAAGAGGGGAACGGGGGAGTCTATAAGCTAAATGATTGAAAGGGGTAGAGTGTACACAAATCAGCTCTGTGAACTAGAACCCAGTAATCGTGTGAATCCCTTGTGAGTGTAAGCCCATTGGTGACCAACCCTGCGCCGCCCCATCGCCAATCCCGGCACCGGGACCCCTCGCCCCGAGCGCCGCCTATCACATCCAGCGGCACGCGAGCCCCACCAGACGCGCGACAGCCACGCAGACGAGCGGAGACACCACGCGGGCGCCAACCCAGGGTCACGGCCCCCACCCAGCCAGCCCGGGGAGGGCGGTCGGGGGCCGAGGGTCAAGTGCAGCCCATCCCTCCTCCCGCAGCCCAGCAAAGGAGTCATCATCCTCCCCCCCAGATCCAGGGTGGTCCCCGGGCCACCTGCGCACCCATCAACCAACCTTCAGGGATGGCAAGAGGGGACGCACCACTAACCCCACGCCTACCCCCACCCCCGCATGCCCCATTGAAGCGATGTTCTGTCGTGACAGATCTCAGCTATTCTCAAGTTTAACCAGTTTGCATTATTTTATTGCATTGTTTTTCCTTATTCAGATTTGTTTCAAGACTACCGTTACAGTTAGACTTAACTTTGATGGTTAATGCAGTTATTGCAATTACCGTATTTTTCGGACTATAGGTCGCGGTTTTTTTTTCATATTTTGGCTGGGGGTGCGACTTACACTCAGGAGTGACTTATGTCAAATTATTAACACATTATGATATCATTTCACATGTTATTTTGGTGTTTTGGAGTGACACTGATGGTTTGGTAAACTTGTTAGCATGTTCTTTATGCTATAGTTATCTGAATAACTCTTAACAGCTATGGCCACGTTCGCGTTCTGACTTTGGCAATGTGTGTTCAAATGTATTTTTGACTTTTTTTATATTGAAATGCATGCTTTGAGTTTGTGGCGCTTCCACGCCCACGTGGGGGCGCACTCGCACTTGTTTACGTGAAGAGCGCTCACACGCCAGAAAAAGACAGACAGCTACGTGGCTCTGAGTGGGTGAGTTAGCGAGAGAGAAACACGGTCATCCTTCTGCTGCAAATTTCAATGAGTATTACTCGTAGACTGACGACAGTAGTCCAAAATTCAGAAGTCGACGTCACATTTCCCGTTTACCGCACCCACCCAATTCCGAATTCTCTCTGAACATATTTAATTATCAAATTACCGAGGCGCTAGCGTGTTGACATCGCAAGCGACATTCAAAGCAACTTTTACCTCTTCATGTTTGGTCGGAAGATCGGCGATCAGAAGACGCCTGGCCTTGGGGGAGGTCGCCCTACGAGAGCGCCGACGATGAACCGGCCCGTTTATTCATTATTAAGCTGCCGCGCGAGTCGTAAATATGCGCTGAAAGACGAGAGGGAACTCACCAGGGAGAAAAAACAAACTTGCGTCTTATGATGTATTTGCAAGAGCGGTAATGAAATGAGAGCAAATAGTGATTAAATGCAAAATGGCTCAAAGTTGCATCTGAAATAAGACAAATGAAAAGGTGACAGGATGAGATTTGACAGAATGTCTGAAGGTGTAAAAAGCACTTTTAATTGCCACCAAATCCAAAGGTGGGTAGTAACGCGTAACTCAAGTAAATATAACTAAGTGTAACTTTTTTTAATTTAACTTTTTTTAAATGTACTTCCAAAAATAGTTTGACTACACCATACTTTTGACTTATACTTAGGTAGATTTGTGAAGAAGAAACTCTCCTCTTACTCCGCTACTTTGGGCTGCAATAGTCATTACCATTTTTCCTATTTATTCTACATATTAGATTTTAATTTTCTTTTTGCCAGAGATGCCAACAGTGGCCCCTCCGGTTTCACCATTGAGACGTGGCAACAATAATCACATGACTCATTATGCCAATCAGACATAAGCTTGCCATTCTATGGTTATGCTGGTAGAGATGTCCCGATCGATCGGGTCCGATCACGTCATTTTCAAAGTATCGGAATCGGCAAAAAAATATCGGCCATGCCTTTTTTTAATATATACATATTTTAATTAAATCGTTTTCTAATTGTATTTAATGTTACAGACATAATATGTTACACTCATCCAGAGTCTTTAGGCTAAAGGTAGGGTTATCAAATTTATCCCGATAACGGCGGTAATTAATTTTTTAAAAAATGTATCAAGTTAAAATAATTAACGCAATTAATGCATGCGCTGCACGACCCACTCACGCATTGTCGCACTCAATCTGTAATGGCACCGCGTTACCTATATAGAGAGATAAAAGGCAGCGTAAAATGAGTAGAGTGAATTTTGGCAGCCTTTGGAGCCTTTTTTTAATTGGCTAAAGCCTTACAATCACTCTCCCTACGATTAGAAATATCATGGGAAGCAATGTGGGGAAGCAAGGTAGCAATTGATCTTTTTCTTAACACCTTATGTCATTTCCCAACGCAGAGAAGATATATCAATTGGTAGCACTACGCACAGTTATGGTTCCACTTCCATCATGCATTTGGGCATGGCTACAGTATCATTTACTGAAAGCTCAACAAATACACCAGATGGCAATATTTAGTCACAATATACAAAGTCACATTGATCCTTTAAGAATTACAAGTCTTTCTATCCGTGGATCCCTCTCACAGAAAGAATAATGTAAATGCCATCTTGAGGATTTATTGTCATAATAAACAAATACAGTACTTCTGTACTGTATGTTGAATGTATATATTCGTTTATACAGAGTTTTATTCATTTTTTTCTTAATGCATTGCCAAAATGTATATGATCGAGAAAAATTATCGGGAAGTCGGGAATTGAATCGGGAGCAAAAAAAATAAAAAATAAAAAAAGCAATCCGATCGGGAAATATCGGGATCGGCAGATACTCAAACTAAAACGATCGGGATCGGATCGGGAGCAAAAAAACATGATCGGAACAACCCTAATTTTAAGTATGCATCAACAAAAGCTAGACACATTTTGAAATGACTAAGACTAATAGGTATTTTCATATAAAAGAGACTAAAATTGGAAGGGATGCCAAAAATAACATTGAATGAGCATCTTATTTAGTGTCGCACCCAGGGCTGGCCCAGTCTATACGCAGACTATGCAGCTGCTTAGGGTCCCTGGCCACTAGGGGGCCCCCAATCTGGCAATTGTTTAGTTTATATTCTGTTTACTACAGTTTGCTTTATTCGACTTTTGATACTTGATTACGAGCCTAAAAAAATAAAAGTTCTTCCTTCTTTCTTTCCTATTTTAGAAAAAGGTTTGGCGCTATCTATTGTAAGTACTGACAATCATTTGGGGTGAGAAGTTTGAAGTACGCAGTGCAACAAAATGTGATTAATATACAAAATATGGCCGTATGGCTTGGATTGCATGTATGGGTTTTACAGTACACTGTGACGAAATGGTGGGCCAAAAATATGGGCCCTTTTGCATTATTTTGCTTAGGGCCCCCAAATGGCCTGGGCCGGCCCTGGTCGCGCAGATTCCATTTCTGTGCTCCCCATACCCGGCTGCGTGGTATCGCCCGATACAGTATTTGATGTTTAATTAAAAACAGAAAAACTGACATTTTACATTTTATTTTTGCCAAAAACAATGTATGCAATATACCTTGGTGGATCACACAAAATAATGTGGCGGGCCATATCTGCTCCCTAGGCCACCAGTCTGACACCCCTCCTTGTTTCTCTCCCGCTCAGTCTTATCTTTTCACGCGGTTTATTCTTGGCTATTTTTTGCCAAAGCTTTAATTATCGGACTTGATCTATGTTCGGCTGAAGAGGAACGGGGAGATCGACATGTGAGATTACAGAAAGTACGCCTGAAGCCTTTTGAAGATTAGTTTAACGAGCGCTGTTAAAAGATCATTTCACACACGCACAACAACAGATTCCCAGTACAGATGATCTGCATGACAACGTGCCAAGACACCGGCGCTAATTTCCAGGCAGAAAGAGCGGCTAAGAGCAGACTTAGGACGTGTGTTAAGGTTAGGTTTATTTTGTGAATTGTGCATTTCTGCGCAAGTGTTTTCTGCTTTTTTGCGTGTATCTTTTCTCTTAAAAGACATATGTTCACACACACCCCCACTGACAGAAGCAAAACCGCATACCAACTAGTAGGGGTGTGACCATAGGCGGAGTTTGATATTTGGGGCAGGGGGGCACAACATGTTGATGACCCTGAAACGCAGTGTCGGCAATAAAATTAACTTACAAGAATATTTATTCTAATAAATTGACAATGAGTGTTTTTTGTTTCCCATCATTCTTGAGGGAAATTCTAAATCAGGCTGCTTAGGTGATACTTTTCGCCAAGATCGTCATCCATTGAATATGGTACGCCCGCCGGTGTTGTGCCAATGTAGTTACCTCAGTCAAAAATTGTATCCCCTAGGACGGTGGATCCATATGGAGGTAAATTTGTGTTTATTATTCAATCAAAAAAAGTTGCTTCAATTAAAAAAAAAAAAAAAAAAAAAGTTGTATCAAAATATATATTTTCAATCCAAAAAAGGTCGCTTTAATCAAAAAAAAAAAAAAAAAAAAAAAAAAGTGAATGCAAAAATAAATTTGAAACTCAAAACAATGCATGCGAAAGCCAATTTTTCTTTTTTTTTTTTTTTATTTATTTTTTTTTTTTTTTGATTAAAGTAATGTTGATTTGTGTTTGGGCCACATTTTGGCCAGGACATTTTTGTCATTATTCAATCAAAAATAAGTTGTTTAAAAAAAAAAAAAAAAAATCCATATATATTTTCAAAAAGAAAAGTCATTTCAATCAAAAAAAGAAACATTCAATGATGGTAGTTTTCAAAGTTTTTCAAAGCGAAAAAATATTTGAGATTGAAAAATCTGCATTTGAACAGAATTTTTTTTTTTTAAAAAATCAAATTTAAATATTTTTTTAATCAAAGAAAAAAAATCATTTGAAAAAAAATTTACTTACCTTTTTCCTTTTCCTTATTTATTTACCTGGTATAATTCAGTAATCGGAATTTGGATGTTTGTGAATCGTTCTCGAATCTTCCACGGCTGAATCGCGAATAATCCAAGAATCGGAAATTTCTCACGCCTCTATTGTCAAGTCACTTCCTGTTCTGTAACTCAAAATAAACAGGAAGAACCCATAAACTACCCCAAAATCTACAGGAAGTAACTGATAATCAACTGGCCCAAAATTACCTTATTGCCTAGCATTGGCTGTCACTGACGACCATAGACGTTCAATCCCGTTTGAAGTGGGAGGGATGGCAGCGAATGGTTATTCGCTGCCACCCTCCCACTTCAAATGGGATTGGACGTCTACTAGTGATAAACTCATTACAATTCACACCAGAAGCTTGTTTTTCTGTTCATTAGTTGTTTGTAGAATATCCTAGAATGATTTCCTGACCAATGTATTGATAATCGCCATGTCGTCAGATCATCGTTATCGTGAGTTTTGTATCGCAAATCGTATCGTACCAACTAGCCTATTCGTGTCAGTGTCTCCGAGTGTGTGCATGCGTCTTCTGTGTTTATACATGTGTGTTTATGTTGAGGTGTGTTTTTGCTTCTGTGAGTTGGTGTTCACACACATGCTTGTGCTTGCCCTGTCAGTTACGAATCCCAGTGTGTATTTATATGTGTGCGTCTCACAGTTGCGCACGGACGCGAGCTGACAGCAGCAAAAATGGATCGGAGTAGATGAAACCCAAACGCCAGGGACGAAAACACGCCTTAGCTGACAGCGTTATGAAGGAATTCGCCGGCATCCGTCACGTTTGCCGGCCTCCGGATTATTTCCGTCATTTACCGGTAAAGGAGGCTCACGTTTGTCATGTCGACGCACTTTGCCGTCTCTGCTTTTCCACGTTGATGAAAACAAGTCGGGAAATTCGGTCGTGACAAAATGCGCCTCTGTTTACGTTTGGCCTACTTTGTAAATCACATCTGAGATAAGGGAGATGATCGGAAAATATAGAAGGAAGGAGTGACTTCAATTGCAGCCGGAAGTATGGTGGTGTTGGAAATTCTGAATGAAGATTGAGTCTCAGCTCCTCTGTCGGCTTCAATGAAGCCCTGAAATTTAAATTGGTTATCAATATTAGTGTTGCACTGATACCGATCGGTATTGGTACCAATATGGCACTAAAATGACGTCATACACTTTGAAAAATCACGTGATGCTTCTCTGATTGGTGTAATAGGGCTGTCAAACGATTAAAATTATTAATCGAGGTAATCACAGCTTAAAAATGAATTAATCGTAATTAATCAGAACTCAAACCATCTATAAAATATGCCATATTTTTCTGTAAATTATTGTTGGAATGGAAAGATAAGACTGATATATACATTCAACATACTGCACATAAGGACTGTATTTGTTTACTATAACAATAAATCAACAAGATGGCATTAACATTATTAACATTATTAACATTCTGTTAAAGTGATCCATGGATAGAAAGACTTGTAGTTCTTAAAAAAAATGTTTGTATAAGTTTATTTATTAAAACCTCTCTTAATGTTTTCGTTTTAATAAAGTTTGTAAAATTTTCAAAAAAAAATAAACTAGTAGCCCGCCATTGTTTGATGTCAATAATTACTTACACTATAAAATCAGTCACACCCAAGCGCCAGCAGAGGGCAGCAAAACTCCGCAAAACACAATTAACAAGTGGGCCTTTCACTCTACTGTCATTTAAATCTGTCTGAGCTGGACAAGTGCGTTAATTGCGTCAAATATTTTAACGTGATTAATTTAAAAAATTAATTAACGCCCGTTAACGCGATAATTTTGACAGCCCTAATTATATTACCACCAATGTGGCACTAAAATGACGTCATACACTTTGAAAAATCACGTGATGCTTCTCTAATTTGTGTAATAGGGCTGTCAAATGATTAAAATTATTAATCGAGTTAATCACAGCTTAAAAATGAATTAATCGTAATTAATCGCAATTCAAACCATCTATAAAATGCTATATTTTTCTGTAAATTATTGTTGGAATGGAAAGATAAGACAAGACGGATATATACATTCAACATACTGCACATAAGTACTGTATTTGTTTATTATAACAATAAATCAACAAGATGGCATTAAAATTATTAACATTCTGTTAAAGCGATCCATAGATAGAAAGACTTGTAGTTCTAAAAAAGATAAATGTTAGTACAAGTTATAGAAATTTTATATATTAAAACCCCTCTTAATGTTTTCGCTTTAATAAAGTTTGTAAAATTTTCAATCAAAAAATAAACTAGTAGTTCGCCATTGTTGATGTCAATAATAATTATTGTGCTGAAACCCATAAAATCAGTCGCACCCAAGCTCCAGCAGAGGGTGACAAAACGCCAAAAAAACACAACAAGTGGAAATGACACTTCGCTGTCTTTTTAATCTGTTTGAGCGGGGCATGTGCGTTAATTGCGTCAAATATTTTGACGGGATTAATTTAAAAAATTAATCAACGCCCGTTAAAGCGATAATTTTGACAGCCCTAGTAATTAACAGCAACTGTTACTTACCTGTGGCACATAACAAGTGGTGGCAATAACTACATCACTTGCACTCAGTTAAAATGGATTCAAGTTGACTCAACCTCTGTCCTGTGTCCTTGTGTGTACCACATTGAGCATGGAGAAAAAAAAGAAGACCAAAGAACTGTCTGAGGACTTGAGAAGCAAAATTGTGAGGAAGCATGGGCAATCTCAAGGCTCCTGAGTCTACCGTGTGCAGTGTCATCAATAAGTGTAAAGCCCATTGAACTGTGGCTAAGCGCCCTAGATGTGGACCGAAAAGAAAAATTGACGAGAGATTTCAACGAAAGATTGTGCGGATGGTGGATAAAGAACCTCGACTAACATCCAAACAAGTTCAAGCTGTCCTGCAGTCCGAGGTTACAACAGTGTCAAGCCGTACTATCAGTCAGCGTCTGAATGAAAAAGGACTCTAAGGTACAGCGCCGGCCCAGCCTATACGCCGACTATGCAGCTGCTTAGGGCCCCTGACCACTAGGGGGCCCCCAATCTGGCAATTGTTTAATTTATATTCTATTTTGTTTACTACAGTTTGCTTTATTTGACTTTTGTGAGTTTTGATACTTGATTACAAGCTTAAAAAATTAAAGTTCTTCCTTAACTTCTTTCTTTCCTCTTTTAGAAAAAGGTTTGGTGTTATCTACTGTCAGTACTGACAATCATTTGGGGTGAGAAGTTTGAAGTATGCAATGCAAAAAAATCTGATTAATATACAAAATATGGACGTATGGGTTGGATTGCATGTATGGGTTCCACAGTACACTGTGACAAAATGGTGGGCCAAAAATATGGGCCCCTTTGCATTATTTTGCTTAGGGCCCCCAAATGGCCTGGGCCGGCCCTGCTAAGGTAGGATACCCAGGAAGACCCCACTTCTTACCCAGAGACATAAAAAGCCAGGCTGGAGTTTGCCAAAACTTACCTGAGAAAGTCAAAAACATTTAGGAAAAATGTTCTCTGCTCAGATGAGACAAAAGTAGAGCTTTTTGGGAAAAGGCATCAATATGGAGTTTACAGGAAAAAAACGAGGCCTTCAAAGAAAAGAACTCAGTCCCCACAGTCAAACATGGCGGAGGTTCCCTGATGTTTTGGGGTTGCTTTGCTGCCTCTGGCACTGGACTGCTTAACCGTGTGCAAACATTATGAAGGCTACCAACAAATTTTGCATCATAATGTAGGGCCCAGTGTGAGAAAGCTGGGTCTCCCTCAGAGGATATGGGTCTTTCAGCAGGACAATGGCCCAAAAAAACACTTCAAAAAGCACCAGAAAATGGTTTGAGAGCACCGGAGACCAGCAATGAGTCCAGACCTGAATCCAGTGGAGAGATCTGAAAATGGCAGTTTGGAGTAGGCACCCTTCAAATCTCAGAGACATGGAACAGTTGGCCAAAGAACAATGGTCTAAAATTCCAGCAGAGCAATGTAAGAAACTCACTGATGGCTACCGGAAGCGGTTGTTCGCAGTTATTTTGTCTAAAGGTTGTGCGACCAAGTATTAGGCTGAGGGTGCCAATACTTTTGTCCAGCCCATTTTTGGAGTTTTCTGTAAAATGATCATGATTTTTTTTTCTTCCATTCTCTTTTGTGTTTTTTTTCCATTGCAAGCAAAATAAATGAAGATATTACTACCAAAGCATTTGTAATTGCAATCATTTTCGGGGAGAAACTGAGGATAATTTGACAGAATTGCAGGGATGCCAAAACTTTTGGCCAGCAGTGTACCTCCAACTTCAAACGGATTGGACGTTTACCAGTAATAAACTCAGTGCAATTCACAGCAGAAGGATGAAAATAGCTTGTTTTTCCTGTTTGTTGTTTTGTAGACTAATTTTCTGACCCTTGTATCGATAATTGTTGTATCACCATATCGTGAGCCTTGTATCAAAAATCGTCTCGTACTTGGAGACATTCTCGAGTCACTTCCTTTTCAGTAACTCAAAATCAACAGGAGGTGACCCGTAAATGCCCTCCAAATCAACAGGAATTGACCTGTAAATGCCCCCAAAAGCAACAGGAAGTGACCCGTAAATGCTTAAAAAGTGACCGAAAATCAACAGGAAATGTGAAATGCCACAAAATGAACTCATTGGTCCACATTTGCTGCCACTGACGGCCATAGACATCCAATCCATTTAATCTGGGAGGAATGTTCATTCGCTGCCACCCTCCTAGTTCAAATGGATTGGACGTCTACTCGTGATACACCCATTCCAATTCAGAGTAGAAGGATGAAAATAGCTTGTTTTTCGTTTTTTTTTGGTAGAACAATTTCCTAACCAATTTATCGATAATTGTTAAATTGCCATATCGTGAGGTTATCGTGAGCCTTGTATTGCAAATTGTATCATAGCGTGAACTATCCCGAGGTCCCTACCACTATTGTCTACAGAGGATAAAGAATATATGCAGACATCGTTACCTTGTATCGCAAATCGTATTGTATCCTGAGCTAACCGGTGCATTCATAGCTTGGCAGCCATCTTGGCTAGGGCAACTAGATCTTGAAAAGTACATATTCCGCAGCATCGTTACCAGAGGTGGGAATCTTTGGGCACCTAACGATTCGATTACAATTCAGAGACTCCGATTCGATTATAAATCAATTATTGATGCCTCCCCGCATTTTTTTTTTTTTTTTTTAATGTTTTGTATATTTGTTCCAAAATTGTTCAAAAATCCTCTCAGGCTAAATAAACCAAACTACTATTTCAGTATCAAGTTACCGGTTAAAAACAGTAAATAAAATACTCAAGTCCACATTCTGTATCAGCAGCTTTAAACTACATTCAATTAGTTTAATGTTGTGAATCAACCGTAAAGTTGTTAAAATTGCGCCCATTATTCCATAATTTCCCTCATGTCTACTTTCAACATGTGAAAGTTTTAAAACCGTTTCATCATTTAAAGATCGATTCAAGTCAAGATTTTGCCGATTTAGGGGTATTTTAGATAAAAAGTAATTAGGTTCTCTATAACAGAGCCTTCTAGAGAAGTCTACTGCTTTAAGATGGCGCCTCTTTACTAGCGCGGGAAAGTGTCATTTCACATCTAGACTAGATATATGTGATATCTACCATAGCTGTATGTTGCCGTATGTTTGTAGCAACTACCAACTTGGCGCTGTTTGTAGCGGCTGACGGCCGCAGTCAGGTATTATTGTTTTGTTTTTTTTTAACTAGCGGCAGTAGCTGCACATGATATTTACTCTCGGTCCGTTCCTCATTGCGTCCCGACGACCGCGCTGACTGCGCTTTATTTCCGCTTTACCTGGTATAATTCAATAATCGGAATTTGGATCTTTGTGAATCGTTCTCGAATCTTCCACGGCCGAATCGCGAATAATCTAATAATCGGAAATTTTGCACGCCTCTAATCGTTACTTCTTCGTAACTCCCTATACCGATGACCTCATTTTAGTGCCATATTGGTACAAGTACTAAATCTAGGTATCGGTGCACCACTACAATCCTTTTTTTTTTTTTTTTTAATTTATGTCATCACAAAGCATTCAAATGTTGTTTTCCACTTTCCTCACCCAAGACAATACATTTCTGAAAAATAAGACAAAATACAGCAAAGACAAAGTCAACATGGTGGCCAAGAAGCCTTTATAGGGTGTATCGTGACCAGTGGACATGCTCCGCTTCCATCTTTTTTTCCCACCCGGTTTCTTATTTGTTTTCCAAAGGCACTGATTTGTCCCACCGGTGTAACGCAAACATGATTATCATACTGCGGTGGCGCCGTGGCACACAATGCGCCTTATTGTGCTGCATATTTTTGCATTGAAAAGCTGCAGAGAACGGCAAGGAAAGGAAAAGGACAAATGCTTCCCACGTACCTTCTGTCAACAACGCCGCAAAAAACTTTATGAAAGGTAAGATGGAAAATAGACTTTTGAGTGTAGTTGAGCGTCAAGGTTCAAAATCGTTTGGTTACTTGTTACTTAAATGTTTGCGAGTGATGTAAATGGGGGGCTACATAATGGATGGGCAGGCAGGGCCACAAGAACTTTCAATGAATAAAGCTCTTTGTTGTAAGGCTACCGCCACATTGTCTAGCAGACTAGCATCATTGTTCAACATATTTACGTAAAATAAATGCTAACCGCCCGATTTTTTCATATTTTCATTTTACGTTCATAACTATAAAGAATTTGGGGATTTAAGCATTTATTCACAAGAATTTTCAACGTAAAAAGCTCTATGTTGTAAGGCTGCCGCCCCATCGACTAACAGACTAGCATCGTACTTTGACATATTTACGTAAAATCGATGCTAACAGCACGTTTTTTGTTTTGTTTTGTTTTTTTAACTAAGAATCGAGACGGTTTTGAGCCCATATCTAATCGATAAAGAATTCAGGAATTTAAGCATTTATTCACAAGAATTTCCAACGAAAAAAGCTCTTTGTGATTCCACTCTGTCAGCTTTGACAGCCACGCCAACAATAAAGACCCCTTATTAATCGGCCCCATGCCCCGTCAATATCATTATGAACTCTATGACTGAGTACAGATCAGCTATGATAAATGTTTTTTATCTTCCCTGGCACCAATACCTTTTTCCTTGCGCAGAATGAAATAAATTTCATCTCTCAATTAGCCCTCGTAAACGGTAGGCGGGGTTTGCATCTCTTGAATTTTGGTACTTCCGGAAAAAGACTTTCGACTTTCTCCTGGATTTGTGACAACTGTAATGGATCTCAACGGGAATTGTGCGGGAGAAGTGCAAGGTAGCGCCGTCGATTTTCCAGCGACGCACGCCCACTTGTTTGTTCCGGCGCTCCCGTTTGGAGAGGATGCCGTAAACACTCGCCGCTGGCCTACTTCCTTCCCTCCTTGAACGTATGCTAATCCCTGCCAGTGCGTGAAAGCTTATTTTTAAATCGGCGCTACACAAGCGCTCGTCGGCCGTATGTCGAACACACAAGAAGGGGACGGGACGAGGATGTCGGCGAGGAAGACTGCCGATTTAACAAGCTTCTCGGCCTTTGAATTTGCACGCGCGGCTGTAATTTGTTTTCCCTTTTTCCCCCTCACCGCATTGATAAAGCTTCTGAAAATGCTTAAGTTTTCCTAAAGAGGCACTTGAATCAGCAAAAAACTCCCTGCCGATCTCCCTGGACACAAGCTCATTCCAGGCATGAAAATAGGTCCGGGGTTAAAAAGGTGAGAAGGGTGTGGAGGAAATATGTTCCGGTACACTGTACAACTAGGGCTGTCCCAAACGACTAATTTTCTCCCGGTTAGTCAGCCGACTATTTTTGCCCTTTTTTTTCTCTCTCACTAATTTAGCAAATAAATTTTTGATGATGCCTATTAATTAACAAAAACATTTTGGAACACTTAAATTCTTTATTAAAGTACCAATAAACGCGTAAATAACAATAAATCGCGAATAAACAATGAGGTCAAATGCTGATAGCATTAACTAGTGCAAAAAAATGGAACGTAAACAGATTCAGAGCACCGACTTCGCCTTTCCAACATGATTCAAAACAATTCTTAAAAAAATATCTAGCATTCATATTATTGTATACTACAATATACAAGTATAATAGTATTATAATCATTGCCAAACAGATTTTTCATAAAGGGTGTCATTTTAAAGCTATTCTTAGTGTAAAATCTGAATTCTGAAATACAGTATGTGGGATTAACTCCAGAAATCGTCATTTATATGACGAACATCATAAATCATATTTATCTAATCCAGTGCTTCTCAATTATTTTCTGTCACGCCCCCCCAAGGAAGACGTAAATGTTTCGCGCCCCCCCAAACTCTCTGCCGCCACTGTAAATAGTATCATTTGTCTATAAAATTACTATTATAAATACGCATCTGCCTAACATTGTGTCCCTTTTTTCTAATAAAGAAAAAAAGTAACATAGATCAACTTATAATAAAGTATAACTTTATTATAAACATTGTTTTGTTTGTAACAGAGAAGACTTGATGTGCATCAATTTGCCTGAATTAAAAAAAAAAATTCACATCCAAACTAAAAAATACACTCAAGGTACATTTTTGACCATTTGATACAGAAAAATAAAATGTAATAATATCAGTAAATAATACCAAATTAAAATTGATTAGAAACATTCACTCATGAGGACAATGTGCCAAAAAATTTGACCAAAAAAACAAATCTGAATAAAAGGGGGGGGGGGGGGAAGTGTCCTTGGACAGGACAGTTTTTATCTTTGCTGCTCACAGTATTTACCTCCTTTGCAATGATGTGGAGTTATTTTTCAATTAACATGCTAACAATGCTCACTGGCTTACTGATATAACACTGACAAAGCAGGACGATTGTTGGCAATATTCGGCACGTTTTCACTGAAAAAATCAAGCGGCTTAACAATGAGATTGGGGTCTAATG
This sequence comes from Corythoichthys intestinalis, assembly GCF_030265065.1. Lineage (NCBI taxonomy): Eukaryota > Metazoa > Chordata > Actinopteri > Syngnathiformes > Syngnathidae > Corythoichthys > Corythoichthys intestinalis. The sequence continues at coordinate 53,220,472 of NC_080404.1, read as the reverse complement.
TCTTTAAGTGGCGTCTTAATTGATTTGGCTTCTTGCTGTCTGCTATAATTATTTTTAGACACAGTAAACAGTGGTCTTTCATCATCACCCACTGTATTAAAAGTCAAAGCAAAAAGGCAAACGGCACGAAAAAAGCGCATTCACGGCGGCCGAGGTAGAACCGTAGGTGAGGGCAGTCGTCGTGACGATCCCAAGCCGAAAATGGCACTTCTCGGGCGGCGACGTGAGAACCGGCCAAGACAGTGGGTCGCTGCGTGAGTGAGTCCGGTCGGAAAACGGCTTTCGAAAACGGCGGTGGCACACTGCTCTTCATATCTGTTGTCTGTGTGTGCTGAGTGCTCTTCCTTAGTTCAAAAATACTGCGCGCACTCTGAAAATGAGAGCGCCACTGCCACCTACTGAGTGGATGTGCAAATACACTTTATTCCAGTACGGCAAAAAAAAAAAAAAAAAAACACATAAAACATGTTCCCCGAGGTCACATGCGCCCCCCCTGGCATTGCTCTGCGCCCCCCCCAGGGGGGCGCGCCCCACTATTTGAGAAGTACTGATCTAATCGGTACCAGTTTGTCAATGTAAACCAGCAATCATCACCGTACTCTAGAGTTAGTTATGGTGTGCCGCAAGGATCGGTCCTCGGGCCCATCTTGTCTACGCTGTATATGCTTCTTCTAGGTCAGGAGTGGGCAAACTATTCCACAAAGGGCCGGAGTGGGCACGGGTTTTCTTTATAACCTATCAAGAGGAAACCTTTTCACCAATCTGGTGTCATACAAGTGCAATCAGTTGATTGCAATCAGGTGCATCTTGTTTCCCCGGATCTATTATTGGTTAAACTGCCTGTGCTTGATCAGTTGTAACAAAGACCAGGACCCACTGCGGCCCTTGAGGACCGGTTTGCCCACCCCTGCTCTAGGTAATATCAGAAAACATAGCATTAACTTTCATTTTTACGCTGTCGACACACAACTGTATTTATCAATTAAACCTGAGCAGATCAGGCAAGTGGACAAACTAAGCACCTGCGTCCGAGATATAAATACCTGGATGAGCACTAACTATTTTCTATTTAACCCTGAAAAGACAGAAGTCCTTATAATGGGCCCGAAAAGTGTGAGAGACTCTTTAGCTGCCCAGATAGTCACTCTGGACGATGTAAGTGTAGCCTCCAGCACCACAGTTAAAAACCTAGGAGTTTTATTCGACCCTGACTTATCGTTTAAAGCTCACATTAAACAAACCTGCAGAACGGCAGTCTTTCACCTGCGCAACATAGCCAAAATTACAAAAATTTTATCTAAAAGCGATGCAGAAAAATTACTTCACGCATTCGTTAGATCGAGATTGGATTACTGTAACTCCCTACTTGCAGCTTGTCCTAAAAGTTCTCTAAAAGGATATCAGCTTGTCCAAAACGCAGCAGCAAGACTTTTAACAGGAACCAGTAGAAGAGAGCACATCACCCCTGTGCTCCAGGCCCTTCACTGGCTTCCAGTCGAGTTTAGAATTACCGTATTTTTCGGACTATAAGTCGCAGTTTTTTTTCATATTTTGGCTGGGGGTGCGATTTATACTCAGGAGCGACTTATGTGTGGAATTATTAACACATTATGATATAATTTCACATGTTATTTTGGTGTTTTGCAGTGACACTGATGGTTTTGTAAATTTGTTAGCATGTTCTTATGCTATAGTTATCTGAATAACTCTTTATAGCTATGGCCACGTTCGCGTTCTGCCTTTGGCAGTGTATGTTCAATTGTATTATTGACTTCTTTATCTTGAAATGGATGCATTTAGTTTGTGGCGCTTTCACGCCCACGTCAGGGCGCACTCGCACTTGTTTACGTGAAGAAGAGTGCTCACACGCCAGAAGAAGACGGACAGCTACGTAGCTCTGAGTAAGTGAGTGAGTGGGCGAGTTAGCGAAAGAGAATAGACAGCTGCGAACCTACTTTCATTGATTATGTTTTTAAATCATCTCTACAGAGGCAATGCCTGTGTGTATCATCTTTTCTGTTGTTGTTGTGCGTTTTCCACCCGCGATCGGACACTTAGAGCCAGTTGTGTGGTTGTTTGAACAATGTGCTAATGATAGCGAACACATGCTAACCTGTTACTTATTACTAATAGTACCTAATTATCATTAATTTACGTTGATGCGAACCTGTTTTCTATCGAGGACCAAATTGATTCAGCAAATTATACAGACGTCCAGCGTTGTCTTTTGGGAGTTCGCTGTATAGCCAGGACCGAGCCGTAACGTAGGACAGTATATTCACATTTCGTTGTTCATACACTGTACATTTATTTAGCATGTTGTTCTCTATTGTATTTTTATATTAAATTGCCTTTCAAGATGACATGTCTGTTCTATGTGTTGGATTTTATCAAGTAAATTTCCCCCAAAAATTTGACTTATACTCCGGTGCGACTTGTATATGTTTTTTTTCTCTTCGTTGGGCATTTTATGGCTGGATCGACTTATACTCAGGAGCGACTTGTAGTCCGAAAAATATGGTAAATTTAAAATCCTCCTTCTTACATTTAAGACCATTAATGGGTTGGGGCCATCTTATCTCACAGATGCTCTGGTTCCATACCGCCCCAACAGAACACTCCGCTCTCAGAATGCAGGTCTACTGGTAGTTCCCAGGGTTTCTAAAAGTACTGTCGGAGCTAGAGCCTTTAGCCACCAAGCCCCTGTTTTATGGAATCAGCTTCCAGCTAATATTAAATAAGCCGAGACAGTCTGCACATTTAAGATTAGATTAAAAACGTTCCTATTTAACAAAGCTTATGGTCAGGCTAGTTGAAGTCGGAGTAGAAAGTTTAGTCTAAGCTGCACAAGAAGCTATAAAGCTGGGGGAAGTACAGCCACTGAGTTCTATCTCCTTTTTCTCACTCTACCTACCACTTATCTTACTTTATTTCTATTTTCCAATGTTAATATCTAGTTGTCTAGTCTCTTCATCACTAGTCACCCGGTGTCCCCTTTCCCCCCTTCCCTCTGGGGAGGGGCTATTTTTCAGCTGCAGCTTCCTGACTTTCCGGACCCCTGGCTGGATGGACGTCCTCGTTGCTACCCCCGTCTCATCTGGCTAGATGGACCTCTTCTTGTTACTTTACTCCACTGCATCTTTACGGACTGTAACTTCCCCTGCTACTTATTCATCTTTGTTGCTTCATTTGCTGTTTCTGATTGTGTATCATATTGCCTCTGCAAAGCCCTTTGAGACAACGTTGTTGTGATCCAGGGCTATACAAATAAAATTGAATTGAATTGAACATGAAGTTCTTTTATTTTGAAATGTTTACCGGAAGTACGTTCGCTAAACGGCTCACAGCTTTACACTCCGCAAAAAAAGCTCTTTTTATCATTGCATGTGGTGTCAGTAATCTTTTTTTCATTTGCAAATGCTGTTAACAAGTGATTTTTCATGTTTGAAGTGTCACCTTTTAACCGCAAGTTTGGGTTTTGGACAAGACGTTTTATAGCAGGCTAAAGGAGGATGTCTTTTTCCCCCCATTAGCCTGAATGTAGCAATGCTAACGTTTACAGTAAAGATGTCCCGATCTATCGGGTCCGATCACGTCATTTTCAAAGTATCGGAATCGGCAAAAAAATATTTTATATATATATATATATATATATATTTTTTTTTTTTTTTTTTTTTAATCGTTTTGTAATTGTATATAACGTTACAGACAAAATGTCTTACACTCATCCAGAGTAGTTTTGGCTTAAAGTAGGGCTATCAAATTTATTGCGTTAACAGCGGTAATTATTTTTTCTTAATTAATCACGTTAAATAATTAACGCATGCGCTGCACGACCCACTCACGCATTGTCGCGTTCAATCTATAAAGGCACCGTTATCCCAATATATAGAGCTAAACGCAGCGTATAATGAGTAGAGAGAATTTTGACAGCCTTTAGAGCCTTTTTTTATTTGGCTAAAGCCTTATATTCCCTCTCTCAGCAATTAAAATTAACGTGGGTGGCAATGTGAGGAAGAAAGGTGGTTGTTGATCATTTTCTTAACACCCTATGTTCTTTCCCAACACAGAGAAGATATACAATTGGTGCCACTACGCACAGTCATGGTTGCACTTCCCATCATGCATTTGGGTTGAATGGCTGCAGTATCATTTACTGAAAGCTCAACAAATACACTAGAGGGCAAAATTTAGTCACAATATACAAAATCACATTTGTCCTTTAAGAATTACAAGTCTTTCTATCCCTGGATCCCTCACACAGAAAGAATGTTAATAATGTAAATGCCATCTTGAGAATTTATTGTCATAATAAACAAATACAGTACGTATGTACTGTATGTTGAATGTATATATTCGTCCGAGTTTTATTTTTTTCTTAATGCATTGCCAAAATGTATATGATCAGGAAAAATTATCGGGAATGATTGGACTTGGAAAAAAAAAAAAAAAAAGCTATCAGATCGGGAAATATCGGGATCGGCAGATACTCAAACTAAAACGATCGGATCGGGAGCAAAAAAACATGATCGGAACAACCCAATTTTATAGTGTTTAAGATACATGTGTTTCCTTATTTTGTATGTCTCGACTTTAATTCTACGGCATGTTGATAACCAATAAACTTCTGTGAAAGGAACTTGAGTTTCATATGCCATCAAAACGCATGTGTACATTCACGCACAAATGTATGTACCCGACGATAAAACGCAGCCGTGAAAATTACCTCCTTTTTTATTTACCGTGCGATAAATGGACTCATTGCATATCACGACAGGCTTAGCAACTTCAATTAAACATGTCGTTAATAGTTAGATGGACTTACAAACTGGGTGATGGCGCTTTAGGTGTTCATTCACAGCCGACGTGCAGCCAAACTTGGCATTGAAGAGACAGGAAAACAGTGAACCCTCCTTTGTTTTGTTGAAATAGGTCAAAGTTTTGGCCATCTGATGCACTTTTTTTGGCTTTGTGCCGCTTTCCCCGCTTGCATATCATGCGTCCGACATAAAAAATAAAAAAATAAAAATCTCCCGACCCCTTCCCCACCCCCCCAAAAAAAAATTCTCCTCAGATCTACACAATTCACGTAGGTCACCCTTTTTAACTTCAAAACGGGGAATTTCGCCGAAAGGTGAGAGATTTTCATGCCTGTCATTCGTGTCAGGAATGGCGGACTAGCAGGTGAGAATGACGGAAGGACCAAAACACACAATCAAGGAAGCCATTGAGAGAATTCAAAAATGTTTTAAAATTGAAAAATCCTTCCCCCATAAAAAGTACAAACAGCAACTCGGGTTGTGATCAAAAGAACTTACGACCAAACCGTAGTATGCACATTTATCTTGAACTAATTTTCTTCTTTGCAAAGCATCGCCTTACAGTTTTCCAGAAGCTTTGGCCAAAAAAATTAACGAAGGGTTCCAAACTCCACCATCATATCTGTCATTCTGTCAACACAGCTGCCACTCAACAAGAACTGCAACCTGACACGTCAGTGCAACCTAAAAACAACACCATTTTACTCCTTCATAAAACTCCCGATTTTTTGCACTTATCACAATCACAATCAATTAACAATCTCATTTGGGGTAAGCCTAAACGATATTGGAAAAAACTATCATTGCGATATACAGTCCCTGACAAAAGTCTTGTCACTTATCCATTTTGTTGAAACAATTGCTAATAACCTGACTTTTAATTATTCAATTGGTTTCAGAAATGGCTCGTATGAAAGCTAAGACTCTCCCAAATAATGTTGAATGTACAAAAATATATTTGTTTCACTGAAAAAAGATTTATCATTTAATGAAGACAAAAGTCCAAATTTTGGCAAGACAAAAGCTTTGTCGCCTCCAGAAAGTAGTGTAAAAATTGAAGAAAAAATGTACTTCAAATTAGTGCTGTCAAAATTATCGTGTTAACGGGCGGTAATTAATCACGTTAAAATATTTGACGCAATTAACGCATATGCCCCGCTCAAACAGATTAAAATGACAGCACAGTGTCATGTCTACTTGTTACTTGCGTTTTCTGGTGTTTTGTCGCCCGCTGCTGGCGCTTGGGTGCGACTGATTTTATGGGTTTCAGCACCATGAGCAATGTGTAATTACTGACAACAATGGGCGAGCTACTAGTTTATTTTTTGACTGAAAATTTTACAAATTTTATTAAAACGAAAACATTAAGAGGGGTTTTAATATAAAATTTCTATAACTTGTACTAACATTTATCTTTTAAGAACTACAAGTCTTTCCATCCATGGATTGCTTTAACAGAATGTTGATAATGTTAATGCCATCTTGTGGATTTATTGTTATAAAAACAAATACAGTACTTATGTACAGTATGTTGAATGTATATATCAGTCTTGTCTTATCTTTCCATTCCAACAATAATTTACAGAAAAATATGGCAGATTTTATAGATGGTTTGAATGGTGATTAATTAATTTTTAAGCTTTGATTAACTATTACATATTTTAATCGTTTGACAGCTCTACTTCAAATACAAAAATATGTTACATAACATAAGCGAATGAAGTAGTATTCTTCTTTAGGAGAATAAGTGGAGTGGAGGCAGGGGTTAATTTGTGCTGGATCTTGCCAGAACAAGATCAAGAACAGAACAAGATCCAGCACCTCTTGATTTTGACTTCCCTGTGTTCCGGGACATATTTGGGCAGATCCGGCACCCGTGTGTATGGAAAATAATAATAATATAAAAACTTTTTTTTTTAAATGAATTGTAATAGCCCCGAATTTTATATTTTACAAGTTAAACTGTACATTACTTTAAGTCCCACTTGTGGTTATGTGGGCAATTGCCATCACATTAATACCTTCGACATTATCTGAAATTAAGGATTGTAAATCCCACAGCATGGGAAGTGGGCATTTGCCGTTTTCAGCACCATTTTCTGCGTATGTTCCTTGACCTGTGTCTGTCTCGTCATCCCTGCGCTGGCACATGTACTTTGTGTTCCGGCACCTTATGATTTACAAATTAAGCACTGAGAGGAGGTGGACGTTTTGAAGGTGACTAACAGGTCTTTTAGGCTAACAATTCTAGCTAATAGAAAGGTGTTGAAATACTTATTTTCAGCAGTATAATACAAGTAAATTGTTAAAATAATCATACACAGTGATTTCTGTTTTGTTTTTTGTTTTTTTTTAGATCGTCTCTCACAGTGGGCAAGCACCTACTATAAAAATTTCAAACCCGCCCATCATTTCTAAATTGGAGGGTTTGCAAAATTGCTGGGTGGTTAAATACTTCTTTTCCTCACTGTATATTGCCAAGGCTCCAAACTTACTTTTTGCATTGGTTGCAATGGTTGCACCTAATTTTTTCTTAAGGTGCACCAGTACAAAATGTAGGCGTACCCACATTTTTCATTGCATCCATCACCTTAACGTCTTCTGAACCGCTTATCCTCCCAAAGGGCGCGGGGGTGCTGGAGCTTATCACAACTAATTCCAGGCAGAAGGCGGGGTACACGCTGAATGGGTCGCCAGCCAGTCACGGGGCACACAGATGGATACAAAACCATTCACGCACACACTCCCACCCAGGCCATTTGGGGGCCCTAAGCAAAATAATGCAAAGGGGCCCGTATTTTTGGCCCACTATTTCATCACAGTGTACTGTGAAACCCATACATGCAATCCAAGCCATACGTCCATATTTTGTATATTAATCAGATTTTGTTGCACTGCATACTTCAAACTTCTCACCCCAAATGATTGTCAGTACTTACAGTAGATAGCGCCAAACCTTTTTCTAAAAGAGGAAAGAAATAATTAACTTTTTTTTTTTAAGCTTGTAATCAATTATCAAAACTCACAAAAGTCAAATAAAGCAAACTGTAGTAAACGATAGAATATAAATTAAACAATTGCCAGATTGGGGGCCCCTAGTTGTCAGGGGCCCTAAGCAGCAGCATAGTCTGTGTATAGGCTGGGCCAGCCCTGCTCACACCTATGGACAATTTGGAGTGTTCAATCTGCATACCATGCTCACCATAATCGATAGCTGCAGCCGTACTAGTGATAAGCTCAATTCAATTTACAGCAGAAGAATGAATAGATTTCTGTTTATTACTAGCATAGTAAAATATTGTAGAATAATTTCCTGACCCATGTAACGTCAGAAAAAGAGTGCTTTATTTGATTTTGAATGGTTGTTTCGTGTCATTCAAAAAAGAAAAAAAAAATGTTCTTAGTTTTTCAAAATCTGCATTCATACTTTGTTTACCTTTGAGTGGGAACTTCCTGGCACTTTGCTATTTATAACCTCTCCATTTTTTGTTCCTGATGGCTCGATCTTTGTTTCCGTTCCTGCAACGTCTCGTCTTTGTCAGCAACTTTTGTAAGTAGGAGGTAGCGTGGCGAAATTTGAAAGAGCCTTCTGTCCACGCGGCTCAAGTCAGGATGTTCAATAGAAAGGCTTAAGAGCAGGAACTCCATTCACGTCCTCATATTTTCCTCCTCCGTCTTTTCATTCTTTTCACTTGACGGCAGTTTTACGAGACTGCTCTCACCTCACAATGTTTTTTTATCACCCAGAATAGTTGGCCGATGACACAAAAGTGTGCGTATGAGGTTTAGCGGTGGGAAGCGCTGTATACCTCATGAGACGATTTGCTATACAAGGTAACGATGATTGATATGACGATACAACAATTATCGATACATGGGATACGAAAGAATTCTTCATTATATCACAGGGGTGTTTTAAAAAAAAAAAAAAAAAAAAAAAATTCTGAGATATATCACGAATTTACGTCACGCAATTCTCGTATCGACTGAAAATCTGTCTGTATCGATCTTTACATGTGCTTTTTGGGTGGAAATAATACAGTGGCTACGCGTCTACTCCCGTCCACTAGTTGGCAGTGCGCAGCAATCCTGCCTGAAGTAACAACATCTCGCTAGAGTTATCCCGTGTGGCTTCTTTACTACTCGATCGCGACGGATTGCTATCGCAACCCGTAAACCAACACCATTTTCTCTCGAACAATGACGTCAGATATGTGATACATTAAACAATATACATTTTTCTTACTTTTTTTGGGTGGTAAAGCTCTCTAAAGGGTTTACTTTGGATGAGGAAGACTGCTTAAACTGCACTGTTTAAATTCTTGAACAATACCTTTATGTATAGATTGTAAGGGTGAAGGCATGACCACCGCATATTCTTGTACACTAGATGGCGCGGTATTCACCTGAAAGTTGCTTGCAATCTGCCATTAATCAAAAGATTTTTTTTACACGCCACAATGTCATTTAAATATACAGTGGGGCAAATAAGTACTTAGTCAACCACAAATTGTGCAAGTTCTCCTGCTTGAAAAGATTAGAGAGGCTTGTAATTGTCAACATGGGTAAACCTCAACCATAAGAGAGAATGTGGAAAAAAAAAAAAAAAAAAAAAAAAAAAAACACAAATTCACATTGTTTGATTTTTAAAGAATTTATTTCCAAATTAGAGGTATAATTTGAGTATTTGGTCACCTAAAAACAAGCAAGATTTCTGGCAGTCAAAGAGGTCTAATTTATTCTAACGAGGCTCCACTCGTTACCTGTATTAATGGCACCTGTTTTAACCCATTATCGGTATGAAAGACACCTTTCCACAATCTCAGTCAGTCACACTCCAAACTCCACTATGGCCATGACCAAAGAGCTGTCGAAGGACACCAGAGACAAAAAATTGTAGACCTGCACCAGGCTGGGATGACTGAATTTGCATGAGGTAAAACGCTTGGTGTAAAGAAATCAACAGTGGGGGTAATTATTAGAAAATGGAAGACATACAAGACCACTGATAATTTCCCTCGATCTGGGGCTCCATGCAAGATCTCACCCCGTGGCGTCAAAATGATAAGAACGGTGAGCAAAAATCCCATAACCACACGGGGGGACCTAGTGAATGACCTACAGAGAGCTGGGACTACAGTAACAAAGGCTACTATCAGTAACAATGCGCCGCCAGAGACTCAAATCCTGCACTGCCAGACTTGTCCTCCTGCCGAAGAAAGTACATGTCCAGACCAGTCTACGGTTCACTAGAGAGCATTTGGATGATCCAGAAGAGGACTGGGAGAATGTGTTATTGTCAGATGAAACCAAAATAGAACTTTTTGGTAGAAACACAGGTTCTCGTGTTTGGAGGAGAAGGAATACTGAATTGCATCCGAAGAACACCATACCCACTGTGAAGCATTGGGGTGGAAACATCATGCTTTGGAGCTGTTTTTCTGCAAAGGGACCAGGACGACTGATCTGTGTAAAGGAAAGAATGAACAGGGCCATTTATCGAGAGATTTTGAGTGAAAATCTCCTTCCATCAGCAAGGGCATTCAAGATGAGACGTGGCTGGGTCTTTCAGCATGACAATGATCCCAAACACGCAGCCAGGGCAACAAAGGAGTGGCTTCGTAAGAAGCATTTCAAGGTCCTGGAGTGGCCTAGCCAGTAAGCCTGTCGCAATATGCAATAATTCCATTTATCGCGCGGTATATAAAAATGAAGACGGTAATTTTCCCGCTGCGATTTATCGCATCGCGTGCGCGTGCGTACGCACTTGCGGCAGATGTGTGGCAGACGTACTTGACAACGCTGTTTAAAGTTCAGCTTCCTTGTTGCCAACTACGCAACATGCTGGGATGAGGACTCACTCTGTTTTATTGACTTCTGGGTATGTTCGTTTTATATATTTGAGTTTGAGTGACCGTCATTCAATGGAGGGAGGCAGGGCCGAGTGCACTGTCGGCGCACAGCAATGAGTGAGCGGAGTGAGGAAAAGGACGAACCAGTCAGCAAAATGTTTCTGGAGGTTGTTTCAACAAAGATGGCCAACAGAAAAAAATCTACATGCTCATTTGAAACACTATCACCCTCTCCAGCCTCGAGCCTCCTCGTCACGTTAATTGACAATTAGAGGTGTTCGCCTGATGTGAGAAATACAGACGACACCTCGCAAAACAGGTTCCCTCACGGAAAGTGAAATCTGCTACATTGCTGAAGAAATGAGACCGTTTAACCTCTGTTTAGTGTTATTTGATACCTTTTGGAGCTAAATTTTTGTTACTGCAACTTAATTAGTCTATTTTTCTCTGTTGTTGTTGAAGTGAAATTACTGTTACTGCAACTTTATACGTATGTGCCTAAATGCTTCGGTTATTAAGTGCAATTTTATTTTTTCTCGAAAAAAGACATTTTATTTATTATGTGTTTCTGTGCGGTATTAATATTGTTGTATTTTACATGAAAGAGGCATGGTCTATTGTTTTTAGGTGTGATTTCTTAAAAGGTATTTTTGAATTTAAAAGAAAACATTTATTGCGTTTAAATGGGTGTTGTTGGTCTATAAATATATACTGTATTCTCACTGCGTTATTGTAAATCGGTTAATTTCTTTTTTGGGGGGGGGGGGCGCAATAATATCGCATATCGCAATAATTTATGAGATAATTTATCGCCCACTAAAATTTGTTATCGCGACAGGCCTACTAGCCAGTCTCCAGATCTCAACCCCATAGAAAATCTGTGGAGGGAGTTGAAAGTCCGTGTTGCCCAACGACAGCCCCAAAACATCACTGCTCTAGAGGAGATCTGCATGGAGGAATGGGCCAAAATACCAGCAACAGTGTGTGAAAAGCTTGTGAAGAGTTACAGAAAACGTTTGGCTTCCGTTATATCCAAAGAAGGGTACATAACAAAGTATTGAAATGAACTTTTGGTATTGACCAAATACTTATTTTCCACCATGATTTGCAAATAAATTCTTTAAAAATCAATGTGATTTTCAGTTTTTTTTTTTTTCCCCCACATTCTGTCTCTCATGGTTGAGGTTTACCCATGTTGACAATTACAGGCCTCTCTAATATTTTCAAGTGGGAGAACTTGCATAATTAGTGGTTGACTAAATACTTATTTGCCCCACTGCATGCATTAGCCACGCATCAACAGTAGACAAAATTGATAGAAACCTAGCCCTCCACAGGGCTGACGATAGCAACATTAGCAAGGTACAGTAACGTTAATCTTATTTATTAGCGCTACGTTAACTTAATTTTACCTTGTTCTGAGTATCACTCCTCCGCTCTCAGAGTAAACGGGGTGCCTTCAGTGGAGCTGCAGCATTGAAGACGTGCTGTAGTGTTATGCAAGCGTTGTCTTACAGTGAATTCATGTAACAGTGTTCGCCTTGGTGTCCAGCTTTACATGCTCCCACACTTTTGACATTTTCTGCTTTTTCTTGGTGCCTTTCTCTTCACTTGATGAATCTTCGTCATTACCTCTATATACATGCACGGCAGGGGTGAAAGTGGTTACAATTTCTTGCCGGAACTCCCTGATTTTTTCAATGATTTGCAAAATAAAAGTTAACAAAAACAGCTATAAGCCAAACCTCCATCTCCTAATTTTCATTTTCCCCTCATTTCCTCACATACTAAATGCCAAATCTCAATTTTAACTGCTTAAGAACATGGGATGTATATTAAAATTGCAGATAATGTAAACATTTACTTTTTGTTTTTTAATAATAAAAATATTAGTAACATACATTAAGCACTTTATTATGCTTGTTGTTAACGCTTCTGTATGTAAATCTAATGTTGGTAGATTGTTTTCTTCTTGGAGATGAAATGCATGTGTGGCAGCTTTGTTTTTTTTGTTTTTTTTAACGTAGCGTTTCAACAGTTGCCGTCATATTTTCGGAATCAAAGCACCGTATACCGGAACTGCGTTCCGGCCCTGAATCTTACACCGGAACTGCGTTCCTGACCTTTCTGGCCCACTTTCACCTCTCATGCATGGTTGAAATCAAATATATCCGCAGCCTCCGTCTTCTTCTTGTACGCAAATGACGTCAGCACGTTGTGCCGCATTAATAGTAGTACGGGCAAAACTTCATGATTAAAGATGGCAAAATTAAACTATTCCAAGAGGCGGAGAAAATTCCTCAATCAATTTTTAAAATCAAGTTACTCGAATTATCGTTTCAGCTCTAAGCACGAGCAGCACAAAATTTTTTCGTCAACTGAATATTTTCATTATCATCATTGATTAAAACAGTACTGCATGAAAGCCATATGCTGCCCAAACATAAAACAAAAACATGTTTACTTGAGTGCTGGATGGGGGTTTTAAGGATAAAAATGGATTTACTTGGTGTACTTTTATGCCCATTTTGATTTTTTTTCAAGTTATATGCAAATATATATATTAATTCACCTGTGAATCGTGATACGAATCATATCGCTAGATGTGAGGCAATACACACCCATAAAGTCTTACAATAATAGTAATGAATGGAAAAACAAGCTCTTTTCATTCTTCTGCTGCGAATTGAATAGACGTCCAACGGGTTGGACATTTATCGCTGCCAATGGGCTCATACGCAACATCGCCGAGTCCGACTGTGAATATTTCATATATTAATAAATAACTACACAAATACTGTACAGTAGTACAGGTGAATGTTACGTAGATGCCGCAACAGTGCCACTCACAGGATGACCTTCGCAACCGCATGTTGGTTTGTCTCATCGAGAAAAGAGATTGGCTTCTTCCCACACAAAAAGGAAGATTTTAATTTCCTCCCGGGATATGAGCCGCGTGTTAATAATGCATGCTGGGACGCCGAGTCCTGATAGAAGCAGGCAGGCGTGCCGGCTGATTGGCAGTTTGATCTGATCCGCACTAATAGAGGCCTTGATGGGGGCGGAGTGGGGTTGTGATGGGGTGTCTCGTGTCTTCTGAGGATGAAGTGTCTTCCGGTACATTGACGCGGCGTCTCCCAAACAAGCTCTCACCCCCAGACGGCGGGGGTCGCCTTTTTAATCAAATGCTACGCCGCCGACAATCTAATTAGAATATGTGGGCGGGTCCGGCAAAGTGAGAAGGCAGGAGTGCGGGAATTGCATTGAAAGGAAATGAGGCAGGCTGAAACACTAAAAAAATGCTGCATTCATCTTTTTTATCGCAGTGAAATATGCTCTTCTCTACAGAGGATAAAGAATACATGCACATCATTCAAAGCTATTAAACAACAGCCAAATGAGCATGCGGTACGGTGCCCCTAAAGCAGTACTTCTCAAATAGTGGGGCGCGCCCCCCTGGGGGGGCGCAGAGCGATGCCAGGGGGGGCGCATGTGTCCTCGGGGAACATGCTTTTTTCTTTTTTTTTTTTTTGCCGGACTGAAATAAAGTGTACTTGCACATCCACTCAGTGGGTGGCAGTGGCGCTCTCATTTTCAGAGTGCGTGCAGTATTTTTGAACTAAGGAAGAGCACTCGGCACACAGAAAACAGATATGAAGAGCAGTGCGCCGCCGCCGTTTTCGAAAGCCGTTTTCTGACCGGACTCACTCACGCAGCGATCCACTGCCTTGTCCGGTTCTCACGTCGCCGCCCGAGAAGTGCCATTTTCGGCTTGGGATCGTCACGACGACCGCCCTCACCTACAGTTCTACCTCGGCCGCCGAGAATGCGCTTTTTTCGTGCCGTTTGCCTTTTAGCTTTGACTTTTAATACAGTGGGGTGATGAGGAAAGACTACTGTTTACTGTGTCTGAAAATAATTATAGCGGACTGCCAGAAGCCAAATCAATTAAGACGCCACTTAAAGACATTCGACCCCAATCTCATTGATAAGCCGCTTGATTGTTTTTCAGCGAAAACGTGCCGAATATTGCCAACAATAGTCCTGCTTTGTCAGTGTTATATCAGTAAACCAGTGAGCATTGTTAGCATGCTCATTGCAAAATGACTCCACACCATTGCAAAGGAGGTAATACTGAGTGTGAGCAGCAAAAATAAAAACCGTCCTTCTGTCCAAGGACACTCTTTTTTTTTCCTTTATTCATTTTTGTTTTTTCGGTCAAATTTTTTGGCATATTGTCCTCATGAGTAAATGTTTCTAATCAATTTGAATTTGTTATTATTTACGGATTTTATTACATTTTATTTTTCTGTATCAAATGGTCAAAAATACCTTGAGTGTATTTTTACAGTTTGAATGTGACTTTTTTTTTTTTTTAATTCAGGCAAATTGATGCACGTCAAGTCTTCTCTGTTACAAACAAAACAATGTTAATAAAGTTATACTTTATTATAAGTTGATCTGTTATTTTTTTTCTTTATTAGAAAAAAAGGACACAGTGTTAGGCAGATGCATATTTATAATAGTAATTTTATAGACGAATAATACTATTTACAGTGGCGGCGGAGAGTTTGGGGGGGGCGCGAAACATTTACGTCTTGCTTGGGGGGGCGTAACAGAAAATAATTGAGAAGTACTGCCCTAAAGGGACATCGACAGAAATAAAATCAATTTAAGCAATCTGGTGCGCACTTGATTGTTTCTCATGCACACCAGATTGGTTCTATTGCGCACCAGAAACTATCTGGTAAACTTTAGAATTATATAGCATTTAAACTAGCGGACTTTTGCTATGCAAGTTAGCCAATTGTTGTAAACATTAGCTATATACACCACTTAAACTAGCGGACTTTTGCTATGCAAGTTAGCCAACTGTTGTAAACGTTACATTAGCATAATATAGCATTTAAACTAGCGGACTTTTGCTATTCAAGTTAGCCAATTGTTGTAAACATTAGCATTGCACAGCATTTAAACTAGCGGACTCTTGCTGTGCAAGTTAGCCAATTGTTGTAAACATTAGCATTATATAGCATTTAAACTAGCGGACTTTTGCTATGCAAGTTAGCCAACTGTTGTAAACATTAGCATTATACAGCATTTAAACTAACGGACTTTTGCTGAGCAACTTAGCCAATTGTTGTAAAAATCAGCACTTCTTAGCATTTAACGTAGCGGACTTTTGCGAAGCAAGTTAGCCAATTGTTGTAAACATTAGCATTATATAGCATTTAAACTAGCGGACATTTGAGAAGAGAGTTAGCCAATTGTTGTAAATATTAGCATTATATAGCATTTGAACTAGCGGACTTTTGCTATGCAATTTAGCCAACTGTTGTAAACATTAGCATTATGTAGCATTTAGGCGAGCAGACATTTGCTATGCAAGTTAGCCAGTTGCAACAATGTAACAATTGGTTAACTTGTTTTTGTAAGCAAATATGTCACTATTGATTTACTTTATAGCATTATTGTACACTCTGTCAGTATTGTATTTTTTTTCTAACAGTGTGTTTATAGTTTGACGGTGACAAATTAATACATATGTCCGTTGTAAAAAGAACAACAGTATGGTGTGATCAGTGATACCGGGGGGAAGTAATATCCATCTTATTTTTTACTTTATTTTATTAATATGAGGTATAATACATGTTTTTGGACAGTTATTTTGAGATTTAGGGGGTATTTAGGGGCACATAAACACTTTATTCTAATTTACGTGGAAATTTAGGTTACGTCGCCAGCATAGTAACATAACTCGTTCGTAACCTGGGGACTACCTGTGTTTGTTCATTTGCTGCCATCTCTCCCACTTTAAATGGATTGGATGTCTATTGCCGTCAATAGCAGCTCATGAGTTAAAGTGGGAAGCAACTGGGCGTGCGCACAGATAAGAACAAAACATTACGGCAGCTACTAACTAATAGACTTGTTTTTTTGCGCCATCAACAGCAGCCGTAAACGTAGCTTTATGCGCCCCTCGGTGCCACCCCCCCCCCCCAAGTCTTTATGAATATGATTATTTATTCATAGTGCACCGATTTGCACATCTCGACACCTTTTGCGTAGGGACGGCGTAAACATCCAATCCATAGTGATCGCAATAAATCAATGGAAGTTGAAATATATAAATTCATAGAGATTGATATATAAAACTTAAATCTAGTATTTAATTTAAAGTCCAAATTCATAGATGCTCAAATAAAAAATTGGGAAAAAGATAAAACTGAAAAAAATCGAGAGTTAAATCAATTCAAATTGAACTAAAAATAAATGTAATCGAAAATAAGTACAAGAAAGTAATCGAAATTCACAATATCAGTGCATGTACTGTATTGGCCCGAATATAAGACGGGCCTGATTATAAGACGACCCCCTCTTTTTCAAGACTCAAGTTTGGAAAAAGACTTTTTGAACACCAAATTAATTTTTATACAGAAAATAATTACAGTAGATCTGAAACAAATGATTATAACAATTAGGGCTGCAGCTATCGAATATTTTAGTAATCGAGTAATCGACTGAAAATTCTATTGATTAATCGAGTAATCGGATAAAACAAATATATTTTTAGGTGAAGAGCAATTATAGATATACATGAGAAAACAAGACATTTCATCTAATCTTGAACCATTTTCAGTCAATCAATGTCTTTATTTTCGATGTATATTGTTGAAAACAGCCAACAATTGCATCTCAGATGTAACTAGAATGAAAAAAAGACTAATTCACTGCTTTCACTCAAAAAACGTTTAGATCTTATTAAAAAAAAAAATATATATATATATATATATATATATATATCTTACCTAAAAATGCTGTTACGCTTGATAACACACATCACTTAAAAGTTAGGATTTTTTTCCCACGTGTTTCAATTGAATTTCTATTTGTGTCAAGCCATTTTTAAGTTCTAGTTAAGTTTTAAGTTAGTCTAAACTGTAAGTCCTGATAGGATTTTGAGTTTTTGCAGTGTTCAAAATAAATGTATGATACAGGCTGTATTGGAGCACATTAGGGACCAGTGCTACTTGGTGTTTTATCCAGCAATGACGACTGAGCTAAAATTGATAGTTAGCATTATTGAGTTTTTATTTTACACCCTCATCACTCCACAACGCTATGTTATGTTAAAGCCTGTATGTAAGACACGTTAGCCACGCATCGACGGTGGTCATAATTAATAGAAACCTAGCCCTCCGCAGGGCTAACGTTACGTGAGCTTGTGACAATAACGTTAATCTTATTAGCGCTTAGCGCTCTTTATTAGCGCTTAGCGCTCTTTATTAGCGCTTAGCGCTCTACTGCTTTAAGATGGCGGCGGTTTACTAACGCTGCCCAGACGCAGCCGAGTCTGTCATTAAGCATCTATTTCAACATACATGTGATCTCTATGAGACGCATCAGACGCTACCTGCTACCAACTAGCATCGTGCGGGCAAGTATTTAGCAACGTTGGCGTCGTGTGTAGCGGCTGTCTGCTGCAGTAAGTTTTGTTGTTGTTTTTTTGCTTCGTCCTCTACGCATGTAACATCAGCGCGTTGTCCCGCATTAAAAGTAGTCCGAGCAAAACGTGATGCTTAGAGCTGTCAAAATAAACGAATACTCGAGGTGAATAAAATTACTCGGATCAGTTTTTAAACTCGAGTTACTCGAGTTGCTCGAGTATTCGTTTCAGCTCTAATAACAATATATTTGAGAGAAAAAGCATGTTATTTTGCCTAATTCAAATCTTAATATCTGAACATTTAAATATGTAAAATAATGTGCAATCACATTCGTAAAACAATGGCTTCTGATTTTTGAAATGTAAATAAACCATTGGATTGTGATAAAACAACAAAATTGCAATAACTGTATTAACCATCAAAGTGAGGTCTAACTGTAACTGTAGTCTTGTAACTAATCTGAATAAGGAAAAACATTGCAATAAAATAATGCAAACTGGTTAAACTTGAGAGTAGCTGAGATCTTTCATGACAGAACATTACTCAAGTTCAGCATCCGCTTAATTGATATCTGGTGCCCTCTAGTGTCGTGAATGGGTATAATGTCTAGACCCCGAATATAAGACGACTCCCACCTTTTCAGTCTTATTTCAATGCAAAAAACACCGTCCTATATTCAGGCCAATACAGTAATTGGGTTTCCTATGAATTATTTAAAATAAAGACATAGCCCTGGCAACTGTACACTAATTCAGGTCTTCGGGGAGAGTTGGACGGGGCCGTACAGTCCTGGGCCGGCTCACCCTTGATTTTAATGCATCATACAGTGAGGATGTAGAGCAGCTGGGACTGGTTGGACGGGGGGTGATGTGACATTTGCCTCCCCACCGCAGTATGGGGTGCCGTTTGTAAAGCAGCACATGCTCAAAATTACGACAACACTTTCTCACATTTAGCGCCACACAGTGTTTAAAACATGGTGTGAAATTTTTAGAGTCACTTTTTTTTTTTTGCACATTTACAACATTATTTAGCAACGTACTTATTTTTAAATAAGACGTTTTGGACCCGATTGTTTAAATCCTGAATATTTAATTTAAATCTTCAATTTATATCCTACATCCTAAATGCTAAATCTGGAAACGATCGGAACTAAATATTTAGCTTAATATGCAAATTCACATGACCGGAGACCGCAAGTAACAAAATAAAAGCTGGTGGAGCAGCTCAGACTGTCTGTTTACGTTGCTTGAAAATGAATAAAACCTTCTCAACGGCGGCAGTCAGCTCTTGGACATGAGTCATTGTGATAATAACACAATATATATATAGGTAAAATACATATTTAGGAGAAAGTATTTAAAGAGTATTTTGTGTGCCCCAGCTTTTATTTTGTTACTTCCGGTCTCCAGTCATGTAAATTTGCATATCAAGCAAAATATTTAGTTCCGACCGTTTCCTGAGGTCAAATGAGGCAAAATAACACGCTTTTTCTGTCAAATATATTGACATAATCATTTCTTTCGGATGTACTGTCATTATTTTCTGTATAAAAATTAATTAGGTGTTCAAAAAGTCTTTTTTTCAAACTTGAGTCTTGAAAAAGATGGGGTCGTCTTATAACCAGGGCCGTCTTATATTCGGGCCAATACGGTAATTACTCTTACATTCAGGTAACTGAGTTACTAACACAATTACTTTTTGGGAGTAAGATTAACAACACTGGTCATCGTGAACCATTTCGGTAACGGTAAATTTTTGGTAAAACCGCCCAGTTCTAATTGGAATGAAATATTCGTCCACCAGGTGGAGTGGTTTCTGATCTTTTACCATTTTGAGCAAATCTTCGTACGCCTTCGTGTGTGAGTACCTACGATATCATGAAGACCAGGAAGTCAGTAGAGAAGCGGCATGCCGTTGTGCGTGTTTCCCGCTCAGACCGGCGGGGTTCCGCACAGAAAAATGCTTGTCAGCGACCTCGCCAGCCCGCTTTCATGCAATAATATCAAGGCTACGCTACACACACACACAAAAGAAAGAGTACGATTACTAGTGTGTGTGTTGGCGGGGCAGTGTTACTAATGGCGCCTGTCTGGGTGCATTTCCTCTCGCGGCAGTGGTTCCCAACCCCCTCCGAGCCAACCAACTGTGCTTCAACATGAACCCGGTCGAGGGATCTCGGTCTGCTATGTCACCCGCTTGCCAGCCAGCTGCGTCGAGTTCATTAACTGAGACAAATGAGAGGTTTGGCCAGACTTGACCGGTCAGCAAAAAGTGACTCTCTCACTCCAACCAAAGCCAAATTAACTATCTGCTTCATTATTATTATCATTTTTTAGAAGTATTTTCCAGAAAAATATGGTTGCTAAAGAGAACAAAACTGCCAGACGCCACAAGTTGTTTTGTTTTGTTTTTCTTTGGCTTTGTTTGCAGCCGAAATGGTCGAATGCCGAATGACGCAGTCAAAAAAGAAACACTCAACATTATCAATATTCTGGATTTATTTATTTGTTAGGTTTTTAATTTTTAAACAAAATTAAAAACTGAATTCTTTTTATTTTGAATTCTCTTTTAAAATGATGTTTAAAAACTAAACTAAAAGCAAATGAAAAGGGAGGAAAAAATTACGTTGAGGACAAAAAAATTAAATTAGGGCTGTCAAAATTATCGCGTTAACGGGCGTTAATTTTTTAAATTAATCACATTAAAATATTTGACGCAATTAACGCACATGCCCCGCTCAGACAGATTTAAATGGCAGTACAGTGAAACGCTCACTTGTTGTGTTTTATGGAGTTTGTCCGCCCTCTGCTGGCGCTTGGGTGCGACTGATTTTATAGGCTTCAGCACCCATGAGCATTGTGTAAGTAATTATTGACATCAACAATGGCGGGCTACTAGTTTATTTTTTGTTTGAACATTTTACAAATTTTATTAATACGAAAACATTAAGAGGGGTTTTAATATAAAATTTCTATAACTTGTACTAACATTTATCTTTTAAGAACTACAAGTCTTTCCATCCATGGATCACTTCAACAGAATGTTTATAATGTTAATGCCATCTTGTTGATTTATTGTTATAATAAACAAATACAGTACTTATGTACATTATGTTGAATGTATATATCCGTCATGTCTTATTTTTCCATTCCAACAATAATTTACAGAAAAATATGGCATATTTTAGAGATTGTTTGAATTGCGATTAATTAATTTTTAAGCTGTGATTAGCTCGATTAAAATTTTTAACCGTTTGACAGCCCTAGTTTTTATTTGAGCTAATATGTTTTTTTTAATACGTTCATAATTTAGTTTATCGGGCTATTTGGCCATTTTTTGCGGGATTATGTGTTTGAACAATTTGTGAGAAGCCTTGTAAAAAATCATGAGCATTTTATAACATTTGAGCTAGCGGACTTTTTGCGAATTTAGCCAGTTATTCATTTGTTGCACTTGGAACCTCATGTTTTTTTGTTTTGTTTTTATACCATTTGAGGCTTTTAAATGAAAGTGCAATTCTGCTTACTTTAAAGAAACACTCGCAAATTTTTTGTATTCGCATTTATTGTTCTTTTGAAAGTGCAATTTTACAAGCCTTTGTTTATAACTAGTTGATAGATTAATCAACTACTAAAACAGTCGATAGCTGCAGCCCTAATCCACTCTAATAGCAGATATTTTGCATTTATCTGCATTTTTCTTATTTTTATAATTGTTTTTATTTTATTTTAGTATTAAATCAAAAAACAAGAAGGCAGCAAACTCGATGCATATGATTTACTTTCGCCGGCCGTACAGAACCATCTGGCGGGCCAGATCTGGCCTCAAGCCTGGAGTTTGACACCTGATTTAAACGAAGCAAACTGCAGATAAGCGACTTTAAAAGCCAAAAATGAAAATAAGCAGAAAGCGAAGACTCAGCGAAAGTAAGCCGAACAAGAAAAAAAAGGTCAACGCGGCCATATTCACTCCAGCGACTAATTGACGCTGACTGGAGGATGAAGAGGGAGGATGACAAGAGGCGGGTCACAAGCAGGTGGGGGGGAGAGGGGAATTGAAGAAGAAAGAAAAGATGACAAGGAGGACGACTCATTCATCTTTGTCATGGAGCAGAAAACGCTTCTGCTGCTGCCTAATGAGCAATTTAGCCTGCGTGCTGTTGTGTCAGGACAACGCTGCCCTCTAGTGCTCACACAGTCACCTCACAATCATGATGTTGATGCGAAAAAGGTGTCCAACTCATTCACTGCCTGCCTAATTTTATGCACAGCAATCACGGAGTATGTTATTCCCTTGGAGCAGTATTTTTCAACCTTTTTTTTCCTTATAAAGGCACACCGCCAATATAAAGTCGTGTATTGAATAGGAATCAATTTTTTCTCACTCACTGTTGTAGTGGAATCCTTGCTGGCGAGGAAACACTTAACCGCCACTCATACTTGAGCCTTCATCTGGGTCAGGATTTTGTCCGGTGTCCTTTTCAAAAACCTTTGAATAGCTGTCATCATGATGGTTTTGCTAGCAGCTAATGTTACTGTCACCTCCACCTGACACATCACTAAACAAAGTAATTAGCTAACTCATGCCACCTGCTGATAAGGAAGACTACAGTTTCCGGTAGGGGTGTGACAAAATATCGAAATGGTTATATATCGTGATACTTTGGATCCCAAAAAGGTTATCGATATGCTCCTGCCAAGAATCAAAATATTGTTTTAAAAAGGTGTCAATATCTAAAAATAAATAAATAAAAAGGAACCAACAAATTGCTACCAAAATCTTCCACCACAATAGTCAGTGGGGGACTTGGCAATTTTGGGGCCTAAGGCGAACATATCCAGGGGCCCTCTTCATGGGTCAGGGGTTAAAAAGGTGAGAAGGGTGTGGAGGAAATATGTTCTGGTACACTAGGGCTGTTCTAAACGACAAATTTTCTCCTGATTAGTCAGCCGACTAGTTTTACGATTATTCGACTAATCCAGTGCTTCTCAATTATTTCAAACATCTCCTTTGTACACGATTTCCATTCATTTCCTATTAGGGACAAACGGTCGCTTGTCCCGACTTAGCAACAGTAGCTAATGTCATGAATATTAATGAGCGGAAGTGACGTGTTGCTTGCGGTACGCCGTTGGACATTGGTTTGAATGGACTCATTGAAATGGAAACGATTTGATAGGATTTTCATTTTAATGGTAGCTATGGCAGTGAATGAACCACCTCTCCTGCTTCAAATTCATTAGATGTCTATCAACGTCAATGGCACTAAAACAGTTAATATGTTTGATTCCAAGGCTTTCCCGTTTGCCGACTCAGGAGCCTGGAGTGATCATTGGGTCCAAGGCGGTCTCTTGAATTTTCGTATCCTCACGTGCAGCCGCCCGGTCGCACACATGAAAAACGTCCCAGCCGGCGGGAAGAAGTCCCCTCCGGAAAAGCTGAGACGCCAGGAAGGAGAAGAACAAAATGGCCGCCAGAGAGCACAGCATGGCGAAGGTTTTGACTGGGAAGCGCTGCATGTACACGCCGTCCTCCCAAAGGCCTCCCGGGAAATGCAGCGCGGGCGGCAGGCCCACCAAAGGCTCGCCGCACAGTACGCGAACCGCCAAGCCGGCGGCTCCGCCCAGCGTGGCACCATACGCGTTGGTGCCAGTGAAAAATACCACACAGAGCAGTTGGGGGAAAATCACGTTGTAGGAAATCTCGGCACCCAGGAACCAGAAGAGGATGACGCTGGTTTTCAGACGGGTCAGGGCCGTGCCGACCACGCCCACCACCACCACCGTCGCGCGGATCGCCAGCTGAAGCTCGCGCTGGGACGCCTGGGGCGGAAACAATGACCACACATTGGAGAAGAGTCAGCCTGCGGCTAGCGTGACGGGGACTCATTACAACAAAGCGCTTACGATGCTCCTAAAACATGTCACGTACAAAACCACCTCGCTTGGTACACAAACATCTCCCAGATTTGCATTTTCCCAATTTCCATTCAATTCTTGCACTTTGAAATATAGATAAAGCTTCCATTAGTAACCGCTAGCATTGACTGGGCCTAGTTTAGGATAGGTTTACGAATAGAGTTGCCCATAGACCAGCTTTGGATTGGCAAACTAGCTAGCAACTGCTAGCTTCTGCTACCCCACGCTAGAGTTGAATGGGACGTGATTGAGGTTAGGGTTAACCAGGGGTGAAAGTGGACCAGAACGGTCAGGAACGCAGTTCCGGTATAAGATTCAGGGCCGGAATGCTGTTCCGGTACACGGTGCTTTGATTCCGAAAATATGACGGCAACTGTCAAAACGCTGTGTAAAAAAAAAAAGTGCTAAGCTGCCACACATGCATTTCATCTCAAAGAAGAAAACAATCTACTTATTTACATACACAAGTGATAATAACAACCATAATAAAGTACTTGTGTAGCGTAATCCATTTCCACCGATATTTATTATTTATTTCATTCCACGGACGGCATGGAGGTTTCCCCAGCTGCTGCAGTTATCTGAGTCTGACGATGATGAATCATATCAATGTGCGAATGAACGCACCAAAGCAAAACACCTGGACTCATTTATCCGTTCAATTGGCTGACATACTGACATGTGATCAGCAGAGATAGTTAGCTCTGATTGGTTCAAATGTGCATGTTTTATGGAACAGCAATAAAAAAAAAAAAAAAGGTTGTTGAATTGATGCGACAAAAAAGGGCAATGCAACATAAAATGGATCAAATCTTTCAGAGCAACGAAAGAGTTGAGGAGACTTATTTATCAAATTTAGTTGTATTTGCTCTGATGGGGAGGTTCAGAACATCAAGGCTGTCAATGTGCACTTTGGACATATATTTGTTCATTTACGTTAGGCTACTTATTTATTTCCTTATGATTTTAAAAAGTCAATGTTTGCGCGATCTTGAGAATATATTCTATTTCACTCTGCATAATATAAGTCATTTGTACTTATTTTTCTGAATGTATGTTACTTATATCTTCTTAAAAAAACAAACTAAATGTTTACATTAACTGCAATTTTAATATACATCCTATGTTCTTAAGCAGTTAAAATTGAGATCTGGCATTTAGTATGTGAGGAAATGAGGGAAAATAAAAATTAGGAGATGGAAGTTGGGGTTATTGCTGTTTTTGTTAACTAAAATACAATTTAGAATGAAAATCAGTTTTTGTATGTGTTATAGAAATACTGTGCCAAAACAGTTTTCTTTGCATTTCAGTAGTTTTAGGAGGTTTGACCCAAAAAAATGAAAGAAAAATAAATAAATTAATTAATTAATAAATTAATTAAATTTCTGGCTCCGTGGCGACTTTCACGTCGGGGAGTCCAGGACACCCCCGCCGTACCAGGGCAACAAGTTGATAGCTCAGCGCCTTAGACATCAAGACATGCCTTAGTTGCCGTGGCAACCACGACCCAGCCACGAAGAATGACACACGAACTTGACCGCCCAAACCTGCCACAGAAGGATGATCCCAAGACAACACCCAGGCACGCCTTCAGCCCTGCCCATTCCACCGCAACTTTCAAAAGACTGAACATTTAGCCTGGACCCTGGATCCAGTATTGCCTCTCCGTCGTCTGTTTTACCTTGCTTTTTCATCAATGTCGACGAATAAATTGTCAACTTGTTCCCGGTGAGCTTTGTTTAAACCGTTCAAAATGGAGTCAGTACGAAGGGTTAACGCTGGAGTGAACGCGCGGAGTTTGGCTTTCCGGCCGTCATGCTGGAGCTGCGCCAGCGGGATGCCTTCTGGCTCGGCTGTTGCTGTTCCGGCGGCTTGGCTGGGAAGCCGAAATCCTTCATTAGCAACAGCATAACAATGTTATTCAAAAGAATTCAGAGACTAACCCAAACCCTTGTACTTTAAAAGCATTGAAATTACATAAAATGCACACATTACTAGTATTTTTAGTTTTAAACATATTGTATGGCTCTCATGAAATTACATTTTAAAAAATGTGGTGTTCATGGCTCTCTCAGCCAAAAAGGTTCCCGACCCCTTGGTTAGACCATGTGCGAGTTCTTGTGCTTAAAAAAATTGGACATACAAGTTAGCTTCTGCTAGCTTCCGCTAGTTACCACTCAGGATGACGGGTATGGTTGAGGGCCAGCTAGATTTAGGAATAGGGTTAACTGTAGAACACGTGCCAGTTTTTATGCTTTAAAATATTGGGAACATAGCTAGCCACTGCTAGCTTCTGCTGGCGGCACCTTGCGGCGATTTGGCGGCACCTTGCGGCGATTGGCCTGCCCACGTATACCTAACGTATCCTGACGTATCCTAAAGTAATCCTAACATATCATAACGTTTCCTAATGCCTGTCCGATATATCCGAATGTTTTTCGTAACTAAAGCTAACGCTTCCGCGGGGGAAAGGCATGAGTGCCAATCGAGAGAGCGGATGGAGCGAGCGGGTCGACGTAGCACAGCCAATCACGAGTAAATGCGAAGATGACCGGCGAGTGTGTCATAGTCAGCGCAGCCAGTCACGAGCGAGTGCTGAAGAATAGCGCCAACCAAGTCCAAGTCGGCGCAGCCAATCACGAGCGTGGCCCCATTGGAGACGAGCAGCATACTTTAGTGGAGACTAAAAAGGGTCGCGCTTGAAGACCAGGAGCGAGAGGCAAGGGGGGAAGCCCCAAAGAAAAGGCGGTTTAGAGAAAACCATGAGTACAAATGCCAAAAATGTGTAAAAAAAAAAAACAAACAAACAAAAAAAAACGCACCACAGGTCACAGCCAGGTAAAGGGAATATGGTACTGTCCTGCTTCTGGCAAAACCATAGAGGAGTGGAGGAACATGCTCACAATGTAAATATAATTAATAAACATTCAAACATTGACATTTCTTCAAAACTGAATATTGTTTATTTTGCTTGTGTGATTTTTTGCTTTTTATATTTTAAATATGTGTTTAAAATTTGCATGTTGTAAATAGTTCGTGTTGTGAATAATTCCCACTTTTTTCTCACAATGTAAAATCCATATTTTTGGACATACGTGATGTTATTTTTGTTGTTGAAGAATTTCCAGTTGTTATTAGTGTTATATTTGTGGACATGAATAACTGTTATGTGTTTAAAATGACATAATGGTGGAGATACATAAATCTCATTTTTACGTTAATGTAACATTGTGAACATTTTCTTTAATACATTACTTTACAATCATAGTTTTCTTTGTGTGTGTAATTGCAATTGAAATTCCTCCTTACTACTACATACATTTAGGCCCCAAACAAACACACAAAACAAAACAAAATCTGATGACGTATTGTTAATAATTAAAGATTTGATTGTTTAAAAAAAAACAACAACAACATGTGACTGTAAGTCACCGCTGACGTAATGTGTGAAGGAATAAAGTTTGATTGAAAAAAAAAAAAGTGACAGGAAGTCACCACTGTTCTGGCTAGCGGTGGTTCGATTCCAGCTGGTGACGCATCCCACCCCCGTCCTCCCATTGACTTCTTTTCGTCTTTTCTGCTGTTTTCGTGGACATTCGCCCAATTTTTTTCATTTTCTCTCCCATTTTCCCCCTCTTTCTTTTCCCTCTTTCCCCCGCTCAGGCTGGCTGTTATGCCCTGGCCCTGGCGGAACGCTAGAGTTTAAAGGTGCGTGTTCGAGGTTAGGTTTAATGGATAGTGTTAGCGATATACCACGTGCTATTTCTTGAGCTTTAAAATAATTGGCCAATTAGTGAGCCACCACTAGCATTGATGGGGGCTTGGTTGAGGGTAGGGTTAATGAATAGGGTTAGACCATCTGCCAGTTCTTGTGCTGAAAAAATTTGAACATACAAGTCAGCTTCGTCTAGCTTCCGCTAGTTACCGCTCGCGTTGACGGGGTGTGGTTGATGGCTGAATAAATTGAGTAATATAGTTAACTGTAGAACACATGCCAGTTCTTATGCTTTAAAAGAACTAGCCAACTAGCTAACTTCTGCGAGCGTTGACGGGCATGATCAAGCCTAAGTTTTGGCTATAGAACATGTGCCAGTTCTTGTGCTTCAAAATAATTAGCAAAGTAGCTAGCTTCTGCTAGCGTTGACGGGGTCAAGGTTAAGTTTCGACAATTGACAAATTGGGTTACACCTCGTGGCTTTTTTACTGCTTTACCTGCGGCCTGAGGACGCCATTGTACACATTGGCGGTGAAGACGGACGCTGCCGACAGGAGCGCCGAGTCAGCCGACGACATGACGGCAGCGGCGACGCAGCCGATGCCCATGATGGAGACGTACGGGGGCGTCAGGGTCTGCAGAACTAGCGGGAGGACCAGTGCCGTCTCGCCACGCTCATAGGGGGACGGCGAGCCATACGATGTCTGGTTCCAATCTGGACTCAAAAAAGACACACTCAACTGGGTGGCATTTTTGACCGAGTATTCAGGCAAAAAAAAAAAAAAGAAAGAAAAAAGTAGGACGATGAGATTAATCTCGTAATACTGCAACTTTATTCTCGTACTAGTACTACAACTTTATTCTCGTATTAGTACTACGACTTTTCGTCCCCAGTGCAATTAGGGCACTGAACACACAGTAACTGTTAACACAATGTTATGTTCACTTACTACTTAATGTGCCATATATTTTAACATATTTATTCTCGGGGGTCCCTTTTATGCTCGTTGCACCCGGACCCTGTTCACTTCTGTTCCACCACTGGTATGATGACAATACAGGGCTTTAAATTTAATTTTGAGGCAGACGGCGACCGCTAGTCAGGTGTCGAGCGGCACGCCTACCCGCAGACGCCCCTACTGCCCCCAGCAGGATGGGAGGAATGCCAAAGACGGCGAAGAGGGCGGCCGAGATGAAGCAGACGCGCCTGGCAATGGATGGTGACGCTGCCGACAGCGTCCTCTGGTGAAACGACTGGTAGCCCAGACTGCCCACTGCCTGAGTGCGTTAGCAAAATTTGAAGTTGAAGTTAAAATGAGACCCACAAAAAACATTTTTGAAAGTTAATTTTATTTATTTATTTTTTTTAAACCAAAAAATCAACTGGAAGTGCACGGGAGTCACCAAGAAGTGACCGAGATTTAAGTCAAAATCCAGCGGAAGTGACAAGAAATTGCTCTCGATTCACCAGGAAGTGACCCAATAAAAAAAAAAAACTCTTGGTGGTCATTGTTCTTGACAAAAAAATAATAAAATGTAATCTGGAATCCCCAAGAACTGACAGATTTGAGCCAAAAGTAGGCGAAAGTGACCTTAAATCAAGAAGAAAGTGACCCAGAATTTCCCCAAAATTGGACCCTAAAAATCTATTGATGGTCATTGTTCTTTACCAAAAAAACAAAAAAAAACAAGATATGACCTGAAATCAAGAAGAAGTGACCCAGATGTGCACTTAAACCAAGGAGAAGTGACCTTAAATCAACAGTAAGTGAAGAGGATTGCTCTAAATTTATCAGGAAGTGACCCAGAATTACCCCAAAATCGGAGCCAAATAAAATAATCTACTCGGTGGTCATTGTTTTGGACTTGAAAAAAAAAAAAATGTTATCAGGAATCCCCAAGAAGTGACCGAGATTCGAGCCAAAATCAAGCGGAAGTGACCTTAAATCAACAGGAAGTGACAAGGAATTGCTCAAGATTTGCCAGGAAGTGACCCAAAATAATCTGTTGGTGGTCATTGTTCTTGACCAAAAAAAAAAAAAAAAAAAAAACAATAAAATGTAATCTGGAATCACCAAGAACTGACCAGGATTTGAGCTAGTGACCTTAAATCAGGAAGGAAGTGACCCAGAATTACCCCAAAATTTGACCAAAAAAAAAAATCTTATCATTGGTCATTGTTCTTGACTAAAAAAAACAAAAACAAAACAAGATACGACCCGGAATCACCAAGCAGTGACAGGGATCTGAGCCACAATTACCCCACAATCAGACAAAAAAAATAATCTACTGGTGGTCATTGGTCTGAACTAAAAGATCAAAAAGATACAACCCAGAATCACCAGTAGGTGACTGAGATTTAAGCCAAAATCATGCAGAAGTGAAAAGGATTTGATAGATTTGCCAGGAAGTGACCCAAAAAAATCTGTTGGTGGTCATTTTTCTTGACCAAAAAAAAAAACAAAACAAAAAAATGTAATCTGGAATCACCAAGAACTGACCAGGATTTGAGCTAGAATCAAGCGACAGTGACCTTAAATCAGGAAGGAAGTGACCCAGAATTACCCCAAAATTTGATCGAAATTTGTTTTTATCATTGGTCAATGTTCTTGACTAAAAAAAAACAAGATACAACCCGGAATCACCAAGCAGTGACAGGGATCTGAGCCACAATTACCCCAAAATCAGACAAAAATAATAATCTACTGGTGGTCATTGGTCTTGACTAAAAGATCAACAAGATACAACCCAGAATCACCAGTAGGTGACTGAGATTTAAGCCAAAATCATGCAGAAGTGACAAGGAATTGATAGAGGAAGTGACCCAGAATTGCCCCAAAATCAGACAAACAACAATATATTGGTGGTCATTGTTCTTGACTAAGAAATCAACAAGATACAACCCGGAATCACCAATAGGTGACCAAGCTTTAAGCCAAAATCAAGCGAAAGTGACCTTAAATCCACAGGAAATGACAAGGAACGCCCTATATTCACCAGGAAGGAACCCAGGAAAAATCTATTGATGGTCATTGTTCTTGACCAAAAAACAACAAAATACGACATGGCATCACAAAGAAGTGACCTGGATTTGCACCAAAATCAAGTGGAAGTGACCTTAAATCAAAAGGACGTAAGAAGGAGTGGTCTAGATTCACCAAGAAGTGACCCAGAATTGCCCCCAAATCACACAAAAAAAATCTATTGGTGGTAATTGTTCTTGACCAAAAAATAAACAAGATGTGACCCAGAATCACCAAGAATAACCGAGATTTGAGCCAAAATCACGACAGAAGTGAGTTTAAACCAACAGGAAGTGACAAGGAATTACTCTAGATTCACCAGGCAGTGACCCAAAAATAAGTCTATTGCTGGTCATTGTTCTTGATCCAAAAAAAAACAAGATATGACCTGGCATCACGAAGCAGTGACCGAGATTTGAGCCAAAATGAAGCGGAAGTGACCTTAAATCAATAGGAAGTGACCAGGATTGCTCTAGATTCACCAGGAAGTCAATCAGGATTGCCCACAAATCAGAACAACAAATATCTATTGGTGGGGATTGTTCCTGACTAAAAAATCAACAAGATACGTCTTGGAATCACCAAGAAGTGACCAAGATTTAGGCCAAAATCAAGTGAAAGTGACCTTAAATCAACAGGAAGTGATAAGGATTGCTCTAGATTCACCAAGATGTGACCCAGAATTGCCCCACAACCAGACTAAAAAAATCTATTGGTAGTCATTGTTCTTGACTAAAAAAAAACCCCCAAAACGATACGTCTCGAAATCACCAAGGAGTGACCGAGATTTGAGCCAAAATCAAGTGGAAGTGACCTTAAATAAACCTGAAGTGACAAAGAGTTGTTCTAGATTCGCCAGGAAGTGACTCAATATTGCCCCAAAATCCCAATGAATAAAAATATTAGTGGTCACTGTTCTTGACCAAAAAAACCAACAAGATGCAATCTGGAATTACCAAGAAGTGACCGAGATCTGAGCCAAAATCAAGCGCCTTAAATTGACAGGGGGTGACAAGGATTGCTCCAAAATCTGACTCAAAAATAAATCATTTGATGTTCATTGATTCTGACCAAAAAAC
Organism: Corythoichthys intestinalis; assembly: GCF_030265065.1. Lineage (NCBI taxonomy): Eukaryota > Metazoa > Chordata > Actinopteri > Syngnathiformes > Syngnathidae > Corythoichthys > Corythoichthys intestinalis. The sequence continues at coordinate 53,188,614 of NC_080404.1, read as the reverse complement.
AAAAAAAGACGTGATCTGAAATCACCAACAAGTGACCCAGAGTTGCCCAGAAATCAACATGAAGTGACATAAATTAGACGGGAAGAGACCTAGAATTGCCCAAAAATCAACATGAAGTGACCTAGAAATGCCCCAAAATCAACAAAGCTGACCTAAAATAGTATGATGACCTGGCCGGCACTCACCAAGAAGAAGAAATTATCCAGCAGAATCCAAATGTTGTCTGCATTCCAGTCGCCTATCCATGGCGCGTGCAGAGTGTTATTCCACAATGTGGAAGCAATTGGCGCCACGTGCGGACTGGACACTGCGAACGGGATGCACGCCCACTACGCAAACACGCAATGTAAGAAAGTGAATGAAGACCGTAGTCGTGATGGATTAAGGTAGGGGTGTCAAACTTCCGGTCCGGGGACCAGATCTGGTCCATCGTGTTGTTTGTTGTTGTTTTAGCAGTATTTATTTTTCTCCGCCATTTATATGGTTTTTCGACTTTTGCGACCCATGGATGCCGCAAAATTGACAGGAAATGGCTGAAAATCTAAGCCCGTGAAAAAAACAAGTTTGACACCCCTGAATGATGCTGTCTCGGGTGTTGGCGACCAGGCTGAAGAAGATGAGCAGCAGCTGCACCACGTCGGTGTAGGCCACCGAGTAGAGGCCGCCCAGAAGGGTGTACGTGATGGCCACCGCCGCCGAGATCCAAACGCACACGGCGAACGAAAGATCCAGAACCACGCTCATCGTCGCGCCTGCCGCGTAGACATTTCGGGTGGAAAAAATGCGGGCGTACAGATGTCGATGGTGTTCATATCTACCCAGGCCGGTGAGGGTGGAAGGCACCCAAAAGACGTCGAGGAATAGCGACACCACGCTGAAGATGGCCGTCAAGCCCTTGCCATACTTGCGCTGGAAAGGATCCAGCATGGTGACGCAGCGGCTGGTGCGGAGTGGCTCGGCAAACACCAGCCCGCCTGTTTCAGATCGAGCCGGGTCATCATTAGTGTTGCGTCAATACCGATTCAGTTGTAATATGATGTCATCGGCATGTTGGTAGGGGCGAATTTCCCATCAAAACCAATGCAATGATATTAAAACACTAACATTTATCACTAATAGATGTCCAATCTATTTGAAGTGGGAGAGGTGGCAGCGAATGAACGAGTTGCCAGCCTTTTGGCAAATCGTTCATTTCGGGCTGTGAAAGAACCCATCTGGAGCTTGTGAAATACTCCAATCCCCCCCCCCAAAAAAATCAAACCATTTAAAGCCAAACACTGTGGAAAAACTGATCCTTATTGTTGAATTTTGCACATTCATTCCATTTTCTTAAACAAATAGCCATAGAATTTGCTTTTGGGTTTCAAGACCATTTGATGGCGCCATAGAGCAAATGAACCACCATGAAGTTTTGAACCACTTGGCTGCAAAGCTTAATTGCTTCAATAAGCTTCGTTTGGCCATCAATGGCCCCTTTGGGAGAGACAGACAACCTCTGCTGCCACCTGCTGTTGTCGTCCAACATGTCTCATGCCTCCCAGCATGCATTGTGGCAGTACAGATGTGAACATTCAAACTTGCGTGCTAATGAATTTTTCAGTTCCAGTTACAGTTGTTTCATCAATTGCTAATTATGCTATTCCGTTTGTTGTTATGTGATAATTGTTGTTTCGTTTTGAAACCGTGAGTTTGATTAACCTTTGATTTATTGAAGGATTGATTAGCGTATAATTTCATGAAACCTAACCCTACTAATGAATTACGAGGGCTGGCAGCGAATGTACGAGTTGCCAGCCTACCACTTCAAATGGATTGGACGTCTATTAGCAGTGTTGTCACTAACTTTTAATCTGATTACTTTCTTTCAGTAAAGAGTAATCTACAGTGTGCATTTTTCCAAACCAGTAATCCGATTAGTTTCCTTAGTGTCTGTGTGTTGTTATTTTGTTATTGCCTCATAATGTATGTTGAATGAAGAATATTGTAGTTATGAACGAAGAGCATTTTGAATAGAAAATGTTAGAGTGGTTCCCACTACGCGTTCGTTTCCATGGCAACCGCTCATAGTTACTTTCTGTTTTGGTCTCGAGTCACACGCGCTAAGTCAGGGGTCTGCTAACCAGGTCCTCAAGAGCTGCTATCCAGCTTGTTTTCCATGTCTCACTCCTTTAACACACCCGAATCAAATGATCAGCTGATCAGCAAGCTCTGCAGGAGCCTGATAACGAGCCTGATTATTTGATTCAGGTGTGTTAAAGGAGGGAGACATGGAAAACAAGCTATGGAAAACAAGTTGGATAGCGGCTCTTGAGGACTGGACTTGCCGCCCCCTGCGCTAAGTGTTTTGGGACTGAGATGAATGAACGTGAGTATTTTTCCTTCATTTTGGAGGGATCCAGCAATAGGTTGGAGCCGCTATATGCGCGGCCATTTCATAACTTGTAAAGCAGCATTGTTTACATCATATTCGTGTTGCACATTTATGCCGTGAGGTAACATGTTCGTTTAGCATCTTTGGGATGTGTTGTAAGTCCAACTGAGTGTAAAGTGCTTGCCGCCACGTTTTGTGGCCAAATTGACCTCGTGTGTGTACGGCATATTTCCAGGTTGTGCACGTATTCGTGCCTGCCCCCACATTTTAGTTTATTGCACTGATTAATGTGCAATTCATTTGTATGTTGTTGATTATTGTGCAGTCAATTTGCATTGTTTTACATTGCCACTGATATGCTGTAAACCCTAAACCCCAACCCGAAGTTGGGAAGTTTTGACATTTTGCTTAATCTTTGAGTTAGAGGGGCTTAAATTAGTTGGTGGAGTTGATTTCAACAAATTCCATGCAGTTTGTCAGTTATTTTTTAGTTTCAGGGCCCCGGAGCGGCCAAGCTAACGCGAGTCAGTGGTGGTTGAAATCAACCAATTAAACCTCCGTTAACTCAAAGATTAAGCATAATGTCAACCTTATGTGAAAAATTCTGAACTTTCCCTTTAAATTCAATTATCGGAAAGTCACTTGCATGCGATGATATTTTTCTGTTGTCGTTCTTATGTTGAGGCAGCAAAGGGAGAAAAACTGGCGAGATATTACCGATAAATTACTTTTAAAGTAATTTAATTACTTTGATAATAAAGTATACAGTAACTAGAACACTTTTTTGAGGTGTAATCAGTAATTAAATTACTTTTTCAAGTAATCTGTGACAACACTGTCTATTAGTGATAAACTTAGCTCATTTCAATGACCTTTTATTGCCCCTACCAACATGGCTGCCCTGAGGCTGCGAATCATTCGCTGCCATCCCTCCCACTTCAAAATGGATTGTACCCTGGATTGTACATCTCCTCGTGATAGACTCATTTCAATTGAAGGCAGAAGCATGAAAAGACTTTTTTGTCGCCCCAACCAACATGGCTGCCCTGAGGCAACATTCCACTCAAAGTCAATGCAGTGACATTAAAATGTTGCCATCACGAACTTATCACAATGATCTATTTGAAGTGGGCTGACAGTGTCAACGCATTGACTTTGATGGGAACGTCGTCACAGGGCGGCCATATTGATAGGGGCAATGAAAGGTCATTTCATTTTTCTACCACGAATTGAAATAATCACTATTTGACTTTTTGTGTGTGCTACCAAGAATAAAGGAGGTGCTGTATCCCAGCGTGACAGCGGTGGCCCAAGCCATGCCCATGGATGGGGTGTAGACCATCTCCGCCGTGCCCACGATGAAGCCGCCTCCGACCCATGTGGCTTAAGAAGGTAACCCCAAACACACAAGTTGACTCCAAGCATGTCCATAGTGGCATCGGGAGGGTCTCACCGGTCATGGTGAAGACGCCCACCAGCAGGCCGATGCGGCGATCGCCTAGCAACGACATCTCCAGTGTGCCGGTCTTCTTCCTCCTGGACTTCAAGGACGCCCAGATTCCGATGGCCAGAACCAGCACATAGAAGAAACCCATGGAGATGATGCCGGGAATGTTGACGGCCATCCTGGAGGACAAGACACAGCGTTTTTAGAAAGTTCTTCAACTGCATAGGCCCTACTGTATATTTGTAGAATGTTCATTCGCCTCTTCCAGTCAAAACGGATTGGACATCGAGCGCCGTCAATGGCAGCACTGAAAATTGGGACAATACAATGAAAAAAAAAAAAATCCATTTTCAGTTTCATTTAATTTGTTCATTCTCTGCCTCCCACTTGAAATGGATTGGACATCTACAGCCGAGTAAATAGCAGATGCTTTGACATTGCTAAAATAATCTTTTAAAGATTGTTTTAAGCTAGTTATCACTTTATTTTAATGTCAATGCATTGCCTTTGATGGGAATGTCGCCCCTAGCAACATGGCCGCCCTTGGTAGGGGCAATGAAAGGTCTTATTATCCATTTGCCATGTGTTTATCACTGGTAGACGTCCAATCCATTTGAAGCGGGAGCGTGGCAGCTAATAAACAAGCGTACCATCACTCCCACTTAAAAAGGGATTCGACGTCTAGTGCCGTCAATTCAGAGAGCAAAGCATCCCCTATGGAGGTAGATTTGTGTCTTTATTATTCAATCAAAAAAAAAAGTTGCTTCAATCAAATAAAAAGTTGCTTCAATCGAAATATATATATTCAATCGAACAAAATGTCACTTCAATCAAAATAAAATTGTTTGAATGCAAAAATAAATTTGAAACTCAATCAAATATATTTGAAAACTATTTTTCTTTCATTGAATCCTTTTTTAAAAAAATTTAAGTCAAGTTTTTTTTTTTGATTGAAACATTTTTGATTGAAGTAATGTAAATTTGCGTTTGGACCACATGTTGGCGAGGACATTTGTGTCTTTATTATTCAATCATAAAATAAGTTGCTTCAAACAAAAAAATATATATTTTCAAAAGAAAAATCACTTCAATCAATTTTTTTTTAAAAATTCAATCGTAGAAAAAAAGATTTGAATGTGAAAAAATATTTGAGACTCAGAAATTCGCATTTGAACACTTTATTTTTCATTCAAACTGTTTTCTTTGATTGAAGAAATCTTTTTTGTGTTTGAGCCATATTAGGGGTAGGACATTTGTGTATAAATCATTCAATCGCAATAAAAGTTGCTTTAATCAAAAAACTATTTTTAATCAAAGAAAAAAATAATTTGCAAAAATAAATATTTTTTTGAAAATATATATTTTTATTTGAAATATATATATTTTATATTGAAGTATCACTTTTTTTTTAAAGGCAAAAAGTTTTATACTCAGTTTTGGGTTTTTTTAAAGTGGAAAAAGTTTTGAAGGCACTTTTCTTTTTGAAGTGGAAAAAGTTTTGAAGGCACTTTTTTTCGATTGAATCATTTTGACACAAAGATTCAACTTCAACGCTAGTTCCGGTGTGTTTGAGTGGCAGGTGACTACGCCAGTGGCATAAAAGTATGAAGCAAGAATAATGGCCACCAGGGCTCCATCCAGCCATCGGAGTCTGCTGGAGTCCAAGCCGAATATAGGGCACCGGTACGGGGGTGTGAAATCGGCATTTCACTGGAGTACCTGCGACGGTACGTTCGCGGCACACTGGTCGGACCCCGATATCACCCCCCAGGTGCAGAGGCCGGCTGTCGAGTGGACGGCCCGCGAATGACACGACACTCATTCAAAGCTGAAGCGATGGGGCTACCGGCGAGGGCGCCAGCGACTCGCTGGTAGTCCACTCGCTTACTGGGCTTAAAGTGTTCAAATGCGAATTTCTGAGTCTCAAATATTTTTTCACATTCAAACCAATTTTTCTACAATTGAATTTTTAAAATTTTTGATTAAAGTGATTTTTCTTTTGAATTTTTTTTTTGTTTGTTTGTTTGAAGCAACTTATTTTTTGATTGAATAATAAAGACACAAATGTCCTATCCAAAATGTGGTCCAAACGCAAAATTACATGACTTCAATCAGAAATGTTGTTTCAATTAAAAACAATAAAAAAAAAAAAATTGACTTAAATCCCCAAAAAAATTCAATCAATATATTTTTTTGAGTTTCACATTTATTTTTGCATTCAAACACATTTTTTTTGATTGAAGTGACTTTTTGTTCGATTGAAAATAAATATTTTGATTGAAGCAACTTTTTATTTCATTGAATCAACTTTTTTTTTTTTTGGATTGAATATTAAAGACACAAATCTACCTCCATAATCCCCACGCAATTTCTCCAGAAACGGAATCTTCACATTTTCATAAAACAGTGTTGCTGATAAAGTTCAGATTCCGTCCACTAATCGTCAGTAGTGTAAAACAAAGACACCGTTGTGCGTAGAAGAAGACAACATTGCGATGTGATTGGCTGGGTTTAAACTGGGCGCGCCATTCACCTCCGTTGTTTCAGTGTTATTACATTCCAACGCCTTCTTGACATTTGACTGCTTTTTCGGCTTTTACCTTCGCATTTCGTCATTTGAGTGCCCTTTAATGTACAAAAAGGAGGTGGCAGGTGAGAGCGAAAGCTGCTTGGTGACATTTTAGGACACCTTTGTTCTGCTTTTTTGTGTATTGAAGTCCCGAAAGTGACGAGTATTGACAAGTGTTCTTAGCTAATTAGCTTTTTTAGCACTAGCAAAAGACGTCACTTTCCTTCATTCTTTGCCGTTTAGTGACTTTGGATGTTTTTACTGTTATTTGAATCAAAACCTCGGCATTCCCCACCATGGACTTGTATGTCTTTCTATTTTATTTTGGTGATGTGCTGATGTTGTGACAGGATGACAGAATCATGTCAGCTTGACCCGGACGTGATGGATGACCTCGCTGGTTTGTGCTCTGAGGACAGCAGCGGCGACTCGCAACACATTCTGGTACTGACGAACATTATCAAGCGTTACAATTCAATGCCTGCCATGAACGGCGGTGGACGCCTAATCCGTTTAAAGAGGGAGGTCTGGCAGCCTCCCTCTTCAAATGATTGGACGTCTAATAGTGAAGAATTCATTTCAATTCACATAGGGCCGCAGCTATCGGTTATTTAATTGATTAGTCTATCAGTTCCAATAATCGAGTAATCTGATCAGGAATATTTCATGTGTTGCAGAATAAATTTTAGGAGATGTAAAACAGGCTTGCTGAGATTGCACTTTCAAAACAGCATTAAATGCGAATACGAAATGAAATTGTGTTTCTTCAAACTATACAGAATTGCACTTTCATTTAAAAACAAATTCAAATACCTGAGCTTAGCCTCTAACAGTATAAATAAATAAATAAATAAATAAATGAGGATGTAAGTACAACAAATGAACAATTGGCTAACCTGCACAGAAAAAAGTCCGATACCTTAAATGCTAGAAAATGCTAACTTTTTTACAATGCTCTGAACAAATTGTTCAAACACATTCCCACAAGAAACTGCTTAATATACCTATAAACTAAATTACGAATGCATAAAAAAAAACATAATAGCTCAAACAAAAATGTATGTTGGTTTTAAGATTGAGTAGCTGGATTCAGCAATGTTAAATCATATTCACTATTGCCACTAGAGGGCAGTGTATCCCCCAAATAAATAAGACTAAATGCTAACACTTTCAAAACAAACCATTACAAGGCCACTCTAATTAAATTTGTGATGCCCGATAATTTATTTTTCAACCGATAACCACTAATTCCCTCCTCCTTCCAGCTGATAACCAATAATTCTATTAAGACATATATATACAGTTTTATATTATACACAAGAGCAAATGTTACTTTTTTCACATCAAATGTGAACAGGTAGAAAATTCCAACATCTAAACAATGTACATTAATTAATATTAATAATACTTACAAAGTAAATACTTAAATGTACAAAAATGTCTTTAAGAGCGGTTGAGGCGTCAGCGCAGAATAGGACAAAACTGCGTCGATACCGCGCATTTGGAAGCTAAATCAAGTACATAATTATCGTTTTATTTTTTAAAATCAAGACTATCGGTGTGACGTCATAATTGCCATTATTGGCCGATAATTTTTGGTAACCGATATTATCATGATTCTTTAAACGAATCCTCGAAGCAGCAAAATTAGATTTGAAGTTTTTTTTTTTTTTCTAATCAAATTACCCGAATTAATTGTTAAATAATTGCAGCACTTAATTCACACCAGAAGGACGACTGGACACACAATCATCAGGCGTCTATTATCGTCAACGGCAGTGTTGATTTTGGCAGCCATTTTAATTTTCATCTTCGTCTTAGTCTTTTGGATGAAAATACTTAGTATTCTTAGTCCTATTTTAGTCATTTCAAACTGGTAGTCTTCGTCTAGTTTTAGTTGACATTTCTCAAAATCTTTTCGCCTATAAATGTCAAAAGTTTTAGTCCATGAATAATTAAATAAATAAAAGGTTTCCAACAATTTCGAATGAATATGACAGAGGAGCACATAACTATGGAGTCTACAAGGACATCAACATTTTCATCATGATAATACTGTATTGGCCCGAATATAAGACGGTGTTTTTTGCATTGAAATAAGACTGAAAAAGCGGGGGTCGTCTTATATTCTCGGTCTAGACGTTATACCCAATCACTACACTAGATGGCGCCAGATATCATTGAAGCGATGTTCTGTCATGACAGATCTCAGCTACTCTCAAGTTTAAAAAGTTTGCTTTATTTTATTGCAATGTTTTTCCTTATTCAGATTTGTTTCAAGACTAGTTACAGTTAGACTTCACTTTGATGGTTAATGCAGTTATTGCAATTTTGTTTTTTTATCACTATAGATTGGTTTATTTACATTTCAAAAACCAGAAGCCATTCGTTTACGAATGTGATTGCACTTTAATTTACATACGTATATAAATGTTCAGATATTAAGATTTGAATGAGGCAAAATAACATGCTTTTTCTCTCAAATATATTATTATAATTATTTGTTTCAGATGTACTGTAATTGTTTTCTGTATAAAAGTTAATTTGGTGTTCAAAAAGTCTTTTTTCAAACTTGTCTTGAAAAAGAGGGGGTCGTCTTATAATCAGGGCCGTCTTATATTCGGGCCAATACGGTACACATTTGGCAGGAAAACAGCACATTTTTTTGCTATTAATTAAACACTCCTGAACACCACGAACTGTAGGTAAAATGTTTTCCAAGAGTTTAAGAAGACGCCGAGTTACGGCGCTAAATGCTAATGCTAACGTGAATGCTATGCTAAAGCTACAAGTTAGTTTAGTGTGTGATGATTACTCAGCACAGACTTTTAAATACTAAAGCAACGTGGTATATCTAGCCAAGATAAGAAAGCAAAACTTACCAAGCAACACCTGACACATTCGATACAAAGTGAGCCTAGAATGGGCACAGGCTTAAGCGTGGGCGGGGGTGGGTGGTGCAGCACGTCACATGAGTGACACAACCAAACACGGCTAAATGCGTTCTAACAACACATACAATAAGAGAATATCACACATTGTGAATTTGTGACTGAAACTATGGCTAATTTTCCACTTGTCGTCACACAACAAGTGGCATCCATCTCGTTATGTTTTAGTCTCCCAAGACATGTTTTCAGCTTTCAGCGCGTCATCGCCATGAAAAAATTGTTCGTCGACAAAATATTTTCATTATCGCCATCGTTGACGAAAACAACACTGGTCAACGGTACACAAAGAGTTCATTGTTCTGAGTCATTGTTGTTTTTGTTTCTTTTGTGGCGCAGCCCGGTGGCTCGGAGGAGAAAGAACACGTGAAGGTCTACCTCCGCGTCCGACCCCTGACGGCGACCGAGTCGCAGATACGTGCCGGCTTGGGCATTTGTTCAGAGGGCTGCTTGTCCGTGGAGCCGCCCGATACCATTTTGGTCAGACCGAAGTCGGCCAACCTCGGCTCCGAGAAAGTCTTCGCGCACGCAGCTCAGCGCTTTCAGTTCTCGCAGGTCGGTTTCGGACCAGCGTTTTGTATTTTCTGTCGAACTTTTCAGTCCAAATAGATTGGACGTATGGCGCCGTCAATGACATTGAGAGATGAGCATTCAATGCCAGTCCTCGTTTCAATTAATTGGACGTATATCGTTGTCAATGGTAAGCAGTGACTTGATTTCCGAGTCACTGTAGAATGTCCCAAAACAACAGAAAGTGAGAAATGCCCAAAGTCAGCAGGAAATGTTCTAAAATGTAAAGGAAATGACCCAAAATCAATAGGAAGCGACCTGTAAGTACCCTAAAATCGACAACATAGTGATCTACAAGTAATGCATTACCTGCCTTGGACAACAATACACGTCCAATTCATTGAAACTGGGAGGACTGCCTGTTAATGCTCATTTTTCAGTGCCATTATGTTAGACTTCACGTTCCTTTTCACTGGAACGGGGAAACAAATAGCCTGCAGTTACACGCTGTTGTTCCTGAGCAGGTTTACGGTCCGGACACCAGCCAGAAGGAGTTGTTCCGAGGAACGGTCAAGGAACTGGTCGGACATGTTCTCCACGGAGGGAATTCTCTGGTCTTCACGTACGGTGTGACCAACGCTGGCAAAACCTTCACTTTTTTAGGTGGGTATCCTCTCTCAGTCATCCCTTCACAGGGTTTGACACGTCTCTCATCCCCTGTTAGGGACGGACGACGATGCCGGCATCCTGCCCAGGTCCCTGGACCTCATCTTCTCCAGCTTGGGGGAGAAGGTCTCGGACCGCCCGGACGTCAAGCCCCATCGCTGCCGAGAGCTCGTCAGGCTGAGCGAGGAGCAGCGAGCCCAGGACGCTGCCTTCAAGGACAACCTGCTGAGACGCCTCAAAAGCGGAAGCGACAGCACATTGGGGAGCGACGACAGCAAGACATTCTTTCAAGGCGAGTTTCTTTGTGTACAGTTTGGATCATTTCATGTTGATTTTAGGGTGCTTCCAGGTCACTTCCGGTTAGGGCTGGACGATATGGCCTCAAGTAGGTATCACGGTAAATTGAGCAGATTTACCTCGATAACGATAAATTCGCCAAAGTGGACTGTTGTATCATTTGAAAATCTGAATCAATGCATCAAATACAAATTAACTGTTTCCCGTTGATTTATTTACCAGCTTACAATTAAAGATTTACAATTGTACATGCAGTCTAAACCTTAAGTATATAAAAAAAATCTTACAATAACAAAACAATAAGAATTCAAGTATGAACAATTAAAACAGCTTGTATGACTTGAACAATGTACAACATTATAAAAATTAATACGACGACTGTGCAATCATGACATTGTAACAAAAATGACTTACAGCTTGAACAGTATACTTCAAACAGACAGCTTATTGTTAATGGCTGCTGTGACATGATTACTCAACACAAGTGTTTACTTCAAGGTTTTAGGTTTTTTTTTCCAGAGCATTTTTTAATACATAAACGCACACATGCAACCCCCCCAGACACACACACAAATTAAAGCTATATTGCTCTTTTGTCAATGAAACATTTAAGATTTTATGATGGCAGTAATGACACAGAATAAAGCAAGCACGTACAGAAAAATAGCTGTGGCCATTAAACGGTCATATTATTATAGGCTTCACTGTTGGATTATAATTTATGCTGAATGCTTTACCATCATAAAATACATCACAGAAATCGCACACACACACAGATGCAAAATAACGCGACATGTTAATTGCTAGGTGCAGTCCGTGCCTAATCCACTCATTAAGTTCAGCCGTTTCGGTAAGGTTAGGGCCTCTATCCGACTCCATGAGGTTCATTAGTAGTGTTAGCCGGTAGCGTTAGCCCGTGGCCTGGCTACCAGTAGAAAGCACCCTCTCCTGAAATCGTGAGAATCAGGGAGGAAAGCGGGTGAAAGCCCGTCTGGAAGCCGCCAAGAGTCTACTTAATGTCAGGTGAAAGTTTGGCGAAGCTCCCTTAAGCCTGACTCCATCACGTTTGCTTGTAGCGATAGGCGCTAGCGTTAGCCTACCGGGCTTTTGTGTGTTTGAGTTCCTGATAACCAAGTGACTCCATACGTAAGCACACTGACTGCTTTCTTAAACGGTAATGAACATAACCGGACAACACAGAGTCAAAGCGGGATGAAAAGACTATATTTTCTTGTTTTATTAAATTACCGACATTGTCAAAATTACGTCGGTCATCGTGAAGAATTTCAGTAACGGTAAATTTTGTGTGTACCGCCAGGCTCTAGATCCGGGACATTCAAGGTTCCCTTCTTGTGCATTTTGGGTCACCTACTTTTTATTTTAAGGCACTTCTAAGTAACTTTTTATTCATTGGTCACTTCCTGTTTAATTTGGAGTATTTCCTTATTCGATTCCTTTATTGTTAATTATTTGTCAGTTTCTGATGATTTTTGGGCATTTTCTGACAATTTCCTGTTCATTTTGGGTCACATGATTTTGGACATGAAAATCAACTGGAGTGAAAAGCAGTATTTTTGCATGTCATGTCTTTTTGTAATTCATTGGGCACCAACAACATTTATAGACGTCCACATTTGGACCGAGAAGCTCGGCACCGATGGAATGATAGAATTGTCAAATAGTTTTCGGTGAAGCGTGACCGCCTGCGTCTTGTTTTGTCAGACTCTGCGTGGCTCCGGGAGACTGCGGAAGAGCGACTGAGCCTGGGAGAGGAAGCCCACGACAAGTTCTCCGTCTGGGTCTCCTTCTGCGAGATCTACAACGAGAACATCCACGACCTCCTGGAGGCGGCGCCCGGCGGCACGGGCCGCAGGACGGCCCTGCGCTTGTCTCAGGACGCCCATGGCAATGCCTTCGTTAAAGGTGGGCCGGCGCTTTGTCCGTCCTCCGGATTGACAAGCGTCTAATGTGTCTTCTTCTCGGCAGACCTGCGCTGGGTGCAAGTGGACGACGCCGATGAGGCCTACAGAGTTGTCAAGCTGGGCAAAAGTAACCAAAGCTTCTCCTCCACAAAGATAAACCAGCTTTCCAGCCGAAGGTTTCCAACACACACGCACGGCATCCTATTTATTTTTTATTTTGGGGGGGGGGGGGGGGGGGGGGGTAGGTATTAAATATGAATTTATACAAAGTAAGGATGTTCCAATCATATTTGCTTTTGAGTCCTGATCCAATACCTTACCAGTGAAACAATAATGAATAATCCCTTAATTTGTTATAGAGTTATAGCGAAATTCTTTGTGACCTTTGACCTCTTGACCCCAAACTTGAATCGCCTCTTCTACGTGATATTTCAACATATCCTACAAATTTGATAATAACCCCTATAGTCATTCTTAAATGTAAGAAATTCCTTATCTGACCTTTGTGACCTTTGACCTCACGACCCCAAAATTTAATCACCTCTTCTGTTTCACATTATAATAATTTCCTGCAAGTTTGAGCCTTGGCTTTTTGTTCTTGAGATATAACAAAATTAATTTTTCTAACTTTTGACCTTTTGACCCCAAATTGAATCCTTTTCTGTTTATACAATGTTATAATCATATCCTGCAAATATTCTAATCACTTAAATTGTTTTTGCGAAATTCCTTTTCTGACTCCCATTTCATTTGATCTCTGTAGTTGTTCGTATGTAGTCACGAAATTATTTTTCTGACGTCTGTGACCTTTGACCTCATGACCTCATAATTGAATCACCTTCACCCTTTATTTTTTTGTTTTCTTGAACACAAACACCAAATACCTAAGCTCCGCCTTCCGTAGATAATTCCAAAATACAGATTGAACGTATAAACACGATCATTGAGCGTGTAAATAATCCAGTTTTTTAAGCTAACTTTGTGGAAAATTGCCTTGAATTTTGCAGTCACAGCATCTTCTCCATTCGCATTCTGAGGACAAAGGACGGGGAATCTCCACCAGAGGTCGCCATCAGCGAGTAGGTGGACCGCCTGCCGCCTCACTACAACAGCGCCGCTAACGGCGACTTTGTGTTGTTATCGGGCAGGTTGTGCCTGTGCGACCTGGCCGGCTCGGAACGCTGTGACAAGACTCAAAACCAAGGCCAACGGCTGAAGGAGGCGGGAAACATTAACTCCTCGCTGCTCATCCTGGGAAAGTGCATCAACGCGCTTCGTCACAACCGCAATGCAAAGTGTGTGCCGTCTTCAGCGTTTTCGTGTGAAATGCCATTTTTAACTAGCAAAAGCCGTATTTGGGTTAACGCAAGTGTAGTAGTAGAGTAGCTAAAAATGCGCTCAGATGCATCCAAGTCGCTGTACAGGGTATACGGTATGCGGGTCATTAAAAAGTATTAAAAGTCTTTGAATGGATTTGGTCAAAATTCAGGCCTTAAAAAGCATTAAATGTTTGAGGCATTAAACAAATATTAGGGCTGTCAAACAATTAAACATTTTATTCGAGTTAATCACAGCTTAAAAATTAATTAATTGTAATTGATCACAATTTAAACGATCTCTAAAATTTGCCATATTTTTCTGTAAATCATTGTTGGAATGGAAAGATAAGTAAAGTAGTGATTGAAAATACAGTGGTACCTCTACATACGATCACTTCGACACACGATCTTTTCGACATCCGACGTAAAATTTGAGCCGCCATTTGTTTCTACATCCGACGAGTTGCTCGAAATACGACGACATGACAGCACTGCAAACGAACGCACGGTGGATTTTCTTGTGTGAGAAATCAACACAGTTTTCAAAAAAAGTTGATACAGTTGGAGAAACAAGGAAAAAAGTAATGCTTACCTTTGAAATGAAGATGCAAGTTATAGAAAAATATGAGCTTGGGGTGCGCGTCCCTGAACTGGCTCAACAATATAGCTCCATGGTCCTCTTCCGACCACCGTTCGCCACTATTTATAAGTTAAGGTGACAATTATTATTGTGGTAACATTGCCAAGGAAATCGCCAGCTTCGTCACGTTTTTATCATTTATTTAAGAACTTATCCAACACAAAACGCCCATTGTCTTAAGCAGTTGACTGCTCTCAAGAAAACGAAAGTATTATCTCTACCGCACCGACCTATCTCACTATGACGTCAGCTTCGCGGTGCGTTCAGGGACAGTAAAAAGTGGCCGCCATATTAGAATCCAATTCGTTACATTATTTACAGGAATAATTATTAATTATTCTTCTTATTATTATATTATTCTGACTTATTTATTTATAACTTATTTGTTTTTCTATGTTTAATTGCCATTTGTAACAGTGCCAGCAGTATTTATTAAGAATTTAGTGTATGTTTTTAGGCTTTGGAACGAATTAATGGAATTATAATGTATTCCTATGGGAAAATCCTGCTCGACATACGACCATTTCGACTTACAAACAAGGTCCTGGAACGAATTAAATTCGTATGTAGAGGTACCACTGTACACCACAAGGTGTCAATGGCGAGTTTTAAATTACCGTATTGGCCCGAATATAAGACGACCCCGATTATAAGACGACCCCCTCTTTTTCAAGACTCAAGTTTGAAAAAAGACTTTTTGAACACCAAATTAATTTTTATACAGAAACGACCACGGAAAGCTTTTCTCTGACTGTGAGCATTTTTTAGGCGATCTTTTTGAGCTCTACATCTCCGTACATTACACTCTGTGACACCATATTTCACAGCCGCTTTGCAGTTGTTTGAAGACACCGCCTCATTTATCACCATCAACTTGAAGTTCGCGTCATAACTTCTCCTCAGCTGCCGGTGTTCTGCCAAAATGTCCTACATCGGCGAAACGTCCTACATTAGTCGAATTTGACACCTAAATTACTACCGTGTGCTCTAAACTTGTTTTGTTTAGATGCATACAGGAATAACGTACTAAAGAAATGCCTGCAGAAAATACTTAAATGTAGTTATGTCAAATAAGGACGGTTTAAATACGCTACGTGACTAATGTGGTCAACTGCTTCAAAGCTAACACAAAAAAACACAATGGTTAAAAGTATGAGAGGGTAATACATGCAAAAAGTATCTTTGAGGCTGTGAAAAGGTTCTAAATAACTAAATAAAAACAAAAATAGTGAGTACTCGCCGCTTCCAACCGATGTGCGCATGCGTGTGAATGCATATGCAAGCGCCCTGAGCATTGTGTAGGACGTTTCGCCGCGTAGTAAGGAATGGCCAAACACCGGTTAACCTGGCCAATCTTCGACCCACTTTTCTCCAAATTGTCGCGAAGTTTCTCCATTTTCGGTTATCTCTTCTATTACCGGTATTTTCTTCTCTTTTCCTTCTTACCACTTTCTTCTTCATGTCAGGGGTTCGCTTTGGCCGCCCGAGTCGCGTTCAGCATTCGATTCATTGATGACTGGCGCCATCAAGCGTCGTGAATGGGTATATGTCTAGGCCGCAGTTTTTTTTTTTTTTTTTTTTTTAGGCCGCAGTTATAAGACGACCTCCTCTTTTTCAATCTTATTTCAGTGCAAAAAACATCGTCTTATATTCGGGCCAATACGGTAATTAGAGATCTAGGCAAGGCTAAGTCTGATTAAGTTTTATGTGTATTTTGCATTGCTATTTTGTTTGGGAATGCCAGTTCTCTTTGCATTGAGCGCTTTTCTTTTTGTGAACATTATTTTTTTTGAGAGATAGGAATATTATTTTTCTTGTGCTTTCACTAAATGATACTGTAGCGACTTAACTGTTCTGCCCAAATGCATGATTGGAAGTTGGGCAACCATGACTGTCAGTGGTGGCTGCAAATTGTATACAGTATGTTCTGCGTTGTGTTCAATTAAGGGTGTAAAGTAAAAGATCGTCAATGAATGCCTGTGTCCACTCGCATTTCTCTGCCTTTAAGCTCCAAATGTGCTAAAACTGCATCATTGTGAACTGTTCGAGGCAACGCATGAAAGGGTCATTCCGTGCATGCGTTAATTGCGTCAAATATTTTAACGCGATTAATTTAAAAAAATAATTACTGCCCGTTAACGCGATAAATTTGACAGCCCTAAAAATATATAAACTTGATGGTCCCATTTTTTTAAATTAATTTTTTTACATTTGTTATTCGACTTGTCTGATATTGGTGGAGCAGCAATAGAGCTGTACATTAGTGCATTGCACCTAGCTTGAACTCTGCTTTTAGGGAAGAGGCAGGCTTGACAATAGTCATTAAAAAAAATTAAATGGGGGGGGGGGGCAACCCTGAGAATGCTCGATTTTCTTTCTGTGTGCTAAATGAGCAGTACTGTATTTCAATATTAATTACATGGCTGAGCGTCGGGGCAAACTGACCGTTTGTGTGTGCGTCATGCATTGCATTCAAGTGAATGTGCAGTAATTTAGTACTTTTTCATTACCATTTTATTTACATTTATATATTCTTTATCTGTTTAATTTTTTAAAATTCATATTTGACTTTTTTTCCCGTATTCAGAGCACCGCAGCACGTGCCTTTCCGCGAGAGCAAGCTGACTCATTATCTGCAAGGCTTCTTAAGCGGCGGCAGCAAAGTACGCATGTTGGTTAACGTCAGCCAATGCGCGTCAGCCATCGACGAGACCCTTCGCGTGCTCAAGTTCTCCGCCTTGGCGCAGAAGGTTTGCGACCGATCGCCTTGCGCAAAAATCCCGCCACAGTTTATGGTCTCATTTTGGGCTTTCTTGTTAATTTGGATCCACTTTCTGTTCATTTTGGAGCATTCCTGTACAGTTTTAGTCACATTCCCTGGTCCTTTCCTGTTTATTTTTGGTCACCTGTAAATTTTGGGTGACTTTTTTTTTAATTATGGGGTATTCCAGGGTCACTTCCGAGTCACACTGGCATTTGTTGTCTCTAGGTGGTGCTCGTGCCCAGCCGGGCCCCTCCTGCCCCGCCCAACAAGGATCCGAGGATTACTCAGATTGACCAGGACAATGGACCGGAGGTGGGGGGCGTGGCCTGACGGCGTCAGCTTGCAAGTCCTCTTTTTGGGCTCGTTTGAATAATGATGTTGCGGTCCCCAGGAGGAGGAAGGTGATGAGGAAGACTATGGTTCAACCAAGCACATGATGTCTCAAAGTGAGGACGAGGACGACTTTGAGGACGACATTCAGGATGAAATCATCAGTGGAATGACAAATGAGGTTTGTCCATCAGATTAAAAAAGCTTTGAAAATCTTTTTACCCAAAAGTCTTTGCACCATTCACTGCAGCAAAGACTTTCGGGTGGTATCTGTGGTTACCTTGTTGATTTTTTTATTTTATTTTTTTTTTAAATGAATGAAATTGTGGTAAAAGTAAGCACTTTTTCTGTCTACTAAAAGGAGACTGAAATCTTTTGTTAAAGTGATCCTCTAACTTAAATACATGTAGGCTCTAATAAACCACAATTGTTCTCTTGTACTAAAATATTGTTGTTAGAAACACGTAAAATGTTAAATCAATGGCAACATTTTATAATATTTAGTCCATATTTTGACCATTGGCGCCATGGTTTGCGGGCTCGCAGTGATGACATCATTGGTATCTTTCGTGTTCAGCAATTGCTTATTGCTGCCTAAACTCACGAAGTAAAATGCCACGATGTGCTGCTTTTGGATCCAATTTCCAGTCAAATGGAAACAAGGGGAGTGAAGTGAGTGGTCAAGATGGAATTATTATTTTTACTGAATAAATGTGCATAAGTGGAAGCTTCTCCCCCTTTTTGATCCCTGTATGCACGCATCCTACCCACCACGCGTTACAACTAGCGCCCGAACATTTTTCCTGGATCCTCAGTCAAGTAAGGGATCTGTCTATTTTCTGGATCCGACGGTCCCACCGCGTCTGCAATTTTGGTTTCGGATCTGTCCATTTTTTTTATTCTTCGGTCCCACAGCAGATTTTCGGATCAGTCTATTTTGTGGAATCGACGGCCTAATCGCAGCTGCGACATTCCCATGGTATCAGTCTATTTCCTGGATCTTCGAGTGAGTAAAAAACGCAGATTTGGATTACTATTGCTTTCTTTTTTGTTAACTATTCTTCGTGGGAGTTTTCCCCAAATCATACTAAATAATTAAAGCACCATGGCACGCTACAGTGACGACAGTGACTCTGACGTGGACCTTACAACAATGTTGGGAGTTCGCTAGGGAACGCGTGTTTGCGTACTGCTGAGCTCCCGAGTGAAGAGTGGTCAAGGTGGAAATATTTTTTGTGAATAAATATGCATAAGTGGAAGCTTCTCCCCTTTTTGGTACTTTTATACACGTATCCTAGCTACCACGCGTTACAATGTACAAGACATGGATTACACAAGGTGTGCTCTTTGGCCTGTACTGTAAGCACACGACAGCTCTGGATGCTAACATAATTATATCTACATTATTATATCTATATCTATTATAGCTACATAATTATATTTGGATAAGTTTGAAAACGCAATATGCTTACCTTGAATATCTGGTAATAAAACCGAGGAGCATACACTCTCGCTCCCAACCGGACTTCCCAACAGGACTCTCTCGCATCACCAGTTTTGCCCAACTTTTGTCTTATCAGGTATTTGCTGCACGCATTTTTCCCTGAAGCTCGTCTTGTGAACGACCGACAGTGCTGTCCTGCTCTTCACTTTTCAGATCTGGTTCAAATAGGAAGGGTAGAACTGACGATATGTTGGGAAAGCGTAACGAGTGACAGGCTGGAATTTCCGCAACGGGACCAGTGACGTCACGCACTGCGACGTAACAAGAATGGCGACCTATCACTTAAAATAATTTTACAAACTTTATTAAAACAAAAACATTAAGAGGGGTTTTAATATCAAATTATTATAACTCATTCTAACATGTATCTTTTAAGAATTACTTGTCTTAAAAACAGAGGATCCCTTTAAGTCAAATATGCAACATATTCATTCAATCTTCTGAACCGCTTATTTTTATACAGCAGTTGCGCTGACGCAATTCAGACGTCAACGTGTACGTGTGGCTCCCATTGTTGTCTTTTCTGTTGAAACTGGGATGAAATGGCTCTTTGATTGTTAAAGGTTGCCAACCCTTGCCTTGGACTCACTCACTGAGGTTCAATTGAACACAGGTTAAGAAGCACTGCCCTAAATCAACAGGAAGTTGCCCTTAAATGCTAGAATCAACAGGAAGTGCCCCGAAACCAACAAGAAGGGACCCCTAAATGCCCATAATTCAACAGAAAATGACCCAAATTCAACAGGAAGTGTGCTGAAAACAACAAAAAGTGACCCAGAAATGCCCATAATTCAAGAGAAAATGAATCAAATGTAAGTCCGCCCTTACTGAACTTAAATCAAAAGGAATTGAGCAGACATCAACATGAAGTGTCCCTGAAAAGCCCCAAAATGAATAGAAATAAACTGCACGTTACTCACTTACATCACTCCCCGATACCAATGCTGACATTTTAGCGCTGTACCGCTAACAATAACAGCATTGGTGCAACGCTAATTTTCGCATTCCCTCCGGAGCAGCAGGTGGCGCTGGTGAGGCGCCTCCGCCTGGAGCTGAGGAAGGAGCGTGCGGAAAAAGCTTCAGCGGAAGCTCGCGTCCGAGAGGACCTCGGCGCAGAGTTGGGCGGATTGGTCGCCAAGATGCAGGACGACTTCACGTGAGTTTGCTTGGCAAAGACGGCCGCCACGTGGGCCACGGCTTGATGCCAGAATGCTTTTGTTGCAGCGAGCGGCTGGCCAGAGAGAAGGAACTCTTGGAGGAGCGCGCGGAGGAACGTCTGGAGATATTCAAGATGTTGACTGACAAGATGGCAGCCTGCACTGAAGATCACCATCAAGTCAGGCCTTTTCCACTCATTTGTACTTATTTTTTCATGTTTCTTTGTGAAGTTTGAGCTGTGTACTGCCATCTAGTGGTTGAATTTGCAATTACATGCCAAACAGCACAAAAATTCATTTGACAATCTACAAAAGAAACAAAAGACCCTTAAAAAAATTCAAAGCGAGTAAAATACAGTTTTTTTTTTTTTTTTGGTTTTGTTTTTTTAGTCGCATAAACGGTACCTAACCCTTAGAGGTGGGAATCTTTGGGTACCTAACGATTCTATTCGATTACGATTACGATTCAGAGGCTCCGATTCGATTATAAATCGGTTATTGATGTCACCCAAACCACAACCCCCCTAAATAGTTTTTTAAAAAAAATCCTATTAGGCTAAACCAAACTAATATTTCAGTATCAAGTTAATAGTTAAAAACATTAAATAAAATACTCAAGTCCCCATTCTGTATCAGCAGCTTTAAACTACATTCAATTAATTTAATGACGTGAATCAACCGTTAAAGTTGATAAAATTGCTCCTGTTATTCCATAAATTCCCTTCTGTTTACTTACAACATGTCAGTTTTAAAGCTGTTTCATGATTTATAGATTCAAGTCAAGATTTTGCCGATTTAGGAGTACTTTAGATAAAAAGTGAATTAGGTCCGCTACAACAGAGCCTTCTAGAGAAGTCTACTGCTTTAAGATGGCGGCTGTTTACAACGCGGGAACTACTAAACAGCAAGTCTGTCACTTTGCATCTAGTTCTCTTGATATGGTCTAAAACCGCCGTCGTCTGTCATTTAGCATCTAATTCTACATATATGTGATAGCTACTATAGCCGTATGTGGCCGTATGTTTGTAGCAACTAGCAACTAGGCGTTGTTTGAACCAGCTGTCGGCCGCAGTCAGGTATTTTTATATCTAGCGGCATAATTTGAACATGATATTTGCTCTCGGTCCGTTCCTCATTGCGTCCCGAAGACCGCGCTGACTGTGTTTTAGTTCTGCTTTACCTGGTATAATTCAATAATCGGAATTTGGATGTTTGTGAATCGTTCTCGAATCTTCCACGGCCAAATCGCAAATAATCTAAGAATCGGAAATTTCGCACGCCTCTACTAACCCTTGCCATGTCAGGATCCCTTCCCCCCCTAGCAGCGTCAACGCTATCCTGCAGTTTCTGATGGTGTCAGGTCCCACTTCCTTGTTCTCATGCTGCTGCTGCTACTGAATTTTGATGCAGGAAGCAGAGAAGGAGGCCCAGATGGCCGCTCTGCGTCAGGAGTTAGGGGAAGAGCGTGAAGAGGCATTGCGGGAAAGTCGGCGGCGTGAGGCGGAGCGGAGGCGGGAGCTACTGGCCGTGGCGCACGAAGCCATCGAGCAGAAGGATGCCGAGCTGGAGAAGAGGGCGCTCCAAATCGCCCAGTAGGTCATTTACATTCTTATGAAGGCGATAGACGTCCATTCATGTGGTGTCAGATCATCCAATTCATTGGATGCGGAAAGGTTGGCACTCGGGTTGTGACAAAATATCGAAATGGTGATATATTCATGATGCTTTGTATCCCAAAAGGTTATTGATATGCTTCTCTGCCAAGAATCGATATATTGTTTTTAAAAGGTGTTACAAAAGGAACCAACAAGTTGCTACCAAAATCTTCCACTAGAATAGTCTCTCTTAACTCAGTGGCTGCCATTGAGGGCGCTAGACGCCGATAATTTTAAAAAGGGCGACTGAAGGGTGTGTTCCAACTATAGAGGGATCACACTCCTCAACCTCCCCAGTAAAGTCTATTCAGGGGTGCTGGAAGTTGAATCTTGGATTCAGGAGGAACAGTGTGGTTTTCGTCTCTGCCGTGGAGCAGTGGACCAGCTCGACAACCTCGGCAGGGTCATCGAGGGTGCATGGGAGTTTGCCCAACCTGTCAACATGTGTTTGTGGATTTGGAGAAGGCGTTCGACCGTGTTCCTCAGGTAGTCCTTTGGGGATTACTTCGGTAGTACTGGGTACCAAGCCCCTTTGTAAGGGCTGTTCGGTCCCTGTATGACCGGTGTTTTGCCAGGAGTAAGTCCAATATGTTCCCAGTGAGGGTTGCTCTCCCCCAAGGATTGCCGTTTTTATGGACAGAACTTCTAGGCGCAGCCGAAGCATTGAGGTGGTCCCATTTGGTGGCCTCAGCGTTGCATCTCTGCTTTTTGCAGATGATTTTGTAGCTGTTGGTGTCTTCAAGCCGTGATCTCCAACTCTAACTGGAGTAGTTCGCAGTCGAGTGTGAAGCGGTCGGGATGAAGATCAGCACCTCCAAATCTGAGACTCTGCACCGGTCCGTGGCGGTGAAGGAGCAGCTGAGCCAAATGGGGAAGCTCTCGATTTACCAATCGATCTACGTTCCTAAAGTCATCTATGATCACGAGCTGTGGGTTGCGATTGAAAAAACAAGATCCTGGATACAAGCGGCTGAAATGACTTTCCTCCGTAGGGTGTCCGGGTTCTCCCTGAGAGATGAGTGGAGGGTGAGAGGCCCGGTCATCCGGGACTCTGGGTCGTGTCGCCACTCCTCCTCATTAAGAGGAGCCAGCTAAGGTGGCTTGGGCATCTGATTCGGATGCCTCCCTGGAGAGTTGACCGGGCATGTCCCACCAACGGCACCAGAGACGATCCAGGACAGGCTGGAGAAACTATGTCTTTCGGCTGGCCTGGGAATGCCTTGGGATTCCACCAGAGGAGCTAGTTGAAGTGGCAGGGGAGAGGGAAGTCTGGGGCTGCTGCTTCCACGACCTGACCCTGGATGGATGGACAACCAATCCATTTAGACTGGGAACGTTCATTCATTGCAAGCCAGAGCATTCGCAGACAGTCTTTCCAAGTTTACTGGTCATAGGTATAAGTGACACGGAAATGCCCTTAAATAAGCAGGAAGTGACCAAAAATTCATAAGAAAGACCTGGGAATGCCCCAAAATCAACAAAAAGTTATTATAAATGAATAGGATGACCCAAAATGAACAGGAAGTGACTCATAAATTCCTTGAAATCAACTCATTGATTGCGCAAAACCCGTTTAGGATCACTTAAGCTATCAAAAGATGATTTTTAATTTTTTTTTGCCTCCAGACTGGAGGACCTTTCCAAAGAGAACTCCGACAAAGTCAAGAATCTGACGCTGGACTTGGAGAAGAAGGAGGAGCTCTGCGGCGAGTTCCGAGAGAAGCTGGCCGACTACAAGAAGCAAATCCAGCAGGTCCACAAAGAAGTACGTTCAAACTGTTTGCTGGAGCCGAGAATTTGGAGGGTCGCGCCTACGTTTGCCTTTCCCGCAGATCTCTGCCACCAAAGAAGAAGATGAGCTCCTAAGACGCAAAATAGGCGATGCCGAGAAGCTGAAGAAGAAGCTTCAGGCCGACCTCACAAGCAAAGACAGAACAATTCAACAACTCAAGACGGTCAGTCTATTTCAATGCTGTTCCATACTGCTTGCATATACAGTATATATACAGTGGGGAGAATAAGTATTCGATACACTGTCAATGGGAAAACCTATTGGCAGTGTATCAAATACTTGTTCTCCCCACTGTGTGTGTGTGTGTATATATATATATATATATATATATATATATATATATATATTAGTGCTTATTCAGTCTTGTCTGTGTTTTCCGCCATATAGACTGAATAATCACTTTCTGCTCTTGCACCCCTCTTTAAAATGAACTGCTGTATTTTAAGCCAAAAGAACTTGTGTTTGATAGAACAATATGTCGATATGCTGCCATAGCAGATTCATGGCGCACTAAGCCTCCGAACTATTTTTAATTAGTCCGTTTTACCCTGAAAACCCCCGTTTATAGATGTCGCGCAACCGCTTTTGTTTCAACCTAGCCATAAAAAGAATAAGTAATTATATTTATTATTCAAAATGTCTGTCATTTTTAGCTTAAAATCATGAATTGATGTCTAATATTTAGTTTAAAAAAAAAATACTTTAAAAAATTATTCACTTGCATATTTTTAACTTTTAAACGAATTACGTCACAGTGAAAAATTTGGCGTCTGTAAAAAAAGTACGGATATCTACCTCATAACTATCGCTTAACTGTATTTTTTTTGTGACTGTGATATTTTCCCCGTTATGTTAGATGATAAATAATCGATCCAAACAAAAAAAAAAAGGAAAAATAACGTTTAAAAGGGTAACTATATGAAAAAGAAAATCTCAACCACTCCTTGTTGTCTGCGATTTCTGCATCGCAACCCTTGTCATTTCACCATGTTTCACCCATAAAATAAAATTTAAAAAATTCAGCTGTGGCCATTCACAGCTGTGTCTTGACACTCGGTGATACATGCTACATTGAGTTTTTGGATCGAAACAAGGTAAGTACGCGATAATATCTCATTAAAATCGTGGCGTCTTTAATTCTGCTCTTGCGTGCTCTCGTTTCCAATTAGGGTTTTGCTGTTTAAATTTTTTTTTTTTTTTTAAATGCCCTTCTGTTCAAAATTTTTGTTGCCCCAGGAAAAAAAAATATATATAAATATAACACCATTTACCATTTACCATTTACCATATATATATATATATATATATATATATATATATATATATATATATATATAAAATATAGTAATGCCAATGCAATGGATTTATATAGTGCTTTTCAGGACACTTTACAGAAACTTTACATTGCATGATACTTTCATTTCACACTCGAAGGTGGTAATCTACTGTTGTAGCCACAACTGCCCCAGGGCAGTCTGACAGAAGCGAGGCAGCTAGTTTGCGCCATCTGACCTCCATCAACCACTCGTTTTCACACAGGAAGTAGGGTGACGTATCTTGCCCAAAGATACAACAACGATGGGCACAAGTGGCAGCTAGATTCAAACCCCCAATCCTTCAATCAATGGGTGACCTACTCAATCACCTGCACCACCATTGCAGATTAAATTATAATTGAGATAATATAAAATTCCACTGTAAGATCAAACGAATCGTGAAATTGTGGCGGATTTCCGTCGACATTTCAGTGAACCGTCCTACATTGGTTTGGCTATCATCTCCCTCAGGATCAGGCGGCAGAGACCCAGCGCAACGAGAACCTACGGTTGTACCACGAAGCTTGTCGAGGTGAGTGAGCACCGTCCGATTGGCGCCTCCCCGCGCTGACTGCGCCGGTCACACCCGCAGAGCTGGAGGCTAATCGGCGGCTGGCGGACGACATGCGCTCGACCCTGCTGGAGCAGGAGGAGACGCAGGAGCAGATGGAGCGTGCGCTAGAGGAGAAAGTCGAACTCATCCAGGAACTCCGCCGTGGTAAGACCGCAAAGTCACGTCTGCACTCATTTGCTCCTGGCCCTCCCAATTCAAATACGTTGGACGTCAACTAATAATAAACTTGTCAATGGCACTGAAATAGTTCATAAAAACTACCGTATTTTTGGACTATAAGTCGCACCTGAGTATAAGTCTCACCAGCCGTAAAATGCCCAACGAAGAGGAAAAAAACGTATATAAGTCGCACCGGAGTATAAGTCGCATTTTGGGGGGGAAATTTACTAGATAAAATCCAACACATCGAACAGATATGTCATCTTGAAAGGCAATTTAATATAAAAATACAATAGAGGACAACATGCTGAATAAGTGTACAGTATGTTACATGATGTATGAACAACAAAATGCGAATGTACTGTCCTCACCAGGACGCTACGGCTCGGTCCTGGCTAAACAGCGAGCTAAACTCCCAAATGACGATGCTGGACGTCCGTATAATTTGCTGAATCAATTTCATCCTCGATACCAAACAGGTTCGCATCAACGTAAATAAATGATAAATAGGTGCTATTACAGCTATTACACAAACGGTTAGCATGCGTTCGCTAGCATTAGCACATCGTTCAAACAACCACACAACTGGCTCTAAGTGTCTGATTGCAGGTGGAAAACACAACAACAACAGAAAAGATGATACACACAGGTGCTGCCTCTGTAGAGATATTTTACAAGCATAAACAATGAACGTAGTTTCGCAGCCGAGTTTCTTTCTCTCGCCCACTCGCTCAGATGCTGTATAGCTGTCAGTCTTCTTCTGGCGTGTTAGCGCTCTTCTTCATGTAAACAAGTGCGAGCACGCCCCCACTTGGGCGTGAAAGCGCCACAAACTAAAAGCATGCATTTCAATATAAAAAAGTCAATAATACAATTAAACACACATTGCCAAATGCAGAATGTGGCCATAGCTCTTAAGAGTTATTCACATAACTATAGCATAAAGAACATGCTAACAAGTTTACTAAACCATCAGTGTCGCTCCAAAACACCAAAATAACGTGTGAAATTATTAACACATTAAGATATCATTTCACATAAGTCGCTCCTGAGTATAAGTCGCACCCCAAGCCAAACTATTAACTATTTAACTTTAGGTTTTTATTCATGTAGCATCAAAAATGCATCAAGTATTGTTTTTTAAACTGAAAGTGCTTGCATCCTGACACCGGTATGTAACGTTTCCTTTTTATTTTTTATTTTTTATTTTTTTGACTAGAGTTGGAACAAGTCAAGGAGATGTCAACGGGGCGGAACGGCGAAGACGACGTGTTGCCTGACGTCACGGTGACCCGAAGGGAAGACACCGTTCTCGCTCAGGAGAGTCTCAAGGTCACCTGCGGGATGTTATTTATTGACTGTCCCTTCGGTTAATACTACCAATGTTTGACCGCGTGCAGTGGTCGAGTCTTCCAGTAACACTTTTTTAATGCTTCAGCTTTAAATATTACGAAAAAGTATTGCAGTAGTGCAGAGTTGTGGCATTTTTACAGAGGGATAAAGCCACACAATAAAGCCATGGGAAAGAGTAATTGAAGCTAGACTGACAGCAGAGGTGTCAGAAGAAGCTGCATTGTGTCTTTGTAGATCTGGAGAAGGCTGATGACAGGGTGCCCACAGAGGAGCTGTGGTTTTGTATGAGGAAGTCTGGAGTGGCAGAGAAGTATGTTCAAGTGGTGGAGGACATGTTTGAGGACTGTAAGACAGTGGTGAGGTGTGCTGTTGGTGTGACGGAGGAGTTAAAAGTGGAGGTGGTACTACAACAGGGCTCAGCTCTGAGCCCCTTTTTGTTCTATTGTAATGGACAGGAATACAGATGAGGTTAGAAATAATCTCCATGGACTATGATGTTTGCAGATGACATTGTGATCTGTAGTGAGAGCAGGGAAGAGGTGGAGAAGAAACTCGAGGGGTTGAAGGTTTGCCCCGAAAAGGAGGGGAATGAAGTTTAGCCGTAGCAAGACAGAGTATCTGTGTGTACAGTGGTATGAAAAAGTATCTGAACCCCTTGGAATTTCTCACATTTCTGTATGAAATCACCATCAAATGTGATCTGATCTTTCTCAAAATCACACAGATATTTTAACAAGGATAGTATGCAAACAATGACAGAAGGGGGAAAAAATAACTAAGTGAACCATCACATTGAATAATTTGTGCCCCCCCCCCCCCCCCCCCCTTTAACAGCAATAACTTCAACCAGACGCTTCCTGTAGCTTCAGATGATTCTGGCACATCGATCAGGACTAATCCTGGCCCTTTGTTTTCCACAAAACTGCTGTAGTTCAGTCGGATTCCTGGGGTGTCTGGCATGAATTGCTGTCTTGAGGTTTTGCCACAGCATCTCAAAGGGGTTCAAGTCTGGACTTTGACTTGGCCACTCCAGAACGTGTATTTTGTTCTTCTGAAACCATTCTGAAGTTGGTTTACTTTTGTGTTTTTGATCATTGTCTTGTTGCAGTATCCATCCTCTTTTTAGCTTTTGAATTCATTGTTCCATTAATGATTGCAAGTTGTCCAGGCCCTGAGGCAGCAAAACAGCTCCAAATCATGATGCTACCTCAGTCATGCTTCACGGTGGGGATATTGGTAAGCTGTTCCAATTTTCCTCCACACATGACATTGTGTGTTACTCCCAAACAATTCTCTTGTTGCAGTATCCATCCTCTTTTTAGCTTTTGAATTCATTGTTCCATTAATGATTGCAAGTTGTCCAGGCCCTGAGGCAGCAAAACAGCCCCAAATCATGATGCTGCCTCAGTCATGCTTCACGGTGGGGATATTGGTAAGCTGTTCCAATTTTCCTCCACACATGACATTGTGTGTTACTCCCAAACAATTCAACTTTGGTTTCATCAGTCCACAAAATACAAGATAATACATTTTTCAACCGATATCGATAAACGATAATTTCCTGCCCCTTCCACCCCATAACTGATAATGTCACGCCGATAATTCTATTCAAATATGTATGTAAAATTTTAAAGTATACAAAGATCAAATGTTACAGTGCAAAAAATGTAATTTAGTGCTATTTTTTTCCACATCAAATGTGAACAAATAGTAAATTCCAACATCTAAACAATGGCAATGACACTGTGTAATGGTAAGCTTTTGGCAACAATTACTTAGAGAGTAAGCACCCAAGTTGCACAAAAACACCTTTAAAAGTAAGTCATTCCTAACATATCACATTACTACACTGCAAAAACACCTCCTTAAAACTAGCAGAATTGGACAAAACTGTTGATTGCGCACATTTGGAGGCTAAATCAAGTATATGATTATCGGATTGCACTATCGGTTGAATTTCATTTTATCTGGATTATCTGCGTGACGTCATAATTGCCGTTATCGGCCGATAATTATCGGTGACCGATATTATCGTGCATCTCTAATGAAAACCTATAAATGTTTGGGTGGTTATAGTTAAAGCAGACACCGTTTTTTCATCTGTGTGATTTTGACAAAGATCAGATCACATTTGATGGTGATTTATTGCAGAAATGTGAGAAATTCGAAAACGTTCAGAAACTTTTTCATACCACTGTAAATGGGAGGCACCCAAGTGGAAGAGTAAGGCTACATGGAGAAGAGACCAAGAAGGTGTAGGAGTTAAAGTATTATGCTCAACAGTCCCAGAGCAATGGAGAGTGTGGAAAAGTAGTGAAGAAGCGTGTACAGGTAAGCTGAAATTGGTGGATAAAAATGTCAGGTGTGATAGAAGGGTTTCAGCTAAAATAAAAGGAAAGGTTTTTAAAAATGTGGTGAGACTAGCGATGTTGTTTGGTCTGGAGACAGCGCCACTGAGGAAAAGACAGGATGTAGAGCTGAAGGTGGCAGAGATGAAGATGCTGAGGTTCTCTTTGGAAGTGACAGGATGGATAATGGATAGGATCAGGAATGAGCATATCAGAGGGACAGCGCAAGTCAGAGAGGCCAGATTGAGATGGTTAAGGCATGTCCAGAGGAGAGATAGTTTGTGTATTGGCAAAATGATGCTGAATTTCCACATACCAGTCAGGGGGTCTAGAGGACAACCAAAGAGGAAGTTTATGGATGTAGTTAAAGAGGACATGAAGGTAGTTGACGTGAGAGAACAGGACAGGGTTAGATCGAGACAACAGATTCGCTATGGCAAAAAATTAATTACTTCACGGGTGGATCACGAGATTGTCCACGGGCTATAAATTATAAACCACTTATTAACAGAAAAAGTCAGAATACTGAATCTTTTTTTTCTTTTCATTTATTTCTTTACAATTTGACCAAGATTTTCCCCAAATGAGCATTAAAGAATATTTGTATCGTTGTTACCCGGACCGAGATTCCAAGTACTTAAGTTTTGGGGTGCTTACCTTGCGGCGAAAACTTGTGATGATGAGTTTTTTTTTACTTTTCTTCAACCAAAAATGCCCGTGGCTTCATCAAATTCCAAGCTTTAACTGCTCTCAAAATACCTTTGACATTGATTTACTAGTCCGTCCCCGCCGTGTGACGCCATGACATAACAAGACACTTTAACACATTACTTATTATATTTGTCTACCCACATATCATAAGGCTAGACTTTTTTTCTCTCCATCTTCTTGTTCGGCTCTTCGTAGGGCACGCGCAATATTCTTACTGTTCCAACTTTGAAACTTTCCAGAAATTTAGTTCTAACAATCGAGTAATTTGATTAGGAACATATCATGCGTTGCAGAAAACAAAGGCTTGCTAAGATTGTACTTTCAAAAGACCATTAAATGCGTATAAACAATAAAAATTCCTGAGTGTTTCTTCAAATTATGCAGAATTGCACTCTCATTTAAAAATAAGTTAAAATAACTGAGCTTAGCCTAAAACAGTATAGTTTTTTTTGACCAAAGTGTATTCATCATTTTTTATTTTGAATGTCGCCAGCTTTCGGAGGAAAAACACGAGGCGGAGCGGCTCAAGTGGCGGGAAGAGAAGCTGTCTCTGATTGGTCAGATTAAGGAGGCGGAGCAAAAGCGCAACCAGGAAGTTAAAAAATTCGCCGAGGACCGGGAACGCTACCTGGCGCGGCAGGCTCAGCTGGTGAGCGGATCGGAGCCTTCGACCGTCTGACCTGCTCCATGAAATATATGACTGCTTTGATTGACTAAATCCATCTCAGGAGGCGGAGCTTGTGGATAAAGAGGAAAAGATGGAGAGCTGGAGGAAGGAACGAGACGTGCTGGTTGCCGGCCTGGAAGTGCAGATGAGGAAGCTCCTGGCTAGCATTGCCCAAAAAGACCAGATTATTCAGCAGCTACGCTGCAACAGCACACAGTCGCAACCAGAGGTCAGTATTGCTATGCATGTTTTCTAGTGAGCTTGACTCTTGAACTGTAGTTTAACGTTGCGTATTTTTGCTTACCCACCCTCTCTCACTGTCGTTTTTTACGAGTAGTTTGCAACACCGACACGTTGGGGGGGGTGCATCAATAATCGATTTATAATCGAATCATAGCCTCTGAATCCTATTCGAATTGTTAAGTGCCCTAAAATTCCCACCCACCTCTAATAGTAACGCGTTACATGTACTCCGTTCCATTTACTTGAGTAACTTTTTGAGAAAAATGTACCTCTAGAAGTAGTTTTATTAAGCCATACTTTTTGAGATTTGTGAAAAAAAAACACCACTCTTACTCCGCTACTTTGGGCTACACAAGAGTCGTTACATTTTTCCTCCTTATTTTGCATCTTAGATTTATTTTATTTTTTGCTAGCGATGCTATTGCCAAGAGTAGCGCTACTAATTTCACCAATGAGACGTTGCAGCAGTAATCACATGACTCCATTACATCAATAAGACACAAGCTTGCCGTTCTATGATCACGCAAGCCTGTTCCATCGAGTCTTTAAAGCACCGTAACAAATGAAGTATTTGACATAGAGCGCTGCCCTCAACATAAATAGAAAGCACGGATTTACAACTCTCCTAATTTTTACTTAGCACTGATTGACCACGGAAAACCGGAGATATGATCCTTTTAATTTCATAATAGTAACTATTAAGGAATTACAGTATTCACTATTCAAAGTAGGAACTATTTTCTCCACTAGAGGGCAGGGTACTCATGCTCTTTGGATGAATAATGCTTCATTACTGTTTTTTTTTTTTTTCTCCCATTCATTTTTTTTTTTTTTTTTTTTTTTTTTTTTTTCTTTGGCTTAATGTTGTTATGCAATGGGTTATTGTACACTATCATTATGACAACAGTTCATATAGATAAGTTTGTGCTGAGAGAAAAAAAATACCATTGTTTAGAAAAAAAAAATCAAGCAGTTACCCAAAATGTTACTCATTACTTGATTATTCTTTTCACTGCATACTTTTTTACTTGTACTTGAGTAAATTTTTTGGATGACCACTTTTAATTGAGTAATACTATTTTCAAGTAACGCTACTCTACCCACCTCTGGTGTACAAACGTCCATCTATTCTAGTCTGATCAATATATAGATATAGTAGATTAGATTAGCCTAATTTGCCTAACAAAAGTCCGCTAGTTTATTTTAAATGCTACGAATGCTTACATATTTACCATTCTCTTAGCAAATCGCTCGCACATAATACCACAAACTGTAGCTGTAAACTTAATTACAAATGCATACCCAAACATATATTAGCTGAAAAAACTTCCAGCCTTTTGTGGGCCAAACCAGAGCGCAGCTATCTATTATCCATGTGAGTCGTCTGACTCTGCTTCTCAGTCATACAAGGTAACAATCCAGCCAGACCCATCACTGCCACCAGAGGGCAGTGTATCCTCAATCATTAAAAAAACCATAATACTTGGATTTTTTGGATTGTTATTTTGTAGGAGTACTTAAAGGGTTAATTCCGATTTACGCAGAAATTCGGATTACGTCGCCAGCGTAGGAACGGAACCCATTTGTAACCAGGAGAATACCAGTTTTATAATTTCCTGACCCTTGTTTTGGTAATTGTTGTATCGTGAGATAGTCATTATCGTGACCTGTGTATCTCAAATCGTATTATATCGTGAGCTACCAAAAGGTTGCCACCCGTAGTCCAGAAAATACGGTAGGTTGCGGAATTTTTGCCGGTCCGACACATCTCCGTTATGGTTTTAGGGCTCGTCGGGCGACCCGTCGCTGCTGGAGTCATCGCAGATCTCCACGGAAAACGGGCACACCAGCCGCTTTCCGCAGCCCGAGTTGGAGATCTCCTTCAGCCCGCTGCGTCCCGACCGACTGGCGTTGCGACGGCAGGGCAGCACGGAGGCAGTCACCGTCAAGATCACGCCCTCCACTCGCAAGAGGAAGAGCGCCGACAAGGTGAGGTCCTATTTAGAAGACGATTTTATGACTACACAAGATAGGGGTGTCTCCTGGGGCCACTTTCAGAAAACTCTTAGGATTTAAGGGCTGACTTGAAATTGTTCTACTTTCATATGTTCATACTGAAGTAATTTAATTTTAATGTCAAGGCATTGACTTTGACTTTGATGGGAACGTCACCTCAGGGCGACCATCTTGCGACTCACTTTAAGATGAGTTTATCACTAGTAGACATCCAATCCATTTGAAGCAGGAGGGAGAAAGACTTTTCCTTCGCTGTCAGCCCTCCCTGTTTAAAATGGATGGGACATCTAACATCAATGAGTTAAACATTGCCCCCCCTTTTTCCCTGAAGTGTCCCATTTTTAGACGCTGCAAACGTCCAAGAAATCGATGCAAGGTATTTTATTTTCTAAACTTCCTCATCCATTCAGTGTGATTAGAATCCATTTTCACCAGCAGCATTTCCATTTTAACATTGTAGTCATCCGTCCATCCATCCATCCATCAATTCAATACTTCCTCATGTTTATTGACGAAAAAAATAAATCTTTTCTATTTCTTTTTTTAATTTCAAATTATTCGTTTATTTTTTATAAAAAAAATTCGCAAATAAGAACAATACAGTCAATGTTCTTATTTTTTTAACAATTAAGATGTTTATTAAATAAGCAAAAATGCACATAACATTTTAAATGTTAAAGGAAGAAAAAAGCACAAAACTTATTAGTTTTTCTGAAATTTGAATGTAAAAACTCAATGCCTGCCATTGACGGCAATAGACGTCCAATCCAATTGAAATATAAAAATAGATAGTTAAAAAAAAAGCTAAAATATTCTAAATATGTTTTATTAAATAAGCAAAAAATGGAAATGACATTTTTCAATTTTTTTAAGAGAAAGTTTCATGTCTGTTTTTATTTGTTTATTAATGTTTTAAATTTTTATTTATTTATGAATTGTAAATGTAAAAACTCACCGCTTCCCATTGACGGGGATAGACGTCAAGTCCATTTGGAAGCGATCGTCCATAGCGCTGAAAGATAAACATTCATAGAGGACGACCATTGCCAATCCAAATGGATCGGACGTCTCTCGACATCAACGGCGCTTACACTTGACCGGACGATTCTTTTTTGTAATCTTTGCTGTTGTCTTCGTGCTCGCAGAATGAAGTGGAGGTGGAGAACGAAAAAAACAGCAAAGCCACGGCGACGCTGAACCAGGGCCAAGACAAGGTGGTGAGCAAATTGAGGTCACGTGACGCAAATGAGGCCCTTGTTGTCGGCAGCCATTTTTGCCCAGTTTCATGCAAGTGCAAATTCAGAACGGATAATGGATCAAATTAATCTTGCTATGCATATATCTACATTGTTTTGCTCAAAATCGGTTTTAGACCTGTCGCGATAACAAATTTTAGTGTGCGATAATTATTCTCATAAATTATTGCGATATTATTGCCCCCCCCCCCCCCCCCAATTTTTTAAAACAAATTTACAATAACACAGTGAGAATACATTATATATTAATAGATCAAGTACACCCATTTAAACGCGATAAATATTGACTAAATTCAAAAATACTTTTTAAGAAATCACTAAAAACAATAGACCATGCCTCTTAAGTAAAAAACAATAATATTGATACCGCACAAAAACGCAGAATAAATAAAATGTGTTTAAAAAAAAAAAAAAAATTGCAATTAATAACTTAAGCATTTAGGCAAATGAAAACTTTTCCCGTCATAGCCTCTGCAGCGGTGTTCCATAAGGATGCAACGATACAGTTAAGTCACAGCTTGGTACGATTTTTGATACGAGGGACACGATTTTCGATCCGATTCAATACATTTAATGCTCTGTTTCAGGTTTTTTTTTGCTAACGAGCAAAAATTAAATTGGCATCATATAAACATGCATTTTAGTGCATAATATTTATGTGTTTACTTCTTACTGATCTGAAAAAAGTTTGTATAAAAATGCTGAGAACAATCTTTACTGTTTGTAAAGTGAGGCAGGGCACACTGTTGACTGCTACAGCTCTCTTTGCAGCTAGGTTTACTACATGAGCAAGACATCCTATTTGTGGTCCGAATCCATCTGTGTCACGTACTGAATTAACAATATTTGCATCATTATCTATAGTCACTGGTATGGATTGATTTGGCCTTCTTAACTTCCATTCACTCATGACAGTTTAGAATTCATCGATGTAGTATATGGACTACGTGTCCCATAATCACTCTGGGCTCACGTACCCAATGGCATGGGACGTAGCACATCTAGTTTGCCATTTCATGATATCTAGTGTGTGGGCGCTTTAAAAAAGTTAGCAAGCACCGCTGAAGTCACGTCTGCTCATTACTACACAACACCAGACTTTCGTAAACAGGACGAGTTTGAAGCACAGCGCTCTTAATTTCATTCAGCTGTTCTGTGTCAAAGCGAGGTTGTTCGTAGCAGCCAAGTTGGTAACAATGTTTCGGCGGACTTCGTTGTAAATATCCAGCGTTGTGCCGAAAAATAGCCGGCCCACGTGAAATGTCACTCCTGACGGGAGCGCCCACACGTCAACAACACCGGCGCGCCATAGATGGTCCACAGTCACTCCGGAGCACTGACGCGGTCGGCATACGTTGAACAATAGGATATAATGGGAACGATTGACTCCAGTGCTAGTTTTTGCCAGACCTGGAAGGAAGATGCATTTTGCGCAGTTGGTAACGAACTTTTAACAGCACGTCAGTCGCACGCGCGAGGCGATAAATCGCAGCGGAAAAATTACCGCCTTCATTTTAATTTATCGCGCGATAAATGGAATTATTGCATATTGCGACAGGCTTAATCGGTTTATTAGAAGGCTGGCGGAAATAGAAGAAATATAACTGATACTGATTTATCAGGCTCAAAATGACATCATGGGTATGGAGGAGGACTAAGAAATAATGTACTGATGCCGTGCAATAAGTACTTTTTCAGATCTATTTGCTGGTTGCCCTACCCAAGATGGCTGCTGCCCTAAGTAAAACTGCAAAGTAATTGCTGTCATGGCTTGGTCAGACACTGCTTAACTCATTAATGGCGCTAGATTTCCAATCCATTTGAAGCGGCAGGGTTCAAAAGGATTGGACGTCTACCTCTGATTCACTCATTTCAATTCACGGCAGAAGAATGAACAGAGCTTTCATCGCTCCTAAATTAGCCTAAGGTAGGCCATGTTGGCAGGGGCAACTTTTCTGTCAAAGTCAATATATTGACATTCAAATTAAGTCATAACTATCGTATACCGACTTTTATAAGATTATTTTCAATGTATTATAGAGCTGAAATGAATACTCGAGCAACTCTAGTAACTCGAGTTAATAAACTGATCCGAGTAATTTTATTCACCTCGAGGAATCGTTTAATTTTGCCAGCTCTAAGCATCACATTTTGCCCTGACTACTTTTAATGCGGCACAAAGCACTGACGTCACGTGCGTGGAGGAAGAAGCAATTAAAAAAAAAAACAACTTACTACAGCCGTTACAAACTACGCCCGCATGATGCTACGGTGGCAGCAGGTAGCGTCTGATGCGTCTCATAGATATCACATGTATGTAGAACTAGATGCGAAATGACAGACTCGGCGGCATTAGTAAACAGCCACCATCTTAAAGCAGTAGACTTCTCAGCACTAATAAATAAGATTAAGGTTACTGTCACTCGCTCACGTAATGTTATTGCCTGGTACACCAGACTCACCACTGTTCCAGCTATTGAGTCTGGCCACCATTCACGCGGATACAATTTCCTGGGCGGAGCAAGCCACAGCAAACACACAGCGGAGTGGACCAATCAGCGACGGGCAGACGTGACGTTAGTAAAATGACGAGGGAAGGACGAGGGACTTGCGCGCGGAAGTAAACATACGAAGAGAGCGGAGTTTATTCAACATGGCTAGCGCGAGACAGACTGTTGTCAATGACTCGTGTCGATGTGTTTTTGGTCATTTAAAACGGATTTTAGCGTGGATTGGAACATATTCTCGGCTCTCCCGTTCACCATCTGTATTGGAGACGACTTTCGACGCGCAAGAGTGACGTTGCTCGTTAAGAACACGTCACGCAAATAAACGAATCTGATTTGTCGATTGATTTTGTACCTGCTCGAGAGGCCGTTAATGGGCTGGTTCCCAGACTATACTCTCAGTGTTTGAGAAATACAGGGAGAATAGTCTGGCAGAGCCAGGCAAGTAATGTTAGCCCTGCGGAGGGTTAGGTTTCTATTAATTATGACCACTGATGATGCATGGCTAACGTGTCTTACATACAGGCTTTATTTATTCTGTTAAAAAAAAAACAGCGCTGTAGAGTGATGAGGGTGTAAAATAAAAACTTAATAATGCTAACTGTCAATTTTACCTAAGTAGTCATTACTGGATAAAACGCCAAGTAGCACTGGTTCCTAATGTGCTCCAATACAGCAGGTATCATACATTTATTTTGAACACTGCACAAACTCAAAATCCTATCAGGACTTAAAGTTTAGCCGACCTTGAAACTTAAAAATAGCTTGACACAAATGGAAATTCAATTGAAACACGTGGGGAAAGCACCTAACTTCTAAGTGATGTGTGTTATCAAGCATAATGACATTTTTAGGTATGAAATATATATATATATTTCTACAAGATCTAGAAGTTTTTTGAGTGAAAGCAGTGAATTAGTTTTTTTTTTTTATTCTAGTCACATCTGAGATCCAATTGTTGGCTGTTTTCAACAATGTACATCGAAAATAAAGACATTGATTGACTGTAAATGGTTCAATATTAGATGAAATGTTTTGTTTTCTCGTGTACAGTGGGGAGAACAAGTATTTGATACACTGGCAATGGGTTTTCCCATTGGCAGTGTATCAAATACTTGTTCTCCCCACTGTATATTTCTAATTGCTCTTTACCTAAAAAAATGTTTTATCTGATTAATCGATAGAATTTTTAGTTGATTACTCAATTACTAAAATATTTGATAGCTGCAGCCCTAATGTATTATTTGCTCAGTCTGCCTTTGACAGCGTCAGACGACCAATCCATTTGAAGTCTGATGAAATACATGGAATGAAAGCACATATTTCTTAGCATCAACACGTTATTTCTTTGTACTCCCGATGTTTTGTTATTTTTATACAGTCATTTCAAAGTAGCAATGCCAAGCTGGTGCGCTAACGTTTCCTTCCGTCTAGCAATCGGCGACGTCGCCAGGTGGCGCCAGCGTGCACTCCCGCAAAGAAGGAACGCTGCAAAAGATCGGAGACTTCCTCCAAAGTTCTCCCACCCTCATCGGCTCCAAAGGTGGGTTCCACATTTGTCTTCTCCTCGCGTTAGTTCTTCAAACGTAGTGATAAACTCATTTCATTTCACGGCGTGATTGGACGCCAATACAATGAAATTCACTCATTTCATGAGAATCTTGTTTTACTTTTGATGGGCATGCCGTGCCACCAGCCAAGAAGATGATGAGCCTGGTGAGTGGCGTGGATCTGAGTGCCTCATCGTCTCCCGCAAAGAAGAGCAAACGCAAATTGTTGGCCGCCGACATCTCTTCTCCCATGGACATGCCCGCCCACCCGGTAATTCTCCCTCGTCTAAAGTATTCTACAATAATCCCAAATGGACACCATTGATGGTGATAGACCAATCCAAATGAGATTTTTTGTTTAGAAATATCAAATGAGGCTTCAAAATCAGACCAAAAAAAAAAAGACTTATGATTTTTAATCATAATCATTTTGTTATTAAAAAATATATTATGTATGTATTTTAAATCTTTTGTCATTTAGAAAAATACAATTTTCTCGTTAATATCTGTGTGGATTTTTTCCTAATATTGAATGCGTAATTCACGAGCGTGACGCTTGTCGTTGCAGATGATCAAGAATGTCTGCGAAGACAAACAAAGCGATTATCTGAGCATCAAAAGACGACTTCGCTCCCGAGTCGGCAAATAATCACACGCCGTGTTGCCTTCGTGCTAAGCTAACAACAGTGATTACATTCCATCACTATCACACTGCTAACACTAACTAGCATAGCACAGATAACGTTGCTAGTACCGATATGGCACTAAATTGACATCATCGGCGAGTATTAAGAAATACCGTATCAATTTTGTGCAATATTTACTTTTTAAGCTCTAGTTTCCGACTGTTGGCTGACCTACCCAACATAGCCGCCAGCTACATATTCCGCCCAAGTAAAATTACTTTACTTACTTAGTTGACTGAAAGTTAATTGCTGTCATGGCTTGGTCAGAAACTTATTAACGGCATTTTTCTGCTGTGAGTTTATCACGAGTAGACGTCTGATCCATTTAAACGGAAGGGTTGGCAGCGAATGAACGTTGCTTCATTCAAGGGGAAGCACCAAAACATTGTTTCCCATCAAAAAAGCTCTTATTGACGTCCACCTCGAATAAGGAAATTAAGTGTACTTCTGACACTGGAAGCTCCTTCCTCTCTTACTGGATTGGCTCAGTGTTCAGATGGCCGCGAGCTGGTCGGATGACTTGAGGTTTCTAGACCAGAAGTGGGCAAACCAGTCCCTGAGGGCCACAGTGGGTCCTGTGGCCTATACTACGAACCGAGTTCAACCTCCCCAGAAGTAATCCAGTTTACCATCGGGTAACCGGAGTTGACAAAACCTGGTTGTCTAGTTTGTGGTCAATCGGTACTACGACGCTGATTATGAGGTTGATTAGTCGAACCTGTGTCAACCCAGTCAGAGTTACTGCGCGTTCACATAAAAGGGGGCGGTGACCAGAGTCAAACACTACTTGTGACGATGGCACGGGCACCTTACTTCACGGAGGAGGAATGCGCGATGATCATGCGGAATTATGAGGAATTAAAATCCACCCTCACCGCGAAATCCAACACCGCTTCGGCGAGTAGAGCGCAACGGGTCTGTTGACAGTGAATTTACAGATCGTGTGATTTGTGAATGCGTCAATATGCCAGTTTACTTATGTCCATGAAAAGAAATAAAGCCTGCTGTCAGGACAATAAAATAAGATTTGGTACATTAACAGTAAGAAATAATTGTCACGCATCACCACACGAAACAGGATGATTGTATGTTTAGTCCCCTTGACTGTACGAATACGTATGTTTTTTTTTTTAGTTTGGGCCTAAAAAATCCAGCCCGACTCGACCCGAGTCCGATCAATAAACTTGATTTGCAGGCCCGAGCCCGACAACCACCCCCCCCCCCCCCCCCCAAAAAAAAATTTATGTTATATTTGTGAGGACTCAGGAGAAGAAGGAAATGCGGGGATGCCATGCGTTGTTGCGTAAATAAAAGCCTGTCTTTTGTAACGATTTTTCACAGTTAAACAAGACTGTAAGATGCATATTCAATAAACATGTATATCTTTTATATTTGTGCGTCTGTCCTATCAGTGGATTTGACATTTAATTTAATCTCCTCGAGTTGGCAGAAAAAAACGCAAGTTTTCTCAATGTTTAAATAGTCTACATATTTCTATGATTATTATAAATGCATCAATTTGAAGCGTTTCCATACCCCACTCCGAATCGCACGGCATACAGTGTTCTTACGCAGATATTCAGCATCACCGATGGAATACATATATTGTCCCTGGCGAAAGAGCGCACGGACAAGCACACACAATCTGCGCGGTTGTGAGGGCCTGACTCGGCGGGTTACATTAGTGACGTCTGCCTAGATCAGTTGGCACAGGTAAAGAATTCCCTCAGCTGAAAATCTTTATCTTTCATGGAGAACATCTTCCGGGTACGCCAGCGGATTCTGGCGGTCCCGAAATACCCGTGCCCTCCGGAGAGAGCCCCTCACAATCCGCGCGCCAATGTCGTATGGGTCGTCCAAGTACGCTGTCATTGTCAGGAGGACACGTCCGCGGAGGAGTGCTGTTTAAATAGAGCGTGGTTAATTGGAATCCTGATGTTAAGCAAGATCTAACTCTGACACGACCAGGTTTGGCGTGTGGCGTGTGTTGCCATGGCAACACTTCTCGGTTCCAACATATCCACCTTTCGTAGTCTCGCATAGCCGCGAACTTACGTCGCACGTGATAAAGTTACTCTCGAAGTTACCCTGCTAAGCCAGAAAACCGGCTTCGTAGTATAGGCCACTGGTCTTTGTTCCCACTGATTAAACACAGACAGGGTAACTGTTACGTGCAAAAGACGGCTCGCGAAGGGCGTAACATAAAACAAGCCACACAAATGTACGAGTGGACACAAATTTATTTACAGAGCAATCAAACTCGCAATGAATATGTACAGAATGCCGACGAAGCGTGACTTCAGGGTAAGCCCAGGCCAAAACAACAAACAAAAGGAGCTACACTTAAACCCCACACGCTAACTAAACCCTGATCATGTAAAAGGAACAAAGAAAAGACAGCGTCTAACCTAACTTCCTACTCTATACAAAACAGGAGAAAACGGGTTGAACAGAAATGGCGACTTACCCTTACTTGCTTCAGTGCTCTTATTTACAGTGGTGAACAGAAACAATCCAATAACGAATAAACACAAAAGATCTCACCGAAAAAAGCGGGAGTGTATCAAAGTAGCGATCAAATGCAAACGAGAGTGAATGACGAGCAAATAGCTGGCGAGGAAGACCGCGGGAGAATACTGTCAAATGCGACCTCATAGAACGTTGCCAGCAGCAGGTTTAAGAAGCTTGGCGCCTTTTTCCGTGGCCAATCAGCAGCGGTGACGTCGTCGGTCCGTCCTGCGTCGATCAGCTGTCGTCACAGTGGGAGGGGAAGCAGCCAGCTGGTGGAGGCGACGATCAGCTGACTGGAAGAACCTCAAATAATTAACTATTAAACGGCCAGGGGCCGTCACAGTAACTAATGACAGTCCTGCAGAAACAAGAAGCACCTGACTGCAATCAACTGATTGCACATGCATGTGCTGGTATGCAATTCTGACGGTATTATAATCTTAAGCAAAAATATTACGGTATTGCAGTTACAGCTCTAAAATGTGTTACTTTGTGATATCTGGGTTAAAAAAAAACTTTTTTTCCATTGAACATGATTTTTATTTTTCAAAACATTAGCAAATTGGCACAAAACTATAATGTTAAAATAAGTTTAAAATACAACTGAAATATTCTATATAAAATTAGAATAAATGCAGTCCTTTAGGTGAGCCTAAA
Organism: Corythoichthys intestinalis; assembly: GCF_030265065.1. Classification (NCBI taxonomy): domain Eukaryota; kingdom Metazoa; phylum Chordata; class Actinopteri; order Syngnathiformes; family Syngnathidae; genus Corythoichthys; species Corythoichthys intestinalis. The sequence continues at coordinate 53,146,169 of NC_080404.1, read as the reverse complement.
CCCATAGCCACAGCTCAACATTATTACCATCAGAACAAAAATAATTGAATTATTTTCCATAAAAAGCATGTGTATGACATGTATCTGGTTTACATTATACACACACACTTTCTTAACACACAGCTGTCAGAGAGAAAAAAAAAAAACACGTTTTACCACCGCTAGCTAACTCTCGTAGCTGGTGGGAAACCTTCACGACAGTGTTGACTAACCTTTAATTTTGTATAAATGCGAAATCATATTGGAGGTATCGCCTCCTCGGCAGCCACCCTCCGCAAACATGTTTTACATGTTGGTTGGCCCATCCTCCTCTAAGCCGCAGCAGTCTGTAACTTTTCTGTAACCAAAGTATTCCCATTCCACAGATTTCGTTTTCATCGATGGGGGGTAAAAGTTCAGGCGTTTCACCTCCTTCAGCCATCGTGTAGCACAGATGACACTGAAAAAAACTCCAGTCCCCATTCTGTATCAGCAGCCTTAAACTACATTCAATTAATTTAATGTTGTGAATCAACCGTTAAAGTTGTTAAAATTGCTCCCGTTATTCCATAATTTCCCGTTTGTCTACTTTCGACATGTGAAAGTTTTTAAACTATTTTAAAGATAGATTCAAGTCAATATTTTACCGATGTAGGAGTATTTTAGATAAAAAGTTAATTAGGTTTGCTTGGAAGGTTCGCTACAACAGCCTTGCAGGGAAGTGTACTGCTTTAAGATGGCGGCCGTTTACTTACGCCCGCATCTAGCTTTTTGTAGGTGTGCTGCTAACGTTACCGAATCTATATTGCATCTAGTCCTATATAAATGATATCTACCGTATCATTATGTGGATGTACTTTGTAGCAGCTTTTCGGCAGCAGTCAGGTATGTTGTTGTGTTTTTTTTATCTCGTAGCATGAGTTGAGCTAGAGCCGTGAGTTGAGCAGTAGCATTACCCGAGGGGCCGGGTAATGAGAAGCATGACGTTTAGCTACTCTCGCTTCGTTCCTCATTGACCGTGCGGCGCGCTGAGAGTGTTGTACTTCCGCTTTACTTGGCATATTTCAATAATCGGAATTTAGATGTTTGTGAATCGTTCTCGAATCTTTCACGGCCGAATCGCGAATAATCTAAGAATCGGAAATTTTGCACACCTCTAATCATTATCATTATACACAAAACTCCAAAAATGGGCTGGAAACCCTCAGCCTAATACTTGGTTGCGCAAACTTTAGACCAGGGGTGTCCAAACTTTTAGCAAAGCGGGCCAGATTTGGTGTGGTAAGAATGTGGGGGGCCGACCTTGGCTTACGTCCTTTACGTAGAACAATTTATTTAAGCAAATTTTAGCAAGCCATTCTGTGTGTCACATTTGATTTATTTATTTTTTTCTTCAATAATTTCGACAATCTCACAACTAGCCTTTGTGGCGTTCTCTTTCGACTCTCGGGCCCTTGCGAAATACTGCTGCTGTGAAATTAAACTAGCTTCAAGTTGCTTCAATTTCTCGCTGCGTATCTTCCCTGTAATCTTGTCGTACATGTCAGCGTGTCTTATTTGGTAATATCGCCTTATATAGACCCTACTCACCAACGTCACAGAATGACGTGTCGCTGTAGTCGGCCGCCATATTGTCCGTCATTGTTTAGCCCTATTCTCAATGGTTTCAATTAGTCGTGCAATTTATAGAGCAATTCATGGAAGCCCCGGTGTTATCTGACGCTGTAAACTCATTGGATGCGTTGCATAAAAGGCGTTATGTGGAAAAGCTTCAGTTTATCCATTCGCCAGATCCATATTTGATGCCTAAATCGATGTTTTTCGACCCGCTGTCTTCGCCGTCTCTGCCTGACATCTGCTACCCTGATATCTACAACTATCTTGTCCACAGAAACTCAGCCTATTCTCAAGAAACTGAAAAACTTTAAGAGCAGCACTCTAAGCAACATTACCCCGTGTGACCCTTTACTTCCAATTTTCTAAAATAGCAACAGACTGCGACGCGTCAAGGATAGGTGCATATTGGACTATTTCTTCAATAAAACACGCAACAACTGTGTCTGCCTCATTTGCAAAGAGACAGTCGCGGAAGATACGCAACGAGAAATTAAAGCAACTTGAAGCTAATTTAATTTCACAGCAGCAGTATTTCGCAAGAGCCTGAGGGTCGAAAGAGAACGCCACGAAGGCGAGATTGTTGAAATTATGAATTAAAAATAATAATAATAAAGCAAATGTGACACACAGAAGAGCTTGCTAAAATTTGTTTAAATGTATTGTTCTACGTAAATCAGCCCAGGTAGCCCCCCACATTTTTACCACACCAAATCTGGCCCCCTTTGCAAAAAGTTTGGACACCCCTGTTTAACCGATGATCCGTAGACGAGGCCAGCTTCTTTCACTTGTTATCAGCTAAATATTATTCAAAAAATAAAGATGGTGGAAGAAATAAGCATCTTGAATTTGAAACGGTATGTTGTCGGCGATTAGCCTAGCAATGATCTTAATTGTGGTTGTCAGCCCAAAACCCTCTAAATATATATTAAATGCATCTTACCAGATATAAAATGACTACTACATAATCTGTGGTAATCGTTTGGAGCCCAGTTTTCTCGTGGAATTGCAGCAGTCCATCTCGCTCTCCTCTCCGGGTCTCTCGGAATACGGTAGAACTTCAAGTCTCTCCGTCTATCTTCTCTGTTATTGCAACCGACTGCCACACACGCCTTCACCATTCTGATTATTAATGTTAACGAGCAGAAAAACACGCCATAATAGGAGGAATTTACGTAGCGGTAATGCATCAACACAACGAGTTGACGGACAATATGGCGCGGGGGCGTGGTTGTGACGTCATGTGAGTAGGGTCTATTGAATTAAAAACAGCGATTGTCTCTTTGCAAATGAGGCAGACACAGTTGTTGCGTATTTTAGTGAAGAAATAGTCCAATTTCCACCTATCCTTGAAACATCGGCCAACGCATTCAACTTTCTTTTTTTTGTTGATTATCGCCATTTTAGAAAATTGGAAGGGTTACATGAGGTAATGTTGCTGCTGCCTCTTAGTGGGTAAATGAGGAGCAGCATTTAGTGTGTAAGCTACTTCATATGCTGGTAGCAGTGCTGCTGACCAATTTATTAAGTCTGTGTGAGGGCCAGGCATTATTGAATTCATGACAGAGGCTGGGGGCCGGATGAAATTTGACCACGGGCCGCATTTGGCCCCCGGGCCAGACTTTGGACATGTCTGCTTTAGACAAAATAATTGCAAACAACCGCTTCCGGTATCCATTAATGAGATTCTTACAATGCTCTGCTGGGATTTTAGACCATTCATCTTTGGCCAACAGCTCCAGGTCTCTGAGATTTGAAGGGTGCCTTCTCCAAACTTGGATGTTAGTCGAGGTTCTTTATCCACCATCCGCACAATCTTTCGTTGAAATCTCTCTTCAATTTTTCTTTTCCAACCACATCTAGGGAGGTTAGCCACAATGCCATGGGCTTTACACTTATTGATGACACTGCGCACGGTAGACACAGGAACATTCAGGTCTTTGGAGATGGACTTGTAGCCTTGAGATTGCCCATGCTCCTTCACAATTTTGCTTCTCAAGTCCCCAGACAGTTCTTTCTTTTCTCCATGCTCAATGGGGTACATACCAGGACAGAGGTTGAGTCAACTTTAATCGGTTTTAACTGGCTGCAAGTGTGATTTAGTTATTGCCACCACCTGTTATGTACAACAAGTAATTAACAAGTGCTGTTAATTACACAAATTAGAGAACATACCTGTTAAGTTGTTGAAATTGCAAATAGGGAGATTTCTGTTTGCCAATCCCGATGACGCGCGCGCGCGACAATCGCTAAGACAAAATGCAACCATTTTTTTTCAAGTTCATTTTGGTCACAACACTTGTGTAAAAATTAACTACACTGTCAAAGAACCTCTTTTTGGTGGCATCAGAGATAGTCTTCAACTTGCTCCATGTATTGTCTGGCATCATGTGATACTGCTATGTTGCCTGTGTCATGCCACGGATATCCTCAGCTTTCCTGATCACATCCATTTGCACAAATTTGGACATCAGCTTCCTCAGCAGCCTCTTCATCTCATCAACCATCACTCCAATTAGGGTTTCGTCAGACTAAATCAGCAAGATTAAAAACATTAATTACATCATTTAGAAAATTAATCATATTTGTTTTTAAAAGTATCTTTGTCATGGCAGTTTTTTAATTGAATTGTAACCTAGAATTGAAACTTTATATTTTTTGTTTCAGCACAGTAATAATGATATAATGTAATAAAGTGTATCGTATACACTTTAGCTTTAGCATAATAGCGAATATAAATGATTAAACTTCAAGTAAGTAACGATACGCTTTCTCACTTAAATTCATATATTGTGGGGGTAGGACCGCAGTGGTTTAATATTCCATGATGTTTGATCCACGAAAACACAGAGTAAAGCAGCGACTTCTTCCTCGTCATCGTTCTCCCATCATTAGCTCTAATGCTATTAGCATTAGGCTAGTTAGCTATCGCTGGCAGGTAAGACTTACGGCAATTACGTTGACGAACGTCGTTTTTCCCGAATACTGGAGGCCGACCAGGGTCAGCTCCATCTCTTCCTTCCAAAATAAAGACTTGAACCAGTCTAAAAGCCGGTTTATTAGTGCCAGCATCTTGGGAAGTCGGTGGTGCTTCGCCTCTTCCCTCCCTGTCAGATGTTTGGTTGGGCTTTTCCAGCTCTGAAGGGGAGGAAGGGCAGGGAAGTCGGAGACGGCCAGGCTATTCGTTGTTGGTCACTTTCCGAATCGGGCCGAATGGTATCGTTACAAAACGGTGACAAACAAAAACGTAAAACAAAAACAAAAAATTGACATTTTTGGAAAATCGGGAGATTTGGCTTTCTAATCGTGAGGCGTGAGCATTGGGGTCAAAATCGGGAGTCTCCCGACCAAATCATGAAACTTAACAGGTCTGAGAGAAGCATCACATGATTTTTCAATGGGTGGCAATGCTTTTGTCCGGCCCATTTTTGTGTAAAATGATCATGATTCCCCCCCCCCCCCCCCCCCCATTCTTTTGTGTTTTATCATTGCAAGCAAAATCAATGAAGATATTACTACCAAAGCATTTGTAATTGCAATCATTTTCTGGGAGGAATAGAGCATTATCTGACAGAATTGCAGTGTTGTTCATGTTACATTACTGGAACAAAAATAGTCTTCTGGTCTGTGGGCCACTGCCTCTTAATTTTGGGGCATTCATAGGTTGGTTTTGTGTAACTAACTGTTACTCACTGCCAGCCACCTCAGTTCAAATGGATTGGACGTCTATTGCCGTCAGTGCCATTGTCTAACAATCCATTTTTCCACCTTGCCTCCATCACGGACTATGAAGAAAAACGAAACAGGTGCAATTCAATCAACTTTATTGATTTTCACAATAAAATGTCCATCTGGCAACTTCCTGTCATCCTTCATCAACTTCCTCACCACGTCTCACTTCCGTCAATTCCCTCGAAAATAAATAAAACACGTTGCTGGTCAAAGTGGTCGTTTATCATACCTGCAGAATATAATAGTCGATCGCTCTAAATATCTCAAGAACTGTTAGTGTTATCACTTTAAAAAAAAAAAATACATGAAAAAGGAAAACATGCTAATGCTGCTAACCCCTGGTGACATCTGCCTGTGATGTCATCATGAGTTGACGCAGCTCTATTAAAACATCAATCAAGTTAGTACAGCTGGTCGTTTATCTCGAAATTTAAGGGGAAAAAAGTGGAAGAAGCGCCGCTGACGGGAAGAAAAGGCCGAAATGTCGTCCAGCAACATCTGCCTAAACAGTCACGCGGCCTGCTTTTCACATTACGCCGATGTCGTGTGGAGACTGAAACGACATCACATCATCTTTTCGTTGGAGTCCGCCCGCTCCTCACTGAAGTTGAAGAGGAGGCTCTTGGCGCCGTTCTGCCACGAGTACAACGTCTCCATAGGCGTCTTGCCCTCCTGCCGGGACACGCCGGGGTCACGTAAGGATGTCGATTGCTGACAAACGAATAGGCTGGTGTTTTGTACTCACGCAGTTCTTGACATTGAGACTGGCTCCGTACATCATGAGTAGCTTGATCATCTTGAAGCGGTTGATCCTCACAGCGTCGTGCATGCAAGTGTCGCCGTCCTAACAGCAGCAAAAAAAGAAGGGGGAATTGAAATAAGTTTGTCTCTCGTTTAGCACCAGTCCTTGCCCAATCTGTTTGAATGGATTGGATGTCAATCGCTGTACATGAAGGCCAATGAGTCAAATGTGTTCTTCCTATGGCTGAGATGCACCTTTCCACCAATTTGTTTTATCACTTGTAGATGTCCAATTCATTTGAGGGTAGCTGTGGATAAACATTTGTTTATTACCAGTCAAACCACCTACAGCAAATGGATTGGACATCTAGTGCCAACATTGGCAACCACTGAGAAAATAGCAGATGCTTTGACATTGATTAAATCTTTTTAAAATGGTTTTAATTACCCCTACCGACTAGGGGTGCAACAGTATATCAAAAAAGTGATATATATCAATTTCATTGTACAATTGGTGGAAAATGTTTTTATCCGCTGGAGACAGTCATGCTCTTGGGTGGTTTTTATTTCTATATTTTCAGTCTGGTATATTTTTGGCCTAATATGTTAATATTAGAGCTGGGAATCTTTGGGCACCTAACGATTCGATTATAAAACGATTATTGATGCACCCCCCCCCCTCCTTTTTTTTTTTAATTTTATTTTTTTTAATTAAATGTTTTGTACATTAGTTCCAAAATTGTTCAAAAATACTCTCAGGCTAAACCAAACTACTATTTCAGTATCAAGTTAACATATAGCAGTGAACAAATACACAAAAATAACAGTAAATAAAAAACTCCAGTCCCCATTCTGTAACAGCAGCTTTAAACTACATTTAATTAATTTGTTGTGAATCAACTGTTAAAGTTGTTAAAATTGCTCCCGTTATTCCATAATTTCCCTTTTGTCTACTTTCAACATGTGAAAGTTTTAAAACTATTTTAAAGATAGATTCAAGTCAATATTTTACCGATTTAGTATTTTAGATAAAAAGTTAATTAGGTTTGCTTGGAAGGTTCGCTACAACAGCCTTGCAGGGAAGTGTACTGCTTTAAGATGGCGGCCGTTTACTACGGCCGCATCTAGCTTTTTGTAGGTGTGCTGCTAACGCTACCGAAACTGTATTGCATCTAGTCCTATATAAATGATATCTACCGTAACATTATGTGGATGACGTACTTTGTAGCAGCTTTTCAGCAGCAGTCAGGTATGTTGTTGTGTTTTTTTTTTTTTTTTTATCTCGTGGCATGAGTTGAGCTAGAGCCGTGAGTTGAGCATTGGCATTACCCAAGGGGCCGGGTAATGAGAAGCATGATGTTTAGCTACTCTCGCTGCGTTCTTCCTCATTGCGCCCCGAAGACCGCGCGGCGCGCTGAGTGTGTTGTACTTCCGCTTTACTTGGCATATTTCAATAAGCAGAATTTGGATGTTTGTGAATCGTTCTCGAATCTTCCACGGCCGAATCGCGAGTAATCTAAGAATCGGAAATTTTGCACACCTCTAGTTAATATAATAATACAGTGATCCCTCACAACTTCGCACTTCAAACTCCCTCAGTCCATCACACATTTTTTTCAATTAAAAAAAAAAAAAAAGATGATACAGTATTTTATAGACATGTCCCGATCCGATTACGTACAACCTCTTACTCTCCCTCCTGCTTTTCTTGCTCAGCAGGCAGCTGGAGTTTGCTTGTTAAAGTTAACGATGAGTGACAGGTGACTGGTTATCGATATGGTCCCGCCAAAAATCGATATATCGTTTTAAAAAGGTGTCACTTTTAAAAAAATCAAAGAGGAACACATTGCTACCAAAATCTTCTAATAGAATAGTGTCTACGTTAGGTCACTGGTTGCCATTAACTGACAACTACGCCCACATGATGCTACGGTGGTAGCGTCTGATGCGTCTCATAGATATTACATGTATATAGAACTAGATGCGAAATGACAGACTCGTCGGTGTTGGTAAACAGCCGCCATCTTAAAGCAGTAGACTCCTCAGGAAGGCTCTGTTGTAGCAAAGAGTTAACTTTTTATCTAAAATACTCATATAATGGCAAAATCTTGACTTGAATCTATGTTTAAATGATTAAACCAAAGGGACAGAAGGGGAAGTTTACAACTCTAACGGTTGATTCACAACATTAAATGTCTTCCAAACTTAGCAAAGGTTACAATCTAGTTAACGCAATATTTGGAATACAGCTGTATCTAGTTAAGTTTTGGGTGAAGAATTGGGCTAGGGGAGTGGGCGGGATGAATGAATGTTCATTCGCTGTCACCCTCCCAGTTCAAAAGGATTGGACGTCTACAGAGGCGTAGCAAGGGTCCCCGGGGGCCCCAGGCAAAAAGCAACATAGGGCTCTTTGAGCATGTGCAAGTAAGGGGGACCCTGCTCGAAATGCGCACCTTACATCTATTCTCGCTCCCAGAATACGCAGCGCTTGTGACATAGGACAATAACGGGACTGGTTGCTATTGGAACGTACGCATACGCAAGGAACCTTGCTAAAAGGGGTATTAAAATAGCTAATAAAATCGTTTAGGATTATTTTAGATGCATATATGTTATATCTCTCTATATTATAGAGTATTCGACGAAGAATACGGTCGACCCATGAATAGACTTTTTTTTGGGAAAAATCATTTCTTTAAGTAGTCACATGAATAATGAGGTGGCCTGTGAAAATCAACGTAAAACAACTCGGCATGGACTTTCCAGAGAGTACTTGGTGAGTCTTTAAACAATCATGTGGTATTAATAGCTGACTGGACTTTCTTAAACATGTATAATCTACGTGACATGGTTAGTGCTGATTGGGATTGATAACAGAATCGTTAGATAATCTGCCAAATGATTCCATGGTATTGAAACACTCCTTACACTTGTCGTTGCGACAGTATAGTAAAGCTGCGCATGCTAAATCTGTTGGCCCTCTGGGGGCCCCTGCTGGCTGGGGGCCCTAGGCAATTGCCCGGTCTGCCTAATGGGATGCGACGCCTCTGGACGTCTACTGGTGATAAACATTCCACTTCACAGCACAAAGATGAAAGAGCTTTTTTTGCGGTTATTAGTTGTTTTGTAGAATGATTTCCTGATAATTGTTGTATTGCTATATCTTATCATTATCGTGAGCCTTGTATCGCAAATCATATGCTGAGCTACCCAGAGGTTCGCACTCTTGGTGAACACCGCCCTCCCTTGCTCATAAAATTTAGAAGCGTGCGTTTTAGCCGCCGCGTCCTCACCCTGTCTTTGGCGTTGACGTCGGCGCCGCAGTGGATGAGGTACTCTGCGCACTCCAGATGTCCCGTCCTGACGGCCACGTGCAGAGGACAACTGTGCAGCTGCACGACACACAGAAAAGCGCAGTTTGAAGAGGTCAAAAGTTGTTATTTTTCAAGGAATAAGACAATTCAAATTGCACGTGGCGGAGGCGCTAATTTGAACAAGTAAAATCAAAAAACCTTGTCTCTGGCGGTGATCTTGGCACTGCGCTGGAGGAGAAGCTGAAGGGCGGCGAGGCTCCCGCCCCGGCAGGCCCAGTGGGCCGCCGTCGACTCCAGCTAACGGACGGAATTGCGCACGTAAGACATCTGACATTTCTCTCCCGAGCCCAGGCGTTTTATGGACTCACTCTGTCCTTCCTGTCGATGGCGGCACCGGCGTCCAGCAGCGCGCTCATGACCTCCACGTGACCTTTGAAGGAGGCCTTGTGGAGGGCCGTCCTTTGGAACTGGAAAAAAAAAAAGGTCACTTATTAAAGCATCCTGAATTTTTTTTTAAATCACATCCTTGCGAAGGACCAGGAGTGACACCATTAAAACTTTTGAATCAAATAATAACGTGCCTTTTATGTAAACTGCCCAGTTCACGCCCACCAAAAAAATGACATATCTGCCCTATATGAAGTTATTAAATGTTGATTTCAAAAAGGATGAATAAAAATTCTAATGAATAAATACTTATTTAAAAAAAAAAAAAAATTAATGAAATTATTCAAAAATTGAAATATAATCCGATTAAAAAATCATTTGGGGAAAAAAATCGAATAAAATTCAAATAAATGATGTAATTTAAAATGTGCTTAAGGGCTATATAAATAAATGATGTGACAAAATAAAAAAAAATAAAAAATGAATATAAACAAATATAACCCAAATGTTGGTAAAAATCAATTGAGAAAAAAAGTCAAATATTGAAATTATTTCAAAAATCAAAAGCTGAAATCACAAAAATGTAAATAAATAAAAATTCAAATGAGTACCTAACAATCCAAATAAATACATTTTGAAAGACAAACACTAATATAAAAAATGTAAACAGATACAAGAATACTAACACTAGATTTTATGATATATACTGTATATTCATTAATTTTGGCAACCGTCCTGTACTTAGGAGTTAAATTGAATAATGGGGCAGAGATCAAACACTGCCAGCCCTTCCAGTCAAAATGGATTAGACGTCTATAAAATCAAATTTGTTCTTTCTCTGGCCAAGATTCACACTCCCTCCAGGGGAGAAAAGGGATGGCAGCGAATGAGTTCATGAATTGGACATCTAGCACCGTGAACAGCAGCCACTGAGTAAAATATAACATGGTGATGTCAATGCACTGACTTCAGAGGGAGATAAGATAATAATAAAATAAGATCCCCGGCAACCCCTGCTGTGACTTCCCAGCACCTCTGTCGGCAAACGTCCGGCGACTTACGTGGTCGACGGCGTCGGGGTTCCCACCCTCGTCCAGATACTTTCTCACAACGGCCATCTTGTTGTCCACGGCAGCGGCCAGGAAGAGCGGAGCCTCCACCGTGTCGGGCTGAGTGGGCGTCAAAATGGCGTCAGACATCTGGGCGAGCGAACGATGCTCGGCGGTTTTTCTCACCAGCGTCTCCGTGGGCGGTGGCGATTTGTTCTTACGGGCAGGTGCCTTCCTCGCCCGCCTCCTCTTCCTCAGCTGAAGGATGTTGAAGAGGTCGTCCACTGTCTCCAGACGCAGACGCCCGCATTTGTCCATCTGAAGAAAACTTATTTTTGAGCCATTGACGGGGATAGACATCCAGTGCATCTCCCATTAAGGATAGCTGTAATTGAATGATCAAGTTTGATGCCGAAATTATGTCCGATCCATTTGGACTTTGCGTCGTTTCTGTAGGATAAATTTTGGCAGTCCTCGGGGGCCTCTTTATTGGCCAGGGCCACAAGCAACTGCCTGGCGTGCCTGTTCTTTGTAGCCCCATCTCTGATTCTCTGATTAGATGTCTATTGCGGTCGATGGCAGCCAATGTTTTAACATCAATATTGATATATATCATTAGCATCGGCACCATTAGCATTAGTGGTGAGCTGATATGTTAGCAATGAATGATGAAAAATAATACTTTGATATCATGTTAAATTTCAAATAATCTCTTACAAAAAGTAATAGTGGTGCACTGGTATATTATAGCATTATTTAAGAAAAATCTTATGTTCATGTATATGTAGTTATTTTAAATATATAGATATAAAGTTTAAATTCATAAATTTTATGTTTTTATGGCTATTTTTTAGCATTAGTGGTGCACAGGTATAGCATAATTCACCTTAATAAAAACAAGGGGGAAAAAAATCACATTTCATTTTTAAAATGAACGATCAATAGTGAAAACTTTTAATCATTTGAATTTTGAGCATCTGAAATTAAATTACGTGACGTTATAATGAAGGATTTACCGGTGGCGAGTCACACGAAGTTCTATCCTGTGCCAGAGGGCGGCGCTAAAAACGAGAACTCATCAAATGGCCTTCGCTCTAAAAGGTTAGCATCCATTTTGCAAGATTGCCAGATAAAAACCAGGGCCTGATTAGTCGCGGAACGATGACAGAATGCGTGTGGTCGGACACCGCGGTAAATAACTTACGTTGAGGGCCACCGCGCTGACCTCGTCGTGCTCGCCGCCGCTGTCGTCCTCCGACAAGTCGCTGGAAGACAAGCGTTCGTCTCGTTCCGCCGCCTCATACTCGTAGTGGTTGACCTCTGACCTTTCGCCACTCACCTGGAAGCGAGGATTAAAGCTAGTGTGAGCGGCACATATCGTGATGCGCAAAGCCAGCCGGCAGGCGAGTGACCGACCATTTCTTCCACGCTGCGAAGACCCATCTTGCTCATCGACTGTTTCGATAGTTGTGCCGGAACAGTTGCCTGTCCATCTCTTTATAGTTGCGGCTGCCGCCCCCGACACCCGAAGGCCACGCCCGGCGCATGCCAGACTGAAGTCTTCACTCTGTAACCAAATCCTCCTCCTGTCGACAAGGCATCCCATAATATGAGCGCGCGTGCTGAACCTTGCATGACACTTCAAAACGTATTACTGACCCCCGCCAACTCAATCCTGGGGTTAAATTTCAGACCTCCCAACAACAAGTGAACATCCATAAAATAGAAATAAGGGTCACATGATAGAATATACGTATGATGCCATTGACTACGATCGGTGGCAGTTCTCGGATTTTTCTGAAACGGTTCAAGAAGGGGCCACATTTAACCCTCAGGGGCCAAGTGTCACTGCCATCTTTGCTCAGTGTTTGTTTTGGTTAACAAGGCAATACGTAGCGGTAAAAACATCTTTGGACAACACTGTCAAGCAGTGATGAACTGGTAAAATTTGTAACAATTCATATTTAATCATACTGTGTGCAAGTAAGGATGCAATACATGAAACAGTAATTTTAATCACTTTTTTAAAAAGCCATTTTAAACACAGAAAGCAACATTTGTATTTAAAGGGATCCTCTATTTTTAAGACAAGTAATTCTTAAAAGATAAATGTTCGTATGAGTTATAATAATTTGATATTAAAACCCCTCAATGTTTTTGTTTTAATAAAGTTTGTAAAATTATTTTAAGTGATAGGTCGCCATTCTTGTTACGTCGCAGTGTGTGACGTCACTGGTCCCGTTGCCGAAATTCCAGCGTGTCACTCGTTAGCTTTCCCAACATGTCGTCAGTTCTACCCTTCCTATTTGAACCAGATCTGAAAAGTGAAGAGCAGGACACCACTGTCGGTCATTCACAAGATGAGCTTCAGGGAAAAATGCGTGCAGCAAATACCTGATAAGACAAAAGTTGGGCAAAACTAGTGATGCGAGAGTGTAATCAGTATATGCTGTTTGGAACTCCGGTTGGGAGCGAGAGTGTATGCTGTTTGGAACTCCGGTTTTATTAGCAGATATTCAAGGTAAGCATATTGTGTTTTCAAACTTATCCCAATATAATTATGTAGATTGTTAGCATCCAGAGCTGTCGTGTGCTTTACATACAGTACAGGCCAAAGAGCACACCTTGTGTAATCCATGTCTTGTACATTGTAACGCGTGGTAACTAGGATACGTGTATAAAAGTACCAAAAAGGGGAGAAGCTTCAACTATGCACATTTATTCACAAAAAATAATATTTCCACCTTGACCACTCATCACACGGGAGCTCAGCAGTACGCAAACACGTGTTCCCTGACGAACTCCAACATTGTTGTGAGGTCAACGTCAGAGTCACTGTCGTCACTGTAGCGTGCCATAGTGCTTTAATTATTTAGTATGATTTGGGGAAAACTCCCACGAAGAATAGTCAACATAAAAGCAATAGTAATCCAAATCCGCGTTTTTTACTCACTCGAAGATCCAGGAATTAGACCAATCCCATGGCACTGTCGCAGCCGTGATCAGGCCGTCGATTCCACAAAATAGACTGATCCGAAAAGCCGCTGTGGGACCGACAAATCCAAAAAAAAATGGACAGATTCGAAACCAATATTGCAGATGTGGTGGGACCGTCGGATCCAGAAAATAGACGGATCCCTTACTTGACTGAGGATCCAGGAAAAATGTTTGGGCGCCAGTTGTAACGCGTGGTGGGTAGGATACGTGCATACAGGGACCAATAAGGGGAAGAAGCTTCCACTTATGCACATTTATTCACTAAAAATAATAATTCTACCTTGACCACTCACGTCACTCCCCTTGTTTCCATTTGACTGGAAATTGCATCCAGAAGCAGCACATCATGGCATTTTACTTCGCGAGTTTAGGCAGCAATAAGCAATTGTGCAACACACTACACATTTGGAAAGATCCCAATGACGTCATCACTGCGAACCCACAAACCATGGCGCCAACTAACAGTCAAAATATGTTGTAAATATTATAAAATATTGCCATTGATTTAACATTTTATGTGTTTCTAACAACATATTTTAGTACAAGAGAACAATTTTAGTTTATTAGAGCCTACATGTATTTAAGTTAGAGGATCACTTTAACATACTCTGGAATAGGCCTGAATATTATTGGAAAAAACTATTATAGGCAGTTCCCGGGTTATGACGTACTTGATTCGTATAGCTGTAATCAATCAATCATTCCAAGGTTACTTCCTTGTTCACTTCTGGTCACCCACTGCGCAAGTGCTTGCTCTTCTGTCAAGTGGGTCACTTCCGCTTAATTTTGGAGCATTTACAGCTCACTTCCTGTTGATTTTGGGCCATTCTTGCATTCCTCCTAGTCAGACTGGACTGGACATCTATCGCTGTCAATGGCAGCCAATTAATAACCAATAAATAAATAAGTAGCATTTGGAAAATGTGTTTTCACCATGAGGGGAAAAAAACGTGTTTTTGGTGCAACTGTGAACGAAATCGAAAGAGAGCCTCCGTCAAATGAATTTTTGGAAGTTGGAAGTGTGAATTGGTCATTCAGCAGCAAAAAGTTTTGTTGCGGATGAACCGCTTGAACTCCAATGAGCAAGAGTTCTTTTCCTGCTCCGAGGTGACTTCAAGCAAATCCTCGACGCTCGCTTCCTGTCGAGGTTTTGCGGCGAGCAGCTGCGACCTTGAGACGGAAATAGAAGGTGAAAGTCCGGAATGCTTTCGCGCACATGTGCGTACAGTACATGTTAAAAGTTCACGGAAAGTTCCGCCGTTCAGCGAAGCCAGAAGACAGTTGCAAGTGGCATCTATATGTCACGTTAGTACGCACAGTATGCATTATACATGTCATAAATGTCATACGTCAGCCATATATCAAGTTCCCTTTCTTTTTTTAAGTACCTTTAAGTCATCAAACACGTGATGTATGTGTCATACGTATGTGGTCTGTATTGAAATGGCAGCTTCTGAATCAGATACGTCATTGGCTTTACATGCAACATGCTTCATACATGCCATAAATTTGATAAGTTACACATATATCAAGTTTCATCAGTGCCTTAAAGTCATTAAACACGTCACACGCGTGTCATACGTATGTGGTCTGTGTTGAAATGACAGCAGGTATGTCATTGGCTGTACATGCAACATGCGTCATATGTGTCATAAAATCATACGTCACACCTATATAAAGTCTCACCAGTCCCTTAGAGTTTTGTCTCACATTAGGTCACGTACATGTCATTTGTATGTGTTCTGTGTTGAAAAGACAGCTTCTGGAATGAGATATGTCATTTGACTTTATATCCTTCATACATGGCATAAATGTCATATGCCACACATATATCAAGTTTCATCATTGCCTTAAAGTCATCAAACACGTGAAGTGCGTGTGATATGTATGTGTCTTGTGTTGAAAAGACAGTTTATGGATTAGATGCTCTACATGCAACATGCTTCATACATGTCATAAATATCATACGTCACACCTATATCAAGTTTCACCAGTCCATTACAGTGTCGTAACACATTAGATGACGTACGTCTCATGTGAATGCGTCCTGTGTTGAAAAGACACCTTCTGGATCACATATGTCATTGGCTTTACATGCAACATGCTTCATACGTGTAATAAATGTCATACGTCACACCTATATCAAGTTTCTTCAGTCATCAAACACGTGATGTACTTGTCTTACGTATGTGTTCTGTGTTGAAAAGACAGTTCATGGATCAGATATGTCATTCGCTTTACATGCAACATGCTTCATACGTGTCGTAAATGTCATACGTCACACCTATATCGAGTTTCTTTAGTGCCTTAAAGTCATCAAACACATGACGTACGTGTCATACGTTTGTGTCTTGTGTTGAAAAGACAACTTATGGATCAGACATGTCATTTGCTTTACGTGAAACGTGTCATACGTGTCATGAATGTCATACGTCACATCTATATCAA
Organism: Corythoichthys intestinalis; assembly: GCF_030265065.1. Classification (NCBI taxonomy): domain Eukaryota; kingdom Metazoa; phylum Chordata; class Actinopteri; order Syngnathiformes; family Syngnathidae; genus Corythoichthys; species Corythoichthys intestinalis. The sequence goes on along the minus strand of NC_080404.1, from coordinate 53,129,908 downwards.
GTTTCTTCAATGCCTTAGAGTCATCACACACGTGACATACGTATGTGTCCTGTGTTGAAAAGACAATGTATGGATCAGATGTCATTTGCTTTACATGAAACATGCGTCATACGTGTCATGAATGCCATACGTCACAACTATATCAAATTTGTTCAATGCCTTAGAGTCATCACACACGTGACATACATGTGTCCTGTGTTGAAAAGAGAACGTATGGATCAGATGTCATTTGCTTTACATGCAAAATGCTTCATACGTGTCATAAATGTCATACGTCACACCTATATCAAGTTTCTTCAGTGACTTACAGTCATCAAACACGTGACGTACGTGTCATACGTATGTGTTGAAAAGTCACCTTCTAGATGAAATATGTCATTGGCTTCACATGCTTCATACATGTCATAAATGTCATAGGTCACACCTATATTGTTTCATCAGTGTCCTAAAGTCATCAAACATGTGACGTACGTGTCATACATATGTGTCCTGTGTTGAAAAGACAACTTATTGATCAGATATGTCATTCGCTTTTTTTAATTGTCATATACATATAATGACCATCAATGGAGAAGCACTGAAAGAATTCATTAAAGAATAGGTAACATTTAATATTGTTTTTTATTTGTGTAGTATTGAAAAGGGTATCAGGTATTTTTTGGGATATTGAATGAATGAAATATTTTATTGTCATCATCGGTATCATTGACAGTTACAAAAATGTGGGATAGTTTGGCCAAAGAAAGTGAATCATTGACAGTCATAAAATATGGATTTGCCCGAAAAGACCGATGACAGACAAAAGAAGACGGAAAAAAGCATATGCTTATCAATACCCGTCCCCCTACAGCCCGGGATGCACAGTCTAGCATAGCAGAGTTGCATAGTCACGTTACATGAGCTTTCATTTTCCGTTTTTGTTTTTGCTTTTGTCTGTTTTTTCACTTGTCTACCTTCCCAAAAGTCATTGATTGTCATGAGCTCGCATTGTAGAGAAGATTCTGTCCAAAGCTTAGCGTCCAGTCAAGCAGCTCCATTTGCACTTGATTAGTGATCTAGGTTTGCTGCAGGGCATATCTTCAGGGTGTGCGATGTTATGTCTTAGTCTCTGTCCCTGACATTTAATCACCCTTTTGTAGTGGGAACATTTTGTTGCGGATGTGTGTGTGCAGTGGAGTTATGTGTCATATTAATATCGAGTTGAAATTTTTAGTATCGTGACAACAGTAACCTGAGTGAAGCAGTGAGTGAGTTCGGCCTGCTCTGAAGTCACACAAGTTCCGAGGTCGTTGGCCGCCGCCAGCGTAAGGCGACACCGGGCGGCGGATAACATGTCGCGTGAGTGTACTCGCCATTTAAAACGACTCCATTTTTATATAGGAAAAGTTGGCCGAGGTGGCCGGATTCCTCCCGCGCGAGGCTAATATTAGCCGCGATATAATCCCGCAACGCGGCCCAACCCCAGCGACGCCCGTGCCCCTTTGTGGCATCGTCATATCATCATCAACATATCATCATCGTCACTTCAACACGCTACGACCTCATTCCGCCGCTCATGAACGAGCGAGCCGTCTTGGCACGGGCTTTGTTGACAAAGATTCACTTGGAATTGAGGGAACGGCCCAACCCGCCCGGTACAAACACGCGTTGACGGCCGTTGACGTCCAATCCATTTGAAATGATAGGGTTGCCAGCAAATGAACGCTCGGGGACCAAACTAATGACTTGCACTTGTCACTGACCCTACAAAGCATTTGTCTCTAGTCGTTTTATTTATTTTTTTCAGTGGCATAAATAGTACCATATTGTACATCACTGTCTCTTATTTTTTACTTTACTGTATTAATATGACGTGTTGTGTCCTCATTAAACGTAAAGTTGTTCAGCTTGACACAGGTATCAAGGCAATTGTGCTTTTTGAAGCTTTTTACTTCCTTCACTTTTGACAATTTGTAAAGCTGTAACACACATTAAACACTTGATACAAAGCAATTGGTGTTCAAACCTCCATCTAGTTTGATAAATATGTAGATTAAATTAGCCTAATTTGCCTAATAAAAGTCTGCTAGCTTAAATGCTGCAAATGCTAACGTATTTACAAATCACTTAGCAAATCGCTCACGGCTAACTCCACAAACTGTAGCTCTAAACTTAATTACAAATGCATACGCAAACATATATTAGCTGAAACAACTTACACGCTGATGTGGGCCAACCAGAACGCAGGTATCTTTATCCATGTGAGACGTCTGAGTCTGCTCTTCAGTCATACAAGGCGACAGTCCAGCCAGACCCAACGCTACCACCACAGCACTAGCAACTTTTCAGGATGCTCAAATTGTCCCCACCCAACTTTTAAGCAACCTTATTTGCATTATATAATGACTTCAGTTATAGAGGTCATTTAGATTCTCTTCCCATATGTGTTAAGGATAGAATAGACCCTACTATTATAAAGTGAATCATTTTTGTTATGTTCAAACTTACATTTATCCCTTTTCCCGGCCCATTTCCCACCCTCAAACGCAGGTTTGATTGGCTGATGATCAGACCCCCCTCACACACACTCACACAACCACGACAGAAATAATATGTCAACATGCCGCCTTCTCCACCCCATTCAAAGAGGAGGAATATTAGAATGATTTTTTTCAGCCAGCAGCAGCCACTGTAAGTGATATAAAAAGACGTCAATGTTTTGGAGGTGTGGGAAAACACCACTAATTTTGCTAAAGACTGTCTGACTTGCATTAGAGTTAGCATAACATTATATTGTGAGAACTTGCTAACCTGCAAAAAAACTGCAGTCAGGCCAGCCTCCACAAAGAAGAACAAAGTCGGGCTAGCTGTCACACATTTGGATCATTGTTTCCATTATGTGCATTTCGGTAATGCAATGCGGTGGCTTCAGAGTGCAAGTCCCTTTGTTGAAAATAACGGGGAGCTGTCCAAGAATGGGTCCACTTTAGGGGGACACTGACATGAAAAAAAAAATCAGAATTTTATGAGTACTTTGGTCTGAGTCTTGGGGTACTCTAGTATGCCTCAGATGTAGACCGGTCCTTGGATATCTCAGATTTTTTTTTTCACTATTTGCACTTCAAAATGTTTTAGTAGTTTTTGAAAACAAATGTTTAAATCGAATGCTGTTTAACTTGAACCAATACACATGAAAGTAAGTATAAGTCAATACTGATATTTATTTGTTTTTTTTTTTTGCATTGATCATTTTTAGCCTACCAATTAATTGGGTTCATATTCGTAAGAAATGTAGCCTTGACTGATGTTCAATAACTGTTCAATTTATTGTACAGTTTGTGGCCATGTGATGTATGTAACTGTACCATGTCTGATTGTGCGTCTTTAGCTGTATGGGGGGACGGGAAAATGATAAGCATATGCTTCCTCCCGTCTGTCTTTGTCTTTTTCTTCGGTTCTTCCTTCGGGCAAATCATATCACATTTTGTGATTGTCAATGATACCGATGATGATGACAATAATTCATTTCATTCCCGTCCCCAGCAAAAAGTGTACATGCAGGTTATGCTGTTATAACGTCCTACCGATGGTGAGCCAAAACCTACGCCCTTGCACCAGAGGGTAGTGCATCCTCCATCATTAAACAAAATACAATACTTTTGGATAGTTATTTTGAGATTTAGAGGTACTTAAATGGTTAATTCTGATTTACTCGGAAATTTGGGTTACGTCGCCAGCATAGGAATGGAACTCGTACGTAACCCGGGGAATACCTATATATTATTTCAGCAACAAAAGGTAAAAAAAAAAAAAAAAAATTATTCTAATGTTAGCTTAGCAAGCTACAACATCACAGCACTTCAGGTCGACGACAGCCATTTAGTCAGGATCCTTTTGTAGCATGTACACAGCATATTACGGTTCTGGCCAATAGTCAGATGACGGTCACGTTAGCTTAGTTTAGCTGTAATTAGTTGCAATCATTATTATAGTTTTTTGAGTAAATATAAACCTAAATACGTGTAGGCTTTGCATTTCTTGGCTTCTGAATCACAATCCAGCCAAGAGTGTGGCGAGTTGCGGCTAATGTTTATTCCATGGTCAGCAGTGCTTAATTTGTAAATCATAAGTTGCCGGAGAGTAAAGTACATATGACAGCGTAGGGATGATGATACGGGCACAGGGCCTGGAGCATACGCAGAAAATAGTGCTGAAAACAACACACAAATGCCCACTTGCCATGCAGTGGGACTTGCAAGCCTCAATTTCAGATAATATCCATGGTATAAATGTTATGACAAAAATTTACAGTTATTTAGGCTATACTCTGCACAGCACGGGCAATTGCCCACATTACCACAGATGGGACTTACAATAACGTACAGTCTAACTTGTAAAACATTAAAAAAAAAAAAAAAATCAGAGATTACAATAAATAGCACAAAGTCATTCTTTTGCGAGTTTATAATTAATAATTTCTATAACTTGTACTAACATTTTTCTCTTAAGAACTACGAGTCTTTCTATCGATGGATCGCTTAAACAGAATGTTAATAATGTTAATGCCATCTTGTTGATTTATTGTTATAACAAACAAATACAGTCCTTATGTACCGTATGTTGAATGTATATATCCATCTTGTGTCTTATCTTTCCATTCCAACAATAATTTACAGAAAAATATGGCATATTTTATAGATGGTTTGAATTGCGATTAATTTTTAAGCTGTAATTAACTCGATTAAAATTTTTAATCGTTTGACAGCCCTAATTAAAACCCCTCTTAATGTTTTCGTTTTAATAAAATTTGTAAAATTTTCAATCAAAAAATAAACTAGTAGCCCGCCATTGTTGATGTCAATAATTACACAATGCTCATGGGTGGTTAAGCCCATAAAATCAGTCGCACCCAAGCGCCAGCAGAGGGTAACAAAACCAAAAAAAAACACAAGTAACAAGTTGGCATTGCACTGTGCTGTCATTTTAATCTGTTTGAGCGGGGCATGTGCGTTAATTGCATTAAATATTTTAACGTGATTAATTAAAGAAATTAATTACTGCCCGTTAACGCGATAATTTTGACAGCCCTAAACAAAACATTTCAGAGGATGGAAAGTTCTGTACTGGATCTCGCGATGTGACAAAATATCGAAATGGTGATACAATATGATACTTTGTATCCCAAAAGGTTATCGATATGCTCCTGTCAAGAATCGAGATATCGTTTTTTAAAAAAATAAATGGAACCATCAAGTTGCTACCAAAATCTTCCACCATAATAGTGTCTCAGTTAACTCTAAGGCTGCCATTGACGGCGTTTGACGCCCAACCCTTTTAGACTGGGAACGTTCGTTCATTCAAAACCAAAGCATTCACAGTCATTCGGTCCAATTTTTGGGGCATTTACAGGTCACTTGCTGTTCATTTTAGGGCATTTACAGGTCATTTCCTGTTGGTTTGAGTCACTGCCTATTCATTTGGGTGATTCCCAGGTTACGTCCTGTTCTGTAACTCAAAATAAACAGGAAGTGACCCGTAAAATACCCCAAAATCAACAGAAAGTAACTGAAAATCAACAGGTAAATGATCCTAAATGGCCCAAAATGACCTCGTTGCCAGGCGTTGGCTGCCACTGACGGCCATAGACGTTCAATCCATTTGAAGTGGGAGGGTGGCAGCGAATCATTCGCTGCCACCCTCCCACTTCAAATGGATTGGACGTCTAGTAGTGATAAACTAATCCCAATTCACAGCAGAAACTTGTTTTTCTGTTTTTATTAGTTGTTTGTAGAAAATCCTAGAATGTTTTCCTGACTAATGTATCGATAATCGTTGTATCGCCATATCGTCAGATCATCGTTATCGTGAGCGAATTTACAGTCCAAATAATATGATTAATCATCAAATATAGTCACTAGCCCTTTATAGCGTTAAAACATGAGCCTGTTGGCTTTTGATGGTGTACTTTCCTGATTGTGTGAGAATGAGGTCACCCGCGTCCCTGGCCAAACAGCTAGCTCATCCTCACGTTCCGAACTCCCCGAAATAAACAAGCACATCACCGCTTCCTGTCGGGGCGAGGCTCCCCGCTGAGTGTTTTTAGTCTTCGGGAGATTTGACCTGTCAACGCAACTCAGCGCACGCACGTGTGTGTCGCCTTTCAGAACACAATTTAGGCCAAAGGTTCAAATGCCGCGATCGTACGGGTCACATGACCCACTTAGAGCTGTGTTTACAGCCTAAAAATATTTTCTTTTCTCTGAAATTTTGATTTATGATTGTTTTTCCCCCCTGTGCGTACTTTTTCTAAGGAGAGAAGAAGCTCATAAGACAAGTTCAAGTGTGAAAGTTGGGCACGCAGTCAGCTCATTGGCTGCCATTAATGGCGCTAGAAATCCAATTCATTTTGACTGGGACGTTATTCTAGGGCCGTCAATGGCACTGAAACGTAAGACAGTCACGGCAGGTAAAACATACTTTTTTGCAGATGCAGCTGGAATGTCGTGATAGTAAAAGGACAACATAAAATAAAGATGTTCGATCGGGTCCGATCACGTCATTTTCAAAGTATCGGAATCGGCAAAAAATATCGGACATGCCTTTTTATAAATATATAAATATGTTTTATTTAAATCGTTTTCTAATTGTATTTAACGTTACAGACAAAACGTCTTACCATCATCCAGAGTAGTTTTGGGGCTATCAATTTTATTGCGTTAACAGCAGTAATTAATGTTTTTTAATTAATCACGTTAATTAATTAACGCATGCGCTGCACGACCTACTCACGCATTATTGCGGTCAATCTATGAAGGCGCAGTTTTACCTATATATAAAGCTAAAAGGCAGCGTATAATTAGTAGAGAGAATTTTGACAGCCTTTGGAGCCTTTTTTTATTTGGCTAAAGCCTTACAATCCCTCTCTCAGCAATTAAAAATGTCGTGAGAGGTAATGTGGGGAAGAAAGGTAGTAGTTGATCATTTTCTTAACACCCTATGTTCTTTCCCAACGCAGAATTGGTGCCCCTACGCACAGTCATGGTTGCACTTCCCATCATGCATTTGGGCAGAACAGTTAAATGGGTGCAGTATCAAGCTCAACAAATACACTAGATGGCAATATTTAGTCACAATATACAAAGTCACATATATCCTTTAAGAATTACAAGTCTTTCTATCCGTGGATCCCTCTCACAGAAAGAATGTTAATAATGTAAATGCCATCTTGAGGATTTATTGTCATAATAAACAAATACAGTACTTATGTACTGTATGTTGAATGTATATATTCGTCCAAGTTTTATTCATTTTTTTCTTAATGCATTGCCAAAATGTATATGATCGGGAAAAATTATCGGGAATGATTGGAATTGAATCAGGAGCAAAAAGAAAAAAAGCAATCGGATAGGGAAATATTGGGGTCGGCAGATACTCAAACTAAAACGATCGGGATCGGTAGCAAAAAAAACATGAACGGAACAACCCTACATAAAAGGGTTCATGCACAATGGTTTTTCTATCACTGTGTACAGTATTGTCGCGAGCAAAAAATGACAGGTCATTTTTATGTTTCACATTTGCTGTTCTTGTGCCCCATACACTACATACATGACCGACCCCAAGATACAGCGTCTTTATTGAACAGAAAACATTTGAACGTAAGAAGGCAACCGCCTACAACTGCCCATGAACCATTGCGGGCGTAACACATACACAGTGGCGGACTTGGCAATTTTGGGGCCTAAGGCGAACACATCCAGGGGCCCTCTTCATGGGCCAGGGGTTAAAAAGGTGAGAAGGGTGTGGAAGAAATATGTTCCAGTACACTAGGGCTGTGCTAAACGACACATTTTCTCCTGATTAGTCAGCCGACTAGTTTTACAATTAATGGACTAATCTAATAATTTTCGTTTTTTTTTTTTTTTTACTAATTTAGCAATGACATTTTTGTTGACGCTTATTAATTCACAAAACCGTTTTGGAACACTTAAATTCTTTATTAAAGTACAAATAATCATGTAAATAACAATAATTAATCACGAATAAACAATGAGGGTAAATGCTGATAGCATTTACCAATGCAAAAGAATGGAAAGTAAACAGATTCAGAACACTGACTTTGCTTTTCCAACATCATTCAAAACAATTCTTTAAAAAAAATTCTAGCATTATTATTATTATAGTATACTACTATATATACAGCATGTGGTCTGTGTTGAAATGACAGCAGGTATGTCATTGGCTTTACATGCAACATGTTTCATATGTGTCATAAAATCATACGTCACACCTATATTAAGTTTCACCAGTCCCTTAAAGTGATCCTCTGATTTAAATACATGTAGGCTCTAATAAACCACAATTGTTCTCTTGTACAGTGCCTTGCAAAAGTATTCGGCCCCCTTGAACCTTGCAATTTTCGCCACATTTCAGGCTTCAAACATAAAGATATAAAATTTTAATTTTTTGTCAAGAATCAACAACAAGTGGGACACAATCGTGAAGTGGAACAAAATTTATTGGATAATTTAAACTTTTTTAACAAATAAAAAACTGAAAAGTGGGGCGTGCAATATTATTCGGCCCCCTTGCGTTAGTACTTTGTAGCGCCACCTTTTGCTCCAATTACAGCTGCAAGTCGCTTGGGATATGTTTCTATCAGTTTTGCACAACGAGAGACTGACATTCTTGCCCATTCTTCCTTGCAAAACAGCTCGAGCTCAGTGAGGTTGGATGGAGAGTGTTTGTGAACAGCAGTCTTCAGCTCTTTCCACAGATTCTCGATTGGATTCAGGTCCGGACTTTGACTTGGCCATTCTAACACCTGGATACGTTTATTTTTGAACCATTCCATTGTAGATTTGGCTTTATGTTTTGGATCATTGTCCTGTTGGAAGATAAATCTCCGTCCCAGTCTCAGGTCTTGTGCAGATACCAACAGGTTTTCTTCCAGAATGTTCCTGTATTTGGCTGCATCCATCTTCCCGTCAATTTTAACCATCTTCCCTGTCCCTGCTGAAGAAAAGCAGGCCCAAACCATGATGCTGCCACCACCATGTTTGACAGTGGGGATGGTGTGTTCAGGGTGATGAGCTGTGTTGCTTTTACGCTAAACATATCGTTTTGCATTGTGGCGAAAAAGTTCCATTTTGGTTTCATCTGACTAGAACATCTTCTTCCACATGTTTGGTGTGTCTCCCAGGTGGCTTGTGGCAAACTTTAAACGAGACTTTTTATGGATATCTTTGAGAAATGGCTTTCTTCTTGCCACTCTTCCATAAAGGCCAGATTTGTGCAGTGTACGACTGATTGTTGTCCTATGGACAGACTCTCCCACCTCAGCTGTAGATCTCTGCAGTTCATCCAGAGTGATCATGGGCCTCTTGGCTGCATCTCTGATCAGTTTTCTCCTTGTTTGAGAAGAAATTTTGGAAGGACGGCCGGGTCTTGCTAGATTTCCAGTGGTCTGATGCTCCTTCCATTTCAATATGATGGCTTGCACAGTGCTCCTTGAGATGTTTAAAGCTTGGGAAATCTTTTTGTATCCAAATCCGGCTTTAAACTTCTCCACAACAGTATCTCGGACCTGCCTGGTGTGTTCCTTGGTTTTCATAATGCTCTCTGTACTTTAAACAGAACCCTGAGACTATCACAGAGCAGGTGCATTTATACGGAGACTTGATTACACACAGGTGGATTCTATTTATCATCATCGGTCATTTAGGACAACATTGGATCATTCAGAGATCCTCACTGAACTTCTGGAGTGAGTTTGCTGCACTGAAAGTAAAGGGGCCGAATAATATTGCACGCCCCACTTTTCAGTTTTTTATTTGTTAAAAAAGTTTAAATTATCCAATAAATGTTGTTCCACTTCACGATTGTGTCCCACTTGTTGTTGATTCTTGACAAAAAAATTAAATGTTTGGATCTGTCCATTTATTTTTATTCGTCGGTCCCACAGCAGCTTTTCGGCTCAGTCTATTTTGTTGAATCGACGGCCTAATCGCGGCTGCGATATTGCCATGCGATCGGTCTAATTCCTGGATCTTCGAGTGAGCAAAAAACGCGGATTTGGATTAGTATTGCCATCTTTTTTGTTGACTATTCTTAATAATTAAAGCACTATGGCACGCTTCAGTGACGACAGTGACGCTGACGTGGATGTTACAACAATGTTGGAGTTCGTCATGGAATGCGTGTTTGCGTACTGCTGAGCTCCCGAGTGAAGAGTGGTCAAGGTGGAAATATTATTTTTTGTGAATAAATGTGCATAAGTGGAAGCTTCTCCCCTTTCTGGTACTTTTATACACGTATCCTAGCTACCACGCGTTACAACGTACAAGACCTGGATTACACAAGGTGTGCTGTTTGGCCTGTACTGTATGTAAAGCACACGACAGCTCTGGATGCTAACAATCTACATAATTATATTGGGAAAATGTTTGAAAATGCAATATGCTTACCTTGAATATCTGCTAATAAAACCAGAGTTCCCGAATCCCAACAGCATGCACTCTCGCTCCCAACCGGACTCCCAACAGGACTCTCTCGCATCACCAGTTTTGCCCAACTTTTGTCTTATCAGGTATTTGCTGCACGCATTTTTCCCTGAAGCTCGTCTTGTGAACGACCGACAGTGCTGTTAGTGTTGCACCGATACCATTTTTTGGCCCCGATACCGATACCTGGCTGTGCAGTATCGGCCGATACCGATACCATACCGATACCACCCCGATTATATATATATATATATATATATATATATATATATATATATATATATATATATATATATATATACACTTTTTTTTTTTTCCCCCAAAGAGCTACATAATTGGATGTGAAATCATTGCTATCAAGGCTTTGTCAGGCTGTTGCTTACCTTTGCAAAATAGGAAAAAGACTAGTACAAAGTATAATACTAGCCCAACAGTAAGAAAATAAAAATAAGTTCATAATAATAAAGTCTGAATGAACTGAGTAAACTTTTTTTAAACCTCTCAAAGGCCAAACAGTGCAACTTTCATGAAATTATTGTCACATTCTGCTGCTGGTTAGATTGTGTTTTTTTGCTGGGCTGTTAGTGGGGGCATTCCTGACGTCGCACCTGAATCCAATTCGGGCTCATCAACGCAGCATTTAAGCACGGGTGAGCTCAGAGAAGGCTGCCGAGATATTTGCTTTGCTGATTGCCATTTGACATCTCGCACTATAGTCTCGCTACATTTGCTTGTTACGCCCCGGCATTGGGTTTTTTCTGTTAGTGTGCTGCATTCGTTTGTAACCTCTACCCTGTGCAGGTATTTGAGTGTTTTTATTTTGGCTTTTTGGCTCGCTGCCTATCGTCTTAGTTAATCTTCGAGTTTTTAGTATTGAGCTCCGTCGACCTGCTGTCACGGACTCCTTTTGTTATTTCTACCATCCCGCGATCGCGTGTTATTTTTTGTTTGCAATCATTAAACCCTTGTACTTATCCCCCGCTTGTTGTCCGCTTCGAGGTCCAACCTTGTTTCCGCATTTGCGGACGCTCACAATATAAGTAATAATAATTGACCACAGCATCCCGTCTCTCTATTAGCCTCGTTTTTTCGGGAGGGGGTGGGTCCCTTATTTCTATTTCTGAAAGGTGGCAACCCTACTTTGGAAACAGTTCCCAAATTACTGCAGCATTTCTTTCAGTAAAAGACAATAAAAGTAAAGTAGACGTAGTAAACTGACCAGAGATTGTTGGTCCGGTCCTGTGCCCTTCCTCTGGATAGCAGTCCTGCTCTTGCAGGCACAAACTCGTTGTGTTCGTTCACGTTTCGTCTTCACATGTTTTATCAGGTTCGAGGTATTGAAACTGGCCGATTTAACACCACATCTCGAAACTTTCAGGCCGCAAATCTTGCACGCAGCCATTGATTTTAATTGACGGAATTTCTATTTTGAAATATTTCCCAACCGCCGCCATGTCGGCCATGTCATTGGTCAGAAGTGGCTATTGGCCCGTTCTCATTGGTCTGGAGCAGGCCAATAGCGATAGCTGTTTGGTGTTCACGTGTCATCACACAACACAAAGTTTAGTGAGCGCCAGGAGAAAAAAAAAAAAAAGGCTGCGGTCAAATGTTATAATAATGGACCGGTAAATGGCATCGGCGCCGTCTTTGTTGATACTCGCCGATACCGATACCACCATTTTGGGCTGGATCGGCGCCCCCTGCCGATACTAGTATCGGTATTGGTGAATCTTTAAGTGCTGTCCTGCTCTTCACTTTTCAGATCTGGTTCAAATAGGAAGGGTAGAACTGACGACATGTTGGGAAAGCTAACTATTGACACGCTGGAATTTCGGCATCGGGACCAGTGACATCATACACTGCGACGTAACAAGAATGGCAACCTATCACTTAAAATAATTTTACAAACTTTATCAAAACAAAAACATTAAGAGGGGTTTTAATATCAAATTATTATAACTCATACTAACATTTATGTTTTAAGAATGACTTCTCTTAAAAATAGAGGATCCCTTTAAAGTTTCGTCTCACATTAGGTGACGTACATGTCATTTGTATGTGTTCTGTGCTGAAAAGACAGCATCTGGATTGAAATATGTCATTTGACTTTATATCCTTAATACATGGCATAAATGTCATATGCCACACATATATCAAGTTTCATCATTGCATCAAAGTCATCAAACACGTGAAGTGCGTGTGATATGTACTGTATGTGTCTTGTGTTGAAAAGACAGTTTATGGATCAGATGTATCATTGGCTCTACATGCAACATGCTTCATACATGTCATAAATATCATACGTCACACCTACATCAAGTTTCACCAGTCCCTTACAGTGTCGTCACGCATTAGATGATATACGTACTCTTTTTCAAGACTCAATTTTGAAAAAAGACTTTTTGAACACCAAATTAATTTTTATACAGAAAATAATTACAGTACATCTGAAACAAATGATTCTAACAATATATTTGAGAGAAAAAGCATGTTGTTTTGCCTCATTCAAATCTTAATATCTGAACATTTAAATATGTAAACTAAAGTGCAATCACATTCGTAAATGAATGGCTTCTGGTTTTTGAAATGTAAATAAACCAATCTATTGTGATAAAACAACAAAATTGCAATAACTGCATTAACCATCAAAGTGAGGTCTAACTGTAACTGTAGTCTTGAAACAAATCTGAATAAGGAAAAACTTTGCAATAAAATAATGCAAACTCTTTAAATTAAAAAGAGTAGCTGACATCTGTCATGACAGAACATTGCTTTAATGATATCCGGCGCCATCTAGCGTCGTGAATGGGTATAATGTCTAGACAGCGAATATAAGACAACCCCCACTTTTTCAATCTTATTTCAATGCAAAAACACTCTTATATTCGGTATTATGCTTGCAATGAAAATGTCAGCGATTTTGATTGATTATTTATGTGAATTGGATTAAAACTAGATACATTTTGAAGAAAGGGAAAAAAATAATTTAAAAAATCTGCGTTTTGGCGAAAACTGCAATTTTTGAGGGTCATTCAAAAGATTTCCTGCATCGCATGAGCCTTCCGGTCATTTCGGTATTTGAACGGTGCCGATGGGTCAAACGCCATTGACCAAAAATGAGTATCATGGACAGTTGCTATTGCATCACATATCAGAATATTTTCGCCTAATGCAAAGTCATAACTTTCTCAAGGAATAATCGAATGAATTATTGGTGATTAGCTTTCCTTTTTGCCCAAAAAAACAAAAAATCTCAAAATCATAATTTCTTGCAATCATCCACAGTTAAAAACTCAGTTTATTTTTTTTCACATTTATAGTTTTTTTTATTGAAAAGCCATTTGTTCTTTCAACATACCAGATGAAAAAAAAATTTTTTTTTTTTAGTTTTCTTCCGCTTTCCCCCTTTTTTTTAATTTTTTTTTAACAAAATAAGGTTTTACAATAAATAAATAAATAATAAAGTAAAAACAAAAAACTGAGGAGCAGGGAACCTATTACTTCGCCATATTTTTTACATGAAAGAAATTGTTATGTATAAGCATATATTTCCCAAAATCGTTTCGTACAGGCTTAACATATTCTGTCCATTTTGTCCACATCAAACATGTCCAGTTGTAATTTTAGTGCGTAGGAGATCCTCTCTATAATGAAAATCTCTCGAACTGCGTCAATCCAGTCCTCTGTTGTTGGCCGTTCAGGTTTAAGACACTTTCTTGTCAATGCTTTTTTGCTTGCAGCCAATAGAATGTGGATGAGTTTCTTGTCATTACAGCTAATTTGTTTCACATTTATTTTACATAAGTACATGGTTACAAACGACATGGGGATGTCAAAATTAAAAATAAAAAAACTCAATTTAATCCACATTATCGAGCAGGCATCGGCCCACTATAAGCCGTATGTGTCATCGAATCATCACGACACCTTATAAGAGGCCTGCTCGTACGCTAAATGTATACGGCCTTATAAATAGATGCGAATCCAAATGTGGCAAGGTCGGGAATAAGACGGAAGGGAGGATGAAAAAGGGACGGCTGCGGGAAAGCGAGAAGGCTCCGACGACATTCCCGCGACATGACGACAAGCGTGACAGCTGCCGACAAATATCCGCGCAACTCGCGCTCGCCTCTTTAGTAGCGTGCTAACACAGCAGAATTCTATGTTGATGACCTATTATGGTCAGATTCCTCATTTACTTGGCTCGGGTTATTGTCACATTCACTAAAAGCTAAGAGCAGTCAGGATGGCGACCTCCCGATAATAGTTATTGTCAACACAACAATTATCGATACTAACAAACTAAAAGAAAAACAAGTTATTGCCACCCCTACTTTGACCCCAGTGGGTTGGCAGCACCATTGTGAATGTGTGCATCTAAATTGTAACGTGCCTTGTGACTTCTTGTGTGCTGTATAAATATAAGTTTATACGACCACTGTCATACAGTACATACGAGTACAATAACTAGTTTTAGATGCTAATGTTTACAAGCATGTTTCAGGACCGTTGTAAGTACACAAACAACTCAGGTTGCACAAACTGTTCAGAGGGGCCTTAAAAGCCAGGGAATAAAAATGTTTGTTTTTTTTTTAATGAAAAAGCCTCCAAACGCCATTCTGGTATACAGTGCTTTGATCCCGAAAATATGACGGCAAATGTCAAAACACTATGTAAAATATTTTTCTTTAAAATGCAAGCTGCCACACACGCATCTCATCTCCAAGAAGAAAACAATCTACCAATGTCAGATTTACATAGACAAGTGTTAAAAACAAGCATATGGTGAGCAAACGTCCTCTTTTTCCCGGACAAGTCCTCTTTTCACGTCCTCTCCATAGTGTCCGGATGGGTTTGAAAAATTCATGAAAATGTTTTCATGATTTTTCACGGTACCAATTTGAAGAGAATCCCTCCGGCCACTGGGGGCAGCGCCTGCCTGCGTTGACGTGGCTCCTACTAGAAGGGGGAGAAGGAATAGCTCTTCTTTTTTTTTTTGTTTTGCAGTTTACCCCTTGTATCATGGGGCATTACCGCCATCAGCTGGGTTGACAGTTTGGAAAGCGATCAGGCCGTTACAGACTACAATAAGGAGTAGTTCTAAGAGATGTTTATGCTGTTGTAGTTTATAAAATGTTTAGTTGACACATAGCCTACTGTGTGTGTGTATTGACTGGACTACATTTCCATGGGTCTGCATTACATTATTTTGCAGGTTGGAACATTGCTGTGGACTATTTTTTTCAATTTGCACCACAGGTTTTCAATAGGGTTGAGATCTATTTGCAGGCCATGCCATTGACTGGATGAGTCCACAGTTTGAGCTTTGTGGCATGATGCATTGTCATCTTGCAAAATGACAAACATATTTCACCCCAGTGCCTTTGCCTGACATGCAGCCCCATATCATCAAGGACTGAGGGAATTTTGATGTTTTCTTCAGGCAGTCATCTTTGTAAATCTCACTGGAACAGCACCAAACCAAAGTTCCAGCATCATCACCTTGTCAAGAGTCAAGAATCTGCATTGGACAAAGTGACAGCCTCAGGTTTTCCTGCAAAACACCCTGATAAAGTTTTGAATTCATTCTTCCATTAATAATTGCAAGTTGTCCAGGCTGTGAGGCAGCAAAACTGCCCCAAATCATGATGTTCCCTCCACACAAGGGCGTAGGTTTGCATAGGGACGGTAGGGACATAACACCACCAACTTTTCAGGATGCTGAAATTGTCCCCACCAACTTTTAAGCAACCTTATTTGCATTATATAATGACTTCAGTTACACAGGTCATTTAGATTGTCTTCCCATATGTTATAAGGATATAATTGACCCGATCATTATTAAGTGTATTATTACAGTACTTTCATTATGTTCAGATATACATGAACCCCTTTTCACTTGCCTAATGTGCCAGTCCATTTTTTCCCCTCAAACACACGTTTGATTGGCTGATGACTTGACCCCCCTCCACACACACATGCATTCACAGCCCGACAGGAATACAACATGACAAGAGATATTAGATTTTTTTTTTTCCTCCAGCAGCAGCCACTGTAAGTAATTGTAAGTAAAAGTAATAGTTGCGGAGGTGGGGAACACACCACTAATTTATCTACTGAAAGTCCGAGCTGCATCAGAGTTAGCATAACATTAATCTGTGTGAATTTCTCGAACTTGAGGATTAAGCTGCTTTGATATATTCTCCTGTATGTTTTCTATTGTTAATGTTAATTAAACTGCAAGAAATGTAGTAACAAGTAACAAGTTTGTATTTCTTGTGTATGTTCATGTAATTTGTGTTCAAATATCGCAATTCAAATTAGCTTATAAATCCAAACATTGATTCTGGAAGTTTTCAAAATGTTTCTTTAGTAGTTTTTGAAAACAAAGGTTTGAATCGAACGGTGTATCACCTGAACCAATACACATGAAACTTAGTATAAGCCAATACAGATTTATTTTGCATTGATCATTTAGCCTATTAATTAATTAGGTTCATATTGGTGAGAAATGTGGCGCTGACCCCCGTTCACCCAGTCTTTTTGGCCTTATAAATGTCCCGTCCCCAGCAAAAAGTGTACATGCAGACTATGCTGTTATATCCTCCCTACCAATGTTAAGACCAAACCTACGCCCTTGCTTGGTGATATCATCAATAGCTATACATACGCATTCTAAAAGAGGCACCTATAAACGTGGTTAGAGTTAGCATGTGAACTTCAAAGTGTTGACATGTTCCTGTAGAGCAGTGCTTCTCAATTATTTTCTGTTACGCCCCCCGAGGAAGACGTAAATGTTTCGCGCCCCCCCAAACTCTGCCGTCACTGTAAATAGTATCATTTGTCTATAATATTACTATTATAACTACACCTCTGCCTCACATTGTATCCTTTTTTTTTCTATTAGGGAAAATAACAGATCAACTTATAAAGTATAACTTTATTAACATTGTTTTGTTTGTAACAGAAAGGACAACGCGCATCAATTTGCCTGAATTAAAAAAAAAGAAAAAAAGTCACATCCAAACTGTAAAAATACACTCAAGGTACATTTTTGACCATTTGACACTGAAAAATAAAATCAGTAAATAATAACAAATTCAAATTGATTAGAAACATTAACTCATGAGGACAATATGCCAAAAAATTTGACCGAAAAACAAAACTGAATAGAAGAAGAAGAAGAAAAAAAAAAGTGTCATTGGACAGAAAAACAGTTTTTATTTTCGCTGCTCCCAGTGTCACCTCCAGTTTGCAATGATGTGGGGTTATATTGCACCGAGCATGCTAACAGTGCTCACTGGTTTACTGATATAACACTGACAAAGCGGGACGATTGTTGGCAATATTCGGCACGTTTTCGCTGAAAAACAACCAAGCGGCTTATCAATGAGATTGGGGTCTTATGTCTTCAAGTGGCGTCTTACTTGATTTGGCTTCCGGCTGTCCACTATAATCATTTTTAGACACAGTAAACAGTGGTCTTTCCTCGTCTACCACTGTATTAAAAGTCAAAAGGCAAACGGCCCGAAAAAAGCGCATTCTCGGCAGCCGAGGGAGAACCGTAGGTGAGGGCGGTCGTCGTGACGATCCCAAGCCGAAAATGGCACTTCTCGGGCGGTCAGGTGAGAACCGGAGAAGAGAGTGGGTCGCTGCGTGAGTCCGGCCGGAAAACGGCTTTCGAAAACGGCGCACAGCTCTCCAGCTCTTCATGAGTCTCTTCCGTGTGCTCTTGCTTACTTCAAAAATACTGTGCGCACTTTGAAAATGAGAGCGCCACTGCCACCAACTGAGTGGATGTGCAAGTACACTTTATTCTGGTACGGCAAAAAAAAAAACATGTTCCCCGAGGTCACACGCGCCACCCCTGGCATCGCTCTGCGCCCCCCTGGGGGGGCGCGCCCCACTATTTGAGAAGTACTGCTGTAGAGTAGCCAACTTTCCCAAGGACCAGAGCTTTGCCCCATAATATGAAGCAGGTGTGTGACAAAATATCGAAATGGTGATATATCGTGATCCTTTGCATCCCAAGAGGTTATCGATACACTTATGCCATGAATCGATCGATCGTTTTAAAAAGGTGTCAATGTTTAAAAAAAAATAAAATAAAAAAGGAACCAGGAACAAATTGCTACCACAATCCTCTCCATAATAGTGTCTAAGTTAACTCCATGGCTGCCATTGACGGCGCTCAACGCCCAATCCATTAAGGCAGGGTAGGGCAAAAGAACATTCATTCATTCGAAACCAGAGCATTCGCAGTCACACTTCCCAATCATAGACTTCAGACTAGCATTGTACTTTGACATATTTATGTAAAATAAATGCTAACTGCACGTTTTTTTTTGCTTTTAACCAAGCATCGAGACTGTTTTATGTCCATCTCCGTAAAGAATTCGAGGATTTAAGCATTTATTCACAAGAATTTTCACCGGAAACGCTGTTTACGTCAGGCGTCCGCTACCTACATTCACTAACAGACTAGCACTGTACTTCGACAAATTTACATAAAATAAATGCTAACTGTATGGGTTTTTTTGCTTTTAACCAAGAATCGAGACTGTTTTACGTCCATATCTGAGAAGAATTCGGGGATTTCAGCATTTAGTTACAAGAATTTTCACCGAAAAAGCTCTGTTTACATCAGGCAGTCGCTAGCTACATTCACTAATAGACTAACATTGTACTTCGACATATTTATGTAAAATTAATGCGAACTGCACTTTTTTTTTTTTTTTTTTTAAGCACAAATCGACTGTTTTACGTCCATACCTATGAAGAATTAGGGGATTTAAGCATTTATTCACACGAATTTTCAACATACAATTTACACATAAAAACTCAAGGACCGTTAGGGGCATAAGTTGTATACAGAATTTAGCAAAAACTTACGGTTACCCCAAAATTCTCCAAAAACTGTCCCATTCATTTCTAATGGGATGCCATTGACAGCCATGTACGTCCAAATTTCCCATTCATTTTCAATGGCAGGAATACAGTAGGTCCTTGTGATTTTGGACCATTTACCATGACAGTCATTGACATTCAACTGGCGCCTAAGTAAGTCGATCCCATTGACAGCCATGAAACAGGAAGTGTCCCCAAATTCCCAAAATGTCCCCAAATCAACAGGAAGTGACCTGATAGATATGTAACTACCACAACAAAGCCCCATCGTAATTTCTACAGAAATTGCAGTTTCTGGTTTCAAGAGATTTTTTTGTTCACAAGTTTACCTTTTTGTTTATGTTTACACTTTTCTTACGGCAGAAAATGCTGTGCTTTGAAAATAAACTATACAGGTTTAAATTAAGCATGACATTTTATTCTAGTAACTGTATTTCTATTTTATCAGCGTCATTCAGTTGAGTAGCTTTGTGTGTGCGGCGTGACTGGATTACACAACAACTTCCGCGTCCCGGTGGCTTTTCCCGCCCACCGGAGCTGTCCGCCCGCCTTCCCGCTGAAACGAGCGGAGCCGAAGTAAGCCGAGCGGAGCCGAAGCGAAACGAGCGGAGCCGAAGCGAGCCTCCAAGTTCCGTGTTGTGTGTCCCAGGCAGGCAAGCAGGGAAGCAGGCAGCGCGCGAGGACCGAGAGACGCCAGCGAACATCCGGCGGGAGGAAGGCAGGAAACGACGAGGACGCGGATCACAGAGGTGGGTGATTTTTCATTTCGTCATTTATTTCATGTAGTTTGAATCTGCTTCCGGACTTAACTTGAGGCGCCCCCGCCCACTCGGGCGCCCCCCTCTTTCTTCTCCCTCGGTCGTCCAAACGCGGATGACGTCACGCTGGCCAACTTTTCCCGTAAGCGCGCGTCGTCGTCGGACGGAGCGCTGCGAACGCCTTCCGCGCCCGTATTGTGTCGTCGTCGTTATCGTGACGCACTTCTACACGATGACATAGGGTGAGTGACACGCGCGCACACGAACACAATGACGTCGACGGGACGTGCGTGTGCGATCACGCGCGCGTCTGTGACGTCGTTGAAATGGTCACACAGCAGGTGGATCACTTCCGGTTGGAGACTTAAGGGGCGGGGCTAGCGGCGACACTTTGCCAATGACCATGCATAGACCATGTCCCAGTATGATGGAGTAAGTGGTGTACTGTATCAACATATACTGAATGTAGTACTATTTAGCTCATTGGGTGCCATTGACGGCGATAGATGTCCAATCGCTGCTAGCTGTCCCAGTCCAAATGGATTGGACGTCTATTGCCGTCAGTGGCACTGAAATATGATTTATTAAATGCTGGCCATCCCTGTTTAAATGGATTTGATGTTTAAAGGTAGTGAATGAGTTAAAAAGGTGTTCTTAAAGCAGTGGTATCAAACTTGCGGCCCAGGGGCCAATTGCAGCCCGAAAAAGATTATTTTGTGGCCCCCAATTTGATATGTTTAGGTTGAGTGTTTCTTTGTTAGTAATCGCTACAGAACCGGCTAGCGTAGCATAGGCTAATTGCAATTTTCAGCGATTTTTGGCAATCTGTTAGCCAAAATTTATTCAGATTAGGGCTGTCAAACGATTAAAATTTTTAATCGAGTTAATTACAGCTTAAAAATTAATTAATCGTAATTAATCGCAATTAATTGTAATTCAAACCATCTCTAAAATATGCCATATTTTTCTGTAAATTTTATATATATTCTGTAAAATAAATTGTTGGAATGGAAAGATAAGACACAAGATGGATATATATACATTCAACATACGGTACATAAGGACTGTAGTGGGCATTTCACTCTACTGTCATTTAAATCTGTCTATGCTGTCCTCACTCCGAAGCGTCTACTTTTTCCAAAGCTAGACAGCTAGTGAACGACGCCTTAATAATTAGACTTCTTCCTTTTTCATCTGATTTATTAATAAAATGGCCTCAAACCATTGTCCTCTTTAGACCGTCGTAAAACTACAAAAAAAAACTACACAAGCATTGCATTAGCAACAACGTTAGCTTAGCACGCTATACAGGTTCACTAAACATAAAGAAAAAGCGTCTCATACAAAAAATATAACATTTTGCTTACTAACATAATATGTACATTCTTTACAACAACCATACTTACGGACAAATCTTGTCCAAGGATCATATAAGCACAACATTATCAGCCCGAGACGTCGTGCAGCCATAATGAACTGGCAAGAAAACAATAAACCATGTCGCAAAGCGACCACAAGAGTTCGCTGTTGGACAGCACAAAAAGCCTTGCTGCAAAACTTACCAAAAGGCAGAATACTTTCTGAGCGGGACATGTGCGTTAATTGCGTCAAATATTTTAACGTGATTAATTTAAAAAAGTAATTACCGCGCGTTACGCGATAATTTTGACAGTCCTAATTCAGATATTAATAGTTAAATATTTTATTTATTTTTCATTTTTAATTTAAAAAGAAAATAGGGAATGAAAGAGTAAAAAAATCTTTTTTTTTAATTTAGATGTATTTTCTTGGTTTTGGTTTTGTTATTTAAAAGAACAAGAAAAACAGTAAAATCTTAAAGCAGCACGAGGTAACTTTTCAACCTTTATAAAATATTTTCATAACATTTGTGATGATATGTCTACTGACAACTAGTTGAATGACACCTCTTTTATATCTTGACGGGGTCTGTATTGCTTTCACTAATTAACTTGGAGGAGGGCGGCAGGCACTCTGCCACACACAAAAAAAATTACAAATGTGCTGACTGCTTCACGGCATAAGTCACTTCAGCCTTTCCCTCATTTGTTATAAAGACGGAAGTCGATGCTAATGCTTTTGCGCGAATTCTGCTAAGATGGCAGAGCAACAGAGACAAAAAGTTTTGTCTGAGGAGGAAAAAAAGTCAGGCTACCAGGATATACAGAATAAACATTAACCCCACCCCCACCCAGGACACATGTTTGCTAACCATCATATGGTATTGTTTAGCAAAAATTGGATTCATTACCTTATTACTTTTCATCCTGCACACAGCTGCTGGAAACAGAAATATTGTTTAGTTCATCTGCAAGTGACCACCATGATTTTACTACACTGTGCGGGTGTGCGCTGGCCCTCATGGAAAACGCTGTCTTCCTTAACTTAGGGCAAAACACTACCGCTTTTTTCCACCGGCGTCGCTAAAATCGACAAACAGAAAAGTTACCAAGTGTTGCATTAAGTATTTTTTTGCACTTGTATCTGTACTTTTACTTAAATAAAAAAAAAAGTGAGTACTTAATATACCACTGCAGAACTGGCTAGCATAGCCCAGGATAATGGCAATTTTAAGTGATTTTTAACATTTTGTTGGCCAAAATATTAAATGTTTTAATCGTTAAATATTTTTTATTAAAAAGAAAATAGGGAATGAAATAGTAAATATTCTTTTTTTGTTTCATATAGAAATTAATTTTCTTTGTTTTGTTTTTGCTATTCAAAACAACACCAGGTAACGGTTCGGTTTTGGTTGATTTTAGCGACGCTGGTGGACAAAAGCGGGAGTGTTTTGCCTTAAGGAAGACTTCGTTTCCCATGAGGACCAGCGCACAGTGTTGTAAAATCATGATCTCCAGGTAGCCTGCAGATGGATTAAACAAATTTGTTTCCAGCGGCAATTTAAAGGGTGAATAGTAATGAGGTAATGAATCCAGTTGTGGCTAAATAATAACATGTTGTTATTATATTATATTATTATTAAATTATTATTTATTATTGTTGTCAACGATGTTGATAATAAGAAAAGTTAGATTTTGTACCGTATTCCCCCACAGAAGAGGTGTCTTTCAAATAGTTGTCAGTTGACATATCATCACAAATGTTATGAAAATATTTTATAAAGGTTGAAAACCTCGGCAGTGTTGCTTTAAAAAACAATAAGGAAAAAGTCAAATTTTAAATATTAAAAGAAATGAGTAAACATTTTTTTTTGATCCAGCATCTTATTTTCTTAAATTTAGTGAACTTTTAATTTAGCCAGAAACAAAAAGCTGATGCACATAATTTACACAAAATGATCTGGCGGGCCGGATTGCCCGGAGTTTGACCCCTGACTCCTATCTTTGAACATTGTCGAGGTTTCGGGTGGTTACTCAATATCGGCAGATACTGAAAATGGATTGAAAAACGAGCTCCTTTTGTGCTTTTTTTTCGTGTGTGGCCATTCCAGCGGCGTTCGTGTGATGAAGAAGGAGCGGTCGCTGTCTCACGGAACGATCATGCAACTGGCCCGGGTTCTGGAAGGAGAAGGAGCCACGGGACGCTTGGGTCAGAGTTTCCGCCCCCGTTTCTCCCAGGGCGCCACGCGAGTTTGTTTCATGTGATCGCGAGCGGCTGACATGGAGCAGGACTTTACCCAATCGCCCTTTGACCTTTGCTAACATCACATCCGAGATGTCCGGCGGCGGGAGGACGCACCGGGTCCGAGACTTTAACCGTTTCATCACCTGCTACCTTTGCGGAGGTTACCTCATCAAGCCCACCACGGTCACCGAGTGCCTGCACACCTGTAAGTCGGCGCTCTCTTCGCTCGGCTTGGTTTGGCTTCGTTTAGCTTAGCATATGCACGTGTCCTCAGTCTGTAAGAGTTGCATCGTGCAGCACTTTGAGGAAAGCAACGACTGTCCCAAATGCGGCATTCAGGTCCACGAGACAAACCCGCTGGAGATGCTCAGGTCAGACTCACTTCCTGTTTTATCACCTGGCTTCCTGTCTTTTGTATGCGTCTCCTTTTACTTTGTATTTTCTCATGTGACTTCCTGTCTTGTAAACTTGAAATGAGCACCCTCTTTCTGAGTTTAAATCTTAAATCCCATCTTCTCCTCGTACCGTAATTTTCCAACTATAAGGCGCACCTGACTATAGCCGCCACCCACCAAATTTGACACAGAAACGGCATTTGTTCATAGATAGCCACACTGGACTATAAGCCGCAGCTGTCCTCACTGTAGTATGGGATATTCACACTAGAGCTGAAACGAATACTCGAGCAACTCGAGTAACTCGAGTTTAAAAACTGATCCGAGTAATTTTATTCACCTCGAGTAATCGTTTATTTTGACAACTCTTAAGCATCACGTTTTGCTCGGACTACTTTTAATGCGGGACAACGCGCTGATGTCACGTGCGGAGAGGAAGAAGGGGGGGGGGGGGGGGGGACTTACTGCAGCCAACAGCCGCTACAAACGACGCCGACGTTGCTAAATACTAGCCCGCACGATGTTACGTTGGTTGCAGGTAGCGTCTGATGGGTCTCATAGAGATCGCATGTATGTTGAACTAGATGCAAAATGACAGACTCGGCCGCATCTGGGCAGCGTTAGTAAACAGCCGCCATCTTAAAGCAGTAGAGCGCTAAGCGCTAATAAAGAGCGCTAAGCGCTAATAAATAAGATTAACGCTACTGTCACTACTAGTTCACGTAACGTTAGCCCTGCGGAGGGCTAGGTTTCTATTAATTATGACCACTGTCGATCCGTGACTAACGTGTCTTACATACAGGCTTTAAACTAACATAGCATTGTGGAGTGATGAGGGTGTAAAATAAAAACTTAATCATGCTAACTATCAATTTTAGCTCAGTAGTCATTGCTGGATAAAACACCAAGTAGCACTGGTCCCTAATGTGCTCCAATACAGCCTGTATCATACATTTATTTTGAACACTGCAAAAACTCAAAATCCTATCAGGACTTACAGTTTAGACTAACTTAAAACTTAACTAGAACTTAAAAATAGCTTGACTCAAATAGAAATTCAATGGAAACACGTGGGAAAAAATCCTAACTTTTAAGTGATGTGTGTTATCAAGCGTAACAGCATTTTTAGGTAAGATATATATATATATATATATATATATATATATATATATTTTTTTTAATAAGATCTAAAAGTTTTTTGAGTGAAAGCAGTGAATTAGTCTTTTTTAAATTCTAGTTACATCTGAGATGCAATTGTTGGCTGTTTTCAACAATATACATCGAAAATAAAGACATTGATTGACTGAAAATGGTTCAAGATTAGATGAAATGTCTTGTTTTCTCATGTATATTTATAATTGGTCTTCACCTAAA
The DNA here is from genome assembly GCF_030265065.1 of Corythoichthys intestinalis. Lineage (NCBI taxonomy): Eukaryota > Metazoa > Chordata > Actinopteri > Syngnathiformes > Syngnathidae > Corythoichthys > Corythoichthys intestinalis. Next base: position 53,104,390 of record NC_080404.1, on the reverse strand, counting down.
AATATATTTGTTTTATCCGATTACTCGATTAATCGATAGAATTTTCAGTCGATTACTCGATTACTAAAATATTCGATAGCTGCAGCCCTAATTCACACCAAAAGATATTAACCGGTAACACTTTATTTGATAGCGGTATCATAAGACTATCATAAGACCAAATGAACCACCATGAATCTTTGAACCAATTGGCTTTCAAGCTTTATTGCTTCAAGAAGCTTCATGGATTGAGACTGTTTAACGTCCATATCTATGAAGCATTCAGGGACCTAAGCATTTATTCACAAGAATTTTCACTGGAAAAGCTCTGTTTACAGATGGCAGCTGCCACATTCACTGACGGACTAGCATCGTACATCGACATAGTTACGTAAAATAAATGCTAACTGCATGTTGTTGTTTTTTTTTTTTTTTTTGCTTTTAACCGAGAATTGAGACTGTTTTACGTCCATCTCTATAAAAAAATCAGGGATTTAAGCATTTATTCACGAGAATTTTCACCGAAAAGCTCTGTTTACACATTGCGGCCGCCACATTGACTGACAGGCTAACATCGTACTTCGACATATTTACGTAAAATAAATCAAATAAATGCTAAATGCACGTTTTTTTTTTTTTTTTTTTTTTTTTTTTTTGCTTTTAACCAAGAATCGAGACTTATACCACCATATCTGTAAAGAATTCAGGGATTTAAGCATTATTCACAACAATTTTCAATGGAAAAAGCTCTTTGTTTACATATGGCGGCCGCTAATTTCCTAACTGACTAGCCTCATAGTTCGCTATATTTACGTAAAATAAATGCTACTTGCACATTTGTTTTGCTTTCAACCAAAAATCGAGACTGTTTTATGTCCATATCTATAAAGAATTCAGGGATTTAAGCATTTATTTATGAGAATTTTCACCGGAAAAGCTCTGTTTATAGATGGCGGCCGCCACATTGACTGACAGACTACCATCGTACTTCGACATATTTACGTAAAATAAATGCTAATGGCGCATTTTTTGGTTTTTTTTTTTTTTTGCTTTAACCAAGAATCGAGACTGTTATACCACCATATCTGTAAAGAATTCAGGGATTTAAGCATTATTCACAAGAATTTTCAACGGAAAAAGTTCTTTGTTTACATATGGCGGCCGCTAATTTCCTTACTGACTGGCCTCATAGTTCGCAATATCTACGTAAAATAATGCTACTTGCACATTTATTTTGCTTTCAACCAAAAATCGAGACCGTTTTGTGTCCATATCTATAAAGAATTCAGAGATTTAAGCATTTATTTACGAGAATTTTCACCGGAAAAGTTCTGTTTATGGATGGCGGCCGCCACATTGACTGACAGACTAGCATCGTACTTCGACATATTTACGTAAAATAAATGCTAATGGCACATTTTTTTTTTTTTTTTTTTTTTTTTTGCTTTTAACCAATAATCGAGACTGTTATACCACCATATCTGTAAAGAATTCAGGGATTTCAGCATTATTCACAAGAATTTTCAATGGAAAAAGCTCTTTGTTTACATATGGCGGCCGCTAATTTCCCTACTGACGAGCCTCATAGTTTGCAATATTTACGTAAAATAAATGCTACCTGCAGTTTTTTGGCTTTTAACCAAGGATCGAGACTGTTTTACGTCTATCTATAAAGAATTCAGGGATTTAAGCATTCACAAGAAAAGCTGTGTTTATAGATGGCGGCCACCACATTGACTGACAGACTAGCATCGTACTTCGACATATTTACGTAAAATAAATGCTAGCCACACGTTTTTTTTTTTTTTTATTATTATTTTTTATATTTTTTATATTTTATTTTATTTCATTGATTATTGATTTGGGTGGATACACAGCCCTCTATTCTGCTTCATTTCACATGGCTGAATCCAGCTGTTCCCTGTTAAGACCAACATGAGCAAAGTTTTTTTTAATGCATTCGTAATTTAGTTTATAGGTATATTTTGCCGTTTTTTTTTTTGTGGGAATATGTGTCTGAACCATTTGATAAGTACATTGTAAAAATAAATAAATAAAAGATAAATTTAAAAAAAGTTTGCGTTTTGTAGCATTTAAGCTAGCACACTTTTGCTATATAAGTCAATTGTTCTTTTATTTTTATACCGTTTGAGGCTCAGTTCAGGTTAATTTTTTTATGTTCCTTATCCGATTACTCGATTATTCAAACTAACTAGTTCATCGATTAATCGACTACTAAAATAATCGATAGCTGCTGCCCTACTTTTAACCAAGAATTGAGACTGTTTTACATCAATATCTATAAAGAATTTAAGCTCGGTCAGCTTTTAGGGCCACGCCAACTATGCAGGCCCCCTATTAATCGGCCCCACGTCCCGTCAATATAATTATGAAGCCTATGACAAAACTTAAAAGGGCTACTAAAAACAGCACTGATTGTGAGCCTTGTATCGCAAACTGTATCACATCGGGAGCGACTCAGGTGGTATCGGTGCAACACTAGTACAGTGCCTTGCAAAAGTATTCGGCCCCCTTGAATCTTGCAACCTTTCGCCACATTTCAGGCTTCAAACATAAAGATATGAAATTTAATTTTTTTTATCAAGAATCAACAACAAGTGGGACACAATCGTGAAGTGGAACAACATTTATTGGATAATTTAAACTTTTTTAACAAATAAAAAACTGAAAAGTGGCGCGTGCAATATTATTCGGCCCCTTTACTTTCAGTGCAGCAAACTCACTCCAGAAGTTCAGTGAGGATCTCTGAATGATCCAATGTTGTCCTAAATGACCGATGATGATAAATAGAATCCACCTGTGTGTAATCAAGTCTCCGTATAAATGCACCTGCTCTGTGATAGTCTCAGGGTTCTGTTTAAAGTGCAGAGAGCATTATGAAAACCAAGGAACACACCAGGCAGGTCCGAGATACTGTTGTGGAGAAGTTTAAAGCCGGATTTGGATACAAAAAGATTTCCCAAGCTTTAAACATCTCAAGGAGCACTGTGCAAGCCATCATATTGAAATGGAAGGAGCATCAGACCACTGCAAATCTACCAAGACCCGGCCGTCCTTCCAAACTTTCTTCTCAAACAAGGAGAAAACTGATCAGAGATGCAGCCAAGAGGCCCATGATCACTCTGGATGAACTGCAGAGATCTACAGCTGAGGCGGGAGAGTCTCTCCATAGGACAACAATCAGTCGTACACTGCACAAATCTGGCCTTTATGGAAGAGTGGCAAGAAGAAAGCCATTTCTCAAAGATATCCATAAAAAGTCTCGTTTAAAGTTTGCCACAAGCCACCTGGGAGACACACCAAACATGTGGAAGAAGATGCTCTGGTCAGATGAAACCAAAATTGAACTTTTTGGCCACAATGCAAAACGATATGTTTGGCGTAAAAGCAACACAGCTCATCACCCTGAACACACCATCCCCACTGTCAAACATGGTGGTGGCAGCATCATGGTTTGGGCCTGCTTTTCTTCAGCAGGGACAGGGAAGATGGTTAAAATTGACGGGAAGATGGATGCAGCCAAATACAGGACCATTCTGGAAGAAAACCTGTTGGTATCTGCACAAGACCTGAAACTGGGACGGAGATTTATCTTCCAACAGGACAATGATCCAAAACATAAAGCCAAATCTACAATGGAATGGTTCAAAAATAAACGTATCCAGGTGTTAGAATGGCCAAGTCAAAGTCCAGACCTGAATCCAATCGAGAATCTGTGGAAAGAGCTGAAGACTGCTGTTCACAAACACTCTCCATCCAACCTCACTGAGCTCGAGCTGTTTTGCAAGGAAGAATGGGCAAGAATGTCAGTCTCTCGATGTGCAAAGCTGATAGAAACATACCCCAAGCGACTTGCAGCTGTAATTGGAGCAAAAGGTGGCGCTACAAAGTATTAACGCAAGGGGGCCGAATAAAATTGCACGCCCCACTTTTCAGTTTTTTATTTGTTAAAAAAGTTTAAATTATCCAATAAATTTTGTTCCACTTCACGATTGTGTCCCACTTGTTGTTGATTCTTGACAAAAAATTAAAATTTTATATCTTTATGTTTGAAGCCTGAAATGTGGCGAAAGGTTGCAAGGTTCAAGGGGGCCGAATACTTTTGCAAGGCACTGTACTGTACTTGTCTTGCGACAAGCACCGTTTCTCTTCATCTCGGTTCCCGACTAATTTCCTTGCTTTCAGGCTGGACAACACTCTGGAGGAGATCATTTTCAAGTTGGTTCCGGGCCTCCGAGAGCGTAAGTGTCGCGTTTGACGACGTCGTCTACGCTGATGCTGACTGATGTCGTTTTTGCGATCCAGAGGAGGAGGAACGAGAGGTGGAATTCTGGAGGGAAAATCGGCGTGACGAGAACCTACCGGGTAAGAGCGTCGATCGCAACGATGACTCTGTGACCGTTGGTGACTTGTCACGATGGTCATTGCAACTGCAGCCGGCGACGCGGTGGGAGCGGGGCTTCCCATCGGGGAGGACGACGGCGGCAACGACGACTACCACAGGAGCGACCCTCAGATCGCTGTCTGCCTCGACTGTTTGTGCAACACGGGCCACGCCGGCGAGACCAACGTCACGGTACAAAACAAATATAACCACGTAAAAATTTGGCGTCTTGATTGTTATAAGTCACGCAGGCCACAATATTAACATTTGCTAGACAAGTGTGATTGAACGAACCCAGTCCAAATGGATTGGACATCTACTGCTGTCAATGGTGGCCAATTAGTGCCCTATAAAGTCTTAAGTGTTCAGTGCATGTCGTTTCTTTGCTACTCAGGACCTGATGAAGAAATTCATCCGTTGTTCCAGTCGCGTGACGGTGGGAACCATCAAGAAGTTTCTAAGCCTCAAACTCAAACTACCCAGCTCCTACGAGGTCATTAGCTTTAGCGTTAGCGCGCTAACGTGTTGATGGACTGGAATGTGACTCGGTGTGTGTGTATGTGCGTGCGGAGCAGCTGGACGTGTTGTGTAACGGTGAGATCATGGGTCGAGATCACACGCTGGAGTTCATCTACATGACAAGATGGCGGCTGCGTGCCCACAACGTAAGAACATTGCCGCCACGTCGCAGCAAAAATATCACTGAAAAAATATTTAATTAAAAAATTATCTATATACAGTGGTATGAAAAAGCATCCGAATGTTTTGGAATGTCTTCTATTTCTGCATAAAATCACCATCAAATGTGATCTGGTTTTTGTCAAAATCGCACAGATGAAAAAAAACTGTCTGTTTTAACTAAAACCACCCAAACTTTTATAGGTTTTCATATTTTAATGACAATAGTTTGCAAACAATGACAGAAGAGGGAAGAATAAGTAAGGGAACCGTCACATTTTATATTTTGTGGCCTTTTGTGACGCTTTCTGTTGCTGCAGATCATACTGGCACATCGATCAGGATTAATCTTGGCCCATTCTTCTCTACAAAACTGCTGTAGTTCATTCCTGGGATGTCTGGCATGAATCACTGTCTTTAGGTCATGCCGCAGCATCTCAATGGAGTTCAAGTCTGGACTTTGACTTGGCCACTCCAGAACATGTATTTTGTTCTTCTGAAACTATTCTGACGTTGATTTACTTCTGTGTTTTGGATCATTGTGTTGTTGCAGCATCCATCCTCTTTTTAGCTTCAACTCTCTGACATACAGCCTCAGGTTTCCTTACAAAATTTCCTGATAAACTTTTGAATTCATTATTCCATTAATGATTGCAAGCTGTCCAGGCCCTGAGGCAGCAAAACTGCCCCAAATCATGACGCTCCCTCCACCATGTTTAACGGTGGGGATGAGGTGGTGATGTTGGTGAGCTGTTCCATTTTTCCTCGACACATGACGTTGTGTGTTACTCCCAAAAAATTCAACTTTGATTTAATCAGTCCACAAAATATTTTGCCAAAACATCTGTGGAGTGTCCAAGTGCCTTTTTGCCAACACTAAATGAGCAACAATGTTTTTTTTAGACAGCCTTGCATGAACACCATTCTTGGCCACAGTTTTACATATACAGTTGATGTGTGCACGGAGATACTGGACCATGCCAGTGATTTCTGTAAGTCTTCAGCAGACACTGTGGGGTTCTTTTTTACCTTTCTGAGTATTCTGCGCTGAACTCTTGGCATCATCTTTGGTGGACAGCCACTCCTTGGGAGAGGAGCAATAGTGCCAAACTCTCCATTCGTCGACAACTTCTCTGACTGTTGATTGACGACGAACATCCAGACTTTTAGAGATGGTTTTTTATCCTTTCCCAGCTTTATACAAATCAACACTCCTTGAGCGCAGGTCTTCAGACAGGTCTTCTAGACGAGCCATGATGCTGTCAGACATTGCTTCTCATCAAGACATTTCTTACCAGGTTTGTGTTTTATAGTGGGCTGGGCAACTTTAAACCACTCATCAGTGATTGGGCACACACCTTGGTAAAAAATTGTTTCAATTGCTCTTTAAGTCTCCTTTGGCAGAGGATTCACTTATTTTCCCTTCTTATGTCTTCGTTTGCATGCTGTCCTCAATAAAATATGAAAATCTACAAATGGTTTAATAAGTGGTCTATAAGTTGTTTTAGTTAAAGCAGACACTGTATTTTCATCTGTGGGATTTTGACAAAGATCAGATAACATTTGATGGTGATTTTATGCAGGAATTTGAAAAATTCCAAAAGGTTCAGATACTTTTTCATACCACTTTACCTTCGCGGGCCATTCAAAATAATGTCGCGGGCCCTCGACTTGTCACCTGTGATTTAGTAGATTGGATTACTTGTACATTTTTCAAATATTTGAAACATTTTCTGTGGAATATTGAGTATATTGAACATTTTATTTGACAGGGGTGTCATAATGCTGTCATAATTATGACATGACACTGTCATGAGTATAACTGAATACTTATGACAGATAACATAAAGTGTCATCCGGCAAATTTTGTCTCTTACTCCATTTATGTCCAGTCTGCATATTTTACATCTGTTCAAAAGTGACATCATTTGCCGGCAGACACTTCATGACATCTGTCATAGGCATTCATAAATGCTCATGACAGTCTCATGTCATAATTATGACGGTCTTATGACAGTCTTACGATGCCACTGTCCAATAAAGTGTTACCAAATATTTGATGTGGCCCACTTCCTGTTGATAAATCGAGTTCGAGACCCCATTTCATGTATAATTGTCGTATGATTTCACAGTATCTTCTATTTTTATAATGTGTTCCTTTGCTTTTTATGCCTCGCAGACGTATCCCATGGTCCTCGAGTACCGACCGCGCATCGACTTTGGATGAAGTGAAGCACGCGCGCACGCAAGTGTCGACGTATTTACAGGGTTTCATGAAGATATTTTTGTAGCGTGTAAACACGTTGAAGAGTTTTTATGCTATGAGATGGTAATAACGGGAGTAATATATGAAGTATAAAGAAATATGTACGTGCCTCAGAGTTCGCTCGGCTTATTAAATGTTTTTACTGTCGCCTGACTGGTCATTTGACTCGGTATCACTTTTGGTGCTTGTCAAGATTTCAATTTGCTTTTTTAATCAACAAATTTGATGGAAATTATCACTAGTAGACGTCCAATCCATTTGAAGTGGGAGGGATGGTAGTGAATGAACAGCACTCTCAGTTCAAAATGGATTGGACGTCCATGGCTGCTCATGTGTTAACCCCTTAATGCTTGAATTTACATTTAATTTACAACAAAAAAAGCATTGGGGGAATACATAAGGGTCACATGATTGAACGTCAATGACACTGAAAGAATTCATCAATATTTTCTTTATTATACAGGTAGTCCCCGGGTTAAGAATTAGTTACGTTCCTCCGCTGGCGACGTAACTTGAATTTCTGCGCAAGTCGGAATGAACCCTTTAAAAATTCAAAATAACTCAAAAAAGTCCAAAAGTATTGTATTTTGTTTGATGGTGGAGGATACACTGCCCTCTGGTGGCAGCGCTGGATCTGGCTGCACTGTCGTTCAATAATGCATACTAGTGCTGCAACGATTAATCGATTAACTCGAGTATTTGATTAGAAAAAAAATATTCGAATTAAATTTGGTCCTTCGAGTATTCGTTTAATTAAATTGCTGTTGTAATGGTTTATTTTGAAAGTGTTGCATTTAGTTTTATTGATCAGGGTGGATACAATGCCCTCTGGTCTGCCTCTTTTCACATGGCTCAATCCAACTGCTTCCTGTTAAGACCAACGTAAGCTAAGTTTTTGTTTGAGCTAATGTTTTTTTAATGCATTCATAATTTAGTTTATAGATGTATTCAGTCACTTTTTGTGGAATATGTGTCTCAACCATTTGTAAAGAGCATTGTAAAAAAAAAAACTTTTAGCATTTTAAGCATTTTATAGCATACTTTTTCTGTGCAAGTTAGCCAATTGTTTTGTTGTACATAGATCCTCATTAAAAAAAAAAAAAAAAAAACCGTTTGAGGCTCAGCTGAGGTATTCCGATTACTCGATTATTCGAACTAACTCGTCCATCGATTAATCGACTACTAAAATATTCGACAGCTGCAGCCCTAATGCATACATAAGCACTCAGACGTCTCGATTACTTGGTAATCGCTGTATTCGCAGTCATTTTTAACACAAAGTTGCCAATTTCTCATGTGGTTGAAAATTTGACAGAACACCGGGCACATGAAGAGGGCAATAAGCCGAGTATAGGGGGGGGGGGTGCAAACAAGCTGCCACAAAATGCAAGCCACCTCCGTATTAAAATGATTCCAGTATTTGACATAATACAAAACACGATGTTTACTCCTAAGTCCCATAGTCCCACAGTAGTAGGGCTTGTTTTGGCCAATATGCGTGGTGAACGGGAACCTTTTGAAACCCAAAAAGGCTCACACACCTCTTTCTGGTGCAGCAACAATTTTCTGCAGCCGTTTGGCTGGAGTGATGTGAAAAATAAACTAGATAATCTGCAAAATCAGCTGAATCCGCAGTCCATCTGTATGCTATAAAGCAATGCTGTATTGTGAGACACTGACCCGGGTTACGTCACATTCGCATTCGTCCTAAACCCGAGACTGTAGCTGGAAGTCACTCATTTTCATGGAGTGGGATTCAAAAATAGAATACAGTGGGGCAAATAAGTATTTAGTCAACCACTAATTGTGCAAGTTCTCCCACTTGAAAATATTAGGCCTGTAATTGTCAACATGGGTAAACCTCAACCATGGCAGACAATGTGGGGAAAAAAACAAAATCATATTGTTTGATTTTTAAAGAATTTATTTGCAAATCATGGTGGAAAATAAGTATTTGATCAATACAAATAGTTCATCTCAATACTTTGTTATGTACCCTTTGTTGGCAATAACAGAGGCCAAACATTTTCTGTAACGCTTGACAAGCTTTTCACACACTGTCGCTGGTATTTTGGCCCATTCCTCCATGCAGATCTCCTCTACAGCAGAGATGTTTTGGGGCTGTCGTTGGGCAACACGGACTTTCAACTCCCTCCACAGATTTTCTATGGGGTTGAGATCTGGAGACTGGTTAGGCCACTCCAGGACCTTGAAATGCTTCTTACCAAGCCACTCCTTTGTTGCCCTGGCTGTGTGTTTGGGATTATTGTCATGCTGAAAGACCCAAACACATCTCATCTTCAATGCCCTTGCTGATGGAAAGAGATTTTCACTCAAAATCTCTCGATACATGGCCCCATTCATTCTTTCCTTTACACAGATCAGTCGTCCTGGTCCCTTTGCAGAAAAACAGCCCCAAAGCATGATATTTCCTCCCCCATACTTCACAGTGGGTATGGTGCATTTCAGTATTCTTTTTCCTCCAAACAAAAGAACCTGAGTTTCTACCAAAAAGTTCTATTTTGGTTTCATCTGACCATAACACATTCTCCCAGTCCTCCTCTGGATCATCCAAATGTTCTGTAGCGAACTGCAGACGGGCCTGGACGTGTAATTTCTTCAGCAGGGGGACACGTCTGGCAGTGAAGGATTTGAGTCCCTGGCGTCGCATGGTGTTACTGATCGTAGCCTTTGTTACTGTGTTCCCAGCTCTCTGTAGGTCATTCACTAGGTCCCCCTGTGTGGTTCTGGGATTTTTGCTCACCGTTTTATTGTTATCATTTTGACGCCACGGGGTGAGGAGGGAGTTGAAAGTCTGTGTTGCCCAACGACAGCCCCAAAAGATCACTGCTCTAGAGGAGATCTGTATGGAGGAATGGGCCAAAATACCAGCAACAGTGTGTGAAAAGCTTGTGAAGAGTTACAGAAAACGATTGGCCTCCGTTATTGCCAACAAAGGGTACACAACAACCGAACCAATCATTTTCAAAGTATCGGAATCGGCAAAAAAAATGTCGGACTTGCCTTTTTTTTTGCCTTTTTTATATATATATTTAAATCGTTTTCTAATTGTATTTAACGTTACAGACAAAATGTCTTACACTCATCCAGAGTAGTTTTGGCTTAAAGTAGGGCTATCAAATTCATTGCGTTAACGGCGGCAATTTTTTTTTTAAAATTAATCACGTTAAGTAATTAACGCATGCACTGCACGATCCACCCATACATTGTCGCATTCAATCTATAAAGACGCCGTTTTACCTATAGATAGCGCTAAAAGGCAGCGTATAATGAGTAGAGAGAATTTTGACAGCCTTTGGATCCATTTTTTATGTGGCTAAAGCCTTGCAATCCCTCTCTCAGCTATTAAAAATAACAGGAGGCAATGTGGGGAAGAAAGGTAGTAGTTGATCATTTTCTAAACACCCTATGTTCTTTCCCAACGCAGAGAAGATATATCAATTGGTACCACGACGCACAGTCATGGTTGCACTTCCCATCATGCATTTGGGCAGAAGTTAAATGGCTGCAGTATCATTTACTGAAAGCTCAACAAATACACTAGATGGCAATATTTAGTCACAATACACAAAGTCACATTTATCCTTTAAGAATTACAAGTCATTCTATCCGTGGATCCCTCTCACAGAAAGAATGTTAATAATGTAAATGCCATCTTGAGGATTTATTGTCATAATAAACAAATACAGTACTGATGTACTGTATGTTGAATGTATATATTCGTCCGAGTTTTATTCATTTTTTTCTTAATGCATTGCCAAAATGTATATGATCGGGAAAAATGATCGGGAATGATCGGGAGCAAAAAAACATGATCGGAACAACCCTAATTGAGATGAATTTTTGGTATTGACCAAATACTTATTTTCCACCATGATTTGCAAATAAATTCTTTAAAAAGCAAACAATGTGATTTTCAGTTGTTGTTTTTTTTGGCCTCTCATGGTTGAGGTTTACCCATGTTGACAATTACAGGCCTCTCTAATATTTTCAAGTGGGAGAACTTGCACAATTAGTGGTTGACTAAATACTTATTTGCCTCACTGTATATAAAACTATCGCTTCCACACACATCCAAGCGGTCCATTTCATTCAGAAGCATAAAACACCGCGTGAAATATGAAATAAACATGGTTTTTGGTGTCATACGCACTTTAAATTCATAGGATGATTGGATATCTAACAATGTCAGTTGCATTGAAGGAGTTAAATGTCACCCTGTGATGCAATGTGTTCCTTAACCTCCTTGCAACTAAATTCACCGAGCACTCGCTCCATCTACAGTTACGAGAGTTCAAAGGTCATGGAATGTTGTTTGGAGAATCTTGTGACCTCAGTGCGTCGACGTGCATTCTTTCCGTCGCGCGCGTTCGAGGAAGTTTTGCGGCGATGACATGATCAGCGCTCGGCGCCGTTGAAGTTCTGGGGTCGAAAGGTCAATTTCTTTGGGTGCGTGACAGCCTTGACATTCTCTGGAGACGACGGCGTGACATTCGGGAGCTCGGCCCGATGACGTCGTCGTGTCAGTTGGGCTAAAACAAAGTAGTAATATTCCGGATGTTGTAATATCTCTTAATTTTATAAGATTAAAGTGGTAATGTTATGACAATAATGTGATATAACGAGCTAAATGTTGTAATATTACAAGATTAAAGTTGTAATTTTGGGAGATTAACATTACGTAGCAAAGTGTCATAATATTGTGAGAATCAAGTTGTAGTTGGAGAAAAGTCATAATTATATCTTAATATTACGCGATTATAGTGGCAATATTATTGGTCATAACATTACAAGATTTCAGTTGTAATATGAGAAAAGTTAAGCAAAATGTAACAGGAAGATTAAAATAGTAATTTTACGAGAACATTACGAGCAAACGGTTGTAATATTGCGAGATTAAAGCGGTAATATTATTTGACGTTAAATCACGAGATTTAAGTGGTAATATTATGAGTCGCATAATGCCAGATTAAAGTTTTAATATGAAAGTTTATTAAAGTTGTCATATGAGAAGTCATAATTTTACGAGATTAAAGTAATAATATGAGAAAAGTCATATTACGAGCGAAAAATTGTAATAAGCAAGATTAAAGTCTTAATATTAAGAGAATAATGTAACATTACGAGCCAAGTATTGTAATATTGCGAGATTAAAGTGGTAATATTATTTGACATACTATTACAAGATTTAAGTGGTAATATTACAAGTCGCAATAATGCGAGATTAAAGTGTTAATATGAAAAAAATAATATAAGCAAATATAAGAAAATGCAATATTGCAAGACTAAAGTTTTAATATGAGAAGTCATAATGTTATGAGCAAAATGTAATATTGAAGATTAAAATCATAATATTACGAGATTAAAGTAGTAATATAGTAGTAAAACAGTAATAGTATATATAGTAGTAATATGAGTCTCAAACTCACAATAATGCCAGATGAAAGTTTTAATATGAGAAAAATGTCATAAGCAAAAAAATTGCATTATCGCGAGACTAAAGTTTTAGTATGAGAAAAGTCATATGAGCAAAATGTTGTCATATTGCAAGATTTAACATCATAAAATTACAAGAATAATGTAACATGAGCAAAATGAAATATTGTGCGATTAAAGTAGTCATGTATGAGTCATAATACTGCGAGATTAAAGCTTTAATATGAGAGAAGTCATAATACTACAAGCAAAAAATTGTAATATTACAAACATAAAGTCGTAATATAGTAATAGTATATATAGTAGTAATATGAGCCGCAAACTCACAATAATGCCAGATGAAAGTTTAATATGAGAAAAATATCATAAGCAAAAAAAGTGCATTATCACGAGACTAGTTTTAGTATGAGAAAAGTCAATATTATGAGCAAAATGTTGTCATATTGCAAGATTTGACATAAAATTACAAGAATAATGTAACGAGCAAAATGTAATATTGCGTGATTAAAGATTAAAGTAGTCATGTATGAGTCATAATACTGCGAGATTAAAGATGTAATATGAGAAAAGTCATAATACTACAAGCATAAAATTGTAATATTACAAAATTAAAGTCTTAATTTTGGGAGATTAATGTAAACTCACCTCATCATTTCTGCGTTTTATATATTTTCATTACTATTAAAGATGTAATATGAGATGAAAGTAGTCATGTACGACTCACAATGCTGCAAGATTAAAGCTGTAATATGAGAAAAGTCATAATACTACAAGCAAAAAATTGTGATATCACAAAATTAAAGTCTTACTTTTGGGAGATTAATGTAACATTACCAGCAAAATGTCATCATATTGTGAGATTAAAGTTGTGTTAGGAGAAATGTCATAATATTACAAACAAAATATTGTAATATTTAGAGATTTAAGTGGTGATATTATGAGTCGCAAAATGCCAGATTAAAGTTTTAATATGAAAGTTTATTAAAGTTGTCATACGGAAAGTCATAATATCACGAGACTAAAGTACTAATATGAGAAAAGTCATATTATTACGAGCAAAAAATTGTAATATGCAAGATTAAAGTCGTAATAGTAAGAGAATCATGTAACATTACGAGCAAAGTGTTGTAACATTGCGAGATTAGAGTGGAAATATTATTTGACGTAATATTACAAGATTTAAGTGGTAATTTTATGACTTGCAAGAATGCGAGACCAAAGTTTTAATATAGGAAGTCATAATGTTATGAGCAAAATGTAATATTGCAAGATTAAAATCATAATATGACAAGAATAATGTAACATGAGTAAAGTGTCGTCATATTGCAAGATTAAAATTGTCATACGAGAAGTCATCATATTACGAAATTAAAGTAGTAATATGAGTCGCAAACTCGCAATAATGCCAGATGAATGTTTTAATATGAGAAAAATGTCATGAGCAAAAAAATTGCTTTATCGCGAGACTAAAGTTTTAGTATGAGAAAAGATAACATGAGCAAAAATGTCATATTGCAAGATTTAAAATCATAAAATGACAAGAATAATGTAACATGAGCAAAATATAATATTGCACGATTAAAGATGTAATATTATGAGATTAAAGTAGTCATGTATGAGTCATAGTACTGCGAGATTAAAGATGTAATATGAGAAAAGTCATAATACTACATGCAAAAAATGGTAATATTACAAAATTGAATTCTTAATTTGGGGAGATTAATGTCAACTCACCTCATCATTTCTGCATTTTATATATTTTCTCTACTATTAAAGACGTAATATTATGAGATTAAAGTAGTCATGTATGAGTCAATACTGCAAGATTAAAGCTGTAATAGGAGAAAAGTCATAATACTACAAGCAAAAAAATTTAAGTGGCTAAGCTAGGGCGAATCAATGGTGGTTGAAATCAACTCCATTGACTGATTAAACCCCAACTAACTCGAAGATTAAGTCATATGTGAAAAATTCAATTACATGCAATGACATTTTACTGTTGTCATTCTTTTGTTGAGGCAGCAAAAGGAAAAAAATGGTAAAAAGTAACTGATCAATTACTTTGAAAGTAACTTACATTGATAATCAAGTAATCAGCAACTACTTTTTTGAGGCGTAATCAGTAATTAAATTACTTTTTCCAAGTAATCTGTGACAACACTGACGCCATGATTTTAAGATGACCCCCTCTGTTTCAAGACTCAAGTTTTGAACACCAATTTTTATACAGAAAATAATTACAGTACATCTGAAACAAATTATTATAACAATATGAGAGAAAAAGCATGTTATTATGCCTCATTCAAATTTAATATCTGAACATTTAAATATGTAAACTTAAGTGCAATCACATTCGTAAATGAATGGCTTCTGGTTTTTTAAATAAAACAACAAAATTGCAATAACTGCATTAACCAGCAAAGTGAGGTCTAACTGTAACTGTAGTCTTGAAACAAATCTGAATAAGGAAAAACACTGCAATAAAATAATGCTAATTGGTTAAACGAGAGTAGCTGAGATCTGTCATGACAGAACATCGCTTCAAGGATATCTGGCGCCATTTAGCGTCGTGAATGGGTATAATATCTAGACCCCGAATATAAGACGACTTCCACTTTTTCAGTCTTATTTCAATGCAAAAAACACCATATTATATTCGTGCCAATACGCTAAAATGTATGGATGTGGCATGGCTAAATCGTAAATATTAAGAATTTGCTTAACTTTACGTATTTGTCGTAATATCGTTCAAGTCTCGTAATATTACGAAATTAAAGTGGTAATATCATGACAAAAAAATGTTACAATCTCGTAATATTAGGATTTCTTATAGGCCTATTCTTCTTTTCGTTTCTTCTTTCCAGAGTTCATCCATCAGTCTGTCTATAAAGAGAAGAGTCATTGCACTTAGCGGTCATTTTAGCAATGCATAACACAAATTTTTCATTTTCCAACCTGCTCAGGTCGTGTCGACGACAGGTCGCCGACCCCCTCTGCGGTAATGCGAAGCACGTTTACGCCATGATGTTCTCACGCCGTCGAGTCCATTCTAGGACATTTGTCTCTTCGCGCTCGTCAGCCGCTCACGCCTTTCCAAGAAATATCTGCACGTTGCATGAACACGCGTGGCCGAGGCCCGACACGGCATCGGCATGCGTGTTCTCACCTTCCCAAAATATGTCAGCGTCGTCGTCATCTGGAGGCGCGAATGGAATGCGTGCTAGCTATTTCGGGGTTCACAACGTTTGAGTCTAAAACTGCATTTGGACCACATTGCACAAAAAAAGCGAATCAAGTATGTTTAATATAACTATGCATGTACAGTGCCTTGCAAAAGTATTCGGCCCCCTTGAATCTTGCAACCTTTCGCCACATTTCAGGCTTCAAACATAAAGATATAAAATTTTAATTTTTTTGTCAAGAATCAACAACAAGTGGGACACAATCGTGAAGTGGAACTAAATTTATTGGATAATTTAAACTTTTTTAACAAATAAAAAAACCGAAAAGTGGGGCGTGCGATATTATTCGGCCCCCTTGCGTTAATACTTTGTAGCGCCACCTTTTGCTCCAATTACAGCTGCAAGTCGCTTGGGGTATGTTTCTATCAGTTTTGCACATCGAGAGACTGACATTCTTGCCCATTCTTCCTTGCAAAACAGCTGGAGCTCAGTGAGTTTGGATGGAGAGTGTTTGTGAACAGCAGTCTTCAGCTCTTTCCACAGATTCTCGATTGGATTCAGGTCTGGACTTTGACTTGGCCATTCTAACACCTGGATACGTTTATTTTTTAACCATTCCATTGTAGATTTGGCTTTATGTTTTGGATCGTTGTCCTGTTGGAAGATAAATCTCCGTCCCAGTCTCAGGTCTTGTGCAGATACCAACAGGTTTTCTTCCAGAATGTTCCTGTATTTGGCTGCATCCATCTTCCCGTCAATTTTAACCATCTTCCCTGTCCCTGCTGAAGAAAAGTAGGCCCAAACCATGATGCTGCCACCACCATGTTTGACAGTGGGGATGGTGTGTTCAGGGTGATGAGCTGTGTTGCTTTTACGCCAAACATATCATTTTGCATTGTGGCCAAAAAGTTCAATTTTGGTTTCATCTGACCAGAGCACCTTCTTCCACATGTATGGTGTGTCTCCCAGGTGGCTTGTGGCAAACTTTAAACAAGACTTTTTATGGATATCTTTGAGAAATGGCTTTCTTCATGCCACTCTTCCATAAAGGCCAGATTTGTGCAGTGTACGACTGATTGTTGTCCTATGGACAGACTCTCCCACCTCAGCTGTAGATCTCTGCAGTTCATCCAGAGTGATCATGGGCCTCTTGGCTACATCTCTGATCAGTTTTCTCCTTGTTTGAGAAGAAAGTTTGGAAGGACGGCCGGGTCTTGGTAGATTTGCAGTGGTCTGATGCTCCTTCCATTTCAATATGATGGCTTGCACGGTGCTCCTTGAGATGTTTAAAGCTTGGGAAATCTTTTTGTATCCAAATCCGGCTTTAAACTTCTCCACAACAGTATCTTGGACCTGCCTGGTGTGTTCCTTGGTTTTCATAATGCTCTCTGCACTTTAAACAGAACCCTGACACTATCACAGAGCAGGTGCATTTATACGGAGACTTGATTACACACAGGTGGATTCTATTTATCATCATCGGTCATTTAGGATAACATTGGATCATTCAGAGATCCTCACTGAACTTCTGGAGTGAGTTTGCTCCACTGAAAGTAAAGGGGCCGAATAATATTGCACGCCCCACTTTTCAGTTTTTTATTTGTTAAAAAAGTTTAAATTATCCAATAAATGTTGTTCCACTTCACGATTGTGTCCCACTTGTTGTTGATTCTTGACAAAAAAATAAAATTTCATATCTTTATGTTTGAAGCCTGAAATGTGGCGAAAGGTTGCAAGATTCAAGGGGGCCGAATACTTTTGCAAGGCACTGTATGTATATAAATATGGCGGAAAACACAGACAAGGCTGAAAAAGCAGTTTCTGCTCTTGCACTCCTCTTCAAAAGAAACTGCTGTATTTTTTGCCAAAACTACTGTTGTGTTTGATAGAACATTATGTCCATATGCTGCCATAGCAGATTCATGGCGCATTAAGCCCCCGAACTATTTTTAATTTGTCCGTTTTACCCTGAAAACCTCCGTTTACAGACATCGCGCAACCGCTTTTGTTTCAACCTAGCCATAAAACAAAGGAAATTATATCTATTATTGAAAATGTCTGTCGTTTTTTAGCTTCGAATCATTAATTTATGTCTCATATTTCGTTAAGAAAAAAAAACAATTTTAATAAATTATTCACTCGCATATTTTAAACTTTTAAACAAATTATGTCACATTGAAAAAAAAAATGGCGTTTGTAAAAAAGTCATGGATATCTACCTCATAACTATCGCTTAATTGTATTTTTTTTGTTACTGTCGTATTTTCTCCGATATGTTAGATGACAAGTAATCAATCCAAACAAAGAAAAATTGAAAAAAAAAGTTTAAAAGGGTAAATTCATGAAAAAGAAAATCTCAACCATTCCTTGATGTATGCGATTTCGGCATTGCGACCCTTGTTATATTACCATGTTTCACCCATAAAATCCCCAAAAATCCAGCTGTGGCCATTCACTTCTGTGTCTTGACACTCGATGATACATGCTACATGGAGTTTTGGGATCGAAACAAGGTAATTATGCGATAATATCTGGTTAAAGTCATGGCGTCTGTAATTCTGCTCTCGCGTGCGCTCACCTCCAGATAGGGTTTTTCTGTTTATAAAACATTTTTTTTAAATGCCCTCCTGTTCAAAATTTTTCTTCCCCCAGAAAGTTTAGATTTTAAACTTTCCAATGATGTATCACACATGCATATTGGACAATTTTGAAAGTTGGCCAAATTGGGGGTCTCAGAGCGGAACTTCAAGTCACCTGAGTGTTTTCCGCCATATACATACATAATATTTGATAGAATTTGCATTATAACAGGATAAAGTTCCCCTTTTAATCAGATTCAGATTATAATACTAGTATATGGAAACAAGTAGCAATGAATTCAAATAGCAAATGAGTAAATGGCGCCCTCTTGTGTTCATACAAGGCATCAGATATAAATTTGACATGCGAACAGCTGATGAGAAGAATGACATCATTTGGAAAAAGTGTGAGGGAGCTGGCAGCGAATGAACGAACGAAGTTTCCCTCTTTTAATGGATTTGACGTCTACTTGTGACAAACTCATTTCAAATTACAGCAGAAGCTTGATTGGACGTCTATCATCGTCAATAACGCATTGAAAGATTTAATAGAAAATATACGCTTGTTAATTGCTTTTTTTTCTTCAATGAACAAAAATGACTAAATGTTGGTTGAGCACGTCTACCTCACTGTTTTGGGATCATGCAATGTTCATTCGCTGCCACCATACCACTTCTAATAGATTGGACATCAGCTAGTGATAAACTCGTTGGGGGCTGAAAAATGTCATTGCCTGAATTTGACTTTCCTATACAGGAAAATAAAGATCTTGCTGGTAAAATGTTGTCTATAAAAGTTGTAAAGGAATAAAACAAATAAAACAAAACATGAATGAAATGAGCAAGAATAATAAAAATTGGTCAAAATTATTTTTCGAACAGATCATGTGACTAGCACCGTAGAGACGGTTCTTTGCTTTGCTTCGCCAAAATTACACCTAAGGAGGCAAAAAAACAACTTTTCAACAAATACTTTTCTACATATACTTGAGTACATTTTGAGAGACAGCGAGAACAAAAAGTGCTATTTGACATTGGGCAAAATGGCTTTTGGCATATGGCATTTTTTTATTCAATATATGGCTTTTTTTTTTTTGGGAATAAGACAAATAGGCTTTTGGCAAATGGCAATTTTTATTGACTATGGCAAAATGGCTTTTGCCGTATGGCATTTTTTTGTATAAGGCAAATAGGTCTTTGGCATCAGGTATTTTTTTTCCCGGCATATAGCCTTTTTTTTGGTATATAGCAAAATGGGTTTGGCACATGGCATATTTTTTAGCATATGGAAACATGGCTTTTGGCAAATGGCAATTTTTATTGAATATGGCAAAATGTTTTTTGGCATAGGGACTTTTTTGGGGGGTATATGGCAAATCTGCGTTTGGCATCTGGCATTTTTTTTTCGACATATGGTCTTTTTTTGGTATATGGCAAAATGGCTTTTGGCAAATGGCAATTTTTATTGCCGTTTTTTTTTTTTTTTTGTATATGGAAAAATGGCATTTTTCATATGCCATTTTTTTGGTATATAGCAAAGAGGCATTTGGCATCTGGCATTTTTTTCGACATATGGTCTTTTTTTTTGTATATGGCAAATGGCTTTTGGCATATGGCATTTTTTTCCCGTATATGGCAAATAGGCTTTGGCATCTGGCTTTTTTTTTTTTGTCGACATATGGCCTCTTTTTGGTACGCAAAATGGTTTTTGGCATATGGAATATTTTTTTGTATATGGCAAAATGGCTTTTGGCATATGGCATTTTTTTGGGAATATGGCAGAATGGCTTTTGGCATATAGAATATTTTTTTTAGCATATGTACAAATGGCTTTTGGCAAATGGCAATTTTTATTGAATATGGCAAAATGGCTTTAGGCATCTGGCATTTTTTTTTGTATATGGCAAATAGGCTTTTGGCATCTGGCATTTTTTTTTTTCGACATATGGTCTTTTTTGGTATATAAAAAATGGCTTTTGGCATATGGAATATTTTTGGTATATGGCAAAATGGCTTTTGGAATAAGGCAGTATTTTTGGTAACAAAAATCACAACCACACGTTTTTCTGCCATTGGAAATGAATGGGAAATATGGACGTGCATGGCTGTCAGTGGCATGGCCTTACTTGGGTGCCAGTTAAATGTCAATGGGCTGTAAGGGTAAGTGTCTGGTCAAAAATCACAACCACACGTTTTTCTGCCATTAAATATGAATGGGAAATTTAGACGTGCAGTGCAGTCAATGGCATGGATGTGCATGGCATGCCAAAAATGCCATATACCAAAAAAACGGCCATATACCAAACGCCATTTGGCCATATACCAAAACACTCTCATAAGGCAAAAGTCCTTTTGCCATATGCCAAAAAATGCCATATACAAAAAAAGCCATTTTGCCATATACAAAAAAAAAAATGCCATATCGCAAACGCCATTTTGCCATATACAAAAAAAAATGCATATCGCAAACGCCATTTTGCCATATACCCAAAAAAGCCATATGCCAAAAAATGCTATTTGCCAAACGCCATTAAAAGCCATATGCTAAAATACATTTTGCCAGATACAAAAAAAAAGCCATATCACAAACGCCATTTTGCCATATACCCAAAAAAGCCATATGCCAAAAAACTGACATGTGCCAAAAGCCATTTTGCCATATACCAAATACCACTTTTCGTTCTCGACCCTGCCGATTTTTGGATGGCTACTTTTACTTGATTAATATTATTTAACTGTAACGCTACTCTTACTTGAGTCAGATTTTGGGCTACTCTGCCCACCTCTACTCTACAGCGAAACGGGATTGGTGATTAGCTAAAGCCTGGGTTTATCCTGACCATCAGACGCTGCGTGTCTCAAGAGGTCTATGGACTGTGGGCGGGGCTCGGCTTGCTTCTCTGCATGATAATTAGATGATCTGTCAGAGGCTGAATCCATTTTTGATTGACAGCTCAATGAGCAAATCAGTGATCTTCTTGTATTAACAACCACAGGAGGCATGTTTCGACTTTTATTCTCTTGTCCCGAGTTGAAACGGAGACTTTCATAATCATCCTAGCGACACTTGCCTTGTTAAAAAGGACTAGCAAAAATTGAGCTTGTGTTGTAAAACATGACTTCTGGCACTCTAGTTTCTTTCCCTACCGAGCAGCCCCTCCACCATCACAAAGCACTCACAAGCAGACACACTTTGAGCTTCCGGTCATTGAAGATCAGCATCCGGCACTGTTTGGAAACTACATCTGGAAAATACATTTTGCACAGCAACGGCACGTTATCTTAGTCCTCGCCGATACCGATGACGTCATTTTAGTGCCGTATCGGTATCGGTGCGGCACTTGTTTTTACGTCACTTTTGGACTGCTGAAATCACCATTGAACTACGGATAGCTGCAGCTAACACGAGAGTCCTGACAGCTATCATCTCGGGAAAACCTGCCAGTACTCGCAACTCATCAGCCGACGACTTGATCTGCCAGCTGTCTGCCATTCAACTATTCGCCGGCTGCCACCGATCTGCGTTAGATCCCTCACAACTTCTGTGGTCTACCCGCTTTTACCTGCAGTTCATGGGACACTCCCCCCTCGGTTATTGCGGGCGGAACCGGTCTACGCCCGCGTGCTCAAATCAGGCGGAATAATGGAAAACACCTGCGAGGTGGAGAAGTCGCGCACCGCCACGGGAGTTCCCTGATCACCTGAACTCTTGAACCACGCTCCGGAATGTGGCACGCAGACAAACTCGGCGGGGAAAAATGCGTCCCGACAAGTTGCGGGCCCGAAGCGTCAACTCGCTTTATTTCACGACCTGTTCTGTTGATGTCTGGTAAGCGTGTCCCCGTGGTGTCAGTGATCACATCGCCGCCACACACGTGCCGATGCTTTTACTTGTAATTGTCTTTTGAGCTAACTTGTTAGCCGCCATTGATGGCGATAGAATGGGATTGAATGCTCGCTTCCATTCCAAACAGATTGGACATCTGTCGCCGTCAGTGGCAGCGAAGGAGTTGACAGTGAATATTCTCCTATAGAGCTTAAACGATTACTCGAACAATTCAAGTAAAAAATGTAGTTTGTTGATAGATAATCCGCAGCTGTCCTCACTGTATTTTGTAATATTTGCAACAAAATATACTAACCAGTAGCACTATTTGACAGCGGCATCATATGACTGTCAAAAGACAAAATGAACCACCGTAAAGCTTTGAACTAATTGGCTGCAAAGCTTCATTTGGCCATCACTACTCCCTTTGGTTGGAGAAAGTCAACCTCTGCTACCACCTGCTGTCAACACTGTTGTTGTCCAAAATGCTTCCTAGCATGCAATGCAGCACTACAGATGTAAATAACAATCAGAATTAATGTTCTTTGCTAATTATTTATTCACTTACTGTTCTAGTTGTTTCATTGATTGCTAGTTATGGTATTTGGTAACACTTTATTTGACAGTGGCACCATAAGACTGTCATTAGACAATCATAATTATGACACGACACTGTCATAAGCATTAGTAAATGAGCTTTAGTGAATGCTAATGCAATAGGCCGCAATGGACTATACAGCGGGGCAAATAAGTAAACCTCAACCAAGAGAGACAGAATGTGGAAAAAAAAACAGAAAGTCACATTGTTTGATTTTTAAAGAATTTATTTCCAAATTAAAGTGGAAAATAAGCATTTGGTCACCTACAAACAAGCAAGATTTCTGGCTGTCAAAGAGGTCTAATAATCTTACCTGTATTAATGGCACCTGTTTTAACTCATTATGGGTATAAAAGACCTGTCCACAATCTCAGTCAGTCACACTCCAAACTCCACTATGGCCAAGACCAAAGAGCTGTCGAAGGACACCAGAGACAAAATTGTAGACCTGAACCAGGCTGGGAAGACCGGATCTGCAATAGGTAAAACGCTTGGTGTAAAGAAATCAACTGTGGGAGCAATTATTAGAAAATGGAAGACATACAAGACCACTGATCATCTCTATCGATCTGGGGCTCCATGCAAGATCTCACCCCGTGGCGTCAAAATGAAAACAAGAACGGTGACCAAAAATCCCAGAACCACACGGGGGACCTAGTGAATGACCTACAGAGATCTGGGATCACAGTAACAAAGGCTACTATCAGTAACACAGGGACTCAAATCCTGCACTGCCAGACGTGTCCCCCTGCTGAAGCCAGTACACGTCCAGGCCCGTCTGCAGCATTTGGATGATCCAGAAGAGGACTGGGAGAATGTGTTATGGTCAGATGAAATAAAATAGAACTTTTTGGTAGAAACACAGGTTCTCGTGTTTGGAGGAGAAAGAATACTGAATTGCATCTGAAGAACACCATACCCACTGTGAAGCATGGTTTGGGGCTGTTTTTCTGCAAAGGGACCAGGACGACTGATCAGTGTAAAGGAAAGAATGAATGGGGCCATGTATCGAGAGATTTTGAGTGAAAATCTCCTTCCATCAGCAAGGGCATTAAAGCTGAGACGTGGCAGGGTCTTTCAGCATGACAATGATCCCAAACACACAGCTAGGGCAACAAAGGAGTGGCTTCGTAAGAAGCATTTCAAGGTCCTGGAGTAGCCTAGCCAGTCTCCAGCTCTCAACGCCATAGAAAATCTGTGGAGGGAGTTGAAAGTCCGTGTTGCCCAACGACAGCCCCAAAACAAATGGGCCAAAATACCAGCAACAGTGTGTGAAAAGCTTTTGAAGAGTTACAGAAAACGTTTGGCCTCCGTTATTGCCAACAAAGGGTACATAACAAAGTATTGAGATGAACTTTTGGTATTGACCAAATACTTATTTTCCACCATGATTTGCAAATAAATTCTTTAAAAATCAAACAGTGTGATTTTCTGTTTTTTCCCCCCACATTCTGTCTCTCATGGTTGAGGTGTACCCATGTTGACAATTACAGGCCTCTCGAATATTTTCAAGTGGGAGAACTTGCACAATTCGTGGTTGACTAAATACTTATTTGCCCCACTGTACAATAGAATAACGCTGTTTCAACGTCATTTGACGTAAAAAATTTTGATGTCAAACATACTGATGATTTGCTGCTATCTGCTATCTGGGTATTATGATAGAAGATTTTGGTAGCAACTTGTTGGTTCCTTTTATTTTATTTTTTTTTTAGACATTGACACCTTTTTAAAATGACATCTAGATTCTTGGCAGGAGCATATCGATTTCTTTCGGGATAGAGAGTATCACGATATATCACCAATTCAATATTTTGTCACACCCCTATTTTGCACTGAGCAAGCTATGCATTGCACACTGGTTTACTGATTTAACACTGAAAAACTTGGACGATTGTTGCCAATATTTGACACGTTTTCGCTGAAAAACAATCAAGCGGCTTATGTCTTAAAGTGACGTCTTAATTGATTTGGCTTCCCACTATCCGCTTCCTCATCTCCCACTGTATTAAGAGTCAAAGTCTGTGCAAAACGGCCCAAAAAAAGCGCAATCTTGGCCGCCGAGGGAGATTGGAGGTGAAGGCGGTCATCATGATGCCGAAAATGGCGGTTCTCGGGCGGACATGTGAGAACCAATGAACATAGTGGATTGCTGCCTCTTTGCTGTGTGCTCTTGTTTGGTTTAAAAAATACCATGCACACTCTGAAAATGAGCGCGCCATTGCCACCCACTCAGTGGATGTGCACCACTATTTGAGAAGTACTGGTCTAGATGGACGTTTGAACACCAATTGTATTGCGTCAAGTTTTTTACTGTTAAAATGTGTGTCGTTTTGAACATAAGTGTACACATGGGTGTTATAGCTTTATAAATTGCCAAAGTGAAGGAAGTCAAAAGTTCAACAACATCAACAAGTTCAACAAGTTCACATTTAGTTCACAAGAATTGAACTCTTCATATGCGGTAAAATGCCAAAGTTATGGTGCAATCAATATTTTATGAAAGGTCATTTGTAGGTCTGATCTGGTTCGTCTGTGGTTGTCAATGGCAGCCAATAAGTTAATGGTGGTGCGTGTGAGGAAGAAGGCGTTGACCTCAAGTAACCCCATCAAAATGAGAACAGGAGGAACACCGAAGTGTAGTTTGTGTGCCTGCAGGGTACAACCTTGAATGCGTCATCTGGCACGTTCGACTTAGCTGTTATTCTTTTCTTTTTGTATGTGTTGTGTTTCTTTTTCACCTTTTTGTGCAGGTGTATGTTTTTTGTGCATCCATTTCTGTGTTTGGAGTGTTGGTAACACTTTACAATAAGGGTCCCATAATTTAACATTAGTTAATGCATTTTTAGACAATAACTAATATTTAAGTAACATTACAATAATTAATATAATTGCTTATCTAACATTTAGTAATATATTAATTAGGGCTGTCAAACGATTAAAATTTTTAATTGAGTTAATTACAGCTTAAAAATTAATTAATCGTAATTAATCGCAATTAATCGCAATTCAAACCATCTATAAAATATGCCATATTTTTCTGTAAATTATATATATATTCTGTAAAATAAATTGTTGGAATGGAAAGATAAGACACAAGATGGATATATATACATTCAACATACGGTACATAAGGACTGTAGTGGGCATTTCACTCTACTGTCATTTAAATCTGTCTATGCTGTCCTCACTCCGAAGCGTCTACTTTTTCCAAAGCTAGACAGCTAGTGAACGATGCCTTAAAAATTAGACTTCTTCCTTTTTCATCTGATTTATTTATAAAATGGCCTCAAACCATTGTCCTCTTTAGACCGTCGTAAAACTCCCCCCAAAAAAAGTACACAAGCATTGCATTAGCAACAACGTTAGCTTAGCACGCTATACAGGTTCACTAAACATAAACAAAAAGCGTCTCATACAAAAAAATATAACATTTCGCTTACTAACATAATATATACACAACAACCATACTTACGGACAAATCTTGTCCAAGGATCATATAAGCACAACATTATCAGCCCGAGACGTCATGCAGCCATAATGAACTGGCAAGAAAACAATAAACCATGTCGCAAAGCGACCACAAGAGTTCGCTGTTGGACAGCGCAAAAAGCCTTGCTGTAAAACTTACCAAAAGGCAGAATACTGTCTGAGCAGGACATGTGCGTTAATTGCGTCAAATATTTTAACGTGATTAATTAAAAAAAATAATTATCGCGCGTTAACGCGATAATTTTGACAGCCCTAATATTAATTAACATAATGCATTAGCTAATGCATTAGATAATGCATTAGTGAATGCGTAACCAGACAGTAACTAATGGTTTGGTCAAATTAAAAAAAAAAAAAAAAAAGGCCTATAAAGGGTTAGGGTTAGGGTTTTGGGTCTAGGTATCAAACTCTCTCTCGAGGTCACCCCCCGGCTCACCCGACGGCTCACCCGACGGCCCACCAGTTAAGGGATGATGACGGCTAGCTCTGCCCGTCGCTCGTCACTATGCAAAACCATCTGAGTATGATGTCAATTCATAAATGGTATGCTACGTTCTGGAAAGGGGTTTTCAGCCATTTTCCCAGTCGGTACAAATGTCCCCCAAGCGGAACAGAACAAAACGGGGATTTTTAATTTTTCATGTCATAGGTACTTCATTTTGGCCATTGTTTCAGCCATCACATTGTGTTACACGGAACATAGGGACCCATGAACGGTCATAGTTATGGATCTATAAACTTTTTTTTTTATAACCTGTCCTGTTCAGCTGTTTGACACAGAGAATGGAAGTCTAAGTGCCCGGATTCTGAACGGTTTTAATGTTTCACATTGAGAGTCTGACATACTCCCATTGTGATCATTCAAAATACCTTTTTATTATGACAAAGCAGCGAACAGGAAGGGATTATGGGGGGACAGAAGAAAAGAAATACAAGAGAAGAAGGAAAAGAAACACATACACAAACAACAACTAGAAATACATTGAACATCTAAACTAGTTACTAATATGCTGGTGCTATCGTCAGCGAGATGTATTTCCGGTTTACACCATGTGGGGGCCTATTGGCCAGTGAAAGAGGAGAATGGGGGTGGGGGTGTCTATAAGCCTATAAGCTAAGTGATTGAAAGGGGTAGAGTGTACACAAATCAGTTCTGTGATCTAGAACCCAGTAATCGTGTGAATCTCTTATGAGTGTAAGATCTATAAACATCTGACTCTGCACCCGCGCGGTGTCCGGTGGCTCGGGCAGGGTTAGGGGAATTCACTCTCTCTCGGTCGCGCACCCCTGCTCACCCGACGACTGACAGGTTAAGGGACGTGAAAGGCAAGGCCTCAGACCCTCGCTCATCCCGCTCCAGGAACGTCGTACCATGACAGAGATCCATAAATGCAAAACTACGCTCTGGAAGTGGGTGAAATCCCTTTAAATCGATTACAAAAACCGTCCTGAGGCCAAAACAGCGAGACCTGGAATTTCCAATTTCGCTGTCGTAAGTAATTATTTTTGGCCAAATCCAAATATCGAGGTTTTTTTCCGCCACTATCCGCTTCCAACACCAAAATTTTGGGCTTAGAGACTAGCATTACTATCCACACTGCCCCTTTGTGGTTAAGATTAGAAAAGGGAAAGGGGTAGGGGTTCATAATAGTTCGTAATAGTTTTGGGTTTAGGGTTAGGGTGTGTTAATTTAGGATTTATAATTTCTTAGTTAAGTATTACTTAACCTGAATTAACCATTACTGAATGTTTTTTGGACCCTTATTGTAAAGTGTAGCACACGTATCCCTTAACTAAGAAATTATAAATGCTTAAGTTACCTCCGTGCTGTCCAATTTTAGACTTGTCTTTCCTTTCTAAAGTTTTAGAAAAAGTTGTTTTAATTCAACTGCAAACATTTCTAGAGACAAACTCCACCCTTGACAAGTTTCAATCAGGCTTCAGGTCCAGACATAGCACTGAGTCAGCACTGTTAAAAGTGCACAACGACATTGCCCTTTCTGTAGATAATGGAAACCCAGCAATCCTTGTTTTACTAGATCTCACAGCAGCATTTGATACAGTCGAGCACACAGTCCTTGTATCTCGTTTAGAACACTTTATAGGTATCCGTGGTAACGCTCTACAGGGTTTTTTAAAATCATACCTGGAACATAGGACCTTCTCGGTAATGATTGGGGAATTTTCCTCCTCACAAACTTGTCTGTCTTGTGGGGTGCCACAAGGCTCTATTTTAGGACCTGTTCTCTTTGCACTTTATCTCCTACCTTTAGGATCAGTTATAAAAAAACATAATATCTCTTTTCATTTTTATGCTGATGACCTGCTGCTGTATCTCCCCCTGAGACCTAACGAACAAACTGCTCTCACTAAATTAATGGAGTGCATAGCCGATGTGAAGCAGTGGCTAGCACAGAACTTTTTACATCTTAACGAAAGCAAAACTGAATATATTACTTTTGGCACACCTTCTATGTTAAATGCCCTTGAGCCCAACTCTGGCACTCTGGCTCCCTTTTTTAAAACACATGTTAAAAATCTCGGAGTGATATTCGATTGCAGGCTCAACTTTGAAAAACAGATTAGTTCT
Organism: Corythoichthys intestinalis; assembly: GCF_030265065.1. Taxonomy (NCBI): domain Eukaryota; kingdom Metazoa; phylum Chordata; class Actinopteri; order Syngnathiformes; family Syngnathidae; genus Corythoichthys; species Corythoichthys intestinalis. Next base: position 53,075,338 of record NC_080404.1, on the reverse strand, counting down.
GTTGTAAGAGCAAGTTTTTTCCAGCTACGTCTCTTGACCTCTTCTTACTCGCCACGACCTTGAAAAAGCAATTCACGCTTTTATAAGCTCAAGGCTGGATTACTGCAGCGCACTTTATGTTGGTCTTCCCAAGTCCTCAGTTTCTCGTCTCCAACTTGTTCAAAATGTTGCTGCTCAATTTTTAACAAATACACCTAGACGTGAACATATTACCCCCGTGCTATCATCGCTCCACTGGCTTCCAGTCCATTTTAGAATTGATTTTAAACTTTTACTGTTTGTTTTTAATTCTATTAATGGCCAGGCTCCTTCTTACTTATCGGAAATTTTAACCATCCGTAACTCTGGCAGGACTCTTCGCTCTACCGGTCAACTTCATTTGCACGTTCCGAGGTTCAAACTCAAACAGTGGGGAGACCGATCTTTTGCGGTTGCCGCGCCCAGAAATAGTCTTCCCCCTGAAATCCGAACCACTACAAATTTGGGCCTTTTTAAATCTCGTTTAAAGACACACCTTTTCATACTCGCCTTTCCCCAAGATTAGTTTAGCCTGGTTTTATTTCTTTAGGGTTTTTAATGTTTTCGGATTTTATGTTTTATTGTTTTATTTGCTGTCTGACTTTTATCGTGATGCGTTGTTTCGTTTCTTTTTTCTTTTCTTTTTTTTTCTTCATAATGTCATTGTATAATATTTTCCTGCCTTTTATTTACTATGTGCCATGTTTGTCTTTGTTGTAAAGCGCTTTGGGGACCTTTCGGGTTTTGTAAAGGGCTATATAAATACCCATTGATTGATTGATTGATTGATTGATAAGTTACCCCCCTAAACCTTTATCAACCATTACTGAATGCTTTTTGGAACCTAATTGTAAAGTGTAGCACATGTGTCCATTAACTAAGAAATTATAAATGCTTAAGTTAACAAACCCTAACCCTAAACCCTAACCCTATATAGGCCTATATATTTTTAATTTTACCAAACTATTAGTTACTGCCTGGTTTTGTATTAACTAATGCATTAACTCATGTTAATTAATATATTAATAAATGTTAGATAATCAATTATATTAATTATTGTAATTTTACTTAAACATTAGTTATTGTCTTAAAATGCATTAGCTAATGCATTAACTCATGTTAATTAATATATTAATTAGGGCTGTCAAAATTATCGCGTTAACGGGCGGTAATTATTTTTTAAAATTAATCACGTTAAAATATTTGACGCAATTAACGCACTCCCCCCCGCTCAGACAGATTTAAATGACAGTACAGTGAACTGCTTGTTAATTGTGTTTTATGGAGTTTTGCCGCCCTCTGCTGGCGCTTGGGTGCGACTGATTTTATAGGCTTCAGCACCCATGAGCATTGTGTCAGTAATTATTGACATCAACAATGGCGGGCTACTAGTTTATTTTTACAAATACAAATTTTATTAAAACAAAAACATTAAGAGGGGTTTTAATATAAAATTTCTATAATTGTACTAACATTTATCTTTTAAGAACTACAAGTCTTTCTATCCATGGATCGCTTTAACAGAATATTAATAATGTTAATGCCATCTTGTTGATTTATTGTTACAATAAACAAATACAGTACTTAGGCACTGTATGTTGTCATCTTGTGTCATCTTTACATTCCAACAATAATTGCAGAAAAATATGGCATATCTTATTGATGGTTTGAATTGCGATTAATTGCGATTAATTACGATTAGTTAATTTTTAAGCTGTAATTAACTCGATTAAAAATTTTAATCGTTTGACACCCCTAATATTAATAAATGTTAGATAAGGGATTAAATGAATTATTGTCATGTTAATTAAACATGAGTTACTGTCTACAAATGCATTAACTAATGTTAATAAGATGAATAATAATAATAATAATAATAAGTACAATAAAGTTGCAGAACAACAGGGAAAGACCCAGGTAATTAAGGGACCCTTATTGTAAAGTGTTACCGGAGTGTTTTTCTAATGTCATATTGCACCTTTTGTGGGACTGTTGGTGCTTTTTTTTGTGTGTAGTGAGAATCTTTTGGGGTGATTTTATGGAGTTTTGTGCGTCTTCTCTATTTTTTGTGTGTGCTTTTTTATAAGTGACCCTCCACCAAGCGAATTTCCGATAAGTTTCTTTGCTGAACTGAACTTGTTTGGAGTTCGGGGAAGGTGCGAGGTCACGTTGAGGTTCAAGTACACAGGCACCTTGGAGGTCGGAGGTCACGTGTCAATGGGAGAGGCGGGCGTGGCCGCGTTGACGCGGGGCCAGCCGTCCCGGAATGTCGCCCGAACAGATGTCTTCTATCCAAGGCCGTCATTAAGCGCGAGCCGGCTCGCTCTTCCTCCTCGGTTAACACGTTTGTTTACCTGCTACCTGCCAAAACTTACTGGTGACACTTTGACACTGGCGTCATAATTTTGTCACTCATTTGCTGGATGACATCTGTCATGAGCATTTATTTATGCTCATGATAGTGATATGTCATAATTATTAAAGATGTCCGATCACATCATTTTCAAAGTATCGGAATCGGCAAAAAAATATCGGACATGCCTTTTTTAATATATATATATATATTTTTTTTTAATTAAATCGTTTTCTAATTGTGTTTAACGTTACAGACAAAATGTCTTACACTTATCCAGAGTCTTTACTTTTGGCTTAAACTAGGGCTATCAAATTTATCGTGTTAACGGCGGGAATAACATTAAAATATTTAACGCAATTAACGCATGCGCTGTACTACCCACTCACGTATTGTCGCGTTCAATCTTTAATGGCACCGTTTTACTTATACATAGAGCTAAAAGGCAATGTAATATGAGTAGAGAGAATTTTGGCAGCCTTTGAAACCTTTCTTTAATTGACTAAAGCCTTACAATCCCTCTCTCAACAATTAGAAATATCATGTGAAGCAATGAGGGGAATAAAAGTAGTAGTTGATCTTTTTCTTTACACCCTATGTTATTTCCCAACGTAGAGAAGATATATCAATTGGTGCCACTACGCACAGTCATGGTTGCACTTCCCATCATGCATTTGGGCAGAAGTTAAATGGCTACAGGATCATTTACTGAAAGCTCAACAAATACACTAGATGGCAATATTTAGTCACAATATACAAAGTCACAAGTCTTTCTATCCGTGGATCCCTCTCACAGAAAGAATGTTAATAATGTAAATGCCATCTTGAGGATTTATTGTCATAATAAACAAATACAGTACTTATGTACTGTATGTTGAATGTATATATTCGTCTGAGTTTTATTCATTTTTTTCTTAATGCATTGCCAAAATGTATATGATCGGGAAAAATTATCGGGAATGATTGGAATTGAATCGGGAGCAAAAAAAAAAAGCATTCGGATCGGGAAATATCGGGATCTGCAGATACTCAAACTAAAACGATCGGATCGGGAGCAAAAAAACAGGATCGGAAATACCCTAATAATTATGACGGTCTTATCACGCCACTGACAAATGAAGTGTTACTTCAACTTCAACTTACTTGACATTGATGGTGATAGATATCCAATCCATCCAATTGAATGGTCAGCTAACAACAAGGTCAGGTTGACCAATGTGAATGGCCGCCACTGTTGTGGAGCCCAGATTCTAACCCGGAGCCCGTCACGTGACTTCCCCGCTAGCCCGGACTGTTGCGTAATGCTCAATCTTGGCCTGTGTTTGTTGTTGTTGCCCGTTCCCAGCTCCCCCCCTTCCGAGTCAGCTGACCGGTCAGTGACCCGCCCCCCCTCTGCTGGGTGGCACCGCGTTGAACTCCCGGCTCCCAAGCGTGGCCAAGTTCACAGCCGCCGCTCCATCAGATAACAACCTTGGCACAGCGCTAGCTCGCTTCGTTAGGCCCGAGGGTTTTGTTGTGCGCACGCACTCACACAAACACACACACAGACCTTTCACACGCCTACACGATACATACACATCACTTGTGCGAACACACACGTTGTCCTAATTTACTTAGGATTATTAGTACTTGTTTATTTGATGATTTTATGAAATATCCATTAATTTTAATTGAACTCATTGGCTGCTATTAATGTTGATAGACATCCAATCTATTTTGACCGGGGGGGTTGGCAGCAAATCGGTATTGGGAGCCAAAAAAAATAATAATATCGATGGAACACGCCTCAATACTTAGAGCGAAGATGCTACTGTTAGCAAGCAACAAAGATGAACTTTTAAGTGTAGACACACAAGTAGAGCTGAAACGAATACTCGAGCAACTCGAGTTTAAAAACTGATCCGAGTAATTTTATTCACCCCGAGGAATCGTTTAATTTTGCCAGCTCTAAGCATCACGTTTTGCCCGGTGTTCTGCCAAAATCTCCTACATCGGCGAAACGTCCTACATTAGTCGAATTTAACACCCAAAGTACTACTGTGCGCTCTAAACTTGTCCTGTTTAGATGCATACAGGAATAACGTAATAAAAAATGCCTGCAGAAAATATTTAAATGTAGTTATATCAAATAAGGACTGTTTAAAGGGTTCCTCTATTTTTAAGACAAGTAATTCTTAAAAGATAAATGTTAGTATGCGTTATAATATTTTGATATTAAAACTAGGGTTGTTCCGATCATGTTTTTTTGCTCCCGATCCGATCCCGATCGTTTTAGTTTGAGTATCTGCCGATCCCGATATTTCCCGATCCGATTGCTTTTGTTTGCTCCCAATTCAATTCCAATCATTTGCGATTATTTTTCCCGATCATATACATTTTGGCAATGCATTAAGAAGAAAATGAATAAAACTCGGACAAATATATACATTCAACATACAGTACATAAGTACTGTATTTGTTTATTATGACAATAAATCCTCAAGATGGCATTTACATTATTAACATTTCTTTCTGTGAGAGGGATTCACGGATAGAAAGACTTGTAATTCTTAAAGGATAAATGTGACTTTGTATATTGTGACTAAATATTGCCATCAAGTGTATTTGTTGAGCTTTCAGTAAATGATACTGTAGCCATTTAACTGTTCTGCCCAAATGCATGATGGGAAGTGCAACCATGACTGTGCGTAGTGGTATCAATTGATATATCTTCTCTGCGTTGGGAAATAACATAGGGTGTTAAGAAAAAGATCAACTACTACCTTTCCTCCCCACATTGCTTCCCACGATATTTCTAATCGTAGGGAGAGGGATTGTAAGGCTTTAGCCAATTAAAAAAAGGCTCCAAAGGCTGCCAAAATTCACTCTACTCATTTTACGCTGCCTTTTAGCTCTATATATAGGTAAAACGGCGCCATTACAGATTGAACGCGACAATGCGTGAGTGGGTCGTGCAGCGCATGCGTTGATTGCGTTAAATATTTTAACGTGATAATTATTTTTTAAAATTAATTACTGCCGTTAACAGGATAAATTTGATAACCCTACCTTAAGCCAAAAATAAAGACTCTGGATGAGTGTAACATAATATGTCTGTAACGTTAAATACAATTAGAAAACGATTTAATTAAAAAAAAGAAGAAAAAAAAATTAAAAAAGGCATGTCCGATATTTTTTTGCCGATTCCGATACTTTGAAAATGACGTGATCGGACCCGATCGATCGGCATCATCTCTAATTAAAACCCCTCTTAATGTTTTTGTTTTAATAAAGTTTGCAAAATTATTTTAAGTGATAGATCGCCATTCTTGTTACGTCGCAGTGCGTGACGTCACCGGGCCCGTTGCCGAAATTCCAGCGTGTCACTCTTTAGCTTTCCCAACATGTCATCGGTTCTACCCTTCCTATTTGAACCAGATCTGAAAAGTCAGGAGCAGGACAGCACTGTCGGTCGTTCACAAGACGAGCTTCAGGGAAAAATGCGTGCAACAAATACCTGATAAGACAAAAGTTGGCCAAAAGTCTCAATGACAACAGAGCGAGAGAGCGTATGCTGTTGGGAACTTCGGTTGGGAGCGAGAGTGTATGCTGTTGGGAACTCCGGTTTTATTAGCAGATATTCAAGGTAAGCATATTGCGTTTTCAAACCTATCCCAATATAATTATGTAGATTGTTAGCATCCAGAGCTGTCGTGTGCTTTACATACAGTACAGGCCAAAGAGCCCACCTTGTGTAATCCATGTCTTGTACATTGTAACGCGTGGTAGCTAGGATACGTGTATAAAAGGACCAAAAAGGGGAGAAGCTTCCACCTATGCAAATTTTATTCACAAAAAATAATATTTCCACCTTGACCATTCTTCACTCGGGAGCTCAGCAGTACGCAAACACGCGTTCCCTGACGAACTCCAACATTGTTGTAAGGTCCATGTCAGAGTCACTGTCGTCACTGTAGCGTGCCATAGTGCTTTAATTATTTAGTATGATTTGGGGAAAACTCCCACGAAGAATAATCAACAAAAAAGACTGCAATAGTAATCCAAATCTGCGTTTTTTTACTCACTCGAAGATCCAGGAATTAGACCAATACCATGGCAATGTCGCACCCGCGATTAGGCCGTCGATTCCACAAAATAGATTGATTCGAAAAGCCGCTGTGGGACCGACGGATAAAAAAAAAAAAAAAGACTGATTTGAAACCAATATTGTAGACGTGGTGTGACCGTCGGATCCAGAAAATAGACAGATCCCTTACTTGACTGAGGATCCAGGAAAAATGTTCGGGTGCCAGTTGTAACGCGTGGTGGGCAGGATACGTGCATGCTATACTATGCTATAGGATACGCTACACATTTGGAAAGATCCCAGTGACGTCATCACTGCAAGCCCGCAAACCATGCCGCCAACTAACGGTAAAAATATGTAGTAAATATTATAAAATATTGCCATTGATTCAACATTTTATGTGTTTCTAACAACATATTTTAGTACAAGAGAACAATTGTGGTTTATTAGAGCCTACATGTATTTAAGGTAGAGGATCACTTTTTTAAATACGCTACGTGACTAATGTGGCCAACTGCTTCAAAGCTAACACAAAAAAACGCAATGGTTAAAAGTATGAGAGGGTAATACATGCAAAAAGTATCTTTGAGGCAGTGAAAAGGTTCTAAATAACTAGATAAAAACTAAAATAGTGAGTACTCGCCGCTTCTAACCGATGTGCGCATGCGTGCGGATGCATGCGCAAGCGCGCTTAGCATTGTGTAGGACGTTTCGCCGCGTAGTAAGGAATGGCCGAACACCGGACTACTTTTAATGCGGGACAACGCGCTGACGTCACGTGCGTAGAGGAAGAAGCAATAAAAAGAAAAAAAAAACTTACTGCAGCCGACAGCCGCTACAAACTACGCCAACCTTGCTAAAAACTACGCCCGCAGGATGCTAGTGTGGTAGCCGGTAGTGTCCGATGCGTCTCATAGATATCGCATGCATTTAGGACTAGATGCGAAATGACAGACTCGGCCGCATCTGGGCAGCGTTAGTAAACAGCCGCCATCTTTAAGCAGTAGACTTCTCAGCGCTAATAAATATAACGTTACTGTCACCCGCACACGTAATGTTAGCCCTTCGTAGGGCTAGGTTTCTATTGATTATGACCACTGTCGATGCGTGGCTAACATGTCTTACATACAGGCTTTATTTAATCTGTAAAAAAAAAAAATAGCGCTGTAGAGTGATGAGGGTGTAAAATTAAAACATAATAAAGCTAACTGTCAGTTTTAGCTCAGTAGTCATTGCTGAATAAAACACCAAGTAGTGCTAGTCCCTAATGTGCTCCAATACAGCAGGTATCATATATTTATTTTGAACACTGCAAAAAGTCAAAATCCTATCAGTACTTACAGTTTAGACTAACTTAAAACCTAACTAGAACTTAAAAATAGCTTGACAAAAATGGAAATTCAATTGAAACACGTGGGAAAAACACGTAGTTTTCAAGTGATGTGTGTTATTAAGCGTAAAAGATCTAGACGTTTTTTGAGTGGAAGCAGTGATTTTTTTTTTCTAGTCACATCTGAGAAGCAATTGTTGGCTGCTTTCAACAATATACATCGAAAATAAAGACAGTGATTGACTGAAAATGGGTGTATGTCATGTATATTTATAATTGCTCTTTACCTTAAAAAAAAAAGTTACTCGATTAATCGATAGAATTTTCAGTCGATTACTCGATTACTAAAATATTCGATAGCTGCAGCCCTACACAAGTAAAAAACAATTAAAACAGTTGTTTCCTAAACCGCCAAAATTTCCCAAAAGTAGCCCAAATATCATGCATTTCTATGGCAGCACTGGTCTTGAGTCGTGAGTGGCACTGAAAGACCTCCATGAAGTTGGCCCCTCCATCAGATGAAAATTTATATAAAAATCATATTAATCGTTCAGCAGAGCCGAGAACGGAAAGAGGTATTTGCCATGTGGCAAAATTTATTTTGCCATGTGGCAAAAAATAATTTTGCCATGTGGCATTTTTATGCCATGTGGCAAAATGGATTTTGCCATGTAGCATTTTTTAAATTAATTAATTAAAAAATAATTTTTTTGGGGGGGGGGGGGGGTATTTTGCATTGGGGGGGGGGGTATACGGCTTTTTTGGAGGCAGGCAACATTATAAAGAAAAAAAATGAAAGAGAAAAGAGAAAAAATGCCACATGGTAAAATCAATTTTGCCATATGGCAAAAAAAAAATGCAACATGGAAAAATCCATTTAGCGACATGGGCAAAAAATGAAAAATGGCAAAATCAATTTTGCCACATGGCAAAATCCATTTTGCCACATGGTTAACAAAAAATGCCACATGGCAAATCCATTTTGTCACATGGCAAAAACATGCCAAATGGTAAACAAAAAATGGCACATGGCAAAATCCATTTGGCCACATGGAAAAAAAAAAAAAAAAAGCCGCATGGCAAAATCCATTTTGCCACATGGCAAAAAAATGCCACATGCAAAATCAATTTTGCCACATGGCAAAAAAATGCCAGATGGTAAACAAAAATGCCACATGGCAAAATCAATTTTGCCACATGGCAAAAAAATGCCACATGGTAAACAAAAATGCCACATGGCAAACAAAAATGCCACATGGCAAACAAAAATGCCACATGGCAAAAAAAAAATGCCACATGGCAAAATCCATTTTGCTATATGGCAAAAAAATGCCACATGGCAAAATCAATTTTGCCACATGGGGAAAAAAATGCCACATGGCAAAAAAATGCCACATGGTAAACAAAAATGCCACCTGGAAAAATCCATTTTGCTTCATGGCAAAAAAATGAAACATGGCAAAATCAATTTTGCCACATGCCAAAAAAAAAAAACACCACATGGTGTTTCTGTTTTGCCTTGCGGTTTTGATCTGTCGACCTGAATAAATTGTAAACTTGTTTTTAGTGAGCGTTCTTTAAACCTTTTAAGATGGTGTCAGTACAACGGGTTAAGACTAACGTGAACGCGCGGAGTTTGGCCTTCTGGCTGGATTGCCGGATCCCGCTGGCTCGGCTCGTTGGATCTGTCCAGCGGTTCGGCTGGCGCGATTCCGGCGGTCTAGCTAGAAGGTCAGATTCCTTCAGTTACCATTAGGCTAATGCTAACAGCTAATGCTTTTTTTTTTCTTGGCGTCCATATTGGTACATTGAAAATAATGGACTATAATCCCGCTGAGTGTGTATAATCACCAAGTTGGCGTTGTCCTTGTAGACGTTACAATATGTGCTCGTCTGTTAAAGTTCATTCAAAATAGTTGGAAACATTTATTTTTGGAGTAAAATCTTTTAATTTTACAGACGAAATATTTTTAGTAAAAGTCGACTAAAACTAGACGAAATTTGTCTTGGATTTCATCAACAAAAACTAGACAAAGACAAACACATGTTGAGATTACAAAAATATGACAAAGATGAATAAGGATTATCATTCAAAAGACTAAAATGAAAATAAAAGGGCTTCCAAAGACAACACTGGTAGATATTCTGCTTTTAATTTGTAGTGATGATGTCACACAGACCCCCATTTACGGCAGAATGGAACCGCAATGGTGCAGTTTGTTTGTGTGTAAAAATGTTTGTTTGTGCTGAGATATTTGAGATATTTACAATTCCTTTATAAGTCAACCTGAGGTTCAACATTTTGTTCGAGCTGCCACGGTTTTGCAGTTACATAAATTTGCAACTGATGGGGGGCCAACGCTACAGAAGTTACAGAAACATTTCAAACATTTGCACAGGATTGGTCGTGTTTATAAGAAGTGGTCGAAACATTCATCTCATGCATGGAAGCCGTACAACATCTACACAATTTATTTACAATGAGAAAAGAAGCCTAAGCCAGTGATTAAAAGTAGAGAAAGTGCTAACTCCTTTCATGGTCATTTCACAGCATCCTGTCAAAGTCTCTCGTGACAAACACAGCTTATTTCAACTTCTACTTCATTTGGCACTCACCGCCCCCTTTGTTAGCTGACCGAATGCCACCGCACCGCCGGTTTGATAGCTGCGTTGAGATCAGATCACGTGTGTAAGTTCACTTTGTAAAAGTGGTGTGAATGCTTTTGGATTCGAAACCTGGCGTCAATGTGCCAAGATCACGTTAAACTGTATTGACATCAGGTGGGAATCCGTGTTGAGTTCAAGTTCAGATGGGAATGAATATACAGTGGGGCAAATAAGTATTTAGTCAACCACCAATTGTGCAAGTTCTCCTACTTGAAAAGATTGGAGAGACCTGTAATTGTCAACATGGGTAAACCTCAAACCATGAGAGACAGAATTTAATTTAGAATTTATTTCCAAATTAGAGTGGAAAATAAGTATTTGGTCACCTCCAAACAAGCAAGATTTCTGGCTGTCAAAGAGGTCTAACTTCTTCTAACAAGGTCTAACGAGGCTCCACTCGTTACCTGTAATAATGGTATTATCGGTATAAAAGGCACCTGTCCACAATCTCAGTCAGTCACACGCCAAACTCCACTATGGTCAAGACCAAAGAGCTGTCGAAGGACACCATAGACAAAATTGTAGACCTGCACCAGGCTGGGAAGACTGAATCTGTAATAGGTAAAACGCTTGGTGTAATGAAATCATCAACAAGATACTAACCAATGAAAACCACCACATTCTTGTACAGAAGGTAGTGGTATGCACGTGATAGTTGCTTGACATCTGCCATTAGGTTAGAGTTTTTGAGCTTGTTAAGCTTCTGTTTACGGTGCAGTCAATTTTATTCCTTGTTTTTTTCCATTCTGCACAGTTTTAAATAGTGGTTTGACATCAGGTGTGAATGAGTTCTGATGTCAACATCAGCTGTCAGTTTCTAGCAAATGAAAATGTACACTCACCGGCCACTTTCTTAGGTACACCTGTCCAACTGCTCGTTAACACTTAATTTCTAATCAGCCAATCACATGGCGGCAACTCGGTGCATTTAGGCATGTAGACATGGTTTAAGACAATCTACTGCAGTTCAAACCGAGCATCAGTATAGGGAAGAAAGGTGATTTGAGTGACTTTGAACGTGGCATGGTTGTTGGTGCCAGAAGGGCTGGTCTGAGTATTTCAGAAACTGCTGATCTACTGGGATTTTCACGCCCAACCATCTCTAGGGTTTACAGAGAATGGTCCGAAAAAGAGAAAATATCCAGTGAGCAGCAGTTCTGTGGGCGGAAATGGTCAGAGGAGAATGGCCAGACTGGTTTGAGCTGATAGAAAGGCAACAGTGACTCAAATAAACACCGGTTACAACCAAGGTACGCACAGTACGTCAAACTTTGAGGCAGATGGGCTACAGCAGCAGAAGACCACGCCGGGTGCCACTCCTTTCAGCTAAGAACAGGAAACTGAGGCTACAATTTGCACAAGATCATCGAATTTGGACCATAGAAGATTGGAAAAACGTTGCCTGGTCTGATGAGTCTCGATTTCTGCTGCGACATTCGGATGGTAGGGTCAGAATTTGGCGTCAACAACATGAAAGCATGGATCCATCCTGCCTTGTATCAACGGTTCAGGCTGCTGGTGGTGGTGTAATGGTGTGGGGAATATTTTCTTGGCACTCTTTAGGCCCCTTGGTACCAATTGAGCATCGTTGGAACGCCACAGCCTACCTGAGTATTGTTGCTGACCACGTCCATCCCTTTATGACCACAACGTACCCAACTTCTAATGGCTACTTTCAGCAGGATAATGCGCCATGTCATAAAGCTGGAATCATCTCCGACTGGTTTCTTGAACATGAGTTCACTGTACTCAAATGGCCTCCACAGTCACCAGATCTCAATCCAATAGAGCATCTTTGGGATGTGGTGGAACGGGAGATTCGCATCACGGATGTGCAGGCTACAAATCTGCACCAACTGTGTGATGCCATCATGTCAATATGGACCAAACTCTCTGAGGAATGCTTCAAGCACCTTGTTGAATCTATGCCACGAATAATTGATGCAGTTCTGAAGGCAAAAGGGGGTCCAACTCGATAGTAGCATGGTGTACCTAATAATGTGGCTGGTGAGTGTATATTGACATCAGGCGGGGCTGAATTCTTCGCTAACCGAGCGCGAGCATCACGGGATTCGCCGACTCGCGCTTCTCCCGCGCCGGATCGGAGTCGATGAGGCGGCACGGGCCGGGACGTCCGTACGGAAGGGAAGCTCGTCGGCAAGAGTTGACGCCCGAACGTCGGCGGGCCTCAACCCGGCGGCTGCTTTTGCACAAAGTGCACGTGCAGTCCATTGACGGGGTGAACGATGGGCACCGCCTGCATCTTGGGGAAGTCCCGGGTGGCCAGGCTCCACGTGCACGTGGCCAGCAGTTCCACGGCCAGAGTCTTTAGGATCACCTGGGCCAGTTCTTTGCCCACGCAGCTGCGCGCTCCGCCGCCAAAGGGCACGTAGCTGAAGCGGGACGAGCGGTTCTCCCGCCGTTCCGGCCCGAAGCGGTCCGGATCGAAGGCTTCCGGAGCTTGGAAGACGGCGGCCGTCTCGTGCGTGTCCCTGATGCTGTACATGACGCTCCAGCCTTTCGGGACCTGGTAGCCCTGGGAGTAAAAACACAACTTCAGAACTAGTCTCGCATCGAAACCGTTTTTTTCAACGGCGGCCAATCAGTTTGACGAAAGGGTTAAGTTTTCCCATGACAAAGCTGAGACTGAAATCACGACGGTTCCAGAAGTGTCTTTGTTTGGAAAGGAGCCGCGAGAGGGAACTTTTTCTCCTTTTGGCAGCAGCTTTTTCTTAACTCCGACCCAATTATCGAGTCGGGCCTTGCTAGTTCAGGCTTTAGAAATATGAGCTTGAGTGAACAGGCATAATGCCATTTGTGCACTATAGACCAGTTCTACCCTGAGAAAGAGCGGCCGGCAATAGCCACAATAGTGAATTCTTCTCAAAAGCACAAATTGGGGGCACGGAAGGGGCAACCCAGGGGCATTTAAGGATGAAGGAAAAGACCGCTAACAAACGTTTACTTTGTCGGAATGAGTTTTCCACCGAAACAGCGCTAAAATGACCTCATCGGTATCGGAGTGTACTAAGAAATAAACAGTCTTGTCACAGATTACTTGAAAAATTCATTTAACATGCCTCAAAAAAGTAATCTAGTTACTTTACTGATTACTTTGTTATCAAAGTAACTAAGATACTTTAAAAGTAATTTATAGGTTAGTTTTAACCAATTTTTCTCCCTTTGCTGCCTCAACATAAGAATGACAACAGAAATATGTCATCGTGTGTAATTTACTTTCCGATAATTGAATTTAAAGGGGAAGATCAGGAATTTTTCACCTAAGGCTTAATCTTCGAGTTAGCAGGGGTTTAATTAGTCGATGGAGTTGATTTCAACCACCATTGAATCGCGCTAGCTTAGCCACTCCGAAGCCCTGAAACCAACAAATACCTGACAAACAGCATGGACTTTGCTGTAATCAACTCCAATGACTAATTAAACCCCCACTAACTCCAAGATTAAGCCTAATGTCAAAAATTCTGAACTTCGGGTTAGGGTTTAGGGGTTAGCAGCATATTAGCGCCAATGTGAAACAATGAAAATTGACTGCACAGTAATCAATTCAGTATACAGTGCCTTGCAAAAGTATTCGGCCCCCTTGAATCTTGCAACCTTTCGCCACATTTCAGGCTTCAAACATAAAGATATGAAATTTAATTTTTTTGTCAAGAATCAACAACAAGTGGGACACAATCGTGAAGTGGAACAACATTCATTGGATAATTTAAACTTTTTTAACAAATAAAAAACTGTAAAGTGGGGCGTGCAATATTATTCGGCCCCTTTACTTTCAGTGCAGCAAACTAACTCCAGAAGTTCAGTGAGGATCTCTGAATGATCCAATGTTGTCCTAAATGACCGATGATGATAAATAGAATCCACCTGTGTGTAATCAAGTCTCCGTATAAATGCACCTGCTCTGTGATAGTGTCAGGGTTCTGTTTAAAGTGCAGAGAGCATTATGAAAACCAAGGAACACACCAGGCAGGTCCGAGATACTGTTGTGGAGAAGTTTAAAGCCGGATTTGGATACAAAAAGATTTCCCAAGCTTTAAACATCTCAAGGAGCACTGTGCAAGCCATCATATTGAAATGGAAGGAGCATCAGACCACTGCAAATCTACCAAGACCCTGCCGTCCTTCCAAACTTTCTTCTCAAACAAGGAGAAAACTGATCAGAGATGCAGCCAAGAGGCCCATGATCACTCTGGATGAACTGCAGAGATCTACAGCTGAGGTAGGAGAGTCTGTCCATAGGACAACAATCAGTCGTACACTGCACAAATCTGGCCTTTATGGAAGAGTGGCAAGAAGAAAGCCATTTCTCAAAGATATCCATAAAGAGTCTCGTTTAAAGTTTGCCACAAGCCACCTGGGAGACACAACAAACATGTGGAAGAAGGTGCTCTGGTCAGATGAAACAAAAATTGAACTTTTTGGCCACAATGCAAAACGATATGTTTGGCGTAAAAGCAACACAGCTCATCACCCTGAACACACAATCCCCACTGTCAAACATGGTGGTGGCAGCATCATGGTTTGGGCCTGCTTTTCTTCAGCAGGGACAGGGAAGATGGTTAAAATTGACAGGAAGATGGATGCAGCCAAATACAGGAACATTCTGGAAGAAAACCTGTTGGTATCTGCACAAGACCTGAGACTGGGACGGAGATTTATCTTCCAACAGGACAATGATCCAAAACATAAAGCCAAATCTACAATGGAATGGTTCAAAAATAAACGTATCCAGGTGTTAGAATGGCCAAGTCAAAGTCCAGACCTGAATCCAATCGAGAATCTGTGGAAAGAGCTGAAGACTGCTGTTCACAAACACTCTCCATCCAACCTCACTGAGCTCGAGCTGTTTTGCAAGGAAGAATGGGCAAGAATGTCAGTCTCTCGATGTGCAAAACTGATAGAAACATACCCCAAGCGACTTGCAGCTGTAATTGGAGCAAAAGGTGGCGCTAAAAAGTATTAACGCAAGGGGGCCGAATAATATTGCACGCCCCACTTTTCAGTTTTTTATTTGTTAAAAAAGTTGGAATTATCCAATAAATTTTGTTCCACTTCACGATTGTGTCCCTCTTGGTGTTGATTCTTGACAAAAAATTAAAATTTTATATCTTTATATTTGATGCCTGAAATGTGGCGAAAGGTTGCAAGGTTCAAGGGGGCCGAATACTTTTGCAAGGCACTGTATATGCAGTCATTTGGAATTAAAAGGGAAAAAAAAAAAACTTTTTTTTTTTAAACAACGTAGTATCGGTACAATATCGGCATTGTCTGATACCACGCAGAATCAGTATCGGGAGCCAGAAGATGGTATGGCAACACTAGTGGGATTTGGGTCACCCGGATTTGTACGTGGATAAACTTTGTGCGGTTACTCACGTCCAATTCAAAGGTCCGCAAAGCGGTACGGTAGCCTCCTGAAACGGGCGGCAGGAAGCGCAGAACCTCTTTGATCACGCAGTCCAAGTAGCTAAGCCGGCCGAGCTCATCCAGTCCCAGGCGCTCCCGGGGACTTTGGCCGCCGTCGCCGGCGCTCGTCAGGCCTTCCGAGTCCAGCTCGGCCTTCAGACGCGCCGCCACGCCCGGGTGACGGAGGAGCTGCAGGACCAGAGACGTTGACGCGCTGGCGGTGGTGGAGTGCGCCGCAAAGATCAACTCCACTGCCGTTTCCTGAAGGGCAGAATAACGGCATTACTGGTCGTCCCTGTGTTATGAACGAGTTCCGTTCCTATGCTGGCGACGTAACCCAAATTTCCACGTAAGACAGAATTACCCTTTAGGCAGCCATAAATCTCATAATAACTATCCAAAAACATGTGTTATACATCATTGTACCGTCCTTGCCAAGAAGTTGGAGCTAAGTCTTAGCTAGACAGCGAGCTAAGCTCCAAAATGACGATGTCAGACGTCCGTGTGGTTTGCTGACTTTATTCAGCGGCTCATGACATCACCACACATCGAATGAAACTAAAATAAAAATGAATATGGGTAACAGTAATTCAAATTTGTGTTTATAACTAGCTGCTGATACAGCGACAACAATCCACACAAATGATTAGCATGTATCAGTTAGCGTCCGCACATCGTCAAAAACAATCACATAAACTCGCCTCAATTTAAACCACAATTCAACCACAATTGAAAACGCACAATGAACAGTACAAAAGGTGTTATATACACGCGCTACCTGTGAATGCTTCACAAGCAATAAATGTGCACGCAGGTTTGCAGCTGTAAACTGTCCCCTCTCTCAAACTTCTTCATGGGAGTAAATGCGCTCTTCCTTGTGTGTGCGTGTGCGTACTTATTCGTGTATACTAAAGTTTTTCAGGACCGATACCGATTATTAGAATTTAGTGGGGCCGATAACCGATTTTTGGAGCCGATATTAATTTGCAGTAAAAATTCAAAAATTGGCGTAAAATTTTTTTGAATAAAGCAACCACAGAACTTCATTGAAATGCCTTAAGAATGTGCCTAAAAAAAGTGTTGTTCCAAAAATAACACATAAATATATTTTTTAAACTTGTTACTGTCCCACCGTGCCGCCTTCACAAAGTGAATTAATTTTAAACAAGAAAAACGCAGAAAAATGCTTGTCATTGTGATTGTGATTGAATACTTCATTGAGTGAGTCCAGTCAAATCCACTCAAGCTGCTCATTTACACACAATGAGTTGCCACAGCATATTCGTTTTTTGACAAGTTAAACAATGATTGACACATCCGGCGTCTTTGAAGGTAGCGCTGCCAAGCTTCTCTGGCAAGTTTAAAGCTTCAACGCCTGTCAATCATCGTTAACTTTAACAAGCAAAACTCGCAGTGCACTGGTGACCAAGGAAAGCAGCATGAGGGCGGGTGAGGCTGTATGAGCATGAAGCAGAAAAACATAACTATATATTTTTTATTTAAAAACCCGATCCTTTTCACCCGATTCCGGTCCTCTGAAAAATGGTGCGATCCCTAGTTTCTATTGCTAGTTTTAAATTGGCTTTTTCATATCGGCCTTTCGGATTACCCAAAAAAAAAAAAAAAAACCTTACCATACCGATATATGTCATATTTCCAAATATCGGCCCGATATATCGGCTGGCCTAAATATCGGTATAAGATCTCTAGTATGTACACGCGCTCTTACTCACGTGCGGAAGTACTACCTGCTCTGCGCTTCCCACTCCAAAATAAAAGCATCACAAAACAAAAGTAAACATTTTATATATATATATATATAATATATTTGAAACCAAGTGAAGACAAAATGGCGGACGACACTCCGGCGTCGTAAAGCCGAAATCACGTAATTGGGATATATCGTAACCCGGGGACTACCTATATTATCAAACTTGCGGGATATGTTGGCAATATAAAATGGAAGAAATTATTCCATTTTGGGGGTCACGAGGTCAAAGGTCACAGAGGTCAGAAAAAGAATTATGTAATCACTTGATTTAACGATGATCTTATTTTACTCAAATTTGCAGGGTAGTTGATATGACATGAAGAGAAAGGGCCAGAGGTCACAGAGGTCAGGAATATGGCGCGGCTGGCCTCTCAGAGTTCTCCTCTAGTTACATTCACCAGTAGTTGAAACCCACGGAGGGCATACTGTATATTCAGTTTTGGATGTCTTTATGTATGAATGTGTTGCAGATAACTCAAGAACGAATCAAGGGACTATTACCAAACTGGTTGGATATGTTTGCAATATGAAACGGAGGAGAATATTCTATTTTGGGGTCGTGAGGTCAAAGGTCAAATCACAGATGACAGAAACGTAATTTCGCAAACGTTTGTCCATTTACAGTCAGAATGGATTGGATGTCTATTGCCGTCAATGGTATGGAAACTTGGTGATTGAATGCCAGCCATCCAAGTTCAGATGGATTTTGGCGTTTATCGCTGTTAATGGCAGTGAATGAGTTAAAAATGTCAGTTAATGATAGGAAATACCTTAAGCTCCTGGATGCTGAGGTTCTGGCCGTACTCCTTGGCGCTGGACAACATGTAATCAAAGGCGTCTAGATGTTCCTGGTGCTGCTGCGCCATCTTCTCGGCGATGATCTTTTCCATGTTGGCGTGGAGAATCTCCCGGGCTTTGATCCCCTGTGAGCAACAGGAAGACGGATGGAAAAAGGGGTTCGGGTTCGGAAGACGAAAGAAGGAACAAGACGCGACCTTGCGCAGGCCGCTGAGCGGCGCGTCTACGGGAAGCGAGAAGAGGTTGTCAATCAGCTGCTCGAAGATGGTACCCAGGTAGACCACCCGTTCCTCATTCAGCCGCAGACCCAGCAGGACCCGCACGGCGATGCGGAAGGTCAGCGACTTGGCGGAGGCGTAGACGTCTACGGCGTCGGGCTGTGCGCACCACTGGGCCACTTGACGCCGCACTACCTCCCGCAGGCGCGGCAGGTACGACTCCAGGGCTCCTCTGCTGAAGACTTTGGCCAGCACCTGGACGCGAGCGGGAGGTCACCGGAGGTCATCCTCTGCGTCGGCGTCCGTACCTTCCGCTTCTCTTTGTGGGCGTCGCCAGCGGAGTTGACTAGCGTGTTGGGCCCCAGGATGATGCGCGTGCTCTGCGGCCACTGCGTGTGCACCAGGGTGTGCTCGCCCAGCAGGATCTTGCGAATGTTTTCAGCGCCCGTCACCCGGATGACGGGTTTGCCCAGGAGGTGCGTCTTGAACACGTTGCCGTGGCGACGCCTGCGACACGTGTGGAAGTCGGAGCCCTGTCCGACACCCCACCAAATAAGTGCCAAAGTTGTCCAGTCAGTCATTTTTTTGTGAATGTATGTTACTTTTTATCTTCATGATTTAAAAAAACAAAAAGTAAATGTTTACATTCATTTCAATTTTAATGTACATCCTATGTTCTTAAGTAGTAAAAATTGAGATTTTGCATTTAGATGTGAGGAAACGAGGGAAAATAAAACATTATAAGAAGGAGGTTGGGGTTACTCATTGACCTCATAATATAGTGACGGGGCACAGGGCGCGGGGCCCGTTAATAGGGGGCCTATCTCCATCAAAGCTGACCGAGTGGAAACATAGACAAAGAGCTTCTTACGTTGAAAATTCTTGTGAATAAATGCTTAAATCCCTGAAATCTTTATAGACCCTACCCACGTGACGTCACAACTCCGCTCTCCTGAATGGTACCGCCCAATTGTCCGTCTAAACATAGTGTTAACCTGTTACGGCTACGTACATTCCTCCTATTAACGGCGTGTTTTTCTGCTCCTTAACATTAATAATCAAAATGGTGAAGGCGTGTGTGGCTGTTGGTTGCACTAACAGAGAAGATGGAAGGAGAGACTTGAAGTTTTACCGTATTCCGAGGGATCCAATGAGGAGAGCGAAATGGACGGCTGCAATTCGACGTGAAAACTGGGCACCAAAAAATCACCACAGACTATGTAGTAGTCATTTTATATCCGGTAAGATGCATTTAAGATATACTTAGAGGGTTTTGGGCTGACAAATAACCACAATTAAGATCAATGCTAGGCTAATCGCCGACAACATACACGTATGTATGTAGTGAGAGTGCTATCGCTAAACCATATAAACATAAAAAGCCCTAACTGCATTGAGAAATGACATGAAATAAATTAGACTTGACAGTGGATGTTAGCGAGAATAAAAGATTTTGAATTGAAAATTTCGTAACTCACCTTTCCAAGCACAAGATAGATCCCTGCCGAATTTTCGTGGACGAGGACCTGTTTCACCCAACCAGCAACGAAGTATTTATAAGCCTCCAAGCTCTTGAAGTTTTTCAAATTTTCGTGAGAATAGGCCGATTTTGTGTGGACAAGATAGTTGTAAATATCAGCGTAGCAGATGTCAGGCAGACAGGGCGAAGACAGTGGGTCGAAAAACATCGATTTGGGCATCAAATATGGATCTGGCGACTGTATAGAACGAAGCTTTTCCACATAACGCCTTTTATGCAACACATCCAGTGAGTTTACGGCATCCGAAAGCACCGGGTCTTCCATGAAATGCATTTTAAATTCCTCGATCAATTGAAGCCAATGCTAATACAGAGACAAAATGACGGACAAGGGGGCGGAACCATACAGCGAGCACGTGGTTTTGTGACGTCGGTGGGTAGGGTCTATAGATATGGATGTAAAACAGTCTCAATTATTGGTTAAAAGCATAAAAAACGTGATGTTCGCATTTATTTTAAGTAAATATGTCGAATGTGCTGCTAGTCTTTCAGCCACTGTGGCGCCGCCTTATCACCACAAAGAGCTTTTTCCGTTGAAAAATCTTCTGAATAAATGCTTAAATCCCTGAATTCTTTATAGATATGGACGTAAAACAGTCTCGATTCTTGGTTAAAAGCATAAAAACCGGGCAGTTAGCATTTATTTTATGTAAACATGTCGAATGTGCTGCTAGTCTTTAAGCCACTGTGGCACCGCCTTATCACCACAAAGAGCTTTTTCCGTTGAAAATTCTTCTGAATAAGTGCTAGAATCCCTGAATTCTTTATCGATATGGAAGTAAAACAGTCTCGATTCTTAGTTAAAAGCATAAAAACTGGGCAGTTAGCATTTATTTTAAGTAAGTATGTCGAATGTGCTGCTAGTCTTTAAGCCACTGTGGCGCCGCCTTATCACCACAAAGAGCTTTTACCGTTGACAAATCTTATGAATAAATTCTTAAATCCCTGAATTCTTTATAGATATGGCTGTAAAACAGTCTCGATTCTTGGTTAAAAGCAGAAAAACCGGGCAGTTAGCATTTATTTTATGTAAACATGTCGAATGTGCTGCTAGTCTTTAAGCCACTGTGGCGCCGCCTTATCACCACAAAGAGCTTTTACTGTTGAAAATGCTTCTGAATAAATGCTTAAATCCCTGAATTCTTTAAAAATATGGAGGTAGAACAGTCTCGATTCTTGGTTAAAAGCATAAAAACCGGGCAGTTAGCATTTATTTTATGTAAACATGTCAAATGTGCTGCTAGTCTTTAAGCCACTGTGGCGCTGCCTTATCACCACAAAAAGCTTTTTTGTTGAGAATTCTTGTGAATAAATGCGTAAAACGCTGAATTCTTTATAGATATGGACGTAAAACAGTCTCGATTCTTGGTTAAAAGCATAAAAAACGGGCAGTTAGCATTTATTTTACGTAAATATGTCGACTTATGACACCAATGCCGTAGCGGTTAATTTTGTCCTATTGATTTTTTTTTCCCCCCATTTCAAAATGCATGCATGGTACGAAAAATATAATAATTACCTTGAATCCTCGAACAAATGACTCCTGAGACAATCCTTCTGTTTGCGTGCGGTACAGCTTTCGTACTTTTTCAACCTAAATCCGGTGTTGTATCGCTGCATGTGTTTGAGAATAACTGCGATCGACTTCGACCGACTGAGGTGGAGTGTGGGACGGCCCTTTACTTGAAGGCGTGTGGGCAATGTGTCCCGTCAATATCATTATGAAGTCTATGAGTTACTGCTGTTTTGGCTAACTTTTATTTTGCAAATAATTGAAAGAAAATTAGATTTTTATGTGTTAAAGGAATAACTGTGCCAAAAGCCGTTTTCTTTGCATTTAGGAGGTGGATAAAAACACTTCAATTCACGGCAGGAGCACGAAAAGACCTTTCACTGCCCCTACCAACATGGCCGTCCTCCTATCAAACTCAATGCATTGTCATTTCAATGAAGTCAGAACTAGCTTATTTCTCAACTGATTTTGGACTGGATGGACTGGACATCCATGAGTGATAACTCGTTAAAATTCACAACAGAATGACTGGACGCCACACGAGTGGGCATCTATCCTCATCTTGGGATAAGGGACAAATGCTCCTTATTATTTTTACGGCTGTCATACCGGGGAGGGTAACTGGTGGTTGGAAAGTAGATCTCGAAAAGTACATTTTTGCACAGGGCATAAACATCATAATAATATTGACGGGTCAGATTCGACATTTACTACGCCACCCCTTCAAGTAGGGGGCCATCCCACAATCCGCTTCAGTTTTTCGCAGTTGGTCGCAGCGAAACATGCAGCGATCCAACGCCGGATTTAGGTTTAAAAAGTACGAAAGCTGTACCGCACGCAAACAGGAAGGATTGTCTCCGGAGTCATTTGTTCGAGGATTCAAGGTAATTATTATATTTTTTGTTTTTTCACAAGAATTTTCAACGTAAAAAGCTCTGTTGTAAGGCTGCCGCCACATTGTCTAACAGATTAGCATCATTCTTCGACATATTTACATAAAATAAATGCTAACTGCCCGTTTTATTGCTCTTTTAACAAAGAATCAAGACTATTTTATGTCAGTATCTATAAAGAATTCAGGGATTTGAGCATTTATTCACAAGAACTTTCAACGGAAAAGCTCTGTTTACATATGGCGGCCGCTACATTGACTAACAGACTAGCATCGTACTTCGACATATTTACGTTTGATAAATGCTAATTGCACGTTTTTTGTTTTTTTTTACCTTTTAACCAAGAGACAAACAGACTAACAGACTAGCATTGTACTTCGACATATTTACGTAAAATATAGCTAACGGCCTGTTTTTTTTTTTTTTGCTTTTAACCAAAGATCGAGACTGTTTTGCGTCCATATCTATAAAGAATTCAGGGATTTAAGCATTTATTCCAAGAATTTTCACCTGAAAAGCTTTGTTTACATATGGCGGCTGCTACATTGACAAACAGACTAGCATCGTACTTCGACAGTTACGTAAAATAAATGCTAACTGCCCGTTTTTTTGGTCTTTTAACCAAGAATTGAGACTGTTTTACGTCCATATCTATAAACTAATTCTAGGATTTAAGCATTTATTCAATAGAATTTCCATCGAAAAAAGCTCTTTGTCTGTGATTCCAGTCGGTCAGCTTTGACGACCATGCCAACAATCAGGCCCCCTATTAATCGGCCCCCGTGTCCCGTTAATATGATTATGAAGTCTAGGCACAGGGTTAGTCGATTTAGTGCCGTATTGGTATTGTTATTGATGCATCACTAATTCCGACAACAGTAGGGGGCGGTCACCTGAAGCAGCCAGTGCAGAGTCTCCCCGACCAGTGGCCACCCCATTGAGCCCTGAGGGAGCGGCAGCGGGTTGTGGGGATCCCGGGTCAGCCTCCAGCGGAGCTCCCACAACAGGCGGGCCAGCACCAATGCCAGGAGTGTGCCCATCAGCCACATGCACGCGCCCGTCAGATGTGGCACAGGGAACATGTTGGCTGGAGCGCCCGCACGGACGCGCGTGCGACACGTTGGCACAGAATGGTCTGGTGAAAATGAATGCAATTCAACATATGAATGAAAAGTAGACGCCCACCCCTCCGGTTGAAATGGATTGGGGGTCAATTGCCGTCAATGGCAGCCAAAGCCATGTGAGGTCACAAGAGATTGATGAAAAATATATACATATAGTATATATATATATATATATATATATATATATATATATATATATATATATATATATATATATATATATATATATATATATATATATATACTGGACTGTCTCAGAAAATTAGAATACACAATATTCTAATTTTTTGAGACAGTCCTGTGTATATATACAGGACTGTCTCAGGAAATTAGAATACACAATATTCTAATTTCCTGAGACAGTCAGGAAATTAGAATATTGTGTATTCTAATTTCCTGAGACAGTCCTGTATATATACACAGGACTGTCTCAAAAAATTAGAATATTGTGTATTCTAATTTTCTGAGACAGTCCAGTACATACAGTGGGGAGAACAAGTATTTGATACACTGCCAATGGGTTTTCCCATTGACTGTGTATCAAATACTTGTTCTCCCCACTGTATATATACTGTATATATATATATATATATATATATATATATATATATATATATATATATATATATATACATACATACATACATACATACATACATACATATATATGTGTGTATATATATATACAGTGTATATATATACTGTGTATACTGTATATATATGTGTGTGTGTATGTATATATACTGATATATATATATATATATATATATACATATACATATAGATCGATAGAGATGTCGCACAACCGCTTTTGTTTCAACCTAGCCATAAAAAAGAAGGTAATTGTATTTATCATTCAAAATGTCTGTCATTTTTAGCTTAGAATCATTAATTGATGTCTAATATTTAGTTCATAAAAACAAAACGACTTTATAAAATTATTAACTTGCATATTTTAAACTTTTAAACAAATTACGTCACAATGAAAAAAAGCACGTATCTGAACTTTTGGGAATTTCTCAAATTTCTGCATAAAATCACCAACTGTGATCTGATCTTTGTCAAAATCACACAGATGAAAAAAACAGTGTCTGCTTTAACTAAAACCCCCCATTTATAGGTTTTCATATTTTAATGAGGATACCAGCAAAATATGACAGTGAAGTGAACGCTCTGCCTAAGGACACTTAAAGAGCAATTGAAACAATTTTTACCAAACAATTTAAGTCAGGTGTGTGCCAAATCGCTGATCAGTGATTTAAAGCTGCACTGCCCACTATAAAACACACAAAATACAAAAATGTCCAGACTTAAACCCCATTGTGGCATGACCTAAAGACAGCGATTCATGCCAGACATCGCAGGAATCAGACTGAACTACAGCATTTTATAGAGAAGAATGGGCCAAGATTATTCCTGATTGATGTGCCAGACTGATCTGCAACTACAGGAAGCGTTTGGTTGAAGTTATTGCTGCCAAAGGGGTGGGCCCAAAATATTAAATGTGATGGTTCACTTACTTATTTTTACCCCTTCTGTCATTTTTTGCATACTATCCTCATTAAAATATTAAAACCTGCAAATGTTTAGGTGGTTTTAGTTAAAGCAAACACTGTTTTTTTCATCTGTGTGATTTTGACAAAGATCAGATTACATTTGATGTTGATTTAATGCAGAAATGTGACAAATTCCAAAAGGTTCAGATACTTTTTCATAACACTGTACTGTATATGTATGTATATATGGCGGAAAACACTCAAGTGACTTGAAGTTCCGCTCTGAGACCCCCATTTTGGCCAAATTTCAAAATTGTCCAATGTCCATGTGTGGTACATCATTGGAAAGCTAAAAATCTCTATTTTCTGGGGGAAGAAACATTTTGAACAGGAGGGCATTTTTTGACGCCTTAAACAAGAAGTTTCTCATTTTAAAAAAGGTTTTGGACACCCATCCTGGTACATAAAAAATAACGAACACTTCAAGATGACCCCCCTTTGTCTACTCAACTCTTATAATCAATATGCATGCACAAAGTTAAGACATGTGGATGGATGTACAATAATAAAGGAAATTGGCGTGTGAGTAAATGTAGATTTAATTTAGCCCTGTCTTTTATTTTGTAAATAAACATGGCTAAACGGGGAGTTAGCTGTATAGTTAATGATAACTTTTTGATTTGGCTGTGCAAAGAAAAAACATTTCCAGGGGAATTTTAGGGGTTAAGTTACAATACCATAATATTTTATTTTTTGCAGTGGGCTTTTAAAATATTTTTTTCAATCATGATTAGAGAATGTGAATGCGAGATACTGAGAATAAAAGTCTCCATATGCATAAAGGGAACATATAAATGTGAGTACATGACACTATTGCATTTAGCCTTGAAGCCTAGGCTTTATGATTTAAGCATCTAATCTATCTAATACATCGATATCATCCCATAATAAGCAATCCAAACGGCAAAAAGGGCCGAAAAAATAACGGACAGCACACTGGTCAGTTAGCCTGCTGTGTCCAGAGTTCTAGTGCTAACGTCCGACTGCAATGTATGTCTTTTGGTGGCTTTCCGGTAACCCACGGTGAGAGCATGAGAGAGCATAATTACGGACACGCTGATTTTAACGAGATATTATCGCATACTTGTTTCGATCCCAAAACTCCGCTTAGCATCTATCATTGAGTGTCACGACACAGCTATGAATGGCCACAGCCAGACTTTGTGGGTATTTTATAGGTGAAACACGCTAATATAACAAGGGTCGCGATGCAGAATTCACAGACAAGGAGTGGCTGAGATTTTCTTTTTTTTTTAATTTATCCTTTTTTCCAATTTTTCTTTGTTTGGATCGATTATTTATCATCTAAAATTTGGGGGGAAATGTGAAAGTAACAAAAAAAAAAAAATACAATAAGGGATTGTTACTAGGTAGATATCCATGACCTATTTACAGACTATTTTTTTTCATTGGGACGTAATTTGTGTAAAAGTGAGTGAATAATTTTTTTAAGTCGTTTGTTTTTTTTTTTAAACTACATATGAGACATCAATGATTTAAGCTAATAATGATAGACATTTTGAATAATAAATATATTTACTTACCTTTTTTTTATTGATGGTTTGTAACAAAAGCGGAAGTGTCGGTAAACGGGGGTCTCCAGGGTAAAACAAACAAATTAAAAATAGTCCGGGGGCATAATGCGCCATGAAACTGCTATGGCAGCACATAGACATATTGTTCTATCAAACCCAACAGTTCTTTTTGCTTAAAATAGAGCAGTTTATTTTAAAGAGGGGTGCAAGTGCAGAAACTGCTTTTTCAGCCTTTCAGCCTCAGATTTTATGTCTTTACTGTTTTTTTTTTTTTTAATTTATCACAGTTTCTTCTATCTAATCATGGCTATTTTATTTGTGTTTATTTAAAAAAAAAAGTGTTTATTATTATTATTTAAATAATGGATCCCTCAATTAATTGTAGTTTTGTATTACTCATCGCAAAATACGTGCTGCCAACAATAATACTAAAATAATTGTCAAATGTTTGATATTAATGTGATAAAAACATTTAATAAAATAAAACAAAACATGTATCCACGAAAGAGCGCAAACTCTTTAAAGCTGCAACCTTTAATGATAAAATTCAAATACAATTTTTCACGAATTCGTATCATGTTTATTTCTATCACACTGCTCAAAATTCATGTGTCAAGTATGATACGTAAGACCGCCGCAAGTAAGGTTTTAAAAAATCGATTTGCAATCATTTTGCATTGCACAAGACTATTGAAATCTTAAAATGACCCCCCCAACCAACCCAAAAAAATGAGTTTACAGAAAATTCTAAGGTCAAACCTCCATGCGAACACTTTTTTTTTCTTGACCAGTATCATCAAAATACTTCATACTTCATATATTATTCATATTCATAATTTAACTTACTTGGAGCGCAGATATGAGAATTCGCGAGACGAGCACGTGCCGCGTCAAAACGTCGTGCGCGCGCAGGAAGCGGAGGGATGCGCCCAAAACGTCAACTATTCCAAACACTTTAACGGCCGGCGTGCGCCGTCTTGTCCGACACCTAACGAACACGCTTCGGGGAGCGGTGGGAGTAGGGGGGCTTCACCAGCACCCCGAGGCGGCACGGGCACGCGTCACTCCACTGCATGGAAAACTGCGCGAGTGAGTCTCAAGTTGAAGCGACGTGACGGACGCGCGCCGTTTTATAGCCGGCCCACCTTCACCAGTGACGTCACAGTCGGTATGTTAAGTCGGTGCGAGAAAGAGAGCGAGAGAGAGAAAGAATCCTGAGCTGATGCCAGAGAATCGTGACCTCATGTAGCATTGGGAAGTACACACTTGAACTTTTAACCTGTTTTTTTTTTTGTTTGTTTGTTTTTTTGTTTTTTTCACAAACTAAAGTTCTCTAATAAACCTATTTGCGTTTTTCTAAGTCACAAATGGATTTTACACCATAATCAATAAAACTAATTGGTAATACTTTACATTAATGGTCCCTAATTAAAATTTGTTAATGCATTTATTTACAATAATTAATGTAACATAATCCCTTAGCTAACATTAACGGATACATTAATTAACATTTGTTAATGCATAACTAGACTGCATCTAAACTAATGGTTACGTACCGTAAAATAATAATATAATGCAATACTTAACATTAATTCACATATACATTAGTAAATTAATACACAGTTATTAATGCATACTGTTCTGAGTAAGTGAATATAACATTGCTTTGTGAGTCATTGGGTGCGGCGAACCAGTGGCGTGCACAGACAATTTGACAGCAGGGCCGGCAAAAAAAAAAACATGGCAAAAAATGCCACATGGCAAAATCCATTTTGCCCAATGGCAACATTTTTTTGCCACATGACAAAAAAAAAAATGCCACATGGCGAAATCCATTTTGCCACATGGCAAAAAAAATGCCACATGGCAAAATCCATTTTGCCACATGGCAAAATCCATTTTGCAACATGGCAAAATCCATTTTGCAACATGGCAAACATTATTTGCCACATATGAAACAAAATACCACATGGCAAAATCCATTTTGCCACATGGCAAACAAAATACCACATGGCAAAATCTATTTTGGCACATGGCAAAAAAAATGCCACTTGGAAAAATCTATTTTCCACATGATTTTTTTTTTTTGCCACATGACAAAATCCATTTTGCCACATGGCAAAAAAAATGCCACATGACAAAAAATGCCAGATGGCAAAATTAATTTTGCCACATGGCAAAATCTATTTTGCCACATGGCAAAATGTTTTTTGCTACATGGCAAAAACAATGCCACTTGACAAAAAAATGCCACATGGCAAAATCGATTTTGCCACATGTGGATCTGGATCGATACATCTGGATCGATACATCTATCTACTGTATCTATCTATCTGGATATACAGTATATACAGTATATCTATCAATATATGTATCTATAGCACTGGTGTCAAATCGATTCCAGAAATGGCCAAGTGGGTGCTGGATTTTGTTCCAACCGATAACGCGCAGAGAGTTTAACCAATGAACTTTCTGCTGAAACAAGCAGCACCTGACAAAGTTTAACTGATTACACATGTAAAAGATCTAATTGGTGAAAAGGTGTCCTCTTCATTGGTTGGAAAGCAAACCTGCACCCACTTGGCCCTTTCTGCAATCGGTTTGACACATGTGATCTATAGTATCTGGATCGATACATCTATCTACTGCATTAATACATCTATCAGTATATCTATCTACAGTATCTGGATCGATACATCTATCTATCTATCTATCTATCTATCTATCTATCTATCTATCTATCTATCTATCTATCTATCTATCTATCTGCAGTACCGTATTTTTCGGACTATAAGTCGCGTTTTTTTTTTCATATTTTGGTTGGGGGTGCGACTTATACTCAGGAGCAACTTATGTGTGGAATTATTAACACATTATGATATAATTTCACATGTTATTTTGGTGTTTTGCAGTGACACTGATGATTTTGTAAAGTTATTAGCATGTTCTTATGCTATAGTTATCTGAATAACTCTTTATAGCTATGGCCACGTTTGCGTTCTGCCTTTGGCAGTGTATGTTCAATTGTATTATTGACTTTTTTATCTTGAAATGGATGCATTTAGTTTGTGGCGCTTTCACGCCCACGTGAGGACGCACTCGCACTTGTTTACGTGAAGAAGAGTGCTCACACACCAGAAGAAGACGGACAGCTACGTAGCTCTGTGTGAGTGAGTGGGCGAGTTAGCGAGAGAGAATAGACGGCTGCGAACCTACTTTCATTGTTTATGCCTATAAATCATCTCTACAGAGACAACGCTTGCGTGTATCATCTTTTCTGTTGTTGTTGTGTGTTTTCCACCCGCGATCGGACACTTAGAGCCAGTTGTGTGGTTGTTTGAACGATATGCTAATGATAGCGAACGCATGCTAACCTGTTACTTATTACTAATAGTACCTAATTATCATTTATTTAAGTTGATGCGAACCTGTTTTCTATCGAAGACCAAATTGATTCAGCAAATTATACGGACGTCCAGCATTGTCTTTTGGGAGTTCGCTGTATAGCCAGGACTGAGCCGTAGCGTAGGACAGTATAGTCACATTTCGTTGTTCATGCACTGTACACTGTACATTTATTTAGCATGTTGTTCTCTATTGTTGTTCTAAATTGCCTTTCAAGATGACATGTCTGTTCTATGTTTTGGATTTTATCAAGTAAATTTCCCCCAAAAATTCGACTTATACTCCGGTGCGACTTGTATATGTTTTTTTTCTCTTTGTTGGGCATTTTATGGCTGGATCGACTTATACTCAGGAGCGACTTGTAGTCCGAAAAATATGGTATATGGATCCATCCATCCATCCATCATAGGTTGTGAAGGTGTTTGAATTTTGTATTTTTTGTTGTTGTTGTTTTCCTCTGCTGTCTGCTTCCTTTCTTTCTGTCCCCGCTAAGCCCCTTTCTGTTCCCTGGTTTCTCCTAATAAATAAAACATAATGAACAACCACAATGGATGTACTATATTCAGACCATAAGCAATGGCACCACCAAGGGGTGGCCAGGGGTGGCCACAGCCCCTCCTATAAATTTATTGGCCCCCCAAGTGGCCACCCCACTCGCCAGTCTAATGTCAGATTGTAGTAGCTGTGGAACTCAAAATGTTGACTGGACTGTTATGGACTATGCACATTAAATCATTAGTAACATGAAATACAAAACAATAAACCAAAATATATCAGTAAGTGAAGTCTTTCTGACCTGAAGTTTTTCTGACAGTTTTCTACAGGCCTTTTTACTACAAATACACAATAAAAACCTGAAATTAGAGCTTTCAGTTTTGGTGTGCCACCCCAAGATTTTAAGTGGCCTCATTTGCCCATCCCTACGAAAAATTTTCTGGAGGTGCTACTGACCATAAGGACTCAGATTCCTATTCTCCCTGTCTAAGCAGCTGAATAGCTGAACAGGTTCAAAATAATCTCAGCCCGAGTCAAAATAGTCGTTCATGTTTCCTGAAAAGGTAAACAGTAAACACGACTGATCCCACGCCACTCACTCATCGACAGGTGGGCCATGTGTTTGTCTTGAGGGCGACACGGACGCTCTTCCTTCCCCTGGAAGACACTTCCTCTCTCCTTTGTTTATTCCTACATTCGAGTCAACACACGCACACACGCATGTGTTTCCAAAACGGATTGGATGTCTAGCGCCATTAACAGTACAGTATTGGCAGCGACCGATACCTCACAGCCGGGTTTTGGAATTTGCATCTGGAGCCCAAAAATGGTAACTATACAGTGCCTTGCAAAAGTATTCGGCCCCCTTGAATCTTGCAACCTTTCGCCACATTTCAGGCTTCAAACATAAAGATATGAAATTTAATTTTTTTGTCAAGAATCAACAACAAGTGGGACACAATCGTGAAGTGGAACAACATTTATTGGATAATTTAAACTTTTTTAACAAATAAAAAACTGAAAAGTGGGGCGTGCAATATTATTCGGCCCCTTTACTTTCAGTGCAGCAAACTCACTCCAGAAGTTCAGTGAGGATCTCTGAATGATCCAATGTTGTCCTAAATGACCGATGATGATAAATAGAATCCACCTGTGTGTAATCAAGTCTCCGTATAAATGCACCTGCTCTGTGATCTGTTTAAAGTGCAGAGAGCATTATGAAAACCAAGGACACACCAGGCAGGTCCAAGATACTGTTGTGGAGAGGTTTAAAGCCGGATTTGGATACAAAAAGATTTCCCAAGCTTTAAACATCTCAAGGAGCACTGTGCAAGCCATCCTATTGAAATGGAAGGAGCATCAGACCACTGCAAATCTACCAAGACCCGGCCGTCCTTCCAAACTTTCTTCTCAAACAAGGAGAAAACTGATCAGAGATGCAGCCAAGAGGCCCATGATCACTCTGGATGAACAGCAGAGATCTACAGCTGAGGTGGGAGAGTCTGTCCATTGGACAAAAATCAGTCGTACACTGCACAAATCTGGCCTTTATGGAAGAGTGGCAAGAAGAAAGCCATTTCCCAAAGATATCCATAAAAAGTCTCGTTTAAAGTTTGCCACAAGCCACCTGGGAGACACACCAAACATGTGGAAGAAGGTGCTCTGGTCAGATGAAACCAGAATTGAACTTTTTGGCCACAATGCAAAACGATATGTTTGGCGTAAAAGCAACACAGCTCATCACCCTGAACACACCATCCCCACTGTCAAACATGGTGGTGGCAGCATCATGGTTTGGGCCTGCTTTTCTTCAGCAGGGACAGGGAAGTTAGTTAAAATTGACGGGAAGATGGATGCAGCCAAACACAGGAACATTCTGGAAGAAAACCTGTTGGTATCTGCACAAGACCTGAGACTGGGACGGAGATTTACCTTCCAACAGGACAATGATTCAAAACATAAAGCCAAATCTACAATGGAATGGTTCAAAAATAAACGTATCCAGGTGTTAGAATGGCCAAGTCAAAGTCCAGACCTGAATCCAATCGAGAATATGGAAAGAGCTGAAGACTGCTGTTCACAAACACTCTCCATCCAACCTCACTGAGCTCGAGCTGTTTTGCAAGGAAGAATGGGCAAGAATGTCAGTCTCTCGATGTGCAAAACTGATAGAAACATACCCCGAGCGACTTGCAGCTGTAATTGGAGCAAAAGGTGGCGCTACAAAGTATTAACGCAAGGGGGCCGAATAATATTGCACGCCCCATTTTTCAGTTTTTTATTTGTTAAAAAAGTTTAAATTATCCAATATATTTTGTTCCACTTTACGATTGTGTCCCACTTGTTGTTGATTCTTGACAAAAAATTAAAATTTTATATCTTTATGTTTGAAGCCTGAAATGTGGCGAAAGGTTGCAAGGTTCAAGGGGGCCGAATACTTTTGCAAGGCATTGTAGCTTAGTTTATTTGTTTGTAAAGTATGTATTGTCGATAACGCTGCCCCATGACTTGGTTGCGGCCTTGTAAAATGCTATTTATTTGTCTCTTGCTGTAATTTGTTCTCTTGAGGACGAGGATGTGGTCAGCATCAGGACCCCGCGAATGTCTACACTTTGGCTCGAGGGATTGGAACCCGAAACTCGGAGAACAAGCGTCTCTTTAAGAAGCGGAACGGTAGCGCTGCCCGAGCTGAGGTCACGACCCCGAGCCACGGCCCGAACACGATCCGTTCACGGGGCGGGGGGGGTGTCGACCTGAGAGACAAGGAAGTGGATCGTCACACTGGGTCCGGCTTAACTCCGATTGTTCTGTACTAGTACACCGTCTCAGTACTCCGACGGATTTCCGGAAGCTTTCTCAAATGAAACTCGTCAAATGAAGGAACGGCGGAAGTGACCTTGCTCGGTCTAGCGCGAGGTCTCTCGGGAACAGGCGAGAACTTTCTATCCCGCCCGCTTCCGTCGCCGATGGACGAGCGTCGGCTCTTCGCCAGACAGGTCGAGAGGCGCCGAAGTCGACGTTGATTGACGCCTGCTTCCCGCTGACCCCGACACTCTGAAAGGTCTTGTTTTTGGCGTCAGGTTGGACAACTTCATATAGCTGCGGTGACTGTACTAGAAATGTGGAGAGGAAAATTGGAAGCAAGTTTTCTAATTTCTTCAGGTTTTTGTGAGTTTTTTTCAGAATTTTTCATGTGTTTTCATTTTTTTGCAGTTCTTCTTTCTGCAGTTTTTACGTTTTTTACGCATTTTCTCCAACTTGATTTTTCACAGCTTTTTAGGGTTTTTCAGGTTTTTTTTGCTGGTTTTCACAGTTGTTCAGGTTGCTTTGCATTTTCGAAAAATATTTTCATGTCCATTTTAAATTTGTTGGTAGGATCTGGATCGATACATCTATATACTGTATCTATCTATAGGAATCAATACATCTACAGTGGGGCAAATAAGTATTTAGTCAACCACTAATTGTGCAAGTTCTCCCACTTGAAAATATTAGAGAGGCCTGTAATTGTCAACATGGGTAAACCTCAACCATGAGAGACAGAATCTGGAAAAAAAAAACAACAGAAAATCACATTGTTTGATTTTTAAAGAATTTATTTGCAAATCATGGTGGAAAATAAGTATTTGGTAAATACCAAAAGTTCATCTCAATACTTTGTTTTGTACCCTTTGTTGGCAATAACGGAGGCCAAACATTTTCTGAAACTCTTCACAAGCTTTTCACACACTGTTGCTGGTATTTTGGCCCATTCCTCCATGCAGATCTCCTCTAGAGCAGTAATGTTTTGGGGCTGTCGTCGGGCAACACGGACTTTCAACTCCCTCCTCACCCCGTGGCGTCAAAATGATAACAAGAACAGCAGGCAAAAATCCCAGAACCACACGGGGGGACCTAGTGAATGACCTACAGAGAGCTGGGACCACAGTAACAAATGCTACTATCAGTAACACAGTGCGTCACCAGGGGCTCAAATCCTGCACTGCCAGACGTGTCCCCCTGCTGAAGAAAGTACACGTCCAGGCCTGTCTGCAGATCGCTAGAGAGCATTTGGATGATCCAGAAGAGGACTGGGAGAATGTGTTATGGTCAGATGAAACCAAAATAGAACTTTTTGGTAGAAACACAGGTTCTCGTGTTTGGAGGAAAAAGAATACTGAATTGCACCATACCCACTGTGAAGTATGGGGGTGGAAACATCATGCTTTGGGGCTGTTTTTCTGCAAAGGGACCAGGACGACTGATCTGTGTAAAGGAAAGAATGAATGGGGCCATGTTTTGAGAGATTTTGAGTGAAAATCTCCTTCCATCAGCAAAGGCATTGAAGATGAGATGTGTTTGGGTCTTTCAGCATGACAATGATCCCAAACACATAACCAGGGCAACAAAGGAGTGGCTTCGTAAGAAGCATTTCAAGGTCCTGGAGTGGCCTAGCCAGTCTCCAGATCTCAACCCCATAGAAAATCTGTATCGGGAGTTGAAAGTCCGTGTTGCCCAACGACAGCCCCAAAACATCATTGCTCTATAGGAGATCTGCATTGAGGAATGGGCCAAAATACCAGCAACAGTAAGCTTGTGAAGAAGTACAGGAAACGTTTGGCCTCCGTTATTGCCAACAAAGGGTACTTATTTTCCACCATGATTCGCAAATAAATTCTTTGAAAATCAAACAATGTGATTTTCTGTTTTTTTTCCCCACATTCTGTCTCTCATGGTTGAGGTTTACACATGTTGACAATTACAGGCCTCTCTGATATTTTCAAGTGGGAGAACTTGCACAATTGGTGGTTGACTAAATACTTATTTGCCCCACTGTATATCTAACTATCTGTCTGTCTGTCTGTCTGTCTGTCTACTATCTATCTATCTATCTATAGTCTCTGAATTGATATATCTAACTACTGTATCTATCTATCTATCTGGATCAATACATCGATTTAGTGTATCTCACAATCTGGATTGATACATGTCTATATCAATCTATCTACTGTATCTGGATTGATACATCTATCTACTGCATCTATCTATCTGGATCAATAGATTTATTTACTGTATCTATCCGTCTGGATCGAACATCTCTATATCTATCTTCAGTATCTGGATTGATACATCTATTACTGTACCTATATATCTGTATCATTACATCCATCTATCTATCTATCTATCTATCTGGATCAATACATCGATTTACTGTATCTCGCAATCTGGACTGATACATCTCTATATCGATCTATCTACTGTATCTGGATTGATACATCTATCTACTGTATCTATCCATCTGGATCATTAGATTTATTTACTGTATCTCTCTGTCTGGATCGAACATCTCTATATCTATCTTCAGTATCTGGATTGATACATCTATTACTGTACCTATATATCTGGATCAATACATCTATCCATCCATCCATCCATCCATCCATCCATCTATCCATCTATCTGGATTGATCCATCCATCCATCCATCCATCCATCCATCCATCCATCCATCCATCCATCCATCCATCCATCCATCCATCCATCCATCCATCCATCCATCCATCCATCCATCCATCCATCCATCCATCCATCATAGCTAGCATAGGTCTATCTCTATCTATCTGGATCGATACATCTCACAAGAAAGCCCACCGGTCTCATCAGACCATAGGACATGGTTCCAGTGATCCATGTGCTTTGTTGACATGTCTTCAGCAAACTGTTTGCGGGCTTCCTTGTGTACCGTATTCAGAAGAGGCTTCCTCTTGGGGTGACAGCCATGCACACCAATTTGATGTAGAGTGCGGCG
Organism: Corythoichthys intestinalis; assembly: GCF_030265065.1. Lineage (NCBI taxonomy): Eukaryota > Metazoa > Chordata > Actinopteri > Syngnathiformes > Syngnathidae > Corythoichthys > Corythoichthys intestinalis. The sequence continues at coordinate 53,038,842 of NC_080404.1, read as the reverse complement.
TATGGTCTGAGCCCTAACAGGCTGACCCCCCACCTCTTCAATCTCTGCAGCAATGCTGACTCCTGTAACGAGTCACATGACATTTTGGAGGGAAAACGACAAGCAGTACTCAATTTGGACATTTAGGGATGTACGTAGTTTCTAAGGGGTGTACTCACTTTTGTTGCCAGGGGTTTGGATGTTAATGGCTATATTTTGAGTAATTTTGAGGGGAAAAGAAATGAACTCTATTATATAAGCTGCACACAGACTACTTTTCATTGTGTCAAAGTGTCATTTTGTCACTGTTGTCCCATGATAAGATATACTTAAATATCTGCAGAAATGCAAGGGGTGTACTCACTTTTGTGATACACTGTATCTACAGTATCTGGATCAATACATCTATCTACTGTATATATCTTTTTGAATCAATTTGCAGCTTTATAGGTTTTTATTTTTCAGGGTTTGTGTTGTTGGTTTTCACTGTTGTACAGGTTGCTTTGCATTTAAAAAATATATATTTTCATTTCCATTTTAAATTTGTTGGTAGTTTTGGATATATAGGATGCAAGCATGGAAAGCCGCCTGCGAAATTCAGCTACAATGACTAAGGAAGAGAGAGTGAGGAAGCGCCTCGCTCGCCCTACCATTCATCATCCCGTCCGGTCGGAAGCCACCTGCCACACTGACTTATTTGCAACACGCCCACACGCTTTCACCTGTGCGTGGCTGACAGTGAATTCTCTTGCTTTAACCCTTTAACATCCAATAGCAACAAAAAAAAAAATGGCATTCTTGGTTGACCTGCACAATATATCGTTCTCAGTCTTAGTCTGTTAGACCACAATACTCATTAGTCTTGGTCATATTTTAGTCATCTCGAAATGAGTTATCTTCGTCTAGTTTTTGTTGACGAAAACTCAAGACTAATTTCGTCTAGTTTTAGTCGACGTTTACTAAAAAATGTTTTCGTTTGTAAAATTTAAAAAATTGACTCCGAAAATAAAGGTTTGACACTATTTCGAATGAAATTGTAGCAAACAAATTGCCAACTTGGTATGAATACCCACTAAGTGGGAAAATTAGTCCATTATTTTCAATGAATTATACTCACATGGACGCAACGAACTGTACGAAAAAAAAAAAAGTTGTCCGAGAGTTTATGTAAAAAGACGTCAATGTTGTGGATGTGGGGAACACACCACTAATTTTGCGACTGAAAGTCTGACCTGCATCAGAGTTAGCATTATTCTTGAAGTTTTCAAAATTTAATCTTTACAAGTTTTAGAAAACAAAGGTTTGAATCGAACAAATCAACCATCAATCAATACTAAGGCTGTGAAACGATTAAATTTTTTTATCGAGTTAATTACAGCTTAAAAATTAATTAATCGTAATTAATCGCAATTCAAACCATCTATAAAATATGCTATATTTTTCTGTAAATTATTGTTGGAATGGAAAGATAAGACACAAGATGGATATATACATTCATTTTCTTACATTTTCTTAACGCACCAAATTGAACACAACGCTGAACATACTGTATACCATTTGCAGCCACCACTGACAGTCATGGTTGCTCAACTTCCCATCATTCATTTGAGCGGAACATTTAAGTCGCTACAGTATCATTTAGTGAAAGCACAACAAAAATAATATTCCTATCTCTCAAAAAGATAAGAAAAGAAAAGAAGAGGGACGTGGCTGAAAACGAAAATATTAAGAGGGATTTTAATTAGGGCTGTCAAACGATTAAAATTTTTAATCGAGTTAATCACAGCTTAAAAGTTAATCGTAATTAATTGCAATTCAAACCATCTATAAAATATGCCATATTTTTCCATAAATTTTTGTTGGAATGGAAAGATAAGACAAGATGGATATATATATTCAACATAAGTACTGTATTTGTTTATTATAACAATAAATCAACAAGATGGCATTAACATTATTAACATTCTGTTAAAGCGATCCAAGGATAGAAAGACTTGTAGTTCTTAAAAGATAAATGTTAGTACAAGTTATAGCAGGGGTGGGCAAACTATTCCACAAAGGGCCGCAGTGGGTGCGGGTTTTTGTTCATACTCATCATGAGGACAACCTTTCACCAATCTGGTTTCTTACAAGTGCAATCAGTTAATTGCAGTCAGGTGCTTCTTGTTTCCACTGAAACCTCATTGGTTAAACTGTCTGTGCTGAATCAGTTGGAACAAAGACCAGGACCCACTGCGGCCCTCGAGGACCGGTTTGCCCACCCCTGAGTTATACAAATGTTGTATTAAAACTAGGGCTGTCAAAATTATCGCGTTAACGCGCGGTAATTAATTTTTTAAATTAATCACGTTAAAATATTTGACGCAATTAACGCACATGTCCCGCTCAGAAAGTATTCTGCCTTTTGGTAAGTTTTACAGCAAGACTTTTTGTGCTGTCCAACAGCGAACTCTTGTGGTCGCTTTGCGACATGGTTTATTGTTTTCTTTCCAGTTCATTATGGCTGCACGACGTCTCGGGCTGATAATGTTGTGCTTATATGATCCTTGGACAAGATTTGTCCGTAAGTATGGTTGTTGTAAAGAATGTACATATTATGTTAGTAAGCGAAATGTTATATTTTTTGTATGAGACGCTTTTTGTTTATGTTTAGTGAACCTGTATAGCGTGCTAAGCTAACGTTGTTGCTAATGCAATGCTTGTGTACTTTTTTTTTGTAGTTTTACGACGGTCTAAAGAGGACAATGGTTTGAGGCCATTTTATTAATAAATCAGATGAAAAAGGAAGAAGTCTCATTTTTAAGGCGTCGTTCACTAGCTGTCTAGCTTTGGAAAAAGTAGACGCTTCGGAGTGAGGACAGCATAGACAGATTTAAATGACAGTAGAGTGAAATGCCCACTACAGTCCTTTTGTACCGTATGTTGAATGTATATATCCATCTTGTGTCTTATCTTTCCATTCCAACAATTTATTTTACAGAATATATATATAATTTACAGAAAAATATGGCATATTTTATCGATGGTTTGAATTGTGATTAATTGCGATTAATTACGATTAATTAATTTTTAAGCTGTAATTAACTCGAATAAAAATTTTAATCGTTTGACAGCCCTAATTAAAACCCCTCTTAATGTTTTCGTTTTAATAAATTTTGTAAAATTTTCAATCAAAAAATAAACTAGTAGCCCGCAAATGTTGATGTCAATAATTACACAATGCTCATGGGTGTTGAAGCCCATAAAATCAGTCGCACCCAAGCGCCAGCAGAGGGCGACAAAACACCAAAAAACACAAGTAACAAGTGGACATTGCACTGTGCTGTCATTTTAATCTGTTTGAGCGGGGGCATGTGCGTTAATTGCGCCAAATATTCTAACGTGATTATTTTAATTTAACCGCATTAACGGGCGGTAATTTTTTTTTTTTTTAAATAATAATTACCGCCCGTTAATGCGATAATTTTGACAGCCCTAATCAATACATATGAAAGTTAGTATACTGTAAGTCAATACAGATTTGTTTTGAAATGATCATTTAGACTATCAATTAATTAGGTTCATATTCATGAGAAATGTAGCCCTGACCCCTGTTCACCCAATCTGTTTGGCCTATTATTGTCCCGTCCCCAGCAAAAAGTTTACATGCAGGTTATGATGTTATATCGTCACAACCAATGTTGAGACCAAACTTACGCCCTTGCGGTCAAGTTTTAGGAGAAGCCGCTGTTAAAAAAGGTTGATTTAGCATCTGGTGAGCAGTGTTGTTAATAACGGCGTTATAATATAACGGCATTACTAACGGCATTATTTTCTTCAGTAGTGAGTAATCTAATTAATTACTTTTCTCATCTTGGCAATGCTGTTACCGTTACTGAGGCGGGAAAGGCGTGCGCTACTAAGTTGGTTGACTGACGCGAGAAAAGTCTGAGAAAGACGGAGTCACGGAGACGAGAGAGCAGAGCAGGAGTGGGGAGGAGGCAAGGTAGTGTGACGCCGTTGCAAACGCAATGCTACTATGCTAGGTGGCTCCAATAATACCTGACTGTAGCCGATAGCCTACAAACTACGCCCACATGACGCTTCGGTAGATATCACATGTATACAGAACTAGATGCAAATGACAGACACGGCGGCATTAGCAACATGTATAATAAAGAACTGGATGCGTTAGTAAACAGCCGCCATCTTAAAGCAGTAGACTTCTCAGGAAGGCTCTGTTGTAGAGAACCTTCCAAGCGAACTTAAGTAACTTTTAATTTAAAATGATCCAAAATCGTCAAAACTTAAGTCTATCTTTAAATGATGAAACAGTCTTAAAACTTACACATGTCGAAAATGAAAGGGAACTAATGCAATAATGGCAGCAATTTTAACAACTTTAACGGTTGATTCACAACATTAAATGACTTCCACACATGGCAAAGGTTACTATCTAGTTATCGCAATATCTGCAATACCCCTGTGTCAAGTTAAATTTAGGGTAAAGAAATTGAGCTAGGACCAATTGTCCCAAAAACCCTTTAAACTTCACATTGTGTGACCTGTTTTTTTTTGTTTTTGTTTTTTTGAGAAAAAAAAAAACGTGAAAATTATCACCAGTTACTTTGCCAAGTAACTAATTAATCTTACACTCAGGTAACTGAGTTACGAATGCAATTACTTTTTGGGAGAAGTAAATTGTAACTGTAATTACTTTTTTAAAGTAAGATTAACAACACTGCTGGTGTGTTACATTTTCCCTGCACTTAACATTCATTTTTAGCCCCATCGTGTTTTTTATATTTACTGTATTTTTCTGCCACACATTGCTGGTCTGTGGAAAAAAAGGCCTACATCACACCGGTTCGGGATGCAAAAAAGTTTGGGAACCACTGCTCTAAAGCGATGACTCAACTCCGTGGCTCCGCCTTGCTGAAGCGTCAATCAAACGGGAGTCCGGCGTGTGAATGGGGGAATACAGAAAATGGCGGAATGGCTTACAAGCCTCACGCCGAGGCCGACATTTTTCTAGGCGTCATCAGCCGAGCGTTAGAAACGCTTTCACCGGATGTGCTGACGTGTCAATCAAACCTTGCCACGCCCCCTCATACCCTGGAGCTCCTGTCAATCATTCTTTTCTTCTCTTCTCATTGGAGGAGCTCACGCATGACAACACAAAATGTCAACTATTTACATTATTAGTGTGTGTGTATGTGCGTGACTGGCACTTCACTTCCAGCTGGCTTTCTGAAGCTGTCAATCACGCAACAAAAAAACACCATGAGGGTGCCGTAACCCTGCTGGTGGCTCACACATGCATGCAGTTACAAGGATTTCAGCTTATAGCGCGGCTGTCAATCATATGTGAGGATACACCCACCTCCAAGAAATTGTTAGCCAACGGCTACACATTAACCCTTCATGGGGAATTCATTTAAATACTATTGATTTTTTTTTAAAGCTGTATTAGAGGAACAAAAAACAAGTTTATTTCTGTTGTTTTTTTTCATGTTGAATTAATTTAGTTTTTATTGGCATTTTAGTTGTATTCTTATACAACATTTCAGTATTGATAATTGGATACTTGGATACTTGCTTAATAGTAAATAGGCATCTTTTGACCATCCGCGGACTGCAGTGGCGGATGCTGGTCTTTCAATGAGGGGAAACTCAAAGTGTGTCCGCTATTGAGTACTTTGTGACAGCGGAGGGGCTACTCGGTAGGGAAAGAAACTAGAGTGCCGTAAGTCAAGTCTCCAAACACAAGCAGCTACAATATTAAAATAACACCAGAAATAATCACAATTTTTCACGAGTTGTTTTTAACATGTTGCTAGCATGATTATGAAATTTTCTGGTTCAACTCAGAACAACAGAATGAAAATCAAAAACTGCCTCTCGCAGATGTTAAGACGACAAGATAACTGATTTGCTCATAGAATAGAATAGAATAGAATAGAATAGAATAGAATAGAATAGAATAGAATAGAATACAATAGAATAGAATAGAATTGCACAAAGTATATTGCATGTAAATGAATATTGGACATTGGGTTATGTGGTTTTACATATGGCTGTTCAGGGTGGAGATACTCAGTCTGTTTGATATGTATATGTATGTATACATTAGGGCTGTCAAACGATTAAAAAATTTTAATCGAGTTAATCGCAGCTTAAAAATTAATTAATCGTAATTAATCGCAACTCAAACCATCTATAGAATATGCCATATTTTTCTGTAAATTATTGTTGGAATGGAAAGATAAGACACCAGACGGATATATACATTCAACATACTGTACATAAGTACTGTATTTGTTTATTATAACAATAAATCAACAAGATGGGATTAACATTAACATTCTGCTAAAGCGATCCATGGATAGAAAGACTTGTAGTTCTTAAAAGATAAATGTTCGTATAAGTTATAGAAATTGTATATTAAAACCCCTCTTAATGTTTTCGTTTTAATAAAATTTGTAAAATTTTCAATCAAAAAATAAACTAGTAGCTCACCATTGTTGATGTCAATAATTACGCAATTCTCATGGTGCTGAACCCATAAAATCAGTCGCACCCAAGTGCCAGCAGAGGGCAACAAAACTAAAAAAAACACAAGTAATAAGTGCATATGACCCGGAGCCGTTATTAATTTAAAAAATTAATTCCCGCCCGTTAACGCGATAATTTTGACAGCTCTAGTATACCTATATATATATATATACTGGTTAGAAAGTTAACACAGTTTAATGTCATGCTAACTCCGTCAGGCTTTCAGTAGCAAAATTAGTGGTGTGTTCCCCACCTTCACATGACTGGCGTTTTTTAACATTACTTAAACTCTCGGACAACTTTTTTTTTTTTTACATACAGTTTGTGACCTCCAGGTGGGTATAGTGGTGTGTTCCCCACCTCCACAACACTGGCGTCTTTTTACATTACTTAAACTCTCTGACAACTTTTTTTTACGTACAGTTTGTTACCTCCCGGTGGGTATAATTAATTGAAAACAATGTAGAAAGACAAGTATTGCCGGTTAGCAAGTTTACACAGTTTAATGTTATGCTAACTCTGATGCAGGTCAGACTTTCAATAGCAAGATTAGTGGTGTGTTCCCCAGCTCCACAAAATTAGCATCTTTTTATCTGACTTTAACTCTCGGACAACTTTTTTACATACAATTTGTGACCCTCCGGTGGGTGTAATTAATTGAAAAAAAATGTACAAAGAGAAGTTTTGCATGTTAGCAAGTTCACATAGTTTAATGTTATGCTAACCCGATGCAGGTCAGAATTTCAATAGCAACATTAATGGTGTGTTCCCCATCTCCACAAAATTGGCGTCTTTTAAATGACTTTAACTCTCGGACTTTTTTTTTTTTACATACAGTTCGTGACCTCCAGGCAGGTATAATTAATTGAAAACAATGTAGAAAGACAAGTATTGCCGGTTAGCAGGTTCACACAGTTTAATGTTATGCGAACTCTGATGCAGGTCAGACTTTCATTAGCAAAATTAGTGGTGTGTCCCCACCTCCACGACATTGGTGTCTTTTTACATTATTTAAACTCTCGGACAACTTTTTTTTTTACATACAGTTCGTGACCTCCAGGTGGGTATAATTAATTAAAAACAATGTTGAAAGCCAAGTATTGCCGGTTAGCAAGTTCACACAGTTGAATGTGATGCTAACTCTGATGCTGGTCAGATTTTCATTAGCATCATTAATGGTGTGTTCCCCATCTCCACAAAATTGGCGTCTTTTAAATGACTTTAACTCTCGGACAACTTTTTTTTGTACATACAGTTCGTGACCTCCAGGTGGGTATAATTAATTAAAAACAATGTTCAAAGACAAGTATTGCCGGTTAGCAAGTTCACACAGTTGAATGTGATGCTAACTCTGATGCTGGTCAGATTTTCATTAGCAACATTAATGGTGTGTTCCCCATCTCCACAAAATTGGCGTCTTTTAAATGACTTTAACTCTCGGACAACTTTTTTTTACATACAGTTCGTGACCTCCAGGTAGGTATAAATAATTGAAAACAATGTAGAAAGACAAGTATTGCCAGTTAGCAGGTTCACACAGTTTAATGTTATGCTAACTCTGATGTAGGTCAAACTTTGATTAGCAAAATTAGTGGTGTGTTCCCCACCTCCACGACATTGGTGTCTGTTTACATTATATAAACTTTCGGACAACTTTTTTTTACATACAGTTCGTGACCTCCAGGTGGGTATAATTAATTAAAAACAATGTTGAAAGACAAGTATTGCCGGTTAGCAAGTTCACACAGTTGAATGTGATGCTAACTCTGATGCAGGTCAGATTTTCATTAGCAAAATTAGTGGTGTGTTCCCCACCTCCACAACATTGGCGTCTTTTTACATTACTTAAACTCTCAGACAACTTATTAACAATAGTTAATAAATAATTGAAAATAATGTACAAAGACAAACACATTTTGAGATGACTAAAATATACGAACACTATCGTCCAAAAGACTAAGACGAAAATTAAAAAAACAACACTGCTCAGGAGAAGCTCTGCTATCTGCACTATTTAAAGGACTGTGAAACTGCGCGAATGAATGAATAGCAAGTCGCATTGTAACCAGTAAACAGAATCTAATTCTGAACAAAAATTGAGTGTGTTGTCGCGCATATTTACACACACAACAGTATACATCTGATCACCTATTTTTTTTACATTTTGGGAGAAACTAAGCTTCCCTTAAGTCTTGGAGCAATCACCCCTGATAGGCTGGTATTTTATATTTATTCCCACCTGAACTTGAACTCAACACAGAGTCACACCCAAAGAGTTTAACATTGCTAAATCATCTCTAAACATGGCAAAATGGTCTCTAAATTGGGTGCGCGAAACATCCGGCGGCCTGGCACGGTGAGTGCGTGCGTCCCGCTGGCTTCCCGCCGCACGCTTGACCGGAGGGCAGAGGCGCCGCTGGGCGCTAATCCTGTTAAAGAGGAAAGAGAGCATTACGCTGCTTGAGTGCTCTGACAGACCCCCGAATGAGCGCCCGCCCGCTAGTCTGGCTCTTGACTCGGTCTTGTTCTCAGTCTTGCTCTTGTTTCAATGTCGGTCATGAGTCCAAAAGGACTCTTCGTGACTTGGCATCATTCTTGGCCTTGGTATTGATTACCAAAAGTTGAATCCCAAAGGTTTTTATCGTGACTTATCTCAGTCTCGATAGTGGTCTTGACCGCCGAATGTTTTGATCTTGATTTGGTCTTGTTCTTGGACTTGCTCTTGTTTCAGTCTCGGTCTCGGTCATTAGTCCAAAAGGACAAATCGTGACTTGGCATTATTTTTGGCCTTGATATTGATTACCAAAAGTCTACATTGCAACACGGTTTCACTCTCAGTCTTGGTTTCGAATCCTAAAAGTTTCTATCTCGACTTTATCTCAGCCACGATCTTGATTTTGACTACCAAATGTCTTGATCTTGGTTTGGTCTTGCTCTCAGACTTGCTCATGTTTCAGTCTCGCTCTCGGTCATGAGTCCAAAGAGACACATCGTGACTTGGCATCATTCTTGGCCTTGGTATTGACTTTGAAAAGTCTAGATCGCGACTCGGTTTCGCACTCAGTCTTGGTTTCGAATCCCAAAAGTTTTGATCTCGACTTTATCTCAATCTTGTTCTTGGTCTTGACCACCGAATGTCTTAATCCTGGTTTGGTCTTGTTCTTAGACGTGCTCTTGTTTCAGTCTCGGTCATGAGTCCAAAAGGACACATAGTGACTTGGAATCATACTTGGCCTTGGTATTGACTTCCAAAAGTCTAGATCGTAACTTGGTTTCACTCTCTGTTTTGGATTCAAATCCCAAAAGTTTTGATCTCGACTTTATCTCAGCCACGGTCTTAGTTTTGAGAACCAAATGTCTTGATCTTGATCTGGTTTTGATCTCAGACATGCTCTTGTCTCAGTCCCGGTCTCGATCATGAGTCCAAAAGGACACATTGTGACTTGGCATCATTCTTGGCCTTGGTATTGACATCCAAAAGTCTAGGTCGCAACTCGATTTCACTCTCAGACTTGATTTCGAATCCCAAAAATTTTGAGCTTGACTTTTTTCGGTCTTGGTCTTGACTGCCGAATGTCTTAATCTTGATTTGATCTTGGTCTCAGAATTGCTCTGGTATCAGTCTCGGTCATGAGTCCAAAAGGCTAAATTGTGCCTTGGCATCATTCTTGGCCTTGGTATTGACATCCGAAAGTCGACTTCGAGACTCGGTTTCGCTCTCAGTCTTGGTTTATAATCCCAAAAGTTTTTATCTCGACTTTATCTCAGCCACGGTCTTGGTTTTGACTACCAAATGTCTTGATCTGTATTAGGTATTAATCTTAGACAATCTCTTGTCTCAGTCCTGGTCTCAATCATGAGTCCAAAAGGACACATTGTTTGGCCTTGGTATTGACATCCAAAAGTCTAGATTGCAACTCGGTTTTGCTCTCAGTCTTGGTTTCGAATCCCAAAGGTTTTTATCTCGACTTATCTCAGTCTCGATATTGGTCTCGACTACCAGTTAAGGTTTGATCTCGACTTCATTTCGGTCTTGGTTTTGGTCTTGACCGCCAAATGTCTTGATCTTGATTTGGTCTTGCTCTCAGACTTGCTCTTGTTTCAGAGTTGCTCTCGGTCATGAGTCTGAAAGGACACATCATGACTTGGCCTCATTCTTGGCGTTGGTATTGACTTCGAAAAGTCTAGATCAGTGGTCTCAAACCGGTCCTCAAAGGGCCGCAGGGGGTACTGGATTTCATTCCAACCAAACGAGACAAATACCTTTTCACCAATCTGGTTTCTTACAAGTGTAATCAGTTGATTGCAATCAGGTGCTGCTTATGTTAGTAGAAACCTCATTGGTTGAACTGTTTGTGCTGGATCTGTTGGAACAAAAACCAGGACCCACTGCGGCCCTTTGTGGAGTCGGTTTGAGACCGCTGGTCTAGATCATGACTCGGTTTCGCTCTCAGTCTTAGTTTAGAATCCCAAAGGTTTTTATCTCGACTTATCTCAGTCTCGATATTTGTCTCGACTACCAAAGGTCTTGAATTTGATTTGGTCTTGTTCTCAGACTTGCTCTTGTTTCAGTCTCAGTCTCGGTCATGAGTCCAAAAGGACACATCGGGACTTTGCATCATTCTTGGCCTTTGTATTGACATACAAAAGTCTAGATCAAGACTCGGTTTCACTGTGAGTCTTGGTTTCGAATCCTAAAAGTTTTTATCTCGACTTCATCTCAGTCTTGGTCTTGGCCGCCGAATGTCTTGATCTTGATTTGTTCTTGCTCTCAGACTTGCTCTTCTTTCAGTCTCGGTCTCGGTCATGAGTCCAAAAGGACGCATCGTGATTTTGCATCATTCTTGGCCTTGGTATAGACATCCAAAAGTCTAGATCACGACTCGGTTATACTATCAGTCTTGGTATCGAATCGTAAAAGTTGTTATCTCGACTTATCTCAGCCACGGTCTTGGTTTTGACTACCAAAAGCCTTGATCTTTACTTGGTCTTGATCTCAGACATGCTCTTGTTTCAGTCTCGCTTTCGGTCATGAGTCCAAAAGGACACATTGTAACTTGGCCTCATTCATTGACTTCCAAAAGTCTAGATCATGACTCAGTTTCGCTTCCAGTCTTAGTTTAGAATCCCAAAAGTTATCTCGACTTATCTCGGTCTCAATATGTCTTGACTATCAAAAGACTTGAATTTGATTTGGTCTTGTTCTCAGACTTGCTCTTGTCTCGGTCTCAATCATTAGTCCAAAAGGACACGTTGTGACTCGGCATCATTCTTGGCCTTGGTACTGACTTCAAAAAGCCTAGATCACGCCTCGGTTTCGCTCTCAGTCTTGGTTTCGAATCCCAAAAGGTTTAGTCTCGACTTTCTCTCAGTCTTGGTCTTGTTTTGATTTTGGTCTTGACCTTGACTTGGTCTCATTCTCAGACTCAATCTCAAGTCCTAAATAAATCCAATCGTCGGATGCCCAACAGCCGTCCCCGGTCCAAATTGACCTGGATCATCTCCTTCCATCATTAGCGTGCAATGATTGAATAGTATCGAGGTTGTTGCGACGACTGGGGTGGCGTGTGCGTGGGTTCACATGAGCAGCAAGCGTTTGTTGTGACATGTCAACAAAGCCGCAAAGAAACAAAGAAGGAATGTTGCTGCACTTTTCTTTTCTCACCTCTTTGCATACAGAGACACAAACATTCGCGCCAGCCACTTATACTGGAATAAAGTGTAGGTACGTGCAAAAAATACACAATGTCAAACATGCTGACACATGCACACCGACACACACGTACGCTATATACTTGGGTGGGAACCTTTGGGTACCCCACGATACGATACGGTTTGCAATACAAAGCTCACGATAACGATGATCTCACGATATGGCGATTCAACAATTATCCTCAAATCAAAACAATTGATAAACAGAAAAACAAGGTCTTTCCAGCCTAATGCTGTGAATTGGAATGACTTTATCACTCGTAGACGTCCAAACCGTTTGAAGCGGGAGGGTGGCAGCGAATGAACATTCGTTACAGGTTAAATTTAGTGCTCACTTGTACAAATTAGGCCGAAACCGTACAACTTGACAGGTACAGTGGGGCAAATAAGTATTTAGTCAACCACTAATTGTGCAAGTTCTCACACTTGAAAATATTAGAGAGGCCTGTAATTGTCAACATGGGTAAACCTCAACCAGGAGAGACAGAATTTGGAAAAAAAACAGAAAATCACATTGTTTGATTTTAATGAATTTATTTGCTAATCATGGTGGAAAATAAGTACCCTTTGTTGGCAATAACGGAGGCCAAACGTTTTCTGTAACTCTTCACAAGCTTTTCGCACACTGTTGCTGGTATTTTGGCCCATTCATCCATGCAGATCTCCTCTAGAGCAGTGATGTTTTGGAGCTGTCGTTGGGCAGCACAGACTCTCAACTCCCTCCACAGATTTTCAATGGGGTTGAGATCTGGAGAAAATGCTTCTTACGAAGCCACTCCTTTGTTGCCCTGGCTGTGTGTTTGGGATCATTGTCATGCTGAAAGACCCAAACACATCTCATCTTCAATGCCCTTGCTGATGGAAGGAGATTTAAACTCAAAATCTCTCGATACATGGCCCCATTCATTCTTTCCTTTACACAGATCAGTCGTCCTGGTCCCTTTGCAGAAAAACAGCCCCAAAGCATGATGTTTCCATCCCCATGCTTCACAGTAGGTATGGTGTTCTTCGGATGCAATTCAGTATTCTTCCTCCTCCAAACACGAGAACCTGTGTTTCTACCAAAAAGTTCTATTTTGGTTTCATCTGACCATAACACATTCTCCCAGTTCTCTTCTGAAACATCCAAATGCTCTCTAGCGAACCGCAGACGGGGCTGGACGTGTACTGGCTTCAGCAGGGGGACACGTCTGGCAGTGCAGGATTTGAGTCCCTGGCGGCGCATTGTGTTACTGATAGCAGCCTTTGTGGTCCCAGCTCTCTGTAGGTCATTCACTGTGGTTCTGGGATTTTTGTTCACCGTTCTTGTTATCATTTTGACGCCACGGGTTGAGATCTTCCATGGAGCCCCAGATCCAGGGAGATTATCAGTGGTCTTGTATGTCTTCCATGTTGTAATAATTGCTCCCACAGTTGAATTGTTTACATCAAGTGTTTTACCTAAAGATGTCAAAGTATCGGAATCGGCAAAAAATATCGGATATGCCTTTTTTTTAATATATATGTATTTTTTAATTAAATCGTTTTCTAATTGTATTTCACGTTACAGACAAAATGTCTTACACTCATCCAGAGTCTTTAGTTTTGGCTTAAAGTAGGACTGTCAAATTTATCGCGTTAACGGCGGTAATTAATTTTTTAAAAATTCATCACGTTTAAATATTTAATGCAATTAACGCATGCGCTGCACGACCCACTCACGCATTGTCACGTTCAATCTATAAAGGCGCCTTTTTACCTATATAAAGGCGCCGTTTTACCTATATATAGAGCAAAAAGGCAGTGCAAAATGAGTAGAGTGAATTTAGGCAGTCTTTGGAGCCTTTATTTAATTGGCTAAAGCCTTAAAATCCCCCTCTTATAATCACCCTCTCAACAAGTAAAAATATCGTGGGAAGCAATGTGGGGAAGAAATGTAGTAGTTGATCTTTTTCGTAACACCATGTGTTACTTCTCAACGCAGAGAAGATATATAAATTGGTGTCACTACGCACAGTCATGGTTGCACTTCCCATCATGCATGTGGGCAGAACAGTTAAATGGCTACAGTATCATTTACTGAAAGCTCAACAAATACACTAGATGGCAATATTTAGTCACAATATACAAAAACATATTTATCCTTTAAGAATTACAAGTCTTTCTATCCGTGGATCCCTCTCACAGAAAGAATGTTAATAATGTAAATGCCATCTGGAGGATTTATTGTCATACTAAACAAATGTATATATTTGTCCGAGTTTTATTCATTTTTTTTCTTCATGCATTGCCAAAATGTATATGATTGGGAAAAATTATCGGGAATGATTGGAATTGAATCGTGAGCACAAAAAAAAGCAATCGGAACGGGAAATATCGGGATCGGCAGATACTCAAACTAAAACGATCGGGATCGGATCGGGAGCAAAAAACATGATCGGAACAATCCTAGTTTTACCTATTGCAGATTCAGTCTTCCCAGCCTGGTACAGGTCTACAATTTTGTCTCTGGTGTCCTTCGACAGCTCTTTGGTCTTGGCCATAGTGGAGTTTGGAGTGTGACTGACTGAAGTTGTGGACAGGTGTCTTTTATACCGATAATGAGTTAAAACAGGTGCCATTAATACAGGTGAAGAGTGGAGCCTTATTAGACCTCGTTGGAAGAAGTTAGACCTCTTTGACAGCCAGAAATCTTGCTTGTTTGTAGGTGACCAACTACGTAATAAATAATAATGCTTATACTATATACTAATAATACTTAATAAATTCTTTAAAAATCAAACGATGTGATTTTCTGTTTTTTTTCCACATTCTGTCTCTCATGGTTGAGGTTTACCAATGTTGACAATTACAGGCCTTGACTAAATACTTATTTGCCCGACTTAAATATCTGCAGAAATGCGAGGGGTGTACTCACTTTTGTGATACACTGTATATTTTACCGATGCATATCGACAGTCAATTGCGAACACACACGCGCATGGGTTTTCAGACGTTTGAAGCCTTGATGCGTGTCGACGCATGTACACGCACACGCATGCACACAGGCAAACGTGATGAATGCCACTCCCTTTCTGCCCTTAATCTTTGATCCTTTTCATAATTCTCACGTCAATCTCGGTGACCCCATTGATGTTTGCGCTGTGCGCCGCTAACACTCCGGGGAACGCGGCCTTAAAGCGAAAATTTAGACTTTTTTGACATTAGGCTTAATCTTCAAGTTAGCCGGGGTTTAATTAGCTGCTGGAGTTGATTTCAACAAATTCCTTGCAGTTTGTTCGTTATTTATTCGTTTCAGGGCTATGGATTAATTTAAAACTTTATACAAACACACGCTTGCCCTCCCGTTCCATACGGATTGGACGTCTATGGCGGTCAATGGCGGTCAAAGAGTCAACTGAATTTTTCATCTTTCGGAAGCCTCGGCCCTCTGTCAACACCGGGCGCTTAGAAGCGGAATCAGGGTCATAGGTAAAATCCCTTGGGCCAACGCCAAGGAAACCCCACTGGCAGCTCCCACACTACACACACAAGCTTTAAGCACAAACACAAACACGACGCTCACAAGTGTCTGTGGAGTCAGTCTGTCGCCGTGACGACAGAAGATCTTCATTTGGGATTTGCTCAAGTCTGGATCCTTCCTGTCGGGCTCGACATCCGCTCACGCACGTTTACGCCAATATGAGCGAGGTGCCGAGGCTATGGACGGCGGTAGACATCCAATCCATCCTGACTGGAAGAATGGGAAATACATCAACTTCATTGGTTTGTTGTTTTAGCTTGGTTGAAGGAGAGCAAATGTAAACTAGAAACTGCAATTTCTGGAGAAATTACTCTGGGTCTTTGCTGTGTGGGGATACAGATCTTAGCCCTGCCCAGGTTGGTTTGGGGACATTTCAGGGACAATATCAGGTCACTTCCTGTTGATCTGGGAAAATTTTGGGGGCGTGGCCTGGTCATATCAGAAACTTTGGGAACATTTGGGGGGTGTGGCCTGGCCATATAAGGTCATTTGGGGACATTCTGGGGGGGTGGCCTGGTCATATCAGGTCCTTTGGGGACATTTGGGGGCGTGGCGTGGTCATACAGGTCATTTGGGGACATTTGGAGGGCGTGGTCGATTGATATCTGGTCATTTCCTGTTGATAGGGGGACATTGTTTTTTTTGCCATTGAAAATGAATGGGAAAAAATCCATGGCCGTCAATGGCATCGATTTACGTAGGCGTCAATGAAATCCAAGTACATTGGGATCAAAAGAATGGATAACCATGCCTGTCAATAGCATTAAACAAAGTAAATGTCATTGGAAATGAATGGGAGATTTGGAAGTCCATGGCCGTCAATGGCAGCGCCCACCATAAGCGTTAATGGAATCGGGGACATTTGGGGGACACGTCCTATTGATGTCTGGTCATTTCCTTTTGATTTGGGGACATTGGATTTTTTTGCCATTGAAAATGAATGGGAAAAATTTTGGACGTCCATGGCTGTCAATGACATCGACTTACGTAGGCGCCAATAAAATCCAAGTACATTGGGATCAAAAGAATGGACAAACATGCCCGTCAATAGCATGAAACAAAGTAAATGTCATTGGAAATGAATTGGAAATTTGGACGTCCATGGCCGTCAATTGCAGCGCCCTCCATAAGCGTCGATGGAATCGGGGACATTTGGGGGACACCTCCTATTGATATCTGGTCATTTCCTTTTGATTTGGGGACACTGGAATTTTTGCCATTGAAGATGAATTGGAAAAAATTTGGACGTCCATGGTCGTCAATGGCATCGACTAACATATGCCTCAATGGAATCCGAGTACATTGGCATCAATAGATCCGACATACATGGCCGTCAATGGCATCAATGCAATGTAAATTTTCATTGAAACATTCAAATTCCATTGAAAGTGAATGGGAAAATTTGAACGTTGCATCCCATTTAAAATTAATGGGAAAGTTTTTGGCAAATTTCCGGGGAACCGTAAATTTTTTCCAAATTCTGTACAGAACTTTTATGCCCCTCACCGTCCTGGAATTTTTTATGACCAAATTATGGTCAAAAATTGTAGTACTAGATACATTTTGATTTTTTTTCCCGAGAAATCAGCATTTACGGGCGAACGGAAAATTTTTGGGGTCGTTTGAAAAATTCCATGCGACGCGTGAAAATTCCTGCCGTTTTAATATTCCAACGGTGCCGATCGGTCAAACAGTTTGTGCTGTGAGGCGCCCCGAAGAAATCCCATTCAAAAAAAACAAAAAACGAATAACACTATCTGGGTCTTTTTTGAAAGATCTAGATAAAAATGTCTCAAATTACTACCATGTGATTTCCCACTTTGTCTTGACGTCGTCAACGACTTCCCGTAACAAGACATGTCACAGTTTCAGTTTTGTGGGACTCGTTTTCCCATTGCGGGCTGGGCCAAAGCTGGCGGCCGCCCCCGTCGGCGCCCCCCCGTCCGCTAATCTGCCGCCGGGCGCCACTTTGCTGTCCACCGCGCTCATCATCGGTGCAGAAGAAGAATGGCAACGAATGAAAGAAGAATGGAGCTCTGTGTGTTATTCTTTGGCATTTTGTTTGAGGGTGAGCGCGCGGTCACACCATTAGCATCAGCCGAGCTTTAGGGAAATACACGCCCTCGTGCACACCTTTCTTCGGTCTTTCTTCTTTTCGTGAATTTTTTTCCCCCACCTGCGAATACAACTTATCCGATAACTCATCAGCTGCTGTTGACAGCACAGCCCACACGCTTTGACCGATTCTCACCGTTCCAACTTTGAAATCTCTCAAAATTCACGCGAAGCAGACTCTCTTTGTTGATGGTTGGGGCAAAAATGTGTGTTTTTGACCAAAAAAAGCTCCATTCATTTTAATGTGAATCACATGTAAGTGTGGATATTTTGACATCCGGTTCTATGCTACCTTATCGCTAATACTGGGACCAACAATCTCTCTAACTGATAGGGTGACCACTCTCACAAGGTCAAAATAAAGGACATATTAAAAAAAAAGTATATATATATATATATATACATCAAACTTGCTGTGTATTTTTTTTTTTTTAATCAACAATAAAATTTTGCTTTGTTTGAGGGGTTTCTTGCATGTACAGCTCATTTCAAGTCACCCCACAGCATCTCAATGGGATTAAGATCTGGGCTTTGACTCAGCCATTCCAGGACTCTCCGTTTCTTTCTTTTCAGCCAGTCCTCGGTGGATTTGCTGGTATGTTTTGGGTCATTGTCATGTTGCAGTGCTCAGTTTCACTTCAGCTTGAATTTTTTTCACGGATGATCTCACATGTTCCTCAGGCACCCTCTGATGTATGATAGAATTAATGCTAGATTCGATGGTGGTGAGCTGGCCAGGTCCTGATGTAGCAAAGCATCCCCAAACCATGACACATCCACCTCCATGCTTCACAGTTGGTATGAGGTTCTTTTCCTGGAATGCTGTGTTGGGTTTACACCAAACATGTCCTCTATTCTGGTGTCCAAATAATTCAATTTTAGATTCATCTGTCCAAAGTCTAGTGCGTCATATTTGGGTTAATAGGTAACACTTTATTTCACGGTGGCGTCATAACACTGCCGTAAGATCGTCATAATTATGACATGACATTATCATGGGCATTAATTGAATGCTAATGACAGATGTCATTAAGTGTCATCCGGAAAATTATGTCGCTAACTCTATGTCCAGCTCGGATCTTTTACATTCACTCAAAAGGGAGATATTTTGCCGGATTACACAAAATTATGTCTTTCATAAGCATTCATTAATGCCCATAGCAGTGTCATGTCATAACTTTGATGTTCTTATTAAATTCTTATGGCACCACTGTCAATTTAAGCGTTACAAATTCCATAACTAGCAAGTAATGAAACAACTGGAACTGTCACTGAAGAAATAATTCACACAAAGCATGAATTTTGATTGTTATTTACATCTGTAGCGCCGCAATGCATGGTAGGAGGCATGGCGGACAACAACAGTGTGGACGGCAGTGGCAGCAGAGGTTTATTGTAGGGTTGTTCCGATCATGTTTTTTTGCTCCCGATCCCGATCGTTTTAGTATCTGCCGATCCCGATATTTCCCGATCCGATTGCTTTTTTTTTGCTCCCGATTCAATTCCAATCATTCTCGATAATTTTTCCCAATCATATGCATTTTGGCAATGCATTAGGAAAAAAAGAAAATAAAACTCGGACGAATATATATATTCAACATACAGTACATAAGTACTGTATTTGTTTATTATGACAATAAATCCTAAAGATGGCATTTACATTATTAACATTCTTTCTGTGAGAGGTATCCACGGATAGAAAGACTTGTAATTCTTAAAGGATAAATGTGACTTTGTATATTGTGACTAAATATTGCCATCTAGTGTATTTGTTGAGCTTTCAATAAATGATACTGTAGCCATTTAACTTCTGCCCAAATGCATGATGGGAAGTGCAACCATGACTGTGTCGTGGTACCAACTGATATATCTGCTCTGCGTTGGGAAATAACATAGGGTGTTAAGAAAAAGATCAACTACTACCTTTCTTCCCCACATTGCTTCCCACGATTATTCTAATCATTGGGAGAGGTATTGTAAGGCTTTAGCCTTTTAAAAAAAAGGCTCCAAAGGCTGCCAAAATTCACTCTACTCATTTTACGTTGCCTTTTAGCTCTAAATACTGTATGGGTAAAACGGCGCCATTATAGATTGAACGCGACAATGCGTGAGTGGGTCGTGCAGCGCATGCGTTAAATATTGTAATGTGATAAATGTAAAAAATATTAATTCTCGCCGTCAACGCGATAAATTTGATAACCTTACCTTAAACTTAAACTAAAGACTCTGGAAGATTGTAACACATTATGTCTGTAACGTTAAATACAATTAGTAAACGATTTAATTTAAAAATATATATATATTAAAAAAAGGCATGTCCGATATTTTTTTGCCGATTCCGATACCTTGAAAATGACGTGATCGGACCTGATCGATCGGGACATCTCTAGATTATTGTCTCTTCTAAGAGAACAGTGATGGCCAAATGAAGCTGTTTGAAGCAATGATGGCGGTTCATGGTGGTTCATTTGGTCTTATGACAGTCTTATGATACCACTGTCAAATAAAGTGTTATCGGTTAATATCTTTTGGTGTAAATATCCCATAATACAGTGAGGACATCTGCAGCTTATAGTCAAATGCGTCTTACCTATGAACAAATGCAGTTTTCATGTCAAATTTGGTGGGTGGCATCTTATAGTCAGGTGCGCCTTATAGTGCGAAAATTATGGTATTCCAGTAGTCCTGGTCTTTGTCTACATTCACTCTGGCAAATTTCAGTCTGGCCTTCATGTTCTTCTTGGAAAGCAAACGTTTCCTCCATGCATACCTCCCATGAAGATTAAACTTGTGAAGTCTCTTTCTGATTGTAGAGGCATGTCCTTTCACATCAACAGTAGCAAGAGCCTGCTGTAGATCCCGTGATAACATTTTAGGGTTTTTGGAGACTTCTTTTAGCATCTTGCCGTCTGCTCTCGGGGTGAACTTGCTTGGACAGCCAGACCTGGGCATGTTGGCAGTTGTTTTGAGTGACCTCCACTTGTAGACTATTTTCCGGACAGTGGAATGCCTAATTTTATATTCTTTGTAGATCTTTTGAAATCCCTAACCAGACTCGTAAGGGTCTACAATCTTCTTTCTGAAGGACTCAGACACCATTGTGTTTTCTCTCACTTCAACAGTCAGGGGCACGCCAAACTAAATGTGAGATTTAAATAAGACAAGCCTTCTTGACTTCATGTTCTAATCATGTGAACTTGATGTGATAGCCCTGTGTGTGATTTTAGCTATTTTAAGTGGGATTGAATGTGGGGGTGTCCTAATTTATTCCTCAACAGAAATTGCAATACTGTATATTAAATTACATTTTACAGAAAGTTATTTTAAAAATTAGGGCTGTCAAATGTATCGCATTAACAGGCGGTAATTAATTTTTTTTAAATTAATCAAGTTAAAATATTTGACGCAATTAACGCATGGACGGAATGACCCGCTCATGCATTGCCTCAAACAGTTTACAATAATGCCGTTTTAGCACATTGAGAGCAAAAAGGCAGAGAAATGCGAGTGGACACACGAGTTCATTGGACTGCGCCTTGTATTTGGCTTAAGCTTTGGCAGCCACTACTAACAGTCATGGTTGCCCAACTTCCCATCATGTATTTGGGCAGAGCAGGAGACGATCTTTTTCTTAACAAGCCTAATTGAACACAACGCAGAACATGCTGTATACCATTTCCAGCCACTACTGGCAGTCATGGTTGCCCAACTTCCCATCATGCATTTGGGCGGAGCAAGAGACGATCTTTTTCTTAACACACTTAATTGAACACAACGCAGAACATACTGAATACCATTTGCAGCCATCACTGACAGTCATGGTTGCCCAACTTCCCATCATGTATTTGGGCAGAGCAGGAGACGATCTTTTTCTTAACACACCTAATTGAACACAACGCAGAACATGCTGTATACCATTTGCAGCCACCACTGACAGTCATGGTTGCCCAACTTCCCATCATGCATTCGGGCAGAACAGTTAAGTCACTACAGTATCATTTAGTGAAAGCACAACAAAAATAATATTCCTATCTCTCCAAAAACTAATATTCACAAAAAGAAAAGCGCTATATGCAAAGAGAACTGGCATTCCCAATCAAATAGCTATGCAAAATACACATATATGTTAATAATGTTAATGCCATCTTGTGGATTTATTGTTATAATAAACAAATACAGTACTTATGTACAGAATGTTGAATGTTTATGTCCGTCTTGTGTCTTGTCTTTCCATTCTAACAATAATTTACAGAAAAATATGGCATATTTTAGAAATGGTTTGAATTGCGATTAATTACGATTAATTAATTTTTAAGTTGTGATTAACTCTATTAAAAATTTTAATTGTTTGACAGCCCTAAAAAAAAATATATATATATATATATATATATATATATATATATATATATTTTCAGTTTTAATTGTTTAGTTCTATTAATTGAATCTCTCAAGATTGTTAAAATTGATATTAAATATCCATATGACCAAAATGTTAGAAAACACACAGGTTTCCATAGGGTGTCAAATTTTTTCCACATGACTGTATGTTTGCTGTATTGTGTTGATGAGTTTTATGTCGGTGTGCATCGTTGTTTGGTGTGTGTCTGTCACGGTTTGTATGCGCTTTGTGTGTTTTTATCTCATTGCGAAATGTTTGCCATTAAGTATCGTCTTTCGGGTTTTGTTCGGTGCGGTCGCGAACTCGGGGCGGGGGGCGATTAGGCCATGTTCTGTAGCCGCCGCGATCTGCGCGGCGGCGGCTAATTGCCTCCGCGGGACGGCGGCCGTGACAGCTCGGCGGCGAGGAATGGCACACACAAGGTCACACACAAGGTCAATTGTGTTCACGCTGTCAATTGTCCGCTAATGAACACGGACGCCTCGTTAGCTCGGGTTCAGCGAGTACACAAACGGCGGCGCGGCCCCACAAGCCTGTTTCACGCTCGGCTGCTCGCCGGACAAATCATATCATCGCAACTTTCGTCATTCCGACGTCAGCCCGAGTCATCGGGAAAATGAAGCGCCGAAAATTCTGCCGGCGTCGGACAGAAACGCGCTATCTTAGCTTAGCGTGATGTGCCTATGTCACAGTAACTCGAAACACAAAAAAACAACATGTTAGTACAAGTTATAGAAATTTTATATTAAAACCCCTCTTAATGTTTTCGTGTTAATAAAATTTGTAAAATTTTCAATCAAAAAATAAACAAACTACTAACATTTATCTTTTAAGAACTACAAGTCTTTCTATCCATGGATCACTTTAACAGAATGTTAATGCCATCTTGCTGATTTATTGTTATAATAAACAAATACAGTACTTATGTACAGTATGTTGAATGTATATATCCGTCTTGTGTCTTATCTTTCCATTCCAACAATAATTTACAGAAAAATATGGCATATTTTATAGATGGTTTGAATTGCGATTAGTTACGATTAATTAATTTTTAAGGTGTAATTAACTCGATTAAAAATTTTTATCGTTTCACAGCCTTAGTATTGATTGATGGTTGATTTGTTCGATTCAAACCTTTGTTTTTCTAAAAACTTGTAAAGATTCAATTTTGAAAACTTCAAGAATAATGCTAACTCCGATGAAGGTCAGACTTTCAGTAGCAAAATTAGTGGTGTGTTCCCCACCTCCACAACATTGACGTCTTTTTACATAAACTCTCGGACAACTTTTTTTTTTCATACAGTTTGTTGCGTCCACGTGAGTATAATTCATTGATATATAACTCGATTAAAATTTTTAATCGTTTGACAGCCCTAGTTTGAATGCAAAAATAAATTTGAAACTAAAAAAAATGCATTTGAAAGCCATTTTTCTTAGAATTGTGTTTGTTTTTTTAATGAAGCAACTTTTTTGATTCAAGTAATGTTGTACTTATGTACAGTATGTTGAATGTATATATCCGTTTTGTGTCTTATCTTTCCATTCCAACAAAAATTTCAGTGGCGCCTCCAGAATTTTTTTATAGGGGTGGCCAGATGGGTCCACTTAAAATCTTGGGGTGGCCAAGACTAAAAGCCATAATTTCAGGTTTTCATTATATTATTGCAGTAAAAAGGTCAGGGGAAAACTATCAGAAAGACTTAAGGACACGGCTACTGATATACTTTGGTGTATTGTGTAATATTTGATGTTACTAATGATTTAATGTGCATAGTCCATAAACTGTCCAGTCAACATTTTGAGTTCCACAACAATTCTGTTTTATTGTGTTATGCATATGTTAGGCATAAGGTGTACATTTAACTAGGGCTCTCAAACGATTTAAATTTTTAATCGAGTTAATCACAGTTTAAAAATTAATTAATCGTAATTAACCGCAATTCAAACCATCTCTAAAATATGCCATATTTTTCTGTAAATTATTGTTGGAATGGAAAGATAAGACAAGACGGATATATACATTCAACATACGGTACATAAGTACTGTATTTGTTTAATATAACAATAAATCCAAAAGATGACATTAACATTATTAACATTTATTCTGTGAAAGGGATCGACGGATAGAAAGACTTGTAATTCTTAAAGGATAAACGTGAGTTTGTATATTGTGACTAAATATTGCCATCTAGTGTATTTGTTGAGCTTTCAGTAAATGATACTGTAGCGACTTAACTGTTCTGCCAAAATGCATGATGGGAAGTGGTGCAACCATGACTGTGTGTGGTGGCTGCAAATGCTATATCTTCTCTGCGTTGGGTACACTACATGGTGTTAAGAAAAAGATCAACTCCTGTCATTCTTCCCCACATCGCTTCCCACAATAATTATAGTTGCTGTGGGAGAGATGACAAAGCTTTTGCCAATTAAAAGCACGGCCCCAATGAATGCTTGTATCTACTCCACTCTGCCTCTTATCTCTGTATATAAGTAAAACGGCGCCATTGTAGGCTGTTTGCGGCAATGCGTGAATGAGTCGTACCGCGAATGCGTTAATTGGGATAAATATTTTCATGTGATTAACTTTTTTTAAATTACCGCCCGTTAACGCGATAAATTTGACAGCCCTACATTTAACAAAACATAATAAATGCTTTCATTTGGGATGAAATGCATAACTGATGCTACAACAATCTAACGATATACTGACAAGCGGGGTGGCCAGTGGGGGGGCCAACCAACCCCCTGGTGGCACCACTGAAAAATTTACAGAAAATTATGGCATATTTTATAGATGGTTTGAATTGCGATTAATTACGATTAATTTTTAAGCTGTGCTTACCTCGATTAAAAATTTTAATCGTTTGACAGCCCTAATTAAAATCCCTCTTAATATTTTTGTTTTCGGCCATGTCCCTTTTCTTTTTGTGAACATGATTTTTTTGAGAGATAGGACTATTATTTTTGTTGTGCTTTCACTAAATGATACTGTAGCGACTTAACTGTTCCGCCCAAATGCATGATGGGAAGTTGGGCAACCATGACTGTCAGTGGTGGCTGCAAATGGTATACAGTATGTTCTGCGTTGTGTTCAATTAGGTGTGTTAAGAAAAAGAACGTCTCCTGTTCTGCCCAAATGCATGATGGGAAGTTGGGCAACCATGACTGTCAGTGGTGGCTGCAAATAGTATACAGTATGTTCTGCGTTGTGTTCCAATAGGCATGTTAAGAAAAAGATTTTCTCTTGCAACCGCCCAAATGCATGATTGCATGATTGTTCGTAGTGGTCGCCAAAGCTATATATTAAATCTGGATATTTGATTAATTAAATAGTTAATTAATTATTAGTCAAATCATCTTTTACATGACAATACTATTTCAGCCTTTTTGTATTGTGTCACAATCTTAAAACTAGGGCTGTCAAACGATTAAAATTTTTAATCGAGTTAATTACAGCTTAAAAATTAATCGTAATTAATCGCAATTCAAACCATCTATAAAATATGCCATATTTTTCTGTAAATTATTGTTAGAATGGAAAGATAAGACACAAGATGGATATATACATTCAACATACGGTACATAAGGACTGTATTTATTTATTTCACAATAAATCAACAAGATGGCATTAACATTATTAACATTCTGTTAAAGCGATCCATGGAAAGAAAGACTTGTAGTTCTTAAAAGAAAAATGTTAGTACAAGTTATAGAAATTTTATATTAAAACCCCTCTTAATGTTTTCGTTTTAATAAAATTTGTAAAATTTTCAATCAAAAAATAAACTAGTAGCCCGCCATTGTTGATGTCAATAATTACTTACACAATGCTCATGGGTGCTGAAGCCTATAAAATCAGTCATACCCAAGCGCCAGCAGAGGGCGACAAAACTCCATAAAACACAATTAACAAGTGGGCATTTCACTCTACTGTCATTTAAATCTCTCTGAGCGGGACATGAGCGTTATTTGCGTCAAATATTCTAAAGGGATTAATTTTAAAAATTAATTACCGCCCGTTAACGCGATAATTTTGACAGCCCTAAAAATTACTATAACTTGTACTCAAATTTATCTTTTAAGAACTACAAGTCTTTCTATCCATGGATCGCTTTAACAGAATGTTAAAAATGGTATTGCCATCTTGTGGATTTATTGTTATAATAAACAAATACAGTACTTATGTACAGTATGTTGAATGTATATATCAGTCTTGTCATATCTTTCCATTCCAACAATAATTTACAGAAAAATATGGCATATTTTATAGATGAATTCCGATTAATTACGATTAATTAATTTTTACGCTGTGATTAACTTGATTAAAAATGTTCATCGTTTGACAGCCCTAAAATATATCGATCGCTTCCACACACATCCAAGCGGTTCATTTCATTCAGGAGCGTAAAATACAGCATCTAATATGAAATAAACATGTTTTTTTGTGTCACAGGCACTTTAAAGTCACATTTTGTTGTAATATTGCATACTTTACGTAAAATGTATGTATGCAGTACGTAATTGCAATAGTTTGAATCACCTCAAAATATTACGTAACGTATGCAAAGTTATGTCAATTCGTAAAGTACAATTAGCCGTGCTACATATATTGCGTAAAGTACGTAAACTAACATAATCTTAAAACTTTAATTTTGTAATATTACGATTTTAATCTCATAATGTTACAATTCTTTTCTCGTAATATTACTTTATTCTGTTAATATTACAACTTCAAAAACAGTCAATTGAGTGCCCTCTAAATGTAAACAACATTTGGCTCGCGTAAAAATTACATTTAATTTTTTATATGTTGGATTAAATGTAATCTGAAATTTGTTGCATTGAACATCACAACAATATCTTGGATGATGCACCGTTGAGTGTGAGAGCGGCGTCCCAGATGAAAGTGGGATATGGTAAAACGTGCCTTGAAGCAACAAAGCGAGCGATGACGAGGAAAAGAAAAGACGGAGAAGAATAAAGAGGTGTTTTGTTCGCGGTTGGCCTTTTCCACCCGGGACACCCCTGGTGGCACGTTCAAGCGGCCGGGCCCGCGGCCAATCGCCTGGTCCCGCTTGCCCCGTCACCCCGCATCATCGGGGGTCAAAGGCTGCCGCGCCTCCCAATTAACGAGCCGACGAGCCCCCCTGGCGGCCCCCCGGTCATCGCCGACCGCCCAAACGCTAGATATCGCCCTCACTGGCGCCCAATCGGTTCGTTTATTAATCTAGAAAACGGAATTTTTGTTGAATTTGCTTGGGGACGCAACGTTCTCCCGGCCGGTAACTTGTTCCCAATTTCCACTGGAATGAACCGTGGTTGGAATTGACCTAATTGACTTGATGTATCCGCCTTTTGGCTTTGGTAGATAAAGCCGTTTTTGGCATTGACCGTTAGACAGCGAAAAACTGTGAAGAAAAACCTTTTCTCAATTTTCGGGAAAACCTGTGAATAATCAGTAAACTGTTGAAATCAGAAAAAAATACGGGAAAAAATATTAGGACTGTGATAAACAGAAAAACCTTGGAAAAAGTGCAAAAAACTGAAATCGAAAAACCACAAAACCGAAACCTGTGAAAAACAGCACAAACCGGGAAAAGTGAAAATTAGGGTTGTTCCGATCATGTTTTTTTACTCCCGATCCGATCCAGATCGTTTTAGTTTGAGTGTCTGCCGATCCCGATATTTCCCGATCCGATTGCTTTTTTTTTTGCTCTCAATTCAATTCCAATTATTCCCGATAATTTTTCCCGATCATATACATTTTGGCAATGCATTAAGAAAAAAATGAATACAACTCGGACGTGCATATACATTCAACATACAGTACATAAGTACTGTATTTGTTTATTATGACAATAAATCCTCAAGATGGCATTTACATTATTAACATTCTTTCTGTGAGAGGGATCCACGGATAGAAAGACTTGTAATTCTTAAAGGATAAATGTGACTTTGTATATTGTGACTAAATATTGCCATCTAGTGTATTTGTTGAGCTTTCAGTAAATGATACTGTAGCCATTTAACTGTTCTGCCCAAATGCATGATGGGAAGTTGTTGAGGTAATTATCGAGATTTGATTGATTAAATATTTGCTTGATTGATTGATTGAATGTTTGCTTGTGTTCATATATACCATAAATAATACATATTGCCATATTTTTCTTATTAATATAACCAGTAAATGATTATTGCTTGCTATACTAGGTTGTAGTATAATGCTTAAGTGTTACAAAGAGTAAAAGAGGGTCGGGATGACAACTGCCTTGCTTCATGGCCGCATCATTGCGTAACTAGACCTTCCGAGACATCTTCAGCACCTGGCGTCTGGACTTTCGTCTAGACCTTCGAGGACAATTTTCCATCCGAGGACATCTTCCATGGCCACAGTGTTGCATAACTGAAGTGTCTGGGTAATTTTGACTGTTTACATGATTGTTTACATGAGCCTTTGCTTACACACGTGTACTCACTTAGTTCCACCTACATGCACACACATATCCAATCAAAATCAAATGGGTGTCTCCAGCTTGCTTCCCCCTCCCTCAGGGCGGCATCCATTTTGTATTAGGACAAACCCCTAAATAAAATACCAAGGAGGATTTTTTATTAAGATCAATTTTGGTGACTGTCACTAGTCACTCTTTTGCTCTCCTTGGCCAAGAAAATTGAGTGTCTTCTCTCCTTATTTTGGGGTAATTTTATAATGTCTACCTCAGGATCTATTTTTGAACTTGACAGAAGTGCAACCATGACTGTGCACCAATTGATATATCTTCTCTGCGTTGGGAAATAACATTGGGTGTTAAGAAAAAGATCAACTACTACCTTTATTCCCCACATTGCTTCCCACGATATATTTAATTGTTGAGAGAGGGATTTTAAGGCTTTAGCCAATTAAAAATGGCTTCAAAGACTGCCAAAATCCACTCTACTGATTTTACGTTGCCCTTTAGCTCTATATATTGGTAAAACGGCGCCATTATAGATTAAACGCGACAATGCGTGAGTCGGTCGTGCAGCGCAGGCGTTAATTGCGTTAAATATTTTAACGTGATTAATTAAAAAAATATATATTACCTCCGTCAACGTGCTAAATTTGATAGCCCTACTTTGAGCCAAAACTAAAGACTCTAGATGAGTGTAAGACATTTTGTTGGTAACGTTAAATACAATTAGAAAACGTTTTAATTAAAAAAATATATATATACATATTAAAAAAAGGCATGTCCGATATTTTTTTGCCGATTCCGATACTTTGAAAATGACATGATTGGACCGATCACGCCGATCGATCGGGACATCTTTACTGAAAATCCACAAAAAAAAACCACAAACAAAAAACTGTCATGTTGGAAGACCCAGTCGCGACCCATTTCCAAAGCTCTAATTGAGGGAAGGAGGTTATTCCCCAAAATCTCACAATACATGACACTGGTCATCTTCTTCTTAATACAATACTGTCGTCCAGGCCCATATGCAGAAAAACACCCCCAAAGCATGATGCTATCACCCTATGTTTCACAGTAGGGATGGTGTGGTACTTGTCATTCTTCTTCTTCCAAACACTATGAGTGAAATTAAGACCAAAAAGGTCCATTTTGATCTCAAATGACAGTGTTGCTAATAACAGCGTTAGAATGTAACGGCGTTACTAACGGCGTTATTTTTTTCAGTAGTGAGTACCGTAATTTCCCGAATATAACGCACACTTTTTTTCCCCAAAATCAACTTGTAAAATCATGGTGGGCATTATAAACGGCTACATGGATGGAGACACAAATATATATACTGTATATGTATATATATATATATATATATATATATATATATATATATATATATATATATATATATATATATACCGATTTTTTTTTTTTTTTTTTGACACGGCCACGTTGTGTTGAAGAAACGTATGCGGCGATCCGTTGCCGAACATTACGGTACGTGACGTCACCATTTTGTTTCGGTAATACTTCACTCTGATCGGCCGAATGATTTTGTCTGTGTTAAATTCTGCTTTTTTCACTCTTCATAAAGCACAGCATTTAGTTTCTTGAACTCATTTGAGTCAACGTTTATTGCAGCTCCGCAACTCGGACCATAACAAACCTAATAACAGACTTCCTGTGTGTGTCCTTCAATTGTATCTGTCCCTCGGGAAACTCAAACCCAAATAACAATAGTTCCTATTAGAGGATCACGTCATTTTCAAAGTATCGGAATCGGCAAAAAAAATATCGGACATGCCTTTTTTTTTTTTTTAAATATATATATATTTTTTAATTAAATTGTTTTCTAATTTTATTTAACGTTACAGATAATATGTTACACTCATCCACAGTCTTTAGTTTAGTTTAATTATATTTTATTTTTATTATTTCATATACCCACAAGGTTTATTTACATTTCGAAAACCAGAAACCATTCATTTACGAATGTGATGTGCACTTTAGTTTACATATTTAAATGTTCAGATATTAGGATTTGAATGTGGCAAAATAACATGTTTTTTCTCTCAAATATATTGTTATTAAGGGCGTAACGGTACATGTATTTGTATTGAACCGTTTCGGTACGGAGCGCTCGGTTTGGAACGGAGGCGTACCGAACGAGTTTCTGACGTAATGTAACCCTTACTTTTCGAGGCTGTGAGTCGATCGAGTTACAGTTTCTTTGTGTAGATTATATTTACTCCGTCTTCTTTTCTGTAATGAAGACCAACGCGTTACGACAGTATATATAACCCAGAAACGTCAACAGCGCGACAACGTGGCCGCCGCGAGAACGCAGTGAAACGCGGGCGTTAAAATCAATCAGCCAATGCAAACCAGTCGCAGTGCGGCCGCGTGTTAGACGCCTCCCAGAAGCGGCTCAACGCAACACACGCGAAAAGAACGACAGAGTTTATTATTTGACGTGAGACGCGACCATCCTGCGTCAATACTACTACCGGTAGCTAGGATCGGGCAGACCGGAAGTCACTCGTGTAAAAATACAGTGGATCCGGTCGATTTTCAGACTAAGATGCAATCGTAACCCACTTTTTGAGTCCATCAGATCTCTTGAGTGGTAGATCGGGGCACAGTTGACTTGTCTTTGTTGATTTACTGCTGTTTTCTCTGCTATAATAATAACCAACACGGCCCCGTGTTCAATACAAAACCCTCCTACCACAACAAAACAAGTAGGAACTAATATCCACATAGGAACTAAAGTTATACAACATAATAACATACAATATAAATGAATACTACACCACATTTGTAAAATATAAACACATAATAAAATAAATAATAGGCCATTTGAATAAAATAAATTTAAATGAGTTAAAACACTATGGAGGTAGATTTGTGTCTTTATTATTCAATCCCCCCCCAAAAAGTTGCCTCAATCAAAATATTTATTTTCAATCAAAGAAAAAGTACCTTCAATCAAAAAATATGTGTTTGAATGCAAAAACAAATTTGAAACTCAAAAAAATGTATTTGGAACCTATTTTTCTGTGATTATTTTTTTTTTAAATTATTAATTATAATATAATAAATATAATATAATAATTATATTATTATAATTATATTATAATTATAATAATTATAATTTAAGTTTTTTTTTTATTGAAACAACTTTTTGACTGACGTAATGTAGTTATGCCTTTGGACCACATTTTGGCCAGGACATTTGTGTCTTTATTATTCAATCAAAAAATAAGTTGCTTCAAACAAAATATATATATATTTTCAACAGAAAAATCAGCTAAATCAAAAATTTAAAAAATTCAATCGTAGAAAAAAAGTTTTTGAATGTGAAAAATTATTTGAGACTCAGAAATTTGCATTTGAACACTTAATTTTTCATTGAATTTGTTTTCTTTGATTGAAGCAATGCTTTTTGTGTTTTGGCCATATTATGGGTAGTACATTTGTGTCTAAATCATTCAATCCCAATAAAAGTTGATTCAGTCAAAAAAAAAAAAAAAAAAACTATTTTTAATCAAAGAAAAAAGTCACTTGCAAAAATAATTTTTCTTTTGAAAATATTTTATTTGAAATCTTTATTTCTTTTTATTGAAGTGTCACTTTTTTGAAAAGCAAAAAGTTTTTTTGATTGAAGTGATTTTTCTTTTGAAAATATATATATTCTTTGACTGAATAATAAAGACACAAATATCCTGGCCAAAATGTGGTCCAAACGCAAAACTACATGACGTCAATCAAAAAAGTTGTTTCAATCAAAAAAACTTGACTTAAATAAAAAAAAAAGAGAAAGAAAAATAGGTTAAAAATACATTTTTTGAGTTTCAAATTTATTTTTGCATTCAAACACATTTTTTGATTGAAGTGACTTTTTCTTTGATTGAAAATAAATATTTTGATTGAAGCAACTTTTTTTGGATTGAATAATAAAGACACAAATCTACCTCCATAAAACACCTTTAATTAAATAATAAGAATAATACACAGATCCTGCTTACACAGTTAAATTTATTAATTTCTGTGTGGCGCTTTAACTTGAGAAAATCCACCAATAAAGCTTTTGAAAACCGTTCATAAGAAAAAAAAAAAGATTCACTGAGGTATTTCATTTGTAAAATACATGTTAAAATATTTGTCATTGGGATTGCTTTTCTCTTTAGCAGAGGACTTCTTTTTTCTTCTTTCGTTCAGAAAGAAAGCTGACCAATATGCGGGGTCTGAAAGGCAAATTGTTGTTGGATTATTATCTTGAAATACCCGCTACTTTTTCAGCAGAATTCCAGCTTTGTATAGGCTAATGTTCCTATTGTTGAAAGCACAAAAGTGTTTTATAAACAACTAGCACATTTATATTTTGCATTTTGTTTTCTTACTGTACCGAAAATGAACTGAACCGTGACCTCAAAACTGAGGTACGTACCGAACCGAGATTTTTTTTGTACCGTTACACCCCTAATTGTTATAATCATTTGTTTCGGATGTACTGTAATTATTTTCTGTATAAAAATTAATTTGGTGTTGTAAAAGTCTTTTTTCAAACTTGAGTCTTGAAAAAGAGGGGGTGTCTTATAATCAGGGCCGTCTTATATCCGGGCCAATATGGTAATATATGCAGAGGCGTCGCGTCCCATTAGGCAACCCAGGCAATTGCCTAGGGCCCCCAGCCAGCAGGGCCCCCCAGAGGGCCAACAGATTTAGCACACGCAGCTTTACTGCACTGTCGCAGCGACAAGTGTAGGGAGTGTTTCAATACCATGGAATCATTTGGCAGATTATCTAACGATTCTGTTATCAATCCCAATCAGCACGAACCATGTCACTTAGATTATACATGTTTAAGACAGTCCAATCAGCTATTAATAACACATGATTGTTTTTAAGAGTGACTCACCAAGTACTCTCTGGAAAGTCCTTGCCGAGTTGTTTTACGTTGATTTTCACAGGCCACCTCAATATTCATGTGACTACTTAAAGAAATGGTGATTTTTCCCAAAAAGTCTATCAATGGTATCCATCGTATTCCTCGTCGAATACTCTATATGCATCTATAATAATCCTAAACAATTTAATTAGCAATTTTAATACTCTTTTTAGCAAGGTTCCTTGGGTATGCGTTCGTTCCAATAGCAACCAGTCCTGTTATTGTTCAAAGTCACAAGCGCTGCGTATTCTGGGAGCGAGAATAGGCGTAAGGCGCGCATTTCGAGCAGAGTAATCTGAGTGCGTCCATGAACAAATGTAAGTACATCCATATGAGTCAGTGAAAAGTGCTTAGTTTTTGCCACTTTTATGGCCAAGATGACCGCATGTGCACGCAGCGCGCACTCGCACTCCGCCACCTTTGTGTTCATTATACTGCGCGAGTATGTATGTGTGTCACGTGACTCGGAGTGAGAGTGGGCGGCGATCTGGCCTTTTTTTTAATTGGCAAAATGAAGAGAAGTTATCCTTCTGGAAGTGAAAAAAGGGGAAAAAAAGCAGAAGAGGAGAAAAGGAAGCAAGACTGCGTTGAGCGTACTATGTTGCTGTAGTTTTATGTCCGAATGTAGTAGAAGCACTGCAGACTAGTAGTAGTACTTTTTAGAGATGTCCCGATCGATCGGGTCCGATCATGTCATTTTCAAAGTATCTGAACCGGCAAAAAAATATCGGCCATTCCTTTTAAAAATTTGTTGTTGTTTTTTTTTTTTTTAATTAAATCGTTTTCTAATTGTATTTAACATTACAGACATAATATGTTACACTCATCCAGAGTCTTTAGTTTAGGCTTAAGGTAGGGTTATCGAATTTATCCCGATAACGGCGGTAATTAATTTTTTTAAATAATGTATCACGTTAAAATATTTAACGCAATTAATGCATGCGTTGCACGACCCACTCACGCATTGTCGCGCTCAATCTGTAATGGCGCAGTTTACCTATATAGAGAGATAACAGGCAGCGTAAAATGAGTAGAGTGAATTTTGGCAGCCTTTGGAACCTTTTTTTAAATGGCTAAAGCCTTACAATCCCTCTCCCTATGATTAGAAATATCATGGGAAGCAATGTTGGGAAGCAAGGTAGCAATTGATCTTTTCCTAAACACCTTATGTTATTTTCCAACGCAGAGAAGATATATCAATTGGTAGCACTATGCACAGTCATGGTTCCACTTCCCATCATGCATTTGGGCATGGCTACAGTATCATTTACTGAAAGCTCAACAAATACACTAGATGGCAATATTTAGTCACAATATAAAAAGTCACAAGTCTTTCTATCCGTGGATCCCTCTCACAGAAAGAATGTTAATAATGTAAATGCCATTTTGAGGATTTATTGTCATTATCAACAAATACAGTACTTATGTACTGTATGTTGAATGTATATATTCGTCCAAGTTTTATTCATTTTTTTCTTAATGCATTGCCAAAATGTATATGATCGGGAAAAATTATCGGGAATGATTGGAATTGAATCGGGAGCAAAAAAAAAAGCAATCGGATCGGGAAATATCGGGGTCGGCAGATACTCAAACTAAAACGATTGGGATCAAAAAAACATGATCGGAACAACCCTAGTTAGGAGTTCATAAACGCTTACAATTTCCTTTCGCCGGACACGCAAAATGACGCCGCGGGACAGATTTGCCCCCCGGGTCACCAGTTTAACACTTCTGGTTGTAAGTGGCGATATGTTAAAATGACTGTAAAATGATTGGAGCAAATCTGGTTCATCGCCCAGACCTGTACAAGTCAAGCGCATCCTTGGCCCCCGCCACCTGAAGGCGGCGGTCCCGCGGGGGGTATTTTTTTGCGTATACGGGCAGCGGGGAGGCTTGCGCTGGCCGTTGTCCCGGCGCTAACTGTTCACCCTTGTAATGAGATCATGCCCGCTGAAGGCTCCG
This sequence comes from Corythoichthys intestinalis, assembly GCF_030265065.1. Taxonomy (NCBI): domain Eukaryota; kingdom Metazoa; phylum Chordata; class Actinopteri; order Syngnathiformes; family Syngnathidae; genus Corythoichthys; species Corythoichthys intestinalis. The sequence continues at coordinate 53,003,236 of NC_080404.1, read as the reverse complement.
GAACAAAAGGCCGCAAATTGTCATTAAATGCGCAGCGCTGTGGCGGCGCTGGGCCGGCGCCCTTTGATCGGCCAAGCCTTTCACGGCCGCTAATGGCTCCTGACAGGCGCCGCCAACAGATTCTGTGACAAACTTGTCGATCCGGCCGAGGGGATTTTTGAACTTTGCCCGCTCCCGCGGTCCGGTCCGGCCCGGGCCGGCCGGCTCTGTCAAACAATCACATCCGTGACCCAATTGAGCACTGGTCCCTCCTCGATAACCTCAATGAGCTCTATGTTGGCCCGCTTTGTTTCGACGCTCATTAAACACTTGCCTGCTTCCTGCCTTCAATACAAACACTGAGGGTAGGCGGGGGCCCGGGGCGCCACGCACGGGCCGCGCCGGGGGGGCCTACGGCATTCGGGGCGCAGGTGCAAGCGTGGAGGGACGGAGCCGAGGGACTTTCCCACCGAGCGCTCATTAGGTCATGACAATCTGCTCTGACAAAGGACACGTCGTGACCCCCACCGTGCGCCCGCTTATCTGAATATGCCTTTTATAAGCACGCATACAACTGATGCTTAACCCCCGGCCGAAGAACGATGGAGATCGCCGGCCTAGTGAGAACTTTTGCACGTCGACTTAGTACGGGATGTGAAAACCGCCTGGAAGTTGCACTGAAGAGCTTCCGCAGGCTCAACAAAACAAAATGTTGGCCCACGACGGTTGGAATGTGGCGCGAGCGTACCGGTGCGACATGACTCAGGCGACAGCTGAGTACCAGACTCTTTACCTCTTCTGATGAGTGTAGCGCCGATTCCGATATTAGCGATACAGCACTAAAATCACATCATCGGTATCAGGGAGTAAAAAATTTTAAACGCTCCTATGCTGCGCAATATCCACTCTTAAAGATGCAACTGCCGAAGCTGCCCCACCCAAGATGGCTGCTGTAAAAAAAAGGAGCGCTTCAAGAAGATGATAGACCTCCAATCGTGTGGTATTCAATCATCCTTCTGCTAGGAATTTAAATTAATTTATCACTAGTAGGCGTCCAATCCACTGGAGCGGTTAGCAGCGGTCGGGACGAGGATCAGCACCTCCGAATCCAAGACCACGGTCCTCAGTTGGAAAAGAGTGGCGTACCCTCACCGGGTTGAGGATGAGATCCTGCCCCAATTGGAGGAGTTTAAGTATCTTAGGGTCTTGTTCACAAGTGAGGGTAGGAAGGAGCAGGAAATCGACAGGCGGATCGGTGCAGCGATGCGGACTCTGCACCATTCCTTTTTGGTGAAAAAGGAGCTGGGCCAAAAGGCAAAGCTCTCGATTAACCAGTCGATCTACATTCCTACCTTCACTTATGGTCAAGACCTGCGGTTCGTGACCAAAAGAACAAGATCCCAGATACAAGCGGCCGCAGGGTGTCCGGGCTCTCTCTTAGAGATAGGGTGAGAAGCTCGGTCATCCGAGAAACGACTCAAGGTCGAGCCGCTACTCCTCGCCTTGAGAGGATCCAACTGAGGTGGCTCGGGCATCTGGTTTGGATGCCTCCTGGACGCCTCCCTGGAGAGGTGTTCCGGGCATGTCCCACCGGCGGGAGGCCCCGGAGACGACCCAGGACACGTGGATTTGAAATGGTCCACTTTTGTGCGACCTATCCCGTTAAGACTGTCAAGTTAATGCCTGACTCGAGTCGGAAAAACACGAAAAAATCAAGACCTGCGGCATGAACCTAGCCTATAGCCTCTCTCAGCTGGCCTGGGAATGCCTTGGGATCCCGCCAGAGGAGTTGGTTGAAGTGGCCGGGGAGAGGGAAGTCTGGGCTTTCCTTTTAAAACTGCTGCCCCCACGACCCTATCCTGGATTAATCAGGAGATGATGAATGGATGGATGGATGGATGGATGGATGGATGGATGGATGGATGGATGGATGGATGGATGGATGGATGGATGGATGGATGGATGGAGAACGAAAAGTGGTATTTGGTAAAAAAAAAAAAAAAAAAAAAAAAGCCATATCCCAAAATGCATTTTGCCACATACCAAAAAAAAATGCCACATACCAAATAAAAATGCCACATAACAAAATCCATTTTGCCACATACCAAAAAAAAAAAATGCCACATTTTGCCACATACCAAAAAAAAGCGCCACATTTTGCCACATACCAAAAAATGCTACATACCAAAATCAATTTTGCCACATACCACAAAAAAAAAGCCACATACCAAAATCAATTTTGCCAAATACCAAATACAAATGCCACTTACCAAAATCAATTTTGCCACATACCAAAAAATGCCACATAACAGAATCCATTTTGCCACATACCAAAAAATGCCACATACCAAAATCCATTTTGCCACATAACAAATACAAATGCCACTTACCAAAATCCATTTTGCCACATACCAAAAAAATGCCACATACGAAATAAAAATGGCACTCGCCAAAATCCATTTTGCCACATACCAAAATCAATTTTGCCACATACCAAACAAAATATGCCACATACTAAAATACATTTTGCCACATACCAAATAAAAATGCCACATACCAAAATCAATTATGCCACATACCAAATAAAAATGCCACATACCAAAATCAATTATGCCACATACCAAAATCCACGTTGCCACATACCAAATAAAAATCCCACATAACAAAATCCATTTTGCCTCATACCAGAAAAATGCCACATACCAAAATCAATTTTTCCACATACCAATTACAAATGCCACTTACCAAAATCCATTTTGCCACATACCAAAAAAATGCCACGTAACAGAATCCATTTTGCCACATACTAAATACAAATACCACATACCAAAATCCATTTTGCCACATACAAAAAAATCCCACATACCAAAATAAATTTTTCCACGTACCAAATACAAATGCCACTTACCAAAATCCATTTTGCCACATACCAAAAAACATGCCACATAACAGAATCCATTTTGCCATATACCAAATACAAATACCACATACCAAAATCCATTTTGCCACATACCAAAATCAAATTTTCCACGTACTAAATACAAATGCCACGCACCAAAATCCATTTTGCCACATACCAAAAACTGCCACACACCAAAATCCATTTTGCCACATACCAAATAAAAATGCCACACACCAAAATCCATTTTGCCAAATACCACTTTTAGTTCTAGCTGCCCCTCTTGATGGATGGATGGACGGACGGATGGATATCCAATCCGTTGGAAGTATGAGGGCTAAAGCAAATGTTCATTCGCTGTCAGCCCATCGTCTTTAAATGGAGAGGACATCTAGCACCGTCAATGTCAGCCAATGAGTAAATAGCAGATGCTTTGACATTGATCAAATAATCTTTAAAAAATCTGCTGCAAAATAAGATCATTATGAATTCATTTGAATGTCACTGTAATGACTTTGATGGGAACGTCGCCCCTACCAACATACCCACCCTGAGGCCATGTTGGTAGGGGCGAGAGGTTTTTATGCTTTTGCTGTGAATTGAAATGAGTTTATCACTAGTAGACATTCAATCCATTTGAAGTGGGATGGTCGTAACGAATGAATGTTTGACTGGGTGTTTGAATTGGTATCGGGAGCCACTTATACCTGAACTTTTGTGCTTATGCAACAAACAGAATCTAAGACTAGACATTCCTTGCGGGTCCCCCCAGGGGGGCGCTGGAGAGCATCTCTTTGAAGACATGATGATTTTCCTGCCAGACTTCAAGGCCCGTGTTGGTAACCTGGAGGCTGTGATTAGAAGGAACAAGAGAGGAACCGACCGGTTGGACTTCTGCGTTAATCGCGTCGCGTCAATCCCAAACCTGTCGGAACAAAGCTCCGTCATCAGACTCCCAAATTCACTTTTGCTCTTTTTTGAAAGGCCCGTGACTGACCCCCTCCTTCCCTTCCTCGGATCCCAGAGGCCCCCGGGGCGACGAGCTCACGCTTCCTCTCGGCCCCTCCCCCACAGGAAAGACCCCAGACTGGGATCGGTCGGGTGCCCCCCCATCCCTCCCGCCTTCGGAAATACCTGAGCTGATCCAAGATGCACGCGCGTGCACCTCCGCCACGTGGGGAATTTCTCTTATTTTGAAAAGAAGAGATTCCAGCCTCTGACTTCCAATCGGCTAGTAACGTTATTCTAACCTTGAATAAGCAAAACGCGAGTTTGCATTCTTTGAGTGTCGTTACAGGTTGCTAAAAGTATCAATTCTTAAATGTCATTTCTGGATATGATATTTGATTGCAAAGATAACGATACTCAGGGAACCTGGCAGACACAGTAATAGGGTGGTTGATGGGTCCCAGACTTATTTTTTATGGTGTGGCTCCTGGGGCGTAACCCCCTATTCGCCTGGTTTCTGGTTGCCGGGATATCGGGGCTCCGGTCCTGCTCCACCCCGCGGCAGCTTCTCGGCGCGTTCCTGCTTCGGCCTTACCCTCTCTTTTCTGCCTGGGTATCCTCCTTGGACTCCGGCTGGGTGCCGGTGGGTTGGCGGGGTGTCACCCACTCTGGGTGGGGACCTTGTCCTGCCCAGAGTCAAGTGGGCATGGGAGTCCTGCGGTGTGCCGTGTTCCTTGGGGGGTTGCGGCAGTGACTGGTGAAGGCCATGAAGGACCACCCTGGCTCCCAGGGGGGATGACGGCAGCCCCCTTGCTGGAGCTGCTGGAGGAGGGACTGGCTGCGCTTGCTCACCCTCTCCAATTGGCTGGGGGGGACGTGGCCCTGGGGCGGCCCACACGTAGCATTTTCACTTGTCTGCAGGACTATCACAAGTCTGATGGGATTCACACATGACTGGGTGCAATTAGACACACTCAAGTAGAAAAACTATCGGTGCCAGGCTTAGTAATCAGGCAGCATAGAATCGGATGTCAACATATCCACACTTACATGTGATTCCCTTCCCTGCTCGCTCCTTTCTCCTATAAACGAAACACAATGAATCATCATCACAATGGGAGTACATCAGACTCCCATGTGATATATTAAAACTTCAGACCAATAGTACACTCAGATTCCCATTCTCAATGTCATGCAACTGAACAGGATAGGTTAAAAATTTAATAGAAAAAAAACTTTATTTAAACATTACTGGCTTTTTTAAAACATAGAAGGTGTTTCAGATATCTTTAGCTTCAATACCCTTTTTAATTATTCTTTGATAAGATATATGTGAAAAATTATCACCCCCCCCCCCAAAAAAACAGCAACATTTTTTCAGTTTAATCTAACACGTACATATCTATATCTGCCGTCATCGCTCAAGAGAAAATGGCATCGGTTCGCGCATGCGCAGTAGCAATCCACCGCGATCTGATAGCCCATCACGATTGGCTAATGACACTCCCAGTTCACATAGGTTGAACGTCTATCCAGGAGTGAAAGTCAAAAGTCTGAGACGGAACGGGGCGGAACGATGGTTTGATCCCGAAAATATGACAGCAACTGTCAAACCTACATGTTAAAAAAAAAATGCCACACACATCTCCAAAAAGAATTTAATAATGTCAAATTTACATACATAAGTAGTAACAACAAGCCCAATGAAGTGCTTGTGTAGCGTCTTCAATTTCCACCTATATTTATTATTTATTTTTCCAGCATTGACCTCCACAGCAGCAGCAGATGTCGGAGTCTGACGAGTTGCGTCGATGTGCACATGCGCTCAGCTAACCACCCTCCCTGGCCTGTACTCCAGTTATCCGTTCAATTGGCTGACATACTGACATGTGAACAGCATGGATAGTTAGCTCTGATTGGATCAAATGCACATGTTTTCTAGGACAAAAAAAAAAAGAATTAATTGAAATAATGCGATAAAAAAGGGCAGTGCTACAGAAAATTGATCAGGTCTTAAGAGAAAGTAAAGAGTTGAAGAGACTTATTTTATTATATTTGGTGGGGAGGTTCAGAACATAATGTTAACCTTATAATGCCGGACCCCAGAAATATTGAACAGAAAATTCAGATTTTTCAATTTGAAAGCTTTATGTGGTCTTAAACGTACTAAAAAAACAATTTGAACATTTTTTTTTTAATTTGTATATGGCGGAAAACACTCAGGTGACTTGAAGTTCTGCTCCGAGACCCCCAATTTGGCCAAATTTTAAAATTGTTCTATATGCATGTGTGATACATAATTGGAAAGCTTAAAACCTTAATTTTCTGGGGGAAGAAAACATTTGAACAGGAGGACATTTTAAAAAATATTTTTTTAGGGCTGTCAAAATTATCGCGCTAACAGGCGGTAATTAATTTTTTAAATTAATCACGTTAAATTATTTGATGCAATTAACGCACATGCCCCGCTCAAACAGATTAAAATGCACAGTGCAATTGTGTTTTTGGGAGTTTTGTCGCCCTCTTCTGGTACTTGGGTGCGACTGATTTTATGGGCTTCAGCACCCATGAGCATTGTGTAATTATTGACATCAACAATGGCAGGCTTAGTTTATTTTTTGATTGAAAATGTTACAAATTTTATTAAAACGAAAACATTAAGAGGGGTTTTAATATAACATTTCTATAACTTGTACTAACATTTATCTTTTAAGAACTACAAGTCTTTCTATCCATGGATCGTTTTAACAGAATGTTAATAATGTTAATGCGATCTTGTGGATTTATTGTTATAGTAAACAAATACAGTACTTATGTACCGTATGAATGTATATATCCATTTTGTGTCTTATCTTTCCATTCCAACAATAACTTACAGAAAAATATGGTATATTTTATAGATAGTTTGAATTGCGATTAATTACGATTAATTAATTTTTAAGCTGTAATTAACTCGATTAAAAATTTTAAACGTTTGACAGCCCTAATTTTTCTAAAACCCTAACTCGTGGTGAGAGCATGAGAGAGCACAATTAAAGACACCATAATTTTAATGAGATATTATCGCGTACTTACCTTGTTTCAATCCAAAAACTCCATGTACCATGTCTCACCTCCTGTCAAGACACAACTGTGAATGGCCACAGCCGGACTTTTGGGGGATTTTATGGGTGAAACACGGTAATATAACAAGGATCACAATGCAGAATTCGCAGACATAAAGGAGTGGTCGAGATTTTCTTTTTCAAATATTTACCATTTTAAACTTTTCAGTTTTTCTTTGTTTTGATCAATTATTTATCACTTAAAATATCCGGGGAAAATGCAACAGTAACAAAAAATAAAAATAAAAATACAACTAAGCGATAGTTATGAGGTAGAAATCCGAGACTTATTGACAGACACAATTTTTTTCATTGTGATGTAATTTGTTTAAAACTTTGAAATATGCGAGTGAATAATTTTACAAAGACGTTTTTTTTTTTTTGCTAAATATTAGACATCAATTAATGATTCTAAGTTAAAAATGATAGACATTTCGAATAATATATATAATTACTTACCTTCTTTTTATGGCTGGGTTGAAACAAAACCGGTTTCCAGGGTAAATTCGGACAAATTAAAAATAGTTTGGGGACTTAATGCATATAGACACATTGTTCAATCAAACACAACGGTTCATTAGGCTTAAAATACAGCAGTTTATTTGAAAGAGGGGTACAAGAGCAGAAACTACTTTTTCAGGCTTGTCTGTGTTTTCCGCCATATATATGTTCTCTAATTGTTATAATAAATGATACATTAAGCATTACATGCAGTTCTCGTGGTTAAACAAATATAAGTAAAGTGAGATTGAACTCAAAAAGGTTTTTAAACATTTCTGACTGCAATGAGTCCAGAAATGCTTGTCTCAAATGTGATACATTTGGCAGTATACAGTAGTTTATGTGTGCACTTTGGACTTATTTTTGTTCATTTACCTATGTTAGGCTACTTATTTCCTTATAATATAAAAAAAAGTCAATGTTTGTATTATCTTCAAAATATATTCCATTTGACTGTGCATAATGTAAGTCATTTGTGCTTATTTTATTTTGTGTATGTTACTTTAAAATACAATTTTCAATGAAAATCAGTGTTTTGGACACTGTAGTTTCTCGAATTCTCAAATTCTATTTGCCGACGAGTGGAAAACAGCTCTTTTGACGCTTCATCGCAGTGTAGCAAAACATGGAATGATGGCGCCATCTGACGGCTGCTTGAATGACTGCAACACACAAAGCTCATCTCATTTCTCCAATCAATCCCTCTCAATGGTGTACCGCAGAGCCGTATAAAGAGTCGCGACACTCTTTGATGTCGCCGCAGGTGGTCACGTGGTTCCTGTAGGGTGTGGGTAGTAGGGATGGGCGATACCAGTGATTTTGGATTCGATCCGATACGAAGTAATACCAAGGCCAAATATCGCGATCCCGATCCGATTTCGATACCGGAAGTTCATATATATATATATATATGTATATATATATATATGTTAGGGCCTTAAGCACGTATCACGATACATTGAGCAGATTTACCTCGATAACGATAAATGACGATAAATTTACCCAAGCAGACTGTTATATAATTTGAAAATCTGAATCAATGCATGAAATACAGATTAACCGTTTCTTGTTGATTTATTTACCAGCTTTCAATTTAATATACTTAACAATTGTATATGCAGTCTAAACATTAAGTATACAAAAATTTATTGCAAACAATAAGAATTCAAGCATGAACATTTGAAACAGCTTGTATGGCTTGAACAATGTACATCGTCAAAATCAATATGCCTGTGCAAACATGTCATTGTAACACAAATTACTTACAGCTTGAACAGTACACTTCAAAAAGACAATTTATTGTTAATGGCTGCTGTGACATAATTACTCAACACAAGTGTTTACTGCAAGGTTTCAGGTTTTTTTTCCCCAGTGCATTTTTTAATACATACACATACACATTAAAACTGCATTGATCTAATGACACAGAATTAAGCACATACAGAAAAATAGCTGGGGCCATTAAACAGTTATATTATAATTTTCACTGTTAGATTGTACTTTATGCTGTATGCTTCACCATCACAAAAGCTATCAGAGAAATCACACACAGACAAGAGATACACAATAACGTGATAAACTAATGCTGCATTCCAGAGAAGTGGGAAGTCGGATTTATCGCACTCGGATGGTATCAGTTCCGACCTCAAAGCGTTCCAAGCAAATGTAAACAACAAAGATGGCTGATCGCGACGAGGTGTTTTTTATTTTGGCCGTCCAAAGACATTTTGACCTCCAGCGAACCTGCCTTCCTATAAGCGATCAAATAATAGAGGGAAAACGACGGCTGCGTTATAGCCCACGCTGTAAACTGCCTTTTTTTAGTTACATCCTTTGCTGATCGTCAATATAAAAACATAGCACAACAAAGATAATTCACTGTATGAGAAAAAAATACATGGCGTCGCAAATAAACTTGATTTACTTCATTATTGTGTTATCATTCAATACATTTTCATGAGCGCCATTTTGTCCAGTGACGTCAGATTGAAGCAACTTGGAAGTCGGGGTAGTTATTTTTTCTCCGACTTCGCGACTTGGACCTGCCAGTTCGAGTGGCGTTCCAATGATATCTTCCTACTCGGAGGTCGGAAAAGTCCGACATCCCACTTTTCAACGCAGCATAATTGCTAGATGCAGTCCGAGACCAATCCACTCATTAAGTTCAGCTGTTTCGACAAGTTTAGAGCCGCTATCCGACTCCATCACGTTCATTTGTAGCGTTAACCGCTAGCGTTAGCCACTAGCGTTAGCCTGTGGCTTGGCTACCAGTAGAGAGCATTGAAAGCATCCTCTTTGGAAATCGTGAGAACAAGGGAGGACAGCGAGTGAAAGCCCGTCTGGGTGCCGCCAAGAGTCTATTTAATATCGGGTGAAAGTTTGGCGAACCTCCCTTAAGCAACACTCCATCACGTTTGCTTGTAGCGTTAGCCACTAGCGTTAGCCTACCGGGCTTATTTGTTTGGCTTCCTGATAACCACGTGACTCCATACGTAAGCACACTGTCTGCTTTCTTAAAGGGGAATGAACATAGCCGAACAACACAGAGTCAAAGCGGGATGAAAAGACTATATTTTCTTGTTTTATTAAATTACCGAATTTACCGTCATGGTCAAAATGACGTCGGTCATCGTAAAGAATTTCGGTAACGGTAAATTTTCGGTTTACCGCCCTGCTCTAATATATGTTATATAAACCCTACTCACATGACGTCACAACCACGCCCACGCGCCATATTGTCCGTCAACTTGTCGTGTTGACGCATTACCGCTACGTAAATTCCTCCTATTATGGCATGTTTTTCTGCTCGTTAACATTAATAATCAAAATGGTGAAGGCGTGTGTGGCGGCCGGTTGCAATAACAGAGAAGATAGACGGAGAGACTTGAAGTTCTACCGAATTCCGAGAGACCCGCAGAGGAGAGCGAGATGGACTGCTGCAATTCGACGAAAAAACTGGGCTCCAAACGATTACCACAGATTATGTAGTAGTCATTATATATCTGGTAAGATGCATTTAATATATATTTCGAGGGTTTGGGCCTGACAACCACAATTAAGATCATTGCTAGGCTAATCGCCGACAACATACACTCAGACGTTGTGAATGAACTACCTGAAAATATATAATTATAAGAGGATAATAAGACAGTTGTCATACAATTAATTAAAGATACACGATAATATCGGTCACCGATAATTATCGGTCGATAATGGCAATTATGACGTCACACAGATAATCCAGATAATAAAAAAATTCAACCGATAATGCAATCTGATAATTATATACTTAATTTTGCCTCCAAATGTGCGCAACCGAAGAATTCAGCACGCCTCCTCAACCCCTCCCCTATCTGAAGCCCCTGAGGGAGGAGGGGTTGAGGAGGCAGAGTTACAGGACAAGAAGTAGTTGAATATTAAAGCGGCTGTTACTAAAAAAACGACGCTCTCGCCATCTGCGAAACATGTACCGCAGAAGTTCCACGAGGCAGAAAGAAAGCGTCCTCATTCAAAACCACTAACCCAGCTGCCATTTAAAACTGCAAAGATTTTTGGAACGAATACGAGGCTGCTGCTAGCGGGAATGCTAAAGCTATTGTAAACACTAACTAAGGGGCAGTTTACATGGCGACTCTGCGACACAAAGACGCAATGACTGAGTAGCGGAATTGCCTCGCGTGCATATGGTGTCGGCGAAGACGGAAGGCGAAGACGAAAAATTCTGAATCCTGCCTCGAAAGTGGAAGAATTCGATTGCGGGGGATTGAGGGGGGCTTGCTTCGCATGCATATCAAAGGCTACTGCCGCGCCGGACCCGCGCCGATAACGTCAGCACTCCTACACGTCACATTGGGCGTGCGCAGCGGTGCTATTTAACATTAAAAATTGCAAATGGCGGAACGTCGGCTTTAATTTACTGTTTTAATAATATTTTAAAATTTAAATATGTTGAATGTTTCCATTTTTGTGCCTTTTGGTGCAAAAGGAAAATGCCATTGCTTCGAATGGGCGGGCATGTTTTCTTCCGGGCTGAGGAGCCCCGTGGGGTCAAAGTGCATCAATCGCTGTCGCCTTGTAAATCTGCACTGCCATCTAGGGATTGGCTTGAATACTACATCGTTTTCATGCAGAATTGCGACATTGTTCGAATGGAAACGAAACCATGTAAATGCACATTTGAAATTTTTCGTCTTCTTGGAGAGTCACCATGTAAACGGCCCCTAAGTTAAACTACAGGGCTTGTGACGATACAGAGTCGGGCTGTTTGGGAATGCAGCCCAAGGCGGGTGGTAAATTCGCATCTAAGGCTAAACACTGGCACGACTGGAGACCGACAGTCGGCAAGTAGCCGTCTTCAGACTTAGCCTGATGCTCTGGCCGGTCCGGTTCCCCGGCTTCGGGACCTCCGGCGAACACCCCAGTTTCTCGAGCGTTCCCCCACGGCGTGCGAGCAGAGCCAGGACTCGAATACGCCGCGGTGAACCGGCTGGGGCGGGCGGATTATCCGGTACGAACGTAGCTGCCGCCGAGACGAGACATGTTGTTGTTTTTTTTTACCTAAATGACCCGAGAACCAAAGCCCTGGATAAAAAAAATAATGCAGTTTATACGACCACCATTCTTCATGAAAAAGTGATGTCCAGTAAGGAAGCTTATCATGACGGCACAGTGGTTAGATGATAATTTAAACATGGAGAAAACGAAGTAAGCCAGTCAATAATGCATTCAGTATGTAAAATGACGAGCGGTCAGATGACTTTGTAACGCTGCCTTTATTTTCGGCTTAACAAAACTCAGGCACAAAACAGCACGCACGCGGATGCGAGCTCCAACTCCGTCCAAATAGTACTGCCGTGTATCAGTTTAGCTGCTGTAAAGCAAATGTCGTGAAAGCTGCAAATGTAAACAAAACGCTGCAGAATGGGTACATGACATCTCGCTCTTTTGAGTTAATCATTTTCACAGTGTGCAAGTGTGCAACAAAGCATATAACATTAGCAATCACTTTTCAAATTATTTAACTTACTTCTCTGATCAGGGAAGTCACAGTAGATAAACAGTCACAGTAGATAATCAAATTCTTAAATCTATATTCTGTAGTCACAAATATTATTCAAAATCTTTCCTTCTTCCAAGTTTTTTTTTTTTTTTAGGATTAAGTATAATAATGTATTGCTTAAAACAAGGCTGTTAAGACTATTTTCAGCTAGCTATTTTTCTTCCAAGAAATCTGAGAGAAATTCACTTGAAGCGATGGCAGATAATTTCACTTATTGCCAATAGATTTACACTTAAAACTGACTAGCTTTAAGGAGGTGTGTTTTGCAGTGTATTAATGTTATATATGTTAGGAATGGCTTACTTTTAAAGGCATTTTTGTGCAACTTAGGTATTTACTCTTTAAGTTATTGTTGCCAAAAGTTTACCATTACTCAATGTCAGGCAATCTGTCATTATTTAGATGTTTGAATTGACGACTTGTTCATATTTTATGTTTAAAAAAAAAAGAGCAATAAATTATATTTTTGCACAGTAATATTTTCTTTTGTGTATACTTAAAAATTTTACATAAATCTTTTAATAGAATTATCGGCTTGACGTTATTGGTTATCGGTTGGAATGAGGAGGAAATTATCGGTTATCGGTATCGGTTGAAAAATGTATTATCGTGCATCCCTACAATTAATTTACAATTTCACTATTGAGGTCAAAAGCCAAAAAATAAGTTCAACTAGGGACAATCTGGAGTAGTGCTATCGCACTTCATATTTATTACATATTATATATGTATGTAGTGAGAGTGCTATCGCTAAATCATATAAACATTAAAAGCCCTAGCTCCATTGACAAATGACATGAAATACATTAGACTTGACAGTGGATGTTAGCAAGAACAAAAGATTTTGAATAGAAAATTTCGTAACTCACCTTCCCGAGCACAAGATAGATTCCTGCCGAATTTTCGTGGACGAGGACCTGTTTCACCCAACCAGCAACAAAGTATTTATAAGCCTCCAAGCTCTTAAAGTTTTTCAAACTTTCGTGAGAATAGGCTGATTTTGTGTGGAGAAGATAGTTGTAAATATCAGGGTAGCAGATGTCAGGCAGAGACGGCGAAGACAGCGGGTCGAAAAACATCGATTTAGGCATCAAATATGGATCTGGCGAATGGATAAACTGAAGCTTTTCCACATAACGCCTTTTATGCAACGCATCCAATGAGTTTACAGCGTCAGATAACACCGGGGCTTCCATGAATTGCTCTATAAATTGCACGACTAATTGAAACCATTGAGAATAGGGCTTTAAAATGACGGACAATATGGTGGCCGGATACAGCGACATGTCATTTTGTGACGTAGGTGAGTAGGGTCTATTGCCGACATTGGCAGCCATATTATTGTTTTATAAAATAACATGAAAGGAGGAAGGTTGTTGACCTATTACCTTAGTTTGAGGAGTAAATGGTCGTATGGCAAAGTTATGGTGTGGTGAGCAATGTAAAAAAAAAAAAAAAAGAATCTTATTTTTAGTCCAAGTCTGGGAAAATGAGACAAAAAAGCTCAGTTCATCACATTGGATTATTTCATTTAGCCTATGTAAAACAAAATACTGAAAGCGTACAGTTTCTTCCATTGATTTCAACATGATGTAAAGTTTTGACCTCTAATAGACTAATAATACAGAGGCTATGTTTAAGAGCTCCATCTAGTGTTAAAACTGAAAAGTGCAACGGGTTGTAGGCAGAATTTCAGCTTCTTGTGCGACCACTATTCATTGATATTTTCATCATTTGGGCAACGTAGTTTGGACACCACTGCACTATGCAGTCAGGCCAGTAGGTGGTGCTCTCGTTTATGGACTTTTGTGAAGTCGTGTTGCTGTGCGTGTAGCTGTGTTTGACTTGGACCGGGACACGGCGTGGACTTTGGTCCTCGGTGTCTGTCCACGACGTTTGAACATGCACTCTGTCTAGCAGCGACACGGCCGTCGATTGGCTCCTAGGTTCGGTCAGGTGACACTTTAAGTAGGTCAGACTTCTCGTTCCCCCTGAGCGGGACTCAAGCCGCGAAAGCGGTTGTCCAATGGTCTGTGCGGGACGTGCTATCTTTTTATCTCCAGCGTGTACTAAAGTTTTACTGAGGTCTCGCCCCGGCGGCGACCTCGTTGATGCTGCAATCTTTCGCTAAGCAACCGCAACAATGACACACCTCTGGTTGATATGTTTCTCGCTTGGGGGGTTGCGCGACGTTTGGAACGGTGCCCCACATGTCAATAGACTGTGGAACGACCTGACCACAAAATGGTCTCCAAATATGTCGTCCAATGTTTGCTGACATTGATTTTGTTATTATTATTACCGACATGAGACTTGACAAGCTGTTCTTTTTGTATTTATTTACCCAGTCCTCTAACGTATTACATAATATTTCTGCGCCATGAACAGTGATACACGTCCAATCCAAAATGTCCAAATGGATTGGACGTCTAATGCAGCAATGACCTACCATAACTTAATCAATCTACAATACATTATGGTACAATTCAAATGTCAATTTTGGATTTTTTTTTACAGTATTTTGAGCGTAAAGTCACCCAAAATTGACAGGAAGTGACCAATGATTGCCCAAAAAAACAGGAAGTCTAATGTCAATGTTAACGAATGAACAAATGTTCATTCTCTGCTACCCTCCTGCTTCAAATTGATTGGACGTCGACTCATTTCAGTTCATGGCAGAAAAATGATTGGAGGCCATACGATATGCATAGCTTGCGGCCATCTTGGGTGGGGTGACCCATACATACAGAGGGGCATATAGTATTTAGTCAACCACTAATTGTGCAAGTTCTCCCACTTGAAAATATTAGAGAGGCCTGTAATTGTCAATATGGGTAAACCTCCAGGATCTTGAAATGCTTCTTACAAAGCCACTCCTTTGTTGCCTTGGCTGTGTGTTTGGGATCATTGTCATGCTGAAAGACCAAGCCACGTCTCATCTTCAATGCCCTTGCTGATGGAAGGAGATTTTCACTCAAAATCTCTCGATACATGGCCCCATTCATTCTTTCCTTTACACAGATCAGTCGTCCTGGTACCTTTGCAGAAAAACAGCCCCAAAGCATGACAATTCCACCCCCATGCTTCACAGTGGGTATGGTGTTCTTCGGATGCAATTCAGTATTCTTTTTCCTGCAAACACAAGAACCTGTGTTTCTACCAAAAAGTTCTATTTTGGTTTCATCTGACCATAACACATTCTCCCAGTCCTCTTCTGGATCATCCAAATGCTCTCTAGCGAACCGCAGACGTGCCTGGACGTGTACATTCTTCAGCAGGGGGACACGTCTGGCAGTGCAGGATTTGAGTCCCTGGCGGCGCATCGTGTTACTGATAGTAGCCTTTGTTTCTGTGGTCCCAGCTCTCTGTAGGTCATTCACTAGGTCCCCCCGTGTGGTTCTGGGATTTTTGCTCACCGTTCTTGTTATCATTTTGACTCCAAAGGGTGAGATCTTGCATGGAGCCCCAGATCGAGGGAGATTATGAGTGGTCTTGTATGTCTTCCATTTTCTAATAATTGCTCCCAAAGTTGATTTCTTTACACCAAGCGTTTTACCTATTGCAGATTCAGTCTTCCCAGCCTGGTGCAGGTCTACAATTTTGTCTCTGGTGCCCTTCGACAGCTCTTTGGTCTTGGCCATAGTGGAGTTTGGAGTGCGACTGACTGAGTTTGTGTACAGGTGTTTTTATTACCGATAATGAGTTAAAACAGGTGGCATTAATACAGGTAACGAGTGGAGCCTTGTTAGACCTTGTTAGAAGACAGCCAGAAATATTGCTTGTTTGTAGGTGACCAAATACTTATTTTCCTCTCTAATTCGGAAATAAATTATTTAAAAATCAAACAATGTCATTTTCTGTTTTTTTTCCACATTCTGTCTCTCATGGTTGAGGTTTACCCATGTTGACAATTACAGGCCTCTCTAATCTTTTCAAGTAGGAGAACTTACACAATTGATGGTTGACTAAATACTTATTTGCCCCACTGTATTTTATTAGGGCCCGAGCACCAACAGGCACGAGGCCCTTTTGTTTTGCAAAGGATTATTATTGTTTTTTCATGGCAAATGAAAATGGCCAATTTGGAGGTCTGAACATGCTCGAAAACACACCAAAATTTGCACATACATGCGACCAGGGCCGGCCCAGCCTATACGCAGACTATGCAGCTGCTTGGGGCCCCTACAACTAGGGGGCCCCCCAATCTGGCAATTGTTTAATTTATATTCTATTTTGTTTACTACAGTTTGCTTTATTTGACTTTTGTGAGTTTTGATACTTGATTACAAGCTTAAAAAAATAACTTCCTTAAATTCTTTCTTTCCTACTTTAGAAAAAGGTTTGGCGCTATCTACTGTAAGTACTGACAATCATTGGGGGTGAGAAGTTTGAAGTATGCAGTGCAACAAAATCTGATTAATATACAAATTATGGACGTATGGGTCGGATTGCATGTATGGGTTTCACAGTACACTGTGACGAAATGGTGGGCCAAAAATATGGGCCCCTTTGCCTTATTTTGCTTAGGGCCCCCAAATGGCCTGCATGCGACCTCGCGTAAATTTCGATAATTTTGCAAGGTTGGGGAAAAATGTCACAAAATGACTAAGTGGCGCCCCTTTGAATTTTTAAAAAAGGCCTCTCATTTAGGTTTTTTCAACGTAGCGCGATGAAATTTGGGGAGTCAATACATTGTGCAAAATTGCTTCAAAAAGTCTCTTCCACGCATAATCCAAACACAACAGGAAATCGGGTATTTTTTGATTGAATGTTAAAAAACATGCAATTTTAGTCGAAAACCAGCGTGCAGGTTTGAGACCTGGCTTCTGGTTTTTGAAATGTAAATAAACCAATCAATTGTGATAAAACATCAAAATTGCAATAACTGCATTAACCATCAAAGTGAAGTCTAAATGTAACTGTAGTCTTGAAACAAATCTGAATAAGGAAAAACACTGCAATAAAATAATGCAAACTGGTTAAACTTGAGAGTAGCTGAGATCTGTCATGACAGAACATCGCTTCAATGATATCTGGCACCATCTAGCGTCGTGAATGGGGAGAGTAGCTGAGATCTGTCATGACAGAACATCGCTTCAATGATATCTGGCGCCATCTAGCGTTGTAAATGGGTATAATGTCTCGAGCCCCTCTTTTTCAGTCTTATTTCGATGCAAAAAACGCAGTCTTATATTCAGGCCAATACGGTAATGTAAAATATTTGTGTCATTCAACTAGTCCTCAGTCGACATATCACAAATGATTTTGAAAATATTTTACAAAGGTTGAAAAGTTACCTAGTGTTGCTTTAAAAAGCATCGATGTATTTGACAGTGTATGTCAACTAGGTACTTTAACTGTAAACATGTGCACAAGAGAGGACGCGAGGACACCAGGCGAATACTTTTAAAGACGCGTGAAGAAACAAAAGAGCGCCTGAGGACAAGGCAACACCTATAGAGACCTACAGATATAAATATATGGACACTGTATACTGTAAAAGATGGCATGCGCACAGACCGTCCCAGCCGGGATCAAACGCGCAAAGGAAAGTCTTCTTATCACAAGTGCTCTGTAAACATGTCCAATATTGATTGTGTCTCTAATCTGTTCAATAAAATAAATGTTCAGACAAGCGTTGGTCTTGTCCATGTGAACGTGCTTGCCACCTGACGTGAACTTTTACACGCTGCCTATGTCTCTGTCCTTATTTTCTGATGATTTAACCCCTGTATTTACATTTTGCAAAATAAACCACCCATTACAAACGATGCCAATGTGTGTTGGGAGTCTTTGCTAGCTGACTATATTTACTAAAGCAACTGAATTGCGTTTGCAACTTCAAGCATTACAAGTATGTAGTAATGTGTAGTACGTGGTGCGCACGAGAAACAATCTGGTGCGCACCAGACAGTATGTGGTACGCACTGGAAACTATCTGGTGTGCACGAGAAACCATTTTGGTGCACACCAAATTGTGTGTGGTGCGCACTAAAAACGATCTGGTTCACACCAGATAGTATGTGGTGTGCACTAGAAACAATCTGGTGCGCACCAGATGGTATGCGGTGTGCACTAGAAATAATCTGGTGCGCACCAGATAGTATGTGGTGCGCATTAGAAACGATCTGGTGTGCACCAGATAATATGTGGTGAGCACTTGAAACCATCTGGTGCGCACGACAAACAATCTGGTGCGCACCAGATAGTATGTAGTGCGCACTACAAATTTTCTTGTGCCTACCAAATAGTATGTGGTGTGTACTAGAGACAATCTGGTGCACATGAGAAACAATCTGGTATGCACCAGATAGTATGTGGTGCGCACTATAAACTTTTTGGTGCGCGTCAGATAGTATGTGGTGCGCACTAGAAACGATATGGCTCCTCCCGTTTTGCGCTTGCCATGGACCGCT
Organism: Corythoichthys intestinalis; assembly: GCF_030265065.1. NCBI lineage: Eukaryota > Metazoa > Chordata > Actinopteri > Syngnathiformes > Syngnathidae > Corythoichthys > Corythoichthys intestinalis. The sequence continues at coordinate 52,984,330 of NC_080404.1, read as the reverse complement.
TCTCATTAGAGATGTCCCGATCGATCAGCATCGATCACGTCATTTTCAAAGTATCGGAATCGGCAAAAAAATATCGGACATGCCTTTAAAATTTTTTTTTTTTTTTTTTAAATTAAATCGTTTTCTAATTCTAATTAACGTTACAGACATAATATGTTACACTCATCCAGAGTCTTTAGTTTAGGCTTAAGGTAGGATTATCAAATTTATCCCGTTAACTGCGGTAATTTTTTTTTTTTCAATTCATCACGTTAAATATTTAATGCAATTAACGCATGCGCTGCACGACCCACTCACGCATTGTCGCGTTCAATCTGTAATGGCGCCGTTTGACCTATATATAGAGCTAAAAGGCAGCGTAAAATGAGTAGAGTGAATTTTGGCAGACTTTGGAGCCTTTTTTTAAGTGGCTAAAGCCTTACAATCCCTCTACCTATGATTTGAAATATAGTGGGAAGCAATGTGGGGAAGAAAGGTAGTAATTGATCTTTTTCTTAACACCCTATGTTATTTCCCAACGCAGAGAAGATATATCAATTGGTACCACTACGCACAGTCATGGTTGCACTTCCAATCATGCATTTGGGCAGAACAGTTAAATGGCTACAGTACAATTTACTGAAAGCCCAACAAATACACTAGATGGCAATATTTAGTCACAATATACAAAGTCACATTTATCCTTTAAGAATTACAAGTCTTTCTATCCGTGGATCCCTCTCACAGAAAGAATGTTAATAATGTAAATGCCATCTTGAGGATTTATTGTCATAATAAACAAATACAGTACTTATGTACTGTATGTTGAATGTATATATTCGTCCGAGTTTTATTCATTTTTTTCTTAATGCATTGCTAAAATGTATATGATCGGGTAAATTCATCGGGAATGATTGGAATTGAATCGGGAGCAAAAAAAAAAAAGCAATCGGATCGGGAAATATCGGGATCGGCAGATACTCAAACTAAAATGATCGGGATCGGATCGGGAGCAAAAAAACATGATCGGAACAACCCTACTTCTCACACTTGACTGCTCTACCCACCTCTGCCAACGAACCACGTGGCAATGACGCCCCCATTCCCAGTGCCGCCCCCGTTTTACAGACCACAGAAAGACCCCTATAAAAATAGTCGCTTACCATATCAAATCGACCGGCAGAGGGCGCCGCTCGCGCGTTTAACTTGCCGCCATCTTGCAGAAGTGGAGCGACCTGGAGAAGCTGTCCCGCCCCCCTTCGGTGCCGCTCCCTGATTGGCCACCTCGGCAAGCTTGCAACGCTAGAAAGTCAGGAGAGCACAACAGCTTCGCCACTGGCTGAAAAACTGCGAGACCAGCGACCCGGCGAGGGGGTGGAGGAGAAAAAAAAGACTCGAGCATGCCCGGAATGTTCTAGAAGCCATTTCTTGCACTGCTGGGATCTCATCTTTACGTTCCCATGAGTTCTGCCAGGTGAGAGCTCCATTCGCGAGACTTTGGCACAACTGCGAGTCGTTCATTTGCCGTAGTCACTTGGTCACGTCGCTTCCGCTTTCGGGGGCCACGTCCTGTTGCGAACAACTCGTTTGGCTACTTTTCATCTGCTTTGAGCAGAAAAACAAATTTCTCAGGCTTGCACCGAAAGTTCAATCGACTTTGTTGCTTGCTTCCAACACCCCCCTCCAAAAAAATAAACATTAAACACTCTCCACTTAATTTATGTTGACACTGATGACGTAGATTTGTATCAAATTTAATTAGCTCTCATCCCTTGTCAAAATGTCCTCAACTGAAAGAGTTTAAAAATGGAGTAAGATTGCACTTTTCTTCCAGAAAGTCATGTCACCTGGCTACACCCAAAATGACGCTAGTGGAAATGGCATATTTGACCGACCTATATTTAACTCTTAGCTAGCAATTTACAAAAAAAGTTTGTTCCTCTCGCAGAAAGTACAAATATTCACAATAACTGTCGCCAGCAAACTCTATAGTTGCCCGAAGAGGTGCCTGACGTTAAATACTCTTTGGTTCAAGCATTGAAAGCATCAGTAACGTGAAATTGACCCCTTGATTAACCGAGAAAATAATTAACAGTACAATAAACCGGGTGCATTTTCGCTCAAGGACTGCCATTGACGGCGCTAGACGTCCAATCTAATGAAACTAATTTGAATTTGGTGCAGAAGAATGAAAAGACCTTTCATTGCCCCTACCAAAATGGCCTTAGAGCGGCCATGGTGGTAGGTATGGAGCCCCCCCAAAGGGACCACGACAGAAATAAAATAAATTCAAACAATCTGGTACGCACCTGGCATTATATAGAATGTAAGCTGGCAGACATTTGCTATACAAGTTAGCCATTTTTTCTTATGTTGTACTTTGATACTAATTTTTTTTTTTATATTGATTGAGGCTAAGATCAGGAGCTAGTTGAGCCCAAGATTGAAGTAAATAAAGCTCAACTAAATTTTGTAATATTGTTTTTAGCACGCTGAAACTAAGCCTGGGTGATATGACAAAAATGTTCTTATCAGTCGATCCCGATATTTTTTTTTCTTTTAAATTTGAGGTCTGATTTTTGCCGCTGAATAAGTTGACGAAACCCGATACTGGTTTAACCGATCTTTAATGTCAGAACAAAGATGCATGCATGGTTAACAACTACTAAACAGCATTTCAAAAATATAAGAAATATTGCACAACATTAAAAGTTAACAAAACGCTGAACATTGCACAAAATCTGATGTAGATGTGATGCAATCCAAAAAAAATAAATAAGCATAAATGGACAAACTTATTTTAATTTAAACTCAGCAACATGTTAAATTCTTTTGTGCATGAAGTTGTAAGAGTGTCTGACAATGTCAACAAAATATGCAAAAGAAAATGTTCAGTTTAAAAAATGTGAGAGATACACAAACCAGAAAAATAAGTTTGTCCACAGTATCGAGCTCTGGCGTTCACGTCGCATTAGCGCCCTATGGTGTACGGGTGGTTTAATTATTACAGTTTAAATCTTATCGATTTTTATCAAACGTTTTTTTTTTATTTCTGTTGACAAAAATAATATGACGATAAATATTGTTATTGGTTTATCGTCCAGGTTAGCCGAAGCTGCTGGTGTCCGACGGGTGCCTGAGCATAGCCTCAAATGATTTACAGTGGTCCCTCAGTACTTCGCGCTTAAAACCTCGCGCTCTCAGTCCAGCGCCTTTTTTTTTTTTCTTCTTTTTTTTCCCAATTGAAAAAAAAAAATACAGATGAGCTATCCCAAGCCGATCACGTAGTCCCACTCTCACTACCACCCTCCATCCCGCTCTCTGTTGGTCAGGCAATGAGTGCACTGGAATTGCTAATTAAAGTTAACGATGATTGACGTTTAATTTTTGAACTTGCCAAAGAAGCGGAATTCAAAGCGCTGCATGCTTCAGTCATCATTTAACTTGTTAAACAGTTGCTGTGGCAACTCATTGTGTGTAATTGTCATTGTGTGCAGCTTGAGTGAATTTGAGTGGGCTCACTCAATGAAACATTTCATAAAATCATGTTTCATTTCATTCTAAAATCTCAATTTTCTGGGGAAAGAACCCTTTTGAACAGGGGGGCATTAAAAAAAAAATCTATACCCCTAAACCTTAACTCAAGGTGAGAGCATGAGAGAGCATAATTAAAAGAGACCATGATTTTAAAGAGATCGCGTACTTACCGTGTTTTGATCCAAAAACTCCGTGAAGCATGTCTCACAGAGTGTCAAGACACAGCTGTGAATGGCCACAGCTGGATTTTTTGGAGATTTTATGGATTAAACACGGTAATATAACAAGGTTCGCATGCAGAAATCGCAGACATCAATGAGTGGTTGAGATTTTCTTTTTCAAATATTTACCCTTTTAAACGTTTTTTTTTCAATTTTTTCAATTTTTCTTTGTTTGGATTTTTTATTATTTATTATCTAAAATATCGGGGAAAATGTGACAGTAACAAAAAAAATACAATTAAGCGATAGTTATGAGGTAGCTATCCGTGACTTATTTACAAACGCAATTTTTTTTCATTGTGACGTAGTTCGTTTAAAAGTTTAAAATATTTGAGTGAATAATTTTATAAAGTTTTTTATCAACTAAATATTAGACATCAATTAATGATTCTAAGCTAAAAATGATAGACATTTTGAACAATATAAGTACTTTCTTTTTATGGCTGGGTTTAAACAAAAGCGGTTGCGCTACACCTGTAAACGGGGGTTTCCAGGGTAAAACGGACAAATTAAAAATAGTTCGGGGGCTTAATGCGCCATGAATCTGCTATGGCAGCATATAGACATATTGTTCTATCAAACACAACAGTTGTTTTGGCTTAAAATACACCACTTTATTTTAAAGAGGGGTGCAAGAGCAGAAACTTCTTTTTCAGTCTTGTCTGTGTTTTCCTTCATATACTTTTTTTTTTTTTTTTTAATTTAGGGAAAAAGTGAAAAAACATCTAATACATATACATCTTTCCAATGCTAATTTTAAATGAGTACATTGAACATAATTTTTGGGGGGTTGGGGGTGGTTACTTCGCAGTTTTTCACATATCACGGTGCGTTGTGGTCCCCATTAACCACGAAAAATGAGGGATCACTGTAAAAATAAATAAATAAATAAATGAAGATCTTACATAAGAACAACTGGCTAACTTGCATGGCAAAAGTCCGCTAGCTTAAATGCTATATAATGTTAATGTTTACCAAATTGTTTCTGGTGCACACAAGATGGTTTAAATGTCCCTTTAGGGGTGCCGTAGATAGGCTATCAAAGTCAATGCAATGACATTAAAATGAAGTCATAACAAGCTTATTTCTTTTAAAGGATTTTTTAATCAAAGTCAAAGCATTTGCCTTTTATTCAGTGACTGCCCAATGGATTAAACGTCAATTCGGGGGAAAAAAAGTCATTGAAATTCACAGTGGAAAGATGATTGGACGATCGGCGGTTGGAAACTAGATCTAGAGAAGTACATACTGCATAGCATCGGCACGTTATTTCTTTGTACTCCCTGATGCAGATGTCATTTTTCGTAGCGTACGGGTCCAATACTAGTCAAAAGCAGTTCATTTTGCCATATTGTTCGTGATGGAGTTGTTTCTAAGCACGTCCCTTCCTGTGTGGCAGCCTTCTCAGGTCTTTCAGTCCGTCCGCGATGCCCGGCCCGGTCTTGCCCATGGACGTGGCAGTGCGCTTCTACATCAGCCACTCTCCTCCTCCTCTCAGGGGCTTCCTCGGCTCCTACGAGGCCCCCCGCCGTCGGAGCAAGCGTGAGCGGGCGACGGCGCTCAGGCCCTGCCTTCAGAGGGCGGCGGCGCTGGACGAGGGCTGGAGCGCCAGAGGCCAGAAGAAGAAAGTGGTGTTCGCCGACTCCAAGGGAATGTCGCTCACCGTTGTTCGCGTCTTCTCTAAGAACGAGGAGGAACGTTGCGGCGGCGCCGGCGAGGAGCTCCAGTTCGACATGAGCGACTTGGAGAACGCGGCCGCCGAGCTGAAGATCCAGCCGGCCCGCGGCTTGGCGCTGGACTTCAAGCAGCCCTCGGCCGACTACCTGGACTTTCGGAATCGTCTGATCCGGGACTCGGTCTGCCTGGAGAACTGCTCGCTGCAGGGGCGCTCGCTCACCGGCACCGTCAAGGTCCGCAACGTGAGCTTTCAAAAGTCCGTGCTGGTGCGGGCCACCTACGACTCGTGGGCCAGCTTCGTGGACGTGGACTGCACCTTCATGAACAACGTCTACGGCGCACACGACACAGACACATTCGCCTTCGCGGTGGACCTGCCCGAGGACATCCCGCCGCATCACCGCGTGGAGTTCTGCGTACGTTTCCAGGTCCCCGACCGGACCTTCTGGGACAACAACGATGGCAAGAACTACACCCTCAAACACGCAGGCTGGGCCAGCACTCAGGAGGACGTGAAGCCTGCCGCCAAGATCCCGGAGATGGACCCGGACCAGCTGGGGAGTCCGCGCATGTGCAGCGGCTTCTTCCCGGGCTGGCAAAGCTGGAACCACGCCGTTCCCTACTGGTGAACCTTCTTTCAGACTCTGAAATCTCTCTGCACCTTGGACGCGTTGTCGGAAGGCGACGGCGTTTTGCCGTATGCGCTTCCGCGGCTTTGTGATTTGCACACAGACAGACTGGGACGAATGCGTGAAGCGCAATCAAGTTTTACTTTTTCTGCAAATGATTTTGAGTTTGGAATAAAAGTTTCTATTTAAACACTGCTCCTGTGTTTTTTTTCACATGATGGCGGCAGCGTTGCTGTGTCACATTTCAAATGTTGAATAGGTGGTTTTGCTGTGAATTGGAATGAGTTTATCATTAGTAGACATCCAATCCGTTTGGTGTGGGTAGCTTTAACACTCAAAACAAGATGTAGAAAATGCTTTGACTGGATTTAAAATAAAATATGTTTAGGATGTTATAAATTTGCAGTGTAGAACATCAAAAGTAACTTCAGTTACTTTGCTGAATAACTACTCTTACAATGAAATAACTTGACTTTCTAACTCACTTTTGGGTGAAGTAATTTGTATCTGTAACATTACATTTTTTAAAAGTAAGATTTACAACACAGATTGGTCACACCCCTAGACGCGACATTGCAAATCATCACAGCTGAGACAATTGAAAACATCACAGCTTGACACGAGGCGACACAAGTTGATGTGACGCAACCCGACAGGATTCATTTCCTTTGAATGTTGCATGACTGATTTGAGAAATATTTCAAAATGCCCGAGTTTCGCCAGACACATCACATCCTGTTGAGAGCGCTCATAACATTCCGAGTTGACACGCAAGTCTTCATCGGGCCAAGGAGTGTGAACTTGCGGTATGGCGGCGATGACCTCAACTCTCTTTACAATCAGCAGTACTCGCTAAGTGTGACTTGTTTGCTGCAAGTAAAAAAACAGGAAATGTTTTTGTTTTGATGAAGAAATGATTGTTTAACGCTAGTGCCGCCACGGTTACTACAAATCATTTCCATACCTAAAGATTCGATCAATCAATCAACTTTATTTGTATAGCACATTTAAAAATCCGCCAAGGAGACCAAAGTGCTTTACATAGCATAACAGCAAAATAAGTCAACTTTGAAAGATAAAACAAACACATAAAATAAAATAAATAAAAGACGAGGTCATGAACTGTCATTGCACATTAAAAGCTGAAGAAAAAATGTTTTAAGACGTGATTTAAAATCCGTAAGTGAGGGGGCCTGTCTAATAGTAAGTGGTAATTGGTTCCACAGCCTGGGCGCCATCACCGCAAATGCACGGTCACCCCTAAGCCTCAGCCTTGATCTTTGGACTACTAGAAGCAGGTGGTCAGCTGATCTGAGGGTTCTGGTTGGAGTTTAAGGCTGAAGCAGTTCTGACAGCTATGGCGGCGCATTATTCAAACATTTAAAACCAAATAATAATATCTTAAAATTTATTCGGTAATGTACCGGGAGCCAGTGAAGAGATGCTAAAATCGGGGTGATATGTTTGCGCCTGCGGGTTCTAGTTAGGAGTCGAGCAGCAGAGTTTTGTACAAGTTGCAGACGGGCCAGTGCCACCTGACCGACACCTGCATAAAAAGAATTACCGTAATCCAGCCGAGTTATGACAAAAGCAGGAATCAATTTTTCCATATCAGAGCATGAAACAATAGATTTCACCTTAGCAATCTGGCGAAGCTGATAAAAACAGTCCCGTACAACACAATAAATCTGCTTCTCAAATTTAAAATTAGAATCAAACTGGACCCCTAGATTTTTGACATAATTCTTAAGAAACTGAGACAATGAACCGAGGTCAACATTCAGGGAGGCCTGGCTACTTGGTTTGAACACCATGACTTCAGACTTGCTGTCATTCAAACTTAAAAAATTACATGAGAGCCACGACTTTATATCGTTGAGGCATTCAATAAGTTGACAGAAAGTGCCATTTTGCACCATTGGAAAATAGATCTGACAGTCATCAGCATACAAATTAAATAAAACACCATGTTTCCTATTAACAGAACCAAGAGGCAATAAATAAAGCGAAAATAAAAGAGGGCCGAGAACAGATCCCTGGGGAACCCCGTGTGGAAGCGATGCCTTTTTGGACATGAAATTGGCCATTTTCACACAAAAACTCATTCATTCATTTAGGTAAGACTTAAACCATTCAAGAGCGACAAAAGATTGTCTAAAACGTCTAGTTTGGGCTTCAAAACACTACTGTATGTAAATTCTCTAATACACATATTAGGGGTGTGACAAAATATGGATATATCGTGACACTTTAAATCCTAAAAGGTTATTGATATGCTCCTGCCAAGAATCAATTGAATGTTTTAAAAACGTGTCACTGTTTAAAAACAATTTGCTACCAAAATCTTCGACCATTAGTTTACTCTCTGTTAAATCTTAGACTGCCATTAATGGCGCTAGACGCTTTAGACTAGCAGGGGTGAATGAATAAAACCAGAGCCATAGAATTCATCAGGGGCGCCGTATAGGGGTGAAGTGATATGATTTCTAAGGGCCCATGCTGATGGGGCCCACAAAGAAAATTAGAACATTAGGTAATCGTTTGCAAATTTAAATATGAATCATAATTTTAATAGGAATAAAACGAACGGTTTCTTTTTCTTGTTTTGTTTTTGGCAAAAAGTAAAAGTGTTGAGTGTTGTTGCATGGCTGCCGCCACATTGACTAACAGACTAGCATTGTACTTCGACATATTTACATAAAATAAATGCAAATTGCCCTTTTTTTTGCTCATTTAACCAAGAATCGAGACTGTTTTACATCCATATCTATAAAGAATTCAGGGGATTTTAGCATTTATTCACAAGAATTTTCAACGGAGAAAGCTCTTTGTTTACATATGGTGGCTGCTAATTTCCTTACAGACTTGCCTAATAGTTCGCAATGTTTATGTAAAATAAATGCTACCTGTACGTTTTTTTTTTTGTTTTTTTTTTTGCTTTTAACCAAGAACCGAGACTGTTTTACATCCATGTCTATAAAGAATTCAGGGATTTAAGCATTTATTCACAAGAATTTTCAATGGAAAAAGCCATTGTGGCAGCCCCCTTATCAAAACACAGAGCTAACAGACTAGCATCATTGTTCGACATGGTTACGTAAAATAAATGCTAACTGCACGGCTTTTTTGCTTTTAATCTGAATCGAGACTGTTTTATGTCCATATCTATAAAGAATTCTGGGATTTAAGCATTTATTCACAAGAATTTTCACTGGAAAAGCTCTGTTTACATAAGGCAGCCGCTAGCTATATTTACTAACAGACTAGCATTGTACTTCGACATATTTACGTAAAATTTATACTAACTGCACGTTTCTTTGTTTTTAACCAAAAATCGAGACTGTCTTATGTCCATATCTGTAAAGAATTCAGGGATTGAAGCATTAATCCACAAGAATTTTCAACAAAAAAAGCTCTTTGTCTGTGATTACACTCGGTCAGCTTTGACGGCCTCGGCCCCCTATTTATCGGGACCGTGCAGGCCGCTCCCTGTGTCTCGTCAATACATTATGACGTCTATGTACACAATTTAGAAATATCCTTTTTTTTTTTTTTTTTTTTTTTTTTAACTTTTTGTTTTAAAAAGGGAAATGTAACCATTCTTAAATGTATTTTACCCATTTAAAAAATAATAATTAAAAAATATACATATATCCTCAGATTCCTGTCGTTTTCAATGAGAACCTAACCCTAACCCCTTAACAGTAAATATTCTTTCTTTTTAATGTTTAGTTTTTAAACTGAGGGGAAGGAAACACTTAAAATTTATAATTATAAGTTTTTAATTATAATTTATAATTTTGAATTGAAAAAATATATAATTTTAATGAAAACAATATAAGGTAAATATTATCAGATTTTTGTAATTTTCTTTGAAAGCTAAGTTAAACAGTAAATATATTTATTTTGTTATGTTTATTTTGTAATGGGGAAAGGAGCCACAAAAAAATATAATTTTAGTTATTTAGATTTTTTTTTTAATTTAAAAAAAAAAAAAAAAAAAGTTAAATATTCTCAGATTTCTGTAGTTTTCAATGAAAGCAGATGTAAATATTCTTATTTTCTTTAATAGAAAAGCGCCGGCGTCGCCAGACATACTATTTTCCTAGGGTACGTGCCCCAGTATTGTTCTGCAGTGCCCCAGTATAAATTTCACCTGTAAAAGAAAAATAAATACTTTGGAGTTTTAAGTCTACATAGCATAATCTACAGAATGCGCCTATTTAATATCGTCATGATATTCTATGCACTACCTATACACAATCTGGATATGGCTGCTTAATGTGGTAATTTATGCATGTAATTTTGGCTGTGATAGGCATATGTGTGACACTTCCGGAAAGCACCATTGGGAGATATGCTGCGTTCAAGTATCTCGGGAGATCTGAGCTTCCAAGTTGAAAAACCGTTCTGATGTGTTGTAAAGTCGTAATGTGGGGTAAAAAACCATGAGTGCTATATAGAAGAGTAGCATATTTTATTGCTTCAACGATACATCACAAGTTGAGTGACTGCTTTGCGCTTTTTATAGACACCATTCAATAGAAATTCATTTTTTCGATGGTTTGAACAACACATGAATGCAGCATCATTATTTCATTGCGGGTGAGTGCCAATCATACAGTCCACGGTGCAAATTTTATCTTCCCACCTGCCTAACAGGTTAGTGCCAAATAAACTGCCCATACTTGATACTCGTTTTTACCACTAAGTTGACGTTTGTTTGGTCGCCAATTCCCATGAATTGTGAATTTAAATGGTTCAACTTTACTCTCAGGCAGTTAACTGCTGTAAACTACTCTGTTGGGTAATTGAAGTAGCAGATTAGCTGTCGTCTTTTAGCTAGCTTGCTATGATTACAATGACAATGAATTGCGATTTGAGTGAGAGGCTCTCACTCGAGCGTTGTCTAATATTGTGTTAATATGATGCGTGGTACTTGAACTGTATGACTATTGATGCGGTTTATTGCTATTTGTTTATTTGACAAAAATTAGTAGAATCAATCTGTATTAATTAATCGCCTATCTTTGTGATACAACCTCTCACAATTTTGTATGTGTGCTCATCATCATTTGCAGCTGTATTACAAGCATTTTATTTGTTACTGCAGTCCCTGTAATCTGAAAAAGATGTATTGTTTTTTATTTATGTTTGACTCAAACAGCATTACTCTTGCAAATGGATATTAGAAAGTTATTTAATGCCGCAAGGAGGAATCAGAGAGGTAAGCTAGGTGACATAGGCGGAGTTTGACTTTGGGGGCGGGGGGGGCATAACATGTTGATGACCCCAAAACGCAGCGTCAGCAATAAAATTAACTTACAAGAATATTAATAATAATAAAATGACAATGAGCGTTTTTTTGTTTCCCGTCATTCTTGAGGGGAATTCTAAATCAGGGTGCTTAGGGAATACTTTTCGCCAATATCGTCAACCATTGAATATGGTACGCCTGCCGGTGTCTTGCCAATGTAGTTACCCCACTCAAAAATTGTATCCCCTAGGTGGAGCAATATGGAGGTAGATTTGTGTCTTTATTATTCAATAAAAAAAAAAAAAAAGTTGCTTCAATCAAAAAATGTCGCTTCAATCTAAAAAAGTGTCTTCGAATGCAAAAATAAATTTGAAACTCAAAAAAATGCATTTGAAAGTTATTTTTCTTTGATTGAATTGCTTCAATCAAAAAAAAAAACTTTTGATTGAAGTAATGTTGATTTGTGTTTGGGCCATATTTTGGCTAGGGTGTTTTGCCTTTATTATTCAATCAAAAAATAAGTTGCTTCAAAAAATGTATGTTTTCAAAAAGAAAAATCACTTCAATCAAAAAAAAAAGAATTTCAATCATAAACGTTTTTGGATGCGAAAAAAATATTTGAGATTGAAAAATTTGCATTTGAACACTTAATTTTTCATTGAAAAAGTGATCTTTAATTGAAGCAATCCTTTTTGTATTTGGGCCATATTATGGGTAGGACATTTGTGTCTAAATCATTCAATCCCAAATAAAGTTGCTTAAATAAAATAAAAAAAATATTTTCAATCAAAGAAAAAAATCATTTGAAAAATTAAATTGCCTTCCCCTATTTTTTATTTTATTTTAATTTTATTTTTTTGGGTGAAAATTATATGCAAAGCAAATGACCGTCTAAGATGCTAGTCACATGATCTGTTCGAAAAATAATTTTGACCCGTTATGAAAATATTTTTTTTTTGTTCATTTCATTCATTTGTGTTAGTTTTATTGCTTTACAACTTTTATATATATATAGGAAAGTCAATTTCATGCAATGACACTTTTCGGTCACCAGGAGGGGCCTGCCCCCCCTTAAAATCCGCTTATGCTAGGTAACCCACCTAGGCAACATAAACCACTTTTAGGTCGCAACCTTCACGTTGAGAAAACACTGTTACATAACAGTTACAGTGATGTATCCTCATTTCTGTCCAGACAAAGTACAGCAGCAGAGTGCAGGAAGAGGTGAAGGAGAGCTGGAAGTTGATGAACATGAGCAGAGGTGAACTGACGATCAACAAGGAATGTCCTAGTTTTGGTTTTGAATACTGATGGCTGATATACAAAAAAAGGCTTTTTTTTTTTTTCAGAAACATGTCTTTGATTATATGTACATAGTTTAAAGCTTTATTTCTGACTTTTTATGATAGATACACTGCTGACCAAAAGTATTGGCACCCCTGCAATTCTGTTAGATAATGCTCAATTTCTCCCAGAAAATGATTGCAATTACAAATGCTTATGTAGTAATTTCTTCATTTATTTTGCTTGCAATGAAAAAACACAAAAATTAATGAAAAAAAAATCTATCATTATCATTTTACACAAAACTCCCAAAAATGGGCCGGCCAAAAGTATTAGCACCCTCACCCTAATACTTTGTAGCACAAACTTTAGATAAAATAACTGCGAACAACCGCTTCCGGTATCCATCAATGAGTTTCTTACAATGCTCTGCTGGAATTTTAGACCATTCTTTTTTGGCCAACTGCTCCAAGTCTCTGAGATTTGAAGGGTGCCTTCTCCAAACTGCCATTTTCAGATCTCTCTACAGGTGTTCTATGGGATTCAGGTCTGGACTCATTGCTGGCCACTTTAGAAGTTTCCAGTGCTTTGTCTCAAGCCATTTTCTAGTGCTTTTTGAAGTGTGTTTTGGGTCATTGTCCTGCTGGAAGACCCATGACCTCTGATGGAGACCCAGTTTTGTCGCACTGTTATGCTGCAAAATTTGTTGGTAGTCTTCAGATTTCATAATGCCTTGCACATGATCAACCAGTCCAGTGCCAGAGGCAGCAAAGCAACCCCAAAACATCATGGAACCTCCGCCATGTTTGATGGTTGATGCCATTTCCCAAAAAGCGCTACTTTTGTCTCATCTGACCAGAGAACATCTTCCAAAATGTTTTTGACTTTATTAGGTACGTTTTGGCAAACTCCAGCCTGGCTTTTTATGTCTCTGGGTCAGAAGTGGGGTTTTCCTGGGTACCCTACAATAGAGTCCCTTTTCATTCAGATGCCGACAGATGGTACCGGTTGTCACTGTTGTACCCTCAGACTGCGGAACAGCTTGAACTTGTTTGGATGTTAGTCGAGGTCCTTTATCCACCACCCGCACAATCTTTCGTTGAAATCTCTCGTCAATTTCTCTTTTCCGTCCACATCTAGGGAGGTTAGCCAAAGTGCCATGGGCTTTACACTTATTGGTGACACTGCGCACGGTAGACACAGGAACATTCGGGTGGTTGGAGATGGACTTGTAGCCCTGAGATTGCCCATGCTTCCTCACAATTTTGCTTCTCAAGTCCTCAGACAGTTCTTTGGTCTTCTTTCTTTTCTCCATGCTCTATGTGGTACACACAAGGACACAGGACAGAGGTTGAGTCAACTTTAGTCCATTTTAACTGGCTGCAAGTGTGATTTAGTTATTGCCACCACCTGTTATGTGCCACAGGTAGGTAACAGGTGCTGTTAATTACACAAATTAGAGAAGCATCATATGATTTTTCAAAAGGTGCCAATACTTTTGTAAAAAGTAAAAAATCCCTATTCTCTCTTGTGTTTTTTCATTGCAAGCAAAATAAATGAAATCATTTGTAATTTTAATTCTTTAGAAAAATATGTATTAAATAAGAAAATCAAAAGGTAAATATTCTCAGATTTCTGTAGTTCTCAATGAAAGCAGATGATCTTAACACAATTTTTTTTTTCATGTTTATTTTTTTAAAGGGCTAAAAAGTAACAACTTTCCTAAAATGATATTTTTAAGGTATTTTTGTAAGAAATCCAATTTCTGGAAATGTTACATAATCTTCAACTTTTTGGGATTCTAAATAATGCACATTTTCAGCTCGACTGTAAAGCCCAGCTAAGCAGATGAGCTGATAATTCAACTCGTGTTGAAAAAAAATAACGATTAATCTGCTATTATTGCTCAAAAACATCTAATACAAATGCTCCAATGTTGTGAGCTAAATCTGACCGTCAACTTGCAAATGTAGGTGAGTGTGGAAAGTCCTTGTTTGCTTATGTAAGTGCTGTGTGCAAAAAATGCCGAGTCACTGTGAAAACCAATAAAAAGGATTCGATGCCAGGGTCGCTGCCGCCGCCCAAATGTGCGTGCCAGACGTCTTATGCAAGGGTCATGTGCGAGCACGCGACGTCTGTTTGAAATATTGCAAATGTCCGTGTGGACTATTGTTTGCCGTGCAGGTCCTCGATCCTTTGATCAAGCGCGGAAATGCACAACATCCACTTTTTTGCACGCTCGCTCGTACAAATAGATGATCATCATATGGCCTATTTTTCCTATTTGTGTCATACAGACAGGTTAAACTTGGTTCGCTGAGGCTTTCTCAGCAGTGGAGAGTGGGCGGGACTTTACCTGAGCGCCAAGCGGGCGAGGCCCGAGCCTGTCCTCGTTGCCCCGCCCCTCCTTTTTTCTGCTTACATAAGCAAAAAAATTTTGTTGCGCAAATATTTTTTGTTTGATTTCATTTAAATGTCATTTTATTTCATGGAGCCTTAAAAACTTGCAATTCTGAGGTCAAAGGTCAGGCGTTGGCCTCGCCCCTGACTTTCTGCTTACTATAGGCAAAAAATGTTGCCCAAATATTTTTATTCAATTGATCTTGCATTTTACTTCATGAATTATTAGCATGTAAGACTCACGATTCTGGGGTCAAAGGTCAGGAATCAGTCTTCCTGTGCTGATTTTTCTTGTCTGCTTGGCTTTTCTCCAGGTGCAGTCGTACCTGTACTTACGAAATTAATTGGTTCTGGAATTATTTTCTTAACTTGAAAACTCTGTAAATAGAGACGCGTTCTCCATGTAAATGCCCTAATCCGTTCCAATTCCCTCAAAATTCAGACATAAATCAATCTTGTATAATGCATAAAACTACATGTTACAATTAGATTATTGCACAATAAACATAAAATCTGAGTTGTGCGTAATGTAAAAAAACAAGAATAAAGAATAAAATTTAACACTCATGTAAAGCTGTCGGAACACGAGGGGCTAATGAAGAGGACGGTGGGATACACATACAGTAGAGGTCCCTCTTGGCCAATTGGATGCCAGGAATGCTGGGCAATAGCCAATGGCAGAGCAGCTGTAAGTATGTTACGTCCAGTAAACTCTGCGAGCCATACTGTATTTCTACCTTTTGTATCCTGAAATTTCTTTCTTAACAAGAGTCAATATTTTCCCGTTGAGGTGTGTCTTAACCTGTAAAGTCTGTATGTAGAGAAGTTCTTAAGTAGAGGTACCACTGTACTTCGGTTTCATCGCGTATTTGTTGAGTTAGTTACTAAAAGAACAAAATGTATTCAGGTAGTCCCCGGTTTATGAACGAGTTCCGTTCCTACGCTGGCGACATAAACCGAGTTTCCGCGCAAGTCTGAATTAACCCTTTTAGTACCCTTAATCTCAAAATAACTATCCAAAAACAAGTATTATACGTAATATTAATATTCCTCCCTTAAAGCAACACCAGGTAACTTTTCAGTTTTGGTTGATTTTAGCGACGCCGGTGGACAAAAGTGGTAGTGTTTTTCCTTTAAGAAGACTGCGTTTCCCATGAGGACCAGCGCACACCCGCACAGTGTCGTAAAATCATGATCTCCCGGTCGCCTGCAGCTGTATTAAACAACATTTCTGTTGCCAGCGGCTGTGTGAAGGCAAGGCAAATATATTTATATAGCACAATTCAACACAAGGCAATTCAAAGTGCTTTACATCACATGAAGATGATAGAAATCACAATAAAATCAATAGAACGTAAAAACAAAGACAATCGAAATAGGAAATAAAATTATACACAAAAATCGCATTAAATCACGAATAGAATAAAAAATACAAAAAATTAAATAAAAACTACTACTACTGCTAATAATTTAAATCAGCAATGGAGATAAGAATAGAAAGCAAATAGATTGAAATATATAGACAGTTATGGATAAGCAGTGCTAAACAAAAGTGTTTTTAGCCCTGATTTAAAAGAGCTAACAGTTTGAGCATACTTCAGACCTTCAGACACAGACATGTAGAGTTGTGTGTCATCTGCATAGGTGTGATCGGAGATGTCATACTGTTCCATAATCTGAGCTAGGGGAAGCATATAGATGTTAAATAAGAGTGGTTCAAGAATTGACCCTTGAAGGACTCCACACGTGAATTTAGTGCGTTCTGACTGATGGTTTCCGATGTGAAGGATGAATAGTAACGAGGAAATGAATCCGGTTGTGGCTAAACAATAGCATATGACGGTTAGAACCGTGTGGCTTAGTGGCTAACCTCCTTTCTTTATACTTCTGTCTTTATATCGAAAGAGGGAACTTACGTTTGCCGTTAAGCAGTCAGCATTTTGTATGGCAGGGTTCTTGCCACCCTCCTCAAAATTAATTGGTGTCGGTGAAAGCGATACGGACCCCCTCAAGATATAAAAGAGGTGTCAATCAACTAGTGGTCAGTCAACATATCACGTTATGAAAATATTTTATAAAGGTTGAAAAGTTATCTAGTGTTGCTTTAAAATCGATCACACCATAGTTCTTCTTACAACTGACATTTATTAATTTGTCACCATCAAACTATGAACACACATTTGGAAAATACAATCATGACAGAGCGTATAATAAATCAATAAAGCCATATTTGCATACAAAAACATACCTCAATGTCTGCACAAAAATACCGAGGGAAATAATGTCCAGATCTTGGCTAATTCAACAAGGAAAACGGCAGCTATTAGTGGCATCGATCCAGGGATGAAAATGAACGCTGCTGAATAAGCTAGCAGGCTAATAGTGAGCTAACGGGGTCATCGCCAAGCCTGCGCTGTTTACAGTTTCTCTTACTACTTGGAATGTTAACTGGCATTCACCCCGCTTCCCAAGTGCAAGCAATGCTCGAAACCAACAAAGTAGTGGTTGCGTGACGTCAAACAAGTCCGAGTGCAACAAAGGAAAGTGGACCTCACATATAGTATAATGAAATACGAGATATTCACAGCAATTAGTAATACTGTACTTCCCATCAATGCTAAGAGTTGGCAGACAAGACACTTATGTGACTTAAAAAAAAAAAAAAGAAAAACGACTGGAGACAAAACGACTGGCGAAACTCCAGCGTCGTAAAGTCGAAATCACTTAAGTCGGGTACATCGTAACCTTGGGACAACCTGTATTAAAAAACGGGGGTACACGTCCAATCTCTTGGAACTGGGAGGGTTGGCAGCCAATGAATGACAGAAACAGGTGAGCTGGCATTGGAATCAAGACACCCAGCAGCTGATCCGACAGGTTGGAGTTGAGTTACTTTTACAGCAGCTGTCACTCACGTCGGGATCGGAGCATTCTGTTCAGTACCAATATGGAATGTACACATCACATGCTGCGATAAAAGTCCGCATGGATGGCTTGAAATAACTGTGAAGTACAAAGGACACCCAAAGGATTTAAATGAAGTGAATTTGCGAGGTTACAAAGAGCTAAAGGTATGAGATGAATTTTCGGAGGCCTGCAAGAACTGAGGATGACCTTAAAGAATTGAAAAGGACTGAAACTGATGCTGGGGACATTAGGGATTCAAAAGACTTGCAAGAACTGAAACTTGGAAGGACGTGAAGGATTTAAAAGAACTGTAAAGGATCTAGTAGACTTGAGATACCTTTGAACAACTTAAAATGACTGAAATAGATCTTGGCGATCTAAGACTGAAAAGAACGGAAAACGTTCCTTAGTTTAGAAGGACTTACAGGAAACAAAATTGACATTGGGGACATCAACCGTTTTGAAAACATGGGAAAATAAAATAGATCTCAGGGAACATATGGAACTGTAAACTGAAAAATAACTGAACCTAATGTCAGAGACCTGAAGGAATTGGAAGAAATACAAATGATCCTGGTATTTCATAGAGCTGGGAATCTTTGGGCACCTAACGATTCGATTACGATTACGATTCAAAGGCTCCGATTCGATTATAAAACGATTACTGATGCACCCCCCTCCTTTTTTTCCCCTCTTTTTTTCTTTTTCTTTTTTTTTTTTTTTCTTTCATGTTTTGTACATTAGTTCAAAAATTGTTCAAAAATCCTTTCAGGCTAAACCAAACTACTATTTCAGTATCAAGTTAACATAACAGTAAACAAATATACAAAAATAACAGTAAATAAAAAAAACTCCAGTCCCCATTCTGTATCAGCAGCTTTAAACTACATTCAATTAATTTAATGTTGTGAATGAACTGTTACAGTTGTTAGAATTGCTCCCGTTATTCCATAATTTCCCTTCTGTCTACTTTTGTCAAAGTTTTAAAACTATTTCATCATTTAAAGATAGATTCAAGACAAGATTCCGCCGATTTAGGAGTATTTTAGATAAAAAGTTAATTAGGTTCGCTACAACAGAGCCTTTTAGAGAGATCTACTGCTTTAAGATGGCGGCTGTTTACTTACGCCGGAAAGTCTGTCATTTCGCATCTCTGTTTAATAACATATGTTCTAACAGCGACGTCGTCTGTCATTTTGCATCTAGTTTTACAAATATATGATATCTACTGTAGCCGTATGTTTGTAGCAACTAGCAACTGGGCGTTGCTTGTAGCGGGTGTCAGCTGCAATCAGGTATGATTGTTTTTTTTATCTAGCGGCATGAGTTGAACATAATATTTACTCTCGGTCCGTTCCTCATTGCGTCCCAAAGACCGCGCTATGTTTTACTTCCGTTTTACCTGGTATAATTCAATAATCGGAATTTTGATATTAGTGAATCGTTCTTGAATCTTCCACGGCCGAATCGCGAATAATCTAAGAATCGGAAATTTCGCACGTCTCTAGTATTTCGTAGGCCTGAAATACCTCTGATGGACTTGGCACGGATCTCGAAAACCTACAATACTCTAGAACTGAGAAAACAGAAAATGCTTCTAAATATCAGAAAGGCCCGAAGCCCCTTTAAGGACTTGAAAACTTGGCAACCTGAAGAACTTGAAAGAACTAAAGTTCTTAAAGGGAACCTCAGACTTAAAGACTTGTAGGCTTTATAAGCCACAGTTGTTCTTTTTTACTGAAATATTTTATTAGAGATATACAGCATTGGCTCGAATATAAGACGGTGTTTTTTTGCATTGAAATAACACTGAAAAAGAGGTGGTCATCTTATATTCGTGGTCTAGACATTATACCTATTCACGACGCTAGATGGCGCCAGATATCATTGAAGCGATGTTCTGTCATGACAGATCCCAGCTACTCTCAAGTTTAACCAGTTTGCATTATTTTATTGCAATGTTTTTCCTTATTCAGATTTGTTTCAAGACTACACTTTGATGGTTAATGCTGTTATTGCAATTTTGTTGTTTTATCACAATAGATTGGTTTATTTACATTTCAAAAACCAGAAGCCATTCATTTACGAATGTGATTGCACTTTAGTTTACATGTTTAAATGTTCAGATATTAAGATATGAATGAGGCAAAATAATATGCTTTTTCTCTCTCAAATATATTGTTATAATCATTTGTTTAGGATGTACTGTAATTATTTTCTGTATAAAAAAAATAATTTTGTGTTCAAAAAGTCTTTTTTCAAACTTGAGTCTTGGAAAAGAGGGGTCGTCTTTTAATCAGGGCCGTCTTATATTCGGGCCAATACGGTATATACTATTGCCATTGATTTAACAATATATAACATTTAGTATATGTTTTGACCTACGGAGGGTGCCATGTTTTACTTGCGCAATGCATGCTGGACGTGATGCCGCGGTTGGGCTGGATTGGGACAATAGCTGTGCTAGCTAGCAAGCAAAGCTAGAATGACAACCAGCATGATTTTGTCACATTCTGCTGATGGCCAGAATTTTTTGTTAGAGCCGTGGGGTGAGTTCCCAAAGTTGTACCTGCATCCAATTCCAGCTTATTAGCAGTGTCTTTGAACCGATCCTAGGCAGCTTGCCGAGATATTGACTTGCTGCCATTTGACAGTTTGTATTCTAGACCCTTTCGTTGCACGTTGCATCTTATCCTTGGTTTTTCGTTCGTCTGCCTCCCACCGCGGTTTTCCCTCTTTTTTTTTTTCCCGAACTACTGCCACGGACCCTTTTTGTGTCTCCCTTTTCCCGATTGCGTTTTTTTGTGTGTGTGTTCAATAAACCCTTTTACGCAGTCCCCATGTTATTGTTATCTGCTTACCTACGCATTCGTGGACCGTAACACTGTCAGGTTCTGCCATACAGAGAAGACAGACAACGCATGTGGGTTGCGATTGCTTTATAAGGAAATTCATGACTCTGCCATCATGCGGAAGTATAGTCCTGTAGTCTACACGCTTGTCTGTCACGCGGGTTCGCATGCCGCTGAAGACCTTCATTTAATTTTGCTTTACTTTTGCTGCATGTTTTGTGAAATTTCGACAGTGCTTTCCAGCTCATTATTTTTCTGCTCGGGTTCAAATTGGAAGGTCAGAACCAACGACATGTTTAAGTAGCTAAAGAGTGACACTGTGGAAGCACGGCAGCGCAGCCCAGTGGCATCACCGCCCGGAGTGCATTGAGTCGTCAACAACAATGGTGACCAACTAGGTAAACTAATTTTATAAATTTTATTAAAACAAAAACATTAAGCGGGATTTTAATATCAAATTACTGTATTGGCCCGAATATAAGACTGTTTTTTGCATTGAAATAACACTGAAAAAGAAGGGGTCGTGTTATATTCGCAGTCTAGACATTATACCCATTCACGACGCTAGATGGCGCCAGATATCATTGAAGCGACGTTCTGTCATGACAGATCTCAGCTACTCTCCCCATTCACAACGCTAGATGGCGCCAGATATCATTGAAGTGATGTTGTCATGACAGATCTCAGCTGCTCTCAAGTTTGCATTATTTTACTGCAGTGTTTTTCCTTATTCAGATTTGTTTCAAGACTACAGTTACAGTTAGACTTCACTTTGATGGTTAATGCAGTTATTGCAATTTTGTTGTTTTTTCACAATAGATTGGTTTATTTACATTTCAAAAACCAGAAGCCATTCATTTACGAATGTGATTGTACTTTAGTTTACATATTTAAATGTTCAGATATTAAGATTTGAATGAGGCAAAATAACATGCTTTTTCGCTCAAATATATTGTTATAATCATTTGTTTCGGTTGTACTGTAATTTTCTGTCTAAAAATTAATTTGGTGTTCAAAAAGTATTTTTTCAAACTTGAGTCTTGAAAAAGAGGGGGTCGTCTTATTCAATTTTATTTGTATAGCCCTGGATCACAACAAGGACGTCTCAAAGGGCTTTGCAGAGGCAATATGATACACAATCAGAAACAGCAAAAGAAGCAACAAAGATGAATAAATAAAGTTCAAGTCCTGGGTATTCCCCATCCTTAGACCCTCCATGTCGGCAAGGAAAAACTCCAAAAACTCCAGTCTTCGGGAGAAAAATGAGAAACCTTGGGGAATACCACAGTCAGGAGAGATCCACTCCTAGGACGGATAGACGGGAAGCCCCAGGACCGCTAATGGGAATTAGCAGGCGAAGTTACAGTCCGTAAAGATGCAGTGGAGTAAAGGAACAAGAGGAGGTCCATCTAGCCAGATGAGACGGGGGTAGCAACGAGGACGTCCATCCAGCCAGGGCTCCGGACAGTCAGGAGGCTGCAGCTGAAAAATAGCCCCTCCCCAGAGGGGAAGGGGGAAAAGGGACACCGGGTGACTAGTGATGAAGAGACTAGACAACTAGATATTAACATTGGAAAATAGAAATAAAGTAAGATAAGTGGTAGGTAGAGTGAGAAAAAGGAGATAGAACTCAGTGGCTGTACTTCCCCCAGCATTATAGCTTCTAGTGCAGCTTAGACTAAACTGTGAGTCTACTCCGACTTCAACTAGCCTGACCATAAGCTTTGTCGAATAGGAACAATTTTAATCTAATCTTAAATGTGCAGACTGTCTCGGCTTCTTTAATATTAGCTGGAAGCTGATTCCATAAAACGGGTTTGGTGGCTAAAGGCTCTAGCTCCGACAGTACTTTTAGAAATCCTGGGAACTACCAGTAGACCTGCATTCTGAGAGCAGCGTGTTCTGTTGGGGCGGTATGGAACCTGAGCATCAGTGAGATAAGATGGCCCCAACCCATTAATAGTCTTAAATGTAAGAAGGAGGATTTTAAATTTAATTCTAAACTCGACTGGAAGCCAGTGAAGGGCCTGTAGCACAGGGTTGATTTGCTCTCTTCTATTGGTTCCTATTAAAAGTCTTGCTGCTGCGTTTTGGACTAGCTGAAGACCTTTTAGAGAACTTTTAGGACAAGCTGCAAGTAGGGAGTTACAGTAATCCAATCTCGATGTAACGAACGCGTTAATTTTTCTGTATTGCTTTTAGATAAAATATTTCTAATTTTGGCTATGTTGCGATCTTATAATCAGGGCCATCTTATATTCGGGCCAATACAGTATTATAACTCGTTTTAGCATTTATCTTTAGGAATTACATGTCTTTCTATCCGTGGTTTAATCTTGGACATTAAATGACCTGAAAGACCAGAGAAGTCCTGAAGACTACAAAAGTGCTTCTGCCGTTTGGTCTATGGATTTTTCTCCTGGAGATTTTCATCAGATCTGAGGTGACCCACTTGAAATGGATGATTAGGGCTAGGCCGTCTTTATCTTATCTCATTCTATTTTCACTCCGGCATTCTTTGGTCTATCTCCACTTATCTCCGTTTATCTACACTCTAGATTAGCTTCTAAAGTTAGCACTAGTCCGCTCTGCGTTGCGAAAAATCACACTTGCTTAAAGTGTTACGATGATCAGAAGATGTATGCTGATTAGTGCTAGCTTGTCTCAATTGTTTTACAGCCTTATTTAGCATTAAGCTAACAGACTTCGCATGGACGAAATAATATTGTAGTGTTTGTCTTTTAACTAAACAAAGCTAGTAAATAGTCATGTGATGGCATTACATCCACGGTCAGAGTTCAGTGGTCAATTTCAGGGGCATGGAATCAGCGGTGTGTGTTTATGTGTGTGTTTGTATGGCCGCGTGAAGGTGACGAGAGGCCCCATCAGGCACGTGACCGCTGAAGATAAGAAGAACCTTGATGGATTTGGACACCACAGGTCAAACATTGATCACTATAGCTCCTTCATGCTGATTGGCTGACAAATCAGCAGAGGCCTTCACTTCCTGTGTATTGATGTCCACAGCAATGAATGAGTTCAATGGGGTACACACAGAAAGACTGCTGATTTTCGTACAGCTCTAGTCCTGTATAGTACTGGAGAGGATTAAATTTCTTCGTTTTTCTGTTCAAAAATTTTGTTTTTAGTTGAGGTTTTGTTTGTGTTTGTGTTAGTTTTTCATTGATACTGGACATTTGTTGACCCTGAAATAAGATTAATGCTCAAAAAGAAATACTCACTGTATATTTTGGACTGAAAGTCGCACCAGGCAAAAAATGCGCAATGAAGAGGAAAAAAACATACTGTATTTTGAATTGATTTGCAACCAATGGGCGCACCATATTAAAGGCGCAGGCTCATTTTTGGGTGATATTTTTTTATTTACTACACACAAGGCGCACAGCATTGGGCACATGAAAAACATGCTAGTGCGGATGCTAGCCCGCATGCTAGCCTTTTTTTTTTTTTTTAACAGACAGCGGGAGCAAAATTGAGGTCAATTGTACTTATTTAAAGAATTTAACAAAGTACCTACATCAGTCTTCATCAATCCACAAATCCATCAAAGTCCTCATCTTCTCTATCCGAATTTGAACAGCTGGGCTAGGTCTCCATCAAACACGGCAGCTCAACTTTTCTTTATGCAGCGTCTTCCTCTTAGAAATCACCATAGATAGCAGTTTCTTTTTGTTTCGCGTAGCTGATAGCTCTGAGTTTGAACTGGGCGTCGTAAGTGTGTCTTTTTACAGTAGATGCCATTTTCGGGGGTCCCTCGCCAAACCAATATTGTTTAGCCGAACGCACACACTCGAACGTTACAGCTACTGGGCGAACGTCCCGTAACACGCAACCTTCTCCCTTTAAGGTTCTCATGCGGTTCTCACTTACGTTTGCCTTTTCAAAAATTGCTCAGTCAGACAGACACATTTTGGTACTCAGTCCACATAATAGGCGCACCACATTATCAGGCGCAGCATCCATTTTGGAGAAAATTTTGACTTTTAGGTGCGCCTTATAGTTGTGAAATTACGGTGTGTGTGTGTGTGCGTGTGTGTGTATACTGTATATTTATATGGCGGAAAACACAGACAAGACTGAGAAAGCAGTTTCTGCTCTTGCACTCCTCTTTAAAAGAAACTGCTGTATTTTAAACCAAAACAACTGTTGTGTTTGATAGAACAATATGTCTATATGCTGTCATAGCAGATCCATGGCGCATTAAGCCCCCTAACTATGAAACTGCCATGAAACTGCTATGGCAGCATGGAGACATATTGTTTTACAGAGGTTAATTTTAAAGGGGTGCAAGATCAGAAACTGCTTTTTCAGCCTTGTCTGTGTTTTCCGCCATATATGTATATATATATAATGTTTTCGTCTGTGAAATTAAAACGTTTTAGTCAAAAAAAAAAAAAAAAAAAAGGTTTCCAACAATTTCGAATGACCATAGACAGACGAGCAGATATTGTAGCGTCTACAAGGACAACGCCAACTTGGTGATGATAATACAGGTAGTTCCCTTGGTTACGACGTACTCAACTTTTCTAAGCCAGATTCTCGTCTGGCTGCCATTGATAGCGCTAGACATCCTATCCGTTCGGAGTGGCAGGCTGGCAGTGTATAAAAAAAACATTCATATTGTTTGTCTGACTGGCTATGTGTACAGTATATCGTAGACGTGTAACAATACTGTATAGTGTTTCTTCAAACTATACAGAATTGCCCCTTCATGTAAAAATAAATTAAAATACATGAGCTTAGTTTCAAATGGCATAAAAAATAAATAAATGAGGATCTAACTACAACAAAAGAACACTTAGCTAACCGGCACAACAAAAATTCGCTAGCTTAAATGCTATGGAATGCTAATGTTGTTTTACAATGCGCTTAACAAATCATTCTAACTCATATTCCCACACACAAAAAAAAGGCTACATATACCTATAAATTACGAATGCATTCAAAAACATTAGCTCAAACAAAAACTTATGTTGGTCTTAACAGGGAGCAGCTGGATTCAGCCATGTTAAATGGTGTACTTCATATTCACTGTTGCAAAGAGAGGGCAGTGTATCCACCCAAATCAATAAAACAAAATGCAAACACTTTCAAAACAAACCATTACAACGCCACTCTAAATACTCGAAGCAGCAAAATTTGTTTCGAAGCTTTGTTCCAATCAAATTACTCAAGTTAATCGATTAATCTTTGCAGCACTAGGTACATGACGCATAAACAACAAACTGAAACCTAGTGTTGGGAATCTCTGGCATGAAGCCGATTCGATATGTATCTAGATACACAGGTTACGATTCGATTTAAAAACGATACATTTTTAAGGCCGAGCGATTCGATACGATTAGATACAGTTTAAGAACGACACGGTTCGATACAGAGTGAAAACGATACGATAGTAAACATTTGTTGTGTGTTTTCGTACAGTATTTTAAACATATAAAAGACCACATTTCTAATAGCAAAATTAACAAAATTTCATACCAATGTTATGTTTTATTATTTATGAAAAAAAAAAATAAGGCTGACTATATGACCGTCATTTTGTTGGATGGGATTGATAATAAAATAAAACTCCAGTGACAGACAACAATAAAGTGCAGTAATTTAACTACTGTATTTCCTAATATTAATTATATGCAGCAGCTCTAGAAAAAAAAAGAATTAAACCTGCTAGTGTTATCATAAATAAATGATAAATTGTGCTTTACCACTGGTATAACTGGGGGAATAAAAACATGGCATTTTAGACAGACAGGTCAATAATCATTACTTTAACCTTATACACAGCAAAGTCATTCACTTATTTTACAGCATTCACATTTTTTATTCCTCATGACTGTCCATATCTTTTTTGAAGGGCAGATTTTTCTTGAGGTGGATCAACTAATCCACATGTTCATGTTTAAGTAGACTGCGTTTCGTGGAAACAAAATCTCCAGAGGGTCGCGCTGCCCTTTCCACCATTGTAGTGAGTTATTTTTCAACTCATGATCTCTGTACCGCTCCACACTTCACATTACTCTGTCCAATGCGAACAGATCTGGCTGCCTTCATCACTTCAAGGTCCGACTTTTGTTTTCCTGGGTGCATTGAAAATCAATCGCTGCACGTCGCTGGCATCAGTGCTTAAACTGTCCATTGTTTTAGCATGTCGCTTCGTTGCCACTACTAGTTTCGTTTTGGGCTGTGAAGAAAACACTACGGAGCATGCGTTGCAGTGGTTTTGTTAGCTCTTGCGTTGTTATGACACGCCCGTGACGATCGGGTAATGACGGCGACAAGTAGCAGTTCTGCTGAAATGCATGGGAAGTTGAGGCAACCACGAGTGTGAGTGGTGCTTGTCCATATTGTATGCGTGCGGTCTCAATCTAAGTGCGCTTTGTGGTGAATGACACAAGCGCAGCATGTGAAGTAAAAGCTAAATTGTTATCATATTAAGCAATGCATTGAGCTAGGCATTAGAAGCCGATTCTTGTGCTCGCGATAGCCGGATTCTAGAGGTGTGCAAAATTTCCGATTCTTAGATTATTCGCGATTCGACCGTGGAAGATTCGAGAACGATTCACAAACATCCAAATTTCGATTATTGAAATATGCCAAGTAAAGCGGAAGTACCACACACTCAGCGCAGTCTTCGGGACGGAACAGGGCGGGAGTAGCTAAACATCATGCTTCTCATTACCCGTCCCCTCGGGTAATGCCAACGCTCAACTCACGGCTCTAGCTCAACTCATGCCACGAGATAAAAAAACACAACAACATACCTGACTGCTGCCGAAAAGCTGCTACATGTAGAGCTACATAATGTTATGGTAGATATCATTTATATAGGACTAGATGCCATATAGACTCGGTAGCGGTAGCAGCACATCATCAAAAAGCTAGATGTGGGCGTTAGAAACGGCCGCCATCTTAAAGCAGTAGACTTCCCTCCAAGGCTGTTGTAGCGAACCTTCCAAGCAAACCTAATTAACTTTTTATCTAAAATACTCCTAAATCGGTAAAATATTTACTTGAATCTATCTTTAAAATAGTTTTTAAACTTTCACATGTCAAAAGTAGACAAAAGGGAAATTATGGAATAACGGGAGCAACTTTAACAACTTTAACGGTTGATTCACAACATTAAATTAATTGAATGTAGTTTAAAGCTGCTGATACAGAATGGGGACTGGAGTTTTTTTATTTAATGTTATTTTTGAATATTTGCTTACTGCTATATGTTAACTTGATACTGAAATAGTAGTTTGGTTTAGCCTGAGAGTATTTTTGAACAATTTTGGAACTAATGTACAAAACTTAAAAAAATAAATAAATAAATTTAAAAAAAAAAATTTTAAAAGGAGGGGGGTGCATCAATAATCGTTTTATAATCGAATCGGAGCCTCTGAATCGTAATCGTAATCGAATCGTTAGGTGCCCAAAGATTCCCAGCTCTACCGGATTCTATCTCTACTATCGGTTCATTGAATATTTAATGGCTAATTACTGTCGAATGGTAAGTTGACTATCGATACAGCTTTATCTCTCACCTGTAATCCTGGATATCCGGTCGTATCGGTTTATCGTTCTCAAGCTTACTGAAAATGTGCCTGGTATGTTAATATGACATAGCTATTAAAACTTATTCAGAAAACTGTAGCATAAATAACCTGCTAACAAGTTTACCAAACTATCAGTATCACTCCAAATCACTAAATGTGTTCATAATTCCACACAAAAGTCGCACCCCTGGCCAAACTATGGAAAAAACAAAAAAAAAAACACTGCTTAATAAAATGTGAATAAAAAGAAAACCCATACCATTAATTTTAAAAACAGATTAACTAGTGATGGCCAACAATAAATCTTTAAAATACCCCCCCCCCTCCCATAGTATTTAATGTGTGCCTTATAAAAGTTTAATAACATTAAACGTTTTTTTGGATGACCAAAAAGTGACTTATTTTGGTCATTTAAATAGGCGTAATGATTAATTTTATTGATTCTTAAGTTAATAAAGTACACGTACTGTACACATAAAGGGCAAACATGTATGGACACAAACAGATCAAACATACACACAAAACTATTGACTTAAACTAATTGGTGTGTGTGAGATGTTGTCAATCATATTTTTGTGTGCCTGTCCCGGAATGTCATGTCCTGTCCTGTCTGTGCACGTTTGTGGGTCCGCCCACTCTTTCAACACATGTGAAGCCTACACACGTTTTTTTATGCAACATATAGTCTCTGTTCGGACACTTAATGGACTGTGGGATGCGTGTGTGTACATAAGTTGTACGTTTATGTAACGAAATATTGCGCGTGGTTTGTCTTCAAACGTGTAACTAGTGTTGCATCGATACTAGTGCCGGTATCGTTACTAATACGGCACTAAAGTGACATCGTATATTGGAGTACTGAGGAATAACCTGCCGATGCTGTGCAATTTGTACTTTTGGGATCTCGTTCCCAAAAATCCCAACCATAGGTTGCCCTACCCAAGATGGCCGCCAGCTATGCACGCCACTGTGAAAAGGAGTGCTTGTCGCCCTTCCCAAGATTATAACAGGAGAAGGGTCCACTCGTGTGGTGTCCAATCGTCCTCATGCTGTGAATTTCACTGATTTTATCACTAGTAGACGTCCAATCCATTTGAAGCGGGGGGGCTGAAAGCAAATGCTCATTCAAAATGGATTGGATGTCTAGCACCGTCAATGGCAACCAATGAGTAAATAGCAGATGCTTTGTCAGTGGTAAAATAATCTTTTAAAAATAAGTTGTGTAATTAACTTTTTAAGCTTCTGCTGTGAATTGAGTTTATTCGATGTGCAATCTATTTGAAGCGGGAGAACTGATAGCGAATGAGCTAACAAACGTCCGTGCTGCCAGCCCCTCCACTGCAGATCGGTC
The DNA here is from genome assembly GCF_030265065.1 of Corythoichthys intestinalis. Taxonomy (NCBI): domain Eukaryota; kingdom Metazoa; phylum Chordata; class Actinopteri; order Syngnathiformes; family Syngnathidae; genus Corythoichthys; species Corythoichthys intestinalis. Next base: position 52,954,671 of record NC_080404.1, on the reverse strand, counting down.
TGGCACATCGATCAGGACTAATATTGGCCCATTCTTCTCTACAAAACTACTGTGGTTCTGTCAGATAACTGGGATGTCTGGCATGAATCGCTGTCTTTAGGTTATGCCACAGGATCTCAATTGGATTCAAGTCTGGACTTTGACTTGCAGCATCCAGCTCCTTTTTAGCTGTCTGACAGACAGCCTCAGGTTTTTCTGCAAAACTTTTGAATTCATTCTTCCATTAATGATTGCAAGTTGTCCAGACCCTGAGGGAGCAAAACAGCCCCAAATCAGTATACTCCCTCCACCATGCCTCACGGTGGGGAAGAGTTGTTGATGTTGGTGAGCTGTTCCATTTTTCCTCCACACATGACGTTGTGTGTTACTCCCAAACAATTCAACTTTGGTTTCATCAGTCCACAAAATATTTTCCTAAGGATTTTGTGGCGTGTTCAAGTGCGTTTTTGCAAACATTAAACGAGCAACAATGTGTTTTTTAGACGGTAGTGGCTTCCTTCTTGGAGCCCTCCCATGAACACCATTCCTGGCCATTGTTTTACACATAATTGACGTGTGCACAGAGATATTAGACTGTGCCAGTGATTTATGTAAGTCTTTAGCAGACGCACTAGGGTTCTTTTTTACCTTACTGAGTATTCTGCGTAAGCATGTCGCGATATGCAATAAGTCCAATTATTGCACAGCAAATAAAAATGAGGGCGGTAATTCGCCGGCTGCGATTTATCACCGCGTGCATGCATGCGTGCATACATATGTGCGTGTTTGTGCTGTGTGCACTTGGCACACATGCGTGTTGATTACATATGAGACTCCTGTAGCTTTCACAGATGTTTATTGGCCATCAACGCGCCGTAGAATTAACGTTCAGATATTCAAAATAAGGAAAAACACTTCTATATTAAACATTGTAAAATGTTAGCATTGCTACATTAAGGCTAATGGAAAAAAAGACAACGTACTAACCACTTTAGTCTGCTATAAAACATTGACAGTCTTCTCCATAACGCAAAATTGCAGTTAAATGGTGACACATAACACATGAAAACTCGCTGGATTAAAGAATTTGCAAGCGATGCGAACATTTCAAAATAAAAGCCAAACCCTAACCTAACCTAAAACCCTAACTAGCTTTAAAATGACTCATTATGCATTGCACGTTTTTTAAAATATTTTAATATAGTTTGTGTTTTATTTAAGAATAACAATTTATTGCATTTCAATAGGTGATTTATTGGGATGTATTATCACTACATTCGTGGTTGAATTGGTTAAAAAAACAGGCAATCATATCGCTATAATTTATGAGACAATACATCGCCTATCAACATTTTTTTTATCGCGACAGGCCTAATTCTGCGCTGAACTCTTGGCATCGTCTTTGGTGGACGGCCACTCCTTGGGAGCGAAGCAAAAGTGCCAAACTCTCTCCATTTGTAGACAACTTCTCTGACTGTCGATTAATGAACATTTAGACTTTTAGAGATGGTTTTGTATCCTTTCCCAGCTTTATACAAATCAACAGTCCTTAATCGCAGGTCTTCAGACAGGTCTTTTGACCGACCCGTGATGAACATCAGACAATGCTTCTCATCCAGACAGTTCTTACCAGGTGTGTGTTTTATGTTTTGCAGGGCAGCTTTAAACCTTTCATCAGTGATTGGGCACACACCTGGCTTAAACTATTTGGTAAAAATTGGTTTCAATTGCTCTTTAAGTCTCCTTAGGCAGAGGGTTCACTTACTTATTTTTCCTCCTTCTGTCATTGTTTGCATGTTACCCTTATTAAAATATGAAAACCTATAAATGTTTGGGTGTTTTTAGTTAAGTTTTTTCATCTGTGTGATTTTGACAAAGATTATATCACATTTGGTGATTTTATGCAGAAATCTTAGAAATTCCCAAAGGTTCAGATACTTTTTCATACCACTGTAATTAGAAAAAAATATCGTTTGTTGTGTTTTTCAACTTTTATCAGTCCAGTATCGGCATTGGTATTGGGAAGCAAAAAATGGCATCAGTGCAACACAAGTTGTGATATCGACTTGTGTGAAATTGTGTCATGTTGACATCTTTGTTTTTTTTTTTTTTTTTTTTTTAATAGCTGGAAAGAATGTTGACAGCCATGTTGTGTCACTATGGGCCTAAGAGTCAAAGTGGGGAGGAGCTTAGGGGGAGAAAGGAGCGGGGCTGATGTTTGGCGGACGCGGTATGCGAGAGGGAAAGTTTGTTTCCAAACAAGATGAGAACAAACAAAGCGAGGACTTTGAATGGAGCCTGAAAGGGGGGCGACGGATTCCTGATGTAGGCTAAGTAAAAGAATGTCAATACTTAAATGGCCAATAAGAACTTGGCCGCACCACTGAATCCTGATGGAAAACAGATCAATGAATAAAAAAGGTTCTTTTGAGGTCATTGCCTGAGAAACTGGCAATGCGTTGACTATGCTGTCAAACAAGATAAAAACGAGAGTTACTCAATGACTACTTTGGCCATGGCCTACTTACTCCATATACTCACTTCCTGGAACTATACAGTGTGAATGCTCAATCTAGCTCAATATTTCTTTATGTACTTATATAAGCATACCTACCTAAATACTATTTTACTCATTGGCTGCCAATAACAGGCCTAGTCGTCCAATCCATTTTGACCGGGAGAGGCGAATGAACGAACAAGCGCCGTCAATGGCACTAAAATCATCATTTTTCATTGTATACATTAATTTTTTTATTACCGTCATCCACATCAATAGACGTTACATAGCGTTAATTTATTATTTTCTATTCTTTACAGGGCAAGTGATGATTTTTAGTAATAAAAATAATAATAAATAAATTGATAAATAAGTTAATGCTATCTGGAAACGATCTAATAAACATTAGCATTATACATCAATTAAGCTAGTAGACTCTCACTGTGCAAGTTAGCCAATTGTTGTAAACATTAGCATTATATAGCATTTAAGCTAGCCGACTTTTGCTATGCAAGTTGGCCAATTGTTGCACTGTTTCAGTTGGCTTTTTATTTTTAATCAATGTTTACAATGGCTGTCTAACTTGCATGGCAAAAGTCTGCTAGCTTAAATGGGTAAAGCTTACTTTTAGTGGTCCCTAACTGTCGACCAACACATGCACTCCCCTAAACCCAACCCTGACTGTTACTGTTCCTATCTGTCGACCAATCCCATGCATTCCCCTAAACCCAACAGTCAAAATCACACAGATGAAAAAAACGGTATCTGCTTTAACTTAAACCACCCAAAAATTTATAAGTTTTCATATTTTAATAAGGATAGCATGCAAACAATGATAGGAGGAAAAAAATAGGTGAACCCGCTGCCTAAGAAGTCTTAAAGAGCATATGAAACCAATTTTTACCAAACAGTTTAAGCCAGGTGTGTGCCCAATATCTTATGAAAGGTTTAAAGCTGCTCTGCAAAACATAAAACACACACCAAGTAAGAATGTATTGATGAGAAGCACTTTCTGATGTGCATCACGGCTTGGTCAAAAGACCTGTCTGAAGACCTGCGATCAAAGATAGTTGATTTGTATAAAGCTGGAAAAGGATACAAAACCATCTCTAAAAGTCTGGATGTTCATCAATCGACAGTCAGAGAAGTTGTCTACTAATGGAGAGAATTTGGCACTTTTGCTTCTCTCCCAAGGAGTGGCCGTCCACCAAAGACGACGCCAAGAGTTCAGCGCAGAATACTCAGTGAGGTAAAAAAGAACCCTAGAGTGTCTGCTAAAGACTTACAGAAATCACCGGCACAGTTTAATATCTCTGTGTACACATCTACTATATGTAAAACTTTGCCCAAGAATGGTGTTCATGGGAGGAGTCCACGGAGGAAGCAACTGCTGTCTCAAAAAACATTGTTGCTCGTTTAATGTTTGCAAAAAGTCGCTTGGACACTCCACAAAAGTTTTGGCAAAATATTTTGAGGACTGATGAAACCAAAGTTGAGTTGTTTGGGAGTAACACACATCATCATGTGTGGAGGAAAAATGGAACACCTCACCAAAATCAAAGACTCATCCCCACAATGAAGCATGGTGGGGGGAGCATCATGATTTTGGCCTGTTTTGCTACCTCAGGGCCTGGAAAATTTGCAATCATTAATGGAAGAATGAAATCAAAAGTTTTGCAGGAAAACCTGAGGCCGTGTGTTAGACAGTTGAAGCTAAAATGAGTAAATGCATTCGTCAAATCAATGAATGGATGTGCCAGAATTTTCTCCAGTTAAATGTGGAGAAGACAGAGGTGATCATTTTTGGGCCAAAAAAGGAAAGGTCAAAGATAAGCAGCCAACTTAGCACAATGTCACTTACAGCTACAAATCAAGTCAGAAACCTTGGCGTAATTATTGACTCAGACCTAAAATTTGATAGCCATCTAAAGTCCGGCACTAAATCCGCTTATTACCACCTAAAAAATATAACCAGAATTAAGGGGCTTCAGACTCAACAAGACATGGAAAAACTTATGCATGCATTCATTTTCAGCAGATTGGACTACTGCAACGGTATATTTACAGGTCTTGATAAAAAATCAGTCAGGAAGCTGCAGCTAGTACAGAATGCTGCATCCAGAGTCCTCACAAATACAAGGAAGCTGGACCACATTACACCGGTTTTGAAATCGTTACACTGGCTTCCAGTGAGTCAAAGGATAGACTATAAAATACTACTGCTCGTCTAGAAAACACTTACTGGCCTTGGACCAAAATACATGCTTGACTTGTTAGATTCCTATGAGACATCTAGACCCCTAAGGTCGTCTGGAACGGGTCTTCTGCATGTTCCAAGAACAAGAACCAAGCAGGGTGAGGCAGCATTTAGTTATTATGCTCCTCACCTCTGGAACAAGTTACCCCAACGTCTGAAGTATGCTCAAACTGTTAGCTCCTTTAAATCAGGGCTAAAAACGCTTTTGTTTGGCACTGCATATCCATAACTGTCTATATATTTCAACCTACCTGCCTTCTATTCCTCTTGTGCTTATCTCCATTGCTGATTTCAATGATTATTAGTAGTAGTAGTTTTTGCTTTATTTTTATTTTTGTTTTATTTTTATTTATTCATTTTTATTCTGTGATTAAATGCGATCATTTGTCTTGGTTTTTACGTTGTGTTGATTTAAATGTGATTTTTATGGTCTTCATGTGATGTAAAGCACTTTAAATTGCCTTGTGTTGAATTGTGCTATATAAATAAATGTGCCTTGCCTTGCCTAAAAAGGAGATTGATGCTGCAACAAGACAATGATCCAAAACACAGAAGTAAATCAACTTCAGAATGGTTTCAGAAAAACAGAATACACATTCTGGAGTGGCCAAATCAAAGTCCAGACTTGAACCCAATTGAGATGCTGTAGCATGATCTAAAGACAGCGATTCATGCCAAACATCCCAGGAATCTGACTGAAGTACAGCAGTTTTGTAGAGAATAGGCCAAGATTAGTCCTGATGGATCTGCCAGACCGATCTGCAGTTACAGGAAGCGTCTGGTTGAAGTTATTGCTGCCAAAGGGGGGGCACAAAATATTAAATGTGATGGTTCACTTAGTTATTTTTCCCCTTCTTTCATTATTGTTATGCTATCCTCATTAAAATATGTTTTAGTTAAAGCAGACACTGTTTTTTCATTAGTAACAGTGAGGGTTGGGATTAGGGCAGTACTTCTCAAATAGTGGGGCGCGCCCCCCCAGGGGGGCGCAGAGCGATGCCAAGGGTGGCGCATGTGACCTCGGGGAATATGCTTTTTTTTTTTTCCCTTTTTTGCCATACTAGAATAAATTGTACTTGCGCATCCACTCAGTGGATGGCAGTGGCGCTCTCATTTTCAAAGTGCGCGCAGTATTTTTGAAGTAAGCAAGAGCACAAAGACGAGAGATATGAAGAGCTGTGCGCTGTTTTCGAAAGCCGTTTTCTGGCCGGACTCACGCAGCGATCCACTGTCTTCTCCGGTTCTCACGTGTCCGCCTGAGACGTGCCATTTTCGGCTTGGGATCGTCACGACGACCGCCGTCACCTACGGTTCTCCCTCGGCCGCCGAGAATGTGCTTTTTTCGGGCCGTTTGCCTTTTGGCTTTGACATTTAATACAGTGGTAGGTGAGGAAAGACCACTGTTTACTGTGTCTGAAAAAAACATGATTGTAGCTGACAGCCGGAAGCCAAATCAATTAAGACGCCACTTAAAGACTTTAGACCCCAATCTCATTGATAAGCCGCTTGGTTGTTTTTCAGCGAAAACGTGCCGAATATTGCCAATAATCGTGTTTTATAAGTAAACCAGTGAGCACTGTTAGCATGCTCAGTGGAAAATAACCCCACACTATTGCAAACTGGAGGTGATACTGTGAGCAGCGAGCAGCGAAAATAAAAACTGTCCTTTTGTCCAAAGACACTTTTTTTTCCCTTTTTTTTTTCCTTCTATTCAGTTTTGTTTTTTCGGTCAATTTTTTTGGCATATTGTCCTCATGAGTTAACGTTTCTAATCAATTTGAATTTGTTATTATTTACTGATTTTATTTTTCAGTATCAAATGTTAAAAATGTACTTGAGTGTATTTTTACAGTTTGGATGTGACTTTTTTTTTTTTAAATTCAGGCAAATTGATGCACGTTAAGTGACAAATGATACTATTTACAGTGGCGGCAGAGTTTGGGGGGGGCGCGAAACATTTACGCCTTCCTTGGGGGGGTCGTAACAGAAAATAATTGAGAAGCACTGGATTAGGGGAATGCATGTGATTGGTTGACAGATAGGTACAGTATCAGTGAGGGTTGGGTTTAGGGGAATGACTGTGTTTATAGCATTTAAGCGGTAAAGCTTACTCTTAGTAGTCCCTAACTGTTGTCTTTGTCGACCAATCACATGCATTCCCCTAAACCCAACCCTCAGTGTTATTGTTGGGTTTAGGGGAATGATGTGATTGGTCAACCCAACCCCACTGTTACTGTTGGGTTTAGGGGAATGCATGTAATTGGTCGACAGTTAGATGACAGTTAGGGACCACTAAAAGTAAGCTATACCGCTTAAATGCTATATAATGTTAATGTTTACAACAATTAGCTAAGTTGCATAGCAAAAGTCCGCTAACTTAAATGCTATACAATGCTAATGTTTACAACAATTGGCCAACTTGCATAGCAAAGGTATGCAAGCTTAAATACTATAAATAATGCTAATGTTTAGAACAATTGGCTACCTCGCATAGCAAAATTCCGCTAGCTAAAAATGATACATGGCGGAAAACATTCAGGTGACTTGAAGTTCCGCTCCGAGATCAGTGGAAAGCTTAAAACCTCAATTTTCTGGGGGAAGAATTTTTTTTTAAAAGGAGGGCATTTAAAAAAATAAAAAATAAACAGTGAAACCCTATCTGGAGGTGAGGGCATGAAAGAGCAGAATTAAAGATGCCATGACTTAAATGAGGTACTGGAATTTAAAATGAATAAAAACAGCTTCAGCAAAGATTTTTAATGTCACTTTTACATCAACAAACAGGAAGTGGACACGCTCGTCTCACCGAAAGTAGCTTCTCTGGGCTAAAAAAACAAAAAAAAAACAATGTTGACACACTGCTCGTCAACACTTCTAATCAATTCGGCTTCCTGTCACCACGTTTTAGTTATGTTCCTGTTGTCAGCTTCCCATCATCAGGTTCTAGTCGTCAGGTTCCAGAAAACATCTTCTGATCGTCAGGTTCTAGTCATTGTTTCCCATCAACTAGTAACAGCTAGATAATGGTTGTCATCTTTAGATTCTGGCCCTCAGCTTCCAGTCATCAAATTTAAGCCGTTAATTTCTAGTGGTTAAGTCCTGTTGTCAGTTTCTTTTAATCGGGTTCTAGTTACTTCCAGGTTTTCATGTTCTGTTTATCAGCTTCTTGTCATAATGATCTAGTTATTCCAGAAATTAACTTCTGATCGTCAGGTTTTAGTCATCTAGTAAGCAGGTTCCTAGGAATCCACTTTGGGTCTTCAAATTCTGGTGTCAGGTACTGTACTTGTCAGTTGGTTCTAGTCATTGTTTCTAGTCTACAGGTACTCGCTAGTTAAAGGTGGTTATCGCCAAATTCTAGGGTTTCATTTCTAGTGTTCACATTCTGCTTCTCAGTTTCTCTACATCATGTTCTAGGTAATAGGTGCAGATTTTCATGTTCTGTTTATCAGCTTCCCATCATCAGGGTCTAGTTGTCAAGTTCTAGAAATCATCTTCTGATCCTAAAGTTCTAGTCAGCAGGTACTAGGAATCAACTTTGGATCATCAAGTTTTGGTGTCAGGTATTGTTACAAGGTTCTAGTCAACAGGCACTCGCTAGTTAAAGGTGGCCATCGTCAAGTTCTAGGCTTCAGTTTCTAGTGTTCACGTTCTGTTTCTCAGCTTCTATACATCATGTTCTAGATAATAGATGCAGGTTTTCATGTTCTGGTTATCAGCTTTCCATCATCAGGACCTAGTTATCGGGTTCCAGAAATCATCTTCTGATCCTCAGGTTGTAATCATCTAGTCATCAGGTTCTAGGAATCAACATTGGGTTGTCAAATTATGGTGTCAGGTACTTGTCAGTAGTTTTGAGTCAACAGATAATTCTAGGCTTAAGTTTCAAGTGTTCACGTTCTGGTTCTTAGTTTCTCGTCATAATGTTCTAGGGAAGGGTGTACGTTTTCATGTTCTGTTTATAAGCTTTACATCATCAGAGTCTGGTTATCAGGTTCCAGAAATCATCTGCTGATCCTCAGGTTCTAGTCATGTAGTCAGCAGGTTCTAGGGTCATCAAATTCTGGTGTTAGTTTCTCGTCATAATATTCTAGATAATAGGTGCAGGTTTTCATGTTCTGTTTATCAGCTTCCCATCATCAGGGTCTTGTCATCAGGTTCCAGAAATCATCTTCTGATCCTCATGTTGTAGTCATTTAGCCAGCAGATTCTAGGAATCAAGTATGGGTCGTCAAATTCTGGTGTCAGGTACTTGTCAGTAGGTTCTAGTCTACGGGTAATTCTAGGCTTCAGTTTCTTGTGTTCACGTTCTTAGTTTCTCGTCATAATGTTCTAGGGAAGGGTGTAGGTTTTCATGTTCTGTTTATAAGCTTTACATCATCAGAGTCTGGTTATCAGGTTCCAGAAATCAACTTCTGATCCTCAGGTTCTAGTCATGTAGTCAGCAGGTTCTAGGGTCATCAAATTCTGGTGTCAGGTACTTGTCAGTAGGTTCTAATGATTTTCTTCTAGTCAACAGGTACTCGCTAGTTAAAAGGTGGTTGTCGTCAAATTGTAGGCTTCTGTTTCTAGTGTTCACCTTCTGGTTTTCAGTTTCTCTTCATCAAGTTCTGTTGCTTTCAGTTTTGCAGGTGAGTTGCAAGTTCTGAGGTTCCAGTTTTTAGGTCTTGGGGTCCAATAATCTGGTTTTAATTGTCAGGTTCTGGTAATCAGCATGGAGTTGTAAGCTCCTGGTCACCAGCTTCTACTTCCTGGGTTCAAGTTAACCTTTCCTCACTTTTAGTTGTTAGAGTGTCGGTAGCTTTTAGCAGACGGGTTCAAGCCATCAGATTTGATTAGTAAAGTCTTCAGGGCCTCGTTGTTACTCGCCATGTTGTGCTTGCCACTTTGTCGTCATCTGGTTCTAGTCATCGCTTTCTGGTGGTCTCCTTCTCACGGCTATGATGTTGACTTGCGGAGCCCTCCGGAGCGAGAGAGACAAAGAAGTTTTGTGAGCGAGCGAGTGAGCAGCTCGTGGTTGCCGTGTTCACGGGGGGCTGTTCTGACCCACATTCACCTACTTGGCTCCTAGCCAGCACCATTTTGGGGCACTGTGCGAGTTACCTTGGAAACCAGGCCAGAAAAACAGAGAGGCGCAGCCAGAGTTTGAGGGAAGAACAACTTTTCTGAAACCTATCCGCCTTCTGGTTTATTTGCCTAGTCTGCTTCCAGCTCGGTCTACTGCAAAGCTAATGCTAAAGTTAGCCCGCACCAGTATTGCAGGTGTCAAGTCGTCTAGTGGTGAGAATGTAGTCAAACGTCTTCAGAAATCTAGTTGCCTGGCGTCATTTTTTTTTTTTTTTTTTTGCGTTTCAGTGGCACTTCCTGTTCAGTCTAATGCTAAGCTAGTGCCGAGGCTAACACGCGTCAGTGACAATCAGACAGCCGTCAATCAAAAGCTTTCAAGTGCTACGACGTCACAACACGCCGCAATGTCAAACGTGACAAATACTCGAGCCTGGCAACATTTTTGCACAACAGCTGCTAACTTCCTTAGCGAGTAGCTTAGCTCTATTTGCATCTCGATGCGACGAACACGGCGGCACTGCGAAGCGCTTGCAGCGCTAACTTGTCCGGGAGCTTATAAGCCATCCCGTTAAATAAGAGCAGAAATAGCTAAACAAATAGTTGGAGGCGTGGCCGGCGAGGGCGGGGCGGAGTCACTCCAGGCCAAACCCCTCCGCATTAGAGATGGCGATGGTGAGTTTGTGTTTGAGTTCCTTCCTGCTGCGGTACGGCGGCAAGCAGATCTGATTGAAGCACGTGTGTGACACAGGAAGCCTGAGGACATAAAAATTCATGTTTAGAAAGACGCTTATTTCAAGAGGAAGTGTTTTTTTTTTTTTTTTTTTTTTTTTTTTTTGTGTTGCACCAACTTTTTGGCACCTGATACCGATTCCGAAATGGTGTGTGGTCTCGAAAGATATTGATACTGTACCCATAGTGTGTCTTTTGTGATGTTTTCGTCAACGATGACGATAACGACAATATTTTGTCAACGAACATTTAGCGTGGAGAGTGTCATCTTAAACTCTTAGACTTTAACTTCCACTTTATTTACATACAGTTCGTGAAGCTCCTATGTGATACATTCAAACTTTTCAGAACGTAAGGACACTCAAATTCCTATTCTCCATATGTAAGCAGCTGAACAGGACAGGTTTAAAAAGAAGGACGATTGGACATCTATCATCATCATCGAAAGCGGTGTACGTAGCTGGCGGCCATTTTGGGTAGGGGGACAAGTAGTAGTTGCAAACTAGTCCAGAAAAAGTACATATTGCAGAACATCTGTGTCAGTGTTGTTAATCTTAATATAAAAAATTACTTACAGTTACAAATTACTTCTCTCAAAAAGTAATTGAGTTAGTAACTCAGTTACCAATCAATGTCAGCGTAATTACTCGCCAAATAACCGACGTTTCTTTTCATGTTGTACACGTTATTACATGATCCATTCAATATTATCTTTCACATTAAATATGTTTATATTGACTGATTGAATTGAACGGTTTTTCATTCCCCCCCCAAAAAAAACGTAGGTCACATTTTCCTTTTTTTTTTTTTTTTATTTCACCTATATAACAGTGTTATGGTGTACAAACTATAACTTTTAAATGCTTTGAGAAATAAGCGTTAAGGTTTTTCCTGTTGTACTGAACCCGCACCGAACCGTGATATGTACTTACATATTTTTCAATATGCAGTTGAGACTGAATCTCTTCTCTCACCTATCTTTGATTTAGTTGTTTTGCTTAAAAAAATAAATCAAGGTTTATGGATACATCATTCAAGAAAAGTTTAGGGCAAGTGACTATTTTTTTGGTACCGTAATTTCCCGAATATAATGCGCACCCCAAATTTACTTGTAAAATCTAGGGGAAATTATTGTACCCGTTTATAACGTGCACCCTAATTTTAGCACCAATAAATAGAAGAATACAAGAAAACAGAGCTCGTGTACAGATACAAATGTCATTTTACCGAATGGTGAAACACAGCATAAGCATAGCATATTGGTAGTTCAAAACATTACCATAAAATGACAATATTTACGGTAATAATATGATTTGACAACTTCTCCAACTTACCGGAATCTAGGAGAAAACAAAACAGATGTGACTTTTCTTTTAAAGGCTATTGTATAACTTGCTCATTTCATCATGATGAATAAATGTTTCTTCCATGGATTGATACGGTAAAATGAAAGTGAGAACGTCAGTCGGAAATCCGTGAGAGCTCATCACTGTCAATACGACAGTAGGAACGTAGGAACTATTGTTATTTGGGTTTGAGTTTCCCGAGGAACAGATATAGTTGACGGACACAGGAAGTCTGTGTGCTCACGTTTGTTATGGTCCGAGTTGCGGAGCTGCAATAAACGTTGACTCAAATGAGTTCAAGAAACTTAAGTCTGTGCTTTATGAAGAGTGAAAAAAGCTGAATTTAACACAGACGAAATCATTCGGCCGATCAGAGTGAAGTATTCCCGAAACAAAATGGTGACGGCACGTAGCGTAATGGTCGGCAACGGGTCGCCGCATACGTTTCTTCAACACAACGTGGCCGTGTCAATAAAAAAAAATCGGTTTTTATATATATATCTGTAATATATATATATTTGTGTCTCCATCCATGTACCCGTTTATAATGCGCACCATGATTTTACAAGTTGATTTTGGGGAAAAAAAGTGCGCGTTATATTCGGGAAATTACGGTAATTAAAAACTAATTATTGTGATATTGTAGCATATATAAGTACAAGGCCAACTTGGTGATAATAATGCATACTCAATAGGAATTCAGTCCATTATTTTCAATTAATTGTACCCACCTGAACGACATGAACTGTATGCAAAAAAACAAAAAAAAGTTGCCCGAGAGTTTAAGATGACGCTCGCCACGCTAACTGCTAATTCTGGTGAGAACGCGAATGCTATGCTAACACTCCAAGCCACCTAGCATCGCGTCTTCAATGGCGTCACATCCCCCTTCCCTCCTCCCACTCTGCTCTCTCCGTGTCTTCCGCATCATTCACCCAAATTCTAGTAACATGCGTCTTCACATCCTCAGTAACTGAAACGGCGTTGCAAAGATGGGAAAAGCAATTGCTGTAATTTTCGGTCTATAAGCCACTACTTTTTCGTCCTCATTTTGAATTCTGCGGCTTATAGTCCAGTGCATCTTATTTATTTATTTATTTATTTGGATTATCGAATTGGCCCGAATATAAGGCGGCCCTGATTATAAGACAACCCCCTCTTTTTCAAGACTCAAGTTTGAAAAAAGACTTTGAACACCAAATAATTTTTATACAGAAAATAATTACAGTACGTCCGAAACAAATGATTATAGCAATATATTTTACAGAAAAAGCATGTTATTTTGCCTCATTCAAATCTTAATATCTGAACATTTAAATATGTAAACTAAAGTCCAATCACATTCGTAAATGAATGGCTTCTGGTTTTTGAAATGTAAATAAACAAATCTATTGTGATAAAACAACAAAATTGCAATAATTGCATTAACCATCAAAGCGAAGTCTAACTGTAACTGTAGTCTTGAAACAAATCTGAATAAGGAAAAACATTGCAATAAAAACTGGTTAAACTTGAGAGTAGCTGAGATCTGTCATGACAGAACATATCTGGCGCCATCTAGCTTCGTGAATGGGTATAATGTCTAGACCTCGAATATGGGACGACCCCCACTTTTTCGGTCTTATTGAGAGTAGCTGAGATCTGTCATGACAGAACATATCTGGCGCCATCTAGCTTCGTGAATAGGTATAATGTCTAGACCTCGAAAAGAAGACGACCCCCACTTTTTCGGTCTTATTTCAATGCAAAAAACACTCTTATATTCGGGCCAATACGGTATTAGGTAAAACTTTTTTGACAGCGGCGTCATAAGACCGTCATAATTATGACATGACACTATCATGGGCATTAATCAATGATTATGACAGATGTCATTAAGTGTGTTCTGGCAAATTATGTCACTAACTCCATTTATGTCCAGCTCTTTTACGTCCATTCAAAAGTGAGATATTTGCCAGATGACACAAAATGACAGGTCATAAGCATTCATTAATGCTCATGGCAGTGTCATGTCATAATTATGATGGTCTTATGATAGTCTGATGGTGTCTCCTTCAAATAAAGTGTTACCAAATTCCATAATTTGCAATTAATGAAACAACTAGAACAGTAACTGAAGAAATAATCAGGACAGGACATGAATTTTGATTTATTTACATCTGTAGCGCTGCAATGCACAGTGTTGTCAGTAACGCATTAGTTAGTAATGCGTTACTGTAATCTGATTACTTTTTTCAGTAACGAGTAATCTAATGCGTTCATTTTTCTACACCAGTAATCTGATTAAAGTTAGTTTCCTTAGTGTCTCTGCGTTACTATTTTTTCATTGCCTCATAACCTATGTAGAATGAAGAATATTGTACTCATGTACGAAGAGCATTTTGAATAGAAAATGCTAAAATAAAAGGTTCCCGGTACGTGTTTCCATGACAACCTCTTAGCTATTTCCTGTTTTGGTCTCGCGTCATGTGTTGTGGGACTGAGGCGGGTGGACATTTGTGCCGAATATTGAGACGTTGAGAGGGAATGTTGATCTGTGGATATCCATGAATGAAGGTGAGTATTTTTCCCTTCATTCTGGAGGGTATCAGCAAAAGGTTGGACCCCTAAATGCGCGTCCATTTCGTAGCTTTGCCGTAGGAACGATGGGCAGTCGTCGCTCCAAGTTGGCAAGCTTTGTTTAAATCACATGCGTGTTGCACATTCATGCCGTGAGGTGATGTGTTCGTTTGGCATCTGTGGGATGTGTTGTAAGTCCGACTGAGTGTAAAGTGCTTAGTTGCTGCCATGTTTTGTGGCCAAATTGACCGCGTGTATGTTGAGAGGAGTACTTCCGGGTTGTTCATGTGCACGGCTGCACGCGCATCCGCGCCCGCCACCACCTTTGTGTTTATATACCCTACCCACCGACGTCACAAAACCACGTGCTCGCTGTATGGTTCCGCCCACTTGTCCGGCATTTTGTCTCTGTATTAGCATTGGTTTCAATTGATCGAGGAATTTAAAATGCATTTCATGGAAGACCCGGTGCTTTCTGATACCGTAAACTCACTGGATGTGTTGCATAAAAGGCGTTATGTGGAAAAGCTTCGTTCTATACAGTCGCCAGATCCATATTTGATGCCTAAATCGATGATTTTTGACCGGCTGCCTTCGCCGTCTCTGCCTGACCCTGATATTTACAACTATCTTGTCCACACAAAATCAGCCTATTCTCACGAAAGTTTGAAAAACTTTAAGAGCTTGGAGGCTTATAAATGTTACGTTGCTGGTTGGGTGAAACAGGTCCTCGTACACGAAAATTCGGCAGGAATCTTGTGCTCGGAAGGTGAGTTACGAAATTTTCATTTCAAAATCTTTTGTTCTTGCTAACATCCACTGTCAAGTCTAATGTATTTCATGTCATTTGTCAATGGAGCTAGGGCTTTTAATGTTTATATGGATTAGCGATAGCACTCTCACTACATACATACGTGTATGTTGTCGGCGATTAGCCTAGCAATGATCTTAATTGTGGTTGTCAGCCCAAAACCCTCTAAATATATATTAAATGCATCTTACCAGATATAAAATGACTACTACATAATCTGTGGTAATCGTTTGGAGCCCAGTTTTCTCGTCGAATTGCAGCAGCCCATCTCGCTCTCTCCTCTCCGTGTCTCTCGGAATCCGGTAGAACTTCAAGTCTCTCCGTCTATCTTCTCTGTTATTGCAACCGACCGCCACACACGCCTTCACCATTTTGATTATTAATGTTAACGAGCAGAAAAACACGCCGTAAATAGGAGGAATGTACGTAGCCGTAACAGGTCAACACGATGTGTTGACGGACAAGTGGGCGGCACCAGTCAGGAGAGCGGAGTTGTGATGTCACGTGGGTAGGGTCTATTGCACTGTACAATCCACTTGTGTGTTGTTGATTATTGTGCCGCCGGTTTGCATTGTTTTACATTGGCACTGATATGCTGTTAACCATAACCCGAAATTCAGAAGTTTTGACATTCGGCTCAATCTTAGAGTTAGCGGGGTTTAATTGGTCGGTGGCGTTGATTTCCCCAAATTCCAAGCAGTTTGTCAGATATTTGTTAGTTTCAGGGCTCTGGAGTAGACAAGCTTGCGCGAAATTCTGATATTCGCCTTTAAATTCAATCATCGGAAAGTCAATTACATGTGATGATATTTTTCTATTGTCATTCTTATTTTGAGGCGGCAAAGGGAGAAAAATGGGTAAAAAGTAACTGATAATTACTTTTAAAGTAACTTAGTTACTTTGATAATGAAGTAATCAGTAACTAGATTACTTTTTTGAGGCGTAATCAGGTATTAAATTTTTCAAGTAATCTGTGACAACACTGGTTGGGAGGCATGTTGGATGGCAACAGTGTTGACAGCAGGTGGCAGAAGAGGCTGACTGTCTCCCCCAAGAGAACAGTGATGACCAAATGAAGCAATGAAGCTTCGCAGCTAATTAGTTCAAAGCTTCATGGTGGTTTATTTAGTCTTATGATGCCGCTGTCAAATTAAGTATTACCGGTTGATATCTTTTGGTGTAAATATCCCATAATACAGTGAGGACACGTTTTCGTGTCAAACTTGGTGGGTAGCGGCTTATATATAGTCAGGCGCGCCTTATTGTCTGAAAATTACGGTAATTAGATTACTACTGACAAAAATAACAAAACTGATCGTGGTGTTATATCTAAGTACTCCTCGATACCGATGATGTCATTTCAGTGCGTTATTGGTACAGACAGTATTATCGGTGCGACACTAGTTTTTTCACATGGTCCGAAAGGGGGAAAATGTGGTTTTGAATAATGCCATAACAGAAAAAAATCACAAAGTGTCGGTACCAGTCGGTGGGGGCGTCAATCTTGGAAATTTTGAAGTTGAGGTCAGCCATTCCTCCCACCGGAACGCGGTCGCTTCCTGTCGCGAAGTGAAGGAGCTTCTTTTGAAGATCCACGGGGAACGACAGCACCACCTCCCAGAAAATCCTACATGAACACAACTTGCCTTAAAAAGTGGACTTACGTAATAACGTCACTATGTACCATCATAATAAGCTATTGAATTCATTGTTAGGGCCCGAGCACCAACATGGTGCGAAGGCCCTATTGTTCTGCAAAGGATTATTATTATTCTTTCTTCATGGCAAATGAAAATGGCCCATTTGGAGGTCTTAACATGCTCAAAAATTCACCAAAATTTGCACAAACATGCGGATTCGAGAAAATTTCGGTAATTTGGCAATGTTGTGAAAAAATGTCAAAAAATGGCTCAGTGGCGCCCCCTGGAATTTTTAAAAAAGGCCTCTCCATTTAGGTTTTTTCAACATAGAGCGGTGAAATTTGGGGAGTCGAAACCTTGGGCCAAAATGCTTCAAAAAGTCTCTTGCACCCATATTCCAAACCCAACAGGTGTTTTGGATTGAATATTGAAAAACATGTCACTTTTGTCGAAAACTAGGGTGCACGTTTGAGACCATTGCACCGAGGCAGTTAGTTGGATCCTCCTCAAAATTGGTGAGACTCTTCATGAGACATATGAGATGTTAAGTTATCAAAATGGTGAGTTTTCAATCACGGGCCTGGCCTGGGCGGAGTACCAAAGTCTGGTTTATTTGGGGATTAGGGTTAGGGTTTAGGGGTAGGGCTTCTTCAGGGCAAATGAAAATGGTCAATTTGAAGTTCTGAACATGCTCAAAAACTCATTAAAATTTGCACATATCAAAATGGTGAGTTTTCATTCACGGGCTGACCTGTGCGGGGCGTTTTTTTTTTTTTTGTGTTAGGTTTTAGGGTTCACACTCTGCTACTTCTTCTGTGGGAGAGAAAAAATACGATGTACTTTTCAATGACATATATTAGGGATAAATTGGTTCATCTGATGACAGCAGTGAAGAACTGCTTTGACTCATTAAGGCTGTTGCTTCACACTCTGCTACTTCATCTGTAGGAGAAAAAAAGATACGATGTATTTTTCATTGTGCCAAAGTAGATGGGGTGCCAAAGTCGGACATTTTTTTGACAAAACACCAAATTCAGAAAATGACTAATAACTCCCCCATACAACGTTCAATCTGTTTCATATTTGGCATGTACGTGATGTATCCCAGCCTGAACTCGACTTTATTGAAATATCACCCATTAGGCCTGGCGCCCCCTGCTGGGAACAGGAAATGGCCTTTTTTACGAGACCGACTCCTCCTCGAAGGGTAAAAAAAACCTAATGACCCCCCAAAAAAATCACCGAAAAGAAATTGGAGAAATCAACACAGGACTCCCGAGGGCCCGTTGAGTCCTGCTTGCAGGGCTAGTTATTAATGTTGCTACAACCCCTAGCAAAAAGTATGGAATCACCAGTCTCTGACGAGCACTCACTAAGACATGTTATTATGTAGAACAAACCTAGATAAAAAGCTTGAAAAAATAATGAATTAGTTCAAAAGTGCAATTCCTTGGCATTCAGAAACACTAAAACAAATGAATAAAAAACAATTGTGGTGGTCAGTAAATGTTACTTTTATACAGCAAGTGCAGGGAAATATAGAATCACTCCATTCTGAAGAAAAAAATATGGAATCATTCCATTTTGAGTAGAAAATACAGACACACACAGTCAATTTCCTTTCCTTAACTGGGCCCCTGCCTCAGATTAGATCTGCTTGTTAGTCAACAGTTAAAAACAGTGCAGTTATCACACCTAGGACGGCTGCTGGACTAAGTGGATTCACAAGAATCATGGCTCCAACAAGAGAGCAGTCTCTTGAGATCAAGGAGAGGATTATCAAACTTCTTGAAGAAGGTAACGCTACACGTATGGTTGCCAAAGATGTGGGCTGTTCGCAGTCAGCTGGACCAAGTACAAACAGCATGGCAAGGTTGTTCAAGTTCAGCGTACTGGTAGACTGAGGAAGACATCCAAACATCATGACAAACAAGTAAAGGCCATGTCTTGAAAACAGAAGATGTACTACAAGACAAATGAAGAAGAAATGGGAGGAAGCTGGAAGCAAGGTATGTGACAGAACTGTGCAAAATGGCTTAAAGCAGGGGTCCCCAAACTACGGCCCGCAGGCCGGATACGGCCCGCCTCCACATTTGGTCCGGCCCCTTGAACAATTTTTTTTTTTTTTTCCGTCAATAGTGTTATTTATTTCCTGGTTTTTTTTCTGTGAAGAACCCAGAGAGGGTTATTTGGTTATTATCGATTTAATTAATAGTGTTATTATTGTTTATTATATTATTAATAGTGTTATTATTATTTATTATATTATAATTTATTAATAGGGCTGTCAAACGATTAAAAATTTTAATCGAGTTAATCACAGCTCAAAAATGAATTAATCATAATTAATCGCAATTCAAACCATCTACAAAATATGCCATATTTTTCTGTAAATTGTTGTTGGAATGGAAAGAAGACAAAAAACGGATATGTATACACAACATACATTACATAAGTACTGTATTTGTTTATTATAACAATAAAGCAAGATAGCAATAGCATTATTAACTGTTAAAGCGATCCATGGATAGAAAGACCTGTAGTTCTTAAAAGGTAAATGTTAGTACAAGTTATAGAAATTGTATATTAAAACCCCTCTTAATGTTTTCGTTTTATTAAAATGTGTAAAATTTTCAATCAAAAAATAAACTAGTAGCTCGCCATTGTTGATGTCAATAATTACACAATGGTGCTGAAACCCATAAAATCAGTCGCACCCAACCGCCAGCAGAGGGCGACAAAACACCCAAAAACACAAGTAACAAGTGCACATGACACTGTGCTGTCATTTTAATCTGTTTGAGCGGGGCATGTGCGTTAAATGCGTCAAATATTTTAACGTGATTAATTTTAAAAAATTAATTACCACCCGTCAACGCGATAATTTTGACAGCCCTATATATTATATTTAGAGGTGATTTTCAAAGTATCGGAATCGGCAAAAAAATATCGGCCATGCCTTTTTTTAATATATATATATTTTTTAATTAAATCGTTTTGTAATTGTATTTAACGTTACAGACATAATGTGTTACACTCATCCAGAGTCTTTAGTTTAGACTTAAGGTAGGGTTATCAAAGTTATACCGATAACGGCGATAATTAATTTTTTTAAAAATGTATCACGTTAAAATATTTAACGCAATTAATGCATGCGCTGCACGACACACTCACACATTGTCGTGCTCAATCTGTAATGGCGCCGTTTTACCTATATAGAGAGATAAAAGGCAGCGTAAAATGAGTAGAGTGAATTTTGGCAGCCTTTAGAGCCTATTTTTAATTGGCTAAAGCCCTACAATCCCTCTTCCCCCGATTAGATATATCATGGGAAGCAATGTGGGGAAGCAAGGTAGCAATTGATCTTTTTCTTAACACCTTATGTTATTTCCCAACGAAGAGAAGATATATCAATTGGTAGCACTACGCACAGTCATGGTTCCACTTCCCATCATGCATTTAGGCATGGCTACAGTATCATTTACTGAAAGCTCAACAAATATACGAGATGGCAATATTTAGTCACAATATACAAAGTCACAAGTCTTTCTATCCGTGGATCCCTCTCACAGAAAGAATGTTAATAATGTAAATGCCATCTTGAGGATTTATTGTCATAATAAACAAATACAGTACTTATGTACTGTATGTTGAATGTATATATTCGTCCGAGTTTTATTCAATTTTTTCTTAATGAATTGCCAAAATATATATGATCGGGAAAAATTATCAAATGATTGGAATTGAGTTGGGAGCAAAAAAAAGCAATCGGATCGGGAAATATCAGGATCGGCAGATACCCAAACTAAAATGATCGGGATCAGATCGGGAGCAAAAAAAAACATGATCGGAACAACCTTAATTATATTATATTGTATTATATTGTTATTATTTTTTTAATTGTATTTACTTTTTTTCCGTGAAGAATCCAGAAAGGGTTATTTGAGTGTGGCTTTCTGAAAAACAATAAATTTTTACATATAAGCAGTCCTGCAATCGTCACACCTTTTCTGTTGCAAACTGACCCCGGCCCCTCATCAGAGAAGGGAAAAGTAATGTGGCCCTCGCAGGAAAAGTTTGGGAATCTGGAGTCAAATTATGTGACAGAACTGAGCAAAATCGCCCTAAAGGAAATGGGATTTTCATACAGGAAAGCTAAAAGGAAACCATCATTAACACTTAAACAGCACCAAGACTGCAGTGGGCTAAGGAGAGGCAATCATGGACTGTGAATGACTGGATGAAGGTTATTTTCAGTGATGAGTCAAGAATCTGCATTGGATAAGGTGATGATGTTGGAACTTTTGTTTGGTGCCGATTCCAGTGAGATTTACAAAGATGACTGCCTGAAGAAAACATCAAAATTCCGTCAGTCCTTGATTATATGGGGCTGCATGTCAAGCAAAAGCACTGGAGAGATGGTTGTGGTTAAATCTTCAATAAATGCACAAGTTTACATTGAAATTTTAGACAGCTTTCGTATCCTTTCAATGGAAAATATGTTTGTCATTTTCCAAGATGACAATGCATCATGCCACAGAGCTAAAACTGTTCAAGCATTCCTTGGAGAAAGACTCATCCACACAATGTCATGGCCAGCAAATAGCCCAGATCTCAACCCTATTAAAAACCTGTGGTGGAAATGGAGAAAAATGGTCCACAGCAAGGCTCTGACCTGCAAGGATGATCTGGCAACTGCAATCAAAGAGAGTTGGCACCAAATTGATGAAGAATACTCATCAAGTCCATGCCTCAGAGACTGCAAGCTGTCATAAAAGCCGGAGGTGCAATTAAATACTAGATGTGGTTATTTCTTTGTTTGTTTCTCATTATTCCATTTTTTCCCCTCAGAATGGAGTGATTCTATATTTATTTCCCTGCACTTGCTCTATAAAAGTAACATTTACTGACCACCACAGTGTTTTTTAGTCATTTCTTTTAGAGTTTCTGAATGCTAAACAGTTGCACTTTTGAACTAATTCATTATTTTTTGAAGCATTTTATCTTAGTTTGTTCTACATAATAAAATGTCTGAGTGAGTGCTTGTCCGAGACTGGTGATTCCATACTTTTTGCTAGGGGTTGTACATGTTCAATCCAGTTAAAGTGGAAGGGTTGGCAGCGAATGTACATTTACTCACCCTTCCAGTCAAATGGATTGGACATCTATTTATTTTATTTTGTCTAATTTACAGGATGGAAAGAGCCACATAAGTCTATGATCTTCTATAGAACTGAACTAGTTATATAATAAAAGTATGAATATTGCGTTTCCTTGAATTTTTCTGTCAAGTCAGCACTGACATTGTTCTCAGGTCTACATCGTCCTAACAAGTCTTAAAAAACTCATAAATCAAGCTAGTTCGTTATTTCTCCGGGCTAACATAAAATACGAACAATGTCTCCGTTTATCTGGCGGTTTGAAGTGTTTTCATGTCAAGACTAGAGAATGCTAATTTGTTATCAAACGCTCGCTAAGGCCAGCCAAACACATAAACGTGCACACAAACACACGCGTGTAAGCGCGCCGGTGTTGTAAAAGTGAAAGCAAGCTACAGCATGTCAAATATGCAACGTTATTATTAGCAGACGCGTCATTGCTGCTTTGGGAAGTGATGGCACTCGACAAAGTACTTTGACATTGAATGAACCAGTCAGTGGGGAACAATGTCAGTGAGTCAGGGTGGGTGTGTGACTGTGTGCATCAACCTGTGTTTTTTCCAACTGCTGGGCCACGCAAAATAGGACGTGTGTGCCACTTACTGTAGTATGTATTATTTCGCAAAATTAAAATGAATTTAAAAAGAAATACACCCTGGCCAAAAACACTTTATCGTTGATTTTTTAAAAATGAATTCCATAGTATTTAACTTGCTGCTTGCCACGTAGTACAAAGACAGGTGTCCAATTCACTGAAACTGGGGGGGGGGGGGACTGGCTGTGAATGCTCATTTTTCAGTGCCTGACTTTAGCTAGCAGGTATGTGGAACAGGTGCGCCTCACCTGACGGTGGCGTCGGTCTTGCCATAGCCCTCGTAGTGCGCGGCTTTCTGCAGAGCGCTCATGTCCAGCTGAGGGCTGCCGCACACCAACACCTCCACCTCCTCCGGACGTAGCAACTGGCACAAAAACAGAAAACCGCTACTGTCAAACGGGAATGCCTGTCATCAAACCTGTCAAAAATGAATCATTTTAACTGAAACGGCTTTTTTGTTGGTGTCATCATTTTCAAATCACTAAAATTCCACAGTAAAATAAACTACAAAATGCTACTTTTGGAGACTTTCGCTCACTTCCTATTCATTTTGGGGCATTTTCTCATCATTTCTTTGTTCACTCGTTGGCCGCGGTTGGTGGCGCTAGATGTCCAATCCACTGGGACTGAGAGGGGCAAATGAACTTTGGTTCAAGGTATCGGACTTCCTGATTTGAGAGTTGCTTTACAGGAAGTGATGTAAGGCAAGACTTTCCAGCAAATTGCACCACCAGGCTTACTTATGTAAAACAACGTAGTCATGCGCTTAAGTAATTGGAGAGACAGCGAGAATTAAAAGTGGTATTTGGCAAAATTGATTTTGCCAATGTGGCCCTTTTTTGCCATGTGGCTTTTTTTTTTTTTTTTTTTTTTTTTTGCCAATTGGCTTTTTTTGGGGGTATGTGGCAAAATGTATTTTGGCATGTGGCTTTTTTTTTTTTTTTTTTGGTATGGGGCAAAATGTATTTTGGCACGTGGTGTTTTTTGGGCCATGTGGCATAATTGATTTCGGCATGTGGCACTTTTGGGGTATATGGCAAAATGGATTTTGGTATGTGGCAAAATGTATTTTGGCATGTGGCATTTTTTGGGAGCATGTGGCATTTTTTTGGCTTGTTGCCGTTTTTTGTAAGTGGCAAAATGGATTTTGGTATGTGTTTTTTTTTGGGGGGGGGGGGGGTATGTCGGAAAATGTATTTTGGCATATGGTGTTTTTTGGCCATGTGGCATAATTGATTTCAGCATGTAGCATTTTTGGGGTTTATGGCAAAACGTATTTTGGTATGTGGGAAAATGTATTTTGGCATTTGGCATTTTTTTGGCTTATGGCTTTTTTTTTTTTTTTTTTTTTTTTTTTTTTTTGATATGGGGCAAAATGTATTTTGGCATGTGGTGTTTTTTTGGCCATGTGGCATAATTGATTTCGGCATGTGGCATTTTTGGGGTATATGGCAAAATGGATTTTGGCATGTGGCATTTTTTTGGAGCATGTGGCATTTTTTTGGCTTGTTGCCGTTTTTTGTAAGTGGCAAAATGGATTTTGGTATGTGTTTTTTTTGGGGGGGGGTGTAATGTCGCAAAATGTATTTTGGAATGTGGTGTTTTTTGGCCATGTGGCATAATTGATTTCAGCATGTAGCATTTTTTGGGTATATGGCAAAATGGATTTTGGTATGTGGGAAAATGTATTCTGGCATTTGGCATTTTTTTGGCTTGTGGCATTTTTTTGGTATGTGGCAAAATGTATTTTGGCATTTGGCATCTTTTTGGCCTGTGGCATTTTTTTTTAAGTGGCAAAATGGATTTTGGTATGTGGCATTTTTTGGGGCATGGGGCATTTTTTTGGGCTTGTGGCATTTTTTTGTAAGTGGCAAAATGGATTTTGGTATGTGGCTTTTTTGGGGTATGTAGCAAAATGTAATTTGGCATGTGGCATTGTTTTTGTAAGTGGTAAAACGGATTTTGGTAGGTGGCATTTTTTTTGTATGTGGCAAAATATTTTTTGGCATGTGATTTTTTTGGCATGTAGCATTTTTTTTGTAAGTGGTAAAATGTAATTTGGTATGTGGCATTTTTTTTTTGTGGCAAAATGTATTTTGGCATGTGGCATTTTTTTTGGGGGGGGTAGTATCTTTTTGTAAGTGGCAAAATGGATTTTGGTATGTGGCTTTTTTGGCATGTGGTATTGTTTATGTAAGTGGTCAAAAGGATATTGGTATGTGGCTTTTTTTTTTTTTTTTTGGTACGTGACAAAATGTATTTTGGCATTTGGCATTGCCACATGGCAAAATCAATTTTGCCACATACCAAATACCGCTTTTCGTTCTCGGCCCTGCTGAGTAATTGTCTGCCAATGACGGTGCTAGTTGTCCAATCAGTTTGAAGCGGGAGGGTTTAATCTCCCACTTCAAATGGATTGGACAGCTACTACTCACGGCAGATGCGTGAAAAGAGCTTTCTTCGCCCCTACCGACATGGCTGCCATGAGGCCATGTTGTTCATTATCTTATAACGAAAGCTATATGTAGTTCAAGCAAAAACATTCTGACTTGAGTGCTGGATGAGGTTTCAGGAATAAATTGATATAAATGTACTTATGTCCGTTTTGATTTGTTTTTCCACAGTGATAGACAAATATCGCAATAGTCGTCTTCAAGTGTAGTATCGGGATCAAATCGAATGAGGACCCGTGAATTGTGATACAACCCTATTGGCTACCAAGGTTATGTGTGTGCTCACCATGAGTGCGTCGGAGGCGCAGACGCTGTGGAAGCCGTGATAGAAGGCGGCAAACTGCTTGTAGATGGATTTATTCAACAGGAAGTCCACATACAGCTGCACGTACTCTGACCGGGAAACACGCAAAACGTCAACGAGGCACTCGAGAAACATGAGCCGTAGAGTCAACATAAGGGAAAACATAACCTGTGTTTACAGGATGAAACAGAGCAGAGTAAGAAGGAATGGGCATAACAAGCAGGTTTGTGCATGGATGTAAGCATGTAATTAAAGGTAAATTAGTATTGTTTGGTTTACAGTGAGCAGGAAGTAGAGCACAAAAAAAAAAAACCTCTCCACAGACCAAATATTATACGGTCCTTGACAAAAGACTTGTCGATTATCAATTTTGTAGAAACAATTGCAAATAACCTGACTTTTAATTATTTGATTGGTTTCAGAAATGGCTCGTATGAAAGCTAAGACCCTCCCAAATGATGTTAAATGTACACAAATATATTTGTTTCACTGAAAAAAGATTTATCATTTAATGAAGACATGAAGGTCAAATTTTGGCAAGACAAAAGTTTTATCGCCTACAGAAAGTAGTGTGAAAATTGAACAAAAAATGTACTTCAAATACAAAAATATGTTACATAACATAAGCGAATTAAGTAGTGGTGCTGTGAGATCCAATTGTAATATTTTGTAAGACTTCCATGGGCTTGAAGGACTGCATCCATGCGGTTCGGCAAGGATTCATACAATTTATTAATGAAGTCATCAGGAACATCAAAGAAAGCAGTCTTGCATGCCTCCCAGTGTTCATCAACATTCTTGGGTTTCGTCGTCCATGCTTCCTCTTTCATCATGTTCATGTCTGGTGACTGGGCTGGCCAGTCCTGGAGGATCTTGATCTTTGCCTTGAGCAACTTTGAGGTAGAGATTGAAGTATGCGATGGAGTACCATCCTGCTGCAGAATTTGTCCCTTTTTATGGTTAGGAATGTAAGAGGCAGCTAAGATTTGTTGATATTTCAGACTATTTATGTTGCCTTCCACCCTGCAGATCTCTCGCACACCCCCATTCTGGATGTAACCCCAGACCATGATTTTGCCACCACCAAACTTCACTGTTTTCTGAGTGAATCTCGGATCCATGCGGGCTCCAGTAGGTCTCCTGCAATATTTGCGGCGACTGTGGTGTAATTCAGTGGAAGATTCATCTGAAAAATCCACCTTTTGCAACTTTTCTAGCGTCCATCCTTTTGACAGGCTGCGGGCGTTGGCAAATGCCACACGGTTTTTTAATCGTCTTTTGTTTAATGCTGGTTTCTGGGCACTGATTCGACCATGGAGGCCATTTCTAGACAGAATTCGACAGACTGTTCTGGTTGAGACAGGGACCTCAGGTGACCAGGTCTCGTGGAGCTCTGCTACAGTGGGAAAAGGGCTGGCTTTGGATTTTCCAGCCAACAACCGGTCCTCCCGGGCAGTTGTCTTGCGGGGTCTGCCTGACCTGGGCTTGTCAAAAACGTCTTCAGTCTGTTCATTTTTTTTTTTTTTTTGTTATCCTCTGTACCTGACGCTGAGATACATTGAAGGTGTCTGCCACACCTGCAGTGGATCTGGTCTTCAGGTTCTTGATAATTAACACTTTGGTCTCAGGAGGAATCTTAGGCATCTTGTCAGAGGTCAGGTTGCAGTTGATGTGGCAGTCTAGTGCACTGGGGTTCTTTTTATACACACCTGAGAGTTAACTGATCCATTATTGGTAACGGGTGAAGCTCTAATCTGGGATTGTGTGCATCATTTGACAAGGCGACAAGATTTATGGCTTTGCAAAAATTGACTCATGTAAACATCAGAACACTTTTCAACAGTTTTGTTTGGCACAGAAATGTTATTCAAAAAACCTGTTGGGATTGAAATTATCCATTTCGTGTAAGGAAATATTGATTACAAATATATTAGAGGGACACTTCAGGTCCATGTGTATGCAAGCGACAAGACAATTGTCAAAATCAATGCGGGGCATATTCAGAAACAGCGATGGCTTTTTTTTATTTAAAACTGACGTCCTTTAAATAGCGTCCTGCTGCATGATTGCATTCTTGAAATCTGTTGGAAAAAAAAAAAACAGGAATTTTTGCGTATTGGCAGACATGAGCAAGTGGCGGCACTGTGACCACAGTGACCAGTGCCATTTTAGTTAACACGGTGAATTCAGGATGAAATTGACAGTATCTCAGCTCAGATTAGGAATCAATGAGTACATGTAAACATAATCACTTTTGCTGTTTTTACTAAAGATGTCCCGATCGATCGGCATCACGTCATTTTCAAAGTATCGGAATCGGCAAAAAAATATCAGACATGCCTTTTTTAATGTATATATATAAATACTTTATTTAAATTGTTTTCTAATTGTATTTAACGTTGCAGAAAAAATGTCTTACACTCATCCAGAGTAGTTTTGGCTTAAAGTAGGGCTATCAAATTTATTGCGTTAACGGCGGTAATTAATTTTTTAAAAATTAATCACGTTAAATAACGCATGCGCTGCACGACCCACTCACACATTGTCGCGTTCAATCTATAAAGATGGCGTTTTACCTATAGATAGCGCTAAAAGGCAGCGTATAATGAGTAGAGAGAATTTTGACAGCCTTTGGAGCCATTTTTTATGTGGTTAAAGCCTTACAATACCTCTCTCAGCAATTAAAAATAACGTGGGAGGCAATGTGGGGAAGAAAGGTAGTAGTTGATCATTTTCTTAACACCCTATGTTCTTTCCCAACGCAGAGAAGATATATCAATTGGTGCCCCTACGCACAGTCATGGTTGCATTTCCCATCATGCATTTGGGCAATAGTTAAATGGCTACAGTATCATTTACTGAAAGCTCAACAAATACACTAGATGGCAATATTTAGTCACAATATACAAAGTCACATTTATCCTTTAAGAATTACAAGTCTTTCTATCCGTGGATCCCTCTCACAGAAAGAATGTTAGTAATGTAAATGCCATCTTGAGGATTTATTGTCATAATAAACAAATACAGTACTTCAGTACTGTATGTTGAATGTATATATTCATCCGAGTTTCATTCATTTTTTTCTTAATGCATTGCCAAAATGTATATGATCGGGAAAAATTATCGGGAATGATTGGAATTGTATCGGGAGCAACAACAAAAAAAAAGCAATCGGAACGGGAAATATCGGGTTCGGCAGATACTCAAACTAAAACGATCGGTAACGGATCGGGAGCAAAAAAACATGAACGGAACAACCCTAGTCATCTTATATTCGCGGTCTAAACATTACATCCATTCACGACGCTAGATGGCGCCAGATATCATTGAAGCGATGTTCTGTCAGGACAGATTTAACCAGTTTGCATTATTTTATTGCAATGTTTTTCCTTATTCAGATTTGTTTCAAGACTACAGTTACAGTTAGATTTCACTTTGATGGTGAATGCAGTTATTGCAATTTTGTTTTTTTATCACAATAGATTGGTTTATTTACATTTCAAAAACCAGAAGCCATTCATTTACGAATGTGATTGCACTTTAGTTTACATATTTAAATGTTCAGGTATTAAGATTTGAATGAGGCAAAATAACATGCTTTTTCTCTCAAATATATTGTTATAATCATGTTTCAGATGTACTGTAATTATTTTCTGTATCAAAATTAAGTTGGTGTTCAAAAAGTCTTTTTTTCAAAAATGAGTCTTGAAAAAAAGAGGGGGTCGTTTTATAATCAGGGCCATCTTATATTCGGGCCAATACGGTAATTCGCTGCCACAAATGGCGATAAGACGTTCAATACATCTGCCACTTCGAATGGACAGAACGTCTATTGCAGTCGATGACATTGAACCGTGAAGGCTGATAAAAGCGGAGAGTCCAAAGGTGAGAGAGTTTGCCCATAAAAGCAGAAAATTCCACCCCGTTGCCGTAAAGATTACGGAGATTCAGCGACGTGACCTCAAGATAGCGACATTGCGCAAGTGGGAAAGTTGACGAAAGAGAGATTCCGGTGCTAAATTTAGCAATTGCGAGCACTCGATTGTTACTAAAGAAGAAGGAAGAAAGAGAAGCACCCTTCCTGTTGTGTTTGGTGACGGGAATCTTGTCTCCTCCGGGCTTCAGGTTGTACGACTTGACCACGCCCATTTCCTCCTGCAACACCTGCCACCCAAAACAAACAAACATGTTTCAAGTTACCGCCTTGTGTCTCATTCTGTTTAGCCCAGGCATGTGTTGAGAAAATTTGTGGTAGTTAGTGAAAACAAAATGCTTAGGTTAAAAACTCCCAAAAGATGTCCAATCCCTTTGAACTGAGAAGGGTGAGCAACGATCAGCCAGAGAGTTAACCCTCCGGTGCATAGGGGTCACTACAGTGGGCAGCTACTAAAACATACCTCTTTAATCCATTGGTTTGTATGGTTTTACTGCATAGCAACCTCTAGAGTGCTCTTAGCTGCTATACTCTTTTGAGGTCAATTCAGTGATCAGTTGGTGTTACTGCAGGTAAATCAGGACTGCAGCTATTTAGAAGTCGATTCATCGATGAACTAGTTCGAATAATCGAGTAATGCGATAAGGAACAAAAAATTTAAATACCTGTGCTGAGCCTCAAACGGTATAAAAAAATAAATGAGTGTCTATGTACAACAAAAGACCAATTGGCTAACTTACGCAGCAAAAGTCCGC
Organism: Corythoichthys intestinalis; assembly: GCF_030265065.1. Classification (NCBI taxonomy): domain Eukaryota; kingdom Metazoa; phylum Chordata; class Actinopteri; order Syngnathiformes; family Syngnathidae; genus Corythoichthys; species Corythoichthys intestinalis. Next base: position 52,924,586 of record NC_080404.1, on the reverse strand, counting down.
TAGCTTAAATGCTATAAAATGCTAATGTTTTATGTTTTTTTCCACTGCTCTTAACAAATGGTTCAGACACATATTCCCCACAAAAAAAAATACGGCTAAATATACCTATAAACTAAATTAAGAATGCATTAAAAAAACATTAGCTCAAACAAAAACTTAGCTTATGTTGTTCTTAACTGGGAGCAGCTGGATTTAGCCATATTCACTGATGCCTTTAGTAGGCTGTGTATCCAACCAAATCTATAAAACTAAATGCAAACACTTTCAAAACAAACCATTACAAGTCCACTCTAATTAAATGAATATTCCAAGCAGCAAAATTTGTTTCAAAGCTTTTTTTCTAATCAAATTACTAGAGTTAATCAATTAATCGTTTCTGCACTAGAATAGTTTCTTCATTGGCTCACTAGACATCCAGTTCATTTTGATCTAGGACTGCAGCAATCGATTATTTTAGTAGTCGATTCATCGATGAACTAGTTAGTTTGAATAATTGAGTAATCGGATGAGGAACATAAAAAATTAAAATACATGAGCTGAGCCTCAAACGGTATAAAAAAATGAGTATTTACGAGCAACATAAGAACAATTGAACATTTTCGGTGTTCATTCCCCTGGTGCGTCCCCGGCGACGAGCACTCCTGCCGAAACTTGCTCGCCGCCGGGGGCTGGCGGATCGGTGAAGGCAATCAACCCCGCCGCCCTGTGTGACATTGAGTCGGGGTAGTTTTGTGTGTTTTTTTTTTTTTTTTTTTTTTTTTTTTGGTGTGTTCGAAAGGCGAGGGAGAGATTTGGAAGAGCCGCTTGGTTCGGATTAGCATGTCGCCGAGCTCTCATCCTTCTTTTTTGTTTATGCTCTTTCCTCAGTCTCCGAGACCCTGGCAGGGAAATAACAAGAGCCGGACTAACTCTGGTAGCATAAACTACCTTTCACGAGGTTTAAGAAGTCAGCAGTTTTGACCATTGTGCAATAATTTAGCCCTGTCGTACTGAATAAATGCATTTTTAATATTTCATATTCCATTTAGTATAAGACTTATTTGTCATGACTAGACATGTGCCGGTTACCGGTTTCAAGGTTTCTTGAATTTATAGACATCTCAAATCATGGTAACTGAAATATGCGAAATGAATACATTTAAAACGTTGTACAACAGTATTTTTACACGTGTGAGTAGCTTCATTAGCACAAACACAACAGAATGTGAGGAAGCCATATCCATGAAGACCATGAAAAATAAAACATTTTCCTTTCAAATTCAAAATACAAACTAACTAAAAACTAACAAAGACGAATGTTAGCCTAGTCTTATCTGGGAGAGCAACTTCATCGAGGTTATAAATCTCTTGGTCACTGAGAAACAAGCTTGTATGAAGGGAAAAAGAATAGCATCAAAGATCGCTAATTGCGACAGATGATCGTGACTTAACCAAAAATGCACGTTTGCTGGAAAAGGACAGGTCTCACTCCCAATGTTTTTTAGATGAAATTTTTACACAATATTTACATTTTAACTTGTTAACTTTATGTCTTTTTAACACAAAGGCATGGCATGTGGACTAGAGTTGACACAGTGACTGAAAATGGCCAAACTTCACTTGAGCTTTTTGCCACCTCAAAAAAAAAAAAAAGTTGTGCAGTAAATAGTTTTTAATTTTATTTAGAAGTGTTTTTTCCTTTTTTTTTATTTTTTTATTTTTTATAGCAAATATTTTTATTCTTGCTCAAATCTTGAGCAACCGCAGCTGTGCCTGTTGGTAGTTGGTAGTATAAGTTCTATTCATTTTAATTTTATTTAAAATGTTATTCTTTTGTTTAGTTATTTATCTAATCTAACATTATATTCATGTTACAATTTGCAAAGTTCTGAAAAAAAATTTTAAATCCGAGATTTTTTTTTTTTAACCCATACATCTCAAAATAACACATTTTGGAGCTATAATTGCAATACCGTGGTACCGTGAAACCGCGGTATTTTTGCCCAAGGTTATCGTATCGTCAAAATCTCATACCAGCACATGCCTAGTCATGACCACACCATTTATATAGCAATCGGGGGAAAAAATACTTAGATACAAAGAATATCCTGTAAAAATACTGGAGTAGAGAGGTATTAAAAAAAATGACATTTTGTGTTGCAAATGAAGTCTGCTCTAGTCATCAGTCTCGTGTTTATTGTCTCTGTTGCCTTTTTCTCTTTCCGAATCTTCGTCCTCCTCCAAATACGACTCAAAAATATATGGCTGTATGTCACATACTTCCTCTGGATCGACAATATCGTTTGAAAAATCCACACTTGAACCCGAATCGCTGAAAAACACTTTCTCCTCCATTGGGCTCAATGCTAAATCCACTGAAATGGAGGCGCCAGAGTGCTATAATGACAGGAGGAGCTAAACGGCAGATTTCAAGACTCATTTCTCGTCATCGGCGCTTTGCCAAATTGTTGTATATAGTCAAATCGTCTCAAAATATGATTTTAATTGCAATAATAATTCTATTTAAGATTTTTTGGGCATGTCACATGCACTTTAGGTTTGCCTATGACCATTTGGATGATACAGAGGAGTCATGGGAGCAAGTTTTGTGGTCAGATGAGTGTAAAATAGAACTTTTTGGTCATAATTCCACTAACCGTGTTTGGATGGAAGAAGAATGATGAGTACTATCTCAAGAACAACATCCCTACTGTGAAGCATGTGGGTGGTAACATCATGCTTTGGGGTTGTTTTTCTGGGCATGGGACAGGAACGAGTGCACCGGATTAAAGAGAGGATGACTGGGGCCCTGTATTGTGAGATTTTGGGGAACAACCTCCTTCCTTCAGTCAGAGCATTGAAGATGGGTCGTGCCTGGGTCTTCCAACATGCCAATGACCCGAAGCACACAGCCAAGAAAACCAAGGAGTGGCTCTGTGGGAAGCATAACAAGGTTCTAGCATGGCCTACGACCCCTAGCAAAAAGTATGGAATCACCAGTCTTGGATGAGCACTGACTCAGACATTTTATCATCACCTTGTCTAATGTAGATTCTTGACTCTTGACAAGGTGATGATGCTGGAACTTTGGTTTGGTGCTGTTCCAGTGAGATTTACAAAGATGACTGCCTTAAGAAAACATCAAAATTCCCTCAGTCCTTGATGATATGGGGCTGCATGTCAGGCAAAGGCACTGGGGGCACGTTTACATTGAAATTTTAGACAGATTTCTTATCCCTTCAATTGAAAATATGTCATTTTCCAAGATGACAATGCATACTGCCACAGAGCTAAAACTGTTAAAGCATGCCTTGGAGAAAGACTCATCCAGTCAATGTCATGGCCAGCAAATAGCCCAGATCTCAACCCTATTAAAAACCTGTGGTGGAAATTGGAAAAAAAAAAAAAGGTCCACAGCAAAGCTCCGACCTGCAAGGATGATCTGGCACAACTGCAATCAAAGAGAGTTGGCACGAAATTGATGAAGAATACTCATCAAGTACATGCCTCAAAGACTGCAAGCTGTCATAAAAGCCAGAGGTGGTGCTACTAAATACTACACATGTGTTTTGATTGTTATTTCTTTGTTTGTTTCTCATGATTCCATATTTTTTTCCTCAGAATGGAGTGATTCCATATATAGCTCCCTGCACTTGCTCTATAAAAGTAACATTTACTGACCGCCACAATGTTTTTTTTATTCATTTCTGAATGCTAAAGAGTTGCATTTTTGAACGAATTCATGATTTTTTTCAAGATTTTTATCTGAGTTTGTTCTACATGATAAAATGTCAGAGTGAGTGCTCGTCCGAGACTTTTGATTCCATACTTTATGCTAGGGGTTGTAGTCGGTCTCCAGACCTAAACCCAATGGAAAACCTTTGGAGGAAGCTCAAACTCTGTGTTTCTCAGCGACAGCCCAGAAACCTGACTTATAGGGGTTATAACCTGACTTATCCCTCCTGCAGTGTGTGCAAACCTGGTGAAAAACTAAAGAAAACGTCTGAGTTCCGTAATTGCAAACAAAGGCTACTGTACCAAATATTAACATTCGTTTTGTCAGGTGTTCAAACACTTATTTGCAGCTGTATCACACAAATAAATCGTTAATAAAAATAATACACTGTGATTTCTGGATTTTCCTTTTGAGATTATCTCTCTCAGAGTGGACTACAATGAAAATTTCAGACCCCTCCATGATTTCTAAGGCTAGGTTCATACTGCAGGTCTTCAGATCCGATTTTTTTGGCGTGCCCGTTCAGACTGAGTTGGTCCATTGATCCCGTTCAAGTATCACGCATGCGCGCTCTTTCGAAGTCCGAGATGCGCTCAGCCAAGTGACCGGCATGCGCAGAAGCATCAAAACAAATTACACATGCTAGCTGTATGTCATTCCAGGGTGATCATATTTAGATTTCCAAAAAAAAGACACAAATAACACATTAATAATCCCCGTTTAGTCTTATAGTAAAAGTTTATATGGACTGCATACACGCACACACATACAGTGCCTTGCAAAAGTATTCGGCCCCCTTGAATCTTGCAACCTTTCGCCACATTTCAGGCTTCAAACATAAAGATATGAAATTTAATTTTTTTGTCAAGAATGAACAACAAGTGAGACACAATCGTGAAGTGGAACAACATTTATTGGATAATTTAAACTTTTTTAACAAATGAAAAACTGAAAAGTGGGGCGTGCAATAATATTCGGCCCCTTTTACTAAGAGTGGCAAGAAGAAAGCCATTTCTCAAAGATATCCATTAAAAGTCTCGTTTAAAGTTTGCCACAAGCCACCTGGGAGACACACCAAACATGTGGAAGAAGGTGCTCTGGTCAGATGAAACCAAAATGGAACTTTTTGGCCACAATGCAAAACGATATGTTTGGCGTAAAAGCAACACAGCTCATCACCCTGAACACACCATCCCCACTGTCAAACATGGTGGTGGCAGCATCATGGTTTGGACCTGCTTTTCTTCAGCAGGGACAGGGAAGATGGTTAAAATTGACGGGAAGATGGATGCAGCCAATTACAGGAACACTCTGGAAGACAACCTGTTGGTATCTGCACAAGACCTGAGACTGGGACGGAGATTTATCTTCCAACAGGATAATGATCCAAAACATAAAGCCAAATCTACAATGGAATGGTTAAAAAATAAACGTATCCAGGTGTTAGAATGGCCAAGTCAAAGTCCAGACTTGAATCCAATGGAGAATCTGTGGAAAGAGCTGAAGACTGCTGTTCACTAACACTCTCCATCCAACCTCACTGAGCTCGAGCTGTTTTGCAAGGAAGAATGGGCAAGAATGTCAGTCTCTCGATGTGCAAAACTGATAGAAACATACCCCAAGCGACTTGCAGCTGTAATTGGAGCAAAAGGTGGCGCTACAAAGTATTAACGCAAGGGGGCCGAATAATATTGCACGCCCCACTTTTCAGTTTTTTATTTGTTAAAAAAGTTTAAATTATCCAATAAATTTTGTTCCACTTCACGATTGTGTCCCACTTGTTGTTGATTCTTGACAAAAAATTAAAATTTTATATTTTTATGTTTGAAGCCTGAAATGTGGCGAAAGGTTGCAAGGTTCAAGGGGGCCGAATACTTTTGCAAGGCACTGTAAGCCTTGACGTGTGTGCGTCAGTTTACCCAAACTTGGCCATGTAAGCAATCGTGAAAAATTGCTCATTCGGCGCACAGAATGAAAATCGTAAATTGTCAGGCTTATCCTTTTCCTCATTTTATTTTTTTATGACTGTGGTCAATCCCGTTTCGTGCCTAAAAGCAGAGGTCAAGCTAGAAGCTAATGCACAGCTACATCGCTGCCGTCGTTTTTTTTTTTTTAAACTTTGTTAACAATAAATACAAATATACAAACATAGGGTGAGACAATCCACACATCGCTGCCGTCGTTTTTTTTGGGTTTGTTTTTAAAACTTTGTTAACAATAAATACAAATATACAAACATAGGGTGAGACAATCCACACATCGCTGCCGTCCTTCCTGCCGCTTTCGCTATTTTCTGACGGCATTGCGTCATAAATACCAGACATAAATAATCCCCGTTTAGGCTTATATTCAAAATGTATATGGATCGATCGCGTGTTCAAGGCAAGCTAGGTGCTAACACACAGCTGCACTGCTACCGTAGCGTGCCATCCTCTTGCTCTTTGGTGATGTAATTGCTGCATGAATTCCGATTTGGGAGACTTGCCAGGTCAGACCGCGAGTGACGTTCTTGAAAAAAAATGTGGCCCAGATCAGATTTAAACCACATACGAAAGTGACCCAGATCGGATTTGAAATGGTCCACTTCTATGCGACTCTTCCCGTTCAGACCGTCAAGTTCACTTAAGTCGGAAAAACACGAAAAAATCGGATTTGTGCATTAAGACCTGTAGTATGAACGTAGCCTAAGCGGAAGAACTTGCAAAATAGTAGGGTGTTCAATTACTCATTTTTTCTTCATGGTATATGATATATTTGTGTCCAATATACAGAAATTTATGATTAACATTGTGCGCTAGTAGCGTTCTGCTTAATGATTGGCTCAAGACAAGAAAACTGAAAGTGCATTTATTTTGGTCTTGCTGTGCCAGCAAGATTGGAAAAATTTCCCAAACCCTTACAAACTGACGGAACCCGTTTCTCTTGAACTTTTCAAAATACCGCAAATGACTCTGCGGCATCCTACTACCTTAAGTCGAAATGGCGTTGTCCTTGATGATCCATCATGTAATTCCTGTTTTATTGGATGTTTGTAAATGCTGTAACTTTGTTTAAAGTGAACAAACAAGGCAAATAAAAACATGGCGTTAAGTGAGTTAACTCATTGGATGCTATAGACTTCCAATCCGTTTAGACGTCAGTCGCCTTCAATGGCAGTGATTCAAAACTGAAAGTGCATTCCTAGCCTGCTTCCAGCGGAGTCCGATAGGCCTAAAAATAGCTGACTTTTAAATGTTTAGAATATGCTGAACATGAAATACTCTGATCTCATGGTACGATGACTAAATTCACTTTAGAAAGTGACTTTGGAAAGTAAGTCACGCCCAAGTAAAGGCAGCATCATTATGTGAACGCCTGAAGCGAGGGTGTGAGAGTGTGTGGCTAACTAGCAAGCAGGAAGTGGCCGCAGCCCAAACTTGAACTCCGTGACACAATCGGAATTCAAGTTAACTCCTTGGCTGCCGTTTACGTTGACTAGCCTGGAAACCAAGTCTGACTTTGGCCACGTAAAAGACCCTGAACATGGCACGTCCGTCTGGTTTTCTGTTGTTGTGGGGATGCTTTGCAAAGCAAGATAATATTCCTGTTATATACAAGTAGTACCTCTACATCAGTGTTGTTTACGTCAATGATGATGATCACGAAAAAAAAAAAAAAATCAACAAACACTTTTTTCATAACGATGACGCGATGATAACAAGCTAAAAATTTGTTTTGGGAGCATAAAGCATCACGAGATGAATGCCAGTTTTCGTCTGACGAGAACGAGACGAAAATAAACAATAGTTTCTGTCACATTCACAATGTGTGACATTTAATATGTAGTTAGACTGCATCCTAGCAGTGTCTGGTTGTGTCACTCATGTGACGTGCTGCGCTTGCCCCTCCCCGAGGAGGTAAGCTTTGCTTTCTTATCTTGGGTAGAGAGAATATGAAATGTTGCTTTAGCCTTTAAGGTCTGTGCTGAGTGATCATCAAACGCTAAATGGAACTCGTAGTGTTAGCATAGCATTCACATTAGGCTAATGCTAACGGCGAGCATCCTCTAAAACTCTCGGACAACTTTTTTTTAAATACGGGTCGTGGTGTCCAGGTGGTTATAACTAGTTATATGAAATAACTTAGAAACTTTAATTTCCCAAGAAATTACCATGGGGCTTTGCTGTGGTTGACATCCAGTGGGGCAAATAAGTATTTAGTCAACCACTAATTGTGCAAGTTCTCCCACTTGAAAATATTAGAGAGGCCTGTAATTGTCAACATGGGTAAACCTCAACCATGCCAGACAGAATGTGGGGGGGAAAAAAAACAGAAAATCACATTGTTTGATTTTTGAAGAATTTACTTGCAAATCATGGTGGATTTGCAAATAATCCACCCCGTGGCATCAAAATGATAACAAGAACGGTGAGCAAAAGTCCCAGAACCACACAGCGGGGACCTAGTGAATGACCTACAGAGAGCTGGGACCACAGTAACAAAGGTTTCTAACAGTAACACAATGCGCCACCAGGGACTCAAATCCTGCACTGCCTGACGTGTCCCCCTGCTGAAGAAAGTACACGTCTAGGCCCGTCTGCGGTTTGCGAGAGAGCATTTGGATGATCCAGAAGAGGACTGGGAGAATGTGTTATGGTCAGATAAAACCAAAATAGAACTTTTTGGTAGAAACAGAGGTTCTCGTGTTTGGAGTAGAAAGAATACTGAATTGCATCCGAAGAACACCATACCCACTGTGAAGCATGGGGGTGGAAACATCATGCTTTGGGGCTGTTTTTCTGCAAAGGGGCCAGGAAGACTGATATGTGTAAAGGAAAGAATGAACGGGGCCATGTATCGAGAGCTTTTGAGTGAAAATCTCCAATCAGCCAGGGCATTGAAGATGAGACGTGGCTGGGTCTTTCAGCATGACAATGATCCCAAGCACACAGCCAGGGCAACAAAGGAGTGCCTTCGTAAGAAGCATTTTTAAGTCCAGGAGTGGCCTAGCCAGTCTCCAGATCTCAACCCCATAGAAAATCTGTGGAGGGAGTTGAAAGTCCGTGTTGCCCAACGACAGCCCCAAAACATCACTGCTCTAGAGGAGATCTGCATGGAGGAATGGGCCAAAATACCAGCAACAGTGTGTGAAAAGCTTGTGAAGAGTTACCGAAAACGTTTGGCCTCCGTTATTGCCAAGAAAGAGTGCATAAGAAAGTATTGAGATGAACTTTTGGTATTGACCAAATACTTATTTTCCACCACGATTTGCAAATAAATTCTTTAAAAATCAAACAATGTGATTTTCTGTTTTTTTTTCCCACACATTCTGTCTCTCATGGTTGAGGTTTACCCATGTTGACAATTATAGGGCTCTCTAATATTTTCAAGTGGGAGAACTTGCACAATTAGTGGTTGACTAAATACTAATTTGCCCCACTGTAGATCTATCAAATCACTTCCTGTTGATTTGGGGGACATGTTCTGTTGATATCATGTTACTTCCTGTTGATTTGGGGAAATTCTGGGACACGTCCTGTTGATATCAGGTCACTTCCTATTTCTTTGGGGACATTTCAGGCACACGTCCGGTTGCATGGCTGTCAATGGCATGGACTTGCATGGGTGCCAGTTGAAGCCCATGTACACAGATGCCAATGAGGACTATCCACGTCCTTGCCATTGACAGCCATGTATGTTGATTCTATTGATGCCAATGTACCTGGATTCCATTGACGCATGTGTAAGTCAGTGCCATTGACGGCCATGTGCGTCCAAATTTCCCATTCATTTTTAATGGGAAAAAAACCTGTGTCCCCAAACCAACAGGAAATGACCAGATATCAATAGGACGTGTCCCCGAAATGTCCCAGAATCAACCTGGGCGGGTCTAGGATCTGTATTTCCCACAGTTAAGCCCCATAGTAATTTCTCCAGAAAAAAATAATGCACTGTTTTAATGCCAAGTGTGTATTATCGCCAAGTTGGCGTTCGAAAAGAAAAACAATGCATCAGGGAACGCCCTTTTTTGTTCCAGCAATAACGGTTCTGACATTATAACCAGAATTGTTGATGAAGCGCTAGCTTAGAAAGCCTATGGATAACATGCTGGCAGGGTCAAAAATCATTGGGGTTTGGTATGTTTCGAGATTTTTTTTTGTGGGCGGGGCCAAGGTAGCTGATGAAGAAAAACTAATTAGAATCTTAATTTCATTATTAGGTTAAACAAGAACAATTTCATAACATATTGGCTGCCATTGACACCAAAAGACGTCCAATACATTTGAACGTTCGTTCATTCGCTGCCACCCTTCCGCTTTAAATGATTGGACATGTCATTTAATGAGGGGAAAAGTCCACATGACCGGACACCTATACGTGCAAACTAATTGAATGGACTAAAAGGCAGTTTGAAGACATTGGCTGTGGACCTGGAATGTGAGGTAAAAGTCCTCCTCCACGTTCCCGTCGTAGTCAAGCAGCTCCTCTAAACCGTGAGCCAGCTCCTGTTCATAACACAAACACATGATTTATTTGGAGTCCAAGTAAAAAGCTGCTCTTGTTGCACCTCTCTTACACAACTACTGGCACACTTTTAGCACACAAACCCTCTCGCTAATGGCTGACCTTTTGCAAGGACTGTGTTCTTTGCCTCCAGCTAACTTTAACACAAAGACTCAAGCAAAAGAGAGCGAGAGCGCACTTGCACTCCGTACACAAAAGCGCCAGTGTGCCGTCTGACCAATTTGACTTTGTCTCCCTCTGGCGGAAGCTCGGAGAGGTGCGGCATGCGTCAGCTTAGGTCGCTTGTCACCACAAGAGGTCAGTCTCGGGTTCATAACGGTGTCATATTTCGCTAGAATGTCATGTTATGTAAAATTCACATTTTAAGTAAAATATTTGGATGTTGGTTGTCGTTTTTTCCGTTTAATTAAAAAAAAAAAACACACAAATTAATAGAAATGAACTAAATACAAATGTTAAAATACGAACCAATCAATTCATAAAATATAGTAAAAATAAACATCCTGAAAATGTATTGTGTGAATGTATTGCACACATTTTTTAATGATTTAAAATGCAAAATTGCGTTTTTTTTTTGTTTTTTTTTACCATAAATGTATTGTGTGTCAATAAATCAATACATAAAAAAATTAAAAATACATTCATATGACAGCAAAGACTCAGGTGACTTAAGGTGCCGCTTTTAGACCCCCAATTTGTTCAAATTTTAAACATTGTACTATATGCATGTGTGATACATCATTGGAAAGCTTAAAATCTCGATTTTCTGGGGGAAGAAAATTTTTGAACTGGAGGGTGTTTTTAACCCCTAATCCCGAACTCGAGGTCAGAGCATGAGAGAGCACAATTAAAGACGCCATGATTTTATAAGATATTATTGTGTACTTGCCTTTTTTCAACCCAAAAACTCAATGTAACATGTCTCACCGAGTGTCAGGACACAGCTGTGAATAGCCACTGCCAGACTTTTAGGGGATTTTATGGGTGAAACATGGTCATATAACAAGGGTCGCAATACAGAAATTGCAGACATCAAGTAGTGGTCGAGATTTTCTTTTTCAAATATTTACCCTTTAAAATGCCCCCCCCCCCCCCCCCGCCCCCAATTTTCTTTGCTTGGATCGATTATCATCTAAAATATCGGGGAAAATGCAACATTGACAAAAAAAAAATACAATTAAGCAATAGTTATGAGGTAGATATCTGTGACCTATTTACAGACACCATTTTTCTCATTGTGATGTAATTTGTTTAAGTTTAAAATATGCCAGTGAATCATTTTAGTCTTTTTTTTAACCAAACATTAGACATCAATTAGTGATTCTAAGCTAAAAATGATAGACATTTCAAATAACAAATATAATTCTTTTTATGGCTGGATTGAAAATTAAGCGGTTGCGCGGTGTCTGTAAACGGGGGTCACCAGGGTAAAACGGAAAAATTAAAAATACTTTCTTCATAATTCTTAATGCCTCATGAACCTGCTTTGGCAGCATACAGACATATTGTTGTATTTCAAATAATAAATATAATTCTTTTTATGGCTGGATTGAAACAAAAGTGGTTGCGCGGTGTCTGTAAACTGGGGTCTCCAGGGTAAAACAGAAAAATTAAAGATATTTTCTTAATAATTCTTAATGCCCCATGAACCTGCTTAGGCAGCATACAGACATATTGTTCTATTTCAAATAATGAATATAATTCTTTTTATGGCTGGATTGACACAAAAGCGGTTGCGCAGTGTCTTTAAACGGGGGTCTCCAGGGTAAAACGGAAAAATTAAAAATATTTTCTTAATAATTCGTAATGCCTCGTGAACCTGCTTTGGCGGCATACAGACATATTGTTCTATTTCAAATAATAAATATAATCATGGCTGGATTGAAACAAAAGCGGTTGCGCGGTGTCTGTAAACTGGGGTCTCCAGGGTAAAACGGAAAAATTAAAAACAGTTTCTTAATAGTTCTTAATGCCCCATGAAACTGCTATGGCAGCATACAGACATATTGTTCTATTTCAAATAATAAATATAATTCTTTTTATGGCTGGATTGAAACAAAAGTGGTTGCGCGGTGTCTGTATAGGGGGGTCTTCAGGGTAAAACGGACAAACTAAAAATAGTTTGGGGGCTTAATGCCCCATGAAACTGCTATGGCAGCATACAGACATATTGTTCTATCAAACTCAACAGTTCTTTTGGCTTAAAATACACCAGTTTATTTTAAAGAGAGGTGCAAGAGCAGAAACTGCGTTTTCTGTGTTTTCCACCATATAATAGAATAAAAACTAATTAAAAATGACGTGACCTACCGGCATGATCTGCTGCAGGTCGTCCAAGGTAGCTGTCGCCATCCCGACCAGGGCGTTCTGGTCACATGGCGCGGTGGGCGGAGTCAGTAGCTTCCTGCATTTTACATGCAAACTAATCAGGGGTTGGTCGTAACGCGTTACATGTACTAGAGTAACTTTTTTGGGAAAATGTATTTCTAAGAGCAGTTTTACTAAGCCATAAGTTTTTACTTTTACTTGAGTAGATTTGTGAAGAAAAAAACCCTACTCGTAGTCCGCTACTTTGGGCAACACAAAAGTCGTTACATTTTTCCTCTTTATTCTACGTATTAATTTTTAAATATTTTTTGGCTAGCAATGCCATTGCCAAGAGTAGTGCTACTAATTTCACCATTGAAAAATAGCAACAACAATAATCACATGACTCCATTACACCAATCAGACGCAAGCTTGCCATTCTATGATCAGGCCAGTCTGTTCAATCCCGTGGTGCCTTTAAAGCACCGTAAAAAATGAAGTATTTCACATAGAGCGATGCCCTCAACATTACTCGAAAGCGCGGATTTAAATGTCTCTCCCAGTTTTTATTTGGCAATGATTGACCACAGAAAACCGGAGATATGATCCTTTTAATCGCATTATAGAAACTATGAAGGAACTACAGTATTCACTATTTAAACTAGGAACTATTTTCTCCACTAGAGGGCAGAGCACTCATGCTCTTTGGACGAACAATGCTTCATTTATGTCTTTCTTTTTTCTCTCTTGCCGGAATTCAATGTTTTTTTTGTTTGTTTGTTTTTTTGTATTTCATTGGCTTAGTGTGGTTTTTTAATGGGTTATTGTATCATTATAACAACAGTTAATAAAGATAAGTTTGTGCTTAGAGGAAAAAAATGTAGGGATGTCAAACGATTAAAATTTTTAATCGAGTTAATTACAGCTTAAAAATTAATTAATCGTAATTAATCGGAATTCATCTATAAAATATGCCATATTTTTCTGTAAATTATTGTTGAAATGGAAAGATAAAACACAAGATGGATATATACATTCAACATGCGGTACATAAGTACTGTATTTGTTTATTATAACAATAAATCAACAAGATTGCATTAACATTAACATTCTGTTAAAGCGATCCATGGATAGAAAGACTTGTAGTTCTTAAAAGATAAATGTTAGTACAAGTTATAAAAAATTTTATATTAAAACAAGGGCTGTCAAACGATTAAAAATTTTAATTGAGTTAATTACAGCTTAAAAATTAATTAATCGTAATTAATCGCAATTCAAACCATCTATAAAATATGCCATATTTTTCTGTAAATTATTGTTGGAATGGAAAGATAAGTCACAAGACGGATATATACATTCAACATACGGTATATAAGGACTGTATTTGTTTATTATAACAATAAATCAACAAGATGGCATTAACATTTTTAACATTCTGTTAAAGCGATCCATGGATAGAGGGACTTGTAGTTCTTAAAAGAAAAATGTTAGTACAAGTTATAGAAATTTTATGATAAAACCCCTCTTAATGTTTTCGTTTTAATAAAATTTGTAAAATTTTCAATCAAAAAATAAAATAGCAGCCCGCCATTGTTGATGTCAATAATTACTTACACAATGCTCATGGGTGCTGAAGCCTATAAAATCAGTCACACCCAAGCGCCAGCAGAGGGCAGCAAAACTCCATAAAACACAAGAAGTGAGCGTTTCACTGTACTGTCATTTAAATCTGTCTGACCGGGGCATCTGCGTTAATTGCGTCAAATATTTTAACGTGATTAATTTAAAAAATTAATTAACGCCCGTTAACCCGATAATTTTGACAACCCTAATTAAAACCCCTCTTAATGTTTTTGTTTTGATAACATTTGTAAAATTTTCAATGAAAAAATAAACTAGTAGCCCGCCATTGTTGATGTCAATAATTACACATTGCTCATGGGTGCTTAAGCCCATAAAATCAGTCGCACCCAAGCGCCAGCAGAGGGGGACAAAACTCCAAAAAACACAAGTAACAAGTTGGCATTGCAGCATGTGCGTTAATTGCGTCAAATATTTAATTAATTTTAAAAAATTAATTACCGCCCGTTAACGTGATAATTTTGACAGCCCTAAAAAAAAATACCATTGTTTAAATAAATAAAAATAAGCAGTTACTCACAATGTTACTCAATACTTGAGTACTCTTTTCGCTGGATACTTTTTTTACTTGTACTTGCGTACATTTTTTTGGATCACTACTTTTACTTATGTAATATTTAGGGCTGTCATACGATTAAAATTTTAATCGAGTTAATTACAGCTTAAAAATTAATTAATCGCAATTAATCGCAATTCAAACCATCTATAAAATATGCCATATTTTTCTGTAAATTATATATATATTCTGTAAAATAAATTGTTGGAATGGAAAGATAAGACACAAGATGGATATATACATTCAACATACGGTACATAAGAACTGTAGTGGGCACTCCGAAGCGTCTACTTTTTCCAAAGCTAGACAGCTAGTGAACGACGCCTTAATAATCAGACTTCTTCCTTTTTCATCTGATTTATTAATAAAATGGCCTCAAACCATTGTCCTCTTGAGACCGTCGTAAAACTACAAAAAAAAAAGTACACAAGCATTGCATTAGCAACAACGTTGGCTTAGCACGCTACACAGATTCACTAAACAAAAACAAAAAGCGTCTCATACAAAAAATATAACATTTCGCTTACTAACATAATATGTACATTCTTTACAACAACCATACTTACGGACAAATCTTGTCCAAGGATCATATAAGCACAACATTACAACGTAGGGGTCAGCCCGAGACGTCGTGCAGCCATATTGAACACGTAAGAAAACAATAAACCATGTCGCAAAGCGACCACAAGAGTTCGCTGTTAGCACAAAAAGCCTTGCTGTAAAACTTACCAAAAGGCGGAATACTGTCTGAGCGGGACATGTGCGTTAATTGCGTCAAATATTTTAACGTGATTATTTAAAAAAATTAATTACCGCACGTTAACGCGATAATTTTGACAGCCCTAGTAATATTATTCTAAAGTAACACTTCTCTTACTTGAGTAAAATTTTTTCTGATCATGTTTCCGTGCCATGGACGGCGCTAGACGTCCAATCCTTAACACTAACCTGTAACAGTAGAGTGGGAAGTGGATGTCCAGAGCGATGCTGTTATAAACCGCCAAGCCCATCAGCTGAGCACAAATTAAGGTGTAAAACGTACCCTTGTCGCCATGGCGATCAAATTGCACAGCAAAGACTTAAGTGGACCACGTACACATTTCCCACAATGCCTTCATTCCTTCCACTTTCCCTCAAGCACACGCAATGGGAAAGCTGGCGGGGAGAAGGCAGCTATTAAGTTATGTAACCTTTCTGAGAGCTACCAGATGGCCGACAGCAGCACACGCGTGAGTGCGCGAGCCACGGAACAGTAGAAGATTGCGTGTGAAGGATACGGTCCCGATGAGCTGAAACTCTGAGTAGTTGTTGTCGCACTTCCAGCTGCTGAACCAATGGCAACGAGACTCCTTCATGTACGTGAACATGCCTGCAACACACACACGCGCGCGCACGCTTGTCATCATCATGACAAAAAACAGCTGTTAACAAGGAAACATAGAAGGATGGGAGGGGGTAAAAAAAGAACAAAAAGGAGGACCAAATATGGATACGGGAACGTTAAAAAAAAAAATACAAAAATAGCGCCAAAAGAAGATGTAAAAGCAGAAAAAGCAAACAAAGGATATGGTTAATAAAATGGGAGCAAGGTGGAGCATTTAAGAAGGACAATAATAAAGTCATTTTTATGTCAAAACAACCCCTCTGAAAAGAACTTGAAAATAGAAAACTGAACCTGGCATGAAATGAAGAACCTTCCAAAACCAGTTTGAAAGAAGAAAATAACAGAAGCAGAAAGAAAACAATATTAAAACTACAAATGAACAACAACAAAAACACCAACTACAGGGGCACTCTGAGAGGGAAGTTAAATTTTAATGATCAAGTTATCATGAAATTCCTATGACCTTTGACCTCAAGACGCCAAAATGAATCACCTCTTCTATTTCACACACACTACATCACATCTTCCGTTTCATATTCCAAACATGTCCTAAAACTGTCTGTTCTTCGTTCTTGAATTATCTCAAACGCGAACAAAACTCTTTGACCTTTGACCTCAACACCCCAAACTGAATCACGTATTCCGTTTCATAAAACATCCAGAAAATTTGCTAATAATCCCTATTTGTCCAGGTTATGTTGAACACAAACAAAACTCCGTGACCTTTGACCATTCATTCCTTCATCCATCTTATGAACTGCTTATCCTCACAAGAGTCGTGAGGGTGCTGGAGCCTATCCCAGCAAACAAAGGGCAGGAGCCTGGGTACACCCTGAACTGGTTGCCAGCCAGTCGCAGGCAGACAACCAATCAATTCCGTACACACTCACACCTGTGGACAATTTGGAGTGTTCACCTTTGACCTTATGACCCCAAATTTAATCACCTCTTCCGTTTCATATTCCAAACATATCATAAAAGTGTCCTTTCTTTTTTTTTGAGTTATCTTGAGCGCAAACAAAACTCTTTGACCTTTGACCTCACACCCCGAGCTGAATCACCTCTTCTGTTTCAAAAAAACATCCTGCAAATTTACTAATAATCCCTGTTTGTTCTTTAGTTATCTTGAACACTAAACACAAAACTCTTCTGACCTTTTACCTTTCATTCATTCCTTCATCCATCTTATGAACTGCTTATCCTCACAAGAGTCGTGAGGGTGCTGGAGCCTATCCCAGCAAACAAAGGGCAGGAGCCTGGGTACACCCTGAACTGGTTGCCACCCAGTCACAGGGCATGTAGAGACAACCAATCAATTCCGCACACACTCACACCTATGGACAATTTGGAGTGTTCACCTTTCACCTTATGACCCCAAATTTAATCACCTTTTCCGTTTCATATTCCAAACATATCATAAAAGTGTCCTTTCTTTGTTCTTGAGTTATCTTGAGCACAAACAAAACTCTTTGACCTTTGACCTCAACACCCCAAACTAAATCACCTCTTCCGTTTCAAAAAACATCATGCAAATTTACTAATAATCCCTATTTTTTTCTTCAGTTATCTTGAACGCCAAACATAAAACTCTGACCCTTGACCTTTCATTCATTCCTTCATCCATCTTATGAACTGCTTATCCTCACAAGAGTCGTGAGGGTGCTGGAGCCTATCCCAGAAAACAAAGGGCAGGAGCCTGGGTACACCCTGAACTGGTTGCCAGCCAGTCGCAAGGCATGTAGAGACAACCAATCAATTCCGCACACACTCACACCTACGGACAATTTGGAGTGTTCACCTTTGACCTTATGACCCAAAATTTAATCACCTCTTCCGTTTCATATTCTTAACATATCATAAAAGTGTACTTTCTTTGTTCTTGAGTTATCTTGAACACAAACAAAACTCTTTGACCTTTGACCTCAACACCCCAAACTGAATCCCCTCTTCAAAAAACATCCTGCAAATTTACTAATAATCCCTATTTTTTCTTCAGTTATCTTGAACAGCAAACACAAAACTTTGACCTTTCATTTATTCCTTCATCAATCTTATGAACTGCTTATCCTCACAAGAGTTGCGAGGGTGCTGGAGCCTATACCAGCAAACAACGGGCAAGAGGCAGGGACAAACAACCAATCACTAACACGCTCACACCTACGGGCAATTTGGAGTGTTCACCTTTGACCTTACGACCCCAAATTTAATCACATCTTCCGTTTCATATTCTAAACGTATCCTAAAGTTATCATTTCTTCCTTCTTGAGTTATCTTGAACAGAAACAAACGAATGGAACGCATACTACTTGCGGAGGGCATTAAAATAAAAAAAAAAGAACCTGAAAAAGAATCCAAAAGAACCCAGAAGTGGCACTGACCGTAGTCGTCGCGAAAGATCTGTCTCACGAGCAGCAGAAACCACTCCTTGGTCAGTCCGCCCATGTCTAACCCCGCCTCCCCGACGAAAGTCACACGCAATTTCTTCTTCAGGTCGCAGCGCTTCCGGCTCAACTGCGGGATCGACACGAGTTGAACAATGACGCACATGGAAACGAACCACGACAATTTCTCGACTCACCTCATCCAGCGAGTCGGCTAGGAGTTGCGCCCGTCGCACTTTGATGTTGAGAAAGAGGAGGTTCATGTCCACGCGCTGACGTCTCGAAACTTTACTCACCAGGCTTTGCTGCGGGGTGGCCAAAATGTTAGTGGCAGGATTGCCGAAACTCCAGGCGGCAGTGACGGTGGCGCTCACCCTAGCCCGGCTGATCATCTGTTGCTCCGAGTCCTTCTGGATGATGGCCTTCTTCACCGCCGTGGACAAGATGAAGGGAAACTGACAGAAGGAAAACCTGAAGCGCAAACGACAACATTGGCAAGCATGAACATACTCAGTTCCGAGTTCCGAAACTTTGTAATATAAATAGTCTAGATTAGAAACTGTAGAAGATATTTCATTATCTAGCTATTATTTATTACTACTATTGTTAATATTTATGTGTGCCCTTCAAT
This sequence comes from Corythoichthys intestinalis, assembly GCF_030265065.1. NCBI lineage: Eukaryota > Metazoa > Chordata > Actinopteri > Syngnathiformes > Syngnathidae > Corythoichthys > Corythoichthys intestinalis. The sequence continues at coordinate 52,905,467 of NC_080404.1, read as the reverse complement.
GATGCAACAATATGTATTTATTCGTGTATTGGTTAGGGAGTTACCAGAGTAAGGAAAAGTGGGCCCCTGCCACCATCATTGCTCAAACTGGGCCTGTTTCCTACACAGTTCAGACAGCTGATGGTGTTTGGCGTCGCCATGTGAATCAATTGTTGGGAACACCAAACACTACTCCAGAACTGTCTCTTGATTGTGATGTGTAATTATACCAGAAATGTCTAGCCTACCGGATGTGTCAAAAATACCAGAAATGTCTAGCTTACCGGATGTGTCAAACCCAAACAATCCTGCTGTAATTGTGTCTAATTCAACCAATGCACAAACGGAACCTGAAACGGTATCGGAACCTGTTTCCACAAGTGGAAAATCGGAAGTGACTGTTGAACGTCGTTATCCTGCACGCGACAGGCGACGCCAGATAGATTGGGTTTATCGTGCAAATACAAAATAAAAATTCCCAAGTGTTTCTTCAAACTATGCAGAATTGCACTTTCAAGAGCAATAAATGCATTTAAAAATAAATCAAAATACCTGAGCTTAGCCTTGAATGGTATAAAAAAAAATTGATACATGAAGATCAACGTACAACAAAAGAATAATTGCATAGCATTTACTTGCATAGCAAAAGTCTGCTAGCTTAAATACTATAAAATGCTATTGTTTTTTTTTTTTTTTTTTTTTTTTTTTTTTTTTTAACAAATCACTCAAACATGAATCCTCAAATTCCCTAATCGAGTTACTCGAGTTAATCGTTGCAGCACTGGTATCGGTACTGATACGGCACTAAAATGGCGTCATCGGTACCGGGAGTACTAAGAAACAACGTGCTGATGCTTTGCAATATGTACTTTTTGAGATCTCCCAACTAGACTAATACTCAAGATGGCCACCAGCTACACACGCCGCCGTGAAAAGGAGCGCTTGTTGCCCTTTCCAAAAGGATGATAGACGTCCAATTGTGTGGCGTCCAATCATCCTTCTGCTGTGTATTTCAATGGGTTTACCGCGTAGTCGACATCAATGGCAGCCACTGAGCAAATAGCTGATTCTTTGACATTTATCAATCTTCGGTTTAAGCTAGTTGTGACTTCATGTTTATGTCAATGCATTGGCTTTGATGGGAATGTTGCCCCTACCAACATGGCTGCTCTGAGGCCATGTTGGTTAGGTATCTGCTATGTGTTATGTGTGTTTGCCCGTGTGTCATTTGAGGCGGCGCGAGTCTTTGGGACCTGCTGGAGTTTCCGTAGCTCTGCCAGGTTCGGTACTCCTCCATGAAGTCGATGTGCTCCAAGGTGATGTTGTAGAAGTCGCTGAACGGCATGATGGGAGGAGACGACACGCTATTGGCGGCGTCTGCGAGAGACGATGACACACACCAAGTTGAATTTTTATCGTGATTCGAAGCGGGTAGGCGCACTCACTGAAAAGGCCGAGCACTTTGGCGGCGGACGGGATCCACCAGGAGCACTTGGAGGCGGGCGGGAGCTCCTCGGGCTCGGCGGGAAAAAGTCGAGTGGAGATGAACTGCAGCAGCCGCTCCACCAGCTGACGGAAGCGACGCGTCGACAACCTGATCGGAACGAAAAGGGTCATCATCTTCACCGTCAACGTCACCATCATTGGGATCAACGAGGTATGTTCAGTTGCTGGTTTCAAGGTTTACCTTGGCATGAAAACATCACGGTTTCAAAACCACTAAAATTTTCTGTCATACAGTATTAGCAATTTTTTCATGTCCCAAAAAAATAGCGACAAATCCGTGGCTTTGAGCTGCAGCGCTCATCCCTCCCCCTCTGGTTGTTGCTTTGTCCTGTGTCCGTCGGTGACACAACTCTGTCGCTGTGGCGTAGACACAATGACTGAAGGTGGTGAAACTACACCTGAGCTTTCCCCCTCAAAAAACACAAAGTCGCTAGTATGGGAGTACTTCGGCTACAGTAGAGAAACAGACTGCCACGGCTTAGAGGAGGAAGGACAGCAGGACCTCCAGCATGATTTCACATTTACGTGACCATCATCCGTCACTTTACACAAAATTTAAGGTAAGTTAACGCTATCATGAACCTTTCCCACCAGCTATGAGTTTACTCCAGTGTCTAGCGATGGTAAAACAATTACTATAACGTAAGCTTGTTAATGAGGCAGATAACGTCGCTAGTTAGCATGCCAAGTTGCCTAACTAGTTTTCGCTCTACCATTAGCCTACTTTTTCTTCCACCACTGTAAACATTTTCATAATACAGCCTGTGGTGTTTTTTCTCTCAGGCGACTTTGTGTTGAGACAGGGTGTGTGTGTGGGTGTATGTGCGCGTGTGTAATATGTGTAAATAATGATACGAGTCATACACAAGCGCGCTGTCTCTGCATTAATATTCAACCAATTTATATTAACAGTAGTAGTGGTATGTGTTAAACAATATGGGATCAAATGATTACATGTATAAGTCCAGTTCTATATTACCAAGGATTCTTATTGTAATGTTGAGCAACTTGAGCTGTGGCTGTATTTTTTGTTATTTTGTTCATGTATTTTAACATTATATTCATGTTGATGCTCCAATTTGCAAATATGTTGGGAAAAATAAAAGTATAGTAGAGTAGTAGTTAAAGATGTCCGATCACGTCATTTTCAAAGTATCGGAATCGGCAAAAAAATATCGGACATGCCTTTTTAAAAAATTTTTTTTTATTAAATCGTTTTCTAATTGTATTTAACGTTACAGACAAAATGTCTTACACTCATCCAGAGTCTAGTTTTGGCTTAAAGTAGGGCTATCAAATTCATCACGTTAACGACGGTAAGTAATTTTTTTAAAATTAATCACGTTAAAATATTTACCGTAATTAATGCATGCGCTGCACGACCTACTCACGCATTGTCGCGTTCAATCTATAATGGCGCCGTTTTACCTATATATATAGCTAAAAGGCAGCGTAACATGAGTAGAGTGAATTATGGCAGTCTTTGGAACCTTTTTTTAATTGGCTAAAGCCTTACAATCCCTCTCTCAACATTAGAAATATCATGGGAAGCAATGTGGGGAAGCAAGGTAATAGTTGATCTTTTTCTTAACACCCTATGTTGTTTGCGTTTTGTTTCCCAACGCAGAGAAGATATAGCAATTGGTGCCACTAAGCACAGTCCTGGTTGCACTTCCCATCATGCATTTGGGCAGAACAGTTAAATGGCTACAGTACCATTTACTGAAAGCTCAACAAATACACTAGATGGCAATATTTAGTCACAATATACAAAGTCATAAGTCTTTCTATCTGTGGATCCGTCTCACAGAAAGAATGTTAATAATGTAAATGCCATCTTGAGGATTTATTGTCATAATAAACAAATACAAATACATGTATGTTGAATGTATATATTCGAGTTTTATTCATTTTTTTCTTAATACATTGCCAAAATGTATATGATTGGGAAAAATCGGGAATGATTGGAATTGAATCGGGAGCAAAAAAAGCAATCGGATCGGGAAATATCGGGATCGGCAGATACTCAAACTAAAACGATCGGGAGCGGATCGGGAGCAAAAAAACATGATCGGAACAACCCTAATTTGAGGGCATGTAGTTACATGGCCGTCAATGGCATGGATGTATATTGGCATTAATGGCAGCCAGTGTCCCAGTCAAATATCAATGGGTTTTAATGGAAGGTTTTTGGACAAAAATCACAACCGCCAATAGAGATATGTTTTTTGGGGTTTACCAAAGTTTTTTGCAGGCAGGTCTGGGTTGGAAATCAATACAGGTAAATGGAAGATTTTGTGCCATTTGAAATGAATGGCCAGATTTTTGGCAAATTTCAGTGGAACCATACGTTTTTGGCACTTCCGATTGACATTGGATCACTTTCTATCGGGTCACGTCTTGTTGATTGAAGGTTGAATCCTGTCAAGGCAATTGACATACATGGCCGTCAATGGCATGGACATAAATTGGCATCAATGGCGTGGACGCACATGGTCAATGGCCTCAACTAACCCTAACACAGTTCCTTCCAGTAATCCTAACCCTAGTTATAACCCTCACCAGCTATAACCCTAATTCTAGCTGTGACACACTGTTACGTTAACACTACAGTTCTATTCATATATTTTGGGATCACTTCCTGTTTTGGGGCCATATTGGAGTCACTTCAATGGCGTGAACATACACAGCCGTCATTGGCATGGACGTTATCTTAACACGCTTTTCTGACATATTCGTTGGTATTGTCATCCCAATCCGATTGTAAAGAACGCTTACTTTTTCAGCCAGTGGACGAGAAAGTGATGATCAGCTTCAGACAAGGCGGCCATTTGCCTCAACAGGTGAGCGTATATCACGTACGTGCTGGTGCTGGAATACTGGGGGTTCTGACACATATAGATATGAGCATGTGATAAGTAAAAGGTAAAAAAAAAATGGGGATGATAAAAGTCTCACCTGAACCAGAATGAAGTATGCACGCAGATCGTCTTTAGTCCGAGGTCTGAAATGGCACAAAAATCAAAAGTCCAATAATCTCTTCTCCTAATGAGTTTGTTGCAAGTAAACGTCTGATCCATTTGAAGCGGGAGGGTTGGCAGCGAATGAATGTTCCTTTGATGCCAACCCTCCCGCTTCAAATGGATCGGATGACTAGTGCCATCAATGACAGCCACTGTGAAATAGCAGATGCTTTGACATTGATCAAATCATCTTTTGAAAATCAGTTTAAGACGGTGTTGGAGGCAGTCTTTCAGGTCCTCCGCGTGTTCGTTTTCAATTCAGTTGAGACGGCTAGACTGGATTGCAGAATAAAGACTGGAGGCAAGAGATCATTACTGCGAAGTTTTAATTTCAGAAATTTCTGTTGTATTCAATGACAGAACAAAGCTGTGTAGAGAAATGCACACTGAACAGAGAGCTCGGCGTTGCTTATATGGTGTACTTAAAAGGAAGTGTGTCTGTCTGGTGATTAACTCATCTTGCAAAATAGGTCATGAGCCTTGCTGGTTGGCAGTTAAAAGTCCATGATTATCAGAGGCAAAACTGTCAGCGGTTTTCTGTGAAAAACAACTGTTCATGCTTACAAGCATATCAGAAGATTGCATTAGGCGAGATGTATACTGACTTCAATAGTTATGACGCGTTCGCATCGACTTCCGTCTTTATAACGAATGGGGAAAGGCGGGAATTGACGTACAGTTGTGGTCAAAAGTTTACATACACTTGTGAAGAACATAATGTCATGGCTCTCTTGAGTTTCCAGTTATTTCTACAACTCTGATTTTTCTCCGATAGAGTGATTGGAACAGATACTTCTTTGTCACAAAAAACATTCATGAAGTTTGGTTCTTTTATGACTTTATTATGGGTGAACAGAAAAAAGTGATCAAATCTGCTGGGTCAAAAATATACATACAGCAGCGCTAATATTTGGTAACATGTCCCTTGGCCATTTTGACATCAATTAGGCGCTTTTGGTAGCCATTCACAAGCTTCTGGCAAGCTTCTGGTTGAATCTTTGACCACTCCTCTTGACAGAATTGGTGCAGTTCAATTAAATTTGATGGCTTTCTGACATGGACTTGTTTCTTCAGCATCGTCCACAAGTTCTTTTGAAACACACTTTTGATGTGTGTTTGGGGTCATTGTCCTGTTGGAACACCCAACTGCGCCCAAGACCCAATCTTCGGGCTGATGACGTTAGGTTATCTTGAAGAATTTGAAGGTAATCCTCCTTCTTCATTATCCCATTTACTCTCTGTAAAGCACCAGTTCCATTGGCAGCAAAACAGCCCCACAGCATAATACTACCACCACTGTGCTTGACGGTAGGCATGGTGTACTTAGGGTTAAAGGCCTCACCTCTCCTCCAAACATACTGGGCATTGTGGCCAAACAGCTCGATTTTTGTTTCGTCTGACCACAAAACTTTCCTCCAAAAGGTCTTATCTTTGACCATCTGATCAGCAGCAAACTTCAGTCGAGCCTTAAAGTGCCGCTTTTGGAGCAAGGGCTTCCTTCTTGCACGGCAGCCTCTCAGTCCATGGAGATGCAAAACACGCTAGACCGTGGACACTGATACCTGTGTTCCAGCAGCTTCTAATTCTTGGCAGATCAGCTTTTTGGTGATTCTCGGTTGAACCTTCACCCTCCTGACCAATTTTCTCTCAGCAGCAGGTGATAGCTTGCGTTTTCTTCCTGATCGTGGCAGTGACAAAACAGTGCCATGCACTTTATACTTACAAACAATTGTTTGCACTGTTGCTCTTGGGACCTGCAGCTGCTTTGAAATGGCTCCAAGTGACTTTCCTGACTTGTTCAAGTCAATGATTCGCTTTTTCAGATCCATGTATGTATATTTTTGACCCAGCAGATTTGATCACTTTTTCTGTTAACCCATAATAGAGTCATAAAAGAACCAAACTTCATGAATGTTTTTTGTGACAAAGAAGTATCTGTTCCAATCACTCTATCGGAGAAAAATCAGAGTTGTAGAAATAACTGGAAACTCAAGAGAGCCATGACATTATGTTCTTCACAAGTGTATGTAAACTTTTGAGCACAACTGTATGCCGTAAAGCAGTCAGCACATTTGTAGTTTTTTAGTGTGGCAGGATTCCTGCCACCCTCCTTAAAGTTAATTAGTGCCGGCGAAAGCGATACAGACCCCCTAGAGATATAAAATAGGTGCCATTCAACTAGTTGTCAGTTGACATATCATCACAAAGTTTAGGAAAATATTTTATAAAGTTGTTGCTTTAAAAAATGAAAAATCATGAAATTCTGAAATGAAAATAAGTTCGTCTGCTCACCCTTTCCACTCTCTCAACAGACTGTTGATGATTCCTTTCAGAACAGACTTCTGGATGTCCTGAGGCTGCGTGCACACACACAGAAATTCGTATGAATCACGTGACAGGACACACGTGAATGTGTTCGTCGGACTAACCGTTTGGAGCAGAGCGTCATAGACTGCGTTGACAAACTTGGCGTTGACTCCCGAGTCGTCGATAGTGTCGAAGGAGGCGTTGGCTTCCCGCTAGGGGGAGGAGCTCCGTGGTCAAAACGATGCGAACGCCGACCGAGCGGTCAGCTCTTACCTTGAAAGCGGCGTTGAGCTCCACAAAAGAGTCGAAGGTTGTCAGGTAGAAGTCTCGAACCTCGCGCCAGTCGCCCGACAGCGCCGCCCGCTCCGTCTCCTCGCTGATGACACACATGAATCAAGTGTCGTGCAGCACGTGTGTATACAGTCATGTGAAAAAATTAGGACACCCCATGAAATATTCAGTTGTTTATTAAAAAATGTTCACATATCAATGTTAATCTTGTTTTTCTTTTTCTCTGGAAAAGAAAGTGATTTAATTGCAGGCATTGTTTCACTCACTAAACCAAATACCGTATTGGCCCAAATATAAGACTAGGGATGGGAATTGATAGGATTTTTGCGATTCCGATTCCATTATCGATATTGCTTAACGATTCGATTCTTTATCGATTCTCTTATCGATTCTAATTTGGGGGAAAAGAAGAACAAACGTTTTCATTGGCATCGAGTTTGTTTAATCAGAAGTCACAACCTTACAAACTTCAAAGATCAAAAGAGATCAAAAGAGGCCCAAAGCCTCAATGTTAACTGTGGCAATAAGTGGCAAATACACAAGAATGTGTAACATTTTACTGAAACATTTATCTAATAGAAATAAAAAATATTGATATATATTGGCAGATAGGTTGTTGTTCTGCCTTTGGCAATATGTGTTAAAGCAGGGGTCCCCAAACCTTTTCCTGTGAGGACCACATAACTTTTCCCTTCTCTGATGAGGGGCCGGGGTCAGTTTGTAACAGAAAAAGTGTGACGATTGCAGAAGTGCATAAATGTAAAAAATTACTGTTTTTCAGAAAGCCACAATCAAATAACCCTTTCTGGATTCTTCACGGAATGAAAGTAAATAAAATAAAAATAATAATTAATAATAAAAACACTATTAATTAAATAGATAATAACCAAATAACCCTCTCTGAATTCTTCAAGGAAAAGGCCAGGAAATAACACGATTGAGAAAGAAAAAATTTCAAAATGGCCAGACCAAATGTGGAGGCGGGCCGTATTTGGGCCGCGGGCCGCAGTTTGGGAACTGCTGGGTTAACGTGTATCATTTACCATTACATTGAAATGCATGCCTTTTAGTTTTTGTGGCGCTTACACGCTCAAGTGGGGGCGCCCTTGCGCTTCCTCACGCGAAGAAGAACGCGCTCACGTGAAGAAGAGCGCGCTGACACCCGAAGAAGAAATGCCGCGTCCAAGCGAGTGAGCGAGTTAGTAAGAGAGGGAAACACTTCTACGAGCCTACGTTCTTTGTTAATGTTAATATCTACAGAGGCAACGCCTGTATGTATCATCTTTTGTGTTGTTGTTGTTGTGTTTCTACTCGCGATCGGACACTTAAATCCAGTTGTGTAGTGGTTTGAACGATGTGCTAATGCTAGCGAACGAATGCTAACCATTTGTTATTACTGTTATTAGCAGCTAATCATCGCTGATTTACGTTGATGCAAACCTGTTTGTTATTGGGGACGAAATTGATTTGTTTCATTTCTATTCTTAGTTTCACTCTTCAAGTGATGGTTGAATAAAGTCAGCAAATTATACCAACGTCTTCTGCATCGTCATTTGGGAGTTTAGCTAGCTGTATAGCCAGGAGTGAGCCTTAGCCTCTCTGTGAGGACAGCGCAGTCGTATTCCCTCCCGATGCAGTTATCTCCACCTTGCAACGACTGCAAGTCGCTTTGTTGTAATTTTTCCTCGTGAAGTGAAGACACACTTTCGAGCGTTTGAACCTACGTGCTGTCATTGTTATGTTTATGGCTGCAATGCTCGTGCTTACCCGTCGTAACCTTTCATTTTCACACTCTTTCCTGGTGAAGTGTAGTCAAACTTTGGAGCGAGTGGTTCTTGGCGCCATGCTAGTTTAATGCGTCTGGACAACAAGACACGTCACGACGCAATACGCGTCTTTAGGAATCGTTAAAGGGATCGTTAAGGCTTTTTCATTGTGATGTCGAGGCCTGGAAACACTCGGAACCGGTTCCGAATTGGAATCGGATTTCGATTCCCATCCCTACTCATAAGTGTCTACAATCTTCTTTCTGAAGGCCTCAGACAGCTCCTTTGATCTCACCATGGTGTTTTCTCTCACTTCAACAGTCAGTGACACACAAAACTAAATGTGAGGTTTAAATAAGGCAAGCCTCCTTCAAATCCTAGGTGTGGTTTTAGCCATTTTAAGTGGGGTTGAATGTTGGGTTGTCCTAATTTATTCCTCAACAGAAATTGCATTTATGTACCGTTACATTTTAATTGTTAAGTTCTGTTATTTGAATCTCTTAACATTGTAGAATTGATATTAGATATCCATATGACCAAATATGTTAGAAAACACTCAGGCTTCCATAGGGTGTCCTAATATTTTTTACATGACTATGTGTGTGCGATGCACAGGTGTGGTTGTCTCACAGGAAGTCTTTAATGTTCTTGTTCCGCGAGGGGATGACTGGGTCGCACGGGAACGGCGCTTTGGCTTCTGGGTGCAACGTGTCGATGGATGCTCTCTGCTTGGTTCGCGTCAAGCTGCTGATGGGAGGAAGCTCACGCACTAGACAACAGGGGTGGCATAAAGGACATTTTACCCAAGTAAATATAGCTGTAAAAGTAAAAACGAGCTAAATTCAAATTCACTCAAAGTGAAAGATTCCAAATACAACATCAGAATCACAGTAAAAATGTTTTTTTTGAATTGTTTGTAAGACACGCACACCTCCCCACACCCACACACACACAGTGTGTTTTATAATTAGTCTCCTTGTTTGGAGGTTGCTATGGCAATGCTGCAGGAGCATTGTGTGCGCTGTAGAGGAAGATAAAACAAAAAAATACTTAATAGGAAACATCATCTAGTCCCACTTGACCACTCGGACCTGGAGATGCGAACTTCCTGTGAGGAGGACAGTTGGGTTGTATTTTTATTTTTAAATGAAGGACTTCCTGTATGAAGGTTAATTTCAAATTAAAATAAAGTCAAGGGAATTTCTGTGTGGCCGTCACAAGAGAGTACAAAAAAAGTAAAGCTCATTGTGCACAGAGCATAGACTTTAGTGCTGCAACGATTAATCCATTAACTCGAGTATTCGATTAGAAAAAAATATTCAAATTAAATTTTGTTGCTTCAAGTATTCGTTTAATTAAAATGACGTTGTAATGGTTTATTTTGAAAGTGTTTGCATTTAGTTTTATTGATTAGGGTGGATACACTGCCCTCTGGTCTGCCTCTTTTCACATGGCTGAATCCAACCCGCTCCCTGTTAAGACCAACGTAAGCTAAGTTTTTGTTTGAACTAATGATTTTTAATGCATTTCTAATTTGGTTTATAGGTATAGCCGTTTTTTTGTGGGAATATGTGTCTGGACAATTTGTTAAGAGCATTGTTAAAAAAAAACTAGCATTTTATAGCATTTACGCTAGCGGACTTTTCTATGTAAGTTTGCCAATTTTCTTTTGTTGTACATAAATCCTAATTAAAAAATATATATATACCGTTTGAGGCTTAGCTCAGGTATTTTTAATTTTTCATGTTCCTTATCCGATTACTCGATTATTCGAACTAACTAGTCCATCGATTAATCGACTACTAAAATATTTGATAGCTGCAGCCCTAATAGACTTCATAATATATTGACATGACATGGGATCCATAGGGGGCCTATTTTCAAAAACTTGAAATATTTTCAAAACCAAAGCTGCTACTAAAGATGTGACGATCAATCGGGTCCGATCACGTCATTTTCAAAGTATCGGAATCGGCAAAAAAATATTGGACATGCCTTTTTTTAATATATATATATATATATATATATATATATTTTTTTTTTTATTAAATCGTTTTCTAATTGTATTTAACATTACAGACAAAATGTCTTACACTGATCCAGAGTCTTTAGTTTTGGATTAAAGTAGGGCTATCAAATTTATCGCGTTAATTCTTTTTAAATTAATCACGTTAAAAGATTAAACGCAATTAACGCATGCGCTGCACGACTCACTCACGCATTGTCGCGTTCAATCTATAATGGCGCCGTTTTACCTATATATAGAGCTAAAAGGCAGCGTAAAATGAGTAGAGTGAATTTTGGCAGTCTTCGGAGCCTTTTATAAGTTGGCTGAAGCCTTAAAATCCCTCTCTCAACAATTAGAAATATCGCGGGAAGCAATGTGGGGAAGAAAGGTAGTAGTTGATTTTTTTCTTAACACCCTATGTTATTTCCCAACGCAGAGACGATATATCGGTGCCACTACGTACAGTCATGGTTGCACTTCCCATCATGCATATGGGCAGAACAGTTAAATGGCTACGGTAATATTTACTGAAAGCTCAACAAATACACTAGATGGCAATATTTAGTCACAATATACAAAGTCACATTTATCCTCTAAGAATTACAAGTCTTTCTATCCGTGGATCCCTCTCACTGAAAAATGTTAATAATGTAAATGCCATCTTGAGGATTTATTGTCATAATAAACAAATACTGGATGTTTGTGAATCGTTCTCGAATCTTCCACGGCCGAATCGCGAATAATCTAAGAATCGGAAATTTTGCACACCTCTAACAAATACTGTACTTATGTACTGTATGTTGAATGTATATATTTGTCCGAGTTTTATTCATTTTTATTTCTTAATGCATTGCCAAAATGTATATGATCGGGAAAAATTATCGGGAATGGTTGGAATTGGATCGGGAAATATCGGGATCGGCGGATACTCAAACTAAAACGATCGGGATCGGATTGGGAGCAAAAAAACATGATCGGAACAACCCAAGCTGCTACCGACCTAAAACCAAAACAGGCACCTCCCTTAGGCATGTATGAGTCTCCATGAGCAACGGCATAAAAAAATTCAAAGCCGTTACCATAAAAAATCCCGCTTAATTATTTTTATATAAGTATAAAACAACTTAAAATGGCTATAAAATTCTCAGATTTTACTCTAGAATCTAGATGCACAAAAATCACCAAATGCAGAGATAATCACCTATATTTTCAGGCTTAATAGCAATATTTAACATATCATATACGTTTTTGCCCAAAAAGCAACTTAATTTTTTTTATTGACTGCAAGTTTTCAACAGCTAATAAAGCACTCAATTTTTGGTGCAACTTAGTACTTGAGGAAAACATGCAGAATGAAATTTAAACATTATATAAATAGATCAATAAATTAGGGCTGTCAAAATTATCGCGTTAACGGGCGTTAATTTTTTTAAATTAATCACGTTAAAATATTTGACGCAATTAACGTACTCCCCCCGCTCAGACAGATTTAAATGACAGTACAGTGAACTGCTTGTTAATTGTGTTTTATGGAGTTTTGCCGCCCTCTGCTGGCGCTTGGGTGCGAGTGATTTTATAGGCTTCAGCACCCATGAGCATTGTGTAAGTAATTATTGACATCAACAATGGCGGGCTACTAGTTTATTTTTTGATTGAAAATTTTACAAATGTTATTAAAACGAAAACATTAAGAGGGGTTTTAATATAACATTTCTATAACTTGTACTAACATTTATCTTTTGAGAACTACAAGTCTTTCTATCCATGGATCGCTTTAACACAATGTTAATAATTTCAATGCCGTCTTGTGGATTTATTGTTATAATAAACAAGTACAGTACTTATGTACAGTATGTTGAATGTATATATCCATCTTGTGTCTTATCTTTCCATTCCAACAATTTATTTTACAGAATATATATATAATTTACAGAAAAATATGGCATATTTTATAGATGGTTTGAATTGCGATTAATTGCGATTAATTACGATTAATTAATTTTTAAGCTGTAATTAACTCGATTAAAAATTTTAATTGTTTGACAGCCCTAATATAAATATATTAATAAATTCTACATACAATCCCAACTTCTTATAGAATCGAATCGAATCGAATAGAATAGACCTTTATTGTCATTATAAAGTTGTAAAATGAAATTGTGGAGCATCTCCCTTTACAGCGCATGATAACAAAAGTTTAAATCTCAAAAGTGACTTGCAAGTATAAAGTATGAAATCTAAATAAACATAAATACAGTGGGGCAAATAAGTATTTAGTCAACCACTAATTGTGCAAGTTCTCCCACTTGAAAACATTAGACAGGCCTGTAATCGTCAACATGGGTAAACCTCAACCATGAGGGCCAGAAAGTGGAAAAAAAAAAAACAGAAAATCACATTGTTTGATTTTTAAAGAATTTATTTGCAAATCATGGTGGTAAATAAGTATTTGGTCAGTACCAAAAGTTCATCTGAATACTTTGTTATGTTCCCTTTGTCGGCAATAACGGAGGCCAAACGTTTTCTGTAACTCTTCACAAGCTTTTCACACACTGTTGCTGGTATTTTGGCCCATTCCTCCATGCAGATCTCCTCTAGAGCAGTGATGTTTTGGGGCTGTCGTTTAGCAACACGGACTTTCAACTCCCTCCACAGATTTTTTGCGGGGTTGAGATCTGGAGACTGGCTAGGCCACTCCAGGACCTTGAAATGCTTCTTACGAAGCGACTTCTTTGTTGCTCTTGCTGTGTTTGGGATCATTGTCATGCTGAAAGACCCAGCCACGTCTCATCTTCAATGCCCTTATTGATGGAAGGAGATTTTCACTCAAAATCTCTCGATACATGGCCCCATTCATTATTTCCTTTACACAGATCAGTCATCCTGGTCCCGTTGCAGAAAAACAGCCCCAAAGCATGATGTTTTCACCCTCATGCTTCACAGTGGGTATGGTGTTCTTCGGATGCAATTCAGTGTTCTTTCTCCTCCAAACACGAGAACCTGTGTTTCTACCAAAAAGTTCTTTTTTGGTTTCGTTTGACCATAACACATTCTCCCAGTCCTCTTCTGGATCATCCAAATGCTCTCTAGCAAACCACAGACGGGCCTGGACGTGTACTTTCTTCAGCAGGGGGACACGTCTGGCAGTGCAGGATTTGAGTCCCTGGCGGCGCATTGTGTTACTGATAGTAGCCTTTGTCACTTTGGTCCTTGCTCTCTTTAGGTCATTCACTAGGTCCCCCCGTGTGGTTCGGGGATTTTTGTTCACCGTTCTTATTATCATTTTGACGCCACGGGGTGAGATCTTGCATGGAGCCCCAAATCGAGGGAGATTATCAGTGGTCTTGTATGTCTTCCATTTTCTAATAATTGCTCCCACAGTTGATTTCTTTACACCACGCGTTTTACCTATTGCAGATTCAGTCTTCCCAGCCTGGTGCAGGTCTACAATTTTGTCTCTGGTGTCCTTCGACAGCTCTTTGGTCTTGGCCATAGTGGAGTTTGGAGTGTGACTGACTGAGATTGTGGACAAGTGTCTTTTATACGGATAATGAGTTAAAACCGGTGCCATTAATACAGGTAACGAGTGTGGAGCCTTGTTAGAAGAAGACCTCTTTGAGAGCCAGAAATATTGCTTGTTTGTAGGTGACCAAATACTTATTTTCCACTCTAATTTGGAAATGAATTCTTTAAAAATCAAACAATGTGATTTTCTGTTTTTTTCCCACATTCTGTCTCTCATGGTTGAAGTTTACCCATGTTGACAATTACAGGCCTTTCTAATCTTTTCAAGTTGGAGAACTTCCACAATTTGTGGTTGACTAAGTACTTATTTGCCCTACTGTATGTGTTAGGATTTAAAGAACAAATGTAAGAATTTCTAGTTTGGAGCAGCAAAATAAAAGCACTTCCTGTCAGGTGGTGTATTCGGCTTTTCAGAAGTAGAAGCACTCGCATGAGAACGTGCACTTTTGCTGAGTCGCGGTTCCAGTCAGGCCATCGTGACGCGGGATGACGGCAACTATAGCTGTCGCCGTGGCAACCACTAATCAAATAGTCACCTGGAAACCTTCATCTTCATTAGTGGCGTTCGACTTTCAACCATCTATCTGTCCATCTAAATCTTTCCCTTTAGCGCAAATCTTCAGGCACCTGTCGGCGTGACGACCGGGCAACGGTCGTTGTCGTGGCGACCCTTGACGACAACCGTCGCTTTGAAGCTTCAGCTGCAGGAATAACAAATGACACCGCTTTGCGCTCACGACAACATCTCCCGGTCCAGATGAGTTGGACATTTATTTTCGTCAATGGGTGCTTCTAACTCATTCAAACACATTGACAACATTCCTACTCTTGTAACGGCTTTAACCCTTTATAGGACAGTCATTGTTATTAGAGCCAGTTTCTCATGGAGAAGCCTGAAAATCAAATAGAAGTGACCCAGAAATGCCCACAAATCAACAGGAAGTGACACGTAAACCCTTAAAAGGTTAACAGTTATTTCAGAAATCGACTCTTCGGCTGCCACTGACGCCGACAGACGTCCGATCAATTTGGACCGTGAGGGACTGGCAGCGATGGAACAATTGCTGCCCGTAGACTTCATGATATATTGACGGGGCGCGGGGTCGATTAATAGGGGGCCTGCTTTGTTGTAATATTTTGGTCACTTCCTGTTGATTTTTGGTTACTGGGGCATCTCACCTTATTCCCCGTTAATTTTCGGTCACTTCCTGTTGATTTTGGGGCATTTTCAGGTCACTTCCTGTTAGTTTTCGGTTACTTGGGGCAATTCACGTTGTTTTCTGTTAATTTTCTGACACTTCTTGTTAATTTTGGGACATTTATGGGTCACTTCCTGTTGATTTGGGGCATTTTCAGGTCTATTCCTGTTGGTTTTTGGTTACTTGGGGCAATTCACGATGTTTCCTGTTAATTTTCCGACACTTCCTGTTGAATTTGGGGCATTTAGGGGTCTCTTCCTGTTGATTTTGGGGCATTTACAGGTCACTTCCTTTTGATTTTTCGCTTACTGCTTCATTTCACGATGTTTCCTGTTAATTTTTGGTCACTTCCTGTTGATTTTGGGGCATTTACGGGTCACTTCCTGTTGAGTTGGGTCATTTTCAGGTCACTTCCTTTTGGTTTTTCGCTTACTGCTTCATTTCACGATGTTTCCTGTTAATTTTCAGTCATTACCTGTTGATTTTGGGTCATTTACGGATCACTTCCTGTTGATTTGGGGGCATTTTCAGGTCACTTCCTTTTGATTTTCGGTTACTGGGGAGTTTCACGTCGTTTCCCATTAATTTTTGGTCACTTCCTGTTGATTTTGGGTCATTTACGGGTCACTTCCTTTTGATTTGGGGGCATTTTCAGGTCACTTCCTTTTGGTTTTCGCTTACTGGGTCATTTCACGATGTTCCCTGTTAATTTTCAGTCACTACCTGTTGATTTTGGGTCATTTACGGGTCACTTCCTGTTGATTTTTGGGGCATTTTCGGGTCACTTCCTTTTGATTTTCGGTTGCTGGGGCATTTCACTTCCTTTCCCTGATAATTTTCGGTCACTTCCTGTTGATTTGGGGGATTTTTCAGGTCACTTCCTGTTGGTTTTCGATTACTGGGGGCAATTCACGTTGTTTCCCATTAATTTTCAGTCACTTTGTTTTGATTATGGGGCCTTTATGGGTAATTTCATGTTGATTTTCGATTTTGGGTTACTAAGCAGGAAGTGACACAAGAATATCCCCAAATGAATAGGAAGTGACTCAAAATCAAGAGGAAGTAAGCTTTAAACGTCCTAAAATAAACAGTAAGTGACCTGTAAATGCCCACATTAGACTGGCTGTGAATGCTGTGGTTTCAGTGCTATTGACGATGCAAGACGTTCAGTCCAGTCAAAATGAATTGGATGTCTAGCACCATCAATAGCAAATAATAAGCTAAGGTAGACATGATTGTAATGGAAGGTTTTAGTAGCAACCTGTATGGACTTTTTTTTTTTTTTAAACAGTGAAACCTTTTTAAAATGATATATCGATTCTTGGTGGGTGCATATTGATAACCTTTTGGGCTAAAAAGTATTGTGATATACTAGTGGTGTGACATTATATCAAAAAGGTGATATATCACGATTCTTTGTCTCCCAAAAGGTTATCAATATGCTCTCACCAAGAATCAATACCAACCGGTTACTACAAAAATCCTCTACTAAATGGTATCTGTGTTAGCTCGTTGGCTACCATTGACGGTGCAAGATGTCCAATGCATTTTGACTTGGAGGGTCATATAGATTGGACGTCCGGCGCTGTCAATGTCACCGAAACAGAGCATAAACAACCAGTCTTTCCGGTTTGGGGGACATTTATTCATGTTCATTTTAGGGCATTTACAGGTCACATGAGTCACTTCCTAATCATTTGGGGGCGTTCTTGAGTCACTTCCTGTTCGGTAACCCAAAATCAACAGAAAGTGACCAAAAATCCATATATTGTAGAATGATTTTCAGGCACATGTATCTGTACCCCTAATACATACTATGCAGAGTTAAGTGCAAAATGGCGGCGGACTGACCGTGTTTGAAGCCCAGCGGGGTGGCGGCCATGTTGCCGTCCGGGACCCGAACCCTTCTGTGATTTAGCGTGTTGATGAGGCTCCCCAGAGACGGAAGCGGAGGCTTGCATCGGACCCCCGACGTCTGCCGCACATGACAACATCATCCTCAAATACGACATCATCCTCTTATTTTTGCGAAACATCTGTCACGCCTCAAAATACGAGCGCCATGACTCCAGAGCTGTTGCAAAATTGTTGTGAGTGGGCTTGCAAAAAACATATGTGTTAGTGTTTGCGCCGATACTACCGATAAAATGAAAACAATGGCCCAATGCGACGCATTACAGTGGGGCAAATAAGTATTTAGTCAACCACTAATTGTGCAAGTTCTCCCATTTGAAAATATTACAGAGGCCTTTAATTGTCAACATGGGTAAACCTCAACCATGAGAGACAGAATGTGGGGGAAAAAAACTGAAAATCACATTGTTTGATTTTTAGATAATTTATTTGCAAATCATGGTGAAAAATAAGTATTTGGTCAATACCAAAATTCATCTCAATACTTTGTTATGTACCCTTGGTTGGCAATAACGGAGGCCAAACGTTTTCTGTAACTCTTCACAAGCTTTTCACACACTGTTGCTGGTATTTTGGCCCATTCTTCAATGCAGATCTCCTCTAGAGCAGTGATGTTTTGGGGCTGTCGTTGGGCCACACGGACTTGCAACTCCCTCCACAGATTTTCGATAGGGTTGAGATCTGGGGACTGGCTAGGCCACTCCAGGACCTTGAAATGCTTCTTACGAAGCCACTCCTTTGTTGCATTGGCTGTGTGTTTGGTATCATTGTCATGCTGAAAGACCCAGCCACGTCTCATCTTCAATGCCCTTGCTGATGGAAGAAGATTTTCACTCAAAATCTCTCGATACATGGCCCCATTCATTCTTTCCTTTACACCAGGGGTCCCCAAACTTTTTCCTGTGAGGGCCAAAGAACTTTTCCCTTCTCTGATGAGGGGCCGGGGTCAGCTTGTAACAGAAAAAGTGTGACGATTGCAGGAGTGCCTAAATATAAACATTTATTGTTTTTCAGAAAGCCACAATCAAATAATCCTTTCTGGATTCTTCACGGAACAAAAGTAAATAAAATAAAAAAAATATAATATAATATATAACAATAATAATAATATATAATAAAAACACTATTAAATAGATAATAACCAAATAACCCTCTCTGGGTTCTTCACAGAAAAAAGCCAGGAAATAAATAACACTATTGGGGGGGGATTCAAAATGCTCTCTAGTGTTGTTCAGGGGGACTAGTGCTTTTCCTCAACCCATTTTTATTTTTTTATGACTGTTGTCGAGCCGTTGTCAAGTCTTCCCCAAAAGCCGTGTTCACTGCAAGCTTGGCGCTAATAACGCACAGCTGAAATCGGATTTGGGACACTGGACGGTACAGACCGCCGCGACAGTCTGGACTTCTATGCGACTTGTCCCGTTCAGACCGTCAAGTTACTGCCTGACTCGAGTCGGAAAAACACGAAAAAATTGGATTCGTGCATTAAGACCTGTAGAATGACAATGCTCTCCAAAGCTTCCTAACGTTTCCGTGTTTGCTACACCTGAATGCTAGTTCGGAAATTTTTTCCGAGTAAGGCCAACGACGTCATGCATCAAGAGAGACAATAGCTAATTAATATGCTCACTCGCCATCCTGTAGTCTGGGGTGTGATTTGCAACCTGTCAAAATGACGGATGGACTTCAGTTTTTTCCGGCACCGTTTTAAAAAAACGGTCAATGACGGAAAATATTCGGTTAACGCGACCCCTGGTGTAAGCTACTTCATATGCTGGTAGCAGTACTGCTGACCAATCTGTGTGCGGGCCAGACGTTATTGATTTTATGACAGAGGCTGGGGGCCGGATGAAATTTGACAAAGGGCCGCATTTGGTCCCCGGGCCGGACTTTTGACATGTCTGCTTTACACAGATCAGTCGTCCTGGTCCCCTTGCAGAAAACAGCCCCAAATCATGATGTTTCCACCCCCATGCTTCACAGTGGGTATGGTGTTCTTCGGATGCAATTCAGTATTCTTTCTCCTCCAAACACGAGAACCTGTGTTTCTACCAAAAAGTTCTATTTTGGTTTCATCTGACCATAACACATTCTCCAAGTCCTCTTCTGGATCATCCAAATGCTCTCTTGCGAACCGCAGACGGGCCTGGACGTGTACTTTCTTCAGCAGGGGGACACGTCTGGCAGTGCAGGATTTGAGTCCCTGGCGGTGCATTGTGTTACTGATAGTAGCCTTTGTTACTGTGGTCCCAGCTCTCTATGTCATTTTCTAGGTCCCCCCGTGTGATTCTGGGATTTTTGCTCACCGTTCTTTTTATCATTTTGATGCAATGGGGTGAGGAGGGAGTTGAAAGTCCGTGTTGCCCAACGACAGCCCCAAAACGTCACTGCTTTAGAGGAGATCTGCATGGAGGAATGGGCCAAAATACCAGCTACAGTGTGTGAAAAGCTTGTGAAGAGTTACAGAAAACGTTTGGCCTCTGTTATTGCCAATAAAGGGTACAAAACAAAGTATTGAGATGAACTTTTGGTATTGACCACTTATTTTCCACCCCGATTTGCAAATAAATTCTTTAAAAATCAAACAATGTGATTTTCTGTTTTTTTCCCCCACATTCTGTGTCTCATAGTTGAGGTTTACCCATGTTGACAATTGCAGGCCTCGATTATTTTCAAGTGGGAGAACTTGCACAATTAGTGGTTGACTAAATACTTATTTGCCCCACTGTATGTACTTTTCAAGAAATAGTTAGCATACCCAAGATGGCCGCCAACTATGCACACAAAAAGGCACACTTGTCACCCAAGATTGAGATAAACGTCCACTGCGTCAACTGAAATGAGTTTTATCACTAGTAGATGTCCAATCCATTTGAAGCGTGAGGGTGCCAGAAAACATTCAGTCGCTGCCAACCTTCTCATTCAAATGGACTGGACGTCTAGTGCTGTCAGTAGCAGCCAATGAGTTAAGCAGCTTATGACCCAGCCGTGGAAGCAATTGCAGTGCTATGAAAAAGTATCTGAACCTTTTGTAATTTCCGACATTTCTGCATAAAATCACCATCAAATGTGATCTTTGTCAAAATCACACAGATGAGAAAACAGTGGCTGCTTTAACTAAAATCACCCAAACATTTATAGGTTTTTATATTTTAATGAGGATAGTATGCAAACAATGACAGAAGGGGGAAAATAAGTAAGTGGACCATCAATTTTAATATTTTGTGGCCCACCCTTTGGCAGCAATAACTTCAACCAGACGCCTCCTGTAGCTGCAGATCAGTCTGGCACATCGATCAGGACTAATCTTGGCCCATTCTTCTCAACAAAACTGCTTCAGTCAGATTCCTGGGATGTCTGGCATAAATCTTTAGGTCATGCCACAGCATCTCAATGGGGTTCAAGTCTGGACTTTGACTTGGCCACTCCAAAAGGTGTGTTTTGTTCTTCTGAAACCATTCTGAAGTTTATTTACTTCTGTGTTTTAGATCAGTGTCTTGTTGCAGCATCCATCCTCTTTTTAGCTTCAACTGTCTGACAGACGGCTTCAGGTTTTCCTGCAAAACATCTTGCAAAACTTTTGAATTCATTCTTCCATTAATGATTGCAAGTTGTCCAGGCCCTGAGGAAGCAAAACAACCCCAAATTATGACGCTCCCTCCACCATGCTTCACAGTGGGGATGAGTTGTTGATGTTGGTGAGCTGTTCCATTTTTCCTCCACACATGATGTTGTGTGTTACTCCCAAACAGTTCAACTTTGGTTTCATCAGTCCACTGAATATTTTGCCAAAACTTCTGTGGAGTGTCCAAGTGCCAACAATGTTTTTTATAGACAGCAGTGGCTTCCTCCGTGGAGTCTTCCCATGAACACCATTCTTGGCCATAGTTTTGGAGATATTTAAATATTGGATGGTGCCAGTGATTCATGTAAGTCTTTAGCAGACACTCTAGGGTTCTTTTTTACCTCTCTGAGTATTCTGCGCTGAACTCTTGGCGTCATCTTTAGTGGACAGCCACTCTTTGGGAGAGAAGCAACAGTGCCAAGCTCTCTCCATTTGTCGACAACTTCTCTGACTGTCGACTGATGAACATCCAGACTTTTAGAGATGGTTTTGTAACCTTTCCAAACTTTATACAAATCAACAATCCTTGATCGCAGGTCTTCAGACAGCTCTTTTGACCGAGCCATGATGCACATCAGACAATGCTTCTCATCAAGACAATTATTACCTGGTGTGTGTTTTATAGTGGGCAGGGCAGCTTTAAATCACTCATCAGTGATTGGTCACACACATGACTTAAAATGTTTGATAAAAATTGGTTTCAATTGCTCTTTAAGTCTCCTTAGGCAGAAACAAACGTATTTTTCCCCCTTCTGTCATTGTTTGCATGTTATCCTCATAAAAATATGAAAACCTACAGTGCCTTGCAAAAGTATTCGGCCCCCTTGAACCTTGCAACCTTTCGCCACATTTCAGGCTTCAAACATAAAGATATAAAATTTTAATTTTTTGTCAAGAATCAACAACAAGTGGGACACAATCGTGAAGTGGAACAACATTTATTGGATAATTTAAACTTTTTTAACAAATAAAAAACTGAAAAGTGGGGCGTGCAATATTATTCGGCCCCCTTGCGTTAATACTTTGTAGCGCCACCTTTTGCTCCAATTACAGCTGCAAGTCGCTTGGGGTATGTTTCTATCAGTTTTGCACATCGAGAGACTGACATTCTTGCCCATTCTTCCTTGCAAAACAGCTCGAGCTCAGTGAGGTTGGATGGAGAGTGTTTGTGAACAGCAGTCTTCAGCTCTTTCCACAGATTCTCCATTGGATTCAGGTCTGGACTTTGACTTGGCCATTGTAACACCTGGATACGTTTATTATTGAACCATTCCATAGTAGATTTGGCTTTATGTTTTGGATCATTGTCCTGTTGGAAGATAAATCTCCGTCCCAGTCTCAGGTCTTGTGCAGATACCAACAGGTTTTCTTCCAGAATGTTCCTGTATTTGGCTGCATCCATCTTCCCGTCAATTTTAACCATCTTCCCTGTCCCTGCTGAAGAAAAGCAGGCCCAAACCATGATGCTGCCACCACCATGTTTGACAGTGGGGATGGTGTGTTCAGGGTGATGAGCTGTGTTGCTTTTACGCCAAACATATCGTTTTGCATTGTGGCCAAAAAGTTCCATTTTGGTTTCATCTGACCAGAGCACCTTCTTCCACATGTTTGGTGTGTCTCCCAGGTGGCTTGTGGCAAACTTTAAACGAGACTTTTTATGGATATCTTTGAGAAATGGCTTTCTTCTTGCCACTCTTCCATAAAGGCCAGATTTGTGCAGTGTACGACTGATTGTTGTCCTATGGACAGACTCTCCCACCTCAGCTGTAGATCTCTGCAGTTCATCCAGAGTGATCATGGGCCTCTTGGCTGCATCTCTGATCAGTTTTCTCCTTGTTTGAAAAGAAAGTTTGGAAGGACGGCCGGGTCTTGGTAGATTTGCAGTGGTCTGATGCTCCTTCCATTTCAATATGATGGCTTGCACAGTGCTCCTTGAGATGTTTAAAGCTTGGGAAATCTTTTTGTATCCAAATCCGGCTTTAAACTTCTCCACAACAGTATCTCGAACCTGCCTGGTGTGTTCCTTGGTTTTCATAATGCTCTCTGCACTTTAAACAGAACCCTGAGACTATCACAGAGCAGGTGCATTTATACGGAGACTTGATTACACACACGTGGATTCTATTTATCATCATCGGTCATTTGGGACAACACTGGATCATTCAGAGATCCTCACTGAACTTCTGGAGTGAGTTTGCTGCACTGAAAGTAAAGGGGCCGAATAATATTGCACACCCCACTTTTCAGTTTTTTATTTGTTAAAAAAGTTTAAATTATCCAATAAATTTTGTTCCACTTCACGATTGTGTCCCACTTGTTGTTGATTCTTGACAAAAAAATTAAATTTCATATCTTTATGTTTGAAGCCGAATACTTTTGCAAGGCACTGTATAAATGTTTGGGTGGTTTTAGTTAAAGCACACTGTTTTTACATCTGTGTGATTTTGACAAAGATCAGATCACATTGGATGGGGATTTTATGCAGAAACGTGAAAAATTTTAAAAGGTTCAGATACTTTTTCATACCACTGTACTTTAAACAATGAGTATAGATTCTTTTGCAATCAAATATCGTATAGAAATACAACATTTCAGTATCGATACTTTTGACAGCCCTAATCATGAGCCCCCAAAAATCGGCGCAACACTAGCGTGCGTCCTCATGACATTTCCAGAAGCAAGTGTTGAACATGTGCATTTTTTGCAAATGGAGCGAAT
This sequence comes from Corythoichthys intestinalis, assembly GCF_030265065.1. Taxonomy (NCBI): domain Eukaryota; kingdom Metazoa; phylum Chordata; class Actinopteri; order Syngnathiformes; family Syngnathidae; genus Corythoichthys; species Corythoichthys intestinalis. Next base: position 52,881,606 of record NC_080404.1, on the reverse strand, counting down.
TCCCGAGCGCCGAGCTAAACGTGATGACATCATCCGTCTCGGCCGCCACGTGTTGGCTGATGACATCATGCCGCTGAGGTTCCACCGGTTACGTAAGCGTACTTATTGGGCAACGTGCGTTGCAACAACGCCACGGAGCAGTCACTGTCACACTTGGCTGCTGTCAAATGGCACCCGCATGGCCTTCGGGATTTTCATCTGAACTCCTCGGCTGCCATTGACGGCCATAAATGTCCAATCTATTTGACTAGGGAGGGTGGCAGCGCTCATTTTAACATTTTAACATGTAAAGCAGCACTTGGTAATTTTACAAACTGGTCGATTTTAGCGATGCCGGTGGACAAAAGCGGTAGTGTTTTGCCCTGAGGAAGACTGTGGTTCCCGAGAGGGCCAGCGCACACCCGCACAGTGTCGTAAAATCATCACTCAATCTCCCAGTCGCCGGCAGATGGATTAAACAGCATTTCTATTTCCACCGGCTGTGTGAAGGATGAAAAGTAATATGGTAATGAATCCAGTTGTGGCTAAACAATAGCATATGACGGTTAGCAACCGAGTGGCTTAGTGTGGCTAAACTCACTCCACCCATCCTGAACTCGTGCCACCCTCCTCAAAATTAATTAGTGCCGGTGAAAGTGATACAAAGCCCCTCAAGATATAAAAGAGGTGTCATCCAACTAGTTGTCAGTTGACATATCATCACAAACGTTATGATTAAAGATGCAAAAAAATATCAGACATGCCTTTTTTTAATATATATATATTTTTTTTATTTAAATCATTTTCTAATTGTATTTAACGTTACAGACAAAATGTCTTACACTCATCCAGTCTTTAGTTTTGGCTTAAAGTAGGGCTATCAAATTTATCGCGTTAACGGCGGTAATTAATTTTTTAAAAATTAATCACGTTTAAATATTTAACGCAATTAACGCATGCACTGCACGACCCACTCACGCGTTGTTGCGTCCAATCTATAATGTCACCGATTTACCAATATATAGAGCTGAAACGCAGCGTAAAATGAGTAGAGGGAATTTTGGCAGTCTTTGGAGCCTTTTTTTAATTGGCTAAAGCCTTAAAGTCCCTCCCTCAACAATTGGAAATATCGTGGGTAAGCAATGTGGGGAAGAAAGGTAGTACTTGATCTTTTTCTTTACACCATATGTTATTTCCCAATGCAGAGAAGATATATCAATTGGTGCCAATACGCACAGTCATGGTTGCACATCCCATCATGCATTTGGGCAGAATAGTTAAATGGGTACAGTATCATTTTCTGAAAGCTCAAAAAATACACTCGATGGCAATATTTAGTCACAATATACAAAGTCACATTCATCCTTTAAGAATTACAAGTCTTTCTATCCGTGGATCCCTCTCACAGAAAGAATGTTAATAATGTAAATGCCATCTTGAGGATTTATTGTCATAATAAAAGAATACAGTACATATGTACTGTATGTTGAATGTATATATTCATTCGAGTTTTTTTTTTTTCTTAATGCATTACCAGAATGTATATGATCGGGAAAAATTATCGGGAATGATTGGAATCTAATCGGGAGCACAAAAAAAATCAATCGGATTGGGAAATATCGGGATCGGCAGATACTCAAACTAAAACGATCGGATCGGGAGCAAAAAAACATGATCGGAACAACCCTAGTTATAATATTTTATGAAGTTTGAAAAGTTACCTTGTATTGTTTTAAACACTATATTACAGCTCCGTGCATTATCGTACATATCTGTTTGACCCTTAGCCTTGCCCAACCACGCCCCTGCTACGGCGCAACAAGAGCCCCCTAGAGGCGGCGTCCCGGGTGACGCCGCACCTCCACCACCACCCTAAGTTCCGCCCCTGTATTGAGCACACAGTAACGTTGTCAAACTACCAAACTGAAGAAAAACGTCTACAACCTTCCTGCTGTTCAACCAGCTTTAATATTTTTATAACCAAACTCACAGACGGCAATGGACGTCCAATGAATTTTGACTGGGAGGGGCTGGCCCGTATTGGTATCAAGTCTTAAAGTTTTCACACGGTGTTTTATGTTCCTGAATGAAATGGACCGCTTGGATGTGTGTAGAAGCGATCGTTTTATACAGTGGGGCAAATAAGTATCTAGTCAACCACTAATTGTGCAAGTTCTCCCACTTGAAAATATTAGAGAGGCCTGTAATTGTCAACATGGGTAACCCTCAACCATGAGAGACAGAATATGGGAAAAAAATCACATTGTTTGATTTTTAAAGAATTTATTTGCAAATCATGGTGGAAAATAAGTATTTAGTCAATACCAAAAGTTCATCTCAAAACTTTGTTATGTACCCTTTGTTGGCAATAACGGAGGCCAAACGTTTTCTGTAACTCTTCACAAGCTTTCACACACTGTTGCTGGTATTTTGGCCCATTCCTCCATGCAGATCTCCTCTAAAGCAGTGATGTTTTTGGGCTGTCGTTGGAGTTTGACTTTTGGAGCGGGGGGGCACAACATGTTGATGACACCGAAACGCAGTGTCAGCAATAAAATTAACTTACAAGAATATTTATAATAAGTTGACAATAAGCGTTTTTTCATGCTTAACGACACAGCGAAGGCATTAATGGTGAGAGAGCGGTGTGCAGCTAACATGGCAGGATGGGTCTGAGGAGAACTTTAGTCCATCCACGATCAAATGTAAGTTAATATTCCTTTCTTTAAAGAAAATTTGTAGTGTTTACTTTGGAATCGCTGCAGTCGCGGCCATTTTTAATGTTACGCAGATGCGCAGAACAGAACAGTTGCAGTTTTTGACGGGTTGCAAAATTTGTCAGAACACCGGTCCGTGAAAAAAAGACCCAAATCACACCGGTCCGTGGTGCAAAAAAGGTTGGGGACCCCTGCATTAAATCATTAGTAACATCAAATATTACACAATACACCAAAGTATATCAGTAGCTGTTTCCTTAAGTCTTTCTGATAGTTTCCCCTGACCTTTTTACTGCAGTAATATAATAAAAACCTGAAATTATGGCTTTTAATTTTGGGGCGCCACCCCAAAATTATAAGTGGCCCCATCTGGCCACCCCTATGAAAAATTTCTGGAGGCGCCACTGGAATGGGCTGAGTTCTAAATCAGATGAAACCATGACCCGTCGACGTCATCCTCCTGTTGGGGTCCTATAATGGTAGGCGTGACTAAACGGCAGATTAAAAGACTAATTCCTCGTCATCTGCACTTTGCCAAATTGTTGCATGTAGTCGAATCATCTCGAAATATGATTCTAATTCACATCAGGGCCGGCCCAGGCCATTTGGGGGCCCTAAGCAAAATAATGCAAAGCGGCCCATATTTTTGGCCCACCATTTTGTCACAGTGTACTGTGAAACCCATACATGCAATCCAACCCATACATCCATATTTTGTATATTAATCAGATTTTGTTGCTGTGCATACTTCAAACTTCTCACCCCTAATGATTGTCAGTGCTTACAGTAGATAGCACCAAACCTTTTTCTAAAAGAGGAAAGAAAGAAGTTAAGGAAGAACTTTTACTTTTTTAAACTTGTAGTCAAGTATCAAAACTCACAAAAGTCAAATAAAGCAAACTGTAGTAAACAAAATAGAATATAAATTAAACAATTGCCAGATTAGGGGCCCCCTAACGGTCAGGGGCCCTAAGCAGCTGCATAGTCTGCGTATAGGCTGGGCCGGCCCTGATTCACATAATAATGCTATTGAAGACTTTTTTTTCTCCTGCCGAAGGCACTTTAAATTGGAGTGAAGATAAGATCTAATAGCTTTCTCACCATGTTATGCTTTCAACTCATTGGCTGCCATTGACGATGACAGACGTCTAATCCGTTTAGACTGGAACCAATCCAAACGTCTATCGTCGTCAATGGGACGGAAACACGATCATTCAATGTCAGTTTGAATAAATTTATCGCTGTCAGTGGCAGTGAATGAGTTAATAATAGTTGACTTGACAGCTGTTATTGACGGTGATAGACGTCCAATCCATCTGAACTGCTGGATTGGACGTCTATCACTGTCAACGATTGGGTTTTGTCAAAGGGATGAGTGACGACGGCACGAGCGCTCTTACGTTGGAGATCGGCGGAAGCTTGTCTCGCTCTTTGCTCATAAATCCGAAATCTTCGCTATCCATCATCCTTCCTCTTCGTCAACTGTTGCTTTCGTCCCAGTAAAAAAAAAAATGCTATTTAAAGTGTTCAAAAGTATCCCAAAGTGCTCATCGTTGTCTTCTCGCCGCGTCGCAGCCGTTACGCGCGCGCCCACACGTGCGCGCGCAACGCGGGAGCTTCTTCAAATAGAAAAAAATAATAACAAAAACAGGAGTTTTCGTTCGTCAAGCGCACGCACAGGTACGCGCGCCCGCGCACGCAATCAGTGCGCAAAGTCGCCGATCGGTGACCGGAAGTCAACAAGACAGCACGCAGCCAGGAGACGTAGACGGCCGTGGCGGGCCGGCGCCATGTTGGGACGGGGGAGGAGCCTCAAGGTGTAGGAGGAGGAAAAATGCGGGGCGGAAAATGAGGGGGCTTATGCAGGGGTGAAAGTGGGACGGTAAAAAATTCGGGGCGGAACGGTACTTTTGATCCTCAAAACATGACGGCAACTGTCAAAACTCCATGTTAAAAAAAACACATGCATCTCATCTTGGAGAACCAGCGTTGTTCTCCAAGAACAGAACTCGTTCGTAACACGGGGACTACCAGTCTTGTGATGTTTTTTTTTAATATTTCAAACCTGTCCTGTCCAGCTGTTTGACACGGAGAATGTCTGGTTGGTCTGAACAGTTTTAATGTTTCACATTGAGAAGAACAATTTGTAGTATGACATACTCCCATTGTGATCATTCAACATACCTCGTTTATGAAAACAAAGCAGCGAACAGGAAGGTGTGATGGGGAACAGAAGAAAAGAAAAGAAACACAAGAAAAGAAAGAAAAGAAACACAAACAACAACAAGAAATACATTAAACGCCTACACTAATTATGAATATGTTGGTGCTATCATCAGCTAGATGTATTTCCGGTTGACACCATGTGCGGGGCCTGTTGACCAAGGACAGAAGGGGGGGTGGCCTATAAGATAAGTGATAGGGAGGGGTGGAGTGTACACAAAACAACTCTGTGATCTAGAAACTAGTAATCATGTGAATCCCTTGTGAGTGCAAGCCAGTCGACAACCGACCCTACGCTGCCCCATTGCCAATCCCGGCACTAAGCCTCCCACCCGGGCGCGCCCAATCACATCTATCCGGGTGCGAGCCCCATCAAACATGCGACAGCCACGCAGACGAGTGGAGACGCCCGCGGGCGCCACCCCAGGACTACGGCCCCCACCCAGCCAGCCCGGGAAGGGAGGGTGGGTGGGGTTGAGGGTCGGGGGAACCTGCACAGCACATCCCTCCTCTCGCAGCCCAGCAAAGAGGCTATCGTCACCTCCCATGGATCCAGGGTGGTCCCCTGGGCCACCCGCACCTCCATCAATCGGCCTTCAGGGATGGGAAGAGGGGAGGCACCACCAACCCCATGCCCACCTCCATCCGCCCACCCAGCCCACGAGCCGCAGCCCCCCAACCGGCACGCCACGGCACCCCCAACGGCCCACCAAGCCCAGGGCAGGGTCCCCCGCCGGAGCAAGCGAAACCCACCTGACACACCGGCGTCCAGCCAGCGACCCGCGACAGAGCTCAGAGCGGATACCCAGGCAGAGAAGAGAGGGGAAGGTGGAAGCAGGAGAACGCCGCGGGGCGACACGAGATTGGGGCCCCGACCCCCCACCCTCCCGCGGCCGGCAGCCCAGGCAGAGGGGAGGCCACGCCCTAGGAGCCATGCCATAGAGAAAAAGTGTGGGACCCACCTACCACCCTATTACCGTGGCTGCCAGGTCCCCGGCCTGCAGCCATTATTCAACACCATGATGGGATTGTGTGGGGAGGGTAGTGCAATGTAAGCATTAAAATAGAAGAGCTCAGCTTGGGGCAGTGGGACCGCTGAATGGAATTTCACCCAGCTGCCCGTCCCACCGCCCTTAGCTGGAGCTCCCCCATGGAGTATGACGTGTGTGGTGCGTTAAAAAAAGGTGTGGGAATGGCGGGGCCTGCCGTGTATTTTGATGTTTGCATACAGTATCAATTTGAAAAAAAAAAAAAATCTAAATGGACATAATTACAAGTAGATCAATTTATTCCTGAAACCACATCCAGCACTTTACAAATGTACACTAAATAATTGACAAGATATGTCGATAAGGTGCAAACATAATAATTATTGACAGTAACTTCAACTGTAAAACACTGCTCAATGAGAGAAATTTCATTTGGGGGTCCCATCATCAGCCAGTACTTCAGTGCGTCTTGTGGTTGATGAATCTGAGAATGAGATTTGTTTAATTTTTGTTGTCATTTCCTCCTTTTCATTTCCTTCGGACATTGCTGCCATCACTTCAATTATACACTCTTTTATTATTTCTCCATCAGAGAATGGCCTCTTATGAGTGGTCAACACCCACGACACTCTGAATGAGCACTCCGCTGCAATTTGTTGTTGTGTCATAGATTTAACAATAACCTTGCTTGACTCTTGATATGACTGCTTCAACCTTTTAATTTGTTGCCTTCTCAGTTCTGATTTAGGAAGAAACTTATCTTTGAAAGAGCTGTGCTCTTTAACATAATTTCACATTTTCACTTTTAACAGCGCAATTGTCTTTTAGCATATTAAGTACCTAGGTTTGATACTTAAAATGCATATTATTTATCATTTATTTATTATATCATTTGTCAGTCAATTCCTCATAAAACGGCGATTTTCGTTGTCCACTTTTCTTCCCTTGGTCAACTTTGATCATGACATTTTGTTAGATTCGGTCTTCTACTGGTGCCATATAAACAAACATTGCAAAGTGCCGGGTGCGACTTGTGTTTCACACTGCTCCATTCCGTCCACTCTAGCAGCATGCAGGCTCTCTCAGCCAATCAGCGCATCCATGCACTGTCTCTCAGCCAATCAGCGCATCGTTGTCATAGAGATGACAACCGAAGTGGGAACATGGAGGATATTTGACTAAAAATGAAACAGAATTTAGCGATTAAATAGTAGCGCATAGCAACAGATCGGCGACTCATACAAATAATATAGGTTAAAAAAAAAAGTGGGGTTTTTTTCCCGTTTTTTATTTTGAAAATTGCCATTTGCTCTGGGTCCACAGAGAGGTGTGCCGTGATCAGGTTGTGGACCGCGGTCCGCTAATTGAGGAACCCGGTCGACACAATAGCGGAATTCATCCTAAATAAGCTGTGATTGTATATATAAAAATGCTCATTTTGATTTTGTTGAGTAAAATTAAGATGATTCTGCATGCTTTCCTCAAGTATTAAGTTTCTGATGTGAAAATTCAGTTATTTATTAGCTTTTGAAAACTAAATTCAAATAAATTTAAGTTGCTATTTTGGACAAAAACTGATATAATATGTTGAATATTGCTATTGATCCTGAAAATATAGGGGATTATCTCTGCATTTATTTTTCTGCATCTTGCGTAAAATTTTGAGAGTTTTATAGCCATTTTAAGTTTTGGTATACTTGTGTAAGAATGATTAATCGGGATTTTATTAGGGAATGACTTTTATCTCACTGCTCATGGAGGCTCATATATGCCTAAGGGAGGTGCCTGTTTTGGTTTTAGGTCACTAGCGCGAGCGGTTTTGGAGATGTTTGAATTTTAAGTTTTGAAAATGGGTCCCCTACGAATCGGACCCAAGCCCCATGTCCCGTCAACTGATATGAAAGTCTATGATATTACAGCTCCGTGCATAACCTTACCTTTCTGTTTGTGCTCCCAGCACCTCCCTAAGTTACGCCCCCGAACTGTCATCCCCATGGCAACCTTCCCGAAAGATGGATGAGGTCATCTTCCTCTGCTTTGGCTGGAATTGACCAACCACTTAAAATGCTTGTCTCCGGTGAAGGATGAAGTTGTGCGCCCACTTATTACATCAGCGGCCATTAAACGCCATACCCCACTAAAAGCAACCCCCGAGGATCGATAGTGGAGCAGGTCCATATTTCCAAAGAGGTTCTGTTGTCATGGCAATGGAACATTTTTCATCTTTTAATAATATTTTATCATAAGATACTGAAGTCAGTATACATCTCGCTTAATGCAATCTTCTGATATGCTTGCAAGCATGACCAGTTGTTTTTCACTGAAACTGCTGATAGTTAGTTTTGCCTCAGATAATCATGGACTCTTAACTGCCAACCAGCAAGACTTATGACCTAATCACTGAACATTCCAGACACAGCTCCTTATCTGTATAGCATATAAGCAACGCCGAACCATCTGTCTAGAGTGCATTTCTCTACACAGCTTTTGTTCTGTCATTGAAGCACAAAAAATGTTCTGAAATTAAAACTGCGCAGTATTGGTCTCTTGCCTCCAGTCTTTTATTTAGCAATCCCTTCTAGCCGTCTCACCTGAATTGAAAACGAACACGCAGAGGACCTGAAAGAGTGCCTCCAACAATACTAACGGTCCTATCAAAGCTTACCCCCAAAATAACCCATTGACGGTAATTGACAACCAGTATTTGAACCAAGGTAGGTTTGGTCTTGACTTCGGTAGAGACGATATAACAGCATAACCTGTATGTATAGTTTTTGCTGGGGATGGGACATTAATAAAACCAAACACATTGGGTAAACGGGGTCTGGGGTACATTTCTCACGAATATGAACCTAATTAATTGATAGGCCAAATGATCAATACAAAATAAATCTGTATTGACTTTTACTAACTTTCATGTGTATTGGTTCAGGTGCTGCACTGTTAAATTCAAACCTTTGTTTTCAAAAACTACCAAAGAAACATTTTGAAAACTTCCAGAATAAATGTCTGGATTTTATTAGGAAATTTAAATTGCAATATTTGAGGCCACTCAATAATGTGTCTAAATAAAGAAACTAAATGTAACTGAAAAAACTTCTTAGCCAGGGAATAACAAAAATTAAAGTTTAGTATGTCTAATTAACGTTAACAGTAGAAAACACATACAGGAGGACACGTCTCTCTTAGCAGCTTCCTGCTCAAGTTTTGCAGGTTAGCAAATTCACACAGTTTAATGTTATGCTAACTCTGATGCAGTTTGGACTTTTAGTAGCACAATTAGTGTTATTTTCCCCACCTCCACAACATTGACGTCTCTTTACATTACTTACAGTGGCTACTGCATCTGCTGGTAAAAAAAAAAAAAAAAAAACTTCTACTATCCCTCTTCGAAGGGAGTGGAGGGGCGGCATTTTGTTGACATGTTGTATTTCTGTCAGGGCTAATTATTACATTTGAAGTGCTCAAAAACCATTTATTGAAATATACATAAAAGTTTTTTTTTGTTTTTTTTTTAAATTATACTTTGGGAAATAAAAGAAGGAAAACGTGTTATATGTATCTCTTTCCAATGCCAAATCTTAGAAAATACATTAAACACACCGAAAACCGTTAACCGCGAAAAAGAGGGATCACTATATACATATATATATATATATATATATATATATATATATATATATATATTTTTTTTTTTTTTTTTTTTTTTTTTTAAAGCAGACATTTGTATGTATGGAGGACCAGGAGTGCAAAAAACATAAAAATTAAATGAATACACAACTAAATGAATTGCTTTTACTTCAAATTAATATTTATTTCAATTTTTATGTATATATTTAAATTTATATTTATTTATTTCAATTTTTATTTATTTCAATTTATATTTAATTATTTCAACATTTATTTCCATTTTTATTTATTTCAACATTTTTAAAAATGTATTACAATATATATTTATTAATTTCATAATTTATTTATTTGAATATTTATTTTAAAATTTGTATTTATTTATTTCACTATTTATTTATTTCACCATTTATTTATTTCACTTTTTATTTATTTCATTCATTCTTGCATTCTTGTTCTATGGAGGACCAGCAGTGCAAAACAAATTGAACAGCAGAGGGCGCCAGTGTGGTACAAACCAATTCAAAACAAGTAGCCGCAATTGCAATCACAGAGCAGAACATCTAAGAAGACATCTCACTCTGTTGTTTGTCTTCGACCAGACCCGCTCACCGCTTTGGTGGCGACTAGTTTCCACAAATGGAAGTTGAAGTACGTACGACAACCACCCGAGACTGGTCACCAGTAAATCACAGGGTACGCAGAGACAAACATTAACTGACAGGGGGTTCTAATTTTAGAGCGGCGGAAAAAAAGCACGGAGCTGGACTAAATAAGCGATCTCGGCTTGCTTCGGAATGAAGCAATGTGTTCAACTTTATAGACGATCTTTGGTTTAATGGACTATGGTGAAATCATAGACGATCTTGGGTTTGCTGCTGGCGTTCCAGTCAGAAAGTCACACGCGCGCGCACGAGCACGAATAAGAAGCAGGCTGTTTCACTCGGGCGCGTTTTATTGGAATACCGCAAAAACTGGAATTTTACAATCTTTCCTTGGAAATTTGGGACTTTTTTTTTACCCACGGGACAGCAAACAAGAGGCCAAAAGGAGAGCGAACGTGAGAGACAGCGCGAGTCCACAATAATAAAAAGGTAAAGACGACAAACGTCAACTTTAGCGCTGGGCTACGACTTGTGGGCGCCGTGTATTTACCGGAGTGGAGCGGAACGGGTTCGCTGCAAGCAGCGTTTTGGTGTTTCCAGCCAAGCAGGTTACTCAATGGGTTCCTTTCATTTAAAGGATACATTGGCAATGTTTAAACTATTTCTCTATTCCATGAGATAAGTGGTATATTCAGTTCTTGATTGTGCGAGAGGCCACAAATGTGTTCGAATGCTCACGGAGATGGCGAGATTTTCCTGGGTGTCGTTGCCGGGTGATAGACGAAGCCCATCGGCTGCCTTCGTGGAAAAAAAAGTTACCATCAACTTTTTTTTGCTTTTGACTGCACGATTTATATCATTTTTTTTTTCTTCTTCCCCTTTTGATTCCATCAGAGTCTGCTTCTGATTCGTTATAAATTGGTCCTGACTTGTTTTTGAAAATATGGGAAGTAAAAAGTTGATTTATTGGTATTTTTTTCGCAGTGTTGTGAAGCCTCCAGCCACATTCCTCAGCTAGCTAACATTGAGCTGTGTTTTGTCATTGTTTGTCTTCTGGATTCTCTGTCAACTATGCAACGTTTTACTATAGCAACAAAACTGTAAAATAAATTTGCCTGGAAATGATGTAAGCCATTCAATACTTGAATTTTACCGAATATTTTTGCCCCAAAAATAGTTGTTGTAAATTCAAATACATGCCCGTATTTACTGTTTTTGTTTTTGTTTTTTTTTTTTTGTTTTTTTAACTTAAGCTTTTGAAACATTAACAATGCTCGTTTAAAGAGTGAACAAACAATTTGTGAAGACTTTAAAAGGACAAAATTAAGTCAAACTGTGTCAAATATGAAATTTTCGGGCTCCTGATACCTATTACGACACCTGGCTGTGCCGATACGGTATCGATACGTTTCTTGTTTTTTTTTTTTTTTCCAATTATTATTTTTTTTAATTTTCTGAGCAAATATAATTATTTCCTTTGAATATTAAATTACTGTATACTTACCATATTGGCCCGGATATAAGACGGCCCTGATTATAAGACGACCCCCTCTTTTTCAAGACTCAAGTTTGAAAAAAGACTTTTTGAACACCAAATTAATTTTTATACAGAAAATAATTACAGTACATCCGAAACAAATGATTATAACAATATATTTGAGAGAAAAAGCATGTTATTTTGCCTCATTCAAATCCTAATATCTGACCATTTAAATATGTAAACTAAAGTGCAATCACATTCGTAAATGAATGGCTTCTGGTTTTTGAAATGTAAATAAACCAATCTATTGTGATAAAACAACAAAAATTGCAATAACTGCATTAACCATAACGGGTTCGCTTTGGCCTGGGGAGTCAAGTTCAGCATTCGCTTCAATGATATCTGGCGCCATCTAGCGTCGTGAATGGGTATAATGTCTAGACCCCGAATATAAGACGACCCCCATTTTTTCAGTCTTATTTCAATTCAAAAAACACTGTCTTATATTCGGGCCAATACCGTACTATCATGGTCTGACACTGCCCAACATGTTGTCCGCGGGAGGACTGGCAGCAAATGAACAAAGCTTCATTCACTGCCAACCCTCCCCGTTCAAATAGATTGGATGTCTACTAGCCCTGCGCAATACAGTGGCAACTCTACTGACGAACGTCTCTACCAAGGACGCAGGTTTTCATATGGACGGTAGGGACATATCCCTACCAACTTTTCAGGATGATCAAATTGTCCCCACCAACATTTAAGCAACATTATATGCATTATAAAATAAGTTCAGTTATACAGGTAATTTAGATTGTCTTCCCATATGTTGTAAGGATTGACCCTGCCATTATTAAGACACACATGCACGCTCACACTCACACAGCCCTGACAGAAATAGATGTCGACAACATTCTACCCCCTTCGAAGAGGAGGGATATTAAGAATTTTTTTCAGCCAGCAGCAGCCACTGTAAGTAATTTAAAAAGACACTTATGTTGTGAAGGTGACAAACACACCACTAATTTTGCTACCGAAAGTCCGACCTGTATCAGAGTTAACATAACATTAACCTGTTTGAACTTGCTAACCTGCAACACTCGAGGAGGAAGCTGCTTAGAGACAAGTGTCCTACTGTTTGTGTTTTCTACTGTTAACGTTAATTAAACTGTGACAAATGCAGTGAACTCTGCTGGAATCTATGGAGCCAGAAAAATGTTAGCAAGAAGCTGCTTACAGAGAGACGGGTACTGCATAACCTCATATGTTGCTCACACAACACAACATACGCACATAATTATAATTAACTAAGTACATTTTAAAAATGGCTAGCATCACGATCGACTGGTCGATCGTGATTGATGTAATGAGAACCCCTGATTTTGCATATCAATTAATTATGTTCATATTCGCAAGAAGTGTAACCCTGCCCCCGTTCACCCAATCTGTTAGGTCTTATTAATGTCACATCCCGAGCTAAAAGTGTACATTCAGGTTATGTTGTTATGTCGTCCCTACCAATTTTGAGACCAAACCTACGCCCTTGTCTCTCTACATACAGAATTTTCTGGTTAAGACGCATGTCAATGGGAAAATATTGCCTCTTGTTAAGAAAGAAATATCAGGATACGAAAGGCAAAAATGCAGTACAGCTGGTACTCGCAGCTCCCAGAGTTTACTGAACATAACATACTTTTACATAGCTGCTCTGCCATTGGCTAAGAGGGATCTCTGCTGTACAGTGCCCTTCATAATTATTGGCACCCCTGAAAAAGATGTGTTTTTTAGCTTCTAATATATTTTTTTAATTCAAATAATATGGGACCTTAATGGAAAAAAAGAGAAAAATCCAACCTTCAATACAAGTGCATTCATTCAGTGGGGGAAAAATCCCACATAAAGAAAAAAATATTTGACATCAAATAATGTGTGTCACAATTATTAGCACCCCTGGTGTTAATACTTTGTACAACCCCCTTTTGCCAACAAAACAAGGTCTGGGGACCGAGATGGCCACGGGAGGAGCTTGATTTTGTGTCTGGTGAACCATTTCTGTGTAGATTTAGCCATATGTTAAGGGTCATTGTCTTGCTGGAAGACCCAGTGACGACCCATCTTCAGCTTTCGGGCAGAGGGCAACAGATTTTGATTTAAAATGTCCTGGTATTTCAAAGCATTCATGATGCCATGCACCCTAACAAGGTCCCCAGGGCCTTTGGAAGCGAAACAGCCCCACAGCATCACTGACCCACCCCCATACTTCACAGTGGGTATGAGGTGCTTTTCAGCATGCGCATCTTTCGTGGCACGCCAGACCCACTTAGAGTGTTTGTTGCCAAAAAGCTCAATCTTGGTCTCATCTGACCAAAGCACACGGTCCCAGTTGAAGCCTAGGACCGTGTGTATTTTTGTGTGTATTCGTGTGTATTGAGTGTATTAACTTTTATTCTTTACTCTATTCTTGTTTTTTTACATTATGCACAACTCTGATTTTATTATAATGTGCAGTAATCTAATTGTAACATGTATTTGTCACATGTTTTGATGTTGGTGTCTAAATTTTGGGTCTCGGAATTTTCAAGTTATGAAACTACTTCCAGAACCAATTAATATCATAAGTAGAGGTACCACTGTATATCGTTTGAACATCGCCATTGCAATGTGCGCATCCGCAATAGTCCCGTCGCAGGACGTGTGATTATTTTTTTGTTTTTGTTTTTTAATGTAAACTTTTGTTTTTCTTCATAAAAGCAGCAATTGTGTAGAGAAATGGCTTCCTGGATTCCTTTTATATACACCAAGCTTCATGATTTACAGATAAACCCCTTAGCCTGAATTAAACGGTATTATATGGATACTAGGGATGTCCCGATCGCATATTTTTGCACCCGAGTCCAAGTCACCTGATTTTGAGAATCTGCCGATACAGAGTCCCGATCCGATACCGCTTTGACGCTCACGCTGCCGAGAACAGCCTCTCACTCACACGATGAATGGGTTGCCACGACACAATTTAGACTGTAAGCTTAACAATAACGAACACATTTGTCTTTGATTGTACAGTAGAGCTACCGTGGGGTCTTTGGCCGGATCGAAGCTACAAACCTGTCAATCACAGTTACCTTTTAAGTACCAAACGCCGGCTGCACTGGTGACCAAAAAAAAAACAGTTTGGTTGCACCTCTTTTCAGGAGGCGTGAGAGCCTGTAAGAGCATGAAAAACAGAAAAACATGAATACATTTTTTAAATTGAAAACCCGATCCTTTTCAGCCGAATCCGAGCTTCTGAAAAATGGCGCGATTTCCGATCATTCGATCGGATCAGGACATCCCTAATGAATACAATGTTTTAATAGTGTGTCAACCAAAGTCTTCCCAAACAGAGCTATTCAAGTTAGGTGAAAATCAAATTTAATGCACTGACATTCAAATTAACCAACTTTTGAAAGATTTCTAAAGGCATTTGCTATTTCCTCCATGGCTACCATTGACGGCGCTACACGTCCAATCCATTTCAGGTGGGAGGGTTGGCAGCAATTGTTTGAATTGCGATTTTTGAGTTCTAGTCAACTTTTAAGTAAAAAAGTTCTGTAAGGTCTGATAGGATTTTGAGTTTTTTAGTGTTTAAAATAAATATATGATACCTGCAGTGTTGGAGCACATTAGGCACCAATGCCACTTGGTGTTCTATCCATCAATGACTACCAGGCTAAAATTGACAGTTAGCTTTATGAGGTTTTTATTTTACACCCTCATCACTCTACAACAGCAGGGGTGTCCAAAGTTTTCGCAAAGGGGGCCAGATTTGGTGTGGCAAAAATGTGGGGGGCCGACCTTGGCTAACGTCCTTTACTTAGACCAACATATTTCAGCAAATTTTAGCAAGCCATTCTGTGTGTCACATTTGCTTTATTATTTTTTTAAATTAATAATTTCAAAAATCTCGCAACTAGCCTTTGTGGCATACTCTTTCAAATCTCGGGCTCTTGCGAAATACTGCTGCTGTGAAATTAAACTACCTTCAAGTTGCTTCAATTTATCGCTACGTATCTTCCCTGTAATCTTGTCGTACATGTCAGCATGTCTTGTTTAGCAATATCGCCTCACATTGAACTCTTTAAAAGCAGCAAATGAGGCAGACACAGTTATTGCGTATATTAGAGAAGAAATAGTCCAATTTCCACCTATCCTTGAAGCGTCGGCCGTCGCAGTCAACTTTCTTTTTTATGTTGATTGTCGCTATTTTGAAAATTGGGAGTAAAGGGTCACATGGGGTAATGTTGCTTAGAGTGCTGCTGCCTTTTAGTGGGTAAATGAGGAGCAGCATTTAGTGTGTAAGCTACTTCATATGCTGGTAGCAGTACTGCTGACCAATTTATTAAGTGTCAGGAAAAAAAACACCCAGAGTATTCTATTCAAATGACAGTCACAAGGAGTAAAACCTCCCACCTCATCGAGGATAAAACCATTTGCAGTCCAAAACCACTCGAGTCTCAAGGTTTCAACGTGCACACGGGGTTTCGCTAAAGTCTTCCCACCTATCGAAGCGTGCGCAGCCTTTTTATTTACAAAGTCACATGGTCAGAAACATTTCATAACAGTGGGTATTTGGTGCGCGATAATTGGTTAGTTCAGAGTGAGTCAGCTCTAACTGCTTCTCCATATTTGGTGGTGTTCCTCAAAACTGGATGCTTACTGTGAAACAGAAGTGAAGCATATTACAGCTCGACTTGGGAATTTTTCAAAGACCTTGGGAACTTAGCTTTAGCTGGGACGAAAGGTAGTGAAGATTAGAGTCCACAGAAACTAGAGTTTCACATGCAAGCATATAGCTTCATAGCAGTTGATAATTGTGTTTTATAAGCATGAATAAAATATATTCTTTCACATTGTCTGTGTGCGGGCCAGACGTTATTGATTTTATGACAGAGGCTGGGGGCCGGATGAAATTTGTACAGGGGCCGCATTTGGCCCCCGGGCCGGACTTTGGACATGTCTGCTCGACAGTGTTGTGTTTTTACAGATTAAATAATGCCTATATAAGAGACACGTTAGTCACGCATCGACAGTCATAATTAATAGAAACCTAGCCCTCCGTTACGTTAGCAAGGTACAGTAACGTTAATCTTATTCATTAGCGCTACTTCTACTTAATTTTACCTTGTCCCGAGTATCGCTTCTCTGCTCTCGGAGCAAACGTGGTGCCTTCGTTGGAGCGGGGGCTAGCTGGCAGGTCGCGTGGTGGCGCCCGGCCGGGGTTTCGGGTCAGTCATCGGTCACGCGGCTTCTTTGTCGTTACCTCTAATTCATGCATGGTTGAAATCAAATATATCCGCCGCCTCTCCCTTCTTCCTTTACGCACATGACGTCAGCACGTTGTGCCGCATCAAAAGTAGTCCTGGCAAACGTCATGCTTAGAGCTGGCAAAACTAAACGATTGCTTGAGGCGGAGAAAATGCCTCGATCAATTTTTAAAATCAGGTTACTCAAATTATTTGAGTTAGCGTTTTAGCTCTAGTTTGAATTTTCATACTCTGCGGCCCACCTGCTTCAAATGGATTGGACGTCTACTAGTGATGAACTAATTGGTGGTAGGGTGCATCTTAGCCAAAGGAAGAACAAATGATTTTTTTTTACCTCATGCTTGATGGGAACAATAAATTGTTCTCGTTCTAGTTAGTTAGTAGTTAGTTTCTTCATGTTTACATTCACTAACTGTTGTTTAAAAAAAAAAAAAAAAAAAAAAAAAACGATAAGGTCAGTTTTTGTCACAATTTTTGTACCTTCTGTGGGCATTGCATTTGGAACACCATCTAGTGAAGTATTTGTACTCATATCAATGTGTCAGACAGCTGCACATTCCGCGTCTGAAGTATTTATACCGCACTAATAAAGGAAAGAATGCGTCGGTGCTCTCCAGCTGACTTTGGTGTCTTTTTGTTTTGATTGGGCCAAACGATCCTCGACATCGGCGCTGTCATATTCGTGTCAAATATGGCCAAGTACCATATTGGCTCGGATATAAGACGGCCCTGATTATAAGATGACCCCCTCTTTTTCAAGGCGGTTTAAAACAACATTGACTAACAGACTAGCCTCGTACTTTCACATATTTATGTAAAATAAATGCGTAACTGCCCCTTTTTTTGTTTTTTTCGTTTTTCTGCTCTTTTAACAAAGAATCGAGACTGTTTTACGTTCACATGTATAAAGAATTCGGGGATTTAAGCATTTATTCGCAAAAATTTTCAACGGAAAAGCTCTTTGTCTGTCTTGCTCTTGGTCAGCTTTGACAGCCACGCCAACAATGCAGGCCCCCTATTAAACAGGGCCCCGTGTCCCGTCAATAGTTATGAAGTCTATGGGTAACGGTTAGCATGTTTAATTTTGGACCATTTTTTATAGTTTTGACGAATGTCGTCCTCTCGCTCTTTCTCGCGCGTGTAAAACTTGTCTGTTCAGCATGTCCGTCGCAGGGATCTATTCCTGCTTCCCCTTTTCTTCTTTTTGCTTTTCTGAGCCGCAGGATCGCATTACTCGCCAGTCTGGAGGCGCAACGGTGGCACGAGGAGGAGGAGGGAGATCGGGTTTCACATCTCCAGCGCTAACCCCCCTCCCCGCTCGGAGGAACCTGGAGACAGAGTGGCTGAGCTGAGGAGCAAAACACGCGACGCCTCCTCCTCCTCCTCCTCCTCCTGCAAATGGCGCTTGCTCCGCTGCAGAAAAATAAGACACTTCTTCGTCCGTTGTTGTCTTTTGTGACTAAATTGACAAGAAATGCGGTCTGATTTTCTTTTTTTTTGTTGTTTTTTTTTTTTTTACCAAAAATGTTATTTTTTCAGATTCCTCCCCACCCACTTGCAGTTACTTTTTTTGGGAGAAAATAAGAACAAAAGACTGCCCAAGCAAAAGCCCTGGAAAATAAAGTTTAAGCGTTTTAAGTGTTCCTCATTGAACTCACTTGCTGCCAATGATGAGAATAGACTTCCAGTCCGAGTCAAAATAAATTGGACGTCTCACGCCATCAGTGACGCTGAAACATGAACCACCCACTTTAAATGAATTGGACGTCCATCCTTGTCAATGGCCAGCAATGAGTTAAATACTATGAAATCACTTAAAGTGTTACTTATTTTGGTACATTTGAATTTTGTTATGTGATTTGGACATCCATACTCAAAACAATAAGCGACGATCAAAATAGTCAATTATTTTTTATAATTGATTAGTTGTCGTGTAATTGTAGCGGTCCTACAGCGATACTTATCACTATGATCGGTAAAGGTGTGACAAAATGGCGAAACGGAGAGATATCACGACACTGGAGCTCAAAAGGTTATCGATAAGCACCCACAAAGAATCGATACATGGAGGGATATAAAAAAAGACCATCAATTTGCTACCAAAATTCTATTAGAATACAGTAGTGGCTACGTCATTGATGGCACTAGACATTGAAGGAAGCTGACCCTTTAGCCAGATAGCCGGAATCACGCCAGCCGAACTGCCGGACCCGCACTGGCGCAGCTTCAATGGCCCGGGCCGGCGAGATCCCGACGGTTGGGCCAAAAGGCTAAATGTTTGCCTTAGTCTTAACTAGAGGTGGGAATCTTTGGGCACCTAACGATTCGATTAGAGCTGAAACGAATACTCGAGTAACTCGAGTTTAAAAACTGATCCGAGTAATTTTATTCCCCTCGAGTAATCGTTTATTTTGACAGCTCTAAGCATCACGTTTTGCTCGGACAACTTTTAATGCGGGACAACGCGCTGATGTCACGTGCGTAGAGGAAGAAGCCAAAAAAAAAAAGAAAAAGAAAAAGAAAAAACAACTTACTGCAGCCGACAGCCGCTACAAACGACGCCGACGTTGCTAAATACTAGCCCGCACGATGCTACATTGGTAGCAGGTAGCGTCCGATGAGTCTCATAGAGATCACATGTATGTTGAACTAGATGCGCAATGACAGACTCGGCCGCGTATGGGCAGCGTTAGTAAACAGCCGCCATCTTAAAGCAGTAGAGCGCTAAGTGCTAATAAAGAGCGCTAAGCGCTAATATATAAGATTAACGTTACTGTCACTAGCTGAAGTAACGTTAGCCCTGCGGAGGGCTAGGTTTCTGTTAATTATGACCACTGTCGATGCGTGGCTAACGTGTCTTACATACAGGCTTTAACATAACATAGCGTTATGGAGTGATGAGGGTGTAAAATAAAAACTCAATAATGCTAACTATCAATTTTAGCTCAGTAGTCATTGCTGGATAAAACACCAAGTAGCACTGGTCCCTAATGTGCTCCAATACAGCCTGTATCATACATTTATTTTGAACACTGCAAAAATGTATATATATTTTTTTTTAAATAAGATCTAAAGGTTTTTTGAGTGAAAGCAGTGAATTAGTCTTTTTTTTTTTTTTCAATTCTAGTTACATCTGAGATGCAATTGTTGGCTGTTTTCAACAATATACGTCGAAAAGAAAGACATTGATTGACTGAAAATGGTTCAAGATTAGATGAAATGTCTTGTTTTCTCATGTATATTTATAATTGCTCTTCACCTAAAAATATATTTGTTTTATCCGATTACTCGATTAATCGATAGAATTTTCAGTCGATTACTCGATTACTAAAATATTCGATAGCTGCATCCCTAGATTCGATTACGATTCAGAGGCTACGATTCGATTATAAATCGATTATTGATGAACGCCCCCCCTCCGCTATTAGCTGCTTTTAATGTTTTATACATTAGTTACAAAAAAAAAAAAAAAGCCTCGCAGGCTTAAATAAACGACTATTTCAGTATCAAGTTAACAGTTAAAAACAATAAATAATATACTCAAATCCCCATTCTGTATCAGCAGCTTTAAACTACATTCAATTAATTTAATGTTGTGAATCCACCGTTAAAGTTGTTAAAATTGCTCCCGTTATTCCATAATTTCCCTTTTGTCTACTTTTGACATGTGAAAATTTTAAAACTATTTTAAAGATAGATTCAAGTCAATATTTTACTGATTTAGGAGTATTTTAGATAAAAAGTTAATTAGGTTCGCTTGGAAGGTTCGCTACAACAGCCTTGCAGGGAAGTCTACTGCTTTAAGGATGGCGGCCGTTTACTAACGCCCGCATCTAACTTTCTGTACATGTACTGCTAACGCCACCGAGTCTATCTTGCATCTAGTCCTATATAAATATGATATCTACCATACCATTATGTGGACGTACTTTGTAGCAGCTGTCGGCAGCAGTCAGGTATGTTGTTGTTTTTTTATCTCGCGGCATGAGTTGAGCTAGAGCCGGGAGTTGAGCATTGGCATTACCCGAGGGGCCGGGTAATGACAAGCATGATCAGTGTTTCCCCTAGGATTTTTTGAAGCTGTGGTGGTGGGCTGCATCGGAGTCGGACAGCCTCACCATGTCGTGCCACAGCGAATTTTTTTTTCTTCATTTTTTCCCCCAAGAAGAACCATAACAAAGATATATTTGAAATATTTCATTAGCCAGGCTAATGTTGTACCTCTCAGCTACAGTACATGTATGTAAAATGCGTAGCTGATTACAGCTACGTTACCCGATGTACTAATGCGACTTTTTTTCTCGTGGCAATAGTACGACTTACATCTCGTAGTGACTCAGGGTTGGCAACCCAAACTGTTGAAAGAGCCATATTTGACCCCCCAAAAAAACACAAAAAAAACTGATACAGTATGTCTGGAGCCACAAAAAATTAAAAGCCTTTTATAAGCCTTATAATTATCGATACTAGCTATATTAGCCTACTATAGAAATACGTAATTAGCTTTCATGATTAAATGTTTGTTTTCCCTGCAGTGGATCCTATAGAGAATGACGCACCACGTGACTACTCTGTTGTACTATGCCACCACAAGTTTAACTTCATTACAATATTAATGAATTGAAAGAATGTTTGTGTCATGTTTGTCCTCCTAGAAATCCTATTAAAACAAAAAAATATATTTCCCTCCCCCATCTTTTTCCATTTAAAAAAAAAAAAAAAAAAAGCTCCGAAGCATCGCTAAAGAGCCGCATGCGGCCCGAGAGCCGCGGGTTGCAGACCACCGTCGTAGTCCTCCATTTTCCTTTTATTTGACCCTCATAAGTACTACATTACCACAACAATAACAGTCCTTCTGTCAACTGACCCATTTAGAGCACTGGGGGAATTCTAATAGCCGTGTAAAGAGTTTTACTTGATTCGGTGAGAAAGTGAATAGTTTTTTCCCCGTTGTTCGTAAACTAAATTTCCACACAAAGGCACGTCGAGGTACCATTAACTTAGCAAGGAGAGGTATGAGAGTCATTTTTCGAGTGTCCCAGAGCTCGCGAAATTTGGGTGGGGGGGCGCATTTATCAAAGTTTCGTCAGCCGTAATTGTCTGAAGTTGGCGCGCCGGTGTTGTGCCGAAAAATAGCCACTCCACTGAAATGTCCCCCCTGACGGGAGCGCCCACACGTCACTCGTACAAACAGCCTTTTCTTACCAATCGATGGACACAGAAACGACGTTCTTGTACCGTGAATATGTATCATTTTACTCTGCTTGAACTGATAAATCGTTTACTGTGACCAACGCTCTGAAAATAGAGCAAGGCTTTATTTTGGGCCCCGCCTCTCCGCAGTCTCTCAGCGCAAGTTAGTCAAAGTTTGCTTTCCGTCCAAGACGGCCGTCCACCGCTCACTTTCGCCGAAAAGTCCGATCCAAATTATTGTAATGCCCCGGATATGGGCAAGAAGGAGAGAAGTCTGTATTTGCTTACCCACTTTATTGTGGTAACAATAATAAAGAAAAACAATAACAAAATAACAGCGGGCTGCTACAACATGCGACCGCTATCTCTCGCTATCTCGCTCGTTCTCCCATTCTTCCTACTCGTTCCCCTTGCGTCTCTTAAGGGGGGGCCTGCATAGTTACGAACATTAGGCTCCAATACACAATGAATAGGTGTCCGCTGAACTCCTCCCACTCGGCTGCCGCTAGTTTGAAGCGGCCTTAAAAATTTTTTTTTATTTAAATAAATAAATAAAATACATCTCATTTGCCAGGCGTGGCGGCTTTCATTTTAGTGTGGCGGTGCGCCACAATCTGTTGAATATAGGGGAATCCCTGATGATGTTTAGCAACTCTCGCTCCGTTCTTCCTCATTGCGTCCCGAAGACCACGCGGCGTGCTGAGTGTGTTTTACTTCCGCTTTACTTAACATATTTCAATAACGGAATTTGGATGTTTGTGAATCGTTCTCGAATCTTCCACGGCTGAATCGCGAATAATCTAAGAATCGGAAATTTCGCACACCTCTAGTCTTAACCCCGTGTACTGACTTCATTTTAAAGGTTGAAAAAAAGCTTCGAAGCACAAGTTGACAATTTATTCAAGTCGACAGCGATCATACAGCACAGAGGGACCCAGGTGAGGATTCGGGGTCACCATATCACAAGTCAACTAAAGGTTGCTGAGAAAAAATGACAACGATTAGTTGAACATTGTCTTTTTGAAGTCTCTTGTGGGGCGGGCTGTCGGCAGAAGAAGGGTGTGTTTGGGCGTTGTTTATGATTATTGTATGTTTGTGGATTGGACAGGAGGATTCGGGAATTACTGTTGTCAGGGCAACAAGGGTTGTGGATTTTGCTACCTCAGTGTCACAGTGGCTCTTGGAGTCCTATAAGTAGTGTTATCTGTTGGATATAGAGAGTTCTCCGGTGTTCCTTGTGCTGGGACAGGGCGTCCCTTCATTTGTTGTGGACTGTCCGGGAGAACTGATTGCGAGAGTTTGTGGTGCAGACGTGGGCTTGTCAGCGTCAATCTTGCTCAGTCAGTTGCATGACGCACACGTTGGGCTTCCGTGATAAGAAGGCCTCATATAGCTCTTATGCCCTATATTTTGCTTGTTTCCTTAAACTATGGTATACTGTAAGCGCTATTTATTCTATATTGGGTGTGTTAGAGTAATACAAACAGTCGATCGGTAAATACGAGAAAATATACTATTCCCTGATTGATTATATTAAGTGTGTTAGAATAATGCAAACAGTTAGACGGTGCCTTCGAGAAAAGGTACTATCTTCTTCAAAATCCAATTCATTTGGACTGTCACTGGATTGGATGTCTTGTACCGTCAGTGGCACTGAAACCAGAGCACTTACATTCACAGATTAGTTAGTTCCCGTCGACCCATGTATCGATAATTGTTGTTTCGCCATATCGTGAGCCTTGTATCGCAAATCGTATCGATCCTGAGCTACCCAGAACTTCCCATCTCAAATTATCACCTTGTAGTAATAGAGGTTTGGAGCCATTTTGTCTGTTCTTTGGTTTGGTTTATTATTATTTTTTTATTATGTTTCTCTCAGACAGAGTGCGACGTGAATTAGTCAGAAGGTGGAAATGCCTCCACGTCAACTTGAACGCTATTGATCGCGGCGCTAAATACTGCCATGCAGTGAATTATTCAAACCTGCTCGCCACTCTGGCGGCTCTCTGACCTTGGAGTGATTCCGCAAATCGCAGCTTTCATACTGTAAATGGACGCTCATTCGCCCCTCCTAGTCTAAATGGATTGGACGTCTAGCACCGTCAGTGCCGCTGAAAGAAGAACACGGATAGCTAGTCCTCATAGTTTGAAGGAAATGGAGGTCTATCATTGTTAATAGGAGGCAATGGAGTTACTTAATTGAATTTTAGGGTACTGGTACTGACATGTGACTTTTTGTTGATTTTCCGGTACTACCGGTACATTTTGGGGCATTTCGGGCATTCTTGTTGATTTTGGTACAATTCAAGGATTTTTTTGGGGGGTGGCGGTAACAATAATGGGCACAACTAGAGAAACACTGAAAGAGTTAGAAAATAAATAACATTACCGTAATTTTCCCAATATAACGCGCACTTTTTTTCCCCAAAATCAACTTGTAAAATCATAGTGCGCATTATACACGGGTACAGGGATGGAAAAAAAATATATATATATGATATATATATGATATATATATATATATATATATATATATAAATATACACAGTGGGGAGAACAAGTATTTGATACACTGACAATGGGTTTTCCCATTGGCAGTGTATCAAATACTTGTTCTCCCCACTGTATATATAAAGACCGATTTTTAAAAAAAATTTTATTGACACGGCCATGTGGTGTTGAAGAAAACGTATGCGGCTATCCATTGCCGACCATTACGGTACATGATACCATTTTGTTTGGGGAATACTTCACTGTAATTGGTCAAATGATTTCGTCTGTGTTAAATTCTGCTTTTTTTCACTCTTCATAAAGCACAGAATTCAGTTTCTTCAACTCATTTGAGTCAAATTTTCCCTAGATTTTACAAGTAAATTTGGAGTGCGCGGGCGGTTTAATATTCAGGAAATTACGGTAATTTTGGGTTTTTATTTATGTAATTGTAGTACTGAAAATGATATCGGGGATCGAGGTTTTTTTTTTTTTTTTTTTCTCACCTGATTTTGAGAATCTGCCATTACCAAAAAAGTCCAGAAAAAGTTTTGTAGTTTTAGTTTTAATTTGGACATTAGTTCCAAACATGTTACAGCACTGCACTGTTTACTGTAAGGCTGCAGCAACTAATCGATTAAATCGATTAAAATCAATTTAGTAAATTAGTTGCCAAGGAATTTGATAATCGATTTTTGCCGGCAGCAATGAGCAGTCCCGTTTGGGTCCGTGGGTGTGTGTAATGTGAGGCTGCATGCGCCTGTGATATGAGAGAGAGAGAGAGAGAGAGAGAGAGAGAGAGTTCACTGCTGCACTCAAGATGGGTTGCCAAATCAATATGATTACGAAGTGTCGAGAGTTAGATTGTCTTTTGTGTTGTGTTGTTAGATCCAGTATGCCTCTGTCAGATGTGCGTAAATGAAGCCGATTGTATTGTTTATATTCTTTGTTGATGAGACCTTACCACTTAGCACGGAGCGCTAAACTAGTCAGTGATTATGCTAATCGGTAGGGGTGTAACGGTACACAAAAATCTCGGTTCGGTATGTACCTCGGTTTTGAGGTCACGGTTCGGTTCATTTTCGGTACAGTAAGAAAACAAAATGCAAAATATAAATTAAAGATACACGATAATATCGGTCGCCGATAATTATCGGCCGATAATGGCAATTATGACGTCACACAGATAATCCAGATGATAAAAAAATTCAACCGATAATGCAATCCGATAATTATATACTTGATTTAGCCTCCAAATGTGCACAACTGAAGAATTTAGCACGCCGCCTCCTCAACCCCTCCCCTCTCTGAAGCCCCTGAGGGAGGAGGGGTTGAGGAGGCGGAGTTACACGACAAGAAATAGTTGAATATGATGGCGGCTGTTACTAAAAAAACGACGCTCTCGCCATCTGCGAAATATGTACTGCAGAACTTCCACGAGGCCGAAAGAAAGCGTCCTCATTCAAAACCACTAACCCAGCATCCATTTAAAACTGCATTACAAAGGTTTTTGGAACGAATACGAGGCTGCTGCTGCTAGCGGGAATGCTAAAGCTATTGTAAACACTAAGTTAAACTACGGGGCTTGTGACGATACAGAGTCGGGTTGTTTGGGAAAGCAGCCCAAGGCGGGTGGCGAACTCGCATCTAAGGCTAAACACCGGCACGACTGGAGACCGATAGTTGGCAAGTAGCCGTCTTCCGACGTAGCCCGCCGCTCTGGCCGGTCCGGCAGGCCGCCCCGCCGATGGCGAGGCGGGCAGAGCCCGGTTCCCAGGCTTCAGGACCTCCGGCGAACACCCCGGTTTCTCGAGCGTTCCCTCACGGCGTGTGAGCAGAGCCAGGCCCCGAATACGCCGCGGCGAACCGGCCGGTGCGGGCGGATTATCCGGTACGAACGTAGCCGCCGCCGAGACGAAACACGATTTTTTTTTTTTTTTTACCGAAATGACCCGAGAGCTAAAGCCCTGGATGAAAAAAATAATGCAGTTTATACCACCACCATTCATCATGAAAAACATGCCGATCACATTTTCATCACTACATTTGGAAAAGTGATGTCCAGTAAGCAAGCTTATCATGACGGCACAGTGGTTAGATGATAATTTAAACATGGAGAAAACTAAGTCAGCCAGTCAATAATGCATTCATTATGTAAAATGACGAGCGGTCAGATGAGTTTGTAACGCTGCCTTTATTTTCGGCTTAACAAAACTCAGGCACAAAACAACACGCACGGAGATGCGAGCTCCAACTCCATCCAAATAGTACTGCCGTGTATCAGTTTAGCTGCTGTAAAGCAAATGTCGTGAGTGCCGCAAATGTAAACAAAGCGCTGCAGAATGGGTACATGACATCTCGCTCTTTTGAGTCAATCATTTTCACAGTGTGCAACAAAGCATATAACATTAGGAATCACTTTTCAAATTAATTTAACTTATTTGTCTGCTCAATTACAGTCACAGTAGATAATCAAAACTTATTGACACTTATTAACACTTATTTAAATATGCACATTCCTGTTGTAATGAAAATAATATTCTGGAGCCACAAATATTCAAAATCTTTTCTTCTTCCAAGTGTTTTTTAGGATTAAGTATAATAATGTATTGCTTAAAATAAGGCTGTTAAGATTATTTTCAGCTAGCTATTTTTCTTCCAAGAAATCTGAGAGAAATACACTTGAAGCGCTGGCAGATAATTTCACTTATTTCCAATAGATTTACACTTAAAACTGACTAGTTTTAAGGAAGTGTTTTATTAATGTTATATATGTTAGGAACGGCTTACTTTTAAAGGCATTTTTGTGCAACTTAGGTATTTACTCTGTAAGTAATTGTTGCCAAAAGTTTACCATTACACAATGTCAGACAATCTGTCATTATTTAGATGTTGGAATTGACGACTTGTTCATATTTTATGTTGGAAAAAAAGAGCAATAAATTATATTTTTGCACAGTAATATTTTCTTTTGTGTATTCTTTAAAATTTTACATAATTCTTTTAATAGAATTATCGGCTTGACATTATCGGTTATCGGTTGGAATGAGGAGGAAATTATCGGTTATCGGTATCGGTTGAAAAATGTATTATCGTGCATCACTAATATAAATGTGCTAGCTGTTTATTACACACAATCTTTCAACAATAGGAACATTAGCCTATACAAAGCTAGAATTGTGCTTAAAAAGTAGCAGGTATTTAAAGATAATCCAGCAACAATTTGCCTTTCAGACCTCGCGTACTGGTCAGCTTTCTTTCTGAAAGAAAGAAGAAAAAAGAAGAGAGAAGAGAAAAGCAATCCCAATGACAAAGATTTTAACATGTATTTTACAAAGGAAATGCCTCAATTAATCATTTTTTTTCTTATGAACGGTTTCAAAAGCTTTATTGGTGGATTTTCTCAAGTTAAAGCGCAACAAAAATTAATAAATTGTGTAAGCAGGATCTGTGTATTATTCTTATTATTTAATTACAGCTGTTTTAGCTTATTTTATTTAAATGGGCTATTATTTATTTTATTATGTGTTTATATTTTACAGATGTGATGTCGTATTCATTTATACTGTATATTTTATGTTGTATAACTTTAGTTCCTATGTGAATATTAGTTCCTACTTGTTTTGTTGTGGTAGGAGGGTTTTGTATTGAACACGGGGCCGTGTTGGTTATTATTATAGCAGAGAAGACCGCTGTAAATCAACAAAGACAAGTCAACTGTGCCCCGATCTCCCACTCAAGAGATTTGATGGACTCAAAAAGTGGGTTACGATTGCATATTAGTTAGAAAATCGACCGGATCCACCGTATTTTTACACAAGCGACTTCTGGTCTGCCCGATCCTAGCTACCGGTAGTAGTATCGACGCAGGAGGGTCGCGTCTCTCATCAAATAATAAACTCTGCCATTCTTGTCGCGTGCGTCACATTGAGCCGCTTCTGGGACGCGTCTAACCTGCGGCCGCACTGCGACTGCTGTGCATTTGCTGATTGACTTTAACACCCGCGTTTCACTGCGTTCTCGCGGCGGCCACGTTGTTGCGCCGTTGACGTTTCTGGGTTATACTTTCCTACCGTGTTGGTCCGCATTATAGTAGAGAAGACAGAGTAAATATAATCTAGACAAGAAATTTTAACCCGATCGACTCACAGCCTCGAAAAGTAAGGGTTACATTACGTCAGAATCTCATTCGGTACGCCTCCGTTCCGAACCGAGCAACACTTATCTTAACGGTTCAATACAAATACATGTACCGTTACACCCTTATCGGTGTCTTAAGTGTCGGTTTCTATTGTGTTTTGGAGAAGCATATTAGCACTTGAGTTATTGTTAGACAGTAAAGTTGTCTCATTTCTTTTTAGAAAGAAACCACACACATAAACCCATTCATATAGCAGTGATTCTTAACCTTGCTAAAGGTACCAAACTCCACGAGTTTCACATGTGCATTCGCCGAACCCATCGGAATTTAATCGATATATGGTAGCAAGCAAATTCCTGTTGAAATTTATTCAAGTTTCAAATTTACTGCAAATAAATTGGGTGTTTTCAATGTTACTTTTTCACATTGGAAAATGAAATTTCATGTCAAAATTCTGATTTATTATTTAATTATTTTACTTTTAACCTGTCCTGTTCAGCTGCCTAGATGTGGAGAATAGGAATCTTGAGTGTCCTTATGGTCTGAACAGCTTTAATACAGTGCCTCGCAAAAGTATTCGGCTCCCTTGAATCTTGCAACCTTTCGCCACATTTCAGGCTTCAAACATAAAGATATGAAATTTAATTTTTTTTTCAAGAATCAACAACAAGTGGGACACAATCGTGAAGTGGAACAACATTTATTGGATAATTTAAACTTTTTTAACAAATAAAAAACTGAAAAGTGGGGCGTGCAATATTATTCGGCCCCTTTACTTTCAGTGCAGCAAACTCACTCCAGAAGTTCAGTGAGGATCTCTGAATGATCCAATGTTGTCCTAAATGACCGATGATGATAAATAGAATCCACCTGTGTGTAAT
This sequence comes from Corythoichthys intestinalis, assembly GCF_030265065.1. Lineage (NCBI taxonomy): Eukaryota > Metazoa > Chordata > Actinopteri > Syngnathiformes > Syngnathidae > Corythoichthys > Corythoichthys intestinalis. Next base: position 52,851,978 of record NC_080404.1, on the reverse strand, counting down.
CAAGTCTCCGTATAAATGCACCTGCTCTGTGATAGTCTCAGGGTTCTGTTTAAAGTGCAGAGAGCATTATGAAAACCAAGGAACACACCAGGCAGGTCCGAGATACTGTTGTGGAGAAGTTTAAAGCCGGATTTGGATACAAAAAGATTTCCCAAGCGTTAAACATCTCAAGGAGCACTGTGCAAGCCATCATATTGAAATGGAAGGAGCATCAGACCACTGCAAATCTACCAAGACCCGGCCGTCCTTCCAAACTTTCTTCTCAAACAAGGAGAAAACTGATCAGAGATGCAGCCAAGAGGCCCATGATCACTCTGGATGAACTGCAGAGATCTACAGCTGAGGTGGGAGAGTCTGTCCGTAGGACAACAATCAGTCGTACACTGCACAAATCTGGCCTTTATGGAAGAGTGGCAAGAAGAAAGCCATTTCTCAAAGATATCCATAAAAAGTCTCGTTTAGAGTTTGCCACAAGCCACCTGGGAGACACACCAAACATGTGGAAGAAGGTGCTCTGGTCAGATGAAACCAAAATTGAACTTTTTGGCCACAATGCAAAACGATATGTTTGGCGTAAAAGCAACACAGCTCATCACCCTGAACACACCATCCCCACTGTCAAACATGGTGGTGGCAGCATCATGGTTTGGGCCTGCTTTTCTTCAGCAGGGACAGGGAAGATGGTTAAAATTGACGGGAAGATGGATGCAGCCAAATACAGGAACATTCTGGAAGAAAACCTGTTGGTATCTGCACAAGACCTGAGACTGGGACGGAGATTTATCTTCCAACAGGACAATGATCCAAAACATAAAGCCAAATCTACAATGGAATGGTTCAAAAATAAACGTATCCAGGTGTTAGAATGGCCAAGTCAAAGTCCAGACCTGAATCCAATCGGGAAGGAAGAATGGGCAAGAATGTCAGTCTCTCGATGTGCAAAACTGATAGAAACATACCCCAAGCGACTTGCAGCTGTAATTGGAGCAAAAGGTGGCGCTACAAAGTATTAACGCAAGGGGGCCGAATAATATTGCACGCCCCACTTTTCAGTTTTTTATTTGTTAAAAAAGTTTAAATTATCCAATAAATTTTGTTCCACTTCACGATTGTGTCCCACTTGTTGTTGATTCTTGACAAAAAATTAAAATTTTATATCTTTATGTTTGAAGCCTGAAATGTGGCGAAAGGTTGCAAGGTTCAAGGGGGCCAAATACTTTTGCAAGGCACTGTATATCACGTGGGAGTTTGATATACTCTCATTTAGTGCTGCAACTATTAATTGATTAACTCGACGAATTCGATTAGAAAAACTTAAATTAAAGTGGCGTTGTCGTGGTTTGTTTTGAAAGTGTTTGCATTTAGTTGTATTGATTTGGGTGGATACTGTGGCTCCCTGTTAAGACAACACAAGGTTTTGTTTGTGGTAATGTTTTTTTTTAAATGCATTCGTAATTTAGTTTCTAGGTATATTTAGCTGTTTTTTGTGGGAATATGTGTTTGAACCATTTGTTAAGAGCATTGTTTAAAAAAAAATATATATTTTTTTAGTTAGCATTTTATGGCATTTAAACTAGCGAACTTTTGCTATGTAAGTAAGCCAATTGTTCTTTTGTTGTACTTCGATCCTCATTCATTGATTTTTTTTTAATTTCTTTTTTTTTTAATACCGTTTGAGGCTCAGCTCAGGTATTTTAATTTTTTATGTTCCTTATCCGATTACTCGATTATTCGAACCAACTAGTTCATCAATTAATCGACAACTAAAATAATCGATAAGCTGCAGCCCTAAATCAATTATATATAAAAAAGAAAAAAAAAAATCTTTAGTTGCAGCCGTAGTTTACAGTACTTCCTCTTCTGCTTTTTCCGGAAGTATTGTGGAGTAAGCCTGAACGATATATCGTTTAAACATCGCCATCGCGATGTGCATGTGCGCAATAGTCCCATCGCAAGCACGTGCGATAGTTTTTCTTTTTTTTGATCCACATACGCCTCACTTTCCTGTCTGCGCACAGCCTCCTACCCTCCCTCTCCCAGCCTTTTGATCCTCTCAGTCACTGCGGCACAACAATGGCTTTGATCTGGCCAAAGAAGCAGACTTCACACGGGCATCTGTCAATCATCGTTGAACTTGTTAAACAGTTGCAAGGAAGCCGCGCTGGAATGAATGTGTGTACTGTGGGGACGTTGGAGACATTTAAATGCCAGAAGTGATCATGAGGAGTTTGAAATTTCTACATGTCACTTCAACGATCACAGCTAAAGTAGATAAACAGAAGCATTTAATAAAGCCAAGCATTTATCTGCTACAGTACTTTATTCTTGTTCAAAAATGATTTGGTTGGACAGTTATGTTTAAAACTTATCATAATTATGAAATTTGAAGTGCTTAAAAACCATTTATTTTTATACATTTTTTAAATCACTTGGGGGGGGGGTTGGGGGGGTGAAAAAAAAACATGTCTTATACACGGTGACCCAAAAAAAAGTTTACACTGCCATAATACAACTTAAATGCCATGTTTATTCATCTTAGAATTAGAATTGAATCACAAATTATACATTATTGTAAAGAACATGTACAGTACACTCTATTTTTCAATGTGTCCTCCCTTAAGTGTCACAACAGCCTCCAGGCGCCTGCGGAACGCTTCTTTATGTAGGATGCTGTCATCTTTTCCCAAGATCTAACAATGGACCTCTCCAAGGCTGCCACAGCAGTTTGTGGCTTCTTACAGGCACTGTCCTCCACAGTTGCCCATATGCTATAATCCAGGGGATTGAGATCTGGACTCTGGGGTGTCCACATATCACCTTGTCGATCAACTTTTTGGTCGGCACAGATCGGCACTTCCAGACCCAGGTTTTCGTAAGGCTGTTCCAATATCTTTCAGCTTCTTTTTAACTTTGTAGACTGCACATCTGGATATTCTCAGATTTGCTGTAATCTCAGTAGGTGTCAGACCGGCACGCAGCAATTCAGGTACAGCTAAAGTTTTCTTCATTTTCAGCAGAAGCACAGGAATTGTAGAGACGAGAGATTACCAGCTGCATTGAGTGACCTTAATGAATCACTTAAGCATGACAACCTATTTAGATATGTTTCAGTGGCTTTTAAACAAGCAGTCAACTGAGTGTAAACTTTTTTTTGGGTCAACCTGTATGTATTTCTTTCCAATGCTAAATCTGAATAAATACATTGGGCACAAAAAACACACACACAAAAAAAAAAATTAAAATGGGGGGGTGGGCTACTTCGCGGTTTTTCACTTATCGCGGCGGGTTCTGGTCCCCGTTAACCGCAAAAAACAAGGGATGACTGTACACTGTGGTGATCTAAAGTCTTTCCAAACAGCTATTTAAGTCATCTTGTGAAAATATCTTGAAAAAAATATATATAAATGTTTTTTAATATCGCAATATAATATCGCAATATATCGCAAACCCAAAAAAAATCGCAGCAATAGTTTTTCCCAATATCGTTCAGGCCTATTGTGGAGTATAAATCACTATATATTTTTGTTTCTTTTAGCAATACTGTTGTATTTCTGGCTTATTTAAATCTATAACATGTCACCCAATTATGATTCACTGAAAAGTGGCCCACGATTGGATCGAAGACATCCCTAGTATCTATATCAAATTGCAAAGTATGCATGTTGACGACAGTAATTGTGCGGCACCCCATGATTCAGACGTCATTTCCAAATGTTCACGTTTAAGCAAAAAAGTGAAAGTCCCGCAGCGCAAACAGAAGTCACGTGACCTGTCTTTGCACGTTTACCTCCCGGCCCGCATACCTCAAGCCACTTTGCTTGTTTACCAGCTGACTACAACTGGTTTCTCCGCTTTCAGATTCTAGAACGCAACTTATTGCAGTATTCCCGTAAAAACAAAAATGAGAAAGCTAAGCGGTTGATCTCCAGAATTAGATAAGAAACAGCTGCTCTTTGTTTGTTTTTTTTCCCCTCGCGAGTGAGAGCTACTTCTATTTTCTCCTCTTCACGTCTATAAAAAGCAAACTCCTCCTCTTTTTCTTCATTCCAGAACAAGAAGTAACCATTTCATGATGAATTCATTGGTTTATTATAATTTTAGTTGGACTAAAAATGACGTGTCGTGAATAGAAAGCGTGACTCAACGTTTGTTTCACTCTCGTCCTTACAGGTTGCGCCGATGTGACGCGCTTTTCCCATGGAGCCTTGCAGCAACATGCTACACGCACGGACAAAGCGCTCAGGTATGGACACATACGCACACGCCCGCAAATTAGGTTTGAAAATCAGATTACATCCCGTCTGCTCTCCCATGAGTTTAACCCTTGATCCCAGCAATGACGGCATGACTGGCCAATCAGGAGGCTTTCTGTCTTTTTAATTGCAGCCTCCGATTGGCTCATTTTGCCTGCCGTCCACTTTGATTGATTACAAAACCACTGACAGCATTGTGCGTGTGTGTGTGTGTGTGTGTGTGTGTGTGTGTGTGTGTGTGTGAGTAGTCATTCAAGCGATTGCGTTAACTCTTTTATTGCAATCTATAGACCCTACCCACCGACATCACAAAATCACGTGCTCGCTGTATGGTTCCGCCCACTTGTCCGTCATTTTGTGTCTGTATTATCAATGGTCTCAATTGATCGAGCAATTTATAATGCATTTCATGGAAGACCCGGTGCTTTCGGATGCCGTAAACTCACTTGATGCGTTGCATAAAAGGCGTTATGTGGAAAAGCTTCAGTTTATCCATTCGCCAGATCCATATTTGATGCCTAAATCGATGTTTTTCGACCCGCTGTCTCCACCGTATTTGCCTGACATCTGCTAGCTACCCTGAACTGTACAACTATCTTGTCCACACAAAATCAGCCTATTCTCACGAAAGTTTGAAAAACTTTAAGAGCTTGGAGGCTTATAAATACTTTGTTGCTGGTTGGGTGAAACAGGTCCTCGTCCACGAAAATTCGGCAGGAATCTATCTTGCGCGAAATTTTCAATTCAAAATCTTTTGTTATTGCTAACATCCACTGTCAAGTCTAATGTATTTCATGTCGTTTGTCAATGGAGTTAGGGCTTTTAATGTTTATATGGTTTAGCGATAGCACTCTCACTACATACATACGTGTATGTTGTCGGCGATTAGCCTAGCAATGATCTTAATTGTGGTTGTCAGCCCAAAACCCTCTAAATATATATTAAATGCATCTTACTAGATATAAAATGACTACTACATAATCTGTGGTAATCGTTTGGAGCCCAGTTTTCTCGTCGAATTGCAGCAGCCCATCTCGGTCTCCTCTCGAGGTCTCTCGGAATCCGGTAGAACTTCAAGTCTCTCCGCCTATCTTCTGTTATTGCAACTGACCGCTACACACGCCTTCACCATTTTGATTATTAATGTTAACGAGCAGAAAAACATGTCGTAAATAGGAGGAATGTACGTAGCCGTAACAGGGAAACATGATGTGTTGACGGACAATTGGGCGGCACCAGTCAGGAGGAAGGAGTTGTGACGTCACGTGGGTAGGGTCTATAGTGCTAGATGCACCAAATATGCTTTAATAATAAAACATACAAATCCAGTTTAAAATATGTAATTATTCTTGATCAACTAAACCAATTAAAAAAAAAAAAAAAAAAAAAAAAACGATAAAAATCAAGTTCTTGAAAATAATAATGATCATACAATATGCATGTTCATTGTTCAAATAAAACAGGTTGTCAAATGGAATTTGAGTGAACATTGTGACTGCGTCAATGTACTACTCAAAGACCTTGAGAAACGGCCCTGCCCGTCCCGTCTCGGCCAGTCTGCGCCTCCAAATCACTCCCATATGTCCCGCAACAAGCACGCGCACACATTTATTTCTTTGCTTGAGAATGCAAGCGCAGATGATTTCAGTGCAAAAGTATGTCGGAGTTCCCCAAGAAAGATCTGAAGCAGAAACGTTGAGGTGACTGACGGGACGTGATCGAGATTTTGTACATATTAAATGGGAAGCGATCACGTGTCGTTCTTTTTTTTTTTTCCACTCGGGCGCCATTTTCGGTCTTAGAAAGCTCAGTTGAATTGATTTTTAGGAAAGCGGGATTTTCACTTATTGATCGGCAGTGAATGATCACGTTTCAGTTCTATTGACGGCTAGTAGTGTGACAATTAGAGGTGGGAATCTTTGGGCACCTAACGATTCGATTACGATTCAGAGGCTCCAATTTGATTATGAATCGATTATTGATGCACCCCCCCAACAACTGCCCCGCTTATAATGTTTTGTACATTAGTTCCACAATTATTAGAAAATCCTCTCTGGCTAAACCAAACTACTATTTCAGTATCAAGTCAACAGTTAATAACAGTAAATAAAATACTCAAGTCTCCATTCTGTATCAGCAGCTTTAAACTACATTCAATTAATTTAATGTTGTGGATCAACCGTTAAAGTTGTTAAAATTGCTCCCGTTATTCCATAATTTCTAGGGTTGTTCCGATCATGTTTTTTTGCTCCCGATCGTTTTAGTTTGAGTATCTGCCGATCCCGATATTTCCCGATCCAATTGCTTTTTTTTGCTCCTGATTCAATTCCAATCATTCCCGATAATTTAACTCGGACGAATATATACATTCAACATACAGTACATAAGTACTGTATTTGTTTATTATGACAATGAATCCTCAAGATGGCATTTACATTATTAACATTCTTTCTGTGAGAGGGATCCACGGATAGAAAGACTTGTGACTTTGTATATTGTGACTAAATATTGCCATCTAGTGTATTTGTTGAGCTTTCAGTAAATGATACTGTAGTCATGCCCAAATGCATGATGGGAAGTGGAACCATGACTGTGCGTAGTGCTACCAGTTGATATATCTTCTCTGCGTTGGCAAATAACACAAGGTCTTAAGATAAAGATCAATTTCTACCTTGCTCCCCCACATTGCTTCCCATGATATTTCTAATCGTAGGGAGAGGGATTGTAAGGTTTTAGCCAATAAAAAAAGGCTTCAAATGCTGCCAAAATTCATTCTACTCATTTAACGCTGCCTTTTATCTCTCTATATAGGTAAAATGGTGCCATTACAGATTGAGCGCGACAACGCGTGAGTGGGTCGTGCAGCGCATGCATTAATTGCGTGAAATATTGTAACATGATACATTTTTTAAAAAAATTAATTACCGCCGTTATTAGGATAAATTTGATAACCCTACCTTAAGCCTAAACTAAAGACTCTGGAAGAGTGAAACATGTCTGTAACGTTAAATACAATTAGAAAACAATTTAATTAAAAATATATATATATGTATATATATATACATATATATATTGAAAAAAGGCATGGCCGATATTTTTTTGCCGATTCCGGTACTTTTAAAATGACGTGATCGGACCCGATCGATCGGCATCTCTACCCGAAAGGTTATCGATATGCTTCCACCAAGAATCAATATATAATTTTAAAAAGGTGGCACTGTTTAAAAAAATATAAAAGGAACCAACAGGTTGCTATAAAAATGTTCTTAAAAAATAGAATAGTGTCCAAATTAGCACACTGGCTGCCATTGGCGGCGCTAGAAATCCAGCTCATTTTGACTGGATTGGACGTCTAGCGCTATCCATAGCACTGAAACCGGAGCATTCGCAGCCAGTCTTATGTGGACAATTTTGGGTCACTTCCTGTTCATTCTAGGGTATTTATAGGTAACTTCCTGTTCATTTTGAGTCCCTTCCTATTCATTTTGGGGACATTCTTGTTTCACTTGCTTTTCAGTGACCCAAAATCAGAGGTGGGTAGAGTAGCCAAACATTTTACTCAAGTAAGAGTAGCGTTACTTCAAAATAATAATACTCAAGTAGAAGTATTCATCCCAAAAAAATGTACTCAAGTACAAGTAAAAAAGTAATTCGAGAAAAGAATGCTCAAATAATGAGTAACATTGTGAGTAACTTCTGAAGACGTTTGATTTTTTTTTTTTTTTTTTTAAACACTGGCATTTTTTTTCTCGGCACAAAGTTATATGAAGTTATGAATTGTTACTATTATACTGTACAATAACAAATTACATACCCAAATTAATTCAAAAATATACAACAACAAAAAAACATTGAATTCCGGTGAGAGAAAACTAAACATTATTCGTCCAAAGAGCACGAGTGTCCTCTAGTGGAGGAGACATTTTCTATTATGAAACTAAAAGGATCGTATCGCCAGTTTTCCGTGGTTAATCAGTACCAAATAAAACCTGGGAGCGAGATTAAAATATGCGCTTTCGAGTCATGATGATGAATCCGGAATTTTTAGTACTGCTTTAAAGAGACCACGTGATGGAACAGGCCGGCGTGCTCATTGTTTAATCCACCTGCAGTCGACTGGGAGGTTAATTTTCGATTAATCGATTATTTTACGACACTGTTCGGATGTGCGCTGGTCCTCATGGCAAACGTCTGTCTTCCTTAAGGCAAAACAATACCGCTTTTGCCCACCGGCATAGCTAAAATCGACCAAAACTGCAAAGTTACCAAGTGTTGCTTTAAATCGCAACTCGTGAGGTACCCAGAGGTTCCCACCTCTATTGATTGTAATAGACATCCAGTCCACTTTTGCATTCCATTTTCGCAACTTTAATTTTTTGTTAGCGTAAAGTGCGTCTTCCGTTGCGTCTTAGCGTTAAGCGAACAGTTTTTCAGCACAAAGTGTATTTTTTATACAAAGGAAGACTATATGTCATTTACCTTTTTGTGTGTGCATTTAGTATTACAGTTTGGCTTAAGTGTCATAAACATCAACACTGAACTGTAGTCAGGCAGCATTTTTTCACCACTTATAATATAGGACTCGGCCGATTTGCCATATACGACAGGTTGAATGTGTGGCAACAAGATATGAACCCATTGATTTATGTGATCGTATTGCCGCTTTATGGCTCGCCTGGCTTTGTTTTATGGCCGCGTCATAGGACAAAGGCTGCACTATCCCTATAATGGAGCGACCTGTGACTATGGCGATGATGAATATTGAAGATTAGCATTCACAGCCAGTCCTCCCAGTGTAAATGAATTGGATGTATTGTATATCATTGTCAATGCCATGTGATGTGTTCATTTTGGGTAGCTTGCTAATTTTAGGTACTTACAGGTCGCTTCCTGCTTTTTTGGATTATTTGCTGTTGAGTTTTTAAAATTTTCATTTCCAGGTCACTTCATGTTAATTTTGGGGCATTTTCGATTGATTTTGGGTCACTTTGTATTTGTTTTGGGGTACTTTTAGGCCATTTTATGTTGAAATTCCAGGGTCACTTCCTCCACTTTTTGTATTGTTTATCTTTTATATTCTATCATTTGTTCATTTATTTAATTATTTTGTTTCTTTGTTTGTTTTTTTTGGTCATTTCCAGGTCACTTCCTGTTAATATTTGGGGATCTCCGGGTCATTTCCTTTTGATTTTAAGTCACTTCCCGTTTGTTTCGGGGCACTTTTGGGCTACATTATGTTGAAATTTCAAGGCACTTCCTGCGCTTTTTGTATTATTTATTGTTGATTTTTTTTGTAATTTCTAGGTCACTTCCTGTTAATTTTGGGGCATTTCCAGGTCACTTCTTATTGTTTTTAGGTCACTTTCTGTTTGTTTTAGGGCACGTTTGAGTCACTTTATTTAGAAATTCCAAGGCACTTCCTGCACTTTTTGTATTCTTTATTGTTGAATTTTTTGCTGTTGTTATTTCCAGGTCACTTTCTGTTAATTTTGGGGCATTTCCTGTTGATTATGAGTCACTTTCCATTGGTTTTGGGGCACTTTTAGTCCACTTTCTTTTGAAATCCCGAAGTCACGTCATCCTCGTTTTCGGGCGTTTCCTGTTAAGGTTGGGGCAATTCCACCATTTTTTTTTTTTTTGGTTTAAAATTCATTGACCACCCAAAAAACACTCAGACTTATTTATTTAGCCTTGAAAATAGTATGCTTTTTGGGGGGTATTGATATTGAGGTAAAAATGTTAGTAGTGTGTCCTTAGTTTGTGTGTTGTAAGTAGGGCTGCAGCTATCGAATATTTTAGTAATCGAGTAATCGACTGAAAATTCTATCGATTAATCGAGTAATCGGATAAAACATATTTTTAGGTGAAGAGCAATTATAGATATACATGAGAAAACAAGACATTTTATCATTTTCAGTCAATCAATGTCTTTATTTTTTATGTATATTGTTGAAAACAGCCAACAATTGCATCTCAGATGTAACTAGAATTTTAAAAAATGACTAATTAACTGCTTTCACTCAAAAAACCTTTAGATCTTATTTTAAAAAAGTATATATATATATATTATATATATATAAACACACCTAAAAATGCCTTTACGCTTGATAACACACATCACTTAAAAGTTAGGATTTTTTCCCACGTTTTTCAATTAAATTTCTATTTGTGTCAAGCCATTTTTAAGTTCTAGTTAAGTTTTAAGTTAGTCTAAACTGTAAGTCCTGATAGGATTTTGAGTTTTTGCACTGTTCAAAATAAATGTATGATACAGGCTGTATTGGAGCACATTAGGGACTAGTGCTACTTGGTGTTTTATCCAGCAATGACTACTGAGCTAAAATTGATAGTTAGCATTATTGAGTTTTTATTTGACACCCTCATCACTCCACAACGCTATGTTAAAGCCTGTATGTAAGACACGTTAGCCACGCATCGAAAGCGGTCTTAATTAATTGAAACCTAGCCCTCCGCAGTGCTAACGTAAGGTGAGCTAGTAGTGACAGTAACGTTAATCTTATATATTAGCGTTTAGCACTCTTTATTAGCGCTTAGCGCTCTACTGCTTTAAGATGGCGGCTGTTTGCTAACGCTGCCCAGACGCGGCCTAGTCTGTCATTGCGCATCTAGTTCAACATACATGTGATCTCTATGAGACTCACTGGACGCTACCTGCAACTAACGTAGCATGAGCGGGCTAGTATTTAGCAACGTTGGCGTCGTTTGTAGCGGTTGTCGGCTGCAGTAAGTTTTTTTTTTTTTTTTTTTGCTTCTTCCTCTACGCACGTGACATCAGCGCGTTGTCCCGCATTAAAAGTAGTCCGAGCAAAACGTGATGCTTAGAGCTGTCAAAATAAACGATTACTCGAGGTGAATAAAATTACTCGGATCAGTTTTTAAACTCGAGTTACTCGAGTTGCTCGAGTATTCGTTTCAGCTCTAGTTGTAAGTGTTCATATGGCAAAGTTATTGTGTTATCAATCTGAAAATTCAATATCATTTTTAGAGGAGCTCTTGTTCATCTATCGCTGTCAATGGTAGCGATTCAGTTATTTTTTGAAAGACCAGAAGAAATTTTGTCTACTTCTGTACCGCAACATACATCACTTGTTGGACAACGCGGGTGTTTGCAAGTATTCTTATGGTAATCTCCAGCCACGGATGAGGCGGCCCAGCAAACAATGGCAGCGGAGCCAGGAAGTCTGGCCCGCAGTCTCCCGGGTCCGATAGGCAGGCCGCGGCACACGGGGGCCCGCTTGCAAAGGGGGTGGGGGGGCATGAGGGAAGAGCTCAAGATGAACGAAGAGCAAGGAGGATTTGTATTTGTTGATATTTCTTAGTGTCGGATGTTAACTACCATTTCAGTGCTATTGACGATACCTGAGATCCAATCATTGTCTGATGTGAATTGAAATAAGTTTGTCACTAGTAGACTAGTGGACGTCTACTAGTGATAAACTAATTGGTGGGAAGCTACGTCTTGACCAGAGAAAGGAGAAATGTTTTGTTTTTTTAAATGGATTGGACGTCATCAGCGGTTGCCGGAATTCCGATTTTGGGAGACTCGAGAGGTCAGACCACATCCACATTCTGGAAAAATGTGGCCCAGATCGGATTTAAAACCAGATACGAAAATGATCTGGATCAGATTTGAAATGGTCCACTTGTATGCGACTTGTCCGGTTCAGACCTTCAAGTTAATGCCTCACTCGAGTCGGAAAAAGATTTTTTTTTAAATCGGATTTGTGCATCAAGACCTGCAGTAGGAAGTTATGAACCTAGCCTAAGTGACTAGCAGCAACTGGTGATGTAGTGGTAATATAATAGTACGTATATGAGAATTTACAGTATAGTACTCAGACAAGGAGGGAGATGGCTGACCTGTTTTTGCATAGATATTGATGTAACAGTGCAAAAATGCTATAATGTAACAACTAGGGGTGGGAACCTCTGAGTAGCTCACGATACGATACGATTTGGATTACCAGGCTAACGATAACGATGATCTCATGATATGGTGATACAGCAGTTATCAATACATTTATAAGGAAACCATTCTACGATACAACTACAAGTAGTCCATGGGTTACGACGTACTTGACTTATGCGATTTCGACTTTACGAAGCCGGATTCTCTTTTTTTAGTCGCATAAACAGCACCTTGTTGTACTTCACAGTAGGGTTGTTCCGATCTTTTTTTTTTGCTCCAGATCCGATCCCGATCGTTTTAGTTTGAGTGTCTGCCGATCCCGATATTTCCCGATCCGATTGCTTTTTTTTGCTCCCAATTCAATTCCAATCATTCCCGATAATTTTTCCCGATCATATACATTTTGGCAATGCATTAAGAAAAAAATGAATAAAACTCGGACGAATATATACATTCAACATACAGTACATACAGTGGGAAGAACAAGTATTTGATACACTGCCAATGGGAAAACCCATTGGCAGTGTATCAAATACTTTTGTCTCTCTATATGAGTAAAACGGCACCAATACAGATTGAGCGCGACAATGCGTGAGTGGGTTGTGCAACGCATGCATTAATTGCGTAAAATATTTAACGTGATACATTTTTTTAAAAATTAATTACTGCCGTTATCGGGATAAATTTGATTACCCTACCTTAAGCCTAAAGACTCTGGATGAGTGTAACATATGTCTGTAACGTTAAATACAATTAGAAAATGATTTAATTAAAATATATATATATATATATATTTTAAAAAAAGGCATGTCCGATATTTTTTTGCCGATTCCGATACTTTGAAAATGACGTGATCGGACCCGATCGGTCGGCATCTCTACTTCACAGTATCTTATTTTTTGCTTTATTCATATGATGTGTTCTGTCCTCACTAAACGTGAAGTTGTTGAGTGACATTAAACGAGGCAATTGTGCTTATTGAAGATTTTTACTTCCTCCACTTTAAACTTCAAGCTAAAACACACGTATTTACACTTATGTTCAAAACAACACTCATTTCACCAATAAAACACTTGACACAAACAATTGGTGTTTAAACAAATGTCTTATCAACATGTAAATTTAGTTGATTAAATTAGCCTAATTTGCCTAACAAAAGTCTGCTATCTTAAATGCTACGAATGCTAACGTGTTTACAATCCTCATAGCAAATCACTCACACGTAACTCCACAAGCTGTAACTGTAAACTTAATTCCAAATGCATACATAAACATATATTAGCAGAAACAACTTACAGCTCTATGTGGGCCAAACCAGAGCGCTTTATCGATGTTGGATATCTGAGTCTGCTTCTCAGTCATACAAGGCGACAGTCCAGCCAGACCCAGCGGTGCCACTAAAGGGCAGTATGTCCTCCATCACTAAACAAAATACAATACTTTTGAACTTTTTGGATATTTATATTGACATTTAGGTGCACTTAAAGGGTTAATTCCGATTTACGCGGAAGTTCTGGTTGCGTCACCAGCGTAAGAACGGAACTCATTCGTAAGACGACAACGAAAAAGTTTAATCTGCTAATATGCCGACGTTACTATGTGGTCAATGTAAAAACAGCTGATTTGGTCGGTCCCTCACCGTCAAGGGCAGCTAATGAAAGTAGCCATTGTTGCCACCTGTCCACCATATTGAGCAAGCAGGCTGGCAGGAACCCGGCCGTGACGGCCACGCTCACATCCTCCCAAAAAGCATGCGGGCGCACTGGGAAATTTACTGCCGTGCGAACGTCAACAGGGCCATGTTTGGAACAGCTCTCTCCCCCCTGTGCGCTGTAGCGAGGCGGCCATTTTGGAGCACTCTGGCAATGTTTGCAGATGATAGCTAGACTGAAATAACTCAGTGACGTCACGCTAACATTGGTAATAACGGTGGCCTTTGAAGCGGCCCTCTGGCGGGCCCCACCCTCTGCGGCCTGGCGGTCCAGACATCAATAATCAGACCTTAATGCGTGTCCACTTCCTGTTCTGGAAGACGAGCGGCAGTCCAAACAAACAAGCCCGAGGCCGACAGCTCGCGAGCCGTGAAAATAAATGCTCAGATGACCTAGATTGGGATCGCTCTGGACTTTTTTCTTCTTTTTGATGAACTCTGATTACCCTTTATTAAAGTGATTTCAAAAGGGAGATTGCAGGAATCTAATTCCTTAACCCAGTGCTTCTCAATTATTTTCTGTTACGCCACCCCAAGGAAGACATAAATGTTTCGCGCCCCCCCAAACTCTGCCGCCACTGTAAATCGTATCATTTGTCTATAAAATTACTATTAAGTACGCCTCTGCTTAACATTGTGTCTTTTTTTTCTATTGAAGAAAAAAAAAGTAACATAGATCAATTTATAATAAAGTACAACTTTATTAACATTGTTTTGTTTGTAACAGAAAAGACTCAAAGCGCATCAATTTGCCCGAATTAAAAAAAGTAATCTAAACTGTAAAAATACACCCAAGGTACATTTTTGATCATTTGATGCTGAAAAATAAAATATACTAAAATCAGTAAATAATAAATTCAAATTGATTAGAAACATTAACTCACGAGGACAATATGCCAAAAAAAAACAAAATACCGAAAAAGCAACTGAATAGAAGAAAAAGACTGTCTTTGGACAGAAGAACAGTTTTTATTTTTGCTGCTCACAGTCCTTTGCAATGTTTGCAATGGTGTGGGGTTATTTTGCACTGAGCATGCTAACAGTGCTCACTGGTTTACTGATATAACACTGACAAAGCGGGACGATTGTTGTCAATATTCGGCACGTTTTCGCTAAAAAAAACAATCAAGCGGCTTATCAATGAGATTGGGGTCTAATGTCTTTAAGTGGCGTCTTAATTGATTTGGCTTCCCGCTGACCGCTACAATCATTGTTAGACACAGTAAACAGTGGTGTTTCCTCATCTCCCACTGTATTAAAAGTCAAAGCCAAAGGCGAAACGGCCCGAAAAAAAGCGCATACCGTAGGTGAGGGCGGTCGTCGACGTTCCCAAGCCGAAAATGGCACTTCTCGGGCGGACATGTGAGAACCGGAGAAGACAGTGGGTCGCTGTGTGAGTCCGGCCGGAAAAACGGCTTTCTCAAACAGCTCTTCATATCTCTGTTATGAGTGCTCTTGCTTGGTTCAAAAATGAGAGCGCCACTGCCACCCACCGAGTGGATGTGCAAGTACACTTTATTCTAGTACGGCAAAAAAAAAACAAAAAAACATGTTCCCCGATGTCACATGCGCCACCCCTGGCGCGCTCCACCATTTGAGAAGTACTGCCTTAACCCATTGGCGCGAGACGTCCAGTCCATTTGAAGTGGGATGGTGCCAGCAAATGAACATTTGCAACAGTCCTGCCAGACCCAGCCACTGAGTTGAAGACTCACTATTCAGTTTACTTTCCCTTTTTTGAATAAAAAATGATTCAAAAAAGACATTTTCTTTGCACTTTTCCCCCGTTTTAAATTAAATGATTTTTTTTCTCCATCTTTTTTTAATCACATCATTTTAAAAAATTCCCCCATTTTTTATGTAAAATATATTTTTAAAAATAAATACTGTTTTCTACGCAGCTCCAGACATGACATCAATGGAGAAAAAAAAAAAAAGAACTCACGCTCATACCGAAATTGTTCGTGTGCACAAGCTACTATACTATATATACTATAAGCTACTGTGCACGAGTCTATAGTTTGCACGCACGTGTCTAGTTCGCGCGTACGAGTCTAGTTCGCGCGCACGAGTCTGGCGCTCGCGCGCACGAGTCTGGCGCTCGCGCGCACGAGTCTGGCGCTCGCGCGCACGAGCTACTACTTTGTGTGAATGAACTTGTACTTCGTGCAAACGGGTTTCTACATAGCGCAAAAGAGTTTGCACTTCCCGTGAACGAGTTTGTACTTCCCGCCAATGAGCTACTACTTCGCGCGCACTAGCTATTACTACACACGCTCGAGCTACCACTACGTGCACTCAAGCTACTTCTTGGTGTGAATGAACTAGTACTTTGTGTGAACGACTTTGTATTTCGTGCACGCAGAGCTACTACTTCACACGCACGAGCTACTACATCACGCCACAGAGCTACTACTTCGTGCGCGCAGAGCTACTACTTCGTGTGAATTAACTAGTACTTCGTGTGAACGAGCTACTACTTTGTGCGCACGAGCAACTACGTTGTGTGAATTAACTAGTACTATGTGCACACGAGCTACTACTTTGTGTAAATAAACTAGTACTTCGTGCAAACGAGTTTGTACTCCGTTCGCTCGGGCCACTACTCTGTACACGGGAGCCACTACTTTGTGTGACTGAACTAGTACCGTATTGGCCCGAATATAAGACGTTTTTTTTTGCATTGAAATAAGACTGAAAAAGTGGAGGTCGTCTTATATTTGCGGTCTAGACGTTATACCCATTCACGACGCTAGATGGCGCCAGATATCATTGAAGCGATGTTCTGTCATGACAGATCTCAGCTACACTCAAGTTTAACAAGTTTGCATTATTTTATTGCAATGTTTTTTTTCTTATTCAGTTTAGTTTCAAGACTACAGTTACAGTTAGACTTCACTTTGATGGTTAATGCAGTTATTGCAATTTTGTTGTTTTATCATAATAGATTGGTTTATTTACATTTCAAAAACCAGAAGCCATTCATTTACGAATGTGATTGCTCTTTAGTTTACATATTTAATGGTTCAGATATTAAGATTTGAATGAGGCAAAATAACATGCTTTTTCTCTCAAATACTGTATATTGTCATAATCATTTGTTTCAAGATGTACTGTAATTATTTTCTGTATGAAAATTAATTTGGTGTTCAAAAAGTCTTTTTTCAAACTTGAGTCTTGAAAAAGAGGGGGTCGTCTTATAATCAGGGCAGTCTTCTATTAGGGCCAATACGGTACTTTGTGTGAATAAACTTGTACTTCGTGCAACCGAGTTTCTACTTAGCGCAAACGGGTTTCTACATAGAGCGAACGGGTTTCTATATAGCGCAAGCGAGTTTGCACTTCCCGCGAACGAGTTTGTACTTCCCGCGAATGAGCTACCACTTAGCGCGCACGAGCTACGACTTCACGCGCACTAGCTATTACTACACACGCTCGAGCTACCACTACGTGGACTCGAGCTACTACTTGGTGTGAATGAACGACTTTGTATTTCGCACGCACGAGCTACTACTTCGCGCGCACAAACTACTACTTGGTGTGAATGAACTTGTACTTTGTGTAAACGAGTTTGTACTTTGCATGCACGAGCTACTACGTCGCGCGCGCAGACCTACTACGTCGTGCGCGCAGAGCTACTACTTCATATGAAGTAACTAGTACTTCGTGTGAACAAGCTACTACTTTGTGCGCACGAGCCACTACTTTGTGTGAATTAACTAGTACTATGCGCACGGGCTACTACTTTGTGCACACGAGCTACTACTTTGTGTAAATAAACTAGTACTTCGTGCAAACGAGTTTGTACTCCGTCCGCGCGGGCCACTACTCTGTGCGCGCGAGCCACTACTTTGTGTGAATGAACTAGTACTTCATGTGAACGAGTTTGTAAATCGTGCGCACTAATTATTTATGTCATGTGCACTAAATAGTTACAGCAAGCTCCCCAAGTAGATCTAACACCGTACGTTACACTAGGGCAGAGGTCACGGAACCGCGGACCTCGGTCCGGTTCCGGACCCCCAAGCCGTCTGGACTGGATCTCAAGCTGTCGCGACTAATACACGTTGCAACCGTGAGCCAGCCAATGGGAGTGAAGCATTTGAAAGTTATTTTTCGAACAGCATGTCTCACACTCGCTTTCCAGACTCCACGGAGTGACAGCCAAATACTGAACCGAATGAAGTTGGAGAAAGAGGCGAAAAAGGTACGGCAAATGGCGTGCTCAAAACTACGCAAGATTGATGCAGAAAACAGAGTGTTTAAGGAGGAGTGGACCAACTCATTTTTGTTCATTTGACCTGGCGGCAGCACAAGACCGCTATGGCTCATCTGTTCAGAGCTTGTAAAGAGCAGCAATTTGAAAAGGCACTATGAGACGAAGCACGCAGCTTTTTCGCAAAGTTTCCCTATGAACTCTGGCATCCGTTTTTAAAAAAAAAATAGCGGAATTAAGGGTTCAATATGATCGCACCTCAAGGCTCATGGTTCATTCATTCACTGCACAGCAACGCGCAAATGAATGCTCCCTCAGAATAGCGTGGATATTGGGTCAAAACAAAAAGTCTTTCAGTGACATACCGATTGTCAAAGATTGTATGAGTGCAGTTGCTGAAACTTTGCTTAATGGAAAGCAAAAAGAAGAGGTCTGTCAAAAAAATAAAGCAAGTCCCCCTGTCAGCATCCACAATTTAAAAAAAAAAAAAGTCTGGAACATGCTCTTATGTTGCTATGTAATGATTCAATTAAAGCACTTTTTTAGTTTTATGCACCTTTTATATATTTACATTTTTGAATGTTGTAATTATCAGCATGGCCACGCAAAGATACGTTTGTATTTTTTGGAAAAAAAGAAGCATTAAAAATATTTCCGGACCCGAGATTGTTATAATTTTTTATTTTCGGACCCAGAGGATTTTTAATTCATGACCCCTGCACTAGGGTAAACATATCGAGCGCTTACAGACTACGCCACCTGACCTGCAAATACACTAGTGATTCCCCCTTAGTAAGTTCATTTGGCATTATATTGCTGTCCAATATGTTATCCTGCATTTAGACAAGTTATCTAAAAAGGTTTTAAGATTACTAGTGAAGTTGCTGTCCATCACCCAAGAAAGTGCGCTCGATGTGTTTACCCTTGTGTCCCGGACGGTGCTAGATCTATTTTATGAGCTCACTAACGATTTTGTGCACGTGAAATAAGTACTTGGTGCGCACAAACTATTAACTTGTGCACACAAAGTATTAGTTTGTTCACACAAAGTAGTAGCTCGTGCGCATGAACCCTTGGAGTGTGAACTAAAGTTCCTTTACTGACATCCTCCTAGGTTAAATGGATTGGACATCTACTAGTGATAAACTCATTGGTGGAAGGGATGGTGCATCTTCAACTAATCAAGTAGTCAAAAAGTTCACCTAAAAGTAGGAATTCACACACATGCCGCACTGTAAAAATTCTGTGGGCGCCCCTGCCCCTCCGCCTACCGACCCACTCACCCCAGCCAAAGATGTGTGAAAAGTGGGTCACAGGTCCGACCTCTTTGTCCCGCCCTGGCAAATGGAAAGTGACAGAGACTAGCTGGACATTGCCACTAATTCTCTGCACACACATGCACATATGACCCGCGCACCCCCACAAGCCCCTCTCGGCGCCCCCTAATTGCAATGTGTGGTTATTAGTGCTGCGCCTGTAATTTCCTAACATCTTGGACAAATCACGGGAGGTGCGGGGGGGTGTATTCTACAGACTGAAACGTCGTCGGTGTTCACTGGTACACACTCGAGGCATTATGAGGGAACAGCAAAGCCAGTGTTCCAGCTGCTACCTCAAGTATGGCTACATTTAATGGAGTGCTTTTACTTGAGGATTTGCTTTAAAATTGCCTGAAATTTTAACCCCTAAGCCAGTTTGGGCATGAAATTCAGTAGACATGGCCATCATCAGTGGACCAACAGAAGTCTCAAGATGCCATATTCAGAAAAACAAATGAAATCTGCCATTTTTGTTTCTGACAAACCATTTTATGGTCACTGAGATTTCAAGGTTTGAATGTTTTTGAAAATCCAGCCCCTCAAGACACTTTGACTGAGAAACATGATATTTGGTAGATGTGTCTATGAAGGGTAAACTCACAATAAAGTCTCAAGAAGTCATGTTGGAAAAGGCACAAGAGATCTGCTATTTTTGTTTCTAACAAAGTATTTTATAGTGACGGTCATTTCGAAGGTCCCTTTGAATATTTTGAATGGGGGTGAGAATATATCAAAAAGGTGATATATTGTGATACTTTGTAGCCCAAAAAGTTATCGATGTGCTGCCACCAAGAATCCATATATTATTTTAAATACAGTGGGGCAAATAAGTATTTAGTCAACCACCAATTGTGCAAGTTCTTCTACTTGAAAAGATTAGAGAGGCCTGAAATTGTCAACATGGGTAAACCTCAACCATGAGAGACGGAATGTGGGGGAAAAAAAAACAGAAAATCAAATTGTTTGATTTTTAAATAATTTATTTGCAAATCATGGTGGAAAATAAGTATTTGGTCAATACCAAAAGTTCATCTCAATACTTTGTTATGTACCCTTTGTTGGCAATAACGGAGGCCAAACATTTTCTGTAACTCTTCACAAGCTTTTCACACACTGTTGCCGGTATTTTGGCCCATTCCTCAATGCAGATCTCCTCTAGAGCAGTGATGTTTTGGGGCTGTATTTGAGCAACACAGACTCTCGACTCCCTCCACAGATTTTCTATGGGGTTGAGATCTGGAGATTGGCTAGGCCAGTCCAGGACCTTGAAATGCTTCTTACGAAGCCACTCCTTTGTTGCCCTGGCTGTGTGTTTGGGGTCATTGTCATGCTGAAAGACCCAGACACGTCTCATCTTCAATGCCCTTGCTGATGGAAGGAGATTTTCACTCAAAATCTCTCGATACATGGCCCCATTCATTCTTTCCTTTACACAGATCAGTCGTCCTGGTCCCTTTGCAGAAAAACAGCCCCAAATCATGATGTTTCCACCGCCATGCTTCACAGTGGGTATGGTGTTCTTCGGATGCAATTCCGTATTCCTTCTCCTCCAAACACGAGAATCCGTGTTTCTACCAAAAAGTTCTATTTTGGTTTCATCTGACCATAACACATTCTCCCAGTCCTCTTCTGGATCATCCAAATGCTCTCTAGCGAACCGCAGACGGGCCTGGACGTGTACTGCCTTCAGCAGGGGGACACGTCTGGCAGTGCAGAATTTGAGTCCCTGGCGGCGCATTGTGTTACTGATAGTAACCTTTGTTACTGTGGTCCCAGCTCTCTGTATGTAATTCACTAGGTCCCCCCGTGTGGGTCTGGGATTTTTGCTCACCGTTCTTGTTATCATTTTGACGCCACGGGGTGAGATCTTGCGTGGAGCCCCAGATCGAAGGAGATTATCAGTGGTCTTGTAGGTCTTCCATTTTCTAATAATTGCTCCCACTGTTGATTTCTTTACACCAAGCGAAGAGTGAAGACTTACAGAAAACGTTTGGCCTCCGTTATTGCCAACAAAGAGTAAATAACAAAGTATTGAGATGAACTTTTGGTATTGACCAAATACTTATTTCCCACCAGGATTTGCAAATAAATTCTTTAAAAATCAAACTATGTGATTTTCTGGGGTCTCTCATGGTTGATGTTTACCCATGTTGACAATTACAGGCCTCTCTAATCTTTTCAAGTAGGAGAACTTGCACAATTGGTGGTTGACTAAATACTTATGTGCCCCACTGGATGTGTCTCTGTTTTTAGAGGAAGAAAAAAAGGAACTAACAATTTCCTAAGAAAATCGTCCATTAGATTAGTGTATTCGTGGACACACTGGCTGCTATTGACGGCACTAGACATCCAATTCATTTTGATTATATTGGACGTCTAGTGCCTTCAATGGCACTGAAACTAGAGCGTTCACAGCTAGTCTGCTGTGGGCATTTACAGGTCACTTCCTGTTCATTTGAAGGCATTTACAGGTTACTTAAGCTCCTGTCACACTAGGGGTTGGAACCTCTTGGTACTTCGCGATACAAAGCTCCCGATAACGATGATCTCGCGATATGCCGATAAAAAGATTATCGATACATTGGTCAGGAAATTCCCCAAAACAACTAACACACAGAAAGACAAGCTTCTGCTATGAATTGGAATGAGTTTATCTCTGAGAGTGAATGAGCATTCGTTTATTCGCAGCCATCTCTCCCTCTTCAAACAGATTGGACATCTGAGGCGTTCAACGTCAACCAATGAGTTTAATTTGGGGGCTTTTCAGGTTATTTGCTGTTGATTTTCAGTCACTCCCTGTTGATTTTGAACCATTTCAGGGTAACTTAAGGTTGATTTTAGCGCATTTATGGGATGCTTCATGTTGATTTTGGGTTACAAAACAGGGAGTGACTCGGTAATCTCCCCAAATGAGCAGGCAGTGACCCGTAAAATCCCTAAATGAACAAAAAGTGACTTGTAAATGCACCAAAAATCGGAAAGACTGGCTGATAATGCCCTTATTTTGGATTAATTAACATTAATTCGGCTCTCCCAGTCTAAATGGATTGGGCGTCTAGCGCCGTCAATGGCAGCCATAGAGTTAGCAGGTACACTATTATGGTGGAAGAGTTTGGAAGCAACTTGTTGGTTACTTATTTTTAAACAATGACACCTTTTGAAAATCGATACATCGATTCTTGGCGGGTGCATATCGATAACCTGGGTATAAAGTATCACGGTATATCACCGTTTCGATATTTTGTCACATCCCAATTCCACACTTACTACGGTTAATTCTTGGGATTTAAACGGGTATCCCTGATGTGGGAAAGCAACTTTACGGGTCGACTGACTCGGAGATTTCACTGGTCGCATTGTCTGTGATAAAAGGATGATTCAAATAATGCTAGTATAATGTCTGAAACTTACCTGGACATTAGAAATCAATGAATAAATAAATTGCTACTGGATTGTTGAGCCATGGAAGAGACGGCCATATCCACGAAGACATCCTATACAAGTTTGAATCAGTTGATTTAAACGCAGACTGGTCCTCACTGATGTATGTTCTACAAAATATTGTGAAAATAATTCTCATGTAGTCCTAAAGTAAATTGATGTGTGTCGCCAGCGTTCCGGGTCCCGAGAGCCAGCGAGCCAGAAGACCTTCTTGTCATATTGTGATAGCCTGCGAGCGAGCTAACCTGAGAAGTCTCCGGACCCCTGCGTCTTATCGGGACCACCGGGAGCGTCCGTCCCACATCTCCCCGTCCCGCCCCGGCGTCCGTCCAGCCGCGCTACAGGATGGGAGCTCTCCTTTTGCGGCTGGCCGTCATGGCTGCCGCTCTGCTGATGGTCCTCAGAGCAGAAGGTACTGACAGTCGCACCAACTTGTACATTTCAATCATTATTATTATTATTATATGTTTTGAACTAAACATCAATTATTAACTACGAATCGTATTGCTGCCACCCCAAAAAAACAGTCCAGCATTATGTTTTTACGTGTTATTGTTTACATGTTAGTATCAAGTAAAAACGTGATCACTATCATGTAAAAATGTGATAGTTATCATGTAAAAACGGGCTCACTATCACATAAAAATGTGATCAATGTCATGTAAAATCGTGATAACAACAGTGGCACCTAGTCATACAGTCGCATCGACAATTGATCCTTTTGACAGCCGACGTAAAATTTGACTCGTCATTTGTCTCAACATGTGACAACATGCTCAAAATACGACGATTTATGACTGCGCCGCAATTTCATTGTTTTCCCGCAAGAAGGACGCACGGTGGATTTTCTTGTGAGATAAATCAACCAAGATCGCTTATCATGTACAAACGTGATAGTATGTAAAAGTGTGATATTGTCATGTAAAAACTAGGGCTGTCAAAATTATCGCGTTAACGGGCGGTAATTAATTTTTTAAATTAATCACGTTAAAATATTTGACACATTTAACGCACATGCCCCGCTGAAACAGATTAAAATGACAGCACAGTGTCATGTCCTTTTGCTACTTGTGTTTTTTGATGTTTTGTCGCCCTCTGCTGGCGCTTGGGTGCGACTGATTTTATGGGTTTCAGCACCATGTGCATTGTGTAATTATTGACATCAACAATGGCGACTACTAGTTTATTTTTTGATTGAAAATTTTACAAATTTTATTAAAACGATAACATTAAGAGGGGTTTTAATATAAAATTTCTATCACTTGTACGAACATTTATCTTTTAAGAACTACAAGTCTTTAACAGAATGTTAATAATGTTAATGCCATCTTGTTAATTTAATGTCTTAATAAACAAGTACAGTATGTTTAATGTATCTATCCGTCTTGTCTTATATTTCCATTCCAACAATAATTTACAGAAAAATATGGCATATTTTATAGATGGTTTGAATTGCGATTAATTATGATGAATTAATTTTTAATCTGTGCTTAACTCGATTAAAAATTTTAATCGTTTGACAGCCCTAGTAAAAATGTGATCACTCATGTCGTAAAAACGTAACTTTCATGTACAAAGGTGATACTGTCATGTAAAAACATGATCACTGTAAAATTTTGATAATTATTTAAAAATATGATCATTTTCATGTAAAAACGTGATACCGTCATGTAAAAACATGATCACTATCATGCAAGAACGTGATAGTATCATGTAAAAAGGTGATCTTATCATGTAAAATTGTGATAACTATTACCGTATTGGCCCGAATATAAGACGGTGTTTTTTGCATTGAAATAACACTGAAAAAGAGTGGGTCGTCTTATATTCGCGGTCTAGACATTATACCCATTCATGACGCTAGATGGCGCCAGATATCATTGAAGCGATGTTCTGTCATGACAGATCTCAGCTACTCTTTTTAGTGTAACCAGTTTGCATTATTTTATTGCAGTGTTTTTCCTTATTCAGATTTGTTTAAAGACTACAGTTACAGTTAAACTTCACTTTGATGGGTAATGCAGTTATTGCAATTTTGTTGTTTTATCACAATAGATTGGTTTATTTACATTTCAAAAACCAGAAGCCATTCATTTACAAATGTGATTGCACTTTAGTTTACATTAGGGCTGTCAAACGATTAAAATTTTTAATCGAGTTAATCACAGCTTAAAAATTAATTAACCGTGATTAATCGCAATTCAAACCATCTACTGATTTTTCAGGAAATTATTGTTGGAATGGAAAGATAAGACACAAGACGGATATATACATTCAACATACTGTACATAAGTACTGTATTTGTTTATTAAAACAATAAATCAACAAGATGGCATTAACATTATCATTCTATTAAAGTGATCCATGGACTTCTTAAAAGATAAATGTTAGTACAAGTTATAGAAATTTTATATTAAAACCCCTCTTAATGTTCTCGTTTTAATAAAGTTTGTAAAATTTTCAATGGAAAATTAACTAGTAGCTCGCCATTGTTGATGTCAATAATAATTATGGTGCTGAAACTCATAAAATCAGTCGCACCCAAGCGCCAGCAGAGGGTGACAAAACACCAAAAAACACAAGTAACAAGTGGAAATGACACTTTGCTGTCATTTTAACCTGTTTGAGCGAGGCATGTGTGTTAAATGCCTCAAATATTTTAACGTGATTAATTTAAAAAATTAATTACTGCCCGTTAACGCGATTAATTTTGACAGCCCTAGTTTACATATTTAAATGTTCAGATATTAAGATTTGAATGAGGCAAAATAACATGCTTTTTTTCTCTCAAATATCTTGTTATAATCATTTGTTTCGGATGTACTGTAATTATTTTCTGTATAAAAAATAATTTGGTGTTCAAAAAGTATTTTTTTCAAACTTGAGTCTTGAAAAAGAGGGGGTCGTCTTATAATCAGGGCCGTCTTATAGTCGGGCCAATATGGTATTGAAAAACCTGATATTTCCAATGTAAAAATGTTGATAATTCTTTAAAAATATGATCATTATCATGTAAAACGTGATAGTATCATGTAAGAATGTGATAGTATCATCTAAAAACATGGTACTATCACGTATAAATGGGATAGTATTATGTATAAAAGGTGATATTATCATGTATAAATGGGATCCTATCATGTAAAAAGGTGATTGTATCATGTATAAATGTGGTACTATCATGTACAAACGGGATACTATCATGTATCAACGGGATGCCAACATGTAAAAAGGTGATAGCTATCATGTAAAAATGTGATAATATGCAAAAACATGGTACTATCATGTAAAAAAACGGGATACAGGACTATTTAGAGGTTGTTGGGGTTTTTTTTTAGTGGCAACAATACGTTTCGATAACTAACCAATCAAAGCATGTGTAAACATTCACACGCTGAGGTTCGACAAGTCCGCCTGGTCCTCGCGAGCATTCTCCGCGCTGGCGCCGCAGGAAGCTGTTGAGTTGATTGTTGCCGCTCTCACTTCCTTTTCGCTCATGAAGCGTTTCCTGTATGACGGCGAGCGGCGCTCAACCTTCACAACGGTCATTGTTGGGCGGAAACTACTCTCACGCCCTCGTTTCCCCTCTCCGCAACCTCAACTTTTATCAGCCACACACGTCCGTGTATTATTTTGATGGAGTAACTTATCTGCCAAATAGCTTGCTAATGATCAGTTTTTTCATGTTAAAGTACCTACCACCAAAATGTGCATGTCATATTTTAGCAAAACAGTGTTGTTTTTTAATAAATATATAATATATATATATATATATATTATTGAATTTAAAAACAAAAAAAGGGGGCGGGAGAAGCACAATCTCCTTTATTGTTTCTGCCATTTGGAAAAAAAGGAGTGGGAAAGACTTTTTTTATAACTATTTGTTTCATCTACAAAACATATTTTCTATAAAATAGGGGAAGAAAACACCAAAAAATCTTATTTTATAAAATTTTATTTTTACATATTTTTTTAGGGCTGTCAAAATGATCGCGTTAACGGGCAGTAATTTTAAAAAAATAATCACATTAAAATATTTAGCACATTTAACGCATGTGCGGAACGACCCACTCACGCATTCCCGCGAACAGACTACAATGGCGCCGTTTTAAGTATATTGAGAGCTCAGAGGCAGAGACAAGCGAGTGGAGTGGACACAGGTATTCATTGGAGCCGCGCTATTTATTGGTATAAACATGGCACCTCTTCCACAACAATTATATCTATTGTGGCGAGCGACATGATGAAGAATGACACAAGATCTTTTTCTCAACACCCTGTATTGTCCACAACGCATAGAAGATATACCATTTGCTGCCACCACTGACAGTCATGGTTGCCCAACTTCTCAACAATTATAACTATTGTGGCGAGCAACGTGGGGAAGAATGACAGGAGATGATCTTTTTCTTAACACCCTTTATTGTACACAACGCAGAGAAGATATACCATTTGCAGCCACCACTGACAGTCATGGTTGCCCAACTTCCCACCATGCATTTGGGCAGTTAAGAACAGTTAAGTCGCTACAGTATCATTTAGTGAAAGCACAACAAAAATAATATTCCTATCTCTTAAAAAAAAAAAATGTTCACAAAAAGAAAAGCGCTCAATGGAAAGAGAACTGGCATTCCCAATCAAAATTGCTATGGAAAATAATACTCACAAACTCTATTCAAATATTTCGTTTAGCTCAACAAATACACTAGATGGCAATATTTAGTCACAATATACAAACTATCAAAATTACTATAACTTGAACTCACATTTATCTTTTAAGTCTTTCTTTATAATGTTAATGCCATCTTGTGGATTTATTATTATAATAAACAAATACAGTTCTTATGTACAGTATGTTGAATGTATACATATTCAACATACAATTTCTATAACTTGTACTAACATTTTTCTTTTAAGAACTACAAGTCTTTCTATCCATGGATCGCTTTAACAGATTGTTAAAAATGTTAATACCATCTTGTTGATTTATTGTTATAATAAACTAATAGTCCTTATGTACTGTATTTTGAATGTATATATCCATCTTGTGTCTTATCTTTCCATTCCAACAATAATTTACAGAAAAATATGGCATATTTTAGAGCTGGTTTGAATTGCGATTAATTACGATTAATTAATTTTTAAGCTGTGATTAACTCGATTAAAAATTGTAATCGTTTGACAGCCCTACATTTTTTATTTAAAAAGAGAACGGTAAATAATTTCTTAGCTCCCCACAAAATAATGAACACATCAATCTTCCAGCAATTCCCATCAAATGCATCCAAATGGACTTGACTGCCATTTGACGTCCAATCCATTTGAAATGGTAAGATTGGCAACGAATGAACGACCAACCTTCCCACTTCAAACGGGTTGGACGCCTGCTAGTGATAAACTCATTTCAATTCACAGCAGAAGCGCAAGGGGGGCCCGTTTAGACTGCGCCGACCGTTTCCGTGACGACCGGGCGGCTGGTAGTGTGCGCACTTCATGTCCAGACATGTTGACGCATTTTGGTGTTGTTGCTGCGAGGAAGGCAGGCTGGAATGTGACATGCGAGAAGAAGAAAAGAGAAGTTTGGCTTTAAGAAAAGCGATAAGAACTGATAAGAAAAAATCTAGACGCTCTTCTCGCTTTCTCGTACAGAAACAACACGGAGCGGACGCATCAGTTGCGAAAAGTTGATTTGGAAAGGGATTTATAAATAGCCCCAGATGGGTCACATGTCTGCGTTCTGATGTGCTGATAACGCCATGCGGCTCATCGTTATACTAGGGGTGTGACAATATATCGAAATGGCGACATATCGCGATACTTTGTACCCCAAAAGGTGCTCCTGCTAAGAACAGTTATGTTGTTTTAAAAAGGTTTCACTGTTGGGAAGAAAAAAAACAGTAACCAACACGTTGCTACCAAAATTTTCCGTCTTGGTAAGTCGATCTCGAAATGAACATATCACACAGCAACGGCAAGGTTATTTCTTAGTACTACTGAATACTGATAATTAGAGCTGAAACGAATACTCGAGCAACTCGAGTAACTCGAGTTTAAAAACTGATCCGAGTAATTTTATTCACCTCGAGGAATCGTTTAATTTTGCCAGCTCTAAGCATCATGTTTTGGCCGGACTACTTTTAATGCGGGACAACGCGCTGACGTCACGTGCGTAGAGGAAGAAGCAATAATAAAAAAATAAAACTTACCGCAGCCGAGAGCCTCTACAAACTACGCCGACCTTGCTAAAAACTACGCCCGCATGATGCTAGTTTGGTAGCAGGTAGTGTCCGATGCGTCAAAGATATCGCATGCATTTAGTACTAGATGCGAAATGACAGACTCGGCCGCGTCTGGGCAGCGTCAGTAAACAGCCGCCATCTTTAAGCAGTAGACTTCTCATCGCTAATAAATATAACGTTACAATCACATGCTCACGTAACGTTAGCCCTTCGGATGGCTAGGTTTCTATTGATTTTGACCACTGTCGGTGCGTGGCTAACGTGTCTTACATAAGGCTTTATTTAATCTGTAAAAACACAGCGCTGTAGAGTGATGAGTGCGTAAAATTAAAACATAATAAATAGAGGTGCGCAAAATTTCCGATTCTTAGATTATTCGCGATTCGGCCGTGGAAGATTCGAGAACGATTCACAAACATCCAAATTCCGATTATTGAAATATGCCAAGTAAAGCGGAAGTACAACACACTCAGCGCGCCGCGCGGTCTTCGGCACGCAATGAGGAAGAACGGAGCGAGAGTTGCTAAACATCATGCTTCTCATTACCCGGCTCCTCGGGTAATGCCAATGCTCAACTCACGCCTCTAGCTCGACTCATGCCACGAGATAAAAAAACACAACAACATACCTGACTGCTGCCGAAAAGCTGCTACAACGTCATCCACATAACGTTACGGTAGATATCATTTACATAGGACTAGATGCACTATAGATTCGGTAGCGTGAGCAGAATATCTACAAAAAGCTAGATGCGCGCGTTAGTAATCGGCCGCCATCTTAAAGCAGTACACTTCCCTGCAAGACTGTTGTAGCGAACCTTCTGAGCAACCTAATTAACTTTTTATCTAAAATACTCCTAAATCGGTAAAATATTGACTTGAATCTATCTTTACAATAGTTTTAGAAATTTCACATGTCGAAAGTAGACAAAAGGGAAATTATGGAATAACGGGAGCAATTTTAACAACTTTAACGGTTGATTCACAACATTAAATTAATTGAATGTAGTTTAAAGCTGCTGATACAGAATGGGGACTGGAGTTTTTTATTTACTTTTATTTTTGTATATTTGTTTACTGTTATATGTTAACTTGATACTGAAATAGTAGTTTGGTTTAGTCTGAGAGTATTTTTGAACAATTTTGGAACTAATGTACAAAACATTTAAAAATAAATAAATAAATTAAAAAAAAAAGAGGGAGGGTGCATCAATAATCGTTTTATAATCGAATCGGAGCCTCTGAATCGTAATCGAATCGTTAGGTGCCCAAAGATTCCCAGCTCTAATAATAAAGCTAACTGTCAGTTTTAGCTCAGTAATCATTGCTGAATAAATGTGCTCCAATACAACAGGTATCATACATTTATTTTGAATACTGCAAAAACTCAAAATCCTACCAGTACTTACAGTTTAGACTAACTTAAAAATAGCTTGACACAAATGGAAACTAAATTAAAACACGTGGGAAAAACACGTAGCTTTCAAGTGATGTGTTTTATCAAGCGTAATTACATTTTTAGGTAAGAAATATGTTTTTTTTTTTTTTTTTAATAAGATCTAGAAGTTTTTTGAGTGAAAGCAGTGAATTTTTTTTCTGGTCACATATGAGATGCAATTTTTGGCTGTTTTCAACAATGTACATCACAAATAAAGACATTGATTGACTGAAAATGGTTCAATATTGGATTAAATGTCTTTTTTTCCTCATGTATATGTATAATTGCTCTTTACCTAAAAAAAAATGTTTTATCCGATTACTCGATTAATCAATAGAATTTTCAGTCGATTACTCGATTACTAAAATATTCGATAGCTGCAGCCCTACTGATAATGTTTTTCTTTTGTGCTGTATCGGTATCAGTGGAACACTGTTAGGAAAACAATCCCACGTGACGTATTTTTTTGGTCGGCTTCGGCAGGCGCGGGTCAGAACCCGGACCACGTCCTGCAGGGCACGGGCGTGAAAGCGGAGGCCAGGCGGCCCGGCGACGGCGACTCCACCGTGGCCCCCGAGGACGCCGCCCGCTTCCTCAGCTGCTACTGCTCCGGACATTGTCCAGAAGACGCCACCAACAACACCTGCCAGTAAGACACACTCTGATTGGGTAGTGTTTAGAATTTTCAACACACTCAAATTTACAACTAGCGATACTCAAAAGAATACGTGATACCACATACTGTATATAAAAAAAATATGTTTACAGTGATCCCTTGTTTTTCGTGGGTTATGGGGAGCCCACCCCACGAAAACGAAAATCCGCGAATTAGAGGCGGAGCTTTTTTTGGGTGTGTTCAATGTATTTATTCAGATTCAACAGCATTAAAAGTTATGTTTGAGTCAAAGTCAAAAGTATGATAAAAAAAATAAATAAATAAACTTATACAGTGCTGGCCAAAAGTACTGGCACCCCTGCAATTATATCAGATAATGCTCAATTTCTCCCAGAAAATGATTGCAATTACACATGCTTTGGTCATAATATCTCCATTCATTTTGCTTGCAAAATAAAAATACAAAAGAGAATAGAAAATTTTTTTTAAGTATGATCATTTTACACAAAACTCCAAAAATGGGCCGGACAAAAGTATTGGCACCCTTTGAAAAATCATGTGATGCTTCTCTAATTTGTGTAATTAACAACGCTTGTTACTTACCTGTGGCACATAACAGGTGGTGGCAATAACTAAATCACACTTGCAGCCAGTTAAAATGGATTAAAGTTGATTCAACCCGAGAAGCAAAATTGCGAGGAAGCATGGGCAATCTCAAGGCTACAAGTCCATCTCCTAAGACCTGAATGTTCCTGTGTCTACCGTGCGCAGTGTCATTAATAAGTGTAAAGCCCATGGCATAGAGGCTAACCTCCCTAGATGTGGTCAGAAAAGAAAATTTGACGAGAGATTTCAACGAAAGATTTTGCGGATGGAGGATAAAGAACCTCGACTAACATCCAAACAAGTTCAAGCTGTCCCACAGGCCGAGGGTACAACAGTGTCAACCCGTACTATCCGTCGGCGTCTGAATGAAATGGGACTCTATGGTAGGATACCCAGGAGGTGCCCACTTCTGACCCAGAGACATAAAAAAGCCAGGCTGGAGTTTGCCAAAACTTACCTTAGAAAGCCAAAAACGTTTTGGAAGAATGTTCTCTGGTCAGATGAGACAAACGTACAGATTTTTGAGAAAAGGCATCAACATAGAGTTAAAGGGAAAAAAACAAGGCCTTCAAAGAAAAGTCACCACAGTCAAACATGGCGGAGGTTCCCTGATGTTTTGGGGTTGCTTAGCTACCTCTGGCATTGGACTGCTTGACCGTGTGCATGGCATTATGAAGTCTGAAGAATACCAACAATTTTTGCAGCATACTGTAGGGCCCAGTGTGAGAAAGCTGGGTCTCCCTCAGAGGTCATGGGTCTTCCAGCAGGACAATGACCCAAAACATACTTCAAAAAGCACTACAAAATGGTTTGAGAGAAAGCACTGGAAACCTCTCAAGTGGCCAGTTGTGAGTCCAGACATGAATCCCATAGAACACCTGTGGAGAGATCTGAAAATGGCCCCCTTCAAATCTCAGAGACCTTGAGCAGTTGGCCAAAGAAGAATGGTCTAAAATTCCAACAGAGCATTGTAAGAAACTCATTGATGGATACCGGTTGTTCGCAGTTATTTTGTCTAAAGGTTGTGCTACCAAGTATTAGGCTGAGGGTCCCAATACTTTTGTCTGGCCCATTTTTGGAGTTCTTGTGTAAAATGATAATGATTTAATTCTTTTTCATTCTCTTTTGTGTTTTTTCATTGCAAGCAAAATAAACGAAGACGTTACTACCAAAGCATTTGTAATTGCGAACATTTTCTGGGAGAAATTGAGCATTATCTGAAAGAATTGCAGGTGTGCAAATACTTTTGGCCAGCACTGTATATTGTTATTAACAAGGAAAATGCAAAAATGCATATATTATAATAATTAGAGATGTCCCGATCGATCTGGATGCCGATCGATCGGGTCCGATCACGTCATTTTCAAAGTATCGGAATCGGCAAAAAAATATCGGCCATGCCTTTTTTTAATATATATATTTTTTAATTAAATCGTTTTCTAATTGTATTTAACGTTACAGACATAATATGTTACACTCATCCAGAGTCTTTAGGCTTAAGGGAGGATTATCAAAAATATCCCAATAACGGCGGCAATTAATTTATTAAAAAATGTGTCATGTTGAAATATTTAATGCTATTCATATTTGCGCTGCACGGCCCTCTCACTCATTGTCGCGCTGAATTTGTAATGATGCCGTTTTACCAATATCGAGAGATAAAAGGCAGCGCATAACAGGTAGAATGATTTTTGGCAGTCTGTGGAGCTTTGCTGCAATCGACTATAATCTTGAAATCCCTCTCCCTATGATTAGAAATATCATGGAAAGCTAAGTGGGGAAGCAAGGTGGCAATGATTTTTGTCTTAACACCTTAAGTTCCCAAAGCAGAGAAGATATATCCATTGGTAGCACGACGCACAGTCATGGTTTTACTTCCCATCATGGTTCCACTTCCCATCATGCATTGGGGGCATGGCTGCAGTATCATTTACTGAAAGCTCAACAAATACACTAGATGGCAATATTTAGTCACAATAGACAGTCGTAAGTCTTTCTATCCGTGGATCCCTCTCACAGAAAGAATGTTAATAATGTAAATGCCATCTTGAGGATTTATTGTCGTAATAAACAAATACAGTACTTATGTACTGTATGTTGAATGTATATTAGGCCTGGGCGATATGGCCTTAAGTACGTATCGCGATAAATTGAGCAGATTTAACTCGGTAACGATAAATGACGATAAATTCGCCCAAGCAGACTGTTTATACAATTTGAAAATTTGAATCAATGCATGGAATACAAATTAACCATTTCTCGTTAAATTTATTTCACCAGCTTTCAACTTAACAATTGCACATGCAGTCTAAACATTACGTATTAAAAAAAATCTTGTAAACAATAAGAATTCTAGTGTGAACATTTATAACAGCTTGTATGACTTGAAAAATGTACAACATTATAAAAATCAATATGACGACTGTGCAAACATGTCATTCTAACACAAATGACTTGCAGCTTTAACAGTACACTTCAGACAACTTATTGGTAATGGCTGCTGTGACATTATTATTCAACACAAGTGTTTGTCAAGGTTTCAGTTTATTTATTTTTTTTTTTTCCGAAACATTTTTTAATACATGCACCCCCACACAGACACAACCAGATTAAAGCTGTATTGCTCTGATGCCAATGAAACATTTAAGGTTTTATGATAGCAGAATAAAGCAAACACATACAGAAAAATAGCTGTGCCCAGTCCACTCTTTAGTTTCAGCCGTTTCGACAAGGTTAGAGCCACTGTCCGACTCTTTCACGTTCCTTTGTAGCCGTTGTCAGCCGCTAGCGTTAGCCTGTGGCTTGGCTACCAGAAGAAAGCATCCTCTCCTGATATCGTGAGAACCAGGGAGGACAGCGGGTGAAAGCCCGCCTGGAACCCGCAAAGAGTTTACTTTATGTCGGGTGAAAGTTTGGCGAAGCTAACTTAAGCCCGACTCCATCCCGTTTACTTGTAGCGTTAGCTGCTAGCGTTAGCTGCTAGCGTTAGCCTACCGGGCTTCTGTTTGATTGGCTTCCTGAAAACCACGTGACTCCATACGTAAGCACACTGTCTGCTTTCTTAAAGGGGAATGAACATACCCGAACAACACAGCGTCAAAGCGGGATAAAAAGATGATATTTAAAACCAGGGAGGACAGCGGGTGAAAGCCCGTCTGGGACCCGCCGAGAGTTTACTTTATGTCGGGTGAAAGTCTGGCGAAGCTAACTTAAGCCCGACTCCATCCCGTTTACTTGTAGCGTTAGCTGCTAGCGTTAGCCTACCGGGCTTCTGTTTGATTGGCTTCCTGAAAACCACGTGACTCCGTATGTAAGCACACTGTCTGCTTTCTTAAAGGGGAATGAACATAGCCGAACAAGACAGTGTCAAAGCGGGATAAAAAGACTATATTTTCTTGTTTTATCAAATTACCGAATTTACCGCCATGGTCAAAATTACGTCGGTCATCGTGAAGAATTTCGGTGACGGTAAATTTTCGGTTTACCGCCCTGCTCTAATGTATATATCCGTCTGAATTTATTCATTTTTTTTCTTAATGCATTGCCAAAATGTATATGATCGGGAAAAATTATTGGGAATGATTGGAATTGAATCGGGAGCAAAAAAAAAGCAATCTGATCGGGAAATATCGGCAGATACTCAAACTAAAACGATCGGGATCGGATCGGGAGCAAAAAAACATGATCGGAACAACCCTAATAATAATAAAATAATACTATCACATTAAGGACGCTCGGGTGTCTTTTCTCAGAACCAACGGTCAGTGCTTCGCCATCATCGAGGAGGACGAGCACGGCGAGCCAATCCTCACCTCGGGCTGCATGAAGTATGAGGGCTCGCACTTTCAGTGCAAGGTACGTTCACGCGAGCACCCACCCAAGCGGTCAAAACGCACGACCCGACGGTTTGCCGGTTTCCATTGGCAGGATTCCCCGAACGCTCAAACGAGGAGAACCATCGAGTGCTGTGCCACCGACTTCTGCAACCGAGACCTACGACCCACGTTACCCCCACAGGCCCCTTCAGGTAGCGATCGCGCTTCGCCGCCGTCTAAGGACGTCCGACCCGGCGGCTAATGAGTTAATTGCGTCAGTAGAAGGCAGCCCCCACTGGTTGGCGTTCCTCATCTCCATGACGGTGTGCTGCTGTATGCTCATCTGCGTCACGGTGGTCTGCTACTACAAGTACGACCAAGACTTTTTAATTTCCTCATAAAATCTACATCTTTTAAAATAACCCTTTGTGTGTCAGGTACAAGTGGCAGAGCGAGCGTCAGCGTTACCACAAGGACGTGGAACAGGAAGTGTTCATCCCAGTGGGGGAGTCACTCAAAGACCTCATCCATCAATCTCAGAGCTCCGGCAGCGGTTCGGGGCTCCCCCTGCTGGTAATGACCAGGGGTCTGAAAAAGTCATCTTTGTTACAGGCCACGTTGTAATTAGTTTCTTTGGTGATGTTGGTTAACCTATTAACTCATTCATTCCCAGCCATTTTCACCAGTGCAACCCCTTCGATCCCGGCCGTTTTACTGGATTTTGACTGATTTTGCAAGGCTCACAGAAAATTCTGTTCTATTGCTATATAAACATGGAACTAGGGCTGCAGCTATCGAGTATTTTAGTAATCGAGTAATCGACTGAAAATGTTATTGATTAATCGAGTAATCGGATAAAACTTTTTTTAGGTAAAGAGCAATTATAAATATATATGAGGAAAAAAAGACATTTAATCCAATATTGAACCATTTTCCGTCAATCAATGTCTTTATTTTCGATGTACTTTGTCGAAAACAGCCAACAATTGCATCTCAGATGTGACTAGAAAAAAAAAATCACTGCTTTCACTCAAAAAACTTCTAGATCTTATTAAAAAAAAACATATTTCTTACCTAAAAATGTAATTACGCTTGATAAGACACACCACTTGAAAGCTATGTGTATTTCCCACGTGTTTCAATTTAATTTCCATTTGTGTCAAGCTATTTTTAAGTTCTAGTTAAGTTTTAAGTTAGTCTAAACTGTAATTACTGATAGGATTTTGAGTTTTTGCAGTGTTCAAAATAGGGCTGCAGCTATAGAATATTTTAGTAATCGAGTAATCGACTGAAAATTCTATCGATTAATCGAGCAATCGGATAAAACAAATATATTTTTAGGTGAAGAGCAATTATAAATATACATGAGAAAACAAGACAGTTCATCTAATATTGAACCATTTTCAGTCAATCAATGTCTTTATTTTCGATGTACATTGTTGAAAACAGCCAACAATTGCGTCTCAAATGTGACTTAAAAAAAAAAGACTAATTCACTGCTTTCACTCAAAAATACTTTTAGATCTGATAAAAAAAAATATATTTCTTACCTAAAAATGTAATTACACTTGATAACACACATTACTTAAAAGTTAGGTGTTTTTCCCACGTGTTTCAATTGAAATTCCACTTGCTACTTGGTGTTTGATCCAGCAATGACTACTGAGCTCAAAATGACAGTTAGCATTATTAAGTTTTTATTTTACACCCTAATCACTCTACAGCGCTGTTTTCACTGATTAAAGCCTGTATGTAAGAGTTGGCCACGCATCGACAGTACTCATGATGAATAGAAACCTAGCCCTCCGCAGGGATAATGTTACGTTAGCGAGTGACAGTAACGTTAATCTTATTTATGAGCGCTGAGAAGTGCTGAGAAGTGCTGAGAACTTCTTTAAGATGGCGGCTGTTTTATTAACGCCGCCGTGTCGGTCATTTCGCATCTAGTTCTACGTACATGTGATATCTATGACACGCATACAGACGTTACCTGCTACCACGTAGCAACATGCAGGCGTAGTTTTTAGCAACGTCGCCGCAGTTTGTAACGGCTGTCGGCTGCAGTAAGTTTGTTGGTTTTTTAGTCCTTCTTCCTCTACGCACTTGACGTCAGCGCGTTGTCCCGCATTAAAAGTAGTCTGGGCAAAATGTGATGCCTAGAGCTGGCAAAGTTAAACGATTCCTCGAGGTGCATAAAATTACTCGGATCAGTTTTTAAACTCGAGTTGCTCGAGTATTCGTTTCAGCTCTAGTTTAAAGTAAATGTATGATACCTGCTGTATTGGAGCACATTAGGGACCTGTGCTACTTGGTGTTTTATTCAGCAATGGCTACTGAGCCAAAACTGACAGTTAGCTTTATTATGTTTTAATTTTACACCCTCATCACTCTACAGTGCTGTTTTTACAGATTATATCAAACCTGTATGTAAGACACGTTAGCCACGCATCGACAGTGGTCATAATCAATAGAAACCTAGCCCTCCGAACGGCTAACATTACGTGAGCGTGTGACAGTAACGTTGTATTTATTAGCGATGAGAAGTGTACTGCTTAAAGATGGCGGCTAATTACTAACGCTGCCCAGACGCGGCCGAGTCTGTCATTTCGCATGCGATATCTATGAGACGCATCGGACACTACCTGCTACCAAACTAGCATCATGCGGGCGTAGTTTTTAGCAACGTCGGCGTCGTTTGTAGCGGATGTTAGCTGCAGCAAGTTTTTTTTTTCTTTTTTTTAATTGCTTCTTCTTCTACACACCAGCGCGTCAGCGCGTTGTCCCGCATTAAAAGTAGTCCGGTCAAAACGTGATGCTTAGAGCTGGCAAAATTAAACTATTCCTTGAGGTGAATAAAATTACTCGGATCAGTTTTTAAACTCGGGTTACTCGAGTTGCTTGAGTATTCATTTCTCTTCTTTCAACAGGGAAAAAAAGTTAGTTCATGTCTTTTTCCATTCTTTTGAAATCAGCGTTAGAAAATTGCTTAGTTTGAGCAATTTTCCAATTTTTGATGAAAAAACTGACAAATTGAGCTTTTGTGAAAGCATACATTTCAAACATAACTTTGACTTTAACACAGCTATTTTTTTCTTTAGTTACATCTGAAACATCAGAATAATGTTTTCCTTTCACAAAATAACATAAAAAACAAGACAAATAGAGCTTTTCATAGCAAAGTAACAATTTATTTACAAATAAATAACAGATGACGCTGTTGTGGCCGCGACAGCCGGGGTAAACTTTTCCCTCATCGCCGCCTATCTCATTAAGATGGATTTTTTCGAGTCTTTCTTTTGTGGTGACCACTGCCTCGTGGCAGAGTTCGCGGCTGGGGAACTTGTGTTCCTGGGGGGAACTGGTTTGGCTGTGCGCCTTCCCGTGCGGGACACAGGAGGGCGCAGGCTCTACTCAGCAAGCAGCATGGACTCAACGGCATCGTCTGCTGCACTGGGGGTCCCGGTCGTTCTGCTCGGTCGTCCAACGCCTGGCATCCCGGGCGTCCTCCCGGTTGTTCTGCTCGGTCATCCGCCGCCTGGCATCCTGGACGTCCATTCGGTCGTCTTCCGCCGGCGTTGAATCGGGTTTGGGGTCTTACCAAATGCGCTACTGCCCTCCAGTGGCCAGTTTTATTGCTTTAAAATGGATTTTCAGCATTTTGCTTTGGAGCTAAGTTGCATCAGAACCTAGAGATGTCTCTTGTGGAAAAAAAAAAACGTAAAAGACGTATAAATACGTCTTTGGGACACTGAAACAATTAAAAATAGAACATATTTATACATTTTTGGGAGCAAATGAGTTAATATTAAGCTGGCCTCACAGGCAACATGGATTGGACGTCTAGCGCAGTCAATGGTGCTGAATTAGGATTGCCTAACTTCTTTTTGTCAACTAAACATGAATGACATGAATTTTATTTTAGTGGAAAAAGATGTGCATGATTTGCTTTTCCAGCAGTTTGAATGTTTTGTTTTGTTTTTGTTTTTGTCTTCAGGTTCAGAGGACCATCGCCAAGCAGATCCAGATGGTGCGTCAGATCGGCAAAGGGCGGTACGGCGAGGTGTGGCTAGGCCGCTGGCGAGGCGAGAAGGTGGCTGTCAAAGTCTTCTTCACTCGAGAGGAGGCTAGCTGGTTTCGGGAGACGGAAATCTACCAGACCGTCCTCATGAGACACGACAACATCCTCGGTAAATTTCCTACCGTCAAAAGTCAACATGACATGACATGAGGAAATCAAAACTCAAATCAAATTTCTTTGAATATTTTGAATAAATAATATTATGTATTTAAATAGTATTATCAAAGGGAACCTCGGACTTAACTTGTAGGCTCTAATAAGCCAAAATTGTTCTCTTATACTAAAATATTATTAGAAACACATATACTATTGCCATTGATTTAAAAATCTATAACATTTTTTGACCTGCGGAGGGTGCCATGTTTTACGCACGCAATGCACGCTGGAGGTGATGAGGCGGTTGGGCTGGACTTGGAGAATAGCTGTACTAGCTATTAAGCGAAGCTAGTATGACAACTGGCAGGATTTTTGTCACATTCTGCTGCTAGTCAGATTGTTTTGTTACAGAGATGTGGGATGAGTTCCCAACCTCGTACCTGCATCAAATTCCAGCTCATCAGCAGTGTCTTTAAATCGATCCTAGGCGGCTTGCCGAGAATTGACTTGATGCCATTTGACAGTTTATACTGTATATTACAGCTGGGAATCTTTGGGCACCTAACGATTCGATTATGATTACGATTCAGAGGCTCCGATTCGATTATAAAACGATTATTGATGCACCCCCCTCCTTTTTAATGTTTTGTACATTAGCTTCAAAATTGTTCAAAAATTCTCTCAGGCTAAACCAAACTATTTGAGTATCAAGTTAACATATAACAGTAAAAAAAATACAAAAATAACAGTAAATAAAAAACTCCAGTCCCCATTCTGTATCAGCAGCTTTAAACTACATTCAATTATTTCAATGTTGTGAATCAACTGTTACAGTTGTTAAAATTGCTCCCGTTATTCCATAATTTCCCTTCTGTCTACTTTTGTAAAAGTTTTAAAACTATTCCATCATTTAAAGATAGGTTCAAGACAAGATTCTGCCGATTTAGGAGAATTTTAGATAAAACGTTAATTCGGTTCGCTACAACAGAGCCTTCTAGAGAGGTCTACTGCTTTAAGATGGCGGCTGTTTACTAACGCCGGCAAGTCTGTCATTTCGCATCTCTGCTCAATAATACATGTTCTAACACCGCCATCGTCTGTCATTTTGCATCTAGTTCAACATATATATGATATCTACTGTAGCCGTATGTTTGTAGCAACTAGCAACTGGGTGTTGTTTGCAGCGGCTGTCGGCCGCATTCGGGTATTATTGTGTTTTTTATCTAGCAGCGTGAGTTGAACATGATATTTACTCTACTACCATTCCTCATTGCGTCCCAAAGACCGCGTCTACTGCGTTTTATTTCCGCTTTACCTGGTATAATTCAATAATCGGAATTTGGATGTTTGTGAATCGTTCTCAAATCTTCCACGGCCGAATCGCGAATAATCTAAGAATCGGAAATTTCGCACGCCTCTACTGTATATCCCTTCAGTGTTAGTTGCATCATTGCCTTGTTTTGTCGTTTGTCTGCCTAGCCCTATCCGCTCATTGACTCCCATTGATGGCGCTCAACGCCCAATCCATTTTGACTTATTTCTAATTATGAAAGTAGAAGAACAATAATATTTTGCAACAAAAAAAAACATAATAATTTTGGGCTTTTTTCCTAACAAGGCTTAAATCTTTTGAATAACTGCTCCACTATAGTGAGCACTGAAATGATTATTAAGAAGCGGTTGTGTGTGTAGGCTTCATCGCAGCAGACATCAAGGGGACGGGGGCCCTGACGCAGCTGTTCCTGATCAGCGACTACCACGAGAACGGCTCGCTGCACGACTTCCTGAAGACGGCCACGCTGGACACGGCCACGCTGCTGCGGCTGGCCTACTCGGCCGCCTGCGGCCTCTGCCACCTGCACACAGAGATCTACGGCACGCAGGGCAAACCGGCCATCGCCCACCGGGACCTCAAGAGCAAGAACATCCTCATCAAGAAGAACGGCGCCTGCTGCATCGCTGACCTGGGTCTGGCCGTCAAGTTCAACAGGTGGGAATGTGGACCGCCGCTCGCTCGTTTGTCTGACTCACCCTCTCCTCTCTTGCCGTCTGTAGCGACACCAACGAGGTGGACCTCCCGCTGAGCGGGCGCATGGGCACGCGGCGCTACATGGCCCCCGAAGTGCTGGACGAGAGCCTCCAGAAGAACCACTTCCAGGCCTACCTCATGGCGGACATGTACAGTTACGGACTGGTCGTCTGGGAGATGGCGAGACGCTGCGTCACTGGCGGTAATGTCACTTGTCAACAGCAATAGACTTCCTAACCCATTTCATTCCTCATTTTTAAAATACAATAAAATTTTAAAGACTGAAGTCGATGCGGACAGTTTCGCTTGAATTATGCAAAGATGGCAGAGCAATAAAAGGGTGGCTACTAGAGGTGGGACTCTTTGGGCACCTAACTATTCGATTACGATTCAGAGGCTACGATTCGATTATAAATCGATTATTAATAACCGCCCCCGCCCCCCACCCCGCTATTAGCTGCTT
Source organism: Corythoichthys intestinalis (assembly GCF_030265065.1). NCBI lineage: Eukaryota > Metazoa > Chordata > Actinopteri > Syngnathiformes > Syngnathidae > Corythoichthys > Corythoichthys intestinalis. The sequence continues at coordinate 52,809,732 of NC_080404.1, read as the reverse complement.
TTAATCTTTTGTACATTCGTTACCAAAACTGTAAAAAATGAAGAAAAAAAAAAAAAAGGCCTCGCAGGCTTAAATAAACAACTATTTCAGTATCACGTTAACAGTTAAAAACAAGAAATAATATACTCAAATCCCCATTCTGTATCAGCAGCTTTAAAGAGCATACGACAGGAGAAAAAAAGTCTTAAATAGCATTATTATGTGAATTAGAATCATATTTTGAGACGATTCGACTATACACAACAATTTAGCAAAGCTAAAAATAATGGTCAAAACTGTCAACTTCACCTTTACTGTCGCACCTCCCGAACGATATTTTATGACACCTAAATCGGACATATGTCATTTCCCTTCCCCGGCTTCGGAGAATGTAAACAAACCAAGAGGCGTGACAGCTAGCCGACATGCTAACCCGAACCGAGTGATGTTTCAAAGTCTTCGAAGCGGAAAATCACACATAACTAGCCCGGATTATTTGACATGACGACTGGGTTGTCGATTGTCTTTGCGGACCGGCAAACCGCCCGGCGGAGAGCAATTTATAGCTCGTTCCACGGAGGAGGGCAGCTGCAGTTGTTGTGCAGCTAACGTGCAGCTAATGTGCACGAGGAGAACTTTTTACATGCCCATCAATGATCAAACGTAAGTAGTCCTTTATTTAAAAAAAGTTTGTAGTGTTTACTTTGTAATCGCTGTACTCGTATTTGACATAATACAAAACAAGATGTTTACTCACTTCCTCGTAAATCCAATGGTCCCACAGTAGTAGGGCTTGTTTTGGCCAATATCCACGGTGAATGGGAACCTTTTGAAACTCCAAAAAGGCGCATATGCCTCTCCCTCATAAAGCAAGAATTTTTTGCAGCCACTTGGCTGGCGTGATGCGAAAAATAAACTATTAATCTGCAAAATCAGCTGAATCCTTAGTCCTCATACACAACAGTACGGCTGTAGTGAAGAGGACGTCTTCAACCGTACACATCACAGCGCCCTCCTCCTCAATGCAAGACCGAAGGCGAAAGTCACTCATTTTCATGGCGCGGGATTAAAAAAACTAAATAAATATAGCGATCGCTTCCACACACGTCCAAGCGGTCCATATCATTCAGGAGCATAAAATACCGTGCGTGTTATGAAATAAACATGCTTTTTCGTGCCACATGCACTTTAAACTACATTCAATTAATTTAATGTTGTGAATCAACCGTTAAAGTTGTTAAAATTGCTCCCGTTATTCCATAATTTCCCTTCTGTCTACTTTTGTGAAAGTTTTAAAACTATTTTAAAGATAGATTCAAGTCAATATTTTGCCGATTTAGGAGTATTTAAGATAAAAAGTTAATTAGGTTTGTTTGGAAGGTTCGCTACAACAGCCTTGCAGGGAAGTCTACTGCTTCAAGATGGCGGCCGTTTACTAACGCCCACATCTAGCTTTCTGTACATGTACTGCTAACGCCACTGAGTCTGTTATTTTGCATCTAGTCCTATATAAATATGATATCTACCGCATCATTATGCGGACGTAGTTTGTAGCAGCTGTCGGCAGCAGTCAGGTATGTTGTTGATTTTTTTATCTCGCGGCATGAGTTGAGCTACAGCCGTGAGTTGAGCATTGTCATTACCCGAGGGGCCGGGTAATGACAAGCATGATGTTTAGCTACTCTCGTTCCATTCCTCGTTGCGTCCCGAAGACCGCGCGGCGCGCTGAGTGTGTTTTACTTCCGCTTTACTTGACATATTTCAATAATCGGAATTTGGATGTTTGTGAATCGTTCTGGAATCTTCCACAGACGACTCGTGAATAATCTAAGAATCGGACATTTTGGACACTTCTAGTGGCTACCTGTATATACAGAATAAACATTGGCCCGGCTTTCACTCGCGGACACCTCCCCCCTCAACCAAACTCGTCAGTGCTGACGACTTTGGTGGGGTTGGGGGCTTAGCCACACTAAGCCACAGGGTTGCTAACTCGTTCGTAACCTGGGGACTACCTGTAATTGTTGAACGTCACTCTCCCTCCACTGCACACCACTGTCCATATTTGTTTTTATTTCCCACATTACTTCATTCCGTTGCTGAGCAATGCAAATCAACATCATCAGCGGTCACCCGAATTCTGATTTTGGAGACTCGAGAGTTCAGACCGCAGCCACAGATCAGATTTAAAACCGCATACGAAAGTGACCTAGAGCGGATATGAAGTTGTTCACTTCTTTGCGGCTTGTCCCGCTCAGAACTTCAAGTTAATGCCTCACTCAAGTCGGAAAAAGGCAAAAAAACTTGGATTTCTGCATTAAAACCTACGTTATGAACCTAGCATCAGTGACTAGCAGCAAGTAATGATGTAGTGTAGGGCTGCAGATACTGTATCAATTATTTTTGTAGTCAATTAATCTATCAACCACAGTGATCCCTTGCTACTTCGCACTTCAAGCGTTGCGCCCTCAGTCTATCGTGGATGATTTTTCAATTAAAAAAAAAAATACAGATGAGCTGTCCCGTGCCGATCGCGTAGTCTCACGCTCGCTCCCTCCCTCCCTCTCCCTGCTCTTTGTTCGTCAGCCCGTGCAGGAGTTGCTTATTAAAGTTAACGATGTTGACAAAAGTTTGGGTTTGATCTTGCCTGAGGCGTGGACTTCAAAGCGCTGCATGTGTCAATCATCGTTTAACTTGCTAAACAGTTGCTGTGGCAACTCAATTGTGTGCAAGCGAGAAGTTTGAGTGGACTCACTCAATGAAACATTCAATAAAGCCAAGCATTTTTCTACTGCAGTACTTTATTCTTGATTAAAAATGATCCAGTGGGACAGTAACATGTTTAAAACTTAATATAATTATTACATTTGAAGTGCTTAAAAACCATTTATCAAAATATATATACAGTATATATAAGTATATATAAGTATCAAATACTTGTTCTCCCCACTGTACATACTGTATTTTTTTTTTTTTTATTATACTTTGGGTGAAAAGTGAAAAAACATGTCTTATTTGTATCTCTTTCCCATGCTAAATCTGAATAAGTACATTGAACACAAACAAAAAAAAAATTCACGTTTTTTCAGTTATCGCGGCGGGTTCTGGTCCCCATTAACTGCGAAAAACGAGGCCTCACTGTAGTAGTTTCGAATAATCAAGTAATCGGATTAGGAATGTTAAATGCATTGTAGAATAAATTTTAGGAGATTTAAAACAAAGGCTTGCAAGGATTGCAATTTCAAAAGAGCATTAAATGTGAATGCAAAATAAAAACATTTGCAGGAATTTCAAACGTTGCAGGATTGCACTGTCATTTAAAAATAAATAAAAAATACTTGAGCTTAGCCTCAAACAGTATTAAAAATAAATAAATGAGGATCCATGTACAGCAAAAGAACAATTGGCAAACAATTGCATATGAAAAATCCGCTAGCTTAAATGCTATTAAATGCTAATGTATTTTTTATTTTTTTTACAATGCGCTTAACAAATAGTTCAAACACTTATTCCCACAAAAAACAGCTAAATATACGTACAAACTAAATAACGAATGCATAAAAAAATCTATTAGCTCAAACAAAAACTTATGTTGGTCTTAACAGGGAGCAGCTGGATTCAGCCATGTGAAAGGAGTTATGTCATATTCACTGTTGGGCCAAAGGGCAGTGTAGCCACCCAAATAAATAAAACTAAATGCAAACACTTTCAAAACAAGCAGCTACAAGTCCACTCTAATTAAACGAATACGCGAAGCAGCAAAATTTGATTCGTAACTTTTTTCCAATCGAGTTACTCGTGTTAATCGATTAGTCGTTGCAGGATTAATGTAGTGGTAATATAAAGTGGGGCAAATAAATATTTAGTCAACCACTAATTGTGCAATTCTCCCACTTGAAAATATTGGAGAGGTCTGTAATTGTCAACATGGGTAAACCTCAACCATGAGAGACAGAATGTGGGGGGGGGGGGGGGGGGGGGGGGGGGAACTGAAAATCACATTGTTTGAGTTTTAAAGAATTTATTTGCAAATCATGGTGGAAAATAAGTATTAGGTCATTACCAAACGTTCATCTCAATACTTTCTTATGTACCCTTTGTTGGCAATAACGGAGGCCAAATGTTTTCTGTAACTCTTCACAAGCTTTTCACACACCGTTGCTGGTATTTTGGCCCATTCCTCCATGCAGATCTCCTCTAGAGCAGGGATGTTTTGGGGCTGCCGTTGGGCAACACTGACTTTCAACTCCCTCCACAGATTTTCTTTGGTGTTGAGCTCTGGAGACTGGCTTGGCCACTCCAGGATCTTGAAATACTTCTGACGAAGCCTCTCCTTTGTTGCCCTGGCTGTGCGTTTGGGATCATTGTCATGCTGAAAGACCCAGCCACATCTCATCTTCAATGCCCTTGCTGATGGAAGGAGATTTTCACTCAAAATCTCTCGATACATGGCCCCATTCATTCTTTCCTTTACACAGATCAGTCGTCCTGGTCCCTTTGCAGAGAAACCGTCCCGAAGCATGATGTTTCCACCCCCATGCTTCACAGTGGGTATGGTGTTCTCCGGATGCAATTCAGCATTCTTTCTCCTCCAAACACGAGAACCTGTGTTTCTACCAAAAAGTTATATTTTGGTTTCATCTGACCATAACACATTCTCCCAGTCCTCTTCTGGATCATCCAAATACTCTCTAGCGAACCGCAGACGGGCCTGGACGTGTACTGGCTTCAGCAGGGGGACACGTCTGCCAGTGCAGGATTTGAGTCCCTGGCGGCGCATTGTGTTACTGATAGTAGCCTTTGTTACTGTGGTCCCAGCTCTCTGTAGGTCATTCACTAGGTCCCCCCCCCGTGTGGTTCTGGGATTTTTGCTCACCGTTCTGGTTATCATTTTCACGCCACAGGGTGAGATCTTGCATGGAGCCCCAGATCGAGGGAGATTATCAGTGGTCTTGTATGTCTTCCATTTTGTAATAATTGCACCCACAGTTGATTTCTTTACATCAAGCGTTTTACCTATTGCAGGTTGTCTTCCCAGCCTAGTACAGGTCTACAATTTTGTCTCTGGTGTCCTTCCACAGCTCTTTGGCCTTGGCCATAGTGGAGTTTGGAGTGGGACTGACTGAGGTTGTGGACAGGTATACTGATAATGAGTTAAAACAGGTGCCATTAATACAGGTAACGAGTGGAGCCTCGTTAGACCTCGTTAGAAGTTAGACCTCTTTGACAGCCAGAAATCTTGCTTCTTTGTAGGTGACCAAATACTTATTTTCCACTCTAATTTGGAAATAAATTCTTTAAAAATCAAACAGTGATTTTCTGTTTTTTTCCCCACATTCTGTCTCTGATGGTTGAGGTTTACCCATGTTGACAATTACAGGCCTCTCTAATCTTTTCAAGTAGGAGAACTTGCACAATTGGTGGTTGACTAAATAATTATTTGCCCCACTGCAACAGTGCGTATATGAGAATTTACTGTTCTCCGACAATGAGGCAGATGGCTGACCTGTTTTAGCATAGATATTGATATAACGGTGCAAAAATGCTATAATGTAACTGCAAATATTTCATAAATTATGCAGTACGCAGATTGAGACAGATGTCTGAGAACATATTACTTAGTGAGATGCATGTGACAATGTTGTGGCATTAGCAATGCTCTTACGGGCAAATATTTTATTGCTTTTTCATTTAATTTTTTCATTAAAAACATTGAAATGAAGGGGGTAAACATTCTCCTTAATTTTTTTTTTAACATCATAAAAAAAACAAAGGGAAAAAATGTATTTTTATTTTTTTTTGAAAAATTCATTAAAATGTATTTTTAATTAAAAAAAAAAGTCATTAAATATTATCAGTCATCTATTTTTTTATTGGAATTTGATTTTATTTTTCATCCCCTTTTGCGCACGCAGGCATAGTGGAGGAGTACCAGCTTCCTTATTATGACTCTGTGCCATCGGACCCGTCCTATGAGGACATGTTGGAAACTGTGTGCGTCAAGGGCCTGCGTCCCACAGTGTCCAACAGGTGGAACGGCGACGAGGTGAGTCCGCCGGAAGCCCGTCCCGGCCGCCGCTCGTCCCTTAACTCTTGCTTTTTCGCCAGTGCCTGCGCGCCGTGCTGAAGCTGATGAGCGAGTGCTGGTCGGCGAATCCCGCCTCCCGCCTCACCATCCTGAGGGTGAAGAAGACGCTGGCTAACATGGTGGAATCGCAGGACATCAAGATCTGAAGGCCGCCCGTCCCGCACCCTCGAAAAACAAAAAACCCGCGCTCGTCCTTCTCCACGCTTTCCGTGAAAGCAACGCAGACCACTTCCTGTCCTCTTCGGCGACTTCCTGGGAAAATCAAACAAGAAAACAATTCAAACTTTGGAAATTTCCCGATCGCGTCGGTCTCGGCCGGCGAAGTCGTCGCTGTGGACACGTGCGCCGTCCTGTTTTTGTTATTTTGTTGTAGTCTGTTTATCAATGAGGGGCTAACCTCAGTGGGTGGAGCTGATGGGACGGGGACGCTTCGTTTAGAACACAAAAAAAAACTTGATAGGACTCGATTTTTGTTTAACTTGATGTTCCCGTTAAAGCTACAGTGCCTTGCAAAAGTATTCGGCCCCCTTGAACCTTGCAACCTTTCGCCACATTTCAGGCTTCAAACATAAAGATATAAAATTGTAATTTTTTGTCAAGAATCAACATGTGGGACACAATCGTGAAGTGGAACAAAATTTATTGGATAATTTAAACTTTTTTAACAAATAAAAAACTGAAAAGTGGGGCGTGCAATATTTTTCGGCCCCCTTGCATTAATACTTTGTAGCGTCACCTTTTGCTCCAATTACAGCTGCAAGTCGTTTGGGGTATGTTTCTATCAGTTTTGCACATCGAGAGACTGACATTCTTGCCCATTCTTCCTTGCAAAACAGCTCGAGCTCAGTGAGGTTGGATGGAGAGTGTTTGTGAACAGCAGTCTTCAGCTCTTTCCACAGATTCTCGATTGGATTCAGGTCTGGACTTTGACTTGGCCATTCTAACACCTGGATACGTTTATTTTTGAACCATTCCATTGTAGATTTGGCTTTATGTTTTGGATCATTGTCCTGTTGGAAGATAAATCTCCGTCCCAGTCTCAGGTCTTGTGCAGATACCAACAGGTTTTCTTCCAGAATGTTCCTGTATTTGGCTGCATCCATCTTCCCGTCAATTTTAACCATCTTCCCTGTCCCTCCTGAAGAAAAGCGGGCCCAAACCATGCTGCTGCCACCACCATGTTTGACAGTGGGGATGGTGTGTTCAGGGTGATGAGCTGTGTTGCTTTTACGCCAAACATATCGTTTTGCATTGTGGCCAAAAAGTTCAATTTTGCTTTCATCTGACCAGAGCACCTTCTTCCACATGTTTGGTGTGTCTCCCAGGTGGCTTGTGGCAAACTTTAAACGAGACTTTTTATGGATATCTTTGAGAAATGGCTTTCTTCTTGCCACTCTTCCATAAAGGCCAGATTTGTGCAGTGTACGACTGATTATTGTCCAATGGACAGACTCTCCCACCACAGCTGTACATCTCTGCTGTTCATCCAGAGTGATCATGGGCCTCTTGGCTGCATCTCTGATCAGTTTTCTCCTTGTTTGAGAAGAAAGTTTGGAAGGACGGCCGGGTCTTGGTAGATTTGCAGTGGTCTGATGCTCCTTCCATTTCAATATGATGGCTTGCACAGTGCTCCTTGAGATGTTTAAAGCTTGGGAAATCTTTTTGTATCCAAATCCGGCTTTAAACTTCTCCACAACAGTATCTCGGACCTGCCTGGTGTGTTCCTTGGTTTTCATAATGCTCTCTGCACTTTAAACAGATCACAGAGCAGGTGCATTTATACGGAGACTTGATTACACACAGGTGGATTCTATTTATCATCATCGGTCATTTAGGACAACATTGGATCATTCAGAGATCCTCACTGAACTTCTGGAGTGAGTTTGCTGCACTGAAAGTAAAGGGGCCGAATAATATTGCACGCCCCACTTTTCAGTTTTTTATTTGTTAAAAAAGTTTAAATTATCCAATAAATGTTGTTCCACTTCACGATTGTGTCCCACTTGTTGTTGATTCTTGACAAAAAAATTTAAATTTCATATCTTTATGTTTGAAGCTTGAAATGTGGCGAAAGGTTGCAAGATTCAAGGGGGCCGAATACTTTTGCAAGGCACTGTAAATCAGCATTAGCTCCCGCATGAGGGCAACACTAGTTTGTCGAGGCTAATGACTAGTGTTGCAACGATACCGAAGATAGTATCGGTACCGAGACGGTACTAAAATGACATCGTCGGTATTTGGGGAGTGCTAACAAATAACCTGTCGATGTCGCGTTATATGTGCTTTTCTAGTTCTCAGCCGCCAACTGTGCACGCCGCCATAAAAAAAGGAGCACTTGTCGGCCTTCCCAAGATGATGATAGACGTCCAATCGTGTAGCGTTCATTCATGCTTCTACTGCAAATTGAGAGGAGTTCATCACTAGTTGACGTAAATGGATTGGACGTCTAAGGCCTTCAATGGGAGACATTAAGCAGTGTCAAGATAGCAATTAACTTTACATGAGGTGCGTATGCACTGGTTTAGAATTAAAAGGAAAAAAATTAAACCTGCCAATGGAAGCCCATTCCTGCCACAAAAAAAAAAGTATGAAAACTTTCCCCCCCCCCCAACCAAACAAAGAAGCATGCTGTATATATCTTTATTAGCCTACTATCAAAATGACTAAGTTGGCTACAAATACATACCGAGCCTTCATGATCAAATGTTGTATTTTTCCCTGCACTGCATCGTATGGAGAATGACGCACCATGTGTTTTACGATGCTACCTCAAATTCAACTTCAATACAATATTAATTAATTAAAATCATGTTTGTCCTCGTACAGAAAACAAACAAAAAAATGTATATTTGCCTGCGCCATCTTTTTCCATTTTCAAAATTTTTTGAAAAAGTTCCTGGGAGCTACTCGGGCAGCGCTAAAGAGCCACATACGGCTCTAGAGCTGCGGGTTGCTGACCCCCGACCCAACCACTGTGCACAAGTGTAGTGTCGCACTAGGGTTGGAAGGGTGCAATGGACATCATAGAAGTGGTTGACTTAGCTTAAAATTATATGTTTTGGCGGAATCTAACAATATCAAAACGAGCCTCCAGACCCTGGAGAGAATGCTAAAGAAGAAAATTGATTTCCCCCCCACTGACAAAAAAAAGAAAAAGGCACCAGCAAGTTAAAAAAAAAAAAAAAATCCTTTGGCGGGAAAAGGCCACCTGCAAGTTTTTTTTTTAAAATCCACTGGCGGAAATGTACGGAAACGCAGCGTTATTGAAACATTTCTACCAGGGCTTTCTCGTTTTAACATATTGACCTTGTTTCAACCTATTGCTAACCTCATTTTAACGTAGTGCCAACCTTGTTTCAACGTATTGGCAAAATAGTTTCAACCACTAGTTAGTAGTGAAGGCTAAATGCTAAAAACATGACCTTTTCCAATAGTCAGGACTCGGGCATGTGCAGTTGTACTCAGCAGGTGTAGGAAAAATGCTGCATTCAAGGAAAATGGGAAGTCGGACTTATCCCGCTGGATGGTATCAGTTGCAACATCAAAGCGTTCCAAGCGAATGTAAACAACAGAGATTGTTGATTGCGACAAGTTTTTATTTTGACCATTTAAAGACATTTTGACATCCAGCAAACCTGCCTTCTCGTAAGCGATCAAATAGTGGAGGAAAAATGACGGCTGAGATAAACTGCCTTCTTTCGTTACATCCTTGCTGAAAGCCAATATAAAAATGGAAATTCTACTACACAAGGAACACTAGCTATTTTTTATTTATAAAATATTTTCCATAAAATCTTTGATATGTTGACTGAGAACTAGTTGATGACACCTCTTATATATCTTGAAGGGGTTTGTATCACCGGCACTAACTTTGAGGAGGATGGCAGGAACCCTGCCACAAAAAAAAAAAAAAAAAGTGTGCTGACTGCTTTACGACATACGTCACTTCCCCCTTTCCCCATTCGCTATAAAGACGGAAGTCGATGCGAACCAAAACCAACCGAACTCATCAACGCTGACGAGTTCCCGTGGGTTGGGGGGGGTTAGCCACAATACGCCTCATGGTTGATAACCTTCATATGTTATTGACTAGCTACAACTAGATTCATTGCCTTATTACCATTCATCTTTAACACAGCCGCTGGAAATAGAAATGTTGTTTAATCCACCTGCAGGCAACCGGGAGATTGATTTTTTTATTGATCGATGATTTTACAACACCGTGCAGGTTTTCACTGGTCCTCATGGGGAACAGTCTTCCTTAAGGCAACACACCACAGCTTTTGTTCACTGGCATTGCTAAAATCGACCAACACTGAAAAGTTACCAAGTGTTGCTTTAAGCTAATTCGCTGTATGAGAAAAAAAATCAGGTCGTCTCAGTAAATTTAACCTCACTATTGTGTCATCAATACGTTTATCTGGAGCGCCATTTTGTCGAGTGACTTCGGATTGAAGCAATCGTGAAGTCAAAGAATTTTTTTTTCCCCCGCCCCCAGCTTCGTGACTGATTTCCCAGTTCGAGTGGCGTTCTAATGATATTTTTCCTGGTCGGAGGTTGGAAAAGTCAGATTTCTCACCTTCCTTGAATGCAGCATGCTAACGACAACGTCAGTAGCGGAGTACAACTGCGCATGCCCAAACACTGAGGAACTAAGGGAAAAGGTAACGTTTTTAGCACCTAGCCTTCTTCACTTACTAGTCGTTGATACGAGTTTGCCAATATGTTAAAACGAGATTTTAAAACAAGGTCAGCAATACAAAATAAGGTTAGCATTAAGTTGAAACTAACTAGCAAAACGAGGAGTAGAAATGTTTCACTAAGACTGGCAGCTCTGCGCTTCCTTTTTTTTTTTTTTTTTTTTTTTGTGGCGGGAATGGCCGATACCACACAGCCTCATTGTCATGCTGACGAATTGACGATATTGTTAACAAATTTAACGGATGTTCTCATAGGACAAAATTGCTTCAAACTAGCGTCTATTTTGTCCGTTTGTATTTTAGGTGACAAACCAACTGTTTAGGCTGCCTTTGGCTCCCCCCGCTGGGCTTTCCCACGTCCAATCACTCTTGTAAATGTGTCCGTCGTCGTCGTTTTTAACTTAAGACTTTGGTCGGCGGGAAGTTTTGTCAGCTCGTTGAACGTCCAGGCGAGTGTAGCTTAGCTTAGCATAGAGAATATTTAGGTCAGACCGTTTAAAAGTTTGACAAAATCAAGTCACTTTGGGAAATGTTGGCGATAGCGACGTCAGCGTTTTTCTTCGGTGATTTTTTTTTTTTTCTTGTGTTTTGGGATGTTCTTATCTAATATGCAAGAAGCCTTGCGAGGCGTATAGAAATGTTGTTTGTTCTTTTGTGCCTTATGAGTTTACCAAGGAAACAACGTGTATACAGTCTGTCCAATGTCATCATTTGAAGTAAATAACCTTATTTTTAGTATTCAACAACTAGTGTGCTTTCACTTGTGGTCAAAAGATGATTTTCATTTGATGCTCCCGTTATTTCAATTTGTCAAAATACCGTATTTTATCAGTTTATTTACGTTAGAAACTAAAGTACAAAAATGTCAGTGGTTGATTTTTGGTTGAGTAACAGCACCATCTACTGGACACAATGTAACGATAAGCAAAGCAGGACTTCAATTAAGGTCGGGGAAACATGTAATCATTGGAAGGTGAATTAGATCGTTTGTATAAGTGAAAACTACACTTTTTAAAAGGTAAAATGATGATCTCGCGATATGGCAATACAATAATTATCAATATATGGGTCAAGAATTCTTTCTTGGACAAAACAGGAAAAACAAGCCATTTTCATTTAGGGCTGCAGCTACTTTAGTAGTCGATTAATTGATGAACTAGTTAGTAATCAGATAAGGAACATAAAAATTTAAAATACCTGAGCTGAGCCTCAAATGGTATAAAAAAAATAAAATGATTTTAGTACAACAAAAGAACAATTGCCTAACTTGCATAGCAAAAGTGGGCTGGCTTAATTGCCAAAAAATGCTTTTTTTTTTTTTAATTTTTTTTTTTAACAATGCTCTTAACATATGGTTCAAACATATAGTCCCGCAAAAACTGCAAAATATACCGAATACAAATAATTACCAATGCATTATAAATTAAACTAGCTCAAAAACTTTGTTTATGTTGTTCTAAAGAGGGAGAACAGAAGCTGGATTCGGCCACGTGAAACGAGTTCTTATATTCATTGTTGCCACTAGAGGTCAGTGTATCCACCCAAATCAATTAACCCACTTTCAAAACAAACCATTACAACGCCACTTTAATTAAATGAATACTCGAAGCAGTAAAATTGAATTCAAATCTTTTTTTTCTAATAGAATTACTTTCGTAAATCGATTAATTGTTGCAGCACTATTTTCATCCTTCTGAGTTCATCACTAGTGGACACCCAATTAGTTTGAAGTGTGACGCCTATGGCCGCCAATGCCAGTCAATGAGTTCGTATCAGGGCATTTCGCATCACTTCCTGTTGATTTTGGGTTACTGAAAACAATGACTCAAGAATGTCCTAATGGCGTACTGCAATCAACACGTCACTTTTGCTTATTAATACTCATGACGTTAGCAATTGTGGCTAGGCGGGTCAACCTCCCGTTTGTCCCTTATAGTAAATGCATAGAAATAGTGTACGAACGAGATGTTTACTGAGCTAAACCTACCAATTCTGTCCGAAAATACTGTCCCTGGCGCCAAATTCACTGGTAAAGATGTGGTAGAACATTCAGTTAGAGATGGCTTGAGTGTCGAGGGCTTAAAAAGAGCTGACCTGATGGTAAATGGTGTTATACTTGTATAGCACTTTTCCATCTTAAGGCGCTCAAAGCGCTTTACACTACATCGTCGTCTACCTACTAGTGACGCAGCACCAGGAGCAATGTGGGGTTCAGTATCTTGCTCAATGATACTTAGGCGAGTTCATCAGGACACTGACAACTCTACCATTGAGCCATGCCAGCCCCCGGTTGGTTACCATTTTTATCGACGCCTTTTCCTTGTGTGCGTTGCCTTACGCCACTGACAATGACGTTCTCCTGTTCCAACAATCAATTCTTTACCACCATATGCCGTCTTTCTTGTATATTATAACCTCTGGTTGTCTCGTCTCTGACCGTACTTGAGGGTAATTAAATTGCTATTTTTGTGTAGCGATCGCATTTCTACTCAGTGACAGCCAACGAACTTTTAATTTTTTCATTAATAAATCTTAATTCTATAAGTTATTTACACTTACCCCTTACTAAAGTTTTTTTTTTACAACAGAAAAGGTAACTGGCAGATATTTTCAGGTTATTGTCAGACAAGCATCATGGCAAAACGCCACGCTAAAAAATAAAAATGTCAAAATAGCTTACCTCTTCGTCTTCTATAGGACCATGGCCCCCAACAAAATGTTTACGGCATATGAAATGTCACCTTGCTGAGGTTAAACTGGTCTTTTGGACGTCCGCGCAAATTGATCCATTCTTTACATTATTTCCTCCGAGTTTTTGGTTTCGGGAAACGTATGAAGAAAACATCCTTCATATGTCTAGAGCCGTTTCTACAAGTTCTAGCAGCAGTGTTTGATCGGCATGTTTTTTTTTTTTTTTTTTTTTAAGATCAATGGAGAAAACAAGCAGAAATAGCATGGATTGTATGCGAGGGCGTGTCTATAATGACCCACTTCTGCATTACGATGGCGACGTCACAGTAAAGAAAAAAAAAAAAAAAAGGCATTCGTGCGGTACGCTATGAATACAAATTAACAGTGCAAAGTAAGCTGTGAGCTGTGAATGCTTTGGTTTGTCCCATTGATGACACTAGACGTCCAATCCAGTCAAAATGAATTGGTTATTCTAATGGAAGATTTTGGTAACAAAACTCAGTGAAGTTGGCCCATTAAATGCAAACTTATAGAAAAATGTCATTCGTTTGTGCTATAGTTTTTGAGGTACTAACAATTGTCTTTTAGGTCAACCAGCCTCATTTTGATCCAAAATAGCTTCAATCATTTGAGATTCGAGTGGTGACGTCACGCAGCCCCCTTTTTATTGCAAAATGAACCTGAAATAGTGCCATTTGTACCGTTATGGTTTTATGGAGATATTTTGAGCAATGACGTCAATCGTAGCGCACCAACTCAACGGGTGTCGCAACAACTAACGTAAAGGTAGCACAGACAAATGGCACTCCTTGGATCTTTTGCAGTAAACGGCCATTTGTTTGCGCTAGTCGAAATTATCTCAAAAATGACAGCACAGACCATCGAAAACCTTTTGGGCTACAGACTGTCACACCCGCATTTACAACAGAATTTCTGAAGCCGAGACAAAAGAATCAGTTCAGATTCAGAACCAAACTTTTTTATTGAACGTCCATTAGCCTACTTATCCTCAGGCTTGTTGAAGCAGTAAGTGAGGCAACACTTTCCGCAATAGTGGCGGTCAAAGTGGCTGGCCATGAACACGCCGGCGCCGCACTCGTCCGCCGGACACTCACGCCGGAGACGGTGGATTTTACCGTTCTCGTCCACCTGCGAAAAAGAAAAAAAATCAGTCTGGCGAAGGATATTTGGCGGCCCCGGCTTGCTTACCTTGTAGTACTTGAGCACGGCCAGCTTGACCTTCTTCCTCTTGTGTTTGTTCTTCTTGGGGGTGGTGTAAGACTTCTTCTTCCTCTTCTTAGCTCCACCGCGCAGCCGCAGCACCAAGTGGAGGGTAGACTCCTTTAAAAAAAAAAAAAAAAAAAAATCCCGCACTTTTAGCAACATCGAGCAGCATCTTCGCTAGCGTTTTCTCATCGGCGCTCACCTTCTGGATGTTGTAGTCGGACAGAGTGCGTCCGTCTTCCAGCTGCTTGCCGGCAAAGATCAGCCTCTGCTGGTCAGGAGGAATTCCTGCAAGTAAACATGAGTTGATAAGACTTGTCATCCAAAAGTCACATTTGGACAATTAAATTCAGTGATTGAGTTTCAATAAACTTACCCTCTTTATCTTGGATTTTGGCCTTGACATTTTCGATGGTGTCTGAAGGCTCAACCTGTTAGTGGACAAACGTCAAAACAATGAGTTTTTGAGACATTACATAGGTGTGACATGTAGAGCAATTATTATGACTACATTTTGAAAATTGATAGAGGCATTTTCTTGAGGAATTGTTTAATTTAGCCTGCCGTCACGTGCATACATTAAGAAGATGGAGGCATGATTTCAACCATGCATGAATATAGAGGTGCCGACGAAAGCGAAGAAGGGCACCAAGAAAACGTCAAAAGTGTGGGAGCCTTCAAGCTGGACGCCAAGTCGAACACTTTCATGTATTCACTTTAAGACAGCGCCAGCATATCACTACAGCATGTCTTCAATGCTGAAGCTCCACTGAAGGCAACCCGTTTACTCTGAGACAAGGTAAAATGAAGTTAATGTAGCGCTAATAAATAAGATCAACGTTACTGTACCTTGCCAAGTAGCTGTGTGGCTAACATGGCTTTCATACAGGTTTTATTTAATCTGTAAAAACAACGCTGTAGAGCAGGGGTGTCCAAACTTTTTGCAAAGCGGGCCAGATTTGGCGTGGTAAAAATGTTGGGGGCTGACCTTGGCTCACGTCCTTTTTACGTAGAACAATATATTTAAGCAAAATTTAGCAAGCCATTCAGTGTTTCACATTTGCTTTATTATTTTTTTTTAATGAATAATTTCAACAATCTCACAACGAGCCTATGTGGTGTTCTCTTTCGACTCTCGGGCTCTTGCGAAATACTTCTGCCGTGAAATTAAACTAGCTTGAAGTTGCTTCAATTTCTCGCTGCGTATCTTCCCTGTAATCTTGTCGTACATGTCAGCGTGTCTTGTTTGGTAATATCGCCTCTTTGCAAATGAGGCAAGACACTGTTGTTGCGTATTTTAGTGAAGATATAGTCCAATTTCCACCTATCCTTGAAGCGTCGGCCGTCAGTCAACTTTTTTTTTTTTTGACTGTCGCCATTTTAGAAAATGGAAGTAATTGGTCACACGGAGTAATGTTGCTTAGCCCTTAAATACCTGCAACATTAAGCAATTATCAGAGAATCCCAAAATGAAACCTATTTTTCAAATTTGTAAAAAGAAAAGTCAAAATGAATATGTGTAATAAGCGCTCTAATATTTCTAACCCATGCTAAATCATGTTTTTTTCTCATGGAACCTGCTGATGCATGTGTTGACTTGCATCCATCTTTTTTTTTTTTCAAAACGAATTGTCAAAATTCTAAATTAGCCTCGAAATCATGAAATTTTAGGTGTATCAAATGTGATAGGTTTGGCAATAAAGGGTTAAAGTGCTGCTGCCTTTTAGTGGGTAAATGAGGAGCAGCATTTTGTGTGTAAGCTACTTCATATGCTGGTTGCAGTACTGCTGACCAATTTATTAAGTCTGTGTGCGGGCCAGACGTTATTGATTTTATGACAGAGGCTTGGGGCCGGATGAAATTTGACCACGGGCCGCATTTGGCCCCCGGGCTGGACTTTGGACATGTCTGCTGTAGAGTGATAAGGGTGCAAAATAAAAACATAATAAAGCTAATTGTCAATTTTAACTCAGTAGTCATTAACAAAACAAATCGCCCTCGTACAATTTGAACACTGCAAAAACTCTTATCTTAAAATTAGCTTGACACGAATGGAAATTCAATTGAAACACGTGGGGGAAAAACACCCAACTTTTAAGTGATGTGTTATCAAGCAAAATGACATTATTAGGTAAGAAACAAGTTTTTTGAGTGAAAGCAGTGATTTTTTTTTTTCAAGTCACATCTGAGATGCAATTGGCCATTTTCAACAACGTACATCTAAAAGGCATTTGTCTAAAAAAAAGTTAATTAGGTGGAATTTGTTTTCTCACGTATATTTAAAATTACCGTATTACTGAACAAAAAAAATGTCTTATCTGAATACTCGATTATTAAAATATTCAATAGCAGCAGCCCTATTGACATGCTTTTGCCATTACTTTTTTGGGTAAAAAAAAAAAAAAAGATAATTTGTATTTATATTTAAATTTTTAAAAACTAAAAAGTACAAAAACATTTATGGCCTCCAATAAAACTCGATATTTCATTCATAATATGTTAATTCATATATGATTTGCCAGCTTTTTCCACTCAAAATTGGACGTCTAACGCTGTCAATGGCACAGAAGGTAAGCATTCAAAGTCATTCATCCAGGTAAAATTAATGACGTCTATCGCAGTCAACGACAGGCAGTGAGAACAAAATGATAGTGACTAAAAAAGAAAAAAACCTAGTTAGAACCCAAAATAACAATCTTGTTTATGTATTCAAATATAGTATAATTTCCTGCTATTGAAAATGACAGACGCCCAATTTATTCAAACTGGGCGCACTGGCTCTAACTGCTCGTTTCGCTGCCATTGACGGCGCGAGACGTCCAATCCAATTGGACAGGTTTAGGGTTGGTTGAAAGTAATTGGACGTCTAGCACCGTCAAAGGCAACATATTAGAAAAAACTACGATTCGATGTTACTTTTCGTTAGCTGCACGTGTCTACGCAACTCTGCTAACTTCGTTAGCATCAGAAAAGTGGCAAACGGCTCCTTATTACGGCTCAATTCGCATTTACAACATGTAAACATTTTTCATACAGATTTATATTGTTAAGGTACTGTTGTGGTACGTTGCGAGGGTTTAACGTGTTTAAACGTGGACGCCTCACCTCGAGGGTTATAGTCTTCCCCGTGAGGGTTTTGACAAAAATCTGCATCCTGGCGCCCAATCCACCTAACAGGACAAAGACAAAGACTGTTTTGACACTGCGTCGTTGCGCTCAAATGTAGTTATTTGTTGAGAATTTTGACAAAAATTGGGAGGACCATATTCCTTTCGGCTTACCTCAAATGGCGGACAAGCAGAAAAGAGGGCCTTCAACTCCCCACGCGGGGTTTTCTAACACAGTTTACACGGGGTGGGTGTTCACTGAAATGCCTGACCAAAAATGGTGACATCATAGTCTTTTAAAACATGTTTACGCTGAAATTTACATTCTTTAGCGGTAAAATTTGAATATATCATTAAATATTCGTGACGACTAAAGTAGAATTCAATATGTTGAAGGTGTATTTATACTTTGAAAGTAACCAATGCAAAACTGGCACGCCCAGTCACTCACTTTCGGTAAAGGAAGTATCGGAAAAGAAGAAGAGCAACTAGATGGCTGTCATTATAGTCAAATAGGAACTAGCATCGGCATTTGTCGGCCATTTTGCATCGGGGCCGTTTAATAAATTTAACATTGCAGTCAATGGAGCATGTACTTTGAAGTAGCTTTAAATTGGTCATTTTTCGACAGATTTTCAATAGGCCTGTTTTTCATAGACGACTTGATTATTGAATTAACTGTGCGTACATGTATATGTATATATATATTTTTCAGCATTTCAACATCCAGCCTGAATCAAAGCCACGTGAATGCAGTTTGTATGAACCAGACTGTTTGTAAATTCCTCTGCAATTCAGCGTGTTAAGAGCATGTTAGTGAAGAAAATAATTTTAGGTTCGCTGCCCTAGAACCAACCTAGAGGTCCCCCTAAATTAAAATGTCTGCCTATTATTAACGCTGCCAAATCGACTTTTCGCATCTAGTATTGCATGTAATCTCTATGAAGATACTCAGCAAAACGACAAAAGACCATGTGACGGGTAATTTAAGTACAGAAAGAAGGTATAATGATGAATAAAGTTATTGTGTAAACATAAAATTGATTTAAAAAACATGTTTTTTTGTTTGTTTGTTTGTTTTTTTAGATATGAGACAAAATCCCTATATTATCCAGCTGGGGGCGTAGTGTGACAATCATGTCTAATTCACCCATCGACGCTTTTTTTTTTTTTTTTTTTTTTTAAACATAATTCGGTATGTGTGTAAAATTTACATGAATTCGACATTCAATATCACAACAATATTGTCAGATTTTTTTTTTTTAACGACTCCATTGGTATGTTTTCTTTGATAAATATATGTACTTTGGTTGTCCGATGGGACTTTAAAAAATTGTCTCATTGTCATTCTGTCTAGTCTTGTGCAAATATATTCAATGTTTGACCAAAAATAAAAACTGGCATTACAATTGCATCGCAACTCCTAAATGTTACATTAGCCATGACACAGCAGAATGATAAGGTCAACGTGCTTTGTCACTGTAACAAAAAAATCAATGCAGCCAAGTCATTGTGAGACAGCAAAAGTATCAACTTTAACTCTTTCAGTACTATTGACGATGATATACAGTGAGGAGCAGAATTTCAATCATAGATACATTTCCAATTATAGAGACATAATCTTTAAAAAAAAAAAAAAAAAATCCGGAACTCACATTGTATGATTTTTCAACAATTTATTTGTAATTTACTGGGGTTCAAAAGTATTTGTACTACTGAGAAAATCTGTGTTAATATTTAGTGCAGAAGCCTTTGTGTGCAATTACAGAGGTCAGACGTTTTCCGTAGTTCTTCACCAGGTTTTACATATGGAAACAGGGATTTTGGCCCATTCCTCCACACAAATCTTCTCTAGATCTGTCAGGTTTCGGGGCTGTCGTTGAAGTTTCAGCTCCATCCAAAGATTTTCTATTGGATTGAGGTCTGGAGACTGGCCAGCAGTGGCGTGTCTAGGATTTTTTTCTTGGGGGGGCCAGACAGGGTCACAATCTGTAGAGGGGTGGCATATTTTACTGTAGGGGTGTAACGATACAAAAAAAAGTCACGATTACCTCGGTTTTGGGGTCACAATTAGTTTCAGTAAAATACAGGAATAGCATGTTAAACCATTTGCTTGCTCAGCATGTTGTTTATTAAAACAAAACTCACATGATCAAAGTAGCATAAATCAAAGACAAGCTTCCTCATGAATCATTAAAATTCTTCCCTAATCACCCCAATCATGAATGAATACCCTCTTGAACAGGGGCGGACTGGTAATCTGTGGGTTCTGGAGGATCACAGAACGGCCGGTGCCCTGGACGGCCGGCGGCCGCCATTCATTATACATCACTGTTTTTATCCCCCCTAGCCTCTCATTATCTACAGTTCGCATCCAATCCGACAGGTAGCAGCAATGCGCCTGGCTGTTCTTCGCCAGTCTGATAGAAGAATGAAGAAAACACAATGTACCCTTCATTGGTTCTTTGCAGAAGCAAACTATCGGCGAGCGTTAATGCACAATATGGATGGTGGTGGCAAAAAAAAAAAAAAAGAAAGAAAAAAGGGTGGCGCGGAGAAGGTTAGGGAGAAAAAAAATTAAAGAAACTGGAGAGCAAAGCATTAAAATGTCTTACGTTGACAAATATTTTCGCAAGCAGCAGTCTGGCTGCAACGGCCACGCCGGTTAACAGTAGCCTAGCCCCCCGCAATAGTCAGAGGCGTAGCATGAGCCGCTCTGACGTGCAGCCCGTGCAAGGACAGAGAAAAGAAGAGGGAGGGTGTAATGATAAGCTGGTGGAAGTTCCCCAGACAAGCGCAGGGCAAGTAAAAAGGGATGAAGAGGGTCACTTGCTCGGTATACCCACCAGGTAGCTACATTTTAAATGAAATAAATGACAATTAAAGGGTTAGTGCCAGCTAGTCCGTTTGCAATCGTGTCAAGTTACAGTATGCTAGTCCTACTATCACTCTCCTAAAGAAAAATATTTTAGCTGTAAAACAACGTATGCACACGCAGCAGCAATATTAATTCAGAAGAAATATAACAAAATATTAATAAAATGAATGGTGTTACTTTAAAGTTTAGTAAGTTAAATTGATATATATTTTTTTAATCATGTATATATCGTTTTGTTTTCTGGTTAATACTTTCCAATGAAGGTTATGTATCCAGGATTTGTCTTGAAATGTTTACTGTAATTTCATTGAAATTTATTATTTGTATGGCAAGATTAATTATGGCAGGGGTCTCCAAACCAGTCCTCAGGGGCTGCTGTGGGGCCTGGTTTTTGTTTCAACCGATCGAGTACCGACATTTTAACCAATGAAGTTTCTGCAAGCAGCACCTGACTGCACTTGTAAAACACCAGATTGGTGCATAGGTGTTGTCTTGTTTTGTTGGAATGAAATCCTGCGCCCGCTGCGGCCCTATGTGGAATAGTTTGGAGACCACTGAATTTTGGCATGAACAATGAAATCATTTTATAGACAGAGATATAAAGAGATATATTATAATAAATTAGATCAAATGTCTGAGTGAGTGCTCGTCCAAGACTGGTGATTGCATACTTTTTGCTAGGGGTTGTATTATGGTGGAAGATTTTGATTGCAACTTGTTGTTGTTGTTTTTTTTAACATTGACACTTTTTTAAAACGATATCTCGATTCTTGGCAGGAGCATATCGATAACCTTTTGGGATAAAAAATATCATGATATATCACCATTTCGATATTTTGTCACACCCCTAGTGGCCATCCATGCACCCACTCTGGTTCATCTGTCAATGTGCTGTAGCTTCGTGCGGTTTTGTGCAAGATTTGTAGACTTTATTGCTTGACAATTTTTCATCGAAAAAGTCCATGTTTGCAGCTTTTTGCTGTTATTACATGAATTTATCCGCATGAATTTGATTTCCCCCAGCAGCGGTCGCCTGTAAACAAACCATCTTTTGTTGTCAACCAACGTGGGAGAGTGTTTGCTCAGAGTGTGTTCGTGATGACACACAATGACTTCAATGTCGAGGATGTTGTGTAATTCAGTTGCCCAAACTCAACGCTTCACTTTTAACTCACTACTCATCGCGAAAGAC
This sequence comes from Corythoichthys intestinalis, assembly GCF_030265065.1. Taxonomy (NCBI): domain Eukaryota; kingdom Metazoa; phylum Chordata; class Actinopteri; order Syngnathiformes; family Syngnathidae; genus Corythoichthys; species Corythoichthys intestinalis. The sequence continues at coordinate 52,787,873 of NC_080404.1, read as the reverse complement.
CTAATCGATGGGTCTCCTCCCAGTCCAAATGGATCGGACGTCTATCGTCCCTGCTAGTTGAAGTTGTGTCACATAGATGTCAAAAAGAGTGATTTTATGTTAAGTAAATAGTGTGGAGGGTCGCTAGGCGACCGGCGCTATCTGAGCAGCTGTCGTCATCGTCCGACTCCATCCGGCCAGACTAAACATAACTTTGTGTGTCGACTCCCGACAACTGTCACACAGAAGCGGACACACAAATAATGTCCACTCAAAGGCCGAGGGCAGGAGAAAATGAGTTTAAAATGAAGCAGCAGTTTCACAGACGCAAAATATTGTAGATTTTTACGATATCAATCAGGGGTGGGAACCTTGAGTTTATCACTTGTAGACGTCCAATCCGTTTGAACTGGGAGGGTGGCAGCGAGTTCCAGTTCAAACGGATTGGACGTCTATAGGGTCAACAGCAACTGATGAGTTTAATTTTGGGACATTTCAGGTGATTTGCTGTTGATTTTCGGTCACTTCTTGTTGATTTTGGGGCATTCATAGATCACTCCATGCTGATTTTGGGTTACAGTGGTATGAAAAAGTTTCTGAACCTTTTGGAATTTCTCACATTTCTGCATAAAGTCACCAACAAATTTGATCTGATGTTTGTCAAAATCACACAGATGAAAAAATGTCTACTTTTAACTAAAACCATCCAAACATTTATAGGTTTTTATATTATAATGAGGATAGCATGCAAACAATGACAGAAACGGGGAAAAATAAGTAAGTAAACCCTTTGCCTAAAGAGACTTAAAGAGTACCGTATTTTTCGGACTATAAGTCGCAGTTTTTTTTCATAGTTTGGCTGGGAGTGCAACTTATACTCAAGAGCGACTTATGGGTGAAATTATTAACACATTATGATATCATTTCACATGTTATTTTGGTGTTTTGGAGTGACACTGATGGTTTGGTAAATTTGTTAGCATGTCCTTTATGCTATAGTTATCTGAATAACTCTTAATAGCTATGAACACGTTCGCGTTCTGCCTTTGGCAATGTGTGTTCGATTGTATTACTGACTTTTTTTATATTGAAATGCATGTTTTTAGTTTGTGGCGCTTTCACACCCAAGTGGGGGCGCACTCGCATTTGTTTACGCGAAGAAGAGCGCTCACACGCCAGAAGAAGACGTACAGCTACGCAGCGTCTGAGCGAGTGAGCGAGAAACACGGCTGCGAATCTACGTTCATTGTTTATGCTCGTAAAATATCTCTACAGAGGCAACGCCTGTGTGTATCATCTTTTCTGTTGTTGTTGTGTGTTTTCACCCGCGATTGGACTCTTAGAGCCAGTTGTGTGGTTGTTTAAATGATGTGCTAATGCTAGCGAACGCATGCTAACCATTTGTGTCATTGCTGTAATAACAGCTAATTATCATTTATTTACGTTGATGCAAACCTGTTTGGTATCGAGGACGAAATAGATTTGTATCATTTGTATTTTTAGTTACACTCTTCAAATGATGGTGTCATAACGACGGCCAAAATAAAGTCAGCAAATTATACATCCGTTATATGTCCAGCATCGTCATTTGGGAGTTTAGCTCGCTGTATAGCCAGGACCGAGCCGTAGCGTCCTGGTGAGGACAGTATATTCGCATTTCGTTGTTCATGCATCATGTAACATTATCATACTGTACACTTATTCAGCATGTTATTCTCGATTGTATTTTGATATTAAATTGCCTTTCAAGATGACATATCTGTTCGATGTGTTGGATTTTATCAAGTACATTTCCCCCAAAAATGCGATTTATACTCCGGTGTGACTTATATATGTTTTTTTCCTCTTCGTTGGGCATTTTATGGCTGGTGCGACTTATACTCAGGTGCGACTTATAGTCCGAAAAATACGGTAATTGAAACCAAGTCACTGATGAGAGGTTTAAAGCTGCCCTGCCCACTATAAAACACGCACCTGGTAAAAATTTTCTTGGTGAAAAAAAAATCCCTTAAAACACAACAATTGGAGTTTCATTAGTCAAACTGATACTGTGGTATGAAAAAGTGTCTGAACCTTTTGGAATTTCATACATTTCTGCATAAAATCACCAACAAATGTGATCTGAGCTTTGTCAAAATCACACAGATGAAAAAACAGTGTCTGCTTTTACCAAAACCACACAAACATTTATAGGTTTTCATATTTTAATGATAGCATGCAAACAATTACAGAAACGTGCAAAAACAAGTAAGTGAACCCTCTGCCTAAGGGGACTTAAAGAGTAATTGAAACCATTTTTACCAAACAATTTAAGTCAGGTTTGTGCCCAATCACTGATGAGTGGTTTAAAGCTGCCCTGCCCACTATAAAACACACACCTGGTAAGAATTGTCTTGATGAGAAGCATTGTCTGATGTGCATCATTAGAGCTGTCTGAAGACCTGCGATCAAGGATTGTTGGTTTGTATAAAGCTGGGAAAGGATGCAAAACCATCTCTAAAAGTCTGGATGTTCATCAATCGACAGTCAGAGAAGTTGTCTACAAATGGAGAGAGTTTGGCACTGTTGCTTCTCTCCCAAGGAGTGGCCGTCCACTAAAGACTATGCCAAGAGCCGACATACGGCTCTCCGAAGGAAACTGCAACAAGGATGTGACCCCTGAAAAACATGAATTTGACGCTACAATATTGGGAACTGCCCAAATCCTGTTTGGATCCACAGACTGGAATAAAGTCAGAAACTCCAAAGAACAGTCGGGGGCATCTTGTAATGCATGGTATCTATTGCCCTCTGCCCTCCTACAACGTGTCTCATGTTATTCTGAGCCGTCGTATGTGCTTTCACGCGTACATGCTTCTGTGCTATAAAAAGATCGGGACAAGATGATGCGTTGACTTTAGATTCTGGACACAACTCTGCTCACTTCTTTTTTGCCATTGACAGTCACACAACATTCGGAAAAGGAGATGGCAAATAAATAGCAAGGTGGGGCTGTTACATTGATAGATGTCCTATTCGTTTTAACCTCTCGATGCCTGAATTTACAATTAACAACTACAGTGATATGAAAAAGTATCTGAACCTTTTGAAATTTCTCATATTTCTGCATAAAATCACCATCCAATGTGATCTGAGCTTTGGCAAACTCACACAGATGGAAAAAAAACCTGTCTGCTTTAACTAAAACCACCCAAGCATTTATAGGTTTTCATATATAAATGAGGACAGTATGCAAACAATGACAGAAGGGGGTAAAATAAGTAAGTGAACCATTACATTTAATATTTTGTGCCCCACACCCACTTTGGCAGCGATAACGTCAACCAGACGCTTCCTGTAGCTGCAGATCAGTCTGGCACATCAGTCAGGAATAATTTTGGCCCATTCTTCTCTACAAAACTGCTGTAGTTCAGTCAGATTCCTGGCATGTCTTGCATAAATCGCTGTCTTTCGGTCATGACACAGCATCTCAATGGGGTTCAAGTCTGGACTTTGACTTGGCCACTCCAGAACATGTATTTTGTTCTTCTGAAACCATTCTGAAGTCGATTTACTTCTGTGTTTTGGGTCATTGTCTTGTTGCAGCATCCATCGTCTTTTTAGCTTCAACTGTCCGACAGACGGCCCCAGGTTTTGCTGAAAAACTTTTTAATTCATTCTTTCATCAATGATTGCAAGTTGTCCAGGCCCTGAGGCAGAAAAACAGCCCCAAATCATGATGCTTCACGGTGGGGATGAGGTGTTGATGCTGGTGAGCTGTTCTATTTTTCTTCCACACATGACGTTGTGTGTTATTCCCAAACAATTCAACTTTGGTTTCATCAGTCCACAAAACATTTTGCCAAAACTTCTGTGGAGTGTCAAAGTGCCTTTTTGCGAACATTAAAGGAGCAACAATATTTTTTAGAGACAGCAGTGGCTTCCTCTGTGGAGTCCTCCCATGAAAACCAATCTTGGCCATAGTTTTAGAGATATTGGAGATATTTAAATATTGGACTGTGCCAGTGATTTCTGTAAGTCTTTAGTCGACACTCTAGGGTTCTTTTTTTACCTCTGAGTATTCTGTGCTAAACTCTCTCCATTTGTAGACAACTTCTCTGGCTGTTGATTGATGAGCACCCAAACTTTTAGAGATGGTTTTGTATCCTTTCCCAGTTTTATACAAATCAACAATCTTTGATCGCAGGTCTTCAGACTGCTCTGATGATGCACATCAGATAATGCTTCTCAGCAAGACACTTCTTACCAGGTGTGTGTTTTATAGAAGACAGGGCAGCTTTAAACCACTCATCAGTTATTGGGCACACACCTGACTCAAATTGTTTATTAAAAATTGGTTTCAATTGCCCTTTAAGTCTCCTACTTGTAAAACCCAAAACCCATTTAACCCATTACATATAACATATAACCCATTAAAAACCCATTAACATTAAAAATAACCAATAAAAGCATGAAATATCCCTGACCAAAAAAAGCACTTATTTCTGGTGTTTGAGTACAGTAAAATTCAGAGCAGTTTTTTTTTTTGCCTAGCAGAAAAAATGCGGGTCCGAAGGGGTTAAGGCTTCTTAAATAGTGGGGCGGGTCCCTCTAGGGGGGCGCAGAGAGATGTTGAGGGTGGCGCATGTAACCTTGGGGAATATACTTTTTTCTCATACTAGAATAAAGTGTAATTGCACATCCACTCAGTGGGTGGCAGTGCTGCTCTCATTTTCAGCGTGTGCACAGTATTTTTGAACCAAACAAGAGCACACAGTAAAGAGCACTGGAGATATGAAAAGCTTAGACAAGGAAATATGACGAAGCATATGTAGCATTTAGCTTTTGGCTTTGACTTTTAGTACAGTGGCAGATGAGGAAAGACCAGACTGTTTACTTTGTCTAAAAATGTTAGCAGCAGACAGCAAGAATGATTTTTTTCAGCGATTGCCATTGCCATATTTCCAACAATCCTCCCACTTTGTCAGTGTTACATCGGTAAACCAGCAAACAATGTCAGCATCATATAAGGTGGCATACCAAGTTGCTCAGTGCAAAATAACCTCACACAATGTTGTTCATCAATTTGAATTTATTATTTATTGATCTTATGAAATTTCATTTTTCAGTAACAAACGGTTAAAAAATGTATCCAGGGCCGGCCCAGGCCATTTGGGGGCAAAATAATGCCAAGGGGCCCATATTTTTGGCCCACGATTTCGTCACAGTGTAGTGTGAAACCCATACATGCAATCCAACCCAATATACATATTTTGTATATTAATCAGATTTTGTTGCACTGCATACTTCAAACTTCTCACCCCAAATGATTGTCAGTACTTACAGTAGATGGCGCCAAACCTTTTTCTAAAAACTTTTATTTTTTAAGCTTGTAATCAAGTATCAAAACTCACAAATTCAAGGATAAATTCTCTTCGACATATTCGTGCATCTATTTTTCAAGCAAGTTTGAGCACCAATCATCGCAAAGCAGGTTCAACGTCACTCCCCAGGTTGCCAGATTGTAATGACATGAAAATGGATGTTTGCATAGATAAACGGCAATGTGCGCCACATTATTCACGATGCTCGATTAACAACATATAAAATGAGGTTGCCAGATTGGGGGCCCCCTAGTGGTCAGGGGCCCTAAGCAGCTGCATAGTCTGCATATAGGCTTGAATGTATCAGTGTATTTTTACAGAATTGTTTTTTTTTTTTTTTTTTTACACTTTATTGTAAGTTGATCTATATTACCTTTTTCTTTAATATTAAAAAGAAAATGTTATGCTGCTTATGCAGAGGTGTACTTATAATAAGAATTTTATATACAAATAATGCTACGGTATATTTACGGTGGGGGGGCGGAACGCTTACGTCTTCCTTGGGGTGGACGTAACAGAAAATAATTGAGATACAATGGGTTAAGGAGTGAATAAACGAACGATGAGGGTTAAAAAAAAAAAGAAAAGAAAAACGTCATAATTCGTGCATTAAAGGGTTAATACCGTCAATTCAAAACGTGGTTGGTGTTCGCCAATTTTAGTCACTATTTATAGAAAAAGAAACTCATGCTGAGACATTTCTACCCTTTTTTCAATCTGATTTGCCAAGAATTACTGGATGTACACAACGTGCCTTGTGTTATAACAAGTGGATTTTATTCTGAAGATCAAATATACATTGAATGATGTATGTTGTACGTGCGTTTTCCGTCTTGTGCGTGTAGTTGCCACGTCCTCTTTGCTTTGTTGCAAAGTATTGCGGGAGGAGTGACACACACCGGCGATGTTGTTGTGTAACATTTGTCCAGTTCAAACTTCTCCATTTACCAGAGGGCCCCTGGATGGGCGTGGTCACAAGTGGGCCGACACGATTGGTCGTTTTCCAAGTCAATAAGCTCAATTCGCACCCCGATTGGTCAGAGAAAGTCAACCTCTTTCCCCCTTTCAACTTGTCTGGTGCCCGTCCAGTCCAGGCTCGGGTTCGAGCGTCTGTCCGTCTGCGTGTTGCACTCGGCTAAACTTTTCGGGGGAACACTGCACCGGGGGAGCTTTCGGTTGGGTTCTTCAAAGTGAACTTTTAGATAAAGGCGAGCCCCGTTGAAACTTTAGTCTTCACTCGAGTTGGACAAAGAAAGATGGCAGACAACGAGGAGCAGCAAGTGTCGTCCAGCTCGGCGCTCTTCACTGAGGATTTCCACCACTACCAGGCCGAACCCGAACCCGACCTGTACAACGACATGCCGCATTCCAAGCAGGACCTCTTCAGCGTGGACGACATCGTGGACTTGGTCGGAGGAGCCCACGACGCCCTGGAGAGGCACATGGTCGAAGCCGGCGAGCCGCACGAGTTAACGGAAAGCCTCAAAGAAGAGCCCAGCTTGCTGGAGCTGGACCCCGAGCCGCAAGTTCTAGAAAAAGAAGAAGAAGAAGAAGAGTACCCAGTCCCAGACTCCACCAGCTTCAGCTCCCCCCACATGCCTTCACCTCCCGAAGCGGAGCCACAGGTTTGCCCGGAGAGCGACGCCCTCCCCGCGGCGGCTCCGACTCCAGCTCCAGCTCCAGCCCAGCCAGCAGCGTCATCCCCCGCAGAGGAAGCGCAGCCACCGGCGGACACGCAGCGAGCACCGGCTCCGGCATCTTGTGAGTATCCGCAAAGCTTCAAAGACTCTAGTCGCAACCGGGGGATGATTTTTGTGTTGCTTCGTCTCATTTCAAGCGCGATTTGAACAAATTTTTCGGGGGGCTGACTTGGGGAAGGAGGGGGTGCTAACAACGATGCCCGCTTGTGGACGTCTAGAAGCGGCTAGCATTGCCGTCACACCCCGTTGGGGCTCGGTTTCTTTGCTAACCTTGAAAGCAATATTTCCCTAGACGACACCAAAGAAATGAGGTTAAAGACATGAATTTCGCTTTAATGTTATGATGAAACTTAGAATTCGCTGTTTTTTTTTCTCCCAGTTAGCCGGTTAGCTAGCAGCTAATTGCTTCATGACGGGGACTCGCAGTGACACGAACCCCCTCGTGTTGCGCCGCTGAAAGATTGTAACGCACTTGAACGTCAAGAGGGAGTCGTAAAAATAAGCCAAATTGCATTTTGAGGAGGGTATTTAACGTGTGTCGACTCGGCAGGGTGGTCTCCGCCCCGGGCTGACAGTCCCCCGATGCGGCCCACCTGTTTCGACGCCTCACGTCACAGGACGAGATGCTGCATCATCGTCTGCTTTCACGCCTCACAATCGCACTAAGAACTTGACAAATCAATCCGATTTGTGTCACTAGTTGTTTATACTTATGTGCAATGTTCGAGCTTTACCGAGGGCGTTTATTTTTATTTTTTTTATATGGGAGCCTGTGGGCAGCGTCCATCTGCTCGTCGCCTCCGCCCGCAGCTAGCGCCCAGGCTAGTTCCATTATCGGACAACCCCAAATCCCTTCTTTTTTGGGGCTTTTAGCGAAATATCAACATAAAACGGTTAATAATTGTGTTTGCGGACATATTTCTCGCGTTGAAAACTGAAAAAGTGGCCGATCGACGACGGATGTTTTGTTTGTTCGTCATTCGCAGAGCGCTTGTTGATGTTAGTCTATTAGAATGTAAGCTCATTATCGTTTCGCCGAATAATTTGAATGCATTTGAGCTAAGTGAAGCGACTGAGATGTGGGACTGTCCGAAAATGGAAGCCCGGGGAATCAGATTAGTCACAACAAAGGAATCTGCTCAACGTCGCCACCCAGTTTTCCTCCCAGCATCTCCACCCTATAAGGATTCCACCTAAGCCGAGCCACTTTTTGGGTATCATCCTAACCAACACCCTGAAAACTACAGGTTAGCAGAAAGGCCTTGTTGTGATTAGTATGAGCATCCTTTGATGGATTAAAAGGAAAAAAATGAATATGATTAGTGTTGTTAGCTTTGAAGGTGGAGAGGAGACAGATTGCAGGCAAACAGGCCTGCAGGCATGGAAGAGGCCGAGCGAAGCGGGGAGTCAGGGCGGGGCCGCCTGATGGACTAAACACACCGAACAAAGACACGGCTAGGTTTAGCTTGACATCTTTAGCCTCGATTCACTTCTGTCCATCTAAATCTTATCATTTTGACTGTAGGAAAGGTATGATGTGGTTCAGGGATAGTATTAAATACTATTTAATACTCGGTATCGGCACCTGATACGACTATTTTTGGAGTCTGCTTTGGTCACAAGATTTGATCAGATCCAGGTGTTTCAAAGAAATCAAAGAACTAGGCCAGGGGTCGGCAACTCAAAATGTTGGAAGAGCCATATTGGACCAAATGACACAAAAAACATGTCTGGAGCTGCAAAAAATTAAGCCTTATATAAGCCTCGTAATGAAGGCAACACATCCTTTATGGATCTATAAGGGCTGCAGCTATCGATTACTTTAGTAGCCGATTAATCGATTAACTAGTTAGTTCAAGTAATCGGATATGGAACATGAAAAATTTAAATACCTGGGATGAGCCTCAAACGGTATAAGGGTTCAGATTCATATTCTCACAAAAAATGGCTAAATTTACCTATAAATTATGAATGCATTAAAAACATTAGCCCAAACAAAAACTTGGTCTTAACCGGGAGCAGTTGGGTTCAGCCATGTGAAATGAGGCAGACCAGAGGACAGTGTATCCACCCTAATCAATAAACCTAAATGTACACACTTTCAAAATAAACAATTACAACGCCACTTTAATTAAACGAATACATGAAGCAACAAGATTTAATTTGAACATTTTTTTTCTTATTGAATATTCGAGTTAATTGATTAATCCTTGCAGCACTAGTATTTAAGTTAGCTATATTACACTATGATGAAAATGACTACTGGTTAGTTGGCTACAATTACACAATGAGCCTTCATGATTACCGTATTTTCCGCACTATATGGCGCACCTCCAATAGATGGCATATTTTAAAATTTATATATATATAAAGGCGCAAAGTATTATAACTAGAGTTGGGAATCTTGGGGTACCTAACAATTTGATTACGATTCAAAGGATACGATTCAATTATAACAAGATTTTTTTTTTTTTTTTTTTAAACCTGTCCTGTTCTGCTGTTAGACACTGAGAATGGAAGTGTAAAACCTGAGTTATGCTCCTGCGTTGCTGTGACGGCGAAGTGACTACGGCGTCAATGAGCATTCGATAGTTCTGCATTCCTCTGTAATGCACCGCCAAGCCATTAGAGGGGTGTGGCGTTGTCTTTGTACAGTTGTGGGGTACGCTTGTCGACTTCCTCTAGTTTAACGGAGAAAAAATAAACAATGCAAGATGGAACACTTGAATGTGGATCTTTCACTCATCAACATTGAGTAAATGTTGATCATACAAATGTTGAGGCGCAGGCGACACAGAAGACCGTTTCGAGGCGGTCTGTCTGAGTTTTGATGCTGCACAGAGAGTCTCGCTAGCCTCTGGTGGAAACCAGCAAGCTGTGGCGGCTAGTTTCAAACTGGTGTCGAGCACTGCGGCCAGCGTTTTGTTCGAGGTCTGCAAACCCCTCCGGCCCGATTTGTTTGCCGTGTCCTACAACCAGCCAGTGGGAAGCCATAGCAGATTCTGGTGGTTATGGAACTTCCCAAACTGCTTTGAAAGCCTTGATGTTGACGTTATCATAAAAGCACCGAGGCACTCTCAGTGGTGATGTATCGAGTATGAACTGTCTGTTGTTGAAAATTAAACATCAAAACAAGTCTTTTGACACGAAACCTGTGCTTTATTCTTCATATACTTGAAGTGTGACACGTAAATAAGCCACATACTCAGAGCAAATATATTTACACCATAAATGATGAAGTGCACCAACCAAAAATACAACATAAAGTGATAAAAAGCTGGCAGTTTTTGGCCGACTGGGTCACTGCTTCATGTGGCCATTCGTTTCCGAACACATACTTGTCTCGGTGGTTCTTCCATTTTTTTATTCAATCGCTGGCTGACATCCGGCCCCGCATTTTCAGCAATCTTCTCCCACCAATTGCTTACCATTTGGAAATCTTCATAATGTCTTGACGAGACATTGTAGAAGTTGTCGTACTTGCTCGTTGATACACTCGTCGACTTGGTCCATTTTTGCATGTAGCAAAATTATGTTTGACAATGGCGGTGATTTCGCGCTGGACCGGAAACAACAGTCTGAGCGGACCAATCACAGTCCATTTCTGCCACGTCATATGCGTCGACGTGACACGAAGTCATAAAATTCTGGAGGTGCACGTCAGGCTACGGCGGAGGGTCGTAAATCGGGTCTTTCCTTGACAGCGCAGGTCTGACGCCGAAACATAACTCGGCTTTAAGTGTTCGGTTGCTCTAAACAGTTTTAATGTTCCACATTGAGAGTATGACATATTCCCATTGTGATCATTCAACATACCTCGTTTATTATGACAAAGCAGAGAACAGGAAGGGATTATGGGGGAACAGAAGAAAAGAAAGAAAAGAAACTCAAACAACAGTAAGAAATACATTGAGCGCCTACACTAACTATGAATATGTTGGTGCTATCGTCAGCTAGATGTATTTCCATTTGACACCATGTGGGGGGCCTGTTGACCAGGGAAAGAATGGGCGGGGGAATCTATAAGATGAGTGATTGGGAGGGGTGGAGTGTAGACAAATCAGCTCAGTGATCTCGAAAGCAGTAATCGTGTGAATCCCTTTTGAGTGTAAGCCCGTCGGCAACCGACCCAAAACCACGAGAGCCAAGCAGGCGCCACCCCAGGGCCACGGCCCCCAGCCAGCCTGGGGAGGGAGGGTGATCGGGTGTGGGGCAGGGAGCCCATCCTTCCTCCCGCAACCCAGCAAAGGGGCCACCGTCACTAGGGTTGGGCATCGTTTGAAATTGAACGATTCCAGTTCCGATTCCGATTCCACGTTTCGATTTCGGTTCCGAACAATTTTCCATTTCGATTCTTTTAAGAGGCAGAGTAAAAATTAAAAAAATGCAGCGTAAAAAAAAAAAATGCGTAGTTTATATTTAAGTCTTACATCTCGATGATTTTTTTTTTAATTAAATGAACTTCTCACAGGGCTAATTTTAACTTGTATATAGATATCAGTCTTTGAACTCGAGCAATTTTTTTCCGATCGGTGGTCAAGGCATCGAAACAAGGTATCGAAATTTAAAAATTGGAATGATTCCGGGAGCATCGGAGTGTTAGAAACGGTTCCCATCGATGCTCGATGCCCATCCCTAATCGTAACCCCCCCACACCCCCGGGATCCAAGGTGGTCCCGCGTGCCACCCGCACCCCTATCAACCGGCTTTCAGGGATGGGAAGAGGGGACGTACCATCAACCCCCGGATCCGTGCGCTAAAACCTTGAAAGGGAAACACAACTGAAAAGAGAGTGCGGTTGGATTGACCACGGAATTAGAAAACGCGGCTCACTTCAGACAACAAGCAGATAACAATAACATAGGGATTGCATTGCCGAAAAGGCTTTATTGAACACACAAAAAACACGCGATCGAGATAAGAGAGACAAAAAAGGTCGGTGACAGTAGGGAGGAAAAACTGCGGTGAGAGGCAGTCAAATGTAAAAAACAAGGCAATTATGCAACTAGTAACGAAGGGATATAAAAACTGTCAAATGGCAGCAAGTCAATATCTCTGCAAGCTGCCTAGGATTGATTTTAAAGATACTGCTGATGAGTTAAAATTGGATGCAGGTACGACATTGGGAACTCATCCCACAGCTTTGTACCAAAAAAATCTGACAAGCAGCAGAATGTGACAAAATAATGTCAGTCTTCATACTGGCTTCGCTTGCCAGTTAGCACAGCTATTCTCCCAGACCAGCCCTCCTGGAATCTACTTAAATCTCGGGTTTCTGATTTGACGACTCCTGCTGTGACTCTGCCGTCGTTTCTCATGAGACGCTTGAAAAGACAGGAGATCTAGCTGACCCACATGCTGGTTTTGGGTCACCTACATCACTTGGATCGTGCCAGCGAGGCGTCGGGTCAGGTGGATTACCAGACTGTTTGTTGTCTCGGTGTCCCGGTCACTGATCAGAGCCGCAAGCTGTTTTGGTTACCGTGCCGACATATACAGCAGCTGACTGACAGATGGACAGACAGCGCACCGAATGTGACCTGACCGGTCAGCCTGAGCGCGGCTTGTCTTTTAGCACTGTCACGGCTCTGCCGTGCTTACTCATAACCTGCTGAGTCATTGGCGTTTATGCTAGAGGATGATGCCTATGTAAAATCGTAAGTTTTGCACGATAGGGCACTACGGTTGGCGCTAATGTTTTAAACTATTGACACACACAAAAAAACCAATACTAGATATAACATAAATATGGTAGCATTTGGCTAGTTCTGGTGCTAAAGTTTTACTATTTGACACTCAAATACATGATACTCACTGTAACATAAATACAATTAAAAATACTTGATAATCGATATAAAATAAATGCAGTAGCCTTTAGCTAATTGTGGTGCTAAAATTTTACTATTACTACTAAAAAAATACTGGATAGAACATGAATACGATAAAAATACTTGATACTCAAGGTAACATGAATACAAAAGCCTTTGGCTAATTCTGGTGCTAAAGTTTTACTATTTGACACTCAAATACTCGCTACTCGATATAAATACAATAAAAATAATACTTCATACTCGATATAACAAATACGATAGACTTTAGCTAATTCTGACACTAAAATGTTACTATTACTACTATTAAAAAATACTTGATACTCACTGTAACATAAATACAATTAAAAATACTTGATAATCGATATAAATAATGCAGTAGCCTTTAGCCAATTATGGCGCTAAAATGTTACTATTACTACAAAAAAAACATACTCGATACAATATAAATACGATAAAAATACTTGATACTCAAGGTAACATAAATACGATAGGCTTTGGCTAATTCTGGTGCTAAAGTTTTACTATTTGACACTCAAATACTTGATACTCGGTATAATATAAATGCAATTTAAAAAATTACTTCACACACGATATAACACAAATATGATAGCCTTTGGCTAATTCTGGCGCTGAAGTTTTGCTACTGACATTCAAAAAAATACTTGATTTAACATGAATATGTTAGTCCTTGGCTATTTCTGGTGCTAAAGTTTTACTATTTGACACTCAAATACTTAATACTCACTATAAAATAAATAGAATTAAAAATACTTGATACTCAAAATAAAATAAATGCAGTAGCCTTTAGCTAATTATGGTACTAAAACTTTACTATTACTACTACTATAAAAATACTTGATACTCGATACAACATAAATACGATAAAAATACTTGTTACTCAAGGAAACATAAATAAACACTTGATTTAACATAAATATAGTAGCCTTTGGCTAATTCTGGTGCTAAAGTTTTACTATTTGAAACTCAAAATACTTGATACGAGATAGAAAATAAATGCAATTAAAAAATACTTCATACTTGTTATAATATAGAGTAGCTAATTATAGCGCTAAAATTTTACTATTGACACTCAAAAAAAAAAAAGCTTGATACAACATATATACAATATAAAAATACTTCATACTCAGTATAACATAAATACGGTAGCCTTTAGCTAATTATAGCGCTAAAATTTCACTATTGACACTTAAAAAAAAAAACTTGATACTCGATACAACATAAATACAATAAAAAAAATACTTCATACCCAATATAACATAAATACGGTTGCCTTTGGCTAAATCTGACACTGAAGTTTTACTACTGACACACCAAAAAGTACTTGATACTCGATATAACGTAGGATAAAAAAAAACAACAACTTAATAATCGATATTAATACAGGAGCATTTGGCTAATTCTGGTGATAAAATTTTACCATTGACACTCCCCCAAAAATATTTGATATTTGATATAACGTGAATATTGCAGCCTTGGGCTAATTTTGGCATATTTTACTATTTCACATGGGCACATTGGGATGGCGATATTCAAACGATATATTGTGAAGACCCACCGAGAACACCCCAAACAAAATAAAAAGTGACCCAAAATCAACAGGAAGTGACCCACAATCAACTCATTGCCTGCCATTGTCAACGATAGACATGTAATTCATTTCAAATGGAGGAGTGGCTGTGAATGCTTGTCTTTCAGTAATATTGACAGTGATAGACGTCCAATTCATTTCGACTGGGAGGGGTGAATGAACATTTATTAGCACTGTTTGTAAAAGTTGTTTTCAATGGTTCAATCCTAGGTGCTCTACATGGCTGGACGCTAAATGTAAACCACAGAGGTAACCAAACGTTCCACCGGATAAATGATCTGTGATTGACAAATAGAACCACCAATCAGACTTGTGGTTGATTGCGACTGATTGCACTTAATTCACTAAAACTAATCTGAGGCCACGCTGATTATTTTATTGGTTAATATAAAAGTCTTAATGTTTGCTTGACTGCACCGCACCCTGCCTGCTGCTGTTCTTTCCATTTTACACTTCCTGCCTTTATATTCCGAAATTCCTTCAGGGAGTTTCAGCTGTTATGCGACCCATTTGCCCGCACAAAGGAACCTTTGACTTTGCAAAGTCCGTATGTTAGCGCTACGGAGTGATACCAATATCCTTATTTTATTTGTTTTAATGTCAAATTCACTCAGGTGTTCACTTTTTGTGGTTAAACGAGAGCTAAAATCATCTATTTGGATGACTGGTTGAATGTTTCTTCATCTTGGCTTTAATCACAAGCAAATATCTGTCATCTGAATGCTTGTAATTGTATTTTCTCCTTTCGTGTCCTTTATCACATGGCTTCACACACAGCGGAGTAAACAGGGCCTTCATGTTGTGGTGTTTGGACAGGCTAAGAGAGTTGGTGGTAGCTAGCAGCCTTACACTGTTTTTTCGGTGGACAGTTTTAAGATTTTAGGGTTTTCAAGACTTAAAAACAAGACATATCATAATACTTCGCAACTCGCTTTATAGTATTTTAGTAGGTCTAAAACTGCAGTAGTTCCTTGATATTGCTTCATTTTGCTGCTGCTAGCAGGGTTGGGACTAGCTAGTTGCTTGCTGCCAATGTTTTCTTAGTGGACAATTTTAACTCATTCACTCCCAGCCATTTTCACCAGTCTTTTTCCATTCTTTAGAAATCAGCATTAGAAAATAGTAGCTTAGTTTGAGCAATTTTCCAATTTCTGATGAAAAAAAACAGAAATTGAGCGTTTTGTAAACGCATACATTTCAAACATAACTTGAACACTGGTATTTTTTGCTTTTGTGACATCCCAAACATCTGAATAATGTTTGCCTTCTACAAAATAACATAAACAACAAGACAAATAGAGCTTTTGATAGCAAAGTAACAATTTACACATAGCTAAACTATTGAACTGAGAGATGACGCTGTTGTGGCTGCTACAGCCGGGGTAAACTTTTCCCTCATTGCTGCCTGACTTATCAAAATGGATTTTTTTTAGCCTTTCTTTTCTGGTGACCCCTGCCTTGTGGCGGAGTTCGCCTGGGGAACTTGTGTGGGGATGTTGTGTTCCTGGGGGGGAACTGGTTTGGCTGAGTAGCGGGGGACGCGAGCGGCCGAGCACGGCGGTGCGGGCTCTGCTCAGCGAGCAGCACGGACTCAACGGCATCGTCCCCTGCACTGGTGGTCCTGGTCGTTCTGCTTGGTCGTCCAGCGCCTAGCATCCCGGGCGTCCTCCCGGTTGTTTTGCTCGGTCGTCTGCCGCCTGGCATCCTGGACGTCCTCCTGGTCGTCGCACTTGGTCGTGTGGCCCGGCCGTGTCTTACCAAATGCGCTACTGCCCTCCAGTGGCCAGTTTTATTGCTTTAAAATGGATTTTCAGCATTGTGCTTTGGAGCGAAGTTGCATCAGAACCTAGAGATGTCTCTTGTGAAAAAAAAACGTAAAAGACGTGTAAATAAGTATTTCGGACACTGAAACAATTAAAAATGGAACATATTTATACGTTTTTGGGCACGTTTTTGGGAGCAAATGAGTTAAAAGCCAAAAATTGGTATTGGTGCACCACTCCTAAGCAGTGTTGCTTTTATCAACAAAGACAATATAAGAAGAAAATATTTTGTCGACGAACAATTTTTTCATGACGATGACGAAACAATAACAAGCTAAAAACGTGTCTCGGGAGACTGAAATATAACGAAACGAATGCCAGTTTTCGTCTGACGAAACGACGAGACAAATGTGCCATAGTTTCCATCACATGTTCACAATGTGTGACATTTTATGCGTAGTTAGCCTGCTTCGTTGCAGTGTCTGGTTGTGTGACGTGATGTGCTGCATTACACTACCGCCCAACTCACCGGTGTCTTCCCCTCTCCAGGCTTGTTTGTTTTGCAACACACAGTAAGATTTGTTTTCTTATTTTGGCAAGAGAGAATATGCAATGTTGCTTAAGCCTTTAAAGGTCAGTGCTGAGTGATCATTGCACACTAAATGTAGCTCTTAGCTTTAGCATTACATTATCATTAGGCCAGTGCTAACGGCGAGCATTCTCCTAAACTCAATGCCAACTATTTTTAGACACAGTACGTGGCGTCCAGGTGGGTAAATTTTATTGAAAGTAATGTACAGTTTTGCTGATTATAGTGTATTATATAGTGGGGCAAATAAGTATTTAGTCAACCACTAATTCTGCAAATTCTCCCACTTGAAAATATTAGAGATGCCTGTAATTGTCAACATGAGTAAACCTCAACCATGAGAGACAGAATGTGAAAAAAACCCCCAGAAAATTACAGTTTGATTTTTAAAGAATTTATTTGCAAATCATGGTGGAAAATAAGTATTTGGTCAATACCAAAAGTTCATCTCAATACTTTGTTATGTACCCTTTGTTGGCAATAACGGAGGCCAAACGTTTTCTGTAACTCTTCACAAGCTTTTCACACACTGTTGCTGGTATTTTGGCCCATTCCTCCATTCAGATCTCCTCTAGAGCAGTGATGTTTTGGGGCTGTCGTTGGGCAACACTGACTTTCAACTCCCTCCACAGATTTTCTATTGGGTTGAGATCTGGAGACTGGCTAGGCCACTCCAGGACCTTAAAATGCTTCTTATGAAGCCACTCCTTTCTTGCCCTGGCTGTGTGTTTGGGATCATTGTCATGCTGAAAGACCCAGCCACATCTCATCTTCAATGCCCTTGCTGATGGAAGGAGATTTTCACTCAAAATCTCTCGATACGTGGCCCCATTCATTCTTTCCTTTACACCAGACATGTCCAAAGTCCGGCCCGGGGGCCAAATGCGGCCCTCGGTCAAATTTCATCCGGCCCCCAGCCTCTGTCATAATAATCATTAACATCTGGCCCGCATAGACTTAATATATTGGTCAGCAGTACTGCTACCAGCATATGAAGTAGCTTACACACTAAATGCTGCTCCTCATTTACCCACTAAAAGGAAGCAGCACTCTAAGCTCATTACCCCGTGTGACCCTTTACTCCCAATTTTCTAAAATGGCGACAATCAACAAAAACTGTTGACTGCGACGGCCAATGCTTCAGGGATAGGTGGAAATTGGACTATTTCTTCACTAAAATACACAACAGCTGTGTCTGCTTAATTTGCAAAGAGACAGTGCGCTGTTTTTAAATAGTTCAATGTTAGGCGATATTACCAGAGGCGATATTACCAAACAAGACACGCTGACACGTACGAAAAGATTACAGGGAAGAAACGAGAAATTGAAGCAACTTGAAGCTAGTTTAATTTTACAGCAGCATTATTACATTATTACATTACATATAACAGCAGTATTTCGCAAGAGCCCGAGAGTCTAAAGAGCGCCACAAAGGCTAGTTGTGAGATTGTTGAAATTATTAATTTAAAAAAATTAGGGCCGCAGCTATTGATTATTTTAGTAGTTGATTAATCGATGAACTAGTTAGTTCGAATAATCGAACATGAAAAATTAAAATACCTGAGCTGAGCCTCAAACTGTATAAAAAATAACTAAGGATTGACAAAAGAACAATGGATAACTTACATAGCAAATGTCTGCTAGCTTAAATGCTATAAAACACTAACGTTTTTTTTTTTTTACAATGCTCTTGACAAATCGTTCAGACACATATTCCGACAAAAAAAAAAAAAAAAAAACAGCTAAATATACCAATAAACTAAATTACGAATGCATTTTTTAAAAAATGCATGAAAAAATTATGTTGGTTTTAACATGGAGCAGTTGGATTCAGCCATGAGAAATGAGGCAGACTAGAGTGCAGTGTATCACTTTAATTAAACAAATACTCGAAACAGCAAAATTTAATTCAAATCTTTTTTTTCATTTATCGAATACTGGAGTTAATTGATTCATCGTTTCAGTACTAAAAAGTTTCAGCACTAAAAAATAAATAAATAAATAAAGCAAATGTGACACACAGAATGGCTTGCTAGCATTTCCTTAAATATATTGTTCCACATAAAGGACGTCAGCCAAGGTCGGCCCTCCACATTTTTACCACACCAAATCTGGCCCCCTTTGCAAAAAGTTTGGACACCCCTGCTTTACACAGATCAGTCGTCCTGGTCCCTTTGCAGAAAAACAGCCCCAAAGCATGATGTTTCCAACCTTATGCTTCACAGTGGGTATGGTGCAATTCAGTAGTATTTTTCCTCCAAATACGAGAACCTGTTTTTCTACCAAAAAGTTCTATTTTGGTTTCATCTGACCATAACACATTCTCCCAGTCCTCTTCTGGATCATCCAAATGCTCTCTAGCGAACCGCAGACGGGCCTGGACGTGTACTTTTTTCAGCAGGGGGACACGTCTGGCAGTGCAGGATTTGAGTCCCTGGTGGCGCATTGTGTTACTGATAGTTGCCTTTGTTACTGTGGTACCTACGGAGCCCCCCGGGTGCCAGGATAGAGAAAATAAATAATCATAGCCAATCTGTACCCACAGATTACTAAACTACCCACAGTTTACTAATCTGTGCCCACAGTTTAGCAATGACCCGGAAACAGTAGTCACCAATGTTTGGCGGGGACTCCGAGTCCAAACGCCGAGGGACCGACCGAGCAACCATCTGCACCATTTGCCCTCGGCGAACAAAGGGGTTTTAAAAGGTAACTATTGCGCGTTTTCTTTGGTAGGCGTCTTTCAGGTGTCATCAATCAATATGGCATGTTGTGTTTGCACATTTTCTGTGCTGCTGTCGTGTCCGTGTGTGCTTAATTCAAGTAGTGTTCATTTGTCAACACACAACATGCCATATTGATTGATGACACCTGAAAATGTAGACGGCTACCAAAGAAAATGTGCAATAGTTACCTTTTAAAACCGCTTTGTTCGCTGAGGGCAAAAGGTGCAGGTGCTTGCTCGGTCGGTCCCTCGGCGTTTGGAGTCCCCGCCAAACATTGGTGACTACAGTTAGCGGGTCATTGCTAATCTGTGGGTACAGTTTAGTAATCTGTGGGTACAGTTTAGTAATCTGTGGGTACAGATTAGCTATGATTTTTTTATTTTTTCTACCCTGGCAGCCGGGGGGCTCCGTAGGTCCCAGCTCTCTGTGTCCCCCTTGTGTGGTTCTGAGATTTTTGCTCCCCGTTCTTTTTATAATTTTGACGCCACGGGGTGAGGAGGGAGTTGAAAGTCCGTGTTGCCCAACGACAGCCCCAAAACATCACTGCTCTAGAGGAGATCTGCATGGAAGAATGGGCCAAAATATCAGCAACAGTGTGCGAAAAGCTTGAGAAGAGTTACAGAAAATGTTTGGCCCCCGTTATTGCCAACAAAGGGTACATAACAAAGTATTGAGATGAACTATTGGTTCTGACCAAATACTTATTTTCCACTATGATTTGCAAATCAATTCTTTAAAAATCAAACAATGTGATTTTGTTTTTTTTCTACATTCTGTCTCTCATGGTTGAGGTTTACCCATGTTGACAATTACAGACCTCTCTAATATTTTCAAGTGGGAGAACTTGCACAATTAGTGGTTGACTAAATAATTATTTGCCCCACTGTATATGACAAAGATTAATAAGTAGACTTGGAATAAAATTAAAAGGGCTGCCAAAAACAACACTGCTACTAAATTTGACTGAGCGACATGAAATTTGGTAGACATAATCATGTATAGCCTTTGTGAAGTCATCAGGCCAGATTGACTCCTATGGTGTACACGTAAGACACCGCAGCTCTTCACGGGATGTCCCATTTGCGGTGCGGATGAGTCAGGAAGCGGTCTGACTGGAGTTGACGTAATGGAGGCTGATGCTTCTCTCATCCCGACAAGCTGACTGATTTTGCACTCTGTCGCTTTCTGTCCTTTGTTCCGCAGATGTTCCTTCTTCTCCTTCTAAAGCTCAGCCTCAGACTCTGATGCAATTCCCTACAGGCAAGTTCTATCTCTGCTCGCTTTGTTATCCCGCTCTGCCGCTTTGTCTTGGTGTCCACTGTAGTGTCATTGCATTTGTGTATTCCCGTCACTCAGTTTAAGTGAAAAAATGCATGCCACAAGTAGACTTCACTCGTGTAGCGGGAGATGCTTGTGATTGTGCGCCCCTCGTATACTTGCATTGTGTTGGTCCAGCGCGACGGTAAATGTAGCATGTTGCTGATAATGATTCTTGTCAGCGGTCACAAATTGGACATATTTCAACCGCCACGTTTGATATTGTGCTTTGAGAAGAATCATTACACGGCAATTTGGTAGGCCACACCTAACACGGACTACTGACGCAAGGCCTGGGGACATATCGGATGACCCTCGCGTATCAGCCCGTAATTGTAGATGGGCGTCAGACAAATGCTGGAAAGTCTCAACTGTGGCAGGTTATTGCTAGGGGTGGGAACCTCTGGTGTATTGTTTGAAAAATATGTCCATTTTTAAATAAGGCTGCCATCAAAATGTTTTCAAGTTGATTACTGTCCATGTTAACACATTGGCCGCCACTGACGGCCAGATGTCCAATGAGTTTTGACTGTTAGGGCGGAATGAACAAAGGATTAGGATTAGGGCTAGCTAGCCAGCCAGCTAACACTGAATTTTTTCTTTTTTTTTTTTTTTTTTTGTAACTCGGTCACAAATATTTTTATTATAATCATATAATCTCAAAATCAGAAAGAAATTACGGCAATTTTATTCCCAACTGATTTTCTTGCGACTGAAATTTTAGTGAATAAAAGTTTTTCAGCTAAAATTTTTCCGAGATTTAGAATTTCGGTACCAAAAGCAAATCTTTTTCACTTAAAAGAAATAAATGCCAATTTTGCAGTGTTGCCAACGTTTTGCCTGTTAATTTTTCGATTCACCGGCGTGTAAAATATAAAATTTACAAAGATTTTTATTTTGCCTGTTCAACATTGATATGCCTTGTCATTAGTGCTGCAACGACTAATCGAATAACTCGAGTAATTTGATTAGGAAAAAAAGATTCGAATGAAAATTTGGTGCTGCGAGTATTCATTTAATTAAAGCGGCATTTTAATGGTTAGTTTTGAAAGTGTTTGCATTTAGTTTTATTGATTTGGATGGAGACACTGTCCTCAAGTGACGATGGTGAATATGACATAACTCATTTTACATGGCTCTTAAGACCAACATAAGCTAAGTTCTTTTTGAGCTACTGTTTTTTTCTAATGCATTAGTAATTTATTTAATAGGTATATGTAGCAGTTTTTTTGTTGGAATATGTGTTTGAACCATTTGTTAAGAGCATTGTGGGAAAAAAAAAAAAAACGTAAGCATTTTGTAGCATTTAAGCTAGCGAACGTTTGCTATGTAAGTTAGCCAATTGTTCTTTTGTTGTACTGAGAGCCTCATTTTTTAAACTTTTTTATACTGTTTGGAGGCTCAGCTTAGGTATTTTAATGTTTTTAAGTTCCTTATCCCACTACTCGATAATTCGAACTAACTACTTCTTTGATTATTCGACTACTAAAATAATCGATAGATGCAGCCCTACTTGTCATTGAAATTATTTGCTGCCATTGACAAACATCCAATTAATTTTGACTGGGCGGGGCGAATGAACATTTGTTCCACCAATGCGTTAACATAAGCACTACTGCGACAACTGCTGCACAGCCTGTCAATCTTCTGATTTGCTTCCTTATAGCTCAAATTGTCAGAGACTCAATTGGGTTACATCAGTGGAAATGCCCACAAACCACAGTTGAGCATTCAGTAACATTTGTCTGGTCTTGATATGCGAAAGTCTTTCAGTGCCCAGGTCTGGTGGGCACCGTACGGAATGGAGTTTGTCTTTTGATATGTGCTGTATTGCGTTCTCCCTCCCTCTTCCCTTTCTACTCAAGAACTTGGGCAGAAGGGTGATTCCCCTGCTCCAATTTCCCCTCTTTCCCCTCTCCACTCCCCTGATTCCCTGGAAGAGCTCTCTCTGACGGAGAGCCCCAACCAGCCCTATCCCTCAGGATCGGCTGCACCCCAGGGCTCCCTATCCTCTAAGGCCCTCCAGTCCACGGAAATGCCCTGGGAGGAAGACCAAGATGACTCCGGACCGGACCGTAGTCAGAATAGGGGTGAATTAGATAATTTAACTGGTCCTTACTTGAGTTTAGGGAAAGACCCAGGGCCCCACATTCTATGCGAAGACAGTGGAGTGTCCTTCTCGCCCGAGGAGAAGCAAACTAGTTTGGACCCAGAGTCTCACGTTGCCTCTAACCCAACAGAGCACTGGGATTCACCGTTCCTTGCATCGCAAGACACCTCCAAGGTCTCCATGGATCCCTTCTCCAAGGACGCGCCGGCTGTCGGCTCTCCCGGGTACAAACCGGAGCTGCACAGCGACCCTTCTGATGATGACGACGACTTGATGTACGAAGTCAAGAAGAATAATAACCCCTTCGATGGCTTTTCCCCGCTGGCCGACAGCAGCTCCTATAACTTTGGAGAGTCCAAATCTGACAACCGGGCAGCTAAAGTGTCAGAAAGTCCCACTCCAGATCTTGTCCAGTACAAACAATCTGAAGAACTCCAGGATAGCCCACTTTCGTTCGTCGACGAGGGCAAGACATTGGAGACTGGCACGAAGGCTCTTGAGTCCTTCATGAAGCCGGTCGGTCGGTTCTCGCCTGGTGTTGAAGAGGAGGATGAAGACGAAGAGGAGGATAGTGCTCTTCCCCCGTCGCTTCCAGACATCCTGAAGTCTTCCCCGCTCAACCCTGACAAACTGGACTCTGGTTCTTCTGAGGGAAGTCCAGAGGAGCAGAGTCCCATTCTTGAACGTAGAATGATGGAGTCGCCCAACCCCCCGATCAACCTCTCCGCCAACAACCCCTTTGCGCTGGATGCAAAAGTGTCTCTGCTCAAGGAGATGGCCGACGAGATGGAGGTGAAAGTGTCTGAAAAACCCGAAGATGTGAAAAGCTTCGGAGCGTTTGATCTGGTCAAAGAGGCGGAGGAGACTACCCCCGCGCAGGTGAAAGTCGAGGAACCTGTCAAGCTGGAGCAGAAAGATTGGTTCTCGAGTCACGCAACCCCCCAAATGACTGAGAAATTTGAGCCTCTCCACTTTGAAAGCAAGAAAGCGACCGTTGAAGATTCAGATTCCGAGTCGGCGACCGCAGACTCTCTGTCTCCGGTCCTGGAAGCCATGGCCAAGAACCCTGCCGTCTTCCAAGTGGAGAAGGGTGACACCCAGGTGGAGCCGGAGGTGGTCGAAGAAGTCTCCGAGCACGAGGTCTCGTCTGAGGAATTTGAGTTCATTGAAAGACCGCCTAAAGGAGCCATAGATGAGTTTCTGGAGGCTCTTGACACGTCCAAGTCGGCGCCTCCTAAAATCCCGGAGATACCTGTAGATGACGACGTGAGCTTTGAGCGGAAAGGGGCTTCTGCTCCGGCGCCTCCCGAGGTGGCTGTCGAAGCCCCGGGTCCGAGCTCGTACCGCCTCCTGACCCAGTCCTCCCCCCAGAAGAGCAAGGCTGAGCTGGAGAAACCGCCAGTCCATTCGGCGGCGCCCAAGAGTGCGCTATTCAGGATGCCGAGCGTGAACCTTTTAGCAGGTAAACAAAACCACTCCGGGCATGGAAAGCATCCACCCACCCGCATCCCCTTTTCATTGGCTCCATCGATATCACTCCCATCGCTCTTTTGTTCCTCCTCCGTTGTTTTTTCCCAAGCAACCGGAAACCTCTTTTCACCTTAAATTCCATCACGATCTCCTTGGTGCCACTCCACTTTTCTTGGCTCCACTTCACTTTTCATTTTGTATTTCATTTCACCCTTTTATTATTTGAACAATGGTAAGTAAATTTATTTTTTTTCCAACTAAACAAGCTAATTCTAACATTGCAACTCACAGTTCTTATCTGAAAGCAACACTCGGGCACAGGCATGTGTGCCAAGATAGCAGTCCCTCTTGCCCTGCCCACTTTCTAACTTACCAGCATTGGATTAATGAAAATAACTAAAAACAAATGCTGAATTTTTTTTGTAACTCTAATTGAACATTTTAACGCATTGGCTGCCATTGACTGAAAAACCAGTTGCTTTTTTAAAATTTGCATTTATAACACTCAAACTAAAGAAGCACATCATCAGCCTTCCTACTGTTAATTCAGTTTAATGTTTTAATAAATAAACTCACTGACGGCGATAGACATCCAGTCTATGGTTGTAGCTATTGAATATTTTAGTATTCTACTGAAATTTAATCAAGTAATCGGATAAACATTTTTTTTAGTAAAAGAGCAATTATAAATATAAATGAGAAAACAAGACATTTCACCTAATATTGAACTATTTTTAGACAATCGATGTCTTCATTTTAGATGTACGTCGTTGAAATCAGCCTATAATTGCATCACAGATTGGACAAGAAAAAAAACAAATTCACTGCTTTCACTAGGAGTGTGACAAAATATCGAAATGTTGATATATCGTGATACTTTGTATCCCAAAAGGTTATCAATATGCTCCTGCCAAGAATTGAGATATCGTTTTAAAAAGGTGTCAAGGGCTATTTGCAGGCCATGACATTGACTGGATGAGTCTTTCTCCAAGGAATGCTTTAACATTTTTAGGTCTGTGGCATGATGCATTGTCATCTTGGAAAATGACAAACATATTTTAAACTGAAAGCTGTCTAAAATTTCCATGTAAACTTGTGCATTTATTGAAGATTTAACCACAGCCCCAGTGCCTTTGCCTGACATGCAGCCCCATATCATCTAGGACTGAGGGAATTTTGATGTTTTCTTCAGGCAGTCATCTTTGTAAATCTCACTGGAACAACACCAAACAAAAGTTCCAGCATCATCACCTTGTCAAGAGTCAAGAATCTGCATTGGACAAGGTGTCAAGAGTCAAGAATCTGCATTGGACAAGGTGATGATGCTGGAACTTCTGTTTGGTGCTGTTCCAGTGAGACCTTAAATGGCCCAAAATTACCTAATTGCCTGGCATTGACTGCCACAGACGTTCAATCCGTTTGAAGTGGGAGGGTGGCAGCGAATGGGATTGGACGTCTACTAGTGATAGTCTTCACACTAGAAGCTTGTTTTTCTGTTAATTAGTTGTTTGTAGAATATCCTAGAATGATTTCCTGACCAATGTATCGATAATCGTTGTATCGTCAGATCGTTATCGTGAGCTTTCTATCACAAAGTGTTTCGTGAGATACGAAGAGGTTCCCACTCCTAGCTTTCACTAAAAAAAAAACTAAGAATTTTTTTTATTTTTATTTTTTTTTTTATATAAGACCTTATTTCATACCTTAAAATGTCATTACACTTGATAACACACATCACTTGAAAGGTAGGTGATTTTCCCAAGGGCGTAGGTTTGCATAGGGACATAACACTAGCAACATTTCAGGATGCTTAAATTGTCCCCACCTACTTTTACGCAACTTTATTTGCATTATATAATGAGTTCAGTTACATAGGTCATTTAGATTGTCTTCGCATATGCTGTAAGGATAAAATTGACCTTACCATTATTAAGTGAATTATTTTCATGATGTTCAGGCTTAAATTTACCCCTTTCACTTGCTGAATGTGCCAGTCCATTTTTTTCCTCAAACACACGTTTGATTGGCTAATGACTTGACCCCCCCACCCCTTACACGCACACGCAGCCAGCCCCGAGTCCTGACACAGAAATACAACATTTCAACAACATACCCATTCCTCCGCCCCCTTCGAAGAGGAGGGATATTAGAAGTTTTGTTTGGCCAGCTGCAGCGACTAAGGATTGTAAAAAGGTGTCAATGTTATGCAGGTGGGAAACACCACTAATTTTGCTACTGAAAGCTACCTGCATCACAGTTAGCATTACATTAAACCGTGTGAACTTACAAACCTGCAAAACTAGAGTAGAAGCCGGATGAGAGAAACAGTGAGAAATGTAGTGAACTCTGCCGGAAACTATAAACGTGAGCTTGAATCTGTTTGGAGAGAGAGGTCCCAGGACACGTTTCACAGGAAAATGTTGACAGTAAAAAAAAAAAAAAAAACATGCTGATGCTCTTGATCACGATCAAGCTAATAATTGCTCAACCCACTGATGAACTGGGAAAAAATAAATAAATCAAAATGCTCTCTGGCATTGTTCAGGGGGCCGGACCAATTGTGGAGGCGGGCCATATCCGGCCTGTGGGCCGTAGTTTGGGGACCCCTGTTTTAAATGTTTCTTGAGTAGTTTTAGAAAACAAAGGTTGGAAAGGAACAGTTTGTCACTTGAACCAGATGCCTTTGTCTTCTTGTGCGCAGGTGACGTCAGCGCGTTGTGCCGCATTAAAAGTAGTCCGGGCAAAACGTCATGCTTAGTGCTGGCAAAATTAATCGAGGCGGAGAAAATTGCTCGATCAATTTAAAAGCAATCCTCAGATACGATATAAACTCAGTATTTTAACTCTGGTAGACCTCAAATCATGTGGCTCTTCAAAACTAAATTAAAACTCTTTTAATGTGTTTATTACTAGTAGACATCCAATCCATTCGAAGTACTTGAAAATGGATTGAACGTCTCTCGTTGTCAATGGTAGCCATTCAGTTAGTACTAAAGAAATAATCACTATTCTAAAGTTGGATGACTCAGCAATTTTATTTTTGGCACAGGAAGTCGACTGCCCGCCGTTGCACAACAAAGATAACCGTTAGAATATTTCCTTTCTTTCTACGACTTGTGTGCGCTTGTGGTGCACCGACGCAAGTTCTCACAGGACCGTTTTTGCGGCGCGTCTCGCCGCTAGCGAATTTCGATGCAAGAGACGTGACTCATCCTTGAGCTGAGCGTTCCCTAATAAATGGAAGGAGGTGCATTCTGCGTGAGGGATCCCCTGCTAATTAATGCCTCCTCCCTGCATTGCGACACTGGCAGACCCTCTTCGGTTTCGGGGAATGAAGGTCGTCAGCAAAGATTGTTTGCCGACTCATGTCACTACGCATTGTGCTGATCTACCGCTCCTGACGCGCCTTTGGGTTTTATGCACGTTGCTGTAAAAATGTCCGGGCGAGGTCCGATTGCTAGGATAAGGCGCATACCTGTCTGTATTGCATCAGACAAGATGAAGGTGAAAGGTCTTTGGCCGCGTGGAGACAAATTGTACTTTTACGTAACTGACTCTTTCGTCACAGAAGTAACTTTGCACGGTCGGTAAATCGGCACGGGAAGGTGACGTCATTGGCGTGGGAACCAGAGGCAAGACGAATAGCGGCATTTCACATAAGGTGATTTACATAACTTTAAAATCAGCAAGAAGCAATTAAAACAAAAACAATTCATAAATGAGATTGAAATACAAATTATGAGAGTAAAATCGGTAAAACCCAGTTAAAAAAGTAATACATTGCAGATTTAAAGTGCGTATGACACCATGCGTATGCGAATGTGACTTCACCCGGGTCAGCATCTCACAATGCAGCATTGCTTTGGCATGCAAAAGGACTGCGGATTCAGCTGATTTTGCGGTTTTAATTCGTTTATTTTTCGCATCACGCCAGCCAAACGGCTGCAGGCTTTTGTAGCTGCACCAGAGAGAGGCGTGTTAGCCTTTTTGGGTTTCAAAAAGTTCCCGTTCAACCTGAGATCGGCCAAGACAAGTGTGCGACAACTATGGGACCATTGGACTTATGAGGAAGTGAGTAAACATCGTGTTTTGTACTATGTCAAATACTGGGATCATGGCACACGTTTTAATACGGAGGTGGCTGGCATTTTGTGGCTGACAATGCTCCTTGTCCACTGAAAATGCCACTCGGCCGACGACCGGTGGCTTGTTGCAGCTACGCGCTCCTCCGACATCGGCTGGTTTGTCCGGCGGTCATTGTCCAGCTGCTTCCCTGCAAACGAATTCTCCTGCCCGCAGCAGGGGAACGACAAGCTATAACTTGCTCGCTGCCTGGCGTGTTGCCGATCGGTGAAGACAATCCTGCCGCCGTGTGACACGGTCCGGGATAGTTTTGTGTGATTTTTAGCTTCGAAAGCGAAAATAAGACTTTGAGACGTCACTCCGTACGGGCTAGCATGTCTGCTAGCTGTCATGCTTCTTGGTTTGTTTACATTTTCAGAAGCCGCGGCAGGGAAATGACAAAAGCCGGGCTTACTCCAGTGGCATAGAATATCGTTCGGGTGGTGTAACAGTAAAGGTGAAGTCGACAGTTTTGACCATTATGGAGTAATTTTGCCATGTCTTACTGAATAAATGCATTTTTAATATTTCATATTCCATTAGCCCAAGACTGTTGTCATGATCATCGTATTTATTTAGCAATTCGGATAAAAATACTTCGCTAAAAAGAATATCCTGTAAAAATATTGGAGTAGAGAGAACAATGACATTTTACGGCTCTCTTCGTCGCATTTTCCTCGTTCTAAATCATTCCCCCTCAATGGGCCGAATTCTAAATCAGATGAAATCATGACCCTGATGACATCATCCTCCATTTTGGGACGCCATAGCGATATAATGGCAGGCGGGGCTAAATGGCAGATTAAAAGACTAATTTCTCGTCATCTGCGTTTTGCCAAATTGTTGTATATAGTTGAATCGTCTCAATATTAGGGCTGTCAAACGATTAAGAATTTTAATCGAGTTAATTACAGCTTAAAAATTAATCATAATTAATTGCAATTCAAACCATCTCTAAAATATGCCATATTTTTCTGTAAATTATTGTTGGAATGGAAAGATAAGACACAAGACGGATATATACATTCAACATACGGTACATAAGTACTGTATTTGTTTATTATAACAATAAATCAAGATGGCATTAACATTATTAACATTCTCTTAAAGCGATCCTTGGATAGACTTGTGGTTCCTAAAAGATAAGTGCTAGAACAAGTTAAAGAAATTTTACATTAAAACCCCTCTTTAATGTTTTCGTTTTATTAAAATTTGTAAAATTTTCAATCAAAAAATAAACTAGTAGCTCGCCATTGTTGATGTCAATTATTACACCATGCTCACTCCCCAAACCCATAAAATCACTTGGACCCAAGTGCCAGCAGAGGGCGCCAAACACCAAAAAACAACGCATGTGCGTTAATTGCGTCAAATATTTTAACATGATTAATTTAAAAAAATAATTACCGCCCGTTAATGCGATAATTTTGACAGCCCTACTCAAAATATGATTCTAATTCACATAATAATGCTATTTAAGACTCTTTAATCCTCATGTACTCTAAACAGTAAGGGCAGTTATGGATATGTTATAATAAGCAGTAGTGTTTTAGCTCTGATTTTAAGATGCGAATCCTTTGAGCACAACTCAGACCTTCAGACAATTTGTTCCCAAGTTGAGGAACATAATAACTGAATGCTGCCTCACCCTGCTTGGTTCTTGTTTTTGGAGCATACAACAAACCAGTTCCAGATGGCCTAAGGCAGGGGTCGAGAACCTATGTCTAACGAGCCATATCTGTGCACCTGGCTCTCTGCCAACCTGTAATCTTAAACTTGGAACCGGCCGGCTCGCTTGACATGAACGAGCTGATGGCGCATTCCAACCATGATTTTGGACACTTCAAACGTATGTCGCTATAATATGCTTCAATTCGGTGCCCATTGGCGATCCTCCTGTTGCGGATTTCGCAGAGATGGGTGCTATAGAGCTCGCCTCGTGTGTTAAAAGTCAGCCAGCAACGGGGCTGGCCCTTCACGACTCGATGCTAAGCGAACTGGAGTAAAGATAGTCCCTGGATTACAAACGAGTTCCTGCACTGGCGATGTAACCTGATCCACACAAGTCAGAATTAACCCTTTAAGTTTTAACTATCCTACTGGTTTGTTTGAAAGTACTGTACAGTGGTACCTTGACATACAATCGCTTCGACACACGATCTTTTTGACATCCGACATTAAATTTGACTCGACATTTGTTTCTACATCTGACGACATGCTCGAAAGACGACGCGGTTTCTTTGTTTTGCCGGAAGACGGACTCGCGGCAGAGTTTCTCGTGCGAGAAATCAACAGTTTCCAAGAAGGTTAGTGCAGGCGGTGTAAAAAGGAAAAGGTGATGCTTACCATTGAAATGAAGATGGAAATGATAGAAAAATATGAGCATGATGCGCGCATCCGTGAACTGGCTCGACAATACGGCCGTAGAATGTCGATCTTGACGGTCCTCCTCCATTCGCCAGTCTTTATGAGTTAAGGTCACAAGTATTATTGTGGTAACATCGCCAAAAAAATAGCCAGCTTCGTCAGGTTTGTAATCATTTATTCCATCAACTTGGGCAATACAACATGCCTACTGTCCGCTGCAGTTGACGCCATAAAATAGAACCACAGTCTCTATCTCACCTTCACGTCAGCCACGCAGTGCGTTCAGGTACAGCAAAAAACGTTCGACACATTAGAACCCGATTCATTACATTATTACAGGATTAATATTATTATAATATTATTCCGATTTTTATTTATAATTTGTTTTGCTCTAATTGCCATTTGTAATAGTACCAGTCATAGACTTTATATGTACTGACATGACACATTCCCCATTCACTGCGCCACGCCTTCCCGAATGGGGCTGTCCAACACTCTTGCTTCATTTACTAACAGTCGGTCACATGCAGTGATCTAACGGTGGATTTAGGTTGATAAAGTACGAACACTGTACCGCATACAAAAAGGAAGTATTGTCCAAGGAGGATTCAAGGCAATTACCATATTTTGCGTACCATGCATTAGAGCAGGGCGGTAAACCAAAAATTTACCGTCACCGAAATTCTTAACGATGACCGACGTAATTTTGACCATGTCGGTAAATTCGGTAAATTAATTAAACAAGAAAATAGTCTTTTCATCCCGCTTTGATTCTGTGTTGTTCGTCTATGTTCATTCCCCTTTAAGAAAGCAGTGAATGTGCTTACGTAGTGAGTCACGTGATCATCAGGAAGCCAATCAAACAAAAGCCCGGTAAGCTAACGCTAGCAGCTAACGCTACAAGCAAAACGTGATGGAGTGTGGCTTAAGGGAGGTTCACCAAACTTTCAACCGACATTTAGTAGACTCTTGGTGGCATCCAGACGGGCTTTCACCCGCTGTCCTCCTTTGTTCTCACGATTTCCGGAGATGGTGCTTTCAGTGCTTTCTACTGGTAGCCAGGCTAACGCTAGCTAGCGGCTAACGCTACAAATGAACGTTATGGAGTCGGATAGAGGCTCTAACCTTATCGAAACGGCTGAACTTAATGAGTGGATTGGGCACGGACTGCATCTAGCAATTACTATGTGGCGTTATTTTGTATCTGTCTGTGTGTGTGATTCCTCTGATAGCTTTTGTGATGGTAAAGAATTCTGCATAAAGTACAATCCAACGGCGAAACTTATAATGACCGAGAAATGGCCCCAGCTATTTTTATTGTGCGTGCATTTATGAAAAAATGCACTGGGGGGGGGGGGGGGGGGACCCTTAAACCATAAAGTAAACACTTGTATTTAATAATTATATCACAGCAGCCATTAACAATAAGTTGTCTTTTTGAAGTGTACTGTTCAAGCTGCAAGTCATTTGTGTTACAATTACATGTTTGCACAGGCATATTGATTTTGACAATGTACATTGTTCAAGTCATACACGCTGTTATAAATGTTCATACTTGAATTCTTATTGCTTACAATACATTTTTATTAGGGCTGTCAAACGATTAAAAATTTTAATCGAGTTAATTACAGCTTAAAAATTAATTAATCGTAATTAATCGCAATTCAAACCATCTATATAATATGCCATATTTTTCTCTAAATTATTGTTGGAATGGAAAGATAAGACGCAAGATGGATATATATTTTCAACATGCGGTACATAAGGACTGTATTTGTTTATTATAACAATAAATCAGTTCTAAATCAGTTATAGAAATTTTATATTAAAACCCCTCTTAATGTTTTTGTTTTAATAAAATTTGTTAAATTTTCAATCAAAAAATAAACTAGTAGCCCGCCATTGTTGATGGCAATAATTACTTACACTATAAAATCAGTCGCACCCAAACGCCAGCAGAGGGCAGCAAAACTCCGCTAAACACAATTAACAGGTGGGCCTTTCACTCTAGTGACATTTAAATATGTCTGAGCTGGGCAAGTGCGTTAATTGCGTCAAATATTTTAACGTGATTAAAAAATTAATTAACGCCAGTTAACGCGATAATTTTGACAGCCCTAATTTTTATAAATTTAATGTTTAGACTGCATGTACAATTGTTAAATACAGTATATCAAATTGAATGCTGGTAAATAAATCAACAAGAAATAGTTAATCTGTATTTCATGCATTGATTCAGATTTTCAAATTATATAACAGTCCGCTTGGGCGAATTTATCGTCATTTATCGTTATCGAGATAAATCTGCTCAATTTATCGTGATACATGTTTAAGGCCATATCGCCCAGCCCTACCATGCATGCATTTTCAAACGTAAAAAAAAATCAGTGGGAGTAATTAGCCGCTACAGAATTGCCATTATACTTTGCAATATTTACGTTTTTTTGCTTTTAACCAATAATCAAGACTGTTTTACATCCATATTTATAAAGAATTCAGGGATTTAAGCATTTATTCACTAGAATTTTCAATGGAAAAAGCTCTTTGTTTACGCATGGCGGTCGCTAATTTCCTTACCGACTAGCCTCATAGTTTGCAATATTTACGTAAAACAAATGCTAACCGCACGTTTTTTTTGCTTTTAATTAAGGCTGCAGTTATCAATTATTTTAGTAGTCGATTAATTGATGAACTAGTTAGTTCAAACAATCGAGTAATCGGATAAGGAACATCAACAATTAAAATACCTGAGCTCATCCTCAAACGGTATGAAAAATAAATAAATGAGGATCTATAAACAACAAAAGAACAATTGCCTAACTTACATAGCAAAAGTCCGCTAGCTTAAATGCTATAAAATGCTAATATTTTTTTTTTCCTTCAATGCTCTTAACAAATGGTTCGGACACATATTCCCACAAAAGAACGGCTAAATATATCTATAAACGAAACTACGAATGCATTAAAAAGAAAAACATTAGCTCACACAAAACTAAACTTATGTTGGTCTTAACCGGGAGCAGCTGGATTCCGCCTTGTGAAATGAGGCAGACTAGAGGACAGTGTATCCACCCAAATCAATACAACTAAATGCAAACACTTTCAAAACCATTACAACGCCACTTTAAACAAATACGCGAAGCAGCATAATTTAATTCGAATCTTTTGTTTGTAATCGAATACTCGAGTTAATCGATTAATCGTTGCAGCACTACTTTTAACCAAGAATCGAGACTGTTTTACGTCCATATCCATGAAGAATTCAGGGATTTAAGCATTTATTTACAAGAATTTTCAGTGGAAAAAGCTCTTTGTGTTTCCACTTGGTCAGCTTTGATGGAAATAGGCCCCCTATGAATCGGCCCCGTGTCCTGTCAGTACATTATGAAGTCTATGTACCTGCAGTATTTTTTAGGGATTTAGTGTAGGTTTTCGTGCTCTGGAACAAATTAATGGAATTATAATGTATTCTTATGGGGAAATCGTGCTCGACATACGACCATTTCGATTTACAAACAAGGTCCTGGAACGAATTAACTTCCTATTTAGAGGTACCACTGTATTGCGTGGTAAAACTACTGTAAGCAGTACATTTTTCTCAAAAGGTTACTCAAGTAAATGTAACGCGTTATTACCCACCTCTGGTTGACTGGCATTGAATGATTTTACAGCATTTCAGTGCTGTTGACGGCGCGAGACGTCCAATCCATTTGAAATGCCCCTCCCATTCCAAATGGATTGGACGTCTAGTGCCGTCAATGGTAGCCAATGAGCAAATTTCTTTTATTTATTTTTTTTAAATTTTGGCAACCTCCTCCATGCTTCATTTGCTTTATGAAGGGGAAAGCTGCCCTCATGTGGTATTCAGCCATTACTACCACTGAAGCAGAGCACCTTCTGTACTTGTGTGATTCAAGTCCAGAAACGGTCGATTTGGCCAGGAGGAGTTAGTCAGCACATTTTCTGTTCTATTTTTCCCCCCACTTGGCCCTTACTTTTTTGTCCATATGGGACAATGTTGTGATGGTGAATCAGACCATACACTGTAAAAATAAAAGCCTTCTAATTTGTTGCCAAATTCAAATTTTCTAATTTTCTTAAGTAATTTATTGGAAAAAACCCCAATGTCATAATGAAATCCGCAAAAAAATAAACAAAAATGCAAAGAAATGAACCTTGAACCGATTAGAAAAAAAAAAATGTAATTTTCGGACTATAAGCCGCTACGTTTCCCCGTTTGTTGTTTGTTAATAGGTAACACTTTATCCGACAGCGGCGTCATAAGACTGCCATAAGATAGTCATAATTGTGATATGACACTATCATGGATATTAATGAATGCTTATGACAGTATCATCCGGAAAATTATGTCGCCAACTCCATTTATGTCCAGCTCGGATCTTTTACATCCATTCAAAAGTGAGATAATTTGCCGGATTACCCAAAATGGCGTCCGTCACAAGTATTCCTTAATGCTCATGGCGGTGTCATGTCATAATTATGATGGTCTTATGATAGTTTTATGCCACCACTTTCAAATAAAGTGTTAAAGAATACCAGAGCTAGCGATTAATGAAACAACTGGATGAGTAACTGAAGAAATAATTAGCACAGAACATGAATTTTAAGTTATAGTGATGCACGATAACATATTTTTCAACCGATACCGATAACTGCTCCTTTTTCCACATCAAATGTGAACAAATAGTACATTTCAACATCTAAACCGATGTATTTTAATTAATTAATATTAATAATACTTACGAACATGAGCTGTTTTTTTTCGAGCTAATTTTTTTTTAATGCATTTGTAATTTAGTTCAGTATATTCAGCCGTTTTTTTAATAGGAATATTTGTTGGAACCATTTGTTAAGAGCATCAAATTTTTTTTTTTTTTTAAGTTAGCATTTTATAGCATTTAAGCTAGCGGACTTTTGCTATGTAAGTTAAAGTGGCATATAATGGTTTGTTTTGAAAGTGTTTGCATTTAGTTTTATTGATTTGGCCCTCTAGTGACAACTGTGAATATGACCTAACTCATTTCACATGGCTGAATCCAGCTGCTCCCTGTTAAGACCAACAGATGCTAAGTTTTTGTCTGAGCTAATGCTTTTTTTAATGCATTTGTAATTTAGTGTATAGGTATATTTAGCCGCTTTTTGTGGGAATATGTGTTTGAACCATTTGTTAAGGACATTGTTAAAAAAAAAAAAAAAAGTCAGCATTTCATAGCATTTTAGCTAGCGGACTTATGATACGTATGTTAAAGTGGCATATAATGGTTTGTTTTGAAAGTGTTTGCATTTAGTTTTGTAGATTTGTGTGTAGGGGTGCACGATATCCATTGTTTGAAACCGATATCTATAACTTCCTGCTCCTCAAGGCCGATACTGATACGATAACGGATAATGTGTGTATATATATATATATATATACACAGTGGGGAGAACAAGTATTTGATACACTGCCAATGGGTTTTCCCATTGGCAGTGTATCAAATACTTGTTCTCCCCACTGTATATTTTTTTTTCAATGTATATTCACCTGAGTTTTTGAACACCTCAAAAATACTACAAAAATACTAGTCGTTGATTCAGCTTAGATTTGCCTTTGACCGAACCAGAATTTTCATGATGACATGAACATTATTATAATGAAAAAAACAAAGACAGTAACAAAACTTTGCATACTGGAAAAACAGGAGTGGAAACAAACGCACAAATCCCAATCCGACACCGTGCCAAAAATATTATTAATAGGGCCGATAATATGTTATCAGATCCGATAATATGTTATCGGATTTATTGGGATGACGTCATAATTCCTATTATCGGACCGATAATTATCGTGCACCTCTATTTGGGTGGATACAATGCCCCTTAATTGCACAAAAATGCCTTTAGGAGGGTTTGAAGCGCAGGCACAGAATTGGACAAATTTGCGTCGATTGCGCACATTTGGAGGTTTAATCAAGTATATCATTATCGGATTGCATTATTGGTTGAATTTTTTAAAATCTGGATTATCGGTGCAATGTCATAATTGCCATTATCGGCCGATAATGATCAGCAACCGATATTATGGTGCATCTTTAGTTATTGACATTTGCAGCGCTGCAATGCATGCTAGGAGGCATGTTTGACAACAACGGTGTTGACAACAGGTGGCAGCAGTGGTTGACTGCCTCCCTGAGGGAGCAGTGATGGCCAAATGAGGCTTCTTGAAGCAATGAAGCTTTGCAGCCATTTGGTTCAAAGGCCATGGTGGTTCATTTGGTCTTATGACAGTCTTATGATGCGGCTGTCAACTAAAGTTTTACCAATTACTGTAAATATCCTTTAGACAGTGAGGATTATCTATTATTATTATTATCATTATCTATGAACAAATAGCTTTCATGTCAAATTTGGTGGGTGGTGCCTTATAGTCTGAAAATTACGGTAAATGAATATTTTTTTAAAATCAAATATATGGCATCCCACTTGTTTCTGATTTTCATCTAATGTAAACTTAAGCAAGTTGAATAGATGACTAATGAACTCATTGGCTGCCATTGACACTAATAGATGTCCAATCTATTTGAGGTGGGAGGTTGGACGTCTATTAGTGTCAGTGGCACTGAAAGAGTAAAAAAATCACCCAAACATGAAAAAAAAAAAAAAATCCCAAAAATAATGGAAATGCAATGCAATGCCAAATCGAGAGAAGGGAGCGTCCAGTCGACTTTAGTTGCTGCGTCAGGCCGGCGTGTCAGCTGACTTGCCGCTTCCCCCTCTGCGGCGTTGCCCCCCCCCTGCCCACCCCTTAAGTCCCCTCCTCTTCCTCCCTCCTCTCCAGTGCAGTGGTATAGCGCTTGTCATGTGGAATGCCCGCTTGTGATCGTCCGGCATGGAGACGACGCGCGTGGACGCATGCAAAACTGCGTGGAGGCAGCAGGGTATGCTTACTTGGTTTATGTCTAGATGATGACCTCACGTCGTTTGTCGTTTCATGACAGTTGCGGTTGTTTCGTCAAGGCTTGAGAAGAGCTCGCCTTGTTGGCAGCCGTTCATCTAACTTGTCTAATTCGCGCTATCGACGGCAATAGATGTCCAATTTATTTGAACGAGGAGGAACTTGCGGCTAAAGGTTTGGGGGAATATGTACGTGAAAATAATTGTGGGGGGAAAAAAAGATGAGAAAATGTTTGTTAAAATGTCAAAAGGTGGAAATTATTGCTGCTTTTTAAAATGTATTATGGTAATTTTGCTGACTATAAGGCGCTACTTTTTTCCATCATTTTGAATGCTGCGGCTTATAGTCTAATGCGGTTTATTTGTTGATTTATTTGGGTTAATAGGTAACACTTTATTTGACAAATTAAGTGTTACCAGTTATTATCTTTTGGTGTACAAATCCCATAATACAGTGAGGACAGCCGCGGCTTATAGTCCGGCCCGGCTTATCTATGAAGAAATGCGGTTTTCGTGTCAAATTTGGTGGGTGGCGGCTTATAGTCCGAAAATTATGGTGATTAATTTTAATCATTTGAAAATGAAGTATTGTAAGTATTGAAAATTAATGGAAAATCCCCAAAATGTGATACCATTGCCATGAATTTGAAGTTGAAGAATTTTAAGTATAAAAAATTAAAAAATGATTAATTGCCTTTTAAAAAATGAATGATTTATTTCCTTCATTTTATATAAAAAAAAAGTTATACTTATTCCTTTAACTGTATTAAACCTTTTTAATTTTTTAATTATTTGAAATTTAAGTATTTTAAGTACACTGCAAATTTGTCATGTATTAATGAGATTTTTTTGTCTTTAGTCAAATAATTTTTCGTTTCATCGTTTTGAGTGTTAAAGACTAGTTAACAGATTATTGTGTCAGATTACTTCACTTTAAGTAAATATCACAATTTGTTCTTAAGACCATACATCGAAAAATTGGTCATTTTTCACCTAAATCAAGAAAAAAATTGTTTCAAATATTTTTGAACAATATCTGTTCTTGAATTCTGAACATTGCTGACATTTCAAAGCTTTTCTAAGATTAAATATATGAATTTTATTGCCTAAAATAAGTTTTTAATAAGCTTATTTTCAGCTACCTATTTTTCTTATTTCAAGAAATATGAGTAAAATTTACTTGAAGCACTGGCAGATCATTTTACTTTTTTCCAGTAGATTTACTCTGAAAATAAGGGAAATAAAGTAGTTTTAAGGTGTTTTTGCAGTGTATAGGAAATGATAATTAATACATTTAAAAAAGTTGACAATTTTATATTTTAGAAAATTTCTATTTTCTTTATACAAATACAGCTCAAAATTTTCAGTGGAAATATTTTAAGTATAGAAAATTAACTTGTAGCTGTACTTTGTTTATATTTAGTATTTTGTTAATACTATTTTTATGTACTTGTATGATCCTATTTATTAGATGATAATTCAGGCATCAAAATACTTCAATTTCACATCTTTAGCTGTACGTTTTAACCATTTAAATTTGGTATTCATACTATTTTTATGTACTCCATTAGATATCTATTCAG
Source organism: Corythoichthys intestinalis (assembly GCF_030265065.1). NCBI lineage: Eukaryota > Metazoa > Chordata > Actinopteri > Syngnathiformes > Syngnathidae > Corythoichthys > Corythoichthys intestinalis. Next base: position 52,748,390 of record NC_080404.1, on the reverse strand, counting down.
GCATCAAGGAGTTAATCAAGAGACTGTTTTTTTTTTGCTCAGCTGATTTGTGTGCGCAAGTGTCATTTCCTCTCTTTTGTAACCGTTGCAACATTTATTCGAGGACCTTTGTCCACAATTCCACTGCGTCCAAAGGTGGACGTGCGAGGTGCATGCGGAAAACATTTCCGAATCTTTAAATAACTGCTTTGTTAATGTCACTAAATGAAAAGAACAGTTTAATCCCATCGATGCCTCATTTTACATTTAAAATCGACATCAAAAAGCACTGCGAGAATAGATGAGTACATAAAGGCAGTAATATAGAGGAAAATTACATTGAAAAATGGGGGAATCCTAAATGAACAGAAATCGGTGGCGTGGGAAGTGCCCCTGGTCTTGGGGGGTGAATATATCTATAAATATAAATATATCTATAAATAAAACATTACAACAAACACACACACACATAAAACAACAAATTTGGACCGAAACAGCCGTTTTTAGATGGGGAAAAATGAAGATTGAGATCCTCACCACCCCTTGCTGTGAATGACTTTCAGAGCCCTCGACAGAAATAGGAAAAAAAAAAAAAAAAAGGTTTTTATTGATATTTTTTAACTTGTTGCAGTGAAAGGCGTAAAAATTCCTTATGGCTGGGAGGGGCTGGAATGCATCTAGTGCTGCAATGATTAATCGATTAAATCGAGTAATTCGATTAGAAAAAAGCTTCGAATTCAATTTAGCTTCTTCAATGATTCGTTTAATTAGACTGGCGTTGTAATGGTTTGTTTTGAAAATGTTGCATTTAGTTGGGGAGGATACACTGCCGTCTGGTGGCATAAGTGAATATCACATATTTGTCTAATATGGCTGAATCCAACAAAAGGCCAATAGGTTTGTTTATGCATTAGTAATTTAGTTTGGAGGTACATTTAGCAGTTCTTTTTGATAGAATTGCACAAAAAAAAAATAACATTAGCATTTTATAGCATTTAAGCTAGTGGACTTTTCCTATAAAAGTTAGGTGAATTTGATCTACTAAATTTACATATCAGTTGTATGAAAAACTATTGTAAAGTCCCCATCAAATGTGATCTGATCTTTGTCAAAATCACACAGATGAAAAAGCAGTGTCTGCCTTAACTAAAACCACCCAAACATTTATAGGTTTTCATATTTTAATGGGGATAGTATGCAAACAATGACAGAAGGGAGAAAACATAAGTAAGTGAACCATCACATTTAATATTTTGTGCCCCTCCTTTGGCAGCATTAACTTCAACCAGACGCTTCATGTAGCTGCAGATCAGTCTGGCACATCGATCACGACTAATCTTGGCCCATTCTTCTCTACAAAACTGCTCTAGTTCAGTCAAATTTCTGGCATGAATCGCTGTCTTTAGGTCATGCCACAGCATTTCAATGGGGTTCAAGTCTGGATTTTGACTTGGCCACTCCAGAACGTCTATTTTGTTCTTCTGAAATCATTCTGAAGTTGATTTACGTCTTGTGTTTTGGATCATTGTCTTGTTGCAGCATCCATCCTCTTTTAAGCTTCAACTCTCTGACAGTCAGGTTTAGGGCTTCAGCTATCGAATATTTTAGTAATCGAGTAATCGACTGAAAATTCTATCGATTAATCGAGTAACCGGATAAAACAAATATATTTTTAGGTGAAGAGCAATTATAGATATACATGAGAAAACAAGACATTTTATCATTTTCAGTCAATCAATGTCTTTATTTTTTATGTATATTGTTGAAAACAGCCAACAATTGCATCTCAGATGTAACTAGAAAAAAAAAAAAGACTAATTCACTGCTTTCACTCAAAAAACCTTTAGATCTTATTTAAAAAAAAAAAAAAAAAAAATTATATATATATATATATATATATATATATATATATATATATATATATATATATATATACACACACCTAAAAATGCCTTTACGCTTGATAACACACATCACTTAAAAGTTAGGATTTTTTCCCCCACGTTTTTCAATTGAATTTCTATTTGTGTCAAGCCATTTTTAAGTTCTAGTTAAGTTTTAAGTTAGTCTAAACTGTAAGTCCTGATAGGATTTTTAGTTTTTGCACTGTTCAAAATAAATGTATGATACAGGCTGTATTGGAGCACATTAGGGACTAGTGCTATTTGGTGTTTTATCCAGCAATGACTACTGAGCTAAAATTGATAGTTAGCATTATTGAGTTTTTATTTGACACCCTCATCACTCCACAACGCTATGTTATGTGAAAGCCTGTATGTAAGACACGTTAGCCACGCATCGAAAGTGGTCTTAATTAATTGAAACCTAGCCCTCCGCAGGGCTAACGTAAGATGAGCTAGTAGTGACAGTAACGTTAATCTTATACAGTATATTAGCGCTTAGCGCTCTACTGCTTTAAGATGGCGGCTGTTTGCTAACGCTGCCCAGACGCGGCCTAGTCTGTCAATAAGCATCTAGTTCAACATACATGTGATCTCTATGAGACTCACCAGACGCTAGCTGCAACTAACGTAGCATGTGCGGGCTAGTATTTAGCAACGTCGGCGTCGTTTGTAGCGGTTGTCGGCTGCAGTAAATTTTTTTATTTTTTTCCCCTTCCTCCTCTCCGCACGTGACATCAGCGCGTTGTCCCGCATTAAAAGTAGTCCGAGCAAAACGTGATGCTTAGAGCTGTCAAAATAAACGATTACTCGAGGTGAATAAAATTACTCGGATCAGTTTTTAAACTCGAGTTACTCGAGTTGGTCGAGTATTCGTTTCAGCTCTAGTCAGGTTTTACCGCAAACATCCAGATAAACTTTTGAATTAATTCTTCCATTAATGATTGTAAGTTGTCCAGGCCCCGAGGCAGCAAAACAGCCCCAAATCTTGATGCTCCCTCCACCATGCTTCACGGTGGGGATGAGGTGTTGACGTTGGTGAGCCGTTCTATTTTTCCTCCACGCATGACGTTGTGTTACTCCGAAACAATTCAACTTTGGTTTCATCAGTCCACAAAATATTTTGCCAAAACTTCTGTGGAGTGTCCAAGTGACCTTTTGTGAACATTAAATGAGCAACAATGTTTTTATAGACAGCTGTGGCTTCCTCCGTGTAGTCCTCCCTTGAACACTATTCTTGGCCATGGTTTTACATACAGTTGATGTGTGCACAGAGATATTGGACTGTCCCAGTGATTTCTGTAAGTCTTTAGCAGACACTCTAGGGTTCTTTTTTTCCCTCTCTGACTATTCTGCACTGAACTCTTTGCGTCATCTTTGGTGGACGGCCACTCCTTGGGAGAGAAGCAACAGTGCTAAACTCTCTCCATTTGTAGACAACTTCTCTGACTTCCGTTTAATGAACATCCAGACTTTTATAATGGTTTTGTATCCTTTCCCAGCTTTATACAAATCAACAATCCTTGATCGCAGGTCTTCAGACAGCTCTTTTGACCGAGCCACGATGCACACCACACAATGCTTCTCATCAAGACAATTGTTACCAGGTGTGTGTTTTATAGTGGGCAGGGCAGCTTTAAAACACTCATCAGTGATTGAGCACACACCTGACCTAAATTATTTGGTAAAAATTAGTTTCAATTGCTCTTTAAGTCTGCTTAGGCAGAGGGTTCACTTATTTTTCCCCTTCTGTCATTGTTTGCATGCTATCCTCATTAAAATATGAAAACCTATAAATGTTTGGGTGGTTTTAGTTAAAGCAGACGCTGTTTTTACATCTTTGTGATTTTGACAAAAACAAATCACATTTGATGATTTTATGTAGAAATTTGAGAAATTCCAAAAGGTTGACACTTGTTTGTACCACTGTATCAGCTCGACTAATTAAACTCCTATTGTTTTGTGTTGCTGTTGTTGTTGTTTTTTTTTGTCGAAATGTGTGCTCATAGTTGCACATGTGTTTTTGTTACCGCTTTACAAAATAATCAAAATGTGGAAAAAGTGAACGAAGTCAAGAAAAGTTCAAAGAACCCTAAATTATCTTGTTTGCTGTCTGTCTAGCAGAATAACGTCACATTTAGTGAGGACAGAACCGGCGTAATAAAAAACTGTGGCTGTCTAAGTTTTTTTTTTTTTTTTTTCCTTAGCTAAAGACAACATTTTCCACAAAATATTATTTAGTTGTACTTTGATCCTCATTTTTTGAAATGCCTTTTGAGGTTATGCTCAGGTATAAACTTTTTTGTTTCACATCTGCTAAAACTATTCTGTGGCACATTTAATGTTTGTTGTCCAATTAATAGAACTTTTTGATTTCTTAAATAATCAAAAGCTTCAGCCCTACATGCATCAGTATCGGGTTTGGTCAGGCTGGATAGTTTTCTCAGCATGTTACTTTTAACTCATTGGCTGCCAGTATAAATGGATTGGACATCTATTGTTGTCAATAGCAGAGGATGATTGAGACAACTTCCCGCCCTTAGCTCGAGGGAAATTCCATGGCATTCCTTCATTTGACAATGAAGCGTATCAGCAGCGGTTGGATGAAAAGATCATGTGAAGCGATGTGCTTGCTACATTTTGGCTGGCTAGCAGATTATTCATAATAAATATTATCTTCCCCTAAGTTTTAATACTGTAGTTACATACAGCTGCAGTTGTTGTTCCAGTGCTTTTTGAAGAGCCGAATTCGGTACCATTGTCGCAAAAGTTGAAGGAAAAAGTCATTTTTAATCGGGAAAGGGAAAAAATATAGATTTTTGTAGTTTTCAAATGTGTGGTTAGTCAACTAATTGCAAAAATAATCGGTGATGAAGCAACTATTCTAGTGTTAAGTTGGGTTTCCTCCCAGCGTGTAGCTTTTACTGCTTCATTTTAAATCCTCTCCACGATTTGGTCTCGCCAGGCCTCTTATGTAAGACACCCATGAAGACGTCATGTTCTCTCACGCTTGTATTTCATTGCCACGGATTGAGTGTCGTCTACGTCTATACTGTACTCTGAAAACTCTAGTGTACTCCAATTTGATTGACACGGTTGGCTAAGCTGCAGATGTGCAGAGCATCCAGGAGGTGGCGACAGAAGTATTTTTGATTGGGAATTATTGAGGAGAAATACGACTATCACCCCCTTTAAGATACTCGTTTTAATAACCGGATGCGTTTTCCAAATCTGACGGGCAAAATACTGCAAGCCGCCTTCTCGAGGCTTCTCGTCCGTGAGGTGCGCGTGTCCGCGTGAGATTCTGGCCTCCCTCTAGGCGGGCGCGCGGCCCTGGGCGCATGCGCACTCTGTAGCTCCGAGCTGCAGCTTCGTGTTTCCGCGGAGGCTCAACATGGACGCCAAGCAGGGTTAGTCCAATCGTCACGTTTGATTCATTCCTTTAACATGCGAGGTTGATTCGTGTCGCCGCTCGTGTGATCGACCAACAACCCGCATGCTCGCCCGCCCTTCCTACGTGCGACGAGCGGGCTCGCTAGCAGAGGGGACGGTCAGCTAGCGGTGAGCGGCGGGGGTCCCCCTCCTGCGGAGGTCACGCGGGACGGCTAGACGTTTCGCCCCCGTCGGAAAGCGCCTGTTCTCCACAGCTACGCGAACATGTTTGTAGCATATGGCGGCCGTTGTGGGACCGGCCGCCGGCAACACGAACGAGCACGGCGGCCGCCGTTTAGCTAGCCGTTGCGGGGGCTATTTTTAGCCCGGGCTCCGGTGCCGCTCGTCCGCCTGAGACCATATGTAGCCAAGCGGCCACATTTGGACCGCGGTACCGCCTCTTTTCTTCTCCCCCTCGTCGTCGACTTGGCCGCCGGCTTTGGAGCTTTCATTTCCGCGCGACGTGTCCGTTGCTGACCATTGGCAACATCATCAAAGTGAATAATTACTACTATACTAGGGCGCGCTTTAACTACGTCATTGCTGTCGCAGAAACCGAACGAAAATACTCGAATAATCACGTTTGCACGACCGCAAAGATGTCCAAATTAGAAACTATGAAGGTGCAATTAGCCGCTAGAAAGCAACTGGTAATGACAGGTAGCGGTTAATTAGCGGCTGCTGCTTTCAACGGATTTGTATAGTTGTTAATTAGTGAGCGAAAACGAATTGCTGAGGGGTTGCCAAGCAACTGAGGTGATGATTACATTCAAATAACTCAACGCTTACTCAGTGGGATGATGTTAACAATTTGGGCAGCCATGGCGGAGTTGTACTGGGACCAAAGTGTCAGCGGTTCGATTCCCAGCTACGACTGCCCACTGTTGAAGTGCCCTTGGGCAAGGCAGTGAACCCTAATTTGCTCCCAATGGGTTGGCAGCGGCCCCATTTGATATGTGAATGTGTGCTAATGTAAAGCACTTTGGGCATGGTGACCATTAGAGCTGGGAATCTTTGGGCACCTAATGATTCGATTACGATTCAGAGGCTCCGATTCGATTATAAAACGATTATTGATGCACCTCCCTCCTTTTTTTTTTTTTTTTTATTTTTAATTTTTTATTTTTATTTTTATTTTTTTAAAGTTTTGTACATTAGTTCCAAAATTGTTCAAAAATACTCTCAGGCTAAACCAAACTACTATTTCAGTATCAAGTTCGCATATAGCAGTAAACAAATATACAACAATAACATTAAATAGAAAAACTCCAGTCCCCATTCTGTATCAGCAGCTTTAAACTACATTCAATTAATTTAATGTTGTGAATCAACCGTTAAAGTTGTTAAAATTGCTCCCGTTCTTCCATAATTTCCCTTTTGTCTACTTTCGACATGTGAAAGTTTTGAAACTATTTTAAAGATAGATTCAAGTCAATATTTTACCGATTTAGGAGTATTTTAGATAAAAAGTTAATTAGGTTGCTCAGAAGGTTCGCTACAACAGCCTTGCAGGGAAGTGTACTGCTTTAAGATGGCGGCCGTTTACTAACGCCCGCATCTAGCTTTTTGTAGATATGCTGCTTACACTACCGAATCTATAATGCATCTAGTCCTATATAAATGATATCTACCATAACATTATGTGGCTGTACTTTGTAGCAGCTTTTCGGCAACAGTCAGGTATGTTGTGTTTTTTTATCTTGTGGCATGAGTTGAGCTAGAGCCGTGAGTTGAGCATTGGCATTACCTGAGGGGCCGGGTAATGAGAAGCATGATGTTTAGCTACTCTCCGTTCCGTCCCGAAGACCGCGCGACGCGCTGAGTGTGTTGTACTTCCGCTTTACTTGGCATATTTCAATAATCGGAATTTGGATGTTTGTGAATCGTTCTCGAATCTTCCACGGCCGAATCGCGAATAATCTAAGTATCGGAAATTTTGCACACCTCTAGTGACCATGTAGATCACAGGTGTCAAAAGTTGCTTTCCAACCAATGAAGAGGACACCTTTTCACCGATTAGATCTTTTACATGTGTTATCAGTCAAACTTTGTCAGGTGCTGCTTGTTTCAGCAGGAAGTTCATTGGTTAAACTCTCTGCGCTGTATCGGTTGGAACAAAATCCAGCACCCACTTGGCCCTTTCTGGAATCGGTTTGACACCTGTGATGTAGATAAATGCGCTCTATGAAGACTGTCTATTTACCAATTTAGCATACATGATGATTAAATAAATCTACACCGGGCATGACGTGAGGTCTAATGTAAAATAATAAAGTATTAAAGTTTAGGTTTTTTTCCCATACAGGTAGTCCACAGGTTACGACGTACTTGCGTGATTTCGACTTTACGACGCTGAAGTCCCGTTCACAATTTTTTCTCCCATTTTTTTTAGTCGCATAAACAGTACCTTATTGTACCTCAAGGTATCTTATTTTTTACTTTATTGATATGACATGTTCTGTCTTCACTAAATGTGAAGTTGTTTAGCTTTACAGACAGCAAACAAGGGAATTGTGCTGTTTGAAGCTTTTGACTTCCTTCCCTTTTGGCAATTTGCAAAGCTGTAACACACATATGTACACTTGTGTTCAGAATGACACACATTTTAACAATAAAACACTTAGCCCAAAACAATTGGTGTTCGAATGTCCATCTAGTCTGATCAATATTTAAATATAGTAGATTAATAAAACTCATTTGCCAAACAAAAGTCAGCTATCGTAAATGTTACGAATGCTGAAACGTATTTACAATTCTCAGCAAATCGCTCACACGTAACTCCACAAACTAAATTACAAATTCATATACAAACATATTTTAGCTGAAAAAACTTACAGCCTGATGTGGGCCAAACCAGAGTGCAGCTATCCTTTATCCATGTCAGACATCTGAGTCTGCTTCTCAGTCATACAAGGCGATAGTCCAGCCAGACCCAACCCTGCCACCAGAGGGCAGCGTATCCTCCACTGTTAAACTGAGGTATCGGCTGTCAAACGATTAAAATTTTTAATCGAGTTAATTACAGCTTAAAAATTAATTAATCGTAATTAATCGCAATTCAAACCATCTATAAAATATGCCATATTTTCTTTAAATTAATGTTGGAATGGAAAGATAAGACACAAGATGGATATATACATTCAACAAACGGTACATAAGGACTGTGTTTGTTTATTATAACAAATCAACAAGATGGCATTAACGTTCTGTCAAAGCGATCCATGGATAGAGGGACTTGTAGTTCTTAAAAGAAAAATGTTAGAACAAGTTATAGAAATTTTATATTAAAACCCCTCTTAATGTTTTCGTTTTAATAAAATTTTTAAAATTTTCAATCAAAAAATAACTACTAGCCCACCATTGTTGATGTGAATAATTACTTACACAATGCTCATGGGTGCTCAAGCCTATAAAATCAGTTGCACCCAAGCGCCAGCAGAGGGCGGCAAAACTCCATAAAACACAAAAAGTGAGCGTTTCACTGTGCTGTCATTTAAATCTGTCTGAGCGGGGCATCTGCGTTAATTGCGTCAAATATTTTAACGTGATTAATTTAAAAAATTAACGCCCGTTAAAGCGATAATTTTGACAGCCCTAGTAACCGCGCGGTCTTAAAAAGTCTAAAAATGTCTTGTCATTTGAATTCAACGACATTCTCCTAAAATCTTACAAAAGGTCCTTAATACGGTTTTGAAGGGTCCTAACAATGTATTGACGTTACTTTTATTTTAAAAATGCATAAACTTCAGTCTCGCTTTTAAATTTTTCGATTTTTGAGGACGCCAAAACCTAACAACAAAGCAGAACTACCTGTGATACCCGCTCATTTTCCTTCCGTTTTTTAAAACTTTTTTTTTTTTTTGCCAGTATTGATGTGAAATGGGTCTTGAACTGTATTCAATATGGTCCTAAACAGTTATTAAAAGTCTTAAATTTGGCCTGTTGAAACATGCAGAGACCCTTTTAAACAAAATACAATACTTTTGGACTTTTTTAGGTAGTTTTGAGATTTTCTTAAAGGGTTAATTCCGACTTATGTGGAAATTTGGGCTACGCCGCCAGCATGGGAACGGAACTCATTAGTAACCCGGGGACGGCCTGTAGTTGGGGGTTTTGTATTATTGAACAACAAAATGGGCAGGTGTCCATTTTGTTCTCTTGGTTGTAGCAATCTTAACCCATTGTCTGCCATTGACGGCGATAGACCCTACTCACCAACATCACAGAATGATGTGTCGCTGTATCCGGCCGCCATATTGTCAGTCTCTGTTTAGCCCTATTCTCAATGGTTTCAATTAGTCGTTAAGTTTATAGAGCAATTCATGGAAGCTCCGGTGCTTTCAGACGCTGTAAACTCATTGGAAGCATTGCATAAAAGGCGTTATGTGGAAAAGCTTCAGTCTATCCATTCGCCGGATCCATATTTGATGCCTAAATCGATATTTTTTGACCCGCTGTCTTCGCCCTCTCTGCCTGACATCTGCTACCCTGATATCTACAACTATCTTGTCCACACAAAATCAGCCTTTTCTCACGAAAGTTTGAAAAACTTTTAAGAGCAGCACTCTAAGCAACATTACCCTGTGTGATTTCTAAAATGGCGACAATCAAAAAAAAAAAAAAGTTGACTGCGATGGCCGACGCTTCAAGGATAGGTGGATATTGGACTATTTCTTCAGTAAAACACGCAACAACTGTGTCTGCCTCATTTGCAAAGAGACAGTCGCTGTTTTCAAAGAGTTCGATGTGACGCAATATTACTAAACAAGACACGTTGACATGTACGACAACATTACAGGGAAGATACGCAGCGAGAAATTATAGCAACTTGAAGCTAGTTTATTTTTTCACAGCAGCAGTACTTTGCAAGAGTCCGAGTCACAAAGACGAGACAGTTGAAATTATGAATTTAAAAAAATAATAAAGCAAATGTGACACACAGAAGGGCTTGCTAAAATTGTTTAAATATATTGTTCTTTGTAAATCAGCCAAGGTAGCACCCCGCATTTTTTACCACACCAAATCTGGCCCCCTTTGCAAAAGGTTTGGACACACCTGTTTAACTGATGATCCGTAGACGAGGCCAGCTTCTTTCACTTGGCACCAGCTGAATATTATTCAAAATGTAATGATGGTGGAAGAAATAAGCATCTTGAATTTGAAACTGTATGTTGTCGGCGATTAGCCTCGCAATGATCTTAATTGTGGTTGTCAGCCCAAAACCCTCTAAATATATATTAAATGCATCTTACCAGATATGAAATGACTACTACATCATCTGTGGTAATCGTTTGGAGCCCAGTTTTCTCGTGGAATTGCAGCAGTCCATCTCGCTCTCCTCTCCGGGTCTCTCGGAATACGGTAGAACTTCAAGTCTCTCCGTCTATCTTCTCTGTTATTGCAACCGACCGCTACACACGCCTTCACCATTTTGATTATTAATGTTAACGAGCAGAAAAACATGCCATAATAGGAGGAATTTACGTAGCGGTAATGCATCAACACGACGAGTAGACGGACAATATGGTGCGGAGGCGTGGTTGTGACGTCATGTGAGTAGGGTCTATAGGCAACCAAGACATTTGAAGCAGTAGGTCTGGCAGCGAATGACTGAATGTTCCTTCTCTGCCACCCAACAACTTCAAATAGATTGGACACCTGCTAGTAATAAACTCATTGATGTCCTTTAAAAAAAAAAAAAAAACTTATTGGCTGTCATAGTGCTAGATGTCCAATGATATACAAAGGATTTGGACAATTTGATGCTAAAAGTCTCTAATGATTGATTTGCTCTTCTGCTTAGCCTTCTTCTGAATCAATTTGATGGCTTTAAATGATGAATCATTTGCGCTCAGCTGATTGATATTTAGGGGTGTGACAAAATATCGAAATGGTGATATATCGTGATACTTTGTATCCCAAAAGGTCATCGATATGCTCCTGCCAAGAATCGAGATATCGTTTTAAAAAGGTGTCAATGTTTAAAAAAAAAAAAAAAAAAGGAACCAACAAGTTGTTAGCAAAATCTTCCACCATGATACAACCCCTAGCAAGAGGTATGCAATCACCAGTCTTGGACTAACACTCACTCAGACATTTTATCATGTAGAACAAACTCAGAAAAAAAGTGAAAAAATATTGAATTAGTTCAAAAGTGCAACTCTTTAGCATTCAGAAACACTAAAAGAAACAAATAGAAAACATTGTGGTGGTCAGTAAATGTTACTTTTATAGAGCAAGTGCAGGGAAATATATATGGAATCACTCCATTCTGAGGAAAAAAATATCGAATCATTAGAAACAAACAAAGAAATGACAATCAAAACACATCTCTAGTATTTAGTAGCACCACCTCTGGCTTTTATGACCGCTTACAGTCCCTGAGGCATGGACTTGATGAGTATTCTTCATCAATTTGGTGCCAACGACAAACATATTTTCAATTGGAGGGATAAGAAAGCTGTCTAAAATTTCAATGTAAACTTGTGCATTTATTGAAGATTTAACCACAGCCATCTCCCCAGTGCCTTTGCCTGACATTCAGCCCTATATCATCAACGACTGAGGGAATTTTGATTTCTTTAGGCAATCATCTTTGTAAATCTTACTGGAACAGCACCAAACAAACGTTCCAGCATCATCACCTTGTCAAGAGTCTGCATTGGACACGGTGATGATGCTGGGAACGTTTGTTTGGTGCTGTTCCAGTGAGACCTTAAATAGCCCAAAATTACCTAATTGCCTGGCATTGACTGCCACCGACAGCAATAGACGTTCAATCCGTTTGAAGTGGGAGGGATGGCAGCGAATGAACACCTCCCACTTCAAATGGATTGGACGTCTACTAGTGATAACTAATTCCAATTCACACTAGAAGCTTGTTTTTCTCTTAATTAGTTGTTTGTAGAATGTCCTAAAATGATTTCCTGACCAATGTAACGATAATCGTTGTATCGTCAGATCATCGTTATCGTGAGCTTTGTATCGCGAATTGTATTGTGAGGTACCAAGAGGTTCCCACTCCTATTGATATTCATGAATGTACAGAATCTTGGCAAAAGATTAAACCTATGCAATCAAATAGAACAATAATTAGCATGTCAAATGCACTAAATTGAGCAATGTAAATCGACGCTAACGTGTCAGCTTAATTCTATCCGGGTCTCACGTCGTCTTTGTTCGCTGCTTTAGGAGCCAGCAGCCGTCATCTAATAATGTCTCTGACCCGTGTGGAATTCTCCGCATGAAACCGAGGCGTCGCGATCGCAGCTGTCGCGCCCCGACCTTCCCGACCTCTAGCTTAGCCCGGTTCGCGTGTGAACAGGTTATTCCCAAATTTGAAAATGCTCAATATTGACCTCGACCCTAGTCTCGGCCACGTGCGGACGAGGCCTCTGTTGCGCCGCGAGCTAGACTAGAATAAAACGGAGACAAAGTTTTGAGTCAGCCGGAGCAGAAAAATGCGCCGAGTCGTGCCATGTTTTTCTGCAGGGAATTCTTCTGCCGAGTCGACAGTTTCCCGTCCTAGTGTCTCATTTTGCCGCTTTCTCTGGACTTGTTTTTTTGTGCTTCATCTTCCACCCCGAGGCGTTTGACTGTTAAACCGTAGCGAATCGGCCATTTTGCGGGAAAGGCGTCATCTCACAAGTTTGCGCGTGTGTTGCAGTGAACAAAACGGGCTTTGAAATCAGCTGCTGGGCAAAATTGGTCCATTGGAAGACAACAACAAAACACAATTTTGCTGTTTCCCTCGTTTATCTCGTGTAGACGTCCAATCCATTAAAAGAGCAAGGGTGGCAACATTAATTCTAGGGCTGCAAATTATCGAATATTTTAGTTATCGAGTGACTGAAAATTTCATTGATTTAATGGAGTAATCAGATAAAACATTTTTTTAAGGTAAAGAACGATTATAAATATACTAGGGCTGTCAAACGATTAAAATTTTTAATCAAGTTAATTAAAACTTAAAAATTAATTAATCATAATTATTCGCAAATCAAACCATCTATAAAATGCCATATTTGTTGGAATGGAAAGATGAGACACAAGATGGATATATACATTCGACATACGGTACATAAGTACTGTATTTGTTTATTATAACAATAAATCCACAAGATGGCATTAACATTATTAACATTCTCTTAAAGATCCATGGATAGAAAGACTTGTAGTTCTTAAAAGATAAATGTTAGTACAAGTTAAAGAAATTTTATATTAAAACTAGGGCTGTCAAACGATTAAATTTTTTAATCGAGTTAATTACAGCTTAAAAATTAATTAATCATAATTAATCGCAATTAATCAAAATTCAAACCATCTATAAAATATGCCATATTTTTCTGTAAATTATATATATATATTCTGTAAAATAAATTGTTGGAATGGAAAGATAAGACACAAGATGGATATTTACATTCAACACACAGTACATAAGGACTGTAGTGGGCATTTCACTCTACTGTCATTTAAATCTGTCGATGCTGTCCTCACTCCGAAGCGTCTACTTTTTCCAAAGCTAGTGAACGACGCCTTAATAATCAGTCTTCTTCCTTTTTCATCTGATTTATTAATAAAATGGCCTCAAACCATTGTCCTCTTTAGACCGTCGTAAAACTCCCCCAAAAAAGTACACAAGCATTGCATTAGCAACAACGTTAGCTTAGCATGCTATACAGGTTCACTAAACATAAACAAAAAGCGTCTCATACAAAAAATATAACATTTCGCTTACCGTATTTTTCGGACTACAAGTCGCTCCTGAGTATAAGTCGATCCAGCCATAAAATGCCCAACGAAGAGAAAAAAAACATATACAAGTCGCACCGGAGTATAAGTCGAATTTTTGGGGGAGATTTACTTGATAAAATCCAACACATAGAACAGACATGTCATCTTGAAAGGCAATTTAATATAAAAATACAATAGAGAACAACATGCTAAATAAATGTGCAGTGTACAGTGCATGAACAACGAAATGTGAATATACTGTCCTACGCTACGGCCTGTCCTGGCTATACAGCGAACTCCCAAAAGACAATGCTGGACGTCCGTATAATTTGCTGAATCAATTTGGTCCTCGATAGAAAACAGGTTCGCATCAACGTAAATAAATGATAATTAGGTACTATTAGTAATAAGTAACAGGTTAGCATGCGTTCGCTATCATTAGCACATCGTTCAAACAACCACACAACTGGCTCTAAGTGTCCGATCGCGGGTGGAAAACACACAACAACAACAGAAAAGATGATACACGCAGGCGTTGCCTCTGTAGAGATGATTTAAAAGCATAAACAATGAAAGTAGGTTCGCAGCCGTCTATTCTCTCTCGCTAACTCGCCCCTCACTCACTCAGAGCTACGTAGCTGTCCGTCTTCTTCTGGCGTGTCACGTAAACAAGTGCGAGAGCGCCCTCACGTGGGCGTGAAAGCGCCACAAACTAAATACATCCATTTCAAGATAAAAAAGTCAATAATACAATTGAACATACACTGCCAAAGGCAGAACGCGAACGTGGCCATAGCTATAAAGAGTTATTCAGATAACTATAGCATAAGAACATGCTAACAACTTTACAAAACCATCAGTGTCACTGCAAAACACCAAAATAATATGTGAAATTATATCATAATGTGTTATAATTCCACACATAAGTCGCTCCTGAGTATAAGTCGCACCCCCAGCCAAAATATGAAAAAAAACGCGACTTATAGTCCGAAAAATACGGTACTAACATAATATGTACATTCTTTACAACAACCATACTTACGGACAAATCTTGTCCAAGGATCATATAAGCACAACATTACCACGTAGGCGTCAGCCCGAGACGTCGTGCAGCCATATTGAACTGGCAAGAAAGCAATAAACCATGTCGCAAAGCGACCACAAGAGTTCGCTGTTAGACAGCACAAAAAACCTTGCTGTAAAACTTACCAAAAGGCTGATTAATTAAAAAAATTAATTACCGCGCGTTAACGCGATAATTTTGACAGCCCTAATTAAAACCCCTCTTAATGTTTTCGTTTTCTTAAAATTTGTAAAATTTTCAATCAAAAAATAAACTGGTAGCTCACCATTGTTGATGTCAATAATTACACAATGCTCACTCATGGTGTAATGCATAAAATCAGTTGTACCCAAGCGCCAGCAGAGGGCACCAAGCACCAAAAAACAAGTAACAAGCGGACACTCCACTGTGCTGTCATTTTAATGTGTTTGAGCGGGGTTCGGGATGCCGATCGATCGGGTTCGATCACGTCATTTTCAAAGTATTGGAATCGGCAAAAAAATATCGGACATGCCTTTTTAAAAAAAAAATATATATATATATATATATATTTTAAATTAAATCGTTTTCTAATTGTATTTAACGTTACAGACAAAATGTCTTACACTCATCCAGAGTCTTTAGTTTTGGCTTAATCTGGGGCTATCAAATTTATCGTGTTAACGGCGGTAATAACTTTTAAATATTTAACGCAATTAATGCATGCGCTGCACTCACCCACTCACGCATTGTCGTGTTCAATCTATAATGGCACCGTTTTACGTATACATAGAGTTAAAAGGCAACGTTAAATGAGTAGAGAGAATTTTGGCAGTCTTTGAAGCTTTTTTTTAATTGGCTAAAGCCTTACAATTCCTCTCTCCAACAATTAGAAATATCGTGGGAAACAATGTGGGGAAGAATGGTAGTAGTTAATCATTTTCTTAACACCCTATGTTATTTCCCAACGCAGAGAAGATATATCAATTGGTACCACTACGCACAGTCATGGTTGCACTTCCCATCATGCATTTGGGCAGAAGTTAAATGGCTACAGTATCATTTTCTGAAAGCTCAACATATACACTAGATGGCAATATTTAGTCACAATTAGGCCTGTCGCGATAACAAATTTTAGTGTGCGATAATTATTCTCATAAATCATTGCGATATGCGATATTATTGCACCCCCCCCCCAATTTTTTTTTAACCAATTTACAATAACACAGTGTGAATACAGTATATATTAATAGATCAAGTACACCCATTTAAACACGATAAATATTTACTCTTAGATTCAAATATCGTTTTTAAGAAATCACAACTAAAAACAATAGACCCTGCCTCTTAAGTAAAAAACAACAATATTGATACTGCACAGAAACTCAGAATAAATAAAATGTGTTTAAAAAAAAAAAAATTGCACTTAATAACTTAAGCATTTAGGAAAATGAAAACTTTTCCCGTCATAGCTTCTGCAATGGTGTTCCATAGGGATGCAACGATACAGTTAAGTCATGGTTTGGTACGAATTTTGATACGGGGGACACGATTTTCGATCCGATTCAATACATTTAATGCTCTGTAAAAAAAAAAAAAAAAAAAAAAACAATTGTATTTTTTGCTTTTTTTTTTTTTTTTTCTGCTGACGAGCAAAAATTAAATTGCAATCATATAAACATGAATTTTAGTGCATAATATTTACATGCTTACTTCTTACTGATATGAGAAAAAAATTGTATAAAAGTGCTGAGAACAATCTTTACTGTTTGTAAAGTGAGGCAGGGCACACCGTTGATTGCTACAGCTCTCTTAGCAGCTAGGTTTACTACATGAGCAAGACATCCTATTTATGGTCCGAATCCATCTGTGTCACGTACTGAATTAACAATATTTGCAATATTATCTATAGTCACTGGTATGGATTGATTTGGCCTTCTTAACCTCATGTGACAAATGACAGTTTAGAATTCATCGATGTAGTATATGGACTACATGTCCCATAATCACTCTGGGCTCACGTAGCCAATGGCATGGGACGTAGCACATCTAGTTTGTCTTTTCATGATATCTAGTGTGTGCGCGCAACCGCGCATTAAAAAAGTTAGCAAGCGCCGCTGAAGTCACGTCTGCTCATTACTACACAACACCAGCATATGACGGCTTTCATAAACAGGACGAGTTTGAAGCACAGCTCTCTTAATTTCATTCAGCTGTTCTTTGTCAAAGTGAGGTTATTCGTTGCAGCCAAGTCGGTAACAATGTTTTGGCGGACTTCGTTGTAAATATCCAGCGTTGTGCCGAAAAATAGCCGCCCCGCGTGAAATGTCACTCCTGACGGGAGCGCCCACACGTCAACAACACCGGCGCGCCATAGATGGTCCACAGTCACTCCTGAGCACTGACGCGGCCAGTAAACGTTGAACAATAGGATATAATGGGAACGATTGGCTCCGGTGCTAGTTTTTGCCGGACCTGGAACGAAGATGCATTTTGCGCAGTTGGTAACGAACTTTTAACAGCACGTCTGCCGCACGCGCGCACGCACGTGCACGTGAGGCGATAAATCGCAGCGGAAAAATTACCTCCTTCATTTTTATATATCGCGCGATAAATGGAATTATTGCATATTGCGACAGGCTTAGTCAGAATATACAAGGTCACATTTTATCCATAAAGAATTACAAGTCTTTCTATCCGTGGATCCCTCTCACAGAAAGAATGTTAATAATGTAAATGCCATCTTGAGGATTTATTGTCATGATAAACAAATACAGCACTTATGTACTGTATGTTGAATGTATATATCCGTCCGAGTTTTATTCATTTTTTTCTTAATGCATTGCTAAAATGTATATGATTGGGAAAAATTATCGGGAATGACTGGAATTGAATCGGGATCGGGAAATATCGGGATCGGCAGATACTCAAACTAAAACGATCGGGATCAGATCGGGAGCAAAAAAAAACACGATCGGAACAATCCTAGCGTCAAATATTTTAACGTGATTAATGAAAAAAATTAATTACCGCCTGTTAACGCGATCATTTTGACAGCCCTAAAATATACATGAGAAAACAAGACATTTCACTTAATATTGAACCGTTTTTAGACTGTGTCTTTATTTTAGTCTCAGATGTGACTAGAAAACAACAACAAATTCACTTCTTTCACTTTCAAAAACTTAAAATCTTATAATTTTTAAAAATTTCTTAAATAAAAATGTAGTAGTAGCTTTGTTGATAAAAAGCTATGGATATCAAGACACTCATGGTTAGTCTTCACTGTTATCAAAAGTCATCATGTCAAATAAGCCGCTACTAGCTATTTCACGACAACTCATTTCAAGCAAACATTTCATTTTCACGCGACGTCTTCCGGTGACTCTGACGCTTAAACTGACCAGCGCCGTGTTTTGCTCCAGTGGTGGATCTGTTGTACTGGCGCGACGTGAAGACCACCGGCGTGGTGTTCGGCGCGGCGCTGCTCCTGCTGCTGTCCTTGACCGTGTGCAGCATCGTCAGCGTGTGCTCCTACGTGGGCCTGGCGCTGCTCTCCGTCACCGTCTGCTTCCGCATCTACAAAGGCGTCCTGCAGGCCGTCCAGAAGTCCGACGAGGGACACCCTTTCAAGTGAGCGGAGCCGACCGACCCGCTTCCGAACCGTTAGGACAAATGCGTTAACAACCGTGGCGCCTCGCAGGCAGTACCTGGAGCGTGAGGTGGCTCTGTCGGAGGACCTGGTGCACAAGTACGGAGATGTTCTCCTGGAGAAGATCAACAAGACCGTGGCTGAGCTCAGGCGTCTCTTCCTGGTCGAAGACTTGGTGGACTCCATTAAGGTGGGACCCATTTAAACCATATTTTCATTGAATTCATTGTCTGCTGTTTGATGCTTTTTTTTCTTTCACTAACTACTAAGACACATACTATGTAAATTAGAGATGTCCCGATTAGAGGGGTGCAAAATTTCCGATTCTTAGAATATTCGCGATTCGGCCGTGGAAGATTCGAGAACGATTCACAAATATCTAAATTCCGATTATTGAATAATACCAGTTAAAGCGGGGGAAAAAACGCAGTCAGCACGGTCTTCAGGACGCAATGAGGAACGGACCGAGAGTAAATATCATGTGCAGCTAATGCCGCTAGGTTAAAAAAAAAAAAAAAAAAAAAAATACCTGACTGGCCGTCAGCCGCTACAAACAGCGCTCAGTTGCTACTTGCTACAATCATACGGCAACATATGGCTATGGTAGATATCACATATATCTAGACTAGATGTGAAACGATAGACTTTGCCGGGTAGTAAACAGGCGCCATCTTAAAGCAGTAGACTTCTCTAGAATGCTCTGTTGTAGAGAACCTAATTACTTTTTAACTAAAATATCCCTAAATCGGCAAAATCTTGACTTGAATCTATCTTTAAATGATGAAACAGTTTTAAAACTTTCACGTCGAAAGTAGACATGAGGGAAATTATGGAATAACGGTCGCAATTTTTACAACTTTAACGGTTGATTCACAACATTAAATTAATTGAATGTAGTTTAAAGCTGCTGATACAGAATGGGGACTTAAGTATTTTACTTACCATTTTAACCGGTAACTTGATACTAAAATAGTTGTTAGGTTTATTTAGCCTGAGAGGATTTTTGAACAATTTTGTAACAAATATACAAAACATTAAAAATAAAAAATAAAATTGGGGGAGAAGACAATCATTATCAATTTATAATCGAATCGGAGTCTCTGAATCGTAACCGAATCGTTAGGTGCCCAAAGATTCCCACCTCTAGTGCCGATCGATCGGGTCCGATCACGTCATTTTCAAAGTATCGGAATCGGCAAAAAAATATCGGACATGCCTTTTTTTAATATATATATATATTTTTTAATAAAAATGGTTTTCTAATTGTATTTACCGTTACAGGCATAATATTTTACACTCATCCAGAGTCTTTAGTTTTGGCTTAAGGTAGGGTTATCAAATTTATCCTGACAATGCCGGTAATTATTTAAAAAAAAAAAAAGGATCACGTTAAATTAATTAACGCAATTAATGCATGCGCTGCATGGCCCACTCACGCATTGTCGTGCTCAATCTGTTATGGCGCTGTTTTACCTATATAGAGAGCTGAAAGGCAGCGTAAAATGAGTAGCGTGAATTTTGGAAGCCTTTGGAGCCTTTTTTAATTGGCTAAAGCCTTACATTCCATCTCCCTATGATTAGAAATATCGTGGGAAGCAATGTAGTAATTGATCTTTTTCTTAACACCCTATGTTATTCCCCAACGCAGAGAAGATATATCAGTTGGTAGCACTACGAACAGTCATGGTTCCACTTCCCATCATGCATTTGGGCATGGCTACAGTATCATTTACTGAAAGCTCAACAAATACACTAGATGGCAATATTTAGTCACAATATACAAAGTCACAAGTCTTTCTATCCGTGGATCCCTCTCACCGAAAGAATGTTAATAATGTAAATGCCATCTTGAGGATTCATTGTCATAATAAACAAATACAGTACTGTATGTTGAATGTATATATTGGTCTGAGTTTTATTCATTTTTTTCTTAATGCATTGCCAAAATTGTATATGATCGGAATTGAATCGGGAGCAAAAAAAAAAAAACAATCGGATCGAGAAATATCGGGATCGGCAGATACTCAAACTAAAACAATCGGGATCGGATCGGGAGCAAAAAAACATGATCGGAACAACCCTAACGTAAATACTATATACAGGGGTGCACATAATTTTTTTGCCCAGGTTCTTAGAGGAGGACCTGGAGATGCGACTTGGTCCTCATTGAGCTTCAGAGCCGACCCGCCTGATGCGATAAAATTATGACAAGCTTTACTTGGAGCCAATTACCTTAAATTAATTTTATTAACAATTAACACTTGATTAACAATCAACTGGCACAACAAAATTGCCATTACTCTGAAGTGAAATGTAAAGACATATACAGGGGTACGCATATTTTTTTTTGCCTCCCACATTAACTCCAAGCCTTTGTAAAAGTGGGATATCCACCTGTTAAGAGCTCATTGAACGTGCATGTTTAGCTTTGTGAAATGCGAGCAAAAACACGTTTGTCAGTGCATGGCGCTGTTCTTTATTAATTTTATTCCGCCACTTGTCCATAGGGCGAGTAGGGTCCTGTCTGGCATTGATAGTTTGCTTAATTGCCATCAGGCTCTCTGCTTTTTTCGTGATTTTCAAAGTTTGGATGGCTGAAATTCTTTGACCCTACATAAAATGCGCTGCTCTTATCAGCGACATTGAGATTCTCATGGCAAGTTTAGCACCACGAGATGAGCAAATGATGCTCCATGAGAGCATCATTTGCTTCTAGCCATGGTACCTCCTGCAGCCACTTTTCAGCAAAAGTCCTTTTTTTCGGTAGCTCTGGTGACGTCTCTGTCGTCTGCAGTGTTGTTAATTTTACTTTTAAAAAAGTAATTAATTACGGTTACAAAGTACTTCTCCCAAAAAGTAATTGCGTTAGTAACTGTTACCTGAATGTAAGAGTAATTAGTTACTTGGAGAAGTAACTAGTGGTAATTTTTTTTTCTTCTCAAAAAAACAAAAACAGGTCACGCAATGTGAAGTTTAAAGGGTTTGGGGGACAATTGGCCCTAGCCCAATTCTTTACCCTCCACTTAACTAGACACAAGGGTATTGCGATAACTAGATAGTAACCTTTGCTATGTGTGGAAGTCATTTAAAGTTGTGAATCAACCGTTAAAGTTGTTAAAATTGCTCCTGTTATTTCATTAGTTCCCTGCTGTCTACTTTAAACATGTGTAAGTTTTAAAACTGTTTCATCATTTAAAGATAGATTTAAGTTAAGATTTTGCCGATTTAGGAGCATTTTCGATTAAAAAAAAAAAAAAAGTTACTTAGGTTTGCAATGAAGGATCTCTACATCAGAGCCTTCCTGAGAAATCTACTGCTTCAAGATGGCGGCTGTTTACTAACGCATGTAGTCATTAAAACATGTTGCCAATGCAGCTGTGTCTGTCAATTGCATCTAGTTCTATAATATGATATCTACCGTGTCATGTGGGCGTAGTTTGTCGGCTGTGGCTACAGTCAGGTATTATTGGAGCCACCTAGCATCGCGGTTGCAACGGCGTCTTCCCCACTCCTGCTCTGCTCTCTCGTCTCCGTGAGTCCGTTTCTCTCAGACTTTTTTTATTCAACCAATTTAGTAACGCACGCCTTTCCCGCCTCAGTAACGGTAACGGCGTTGCCAAGATAAGAAAAGCAATTAATTAGATTACTAATTACTGAAAAAAATAACGCCGTTAGTAACGCCGTTATATTCTAACGCCGTTATTAACAACACTGGTCGTCTGTCTGTCTTTTGACGGGTGTGGGGGAACACGGAAATAATTATTCAGTGGGGCCTGCCTCTTTGACATTTTGAGAATAGATTTTCTCGTGTCCGCCGCAAATACAGTGGTCAGCCATCGGTACGCAAAAGCGTATTGAAGCCGTTGAGGGCCAACGCATTTGTCTACGTC
The DNA here is from genome assembly GCF_030265065.1 of Corythoichthys intestinalis. Taxonomy (NCBI): domain Eukaryota; kingdom Metazoa; phylum Chordata; class Actinopteri; order Syngnathiformes; family Syngnathidae; genus Corythoichthys; species Corythoichthys intestinalis. The sequence goes on along the minus strand of NC_080404.1, from coordinate 52,725,761 downwards.
CAGTACGCATGCGCGCATGCGGACCACTTATGTGCACCCCTGACTACATATATATATATATATTAGGGCTGCAGCTATCGAATATTTTAGTAATCGAGTAATCGACTGAAAATTATATCGATTCATCGAGTAATCGGATAAAACAAATATATTTTTAGGTGAAGAGCAATTATAAATATACATGAGAAAACAAGACATTTCATCTAATCTTGAACCATTTTCAGTCAATCAATGTCTTTATTTTCGATGTATATTGTAGCTAGAATTAAAAAAAAAAAGACTAATTCACTGCTTTCACTCAAAAAACTTTTAGATCTTTTTTTTTTTTTAAATATATATATATATATATATATATATATATATATATATATATATATATATATATATATATATATATAAATAACCTAAAAATGCCGTTACGCTTGATAACACACATCACTTAAAAGTTAGGATTTTTTCCCACGTGTTTCAATTGAATTTCTCTTTGTGTCAAGCCATTTTTAAGTTCTAGTTAAGTTTTAAGTTAGTCTAAACTGTAAGTCCTGATAGGATTTTGAGTTTTTGCAGTGTTCAAAATAAATGTATGATACAGGCTGTACTGGAGCACATTAGGGGCCAGTGCTACTTGGTGCTTTTTCCAGCAATGACTCCTGAGCTAAAATTGATAGTTAGCATGATTAGGTTTTTATTTTACACCCTCATCACTCCACAATGCTATGTTATCTTAAAGCCTGTATGTAAGACGCGTTAGCCACGCAACGACAGTGGTCATAATTAATTGAAACCTAGTCCTCCGCAGGGCTAACTTTACGTGAGCTAGTAGCGACAGTAACGTTAATCTTATTTATTAGCGCTTAGCGCTGTACTGCTTTAAGATGGCGGCTGTTTAATAACGCTGCCCAGACGCGGCCGAGTCTGTCATTGCGCATCTAGTTCAACATACATGTGATCTTTATGAGACGCATCAGACGCTAGCTGTTACCAACGTAGCATCGTGCGGGCTAGTATTTGGCAACGTCGGCGTCGTTTGTGGCGGCTGTCAGCTGCAGTAAGTTTTTTTTTTCCCCTTCTTCCTCTCCGCACGTGACAGCGCGTTGTCCCGCATTAAAAGTAGTCCGAGCAAAACGTGATGCTTAGAGCTGTCAAAATAAATGATTACTCGAGGTGAATAAAATTACTCGGATCAGTTTTTAAACTCGAGTTACTCGAGTTGCTCGAGTACTCGTTTCAGCTCTAATATATATATATATATATATATATATATATATATATATATATATATATTTATATACTGGACTGTCTCAGGAAATTAGAATACACAATATTCTAATTTTCTGAGACAGTCCTGTACATTAATCCACCATTTAAAGCAGGGGTGTCCAAACTTTTTGCAAAGGGGACCAGATTTGGCGTGGTAAAAATGTGGGGGGCCGACCTTGGCTGACGTCCTTTACATAGAACAATATACAGGACTGTCTCAGAAAATTAGAATATTGTGTATTCTAATTTTCTGAGACAGTCCAGTATATATATAATATATACACTGCTGGCCAAAAGTATGAATGAATTCGTTTATTCGCTGCCATCCCTCCCACTTCAAACGGATCGGACGTCTAGCGTCGTCAATAGCTGCTCAGGTTTGACGTCTCTGACTTAACTGTGCTTGCAGTTCGCCGTGCTGATGTGGATCCTGACCTACGTGGGCGCTCTGTTCAACGGACTCACGCTTGTCATTCTGGGTGAGCTTTCCCATCCGCGTCACGTCATTAAAGATGAAGCTGAAACGCTGTCATAAGTTGTCTGAGGAACTTGTTTCAAAGACAAAAATGTCCATTTTTGGTATTCAAGTGGAGTAACAGAAAAAATCTAGGTTTGCTTCCAAGGTTGACCTCTAAAGGGCAGTGTCGGTACTAGCGTCTCATAACGTTCCTGCAAAAAGAATTGATAAATTGAAGTTTTTTGTGGTCAAATACAGTCAATATGATGCTAACAATGGCAAATTTGAACTTTCACCTCTTTGATCATTTCCTCTTTGTTGTCTTTAGCCGTGATCGCAGCTTTCAGCTGTCCCATCGTCTATGAGAAACACCAGGTGAGAGACTTAACACACACTCGCCTCTGTATTCTCCTTGTTTTTTTATTTAGCTAAACTTTGGTTTATTGCATTTGCAGGCTCAAATCGATCATTACCTGGCACTGGTCAATAACCAAATCAAAGACGTGGTTGGAAAGTAAGTCAAATTTCCAAAATGCACTTCTAAATCTGTAAAAGAGTGCTTGTTTTTATTAGGGCTGTCAAAATTATCGCGTTAACGCGCGGTAATGAATTTTTTAAATTAATCACGTTAAAATATTTGACGCAATTAACGCACATGTTCCGCTTATCGCGTTAACGCGCGGTAATGAATTTTTTTAATTAATCACGTTAAAATATTTGACGCAATTAACGCACATGTCCCGCTCAGACAGTATTCTGCCTTTTGGTAAGTTTTACAGCAAGGCTTTTTGTGCTGTCTAACAGCGAACTCTTGTGGTCGCTTTGCGACATGGTTTATTTTTTCTTGCCAGTTCAATATGGCTGCACGACGTCTCGGGCTGACGCCTACGTTGTAATGTTGTGCTTATATGATCCCTGGACAAGATTTGTCCGTTAGTATGGTTGTTGTTAAGACTAAATATTATGTTAGTAAGCGAAATGTTTTATTTTTTGTATGAGACGCTTTTTGTTTATGTTTAGTGAACCTGTATGTAGCGTGCTAAGCTAATGTTCTTGCTAATGCAATGCTTGTGTATTTTTTATTTTTTTGTAGTTTTACGTAAACGGTCTAAAGAGGGCAATGGTTTGAGGCCATTTTATTAATAAATCGGATGAAAAAGGAAGAAGTCTGATTATTAAGGCGTTGTTCACTAGCTGTCTAGCTTTGGAAAAAGTAGACGCTTCGGAGTGAGGACAGCATAGACAGATTTAAATGATAGTAGAGTGAAATGCCCACTACAGTCCTTATGTACCGTATGTTGAATGTATATATCCATCTTGTGTCTTATCTTTCCATTCCAACAATTTATTTTACAGAATATATATATAATTTGCAGAAAAATAAGGCATATTTTAAAGATGGTTAAGCTGTAATTAACTCGATTAAAAATTTTAATCGTTTGACAGCCCTAGTTTTTATATATTAACTCATTCACTGCTGTAGACGTCAAATCCATTTGAAGTCAGAAGGCTGCGTATGAACACTTATCTTTCGATGCCATTGACGGCAATAATTATCTCTTAACCATTTGGACCAGGAGGGCTTATGGCGACCGCTCCACCCACATGGATTGGATGATGCCTTTACATTTCATAAAGTTAACAATGGTCTGCTTTGGTCACCATAACCTTTGTTTTCTTCACTGCTCAATTATCAACATTTTGGACCCAAAAAGACAGCAAAAAAATATCCCAAAGCTTGATGTCAAAATTTATAGTATTGATGACCCATTGACAAGCAAACATGCTCGACGAACCGTTTTGAAGCTTATTAATATTTATTCAACTTTGTAAGATATTCAACAGAAAGGAAATAAGACAATAGTTTTATATTTGATAATTCAATAGAAACAGCAGGTGTGGTCATACGCGATGGTCAAAACAGGTTATATAAAGTAGACCAACATTGCAAAATAGTGGGGGGGTTTCCATATAAATCTCCTCTAACTTGCAGGCTCACCTGAAGAAAACCACTACAAGTCTGGTCCATCCTTCTCCTCGAGCTGATCAAATAAAGCATTAGCTTGCGCTAAATTTAATTTGATTCGTTCTGCATGTTTCAAAGTCGCTCGCTCAATCTGACCGGGCCGTCCCTCGCCTCACTCTCCTTAGGTGGCGTATCGCTTGGCAGTTCATTAAAAATGTTCAAATTACGTCCGTCCTTTTGACCTCACAATCGCTCCTGGGATATGTAGTTTTTTGTGGTGCTTTCGGTTTTTGAAAAAAGGACAAAAAAATGATGGAAATATGTCGATAAACCTACCGTAATTTTCGCACTATAAGGCGCACCTGATTATAAGCCGCCGCCCACCAAATGAGACAGGAAAACGGCTTTGTTCACAGATAAGCCGCAGCTGTCCTCACTGTATTATGGGATATTTACACTATAAGATAATAACCAGTAACACTTCATTAGATAGCGGCATTATACGACGGTCAGAAGACCAAATGAACCACCATGAAGCTTTGAACCAATTGTTTGCAAAGCTTCATTGCTTCAAGAAGCTTCATTTGGCCATCACTGCTCCCTTGGGGGAGACGGTCAATCTTTTATGCCACCTGCTGTCAACACGCCTCCAAGCATGCATTGCAGCGCAACAGATGTAAATAACAATCAAAATACGTTCTTAAATGTTCAGTACTAATTATTTTTCAATTACTGTTCCTGATGTTTAATTAATTGCTAGTTACGGTATTTGGTAACACTTTATTTGACAGTGGCGCCATAAGACTGTCTTTAGACAATTAGACATAATTATGACATGACACTGTCATGAGCATTAACAAATGCTTATAACAGTTATCATTTCGTTTTATTCGGCAAATTATCTCACTTTGAATGGATTTAAAAGATCCAAGCTGGACATAAATGGAGTTGGTAACGTAATTTGCTGGATGACCAAATTGGGGGTCTCAGAGCGGAACTTCAAGTCACCTGAGCGTTTTCCGCCCTACATATCCCAAAAGGTTATTGATATGCTCCTGATAAGAATCTATGTATCGGTCTAAAGCCCGTGGGCGTTATTTTATTTTGACTAAATTCTTGTGATTTTGTCCAAGGTATGGCTTTTCTTTTGAAGTGTGATAACTAAGTCATTTATGAATGTTTTTTCACTTTCAACCACTCAAAAATGTTCATTGGCATCAGACCTATCTACACATATAGTTTTCCTTTTTTATTTTTTTTTAATGCCCCTTATGGACATTAATAGCAAAACTAACTATGCTGTATATATAATTAAAATAAGTCTAATTTGAAGATTTCATATGACATAGTTAGAGGCGCAAATAAGTCCATAACAACAAGCTTTCTTTGCAAGCAAATTCATGTATTGGCCTTTGGCGCCCCCTAGTGACTTTTGGGTGTTACGCCTCAAATTCCTCTATTTCCATGTTTTTGACTCGCCAAAGAAGCGATTGCATGAGTAATCACGGAAAATCCATTATAACTAGGGCTGTCAAAATTATCGCGTTAACGGGTGTTAATTTTTAATTCATCACGTTAAAATATTTGACGCAATTAACGCACATGCCCCGCAACAGATTAAAATGACAGAAGTGTAATGTCTGCTTGTTACTTGTTTTTTGGTGTTTGGCTCCAAATGATTTCATGGGTTTAAGCACAATCAGTGAGCATGGTGTAATTATTGACATCGACAATGGCGAGCTACTAGTTTATTTTTTGATTGAAAACGTTACAAATTTTAATAAAATGAAAACATCAAGAGGGGTTTGAATATAAAATTTCTATAACTTGTACTAACATTTATCTTTTAAGACCTACAAGTCTTTCTATCCATGGATCGCTTTAACAAAATGTTAATAATGTTAATGACATCTTGTTGATTTATCGTTATAATAAATACAGTACATATGTGCTGTATGTTGAATGTATATATCCGTCTTGTCTTTATCTTTCCATTCCAACAATAATTTATAGAAAAATATGGCATATTTTATAGATGGTTTGAATTGTGATTAATTACGATTAATTTTTAAGCTGTAATTGACTCGATTAAGAATTTCAATCGTTTGACAGCCCTAATAACACATCAGGTTTACAGCATATTAGAGCTGAAACGAGTACTCGAGTAACTCTAGTTTAAAAACTGATCCGAGTAATTTTATTCACCTCGAGTAATCGTTTATTTTGACAGCTCTAAGCATCACGTTTTGCTCGGACTACTTTTAATGCGGGACACCGCGCTGTCACGTGCGGAGAGGAAGAAGGAAAAAAAAAAAAAACTTACTGCAGCCGACAGCCACCACAAACGATGCCAACGTTGCTAAATACTAGCCTGCACGATGCTACGTTGGTACAGGTAGCGTCTGATAAGTCTCATATAGACCACATGTATGTTGAACTAGATGCGCAATGACAGACTCGGCCGCGTCTGGGCAGCGTTAGTAAACAGCCGCCATCTTAAAGCAGTAGAGCGCTAAGCGCTAATAAAGAGCGCTAAGCGCTAATAAATAACATTAACGTTACTGTCGCTATTTGCTCACGTAACGTTAGCCCTGCGGAGGGCTAGGTTTCAATTAATTATGACCACTGTCTTACATAGCATTGTGGAGTGATGAGGGTGTAAAATAAAAACTTAATCATGCTAACTATCAATTTTAGCTCAGTAGTCATTGCTGGATAAAACACCAAGTAGCACTGGTCCCTAATGTGCTCCAATACAGCCTGTATCATACATTTATTTTGAACACTGCAAAAACTCAAAATCCTATCAGGACTTACAGTTTAGACTAACTTAAAACTTAACTAGAACTTAAAAATAGCTTGACTCAAATAGAAATTCAATGGAAACACGTGGGAAAAAATCCTAACTTTTAAGTGATGTGTGTTATCAAGCGTAACAGCATTTTTAGGTAAGATATATATATATATATATATTTTTTTTTAATAAGATCTAAAAGTTTTTTGAGTGAAAGCAGTGAATTAGTCTTTTTTAAATTCTAGTTACATCTGAGATGCAATTGTTGGCTGTTTTCAACAATATACATCGAAAATAAAGACATTGATTGACTGAAAATGGTTCAAGATTAGATGAAATGTCTTGTTTTCTCATGTATATTTACCTTGGTCTTTCCTATGGAAAGAACAAGGTATTGTTATTCTGCAACTTTATTCGCCTTATTACCTTGGTCTTTCCAAGGGAAAGAACAAGGTTATGTTGTTGTACAACTTTATCGTACTTATTTTTATTATTTTTAATTTTATTATTATTATTCATCTTATTCTCCGCGTTTAGACTAACTTAAAACTTAACTAGAACTTAAAAATGGCTTGACACAAAGAGAAATTCAATTGAAACACGTGGGGAAAAAGCTTAACTTTTAAGTAATGTGTGTTATCAAGCGTAACAGCATTTTTAGGTAAGAGATATATATTTTTTAATAAGATCTAAAAGTTTTTTGAGTGAAAGAGTAAATTACGTCTTTTTTTTAAAATTCTAGTTACATCTGAGATGCAATTGTTGGCTGTTTTCAACAATATACATCGAAAATAAAGACATTGATTGACTGAAAATGGTTCAAGATTAGATGAAATGTCTTGTTTTCTCATGTATATTTATAATTGCTCTTCACCTAAAAATATATTTGTTTTATCCAATTACTCGATTACTAAAATATTCGATAGCTGCAGCCCTAAAGCATATCAAAAATTATGATTTATAATGGGAGTCAATGAGCCGGAACATGGCATTATTACAAGAATTTAGTGCGAATCTCCCCAACCTGTTTGCAATAAGTTAGAAATTGCAGCATAGTGCCATTTTGATCTTTACATGTTTTGTACTATCCTGGGGAAATATTAGCTCCATAGTGTCATTTTTCCAATGATGAAACCCAGGGAAAAAAGCCAGAAAATGGACAAATAACACCTACAGGTTATAAAGGTGATACTGTTGAAAAAAAAACAAGTTGCGACCAAAATCTTCCATTAGAGCAGTGTCTGTTAATAGCACTAAACGCCCAATTCATTTCGACCGGGAGCTGCCATCCCTCCCACTTCAAACGGATTGGACGTCTACGAGTGATATTCCATCTAGAAAGATTTCCTGACCTGTGTATTGCTGTGTCTGTCAGGATCCAGGCCAAAGTTCCTGGGATGAAACCTAAAGCCGAGTGACAAGACCGAGAAGGGGGAAAGTGCGGAAAGAAGAAGCCGGCTGCAGAGACGTGAAGGAAGGAAGGAAGGAAGTATGGATGGAGGGAGGAGGCGTGCTCGTGTGTCGCCCTCCTGTGGTTGTTAAATAATAAACCCCCTTTTTTTTCAACTTGTGAACTTTTTTGGCTTGTGTGTGAGAAGAGGAAGAAGGTCCCCACCCCGCTTCTCCGAGGGAGCCGACGCTCCCCCTCGGTCGTTGTTTTGGCGGCTGCCGTTGACACTTTTTGTTTGTTGTTTTATTGTGAAAAGCTATTTTATAAGAACGCAAAAACTCCAGATGGGTTTTTTTTTTTCCTTTTTCTGTACGGCCGGCAACGTCCTCCTGTTTTTTATTTCTGCGCGAAGGACGGCGGGCGTAGAGGCGAGCGTTTGGCCACGTTTTCATCTTCACGGCTTGTAACTCATTAGGGTCATCTAGAAAACCTTTGGCAGTTGTCGTTTTGGTGTTATGGCCGCTGTGTAGTGACGGGAGAAACATCCACCTCCGAAGTATAATAAAAATATAGAAAAAAAAAACAAAACAAGGCATACTATGTTGAGCGCAACACTTTATAAACTTCCAGCATTTGTTTGAATCAACTTGTTCATACTTCAAATTGTGACCAGAATAAAAAAAAGTCTGTGGAATGCGTTGTGAGATGTAAACATTATCCACCAATAAAGCTTCTAGAACAACAAACAACACACCGGTGCCTCACGCGTCTTCATTTCAAGTCCGTCTTGAGTTTAACGCGCATGTATAGTAAGGCCTTGAAAAATAGCAAATTACATTATTAAAAAAACAAAAGCCTTAACATTGTCATATTTGTAAAAACCGCCATGTAGCTATTTTACTATGTATTGGTAAGGTATTTGAAAATAAGGCTTTTTTTTAATGACCATGTATAGTATGGCTTTTAAGGGACTAAAGGCAAAAACAATGTATTGTCAGGCATTTAATTTTTAAATGCCCACGTATAGTGAGGTGAGTATAACGCAATTATAGTAAGGAATGAGTTTTCAAAGACCATGAATAGTAAGCCTATACAAAAAAATAGAACCATATAATTAGACATTTTTATACAAACGACAATTTATAGTAATCGTTTTTTTAAATAAGTGGTGTAAGGCTTTTTTTTTTTTTAAAACACCATGTATAGTAAAGCATCTGTATAAGGCTTTAAAAAATGTATAGCAAGACTAATAAGGCAATTAAGAACAATTTACTGTAAGGCATTTAATTTTAAAGGACCAGTAAGGAGAGTATAAAACTAAGTTTTTTAAAAACCATTTAAATGTTTTAAAACAACCATGTGTTGACATACTGTAAGACCTTTTAAAAAAAATACAACCACGTATAGTAAGGCATTAAAAAAAATATATCGTCCAGTTTTTTTTAAAGACAATATAGAACGCATTAAAAACATCTGTATCAGGTTTTTTTTTTTTTTTTTTTAATGATTATGTATAGTAAGGCTTATAAAAAGACCATATATCGTTTTTTTTTTTTTTTCCTCAGAGGACTGTTATAATACTGGAAGGCGGGGTTAACTGGTAAAACAATAGTTCCATGAGAAGACAAAATACGTCATTATGAAGCGTGGGTCGCCAGGCTGCGTGGTTACCAATTAAATGATACATTGTACATTTTGAAGAGCATCTTTACCCTTTAAAGCGCCTGCCAGTCTGCCCTTCCTCGCCTTAAGATGTAAACAGCTGTCTTCTGAATTATGAATTTAAAAAAAAATCTTGTACAATAATCAAGCTTAAGCTATATATCAACATTTGAGAAGCATATGTTGGGAAGCAATTCCTTGACAAAAAGACATAAGAAAAAAAAACGACCAAGCATAGTATGCCCCTTTTTTTTTTTTTTTTTTTTTTTTTTAATTAAAGAACCACGTGATAACGCGTAGTAAGACCTTAAATGAATATACAGTGTATCACATTTCTGCAGCTATTTAGGGATATTTTTTCATGGGACAACAGTGACAAAATGACACTTTGACACAATGGAAAGTAGTCTGTGTGCAGCTTCTATAACAGAGTTCATTTATTTTCCCCTCAAAATAACAAAATATAGCCACGAATATCTAAACCCTTTGGCAACAAAACTGAGTACACCACATGGGAACTACATACAGTGGGGCAAATAAGTATTTAGTCAACCACCAATTGTGCAAGTTCTCCTACTTGAAAAGAATTGTCAACATGGGTAAACCTCAACCATGAGGCACACAATGTGGAAAAAAAACTGAAAATCACATTGGAAATAAATTCTTTAAAAATCAGACAAATTAGTGTGGAAAATAAGTATTTGGTCACTTACAAACAAGATTTCTGGCTGTCAAAGAGGTCTAACAAGGCTCCACTCGTTACCTTTATTAGTGGCACCTGTTAACTCATGTTGTGGACAGGTGTCTTTTATACCAATAATAAGTCAGTCACACTCCAAACTCCACTATGGCCAAGACCGAAGAGCTGTCGAAGGACACCAGGGACAAAATTGTAGACCTGCACCAGGCTGGGAAGACTGAATCTGCAATAGGTAAAACGCTTGGTGTAAAGAAATCAACTGTGGGAGCAATTATTAGGAAATGGAAGACCTACAAGACTACTGATAATCTCCCTCGATCTGGGGCTCTTTTCCCCATTAGTCTCAGTGTAGAAATGCTAACGTTTACAGTGTTTAATATAGCTGTGTTTCCTTATTTTGTAAGTGTGAACTGTAACTCTACGGCGTGTTGTTGACCAATAAACATCTGGACACAAAAACTGGAGTCATATGTCATCTACACGCACGCACAAATGTACGCACGCACGCCGTGATAAAACGCAGCCGTGAAAATTACCGCCCTCATTTTTATTTACCTTGCGATAAATGGACTCATTGCATATCGCGACAGGCTAAGCAGGCTAAAACATGTCGTTAGTTAGTTAGATGGACTTACGACCCTCCTACCCCCCTAAAAATTTTCTCCTCGAATCTCCACAGTTCATGTAGGTCACCCTTTTTGACTTCAAAACAGCGAATTTCGCCGAAAGGTGAGTGATTTTCATGCCTGCATTATACAGTTGTACAATGAAATTGTGGAGCATTTCCCTTTGCAGTGCATGAGGAGTTAAAATCTCAAAAGTGACTTGCAAGTATAAAATCTAAATAAATATAAAATGTGTATGAGATCGCCCTATGTTCAGGCAGTGCAAATAATCAAAGTGAAGTAGCAGCAGTTTGATAGTTAAGGCTTTGAACATTGCAGGTGAGTAAGTATTGCACATAAAATATTGCATATAAATGAATATTGGACTATGCCTTGGAACATTTCCCTTTGCAGTGCATGATACATTTAAATCTCAAAAGAGAAGTATAAAATCTAAACAAATATAAAATGCGTATAAGATAGCCCTATGTTCAGGCAGTGCAAATCATCGGATTTATATATATTTATGAATATTTTATGAATAAATATATTTATGAATCATTTATAGATATGGACGTAAAACAGTCTCGATTCTTGGTTAAAAGAAAAAGAAACCGTGCAGGTAGTATTTATGTTAAGTAAATATGGCGAATGTGTGGCTCGTCTTTAAGTTTATTGTGGCGTCGCCTTACCACATCTCCACAGCAAAGAGCGTTTTACATTGAAATTCTTGTGAATAATTGCTTAAATCCCTCAATTCTTTATAGATATTGACGTAAAACTGTCTTGATTCTTGGTTAAAAGCCCAAAAAAAAAAAACCCGCAGTTTGAATTTACTTAAATCTGTCGAAGAATTATGCTAGTCTGTTAGCTCTTTCTTATGATAAGGGGGCTGTAACAAAGGCTTTTTCCATTCAAAACTCTTGTGAATAAATTCTTAAATCACTGAATTCTTTATAGATATGGATGTAAAACTCACGATTCTTTGTTAAAAGAGCAAAAAAATGGGCAGTTACGCATCTATCTTAACTCATTTGCTCCCAAAAACATATAAATATGCTCCATTTTTAATTGTTTCTGTGTCCCAAAGATGTATTTATAGGTCTTTTACGTTTTTCTTCCAAAAGAGACATCTCTGAGTTGTGATTCAATTTAGCTCCATAGCACAAAGCTGAAAATCCATTTTAAAGCAATAAAACTGGCCACTAGAGGGCAGTAGCGCATTTGGTAAGACCCGCAACAAATGGCCAAGCCACAAAGCCGGGGCGCCGGCGGAAGACGACCGAATGGATGCCAGGCGGCGGACGACCGAGCAGAACAACTGGAAGGACGCCCGGGATGCCAGGCGCTGGACGACCCAGCGGAACGACCGGGACCACTAGAGGCCGTTGACTCCGTGCTGCTCGCGAGCAGAGCCCGCAGAGACAAAAAAAATCGTCTTTTTGAGGCAGGCAACGATGAGGGTAAATTTTACCCGCCTGTCACGGCCACAATAATGTCATCTTTCAGTTAGTTATGTGTAAATAAATTGTAACTTTGCTATCAAAAGCTCTATTTGTCTTGTTTTTTCTGTTATTTTGTAAAAGGAAAACATTATTCAAATGTTTGGGATGTCACATAAGCGAAAAATAGCTGTGTTAAAGTCAAAGTTATGTTTGAAATGTATGCTTCCACAAAGAGCTCAATTTCTCCGTTTTTTCATCTGAAATTGGAAAATTGCTCAAACTAAGCTATTTTCTAATGCTGATTTCTAAACAATGGAAAAAAGATATGAACTTACTTTTTTCTGCTGAAAGAAGAGAGTAATCTTTCTTTTGGTGGGTTCCATGTTTCTATAGCAATAGAACAGAATTTTCTTGCAAAATCAGTCAAAATCCAGTAAAACAGCCGGGAGTGAAGGGCCTTGCTCTGGTGAAAATGGCTGGGAGTGAATGAGAAACACCGTGTATAGTAAGGTGTTTAAAAAATATGTAAACAACCATGTATTGTAAAGCATAGAACAATTTAATCTCTGGCATCGAAGAAGGCACAGTTGAGTCATTTATGGCAACATCTCTCAAGTTTCCTTAAGAAAAAAAAAGCATAGAACATCTCTATTAGGCTTTATAAATGTATTAAAGACCAAATGTGAAGTAATTTCATAACATGCCAAACAGGGTCAGAACTAAAGTAATTAAACATTGTCCAACAAATAAAGCATGAAAAAATAATTTATATGTTGTATACTTGACAAAATAATCGTGTTTCCGAAGTTCGAACCTGAAAGGGGACGAACCCGGAAGTGATACGTCACACCGAGAACAGCGATGGCAGCGCTCCATACATACGGCCGCCATACAAAGCCCTTCAAACAATGATTTAAACAGCGATATAAGCGATAGATCGAGCGCAAAGGGAGGAGATCTAAGTTTTTGAAGAATTGGAGGAAGAAGAGGAGGTTGGAATTTCATGTTGGACCTAACATGTATTAGCCAGACGCTAATCAGGATGCAAACAATGTGCTTAGACTACCTGACATGGAATGGAGACAAGACCCATCGAGATTACAAGATTGGTAAAATATAGGCTGTTATTTTTATTTATTTATTATTTTATTATTTTTTTTTAAACCTGTCCTGTTCAGCTGTTTGACACAGAGAATGGAAGTCTAAGTGCCCGGATTCTGAACAGTTTTAATGTTTCACATGGAGAGTCTGACATACTCCCATTGTGATCATTCAAAATACCTTTTTATTATGACAAAGCAGCGAACAGGAAGGGATTATGGGGGGACAGAAGAAAAGAAATACAAGAGAAGAAAAGAAACACATACACAAACAACAACAAACAATACATTGAACATCTAAACTAGTTACTAATATGCTGGTGCTATCGTCAGCGAGATGTATTTCCGGTTTACACCATGTGGGGGCCTATGGGCCAGTGAAAGAGGAGAATGGGGGTGGGGGTGTCTATAAGACTATAAGCTAAGTGATTGAAAGGGGTAGAGTGTACACAAATCAGTTCTGTGATCTAGAACCCAATAATCGTGTGAATCTCTTATGAGTGTAAGCCCGTTGGCGACCAACCCTACGCCGCCGCATCGCCAATCCCGGCACCGGAACCCCCAACCCGAGCATGCCCTACCACATCCAGCAGCACGCAAGCCCCACCGGGCGTGCGACAGTCACGCAGACGGGCAGAGAAACCGCGCGGGCGCCAACCCAGGGCCACGGCCCCCACCCAGCCAGCCCGGGGAGGGAGGGCGGGTGGGGGGTGGGGGGTCCATGCGCAGCCCATCCCTCCTCCCGCCGCCCATCGTCCACCCCCCGGGACCCAGGGTGGTCCCCCGGGCCGCCCGCGCGCCCATCAACCGGCCTTCAGGCCTTCAAAATATAGGCTGTTATTATTTTCATGATTTGAAGATGCAGGCATTTGCATATAATTTTATGTTTTTTGTCTATCTCATGACATTGTTTAAAAAAAAATAATCATCAGACATCATGTTCATTTTGGCAGATCCGGCAGCTCTCGTGCATATAAAATAATAATATAAAAACGTTGGGGGTAAAGAAGGAGATGAGTCGTTGATGGCTTTCTCCACTTTATTGTGGCAACAATAAAACAAAATAATAGCGGACTGCCGCAGCATTCGACCGCAAAGTTTTGCTTCTCGCTCATCTCCCCCTCGCCTCCTACTACTCACAGCTCACCAGTCCCAGCGTCTCTTAAACAGATCGTGCATAGTGTCTTGTTATGAGCTTTTTGTTGACAAAGGTATCGAACACACGACGTGCTGACAACTTTGTTTCTTTATTAACACATGGAGCTAACAGTACGAACACAGCTTGGGGCTCTCGGCAAGCTGTGCGGAGCAATAGAGCCTGTAGAAGTGGCGTCTAATGGCGTGAGGAAATGTAGTTTTTTCACACAAGCGAACAGATTACAAAGCACCACTTCACTGTTGTCCCGAAACTACATTTCCCATGATTCACTGCGTGACCTGCGCCACTTGCTGATTCGCTGCGAGTTTGGCTCAATGGCTACGCTAAACCAACACGCGAGTTGTCAACTGTCACCTGTAAGCGACTCTCGTAAAACACAAACTAGAAGGCTATCACGTGATCACCGTGAAAGAAACGCCGAACCGTCCAAAAGCAATGCAATGCTTGAAGCATGAAGGTGGAAATACATAATACAAATACAAATAAATGTGCACAAACTCACCGACGTTGTGTGTCTCTTACGGCAACGTGACCGTGAATTACCGCGACGCCGACCCGCTTATATGCACATCCACACCCTTTTCCCGATTGACAGTGGATTAACCCTTTCGGACAAGATCGTAGATGACGCACAATTTAAACACGCTTAACCTAGCGAACGCAACAACAACTATGATCGGGGATCGCCACGAGTTAGCTTTCGGCTAACGTCGCTAGCTTCTACTGTTCATTCCACAACAGTTGGCAGCTCTGCTTTGACAAAGTCATCAGTCATCTATCCAAAAATCACTTACTTTTTGGCAAATCCTTGATCATAAGCAGACCGGTTAAAGAAGCAGGCATCTTCAAAGTGTTTGTAGCAGAGAACACTACTCGATGATGGCGTGAAATTCATTCGCTTCGAGAGAACGAAAGATGTCCATTTACGTGCCCCGCTATCCTTTGGCCACTCAAACAACTTTTCGTTAGAGTGAGAACATCGCCACACACCGCCGTGGCATCTTACCAAGGAACAATGCAACAAACAATACTGTTCTATGGCGGACTTCCCTCGCACTTCTAGGTGTGACGTCATTTCCGAAGATTGCCGAAGAAAAGCATTTTCGTTGTCAAGGGCGTTGCTATGGGTTAAACAAAGAATCTGGAAGGGTTGTGTTAAAAAAAAAAAAAAAAAACGAAAATATGCTTATAACTGTTTAGCCATTGATATTATTCAAAAACATGGTTGGACAACCTTACTTCACATTTGGTCTTTAAGACTTTTTCTCCTGTCGTAGGTACTTTAAATGGCATTATCATGTGAATTAGAGTCATATATACAACAATTTGGCAAAGCGCAGATGACGAGAAATTAGTCTTTTAATCTGCCGTTTAGCCACGCCTACCATTATAGGGCTCTAGCGTCCCCAACAGGAGGATGACGTCGGCAAGGTCTCATCAAGGTTTCATCTGATTTAAACTTCAGCCCATTGAGGGGGAATCCTTCAGAACGAGGAAAATGCGACGAAGACAGCCGCAAAATGTCATTGTTTCAGTCTCTACTCCAATATTTTTAAAGGATATTCTTTTTATCGAAGTATTTTTCCCAATTGCTAAATAAATGGTATGGTCATGACAAATAACAGTCTTGTGCTAAATGGAATATGAAACATTAAAAATGCGTTTATTCAGTACGACATGGCAAAATTACTCCATAATAGGGGTGTGCCATCTTAGGCACCCCATGATTCGATTACGATTCGAATCTTGAACGATGATCACGGTATTGACGATGATCGCGATTATCGATGCACCAAAAGAACAGAATTTTCTGTGGGCCTTGCAAAATCATTCAAAATCCAGTAAAACAGCTGGGAGCGAAGGGCCTTGCTCCAGTGAAAATGGCTGGGAGTGAATGAGTTAAGTATATATGCCGAAGAATGACGCCAATGCCGTAGCGGTTCCTATTCACTCAATGATTTTTTTCACAACGTTTCAAAATGCATGCATGGTACGAAAAATATACTATTTACCTTGAATCCTCGAACAAATCAGACAATCCTTCCTGTTTGTATGCGGTACAGCTTTCCTTGTTCTTCAAAAAATCCAAGCTTGAATCGGACATGAGTGTGCGAAGAATGATGAAGTGTCAGGTCAATAGGCAATGCAGTCTAAGCCTTGCTGAGTATTCTGCGCTGAACTCTTGGCGTCATCTTTGGTGGACGGCCACTCCTTGAGAGAGAAGCAACAGTGCCAAACTTTCTCCATTTGTAGACAACTTCTCTGACTGTCGATTGATGAACATGCAGACTTTTAGAGATGGTTTTGAATCCTTTCGCAGCTTTATACACATCAACAATCCTTGATCGTTGATCTTCATACAGCTCTTTTGACCGAACCATGATGCACATCAGACAGTGCTTCTCATCAAGACAATTCTTACCAGGTGTGCGTTTTATTGTGGGCAGGGCAGCTTTAAACCACTCATCAATGATTGGGCACACACCTGACTTAAATTGTTTGGTAAAAGTTGGTTTCAATTGCTCTTTAAGTCTCCTTAGGCAGAGGGTTCACTTATTTTTCCCCGCTTCTGTCATTGTTTGCATGCTGTCCTCATTAAAATATAAAAACTAGGGTTGTTCCGATCATGTTTTTTGCTCCCGATCCGATCCCGATCGTTGTAGTTTAAGTATCTGCCGATCCCGATATTTCCCGATTCGATTTTTTGCTCCTGCTTCAATTCCAATCATTCCCGATAATTTTTCCTGATCATATATATTTTGGCAATGGATTAAGAAAAAAAAATGAATACAACTCGGACGAATATATACATTCAACATACAGTACATAAGTACTGTATTTGTTTATTATGACAATAAATCCTCAAGATGGCATTTACATTATTAACATTCTTTCGGTGAGAGGGATCCACGGATAGAAAGACTTGTAATTCTTAAAGGATAAATGTGACTTTGTATATTGTGACTAAATATTGCCATCTAGAGTATTTGTTGAGCTTTCAGTAAATGATACTGTAGCCATTTAACTGTTCTGCCCAAATGCATGATGGGAAGTGCAACCATGACTGTGCGTAGTGGTACCAATTGAAATATCTTCTCTGCGTTGGGAAATAACATAGGGTGTTAAGAAAAAAGATCAATTACTGCCTTTCTTCCCCACATTGGTTCCCACAATATTTCTAATCGTAGGGAGAGGGCTTGTAAGGCTTTAGCCAATTAAAAAAAGGCTCCAAAGGCTGCCAAAATTCACTCTACTCTTTATATGCTGCCTTTTAGCTCTATATATATATATATAGGTAAAACGGCGCCATTATAGATTGAACGTGACAATGCATGAGTGGGTCGTGCAGCGCATGCGTTAAATATTTTAACGTGATACATTTTTTTTTTAATTAATTACCGCCATTAACGGAATAAATTTGATAACCCTACCTTAAGCCTAAACTAAAGACTCTGGATGAGTGTAACATTATGTCTGTAACGTTAAATACAATTAGAAAATGATTTAATAAAAAAAAAAAAAAAAATATATATATATATATATATATATATATATATTAAAAAAAAGGCATGTCCGATATTTTTTTGCTGATTCCGATACTTTGAAAATGGCGTTATCGGACCCGATTGATCGGGAGATCTCTAATAAAAACTTATAAATGTTTTGACCAAGATCAGATCACATTTGATGGTGATTTTATGCACAAATGTGAGAAATTCCTAAAGGTTCAGATACTTTTTCATACAACTGTACTCATTATTGAGGGTGATTGCATATTTTGATAGCTCATACTAAGGTGGTAACATATTTATCGTACTTTCCATTGGTTTTGGGTCACTTTCTGATGGTTTTGGCGCAATTATTCCTGTTCATTTGATTTTTTTTTTTTTAATTAAAAAGCAGACTGGAAAAAGAATTATCAATATGATCAGCAGGAAGCTTTGCTTTGTGAAATAAAGGCTTGGTGAAAGCGGACCTTATCACCTGATTTTCATGGCGAGGGCGGCAAAAGAATGGTATTGTCGCCGCCCCTCCTCCTCTCCTTTGTAGCCACAGCCCACTCGGACCCGGGCGACGATGACCGACAACTTTGCGCTCGGGCCGCCTTCAGCCTTCTCCGTCCGGTCGGTGCCGGCGGACCTCTTCGCCGCCGTCGTCTTTGTCTTCCTCTTGCCAGAAGTCCAGAGCGCCCGGAAAGGAGAGCGTCCGACACCACTGCGAACGGAACCAGAAGAGGATTAGGAGTGCCGATCAAGTGAGTGGGATGTTTTGTGTCACTTGATGGAAGTCGAGCTCTTAGATGCTCATGTTGTGCTGATCAAGAATCTCCCATTTACTTTGGGATTCATTCCATATGTGTTTTTTAATTGACAAAACGTGCTATTTATTACTTTGCACTGTCAATTCTTATTCATTTAATGATAAAGGAAGGAAACTCAATCGTGAGAGTGACCGACATTTTTAGCAAGCTCCTATTTGAATTTCAAACGGGGGACCCGAGACGGACAAACAAAAGAAAGCTAACCATCTTCCTCGGTCTGACATCAATTGCTGGCAATGGGAAGACTAAATTCAAATGATTTCAATGAGTTGTCAAATTTGGTGGATAAAATCAGATTGTTCACTCAAATTTCAAACAACTTTGGAGTTGACAAATCCATTGATACCAGATAAATTTTTTACCTATTAAATAACACTTGCTACCATTTTCAATAGAACAAATAAAAGATTTGTTCACGAACTCTTTCAGTTGCCATTGACGATGACAGACGCTCAATAGTGTGGCTTTTAAAAACTGAACGAAAACTCTTGACTAGTAGACGTCCAATCCATTTGAATTAGGGCTGCAGCTAACGATTTTTTTAGTAGTCAATCGTTGAACTACTTAGTTCGAATAATTAAGTAATCGGATAAGGAATACAAAAAAATGAAAATACCTGAGCTGAGCCTAAATGAGGATCTAAGTACAACAAAAGAACAATCGGCCAACTTACATGGCAAAAGTCCACTAGCTTAAATGCTATAAAATGCTAACTTTTCTTTTTTACAATGCTCTTAACATATGGTTCAAACACATATTCCCACAAAAAAATATACCTATAAACTAAGTTACAAACGCATTTTAAAAAAACATGAGCTTAAACAAAACCTCAGTTTATATTGGTCTTAACAGGGAGCAGCTGGATTCAGCCATGTGAAATGAATTTATGTCATATTCACTGTTGCCACTAGAGGGCAGTGTAACCACCCAAATCAGCAAAACTAAATGCAAACACTTTCACAACTATAACAACACCACTTTATTAAAACAAATATTCAAAGCAGCAAAATTCAATTCGAATCGAATTACTCGAGTAAATCGATTAATCATTGCAGCACTAATTAACTCCTCAAACTGATTGGACGTCGAGTCGAGACCATCAATGGCGTCCAATAAGTTATCGTGGAAAATGCCAACGTATCCTGCACAAGAGTACTGTGTATTGTACATGGTTGTCAAAAGTATTGAAAAGTATCAAATTATCGTTATTGAAATGTATATATAATATTTGACAGCAAACTTATCGATAATCAGTTTAGTTCAGCGACGATTAATCGATTAATTCGAGTAATTAGATTAGAAAAAAAGCTTCAGATAAAATTTTGCTTCGAGTATTTGCTTAAAGTGGCATTGTAATGGTTTGTTTTGAAAGTGTTTGCATTTTATTGGTTTGGGTGGATGCACTGCCCTCTAGTGGCAACAGTGAATATGACAGATAGTGGTTGGACAAAATACTGGAAACACCTTTAAGACAAACAAACAAAAAAAATCAACAAAAATTATTTTAATATGGTGTAAGTCCGCCTTTTGCGACAATTACTGCCTCAATTCTCCAAGGTATAGGAATTTTAAGCCATTCTTCAGTTAAAATACCCTCTTAACTTTTTTAGAGACTTTGATGGTGGAAATTGACTTCTTAATTTTTAAAACTGACCATAAATACTCAATAATGTTGAGGTCTGGGGATTGTGCCGGCCATACGAGATGCTCAACTTCATTCGAATGTTCCTCATTCCATTATTTAACAACAATGTTCAATGATCATGATGCAAAAATGTTAGGTGTTTCCATCATTTTTTCCAACCCATGTTACTCATTTAACATGGCTGAATCCAGCTGCTACCTGTTAAGACCAACATAAGGTAAGTTTTTATTTGAGCTAATGTTTTTTTTTATGCGTTCGTAATTTAGTCTATGGGTATATTTAGCTGGATTTTTTGTGGAAATATGTGTTTTGAGAACATTGTAAAAAAACAATTTTTTTTAAAAAATGCATTTTATAGCATTTGAGCTTGCAGACTTTTGCTATGAAAGTTACCCAGTTTTGTCGTACTTAGACCCTCATTTATTTTTATTTTTTCCTCACATTTGAGGCTTAGCTCAGATGTTTTAATTTAGCTTTAAATGAAAGTGCAATTCTGCATAGCTTGAAGAAACACTCGGGAATTTTATTTTGTATTTGCATTTAATGCGCTTTTGAAAGTGCAATCTTGGCAAGCCTTTGTTTTACATCTCCTAAAATTCCTTCTACAAAACATTAAATGTTCCTAATCCGATGACTCGATTATTCGAACTAACTAGTTGACAGATTAATCGACTAAAATAATTAATAGCCTAAATCAGTTATTTGCTTTTGCACTATCAGCAGAAATTTGTCGCCATGGGTAAAGTGGATTTTGCGCTACTTGATAATAACTGAGCATATTCTAGCATTTTCCTCATTTACTCATTGGTCGGCCATTGATAGATCCATTTAAGGTGACAAAATCCCGCTGGCAATTCTCATGCTTCCAATGGATTGGACGTTTACGAGTGATCGACTCGTTTCAGTTCACGACAGAAGCACAAAAATACCTTTCATTGCTCCTACCAAAATGGCCTTAGGGCATTGGGAGCACCACTATGTTCAGAGGTAACATAGGCAGGTTAGGGTTAGGGTTGGGGGTTAGGTTAGGGTTAGGTTTGGGTTTCTTGTTGTTGTTTGTTCTTCTCCTTTTCTGTCTGCTTCGTTCATTTCGGTCCTTCCTGTTCATTGCTTTCTCCTAATAAATAGAACATAATTACCTGGTCTTTCCTTTGGAAAGATCAGGTATATGTTATTGTTTTTTTTTTTTTTTAATGGGAATCCTTTGGCGCGCCGCGCAGCCCGAACCACTTGACTGATCGGCACCGTTCAAGTATCGACGCATCCGGAATTTTCGCGCAACGCAGGCTTTTTTTCAAACGGCCCCGAAAAATTTTCCGTTCGCCCGTAAACGGCAATTTTCCGGAAAAAAAGCAATTTTCAAAATGTACCTAGTCCTACAATTTTTTACCAAATTACATAATTTAGGTATCAAAAATTCCGAGACGGTGAGGGGCATAAAAGTTTTATACAGAATTTGGAAAAAATTTACGGTTCCCCAGAAATTTGACATAAACTGGCCCATTCATTTTTAATGAGAAAAAAAACACTTTCAAAATGTATCTAGTCCTACAATTTTTTACCAAATTACATAATTTAGGTATCAAAAATTCCGAGAAGGTGAGGGGCATAAAAGTTGTATACAGAATTTGGAAAAAATTTACGGTTCCCCAGAAATTTGACATAAACTTGCCCATTCATTTTTAATGAGAAAAAAATAACTTTCAAACTGTATCTAGTCCTACAATTTTTCACCAAATCACACAATTTGGGCATCAAAAATTCCAGGACGGTGAGGGGAATAAAAGTTATTAACACAATTTGGAAAAAAATACACGGTTCCCCAGAAATTTGCCAAAACCTGCCCATTAATTTTTAAGGGGAAAAAAAAAGACAAGTTTCAAAATGTTACTAGTCCGCCAATTTTTGACGAAAACACACAAGATGGGCATAAAAAATTCCAGGATGCCGAGGGGCATAAAAGTGACAGAGAAAGTTTTTTTGATAAAATGTACGGTTTCACGGCAATTTGCGAAAAACTTGCCCATTCATTTTTAATGGGAAACAAAGAAAAGTTTCAAAATGTATCTAGTGGGAGTACAGTATTTCAAACTCCTGTTTGATACATTAAAACTGTTCAGACCATAAGGACACTCAGATTCCTATACTCCGTGACTAAGCAGCCGAACAGGACAGGTGAAAAAAAATATATCATGGCCTCAGGGCAGATGTGTTGGCAGGGAGGGACGCTTATATCAAAGTCAAGGCACTGGCATTAAAATGAAGTCATAACTGGCTAAAACTGATTTTTAAAAGATGATTTGATCGATCCCAAAGCATCTGCCATTTACTCTGTGGCTGTGACTGATGTCGCTAGACGTCCAATCCAATTGAAGTGGGAGGGTTGACAGCAAATTTAAGTGATAGGAGGGTGCATCTTGGCCAAAAGAACAAATTAGATCAAATTGCTTACCACTGACCATTAAAGGCCCTCAAATTGAATCAAGGTAGACCTTGTAATAGCTGCAAAAACGGATATGATATTGAAGCAAATCCCGTTGGGTCCCGGTCCAAACGGATCGGACGTCTATTGCCGTCAATGGCACCGATCGACTCCGCCGGATGGTCTCGGACAAAGCGACGTATTCCCCAAATGCGGCGCTGACAGATGATTAATCGGCACGGCGCGGTTTGCCGAGCCGCCGGACCCCCGGCCGACCGAAACAAAACCCAACCCCCTCGCCCCGGCCGGGCGCACGGGGAAGCGTGGGCGAAGGGTGCGAGCGGGGCATCGTCCCCGAGGGGAAACACTACTCGCGTGTGCGCGTGGGAGTCTTTGAGTCAGGGAAAAAAATGCGTGTGCGCGGCCACCGAGCCGGCCCCCATCTGGACACGGGTGGGCGGCGCTCCGTGCGGCCACAATACGCGGCCGCATTTTTGGAAGCGTGGGCGTTGAAAAGGCTGCGAGCGCAGGCTGTGAGCGCTCAGCTGATGGGACCGGCCCAACATCTCCTTCCAGAACGAGCCTGGGAAAACCACGTACGACTCAGTCTCATGCCGAATATCGTACTATCCTAGACCAAGACGCGTGTCGCATCAATACCTGGGCATAGGGCATTGAAATGCAGGCGTATGTGTGGGCAAATTCTAAGGGGATACGACACGATTTGCGATGCAAGGCTCACGATAACGATCTCACAATATGGTGATTTAATAATCGATAAGTGGGTCAGGAAATTCTACGATATAAGGGCTGCAACTAACAATTTATAGGATTGATTAACTGGCCAATTCCTTAAACGATTAATCGAATGAATATCACTTTTTTCAATTAACTTCACAGTTTAACTTGAAGTTGTTTTAGGCATGTTGTAAGTAACAATAAAGACAAAATCCCATTTCAAAGCACACTCAGAGACAGCGAGAACAAAAAGTGGTATTTGGTATGTATCAAAATTGATTTTGCAACATGACAAAAAAATGCCACATGGCAAAACAAAACAAAACAAAAAAAAAGGTAAAATGAATTTTGCCACATGGCAAAAAAAAAATGCCACAATGGCAAAATCAATTTTGCCACATGGCAAAAAAAAAAATGCCACAATGGCAAAATCAATTTTGCCACATGACAAAAAAAAAAATTGCCACAATGGCAAAATCAATTTTGCCACATGGCAAAAAAAAAAATTGCCACAATGGCAAAATCAATTTTGCCACATGGCAAAAAAAAAAATGGCCACAATGGCAAAATCAATTTTGCCACATGGCAAAAAAAAAATTGCCACAATGGCAAAATCAATTTTGCCACATGGCAAAAAAAAATGCCACAATGGCAAAATCGATTTTGCCACATGGCAAAAAAAAAATGCCACAATGGCAAAATCAATTTTGCCACATGGCAAAAAAAAAAAAAAAAAATGCCACAATGGCAAAATCATTTTTGCCACATGGCAAAAAAATAAAACGCCACAATGGCAAAATCATTTTTGCCACATGGCAAAAAAAAAAAAAAAATGCCACATGGCAAAAAAAATGCCACAATGCCAAAATCAATTTTGCCACGTGGCAAAAAAAAAAAAAAAAAAAAAAAAAAGCCACATGGCAAACTCAATTTTGCCACACACCAAATACCACTTTTCATTCTCGGCCCTGCTGCATTCTCTTGTATTAAAATTTACAGTTTGAATGGGAGTTTGTGTTAAGATGCTCTTATATCAATGGCTAGGGTTTCAACTTCACGATCCAACAATAACTCAAGCGCCAATACGCTTCTCCAAAAAAATGCAAACGGTCGCCTAGGACACCGATTACCATAATCGTTAACTAGTTTAGCAGTCCGTGATAAGTAGTCACGTCTCATCAACAAAGAACACAAACAATGCAATTGGCTTCATTGAGTCACCTCCAACAGAGGCACACAGGATCTAACTCTCAACATTTCGTAATTTTGATTCAGCAACCAAACCTGAGTGTAGCAGTGAACTCTCTCTTTTGCTCTAATCACTGGAACACAAACACACAGCCTCAAATTACACATAAACAAGGACCCAACCGGGACTGCACATACTGTACAGTGGTATGAAAAAGTATCTGAAACTTGGGAATTTCTCACATTTCTGCATAAAATCACCATCAAATGTGATCTGATCTTTGTCAAAATCACACAGATGAAAGAAAAGTGTCTGCTTTAACTAAAATCACCCAAACATTTATTGGTTTTCATATTTCAATGAGGATAGCGTGTCTCACCTATCTGTCTTCGCTGTGTCCAGGTGAGCCCCTACGCTACACGGTGACTTTCCACCCTTCAGCCGCGGACGGCCGCGGAGCAACGTCGCCTCGATTCGCGACATGGCGCACGGCCAGCCCGATGTGGGCCATATGTACGCGGCTCCCTACGCGCACCTCCACCCGGCTCCGCCCCCGTACGATATGTACCAGGAGGCTGGCAACGGGGCGTACCTGGCCGCGCCCGCCTGCGCCGCATCCTATCACGCGGCTCCCCCGTATAACGGCGTGCTCAAAGCGCCGCCGGCAGCGGACTACGGGGCCTATCCGCCCCAGGCCGCCTTTCAGGATCGAAAGTCTGTGGCGGCATACGCCTTGGACTCGCTCCGCGGGGTGCCCCCGTTAACCCCACTCAACACTATCAGAAATTTCACTATGGCCGCTCCGCCACCGCCGCCGCCTTCCTCTGACGGACCGCCCGTCGCCGCCTTCCCGGCCCACCAGAACCTGCCGCTAAGGTACGGTAAGCCTTCTCAACATTCAAGCTCAATTGGAAAATCATCATTATGGACTCCCAGAAAAAAAAAAAAAGGCGGGGGGTACGAAGGTTTCTAATTGACTTTGGCTAGCTTGTTGTTAACTTAAAGCTGTTTTAGGCCTGCACATAAACTTCATAGTGATATTGACGGGACACGGGGCGATTAATAGGGGGCCTATCTCAGTCAAAGCTGATAGAGTGGAAACACAGACAAAGAGTTTTTTCCGTTGAAAAGTCTTGTGAATAAATGCTTAAATCCCTGAATTCTTTATAGATATTGACGTAAAACAGTCGATTCATTGTTAAAAAAAGCAAAGAGCCAGGCAGTATTATTTATTTTACGTACATATGTCGAAGTTGCTGCTTGTCTAAGTCACTGCGGCGCCGCCTTACAACAACAAAGAGCTTTTTACATTGAAATTCTTGTGAATAAATGCTTAAATCCCTGAATTCTTTATAGATATGGATGTGACACAGTCAAGATTTTTGGTTAAAAGCAAAAAAAAAAAAAAAAAAAAACGCGCAGTTAGCATTTATTTTACGTAAATATGTCAAATGTGCTGCTAGTCTTCAAGTCATTGTGACGCCGCCTTGTCACCACAAAGAGCTTTTTACGTTGAAATTCATGGGTATAAATGCTTTAATCTCCGAATTCTTAATAGATACGGACGTAAAACAGCAGGCAGTATTTTTTAGAGATGTCCCGATCGATCGGCATCCTATTTTCAAAGTATCGGAATCGGCAAAAAAATATCGGACATGCCTTTTTTTAATATATTGAAGGAATTTAGTCCTCCCAGCCCAAACCCCATGGGGAGGCCAGCAACAGAACGGAAATGTGCTCCGCAGCTCGACGCCCCCGAAGAGCCAGGCCAGGAGGAAGCCAAACTCCGCGCGTTCCTGTGTTAACCCTTTGCACACTGACTCCATGTTTCAAAAGCTTGAAGAACACTCGCCGAAAACAGGTTGACAATTTATTTGTCGACAATGGTAAAAAACAAGGCAAAAACAGACGACGGAGGGACAATTCTGGATCCAAAACAAGGCTACATGTTTCCGAGCAGAAGAAATCTGTCTTATCTCAGTGTCCAGTCTTTTTGAAGTCTTTGCTGACGCGGGTCTTGTCGAAGGCGTTTCTGGGCGTTGCTTTTGGGCCGCCCCCGCTGTGGCCGGTTTTGGGCGGCTTAGGTTCGTGCGCGGATTGGGACGCCCGCTATCAACTTTGCTGCCCAGGCTGGTTGTACTTGTTTTAGGACAAAGCGCTTTGTCCTTGGAGTTTGCTGGGAGAGCAGATTACCCGAGTTGGTGCGTCACTCTTGTGATAAGACGGCATTGTGTATCTCTTCTATTTCTTCTCATTAAACTATGGTGTGCTATTTATTTTATATTAGTAGTGTAGTCCTACCGTAAATATGAAAATGATACTATTTCCTGATTAATTATATTACGTGTGTTAGACTAATGCAAACAGTTAGACGGTGCCTACGAAAACCTGTACCATATGTATGTGTTAGACTATATATGTGTTAGACTAATGCAGACAATTATATGGTGTGTGCGATGACGATATCGTTTCTCCTTCAATATGTATATTTTTTTAAATAAATCGTTTTCTAATTGTATTTAATATTACAGACATAATATGTTACACTCATCCAGAGTCTTTAGTTAAGGCTTAAGGTAGGGTTATCAAATTTATCCCGTTAACAGCAGTAATTAATTAAAAAAAAAAAAATTATAACGTTAAAATATTTAACGCAATTAATGCATGCGCTGCACGGCCCACTCACGCATTGTCACGTTCAATCTGTAATGGCGCCGTTTTACCTCTATATAGCGCTAAAAGGCAGCGTAAAATGAGTAGAGTGAATTTTGGCAGCCTTTGGAGCCTTTTTTTAATTGGCTAAAGCCCTACTATCCCTCTCCCTACGATTAGAAACATCGTAGGAAGCAATGTGGGGAAGAAAGGTAGTAAATGATCTTTTTCTTAACACCCTATCTTATTTCCCAACGCAGAGAAGATATGTCAATTGGTAGCACTACGCACAGTCATGGGTGCACTTCCCATCATGCATTTGGGCAGAACAGATGGCTACAGTATCATTTACTGAAAGCTCAACAAATACACTATATGGCAATATTTAGTCACAATATACAAAGTCACATTTATCCTTTAAGAATTATAAGTCTTTCTATCCGTGGATCCCTCTCACAGAAAGAATGTTAACAATGTAAATGCCATCTTGAGGATTTATTGTCATAATAAACAAATACAGTATTTCTGTACTGTATGTTGAATGTATATATTCGTCTGAGTTTTGTTCATTTTTTTCTTAATGCATTGCCAAAATGTATATGATCGCGAAAAATTATCGGGAATGATTGGAATTGAACCGGGAGAAAAAAAGAAAAAAAAAAAAAAAAAGCAATCGGATCGGGAAATATCGGCAGATACTCAAACTAAAACTATCGGGATCGGATCGGAAGCAAAAAAACATGATCGGAACAACCCAAGTATTTTTT
This sequence comes from Corythoichthys intestinalis, assembly GCF_030265065.1. Taxonomy (NCBI): domain Eukaryota; kingdom Metazoa; phylum Chordata; class Actinopteri; order Syngnathiformes; family Syngnathidae; genus Corythoichthys; species Corythoichthys intestinalis. The sequence continues at coordinate 52,697,489 of NC_080404.1, read as the reverse complement.
ATTTTACGTAAATATGTCGAATGTGCTGCTCGTCTAAGTCACTACACGGGCCGATTAATAGGGGGCCTATCTCCATCAAAGCTGATGGAAACACAGACAAAGAGCTTTTTCTGTTGAAAAGTCTTGTGAATAAATGCCTAAATCCCTGAATTCTTTATAGATATGGACGTAAAACAGTCTCGATTCTTGGTTAAAAGCAAAAAAACGGGCTGTTAGCATTTATTTTACGTAACTATGTCAAATGTGCTGCTAGTCTTCAAGTCATTGTGATGCCGCCTTGTCACCACAAAGACCTTTTTACATTGAAATTCTTGTGAATAAATGCTTAAATCCCTGAATTCTTTATAGATATGGACGTCAAACAGTCTCGATTCTTTGTTGAAAGCCAAAAAAAAAAGTGCAGTTAGCATTTATTTAACGTAAATATTGCGAAATATGACGCCAATGCCGTAGCGGCTAATTTCTCCCATTGTTTTTTTTTCACATTTCAAAATGCATGCATGGTATGAAAAATATCATAATTGCCTTGAATCCTTGAACAAATCACTCCTGAGACAATCCGTCCTGTTTGTATGCGGTTCAGCTTTCATACTTTTTCAACCTAAATCTGGCGTTGGATCGCCGAGTGTGTGTGTGTTTGAGAATAACTCTTGATGTGGGCAGGCCCCCTACTTGAAGGCATCGCACAGTATATGACGGTTGTGACCTGTCAATATAATTATGAAGTCTATGGCATGTAGTAAGTAACAATTAAGACATAATGGATGACAATGTCCTCCAAAACAAATTCTATTACATCTTCCTGACTTAACTGTAGTCTACAACTGTATTGGTTTAAGGACATAAAACTTGTTAGAAGCTTTATCAAAAACTTTAAGTATAAAGAAAACAAAAAAATTCTCAGTACACAAATCAGACAAAAGTTTTGTTCATTCAAGTAAAAACAAGTCATGCTGATTGACATTTTTTTTCTTGTGGGCAAAGCGCTGATATAAATTGTGTCAATGACTCATTTATACGGCTGTAACTAACGATTATTTTCATAATCGATTAATCGGACGATTAATTAAACCAATAATCGGAGAAATCACTTTTTAAAAATTACCTTAAAGTTGTTTTAGGTATGTAAGTAACAATGAAGAGAAAATGGACGACTATCTTCTTCAAAAATAATATTTTATTATAGCTTCATGACTTTACTGTAGTGTACAACTGTATCGATTATTACATTCGTAGGCCATTAATTTATTAATCGATTGGTGGTTGCAGATGTTACAGATGTCCTAAAATTGGCCAAAATGTGTATTGTTTTTCAAAATAAAGCAGGATTTTTGTTCATGTCCTACTTTGACTTAACAAATATATAATGAAGAAATGTGATAATATTTAGACCTGAGAAGTTATTTGTATGTTATACTTTCAAGAATTTAGACAAGTTTAAGGTGAAGGTCCTAAACAATGAATTGGTTATCAAAATAGTTGTCGATTAATTTGTTAATCAATTAGTTGTCGATTAATTGTTGCACCTCCACTCATTTATTTTCTTTAAACTAAACAACAAAATCGAATGAGGAGGCAGACTAATAAATCAGTTCTCTTTATCAAACAGCTTTCATAAATACAATCCAAATCCAATTTCAAAGCACACTCTCTTGTATGACAATTTACAGTTTGAATAGGAGTTTGTGTTGAAAGGAGACTAAGTTGTTATATGAATGGGATGTGTGTGGCGTCTCTATAAAGAAATGAGACAACTTTACTATCTAACAATAACTCGAGTGCCAATACAAACGGACACTTAAGACAGTAATTAGCATAATCGCTAACTAGCTTAGTTGTAGTAACGTCTCAACAAAGAATAGAAACAATACAATTGGCTTCATTTACTCACTTCTGACGGATGCACACTGGCACAAACAACACAAATGACAATTAACTCTCGAGACTTTGGAATATTATTGATTCTAACCCCAACCCAACAGCAGCAACAGCAGTGAACTCTTTCTTTCTTGCTCTAATCACTGGCACGCACGCGCAGCCTCACATTACAGACAAACAAGTACCAAAAAGGGACTGTTCACACCTGCCGGCAAAAATCAGTTTAGGGCTGCAGCTATCAAATTTTTTAGTACCGTAATTTTCGGATTATAAACCGTGGCTTATATTCCAATGCGGCTTATTTGTTGATTTATTTGACAGCGGCATCATAAGTCAGTCATAATTGTGACATGACACTATCATGGGCATTAATGAATGCTTATAAAAGATGTCATTAGGTGTCATCCATCAAATGATGTCACTAACTCCGTTTATCTCTTTATCTCGGATCTTTTACAACCACTCAAAAGTAAGCTAATTTGCCGGATAACACTAAATGTCATCTGTTATAAGCATTCATTAATGCTCATGACAGTGTCATGTCATAATTATGATTGTCTGATGGTGCCACTGTCAAATAAAGTGTTACCAAATACCATAACTAGCAATTAAACAACTGGAACAGTAACTGAAGAATTAATTAGCACAAAAAATGAGTTTTGATTGTTATTTACATCTAAAGTGCTGCAATGCATGCTAGGAGGCATACTGGACATTGATGACAGCTGCGGCTTATCTATGAACAAATGTTGTTTTCGTGTCAGATTTGGTGGTGGCGGCTTATAGTCAGGTGCGCCTTATAGTGCAAAAATTACGGTAATCGAGTAATCGACTGAAAATTCTATCGATTAATCGAGTAATCGGATAAAACATTTTTAGGTGAAGAGCAATTATAAATATACACGAGAAAACAAGATATTTCATCTAATATTGAACCATTTTCAGTCAATCAATGTCTTTATTTTCGATGTACATTGTTGGAAACAGCCAACAATTGCATCTCAGTTGTAACTAGAAAAAAAAAAAAAAAAAAAAAGACTAACTCACTTTCATTCAAAAAACTTTTAGATGTTATAAAAAAATATATTTCTTACCTAACAATGCCATTACGCTTGATAACACACATCACTTAAAAGTTAGGTGTTTTTCCCCACGTGTTCCAATTGAATTTCTATTTGTGTCAAGCTATTTTTAAGTTAGTCTAAAGTGTAAGTCCTGATAGGATTTTGAGTTTTTGCAGTGTTCAAAATAAATGTATGATACCTGCTGTATTGGAGCACATTAGGAACCAGTGCTACTTGGTGTTTTATCCAACAATGACTACTGAGCTAAAATTGACAGTTAGCATTATTAAGTTTTTATTTTACACCCTCATCACTCTACAGCGCTATGTTTTCACAGATTAAATAAAACCTGTGCGTAAGACACGTTAGCCACGCATCGACAGTGGTCATAATTAATAGAAACCTAGCCCTCCGCGGGGCTAACGTTACATGAGTGAGTGACAGTAACGTTAATCTTATTTAGAGCTGAAACAAATACTTGAGCAACTCGAGTAACTCGAGTTTAAAAACTGATCCGAGTAATTTTATTCACCTCGAGGAATCGTTTAATTTTGCCAGCTGTAAGCATCACGTTTTGCCAGGACTACTTTTAATTCGGGACAACGCGCTGACGTCACGTGCGTAGAGGAAGAAGCAATAAAAAAAAAAACTTACCGCAGCTGACAGCCGCTACAAACTACGCCGACGTTGCTAAAAACTACACCCGCATGATGCTAGTAGCAGGTAGTGTCCGATACGTCTAATAGATATCGCATGCATTTAGGACTAGATGCGAAATGACAGACTCAGCAGTGTCTGGGCCACGTTAGTAAACAGCCGCCATCTTTAAGCAGTAGACTTCTCATCACTAATAAATATAACGTTACTGTCACTCGCTCACGTACCGTTAGCCCTTCGGAGGGCTAGGTTTCTATTGATTATGACCACTGTCGATGCGTGGCTAACGTGTCTTACATACAGGCTTTATTTAATCTGTAAAAACAGCGCTGTAGAGTGATGAGGGTGTAAAATCAAAACATAATAAAGCTAACTGTCAGTTTTAGCTCAGTAGCACTGGTCCCTAATGTGCTCCAATACAGCAGGTATCATACATTTATTTTGACCACTGCAAAAACTCAAAATCCTATCAGTACTTACAGTTTAGACTAATTTATAACTTAACTACGACTTAAAAATCGCTTGACACAAATGGAAATTAAATTGAAACACGTGGGGAAAAACACGTAGCTTTCAAGTGATGTATGTTATAAAGCGTAATTACATTTTTAGGTAAGAAATGTGTTTTTTTCAATAAGATCTAGAAGTCTTTTGAGTGAAAGCAGTGACATTTTTTTCTAGTCACATCATAGATGGAATTGTTGGCTGTTTTCAACAATGTACATCGAAAATAAAGACATTGATTGACTGAATATGGCTCAATATTACATGAAATGTCTTGTTTTCTCATCTATATGTATAATTGCTCTTTACCTAAAAGAAAAAAAAAAAAATGTTTTATCGGATTACTCGATTAATCGATAGAATTTTCTAGAGATGCACGATAATATCGGTCACCGATAATTATTGGCCGATAATGGCAATTATGACGTCACACAGATAATCCAGATAAAACGAAATTCAACCGATAATGCAATCCGATAATTATATACTTGATTTTGCCTCAAAATGTGCGCAATCAACAGTTTTGTCCAATTCTGCTAGTTTTAAGGAGGTGTTTTTGCAGTGTAGTAATGTGATATATGTTAGGAATAGCTTACTTTTAAATGCATTTTTGTGCAACTTGGGTGTTTACTCCTTAAGTAATTGTTGCCAAAAGCTTACTATTACACAATGTCATTGCCATTGTTTAGTTGTTGGAATTTACTACTTGTTCACATTTGAGTAAAAAAAAAAAAAGCACTAAATTACATTTTTGCACAGTAACATTTATCTTTGTATACTTTAAAATTTTACATACATATTTGAATAGAACTATCAGTGTGACATTATCGGTTATCGGGTGGGAGGGGCAGGTAATTATCGGTTATCGATATCGGTTGAAAAATGTATTATTGTGCATCACTAGAATTTTCAGTCGATTACTCGATTACTAAAATATTCGATAGCTGCAGCCCTAATCTTATTTATTAGCGCTTAGAAGTCTACCGCTTTAAGATGGCGGCTGTTAACGCCGCTGACTGTCATTTCGCATCTAGTTCAACATACATGTGATCTCTATGAGACGCATCAGACGTTACCTGCTACAGCCGTAGCATCATGCAGGCTAGTTTTTAGCAACGTCTGCGTCGTATAGCGGCTGTCGGCTGCAGTAAGTTAAAAAAAATTTTTTTTTAATTATTGCTTCTTCCTCTACGCACGTGACATCAGCACGTTGTCCCGCATTAAAAGTAGTCTGGGCAAAACGTGATGCTTAGAGCTGTCAAAATTAAACGATTACTCGAGGTGAATAAAATTACTCGGATCAGTTTTTAAACTCGAGTTACTCGAGTATTCGTTTCAGCTCTAAATCAGTTATCAAATTAGTTGGCAACTAATTTATTAAATCGATCAGTTGTTGCAGCCTTAATGGAATTGAATTCCAATTTGTGTATATGTATCTATTTTTTTGTCTTTGTTGGCAGGCCCATCTTGCGCCCGCGCAAGTACCCGTGCCGTCCCAGCAAGACGCCGGTGCACCAGCGCCCGTACGCCTGCCCGGCCGAGGGCTGCGAGCGTCGTTTCTCGCGCTCGGACGAGCTGAGCCGCCACCTGCGCATCCACACGGGCCACAAGCCCTTCCAGTGCCGCATCTGCATGCGCGCCTTCGGCCGCAGCGACCACCTGGCCACGCACGTGCGCACGCACACCGGCGAGAAGCCCTTTTCCTGCGACACCTGCGGCAGGAGGTTCGCGCGCAGCGATGAGAGGCGCCGACACCTCAAAATTCACCTCAGGCCCGCCAAAGACAGAAGAGGTCACGATCCCTGACCCCTGCCGCCGCCGCTGACGACATCTCAGGGAGAAAAAAACGCACGCCAACGAGCCTTCTTGGCATTTCCGTGGCTCTATGCAACGGCATTTACTTGTTAGCTGCCATTGACAGGTGTAGATGTCCAATCCATTTGGACTGAGGGAGACCCCTCCCAATTATGAGTGATTTGGAAGAAAAAAAATAAATGATGCTTTTTCCACAAAAAAGGGTTGTGGTTTCTGAACAAAAAACGTTTGGTTTTTTTTATATTAAGGAGAAATAATAATCAACAATTTGTTTTAAGTGCTCCCCCCCAAAAAACAGCTTCTGGTTACTGAAAAAACAATGATTAAAAAAATATGTATTGAAAAAAATATATATATATATTTTATTAACATTCAGGGTCGGCCCTGGGCATAGGCGAGCTAGGTGCTTGCCTAGGGCATCATCTAATGGAGGGGGCGCCAAATTGCTTTGGGGGGGGGGGGGGGGGGGGGATCTCATTCAACGTTTCCCGATGATTTTCTAGGGTTGCGTCTCATCTCACCTTGTTTGTGGCTAGCGCCATTGAAAAATGAATGTCTTAACTTCTGTTGCTTTCAATACGACATTAAAAAGACAAAGCAAGACAAGGTAACTTTTCAACCTTGATAACATTTGTGAATATACAGTACTGTGCAAAAGTTTTAGGCAGGACACCTGCCTAAAACTTTTGCACAGTACTGTATATTTTTATTATATTATGTATATACAGGATATACTGTATGTATATATTTTCCCCAAGTGGAAGCTTCCATGATCCTAATAAATGTAATAATTAAAAAATATATATATACAGTACTGTGCAAAAGGTTTAGGCAGGTGTCCTGCCTAAACCTTTTGCACAGTACTGTATGTCGACTGTCAACTAGTTGAATGACCAACTAGTGAATAGCAAGATGTTTGCTAACCGTCATGTGTTATTGCTTAACCACAACTGGATTCATTACCTTATCACTAGTCATCCTTCACACAGCCACTGGAAACAGAAATGTTGTTTAATCCTTCTGCAAGAGACCAGGAGATCATGATTTTACAACACTATGCGGGTGTGCGCTGGTCCACATGGGAAACGCAGTCTTCCTTAAGGCGAAACACTACAGCTTTTGTCCACTGGCGTCGCTAAAATCGACCGAAACTGAAAAGGTACCTAGTGTTGCTTTAATATGATAAGGTTCAAGCCCTCAGGTTCTGCTTTAACCCCTTGAGGCCCGCATTTTTTTTTTTTTTTGGATTGGCAAAAAAAAAAATCTGCTTATTAACGCTTATTGCTTAAAAATCGGCTTATTAACATTCTGTTAAAGCGATCCATGGATAGAAAGACTTGCAGTTCTTAAAAGATAAATGTTAGTACAAGTTATAAAAATTTTACATTATAACCCCTCTTAATGTTTTCGTTTTAATAAAATTTGTAAAATTTTCAATCCAAAATTAACTAGTAGCTCGCCATTGTTGACGTCAATAATTACATGATGCTCATTCATGGTGCTGAAACCTATAAATCAGTCGCACCCAAGCGCCAGCAGAGGGCAACAAAACACCTAAAAACACAAGTAACAAGTGGACATGACACTGTGCTGTCATTTTAATCCGTTTGAGCGGGGCATGTGCGTTAAATGCGTCAAATATTTTAACGTGATTGATTACAAAAATTAATTACCGTCTGTTAACGTGATAATTTTGACAGCCCTAAAATATATGAAAAAGAAAATCTCGACCACTCTGATGTCTGCAATTTCTGCATCGCGACCCTTGTTATATTACCATGTTTACCCATAAAATCTCCCAAAAATCCAGCTGTGCTTATGCACAGCTGCGTCTTGACACTCAGTGATACATGCTACATGGAGTTTTTGGATCGAAACAAGGTTAAAGTCATTAAAGTCATGGAGACTTTAATTCTGCTCTTTCATGCTCTCACCTCCAAATATGGTTTCGCTGTTTATTTTTTTAATGCCCTCCTGTTCCACATTTTACTTCCCCCAGAAAATTGAGATTTTACACTTTTCAATGATGTATCAAACATGCATATCGGACAATTTTGAAAATTAGCCAAATTGGGGGTCTCAGAGCGGAACTTCAAGTCCCCTGAGCGTTTTCCTCCATCTATATATGTACTCTGTAGTTGCATATTTGACTCCTTGTGGGTACACGTTCTAAGTAGTAACCCTGAATTTACATAGTCGGTAAATGAATGAGCTGCATGAGTGAATTATGGGATGTCGTAATTCTTATTCGGAAAGTGTAACCACAAGTATTTGCTCTTGTGAATGGTGCAAAGACTGGGCAGAACAGTGCACCTTCCATACGGTAATCAGATCTTTACATAGTTCATGAATTCATCAGTGATTGTTAACAAGCACACAAAACAGTGAGCCTGTTCTGATCTGCCTACTAAAAGGAAGCTAAAATTCCTAGCAAGCGCCAAAATACATTTTAAACTAATAATTTATTCAATATAACACTGAGCCACACCAGAGGCTTCAAACAGCCGCATGCAGCTCCAGAACCATGGGTTGCAGACCCCTGGTATAGGGGAAAAAGAAACCGGACAGATTGCAACTGGCCAGGCAATGCATCAATCAAGTTTATTAGGAATCACATTTTCATTCACATGGATGTCTTCCAACTAATTGTTGTTTACGACACTGAAATGTTAGTCGTGAAGGCTAGCAAAAGCTTCACAGTCCAGTCAAGCAATCTCTAACGAGGTACAGAAATCTGTCTATTGGGAGATTGACGGCAATGGAGAACCATCGGCCCTCCCTCCCAGTTTCAATAGCTCGGACGTCCATCACCGACAGAGGGCACACCGTGGCGTCAGAGGCGCACGCCGGGGCCAAGGTAGGGTTCGGTCCCGCACCAAAAGGACACGGGCTGCGCGATTTCCATGAGTAGGACTTCGCGGTCGTGCGGCTCTCGGACCTCGGGCCCCTGTAGGACCCGGAAATAATGGCAATCGCGCCCGTCGTCTGGGTCGTAGGGCGGCGCCAGGACGTCGACGAAGGCGGCGGGTCCGTCCACGGCGTCGATCTGGTGCAGGTTGTCCCGGTCGGGCGCCAGCACGCAGGGCTCGCTGGCGTCCGTGTACTCTGCGCTGGAGCGCAGCACCGAGCGCCGCAGGGCACCCAGTCGAGGCCGCTCCTCGCCCGCTTCCGGCCCGGCGTCCAGCCGGTCGAAGCAACTGACCCGCAACTTTCCGTAGAGCACTTTGAGCACGCCGTGCATGCCCGGGTGGTCGTGCAGGGGTATTCGGGCGCCGCTCTTTAGCAGGAAGACGCCCATGCTGAACTGCTCCGTCTCGCAGATGTGCATGTAGGTGACCGGGGGGGCGCCTCGGGGAGGGGGCGACACGGGCGGGAGTACCCTCAGGTCGGCGCTTCGCACCTGGCTAATCAGGCCCAGCAGCTGCTTGTGATTGTCGGCGAACGAGCGAGGCGGCTGGCGGAAAGTGACCAGGGCCTGTCGCGCGATCATCTGCACCAGCGAGCTCATGGTGGAACTTTCCCGTGGTTTCATATCAAGCGCGCCGATAGCTAGCTAACGAGCCGCCGCGGCCGATTTAGCCAACACCCGAGATTGTTTATTCGAGACAGACGGCGCCAGGCGTGAGAAAACCCACGGAATACCCGAGACGAAAACTCATTACCCAAACCGAAAGTGATACTCCGCGACTAGGAACAATGGAAATAAGCAACGTTCAGTACTTACGTTCACGTACTGCGTGTGTCAACGACGTCATTTCGACCACGGTACCTCAAATGGAAACAGAGTTGGCTATCACCGTCCTCTCGTCTTTGTTTCCGGCCTTCCGTTCGTCACCGAGTAACGTTTATGAAAACAAGTAGAAAAGTCAAACGTAACAATGTGCTGCAATGTTACACAACGCAAGAACAACACGTTATCTAATCAACTAAATTAGCGACAGCCAAGCTGTCTGGCGCTTGTCCGTGAGTCTGTTTACACTGGTTGCATTGTGGGATATGTAGTCGCCCGCTCGACCATTGACTTCTATATTTCAATATTTATTCCGATATTCATTTCACTATTTATATACAGTATTTCATTTTTAAAAATGTATATACTTCCCCTTTTATGTATTTCAATTTATATTTATTGATTTCAATTTTTATGTATTATTTGATTATATCATGTATTTTCATTCATGTATTTAACTTATCTATTTCATTCTTGCACTCTTGTTCCCCTTGTAACTGCATAACTAAAAAATAGAAATAAATAGAAAGTGAAGTTAAATATATGGCTAAAATGGGACTATAAAATTAAAAAAAAAAAAATTGAATAAATAAAAAAATGAAATAAAGAAATCAACACTGAAATAATTATCGAAATTAGGGCTGTCAAACAATTAAAATTTTTAATCGAGTTAATTACAGCTTCAAAATTAATTAATTGTAATTAATCACAATTCAAACCATCTATAAAATATGCCATATTTTTTTGTAAATTATTGTTGGAATGGAAAGATAAGACACAAGACGGATATATACATTCAACATACGGTACATAAGTACTGTATTTGTTTATTATAACAATAAATCAACAAGATGGCACTAACATTATTAACATTCTGTTAAAGCGATCCGTGGATAGAAAGACTTGTAGTTCTTAAAAGATAAATGTTAGTACAAGTTATAGAAATTTTATATTAAAACCCCTCTTAATGTTTTCGTTTTATTAAAATTTGTAGTAGTAGTAGCTCGCCATTGTTGATGTCAATAATTACACCATGCTCACTCATGGTACTAACCCATAAAATCAGTTGGTCCCAAGCACCAGCAGAGGGCGCCAAACACCAAAAAACAAGTAATAAGCGGGCATTACACTGTACTCTCATTTTAATCTGTTTGAGCGGGGCATGTGCGTTAATTGAGTCAAATATTTTAACGTGATTATTTAAAAAAAATAATTACTGCCCGTTAATGCAATAATTTTGACAGCCCTAATCGAAATACATATTGAAATAGAAACATTTCAATTATACATATAATTTATTTAGTTTTTGCACTTCTGGTCCTATATAACCTAACAATTAAGATAGGGTGTGCTTGCAATTTGTTCAATAAATTTTAATGCTTCTATTCAATAACGCGCCAAGATTCCTGTCACGATTGGTTAACAAAAATGTATTTTCTCCATTTTTTTTCTTTGATGTAGATCTGTCATCACACATCTCAATACATAATTGGTTAGCTAGCGGACGTAAAAAAAGATTTTCAATACTGTACAACGGAATTGTGCCTGACCATTGGTTCCGCCTTTTGCCACAAGAGGGAGCTCGAGAAGAAGAAGTGCTTCATAATGAGCAAATTCAACATTGGCTTGTAAAATCTCATTGTGCTGAACAACGACATTATATAAGGCAAGGCAAGGCAAGGCAAATTTATTTATATAGCACAATTCAACACAAGGCAATTCAAAGTGCTTTACATCACATGAAGACCATAAAAATCACATTTAAATCAACACAACGTAAAAACCAAGACAAAAGATCGCATTTAATCACAGAATGAAAATAAATAAATAAAATTAAAACAAAAATAAAAATAAAGCAAAAACTACTACTACTAATAATCATTGAAATCAGCAATGGAGATAAGCACAAGAGGAATAGAAGGCAGGTAGATTGAAATATATAGACAGTTATGGATATGCAGTGCTAAACAAAAGTGTTTTTAGCCCTGATTTAAAAGAGCTAACAGTTTGAGCATACTTCAGACGTTCGGGTAACTTGTTCCAGAGGTGAGGAGCATAATAACTAAATGCTGCCTCACCCTGCTTGGTTCTTGTTCTTGGAACATGCAGAAGACCCGTTCCAGACGACCTTAGGGGTCTAGATGTCTCATAGGAATCTAACAAGTCAAGCATGTAATTTGGTCCAAGGCCATTAAGTGTTTTGTAGACGAGCAGTAGTATTTTATAGTCTATCCTTTGACTCACTGGAAGCCAGTGTAGCGATTTCAAAACCGGTGTAATGTGGTCCAGCTTCCTTGTATTTGTGAGGACTCTGGCTGCAGCATTCTGTACTAGCTGCAGCTTCCTGACTGATTTTTTATCAAGACCTGTAAATATACCGTTGCAGTAGTCCAATCTGCTGAAAATGAATGCATGCATAAGTTTTTCCATGTCTTGTTGAGCCAGAAGCCCCTTAATTCTGGTTATATTTTTTAGGTGGTAATAAGCGGATTTAGTGACTGACTTTAGATGGCTATCAAATTTTAGGTCTGAGTCAATAATTACGCCAAGGTTTCTGACTTGATTTGTAGCTGTAAGTGACATTGTGCTAAGTTGGCTGCTTATCTTTGACCTTTCCTTTTTTGGCCCAAAAATGATCACCTCCGTCTTCTCCACATTTAACTGGAGAAAATTCTGGCACATCCATTCATTGATTTGATGAATGCATTTACTCAGGGAGACTAAGGGACCATAATCATGTGGGGACACAGAAATGTACAGTTGTGTGTCATCTGCATAGGCGTGATAGGAGATGTCATACTGTTCCATTATCTGAGCTAACGGAAGCATATAGATGTTAAATAAGAGTGGTCCAAGAATTGACCCTTGAGGGACTCCACACGTGAATTTGGTTCGTTCTGACTGATAGTTTCCAATTGACACAAAGAAATCCCTATCATGTAAATAGGATGTGAACCACTGAAGAATAGTGTCAGTAAGCCCTACCCACTGTTCCAATCTGCTGAGTAGTATGTTGTGATCAACCGTGTCAAATGCGGCGCTGAGATCCAATAGTAGCAGAACAGATGATTTGCCCGCATCGGTATTCCGACGAATATCATTTAGGATTTCATATAATAATAACTGAAAAACGCTTATCTTGTAAAATCTCATCTTATTTTAGAATTTAAAGCAACACTTGGTAACTTTTCAGTTCTGGTCAATTTTAGCGACGAGGGTGGGAAAAAAAGGAAGCGTTTTGCCTTAAAGAAGACTGCGTTTCCAATGAGGACCAGCGCACACCCGAACAGTGTCGTAAAATCTTCAATGAATCGAAAATCAATCTCCTGGTCGCCTGCAGATGGATTAAACAACATTTCTGTTTCCAGCGGCAGTGTGAAGGATGAAAAGTAATGAGGTAATGAATCCAGTTGTGGCTAAACAATAGCTTAGGACGGTTAGCAACCGTGTGGCTAAAGCCTAATTTATGCTTTTGCGTTGCGGTGACGGCATAGACCCTACGTCGTCAGGGACCAATCGAAGTTCTGCGTCAATGGAACGTGTTGCTCTGTAATTCACCACCAAGCCACGAGAGGGGTGTTGTGTTTGTACGGTTTTGGGGGACTCTTGTCGAATTCCTTTCGTTTTCTTCTGGTTAGACAACATTGGCAACTGAGCAGTCCGGTTATTGAGAACACATTTGGGATCTTGGCTGCACGGTGGAGAATTCTTGGGAGAATAGAGCTTTGCTATATGGCTCATCATTAGACAGTCCTCTATTTGAGGGCTTCTGTCATTGTTTGCATGATATCCTCATTAAAATATGAAAACCTATAAATGTTTGGGTGGTTTTAGTTACAGCAGACACTGTTTTTTCATCTGTGTGATTTTGACAAAGATCAGATTAGATCAAACCTGTCCTCAAGGGCCGCTGTGGGTCCTAGTTTTTTGTTCCTACACATCGAGCAGATACAGTTTAACCAATGACGTTTGTGCTAAAACAAGCAGTCCTGACTCCAATCAACTGATTACACTTGTGAGACACCAGATTGGTGAAAATATGTCAGTCTTGTTTTGTAGGAATGAAATGCAGCACCCACTGTGGCCCAATGTGGAATAGTTTGGACACCCCTGGATTAGATACTTTTTCATTCCACTGTATATTTTTCTCACGGACATGAAGTGAGATCACGAGTAGCAATAAACACACAAGAAATGAGCTATGTTTTAAAAGCATTTTAATGGCTTTTTGCATTTATGTAACAGAGAGAGAGAGAGAGGGCGAGAAGGGGGAGGGGCAAGTCTACAGGTGCACGTCCGACTAGCAGTGACCCCCCCAAACCCGTGGCGGCGTTATTGATTGTGTGGGATGAACTAACGATTACTACAGTTACGGTGACCGCGGCGCACATACGCGCTGAAAAGAACCCCCCCCCCCCCACACACACACCAAACCCCGAAAAAAAGTGTCGGTGAGATGTGGAAAGTCAGCGTCCAAAGCCAGGCTGCCTCTCATTGGCTGCCTTGTTTCCAGGCAGAGTAAGAACAAAATTGGAAGAGAGAAAAAGCCAAAGAAAAAGCAAGCCACCATCAAAAAGCGCCAAGCGAGCGACTCTAGTGTTTTTAAAGGCGACGAGAAGAAGTAGTAGTTCGGGAAGGCCGGCGCGCGATCCGCATTCCTTCCTTTTCATTCTTCCTTCATTGACAAAAGTTTCAGTCCAGCGAGCAGTTTAGTAGAAGCGACAAGACGCCACATTAGTTTGTCTTATACACAACTTGTACACATTCAGGAATTCACATCAAACCCGGACTAAATAATGATTACATCTGGACTAAACCGGATTAACACCCGGATTCTATTTGGACTAAACGAGGATTAAACCTGGCCCGTAGTCCAGCACGCAGATTAGTAGCATTGAGAATACATATTTCAGAGGATTCTTTTGTACTTATACACAACTTGTACATCCGCTTGAGCGAGCGCGAACAAACCTAGCTTCGACCCGGTAAAGACCAGGATTGAGCCTGGATTCAATTTGGACCCAACCTGGATTAAATAATTGTCCATGCGAGAATAAAATTGCGTGAAACAAGGTTTAAATATGGAGTAAATCTGGGGAAAAAACGTGTCGCATACATTAACTGGAACAAATTTTTGGTTTTGACGTTGATTCAATCTGGATTGAAACCAGATTTAAGTGGGGTTAATGAGTGCCATTGATGATGATTGTATTCATCCTTTAAACAAGTTTATCACGAGTAGAAGTCCAATGAACGAACGTTCATTCGCTGCCACACTCCCACTTCAAATGGATTGGACTTCTATTGCCGTCAATGGCAAACAATGAATAAAGCAGTGCTGACCATGCTAACGATAAGCTATGATTTTACAGTCAAGTGAGTATGCAGTAATTTAGTAATTAACGGAAAAAAAAGTGTATTTATTCGAAAAAACTAATCGGTACAACTATTTTAGCTGTTTGGAGCCCAAAAAAAAAAACAATTTCTGACATTATTACTCCTGCGTGATGTTATTTTAACGTTAGCTTCCTGTGGTAGCAAGCATAACAACTCCTACCGGTGGTGTTTTATCTGTTTGGAGCCCCCCAAAAAACTATTTTTGACATTATCACTCCTGTGTGATGCCATTTCAACGTTAGCCTCCTGTGGCAGCTAGCATAATAATTCCTACTGGCGGTGTTTTAGCTGTTTGGAGCCCCCCAAAAAACATTTATGACATTATCACTCCTGCGTAATGCACTTTTAACGTTAGCTACCTGTGGCAGCTAGCATAACAATTCCCACCGGTGGTGTTTTAGCTGTTTGGAGTCCCAACAAAACCTATTTCTGACATAATCACTTCGGTGTAATGCTATTTCAACATTAGCTTCCTGTGGCAACTAGCAAAGCAATTCCTACCGGTGGTGTTTTAGCAATTGTGAGCCCCCCAAAAAACAATTTCTGCCATTATCATTCCTGCGTGATGCTATTTTAACGTTAGCTTTCTGTGGTAGCTAGCATAACAATTCCTACCGGTGGTGTTTTAGCAATTTGGAGCCCCCAAAAAACATTTCAGACATTATCACTCCAGTGTAATACACTTTTAACGTTAGCTTCCTGTGGCAGCTAGCATAACAATTCCTACCGGTGGTGTGTTAGTAATTTTGAGCCCCCCAAAAAACTTTCTGACGTTATCACTCCTGGGTAATGCTATTTTAACATTAGCTTCCTGTGGCAGCTAGCATAACAATTCCTACCGGTGGTGTTTTAGCTGTTTGGAGCCCCAAAAAACCCCCCAACTATTTCTGAGATTATTACTCCTGTGTGATGCTATTTTAACGTTAGCTTCCTGTGGCAGCTAGCATAACAATTCCTACCGGCGGTGTTTTAGGAATTTTGAGCCCCCAAAATAACTATTTCTGACATTATCACTCCTGGGTAATGCTGTTTTAACATTAGCTTCCTGTGGCAGCTAGCATAACAATTCCAACTGGTGGTGTTTTAGCTGTTTGGAGCCCCCCCCAAAAAAACTATTTCTGAGATTATTACTCCTGTAACGTTAGCTTCCTGTGGCATCTAGCATAACAACTCCTACGGGTGGTGTTTTAACGATATTTTTCTTTTATGTATTCAAAAATTCCTCCAATCCTTTGTGTATATTTTAAACACTTAAGCTGCCACTGACAATGGTAGACTTTCAATTGATTTGTACTAGGAGGGGCTCACACAAAATATTAAAGTGGGCCTAAAGTAAGATAGAAAATGGACCAACCAAATTTTCTGAGCCCGAGTGGATTATTGTTAGGCACAGAGCGGACGGGAGGAAAGTGGAAAAGTTACACGAGACTAAGGTTGGGATTTCTTCTTTGTATTTGAAGTTTTATGCGTAAGAGGGGTCCCCGGGCGACCGCCGACCAGCACCAGAGGGACGGGACGGGAAGGGAAGTGGGTAGAGAAAGAGGAGGGAAAAGACAACTTCGTGCTCGGGCTTTCATTTCTTCTTGCTGAAGAGACTGAAGCGTTTTTCTTTGTCTTTGTCGCGCTTGCCCGGGCTGGACTCGGCCGCCGTCGCTTCGGATGAGGCCGACGGCGGCATGGTGTGGGCGCGGGGGGCGGCGGGCGCCGGCGTGCTGTGGCCGCTCGGCGTCACGTCGCCCTTCTCGCCCGAGATGGCTGCCGAGATGGCCGAAATCCACGAGTTCATCTCCTCCTGCGCCACAAAAAAAAAAAAAAACATAGTCAGCATTGATGCTTTTTCATTTATAGCCGTGTAGTCTTTCCCCGAGTGCTTCATCAACCTGGCGGGCCGTCAAGCTTTTCTTTGGATTGAATGAGTTACTTGTGACACACATTGAGAAGAATATATTGAGAAGACAAAACTCCAATTTAAGACTTGATAGGGTAACACTGTATTTTTACAGTGGTGTCATAATAATGACATGACCAGTGTTGTCACTGACGCTTTGCTAAGTAACGCACTAGTGACTAAGTAACACGTTACTGTAATCTGATTACTTTCCTCAGTAACGAGTAATGCATTTTTCCAAACAAGTAGTCCGATTAAAGTTAGTTTCCTTAGTGTCTGTGCGTTACTATTTTGTTATTGCCTCATAATGTATGTAGAATGTAGAATATTGTAGTCATGCACAAAGAGCATTTTGAAAAGAAAATGTTAGAAAGGTTCTTGGAACTGTTCGTTTCCATGGAAACCGCTAATCGCCTTCCTGTTTTGGTCTCGAGTCAGGTGCGCCACGTGTTTAACGACTGACATGTGCGCGGAGGCACATTTGAACCGAGTGCAGCCACTAGGGACTAGGGACTATTGATCTGTGTGCGTCCATGAACGAACATGAGTGTTTTTTAGGGCTGTCAAAATTATCGCGTTAACGGGCGGTAATTAACTTTTTAAATTAATCATGTTAAAATATTTAACGCATGCGCGGAACGACCCACTCACGCATTGCCGCGAACAGACTATCATTTTAAGTATATTGAGAGCTAAAGGGCAGAGACAAGCTAGTGGAGTGGACAAAGGCATTCTTTGGAGCCGCGCTATTTATTGGTATAAGCTTTGGCATCTCTTCCACAACGATTATTACTATTGTGGCGAGCAACATGGGGAAGAATGACAGGAGAAGATTTTTTCTAAACACAGGAAGAAAACGAAATGCAAAATATAAATGTGCTAGTTGTTTATTATACACCTTTGTGCTTTCAACAATAGGAACATTAGCCTATACAAAGCTAGAATTCTGCTCAAAAAGTAGCGGGTATTTAAAGATAATCCAACAACAATTTGCCTTTCCGACGCCGCATATTGGTCAGCTTTCTTTCGGAAAGAAAAGAAAAAAGTCCTGTGCTAAAGGGAAAAGCAAAGATTTTAACATGTATTTAACAAATGAAATGCCTCAATTAATCATTTTTTTTCTTATGAACGGTTTTCAAAAGCTTTATTGGTGGATTTTCTCAAGTTAAAGCGCCACACAGAAATTAATAAATTTAATTGTGTAAGCAGGATCTGTGTATTATTCTTATTATTTAATTACAGGTGTTTTAGCTCATTTCAATGTATTTTATTTAAATGGACTTTTATTTATTTCATTATGTGTTTATATTTTACAAATGTGATGTAGCACTTATTTATATTGTATATTTTATGTTGTATAGCTTTAGTCCCTATGTGAATATTAGTTCCTCCTTGTTTTGTTGTGGTAGGAGGGTTTTGTATTGAACACGGGGCCGTGTGGGTTGTTATGATAGCAGAGAAGACAGCAGTAAATCAACAAAGACAAGTCAACTGTGCCCCGATCTACCACTCAAGAGATCTGATGGACTCAAAAAGTGGGTTACGATTGCATATTAGTTTGAAAATCGACCGGATCAACCGTATAGACCCTACTCACCGACATCACAGAATGACGTGTCGCTGTATCCGGCCGCCATATTGTCCGTCTCTGTTTAGCCCTATTCTCAATGGTTTCAATTAGTCGTTCAGTTTATAGAGCAATTCTTGGAAGCCCCAGTGCTTTCAGACGCTGTAAACTCATTGGATGGGTTGCATAAAAGGCATTATGTGGAAAAGCTTCAGTCTATCCATTCGCCAGATCCATATTTGATGCCTAAATCGATATTTTTCGACCCGCTGTCTTCGCCCTCTCTGCCTGACATCTGCTACCCTGATATCTACAACTATCTTTTCCACAGAAACTCAGCCTATTCTCATGAAACTTTGAAAAACATTAAGAGCAGGACTCTAAGCAACATTACCCTGTGTGATTTATAAAATGGTGACAATCAAAAAATTTAAAAAAAAAAATAAAAAGTTGACTGCGATGGCCGACGCTTCAAGGATAGTTGGATATTGGACTATTTCTTCAATAAAACACGCAACAACTGTGTCTGCCTCATTTGCAAAGAGACAGTCGCTGTTTTCAAAGAGTTCGACGCGATGCGATAATAACAAGACACGCTAATGTGTACGACAACATTACAGGGAAGATACGTAGTGAGAAATTATAGCAACTTGAAGCTACAGCAGCAGTATTTCGCAAGAGCCCGAGTGTCGAGAGAGAACGCCACAAAGACGAGACTGTTGAAATTATGAATTAAAAAAATAATAAAGCAAATGTGACACACAGAAGGGCTTGCTAACATTTGTTTAAATATATTGTTCTATGTAAATCAGTCAAGGTAGCCCCCCGCATTTTTACCACACCAAATCTGGCCCCCTTTGCAAAAGGTTTGGACACACCTGTTTAACTGATGATCCGTAGACGAGGCCAGCTTCACTTGGTACCAGCTAAATATTATTCAAAATGCAATGATGGTGGAAGAAATAAGCATCTTGAATTTGAAACTGTATGTTGTCGGCGATTAGCTTCGCAATGATTGGTTGTCAGCCCAAAACCCTCTAAATATATATTAAATGCATCTTACCAGCTAAAAAATGACTACTACATAATCCGTGGTAATCGTTTGGAGCCCAGTTTTCTCGTCGAATTGCAGCAGTCCATCTAGCTCTCCTCTCCGGGTCTCTCGGAATACGGTAAAACTTCAAGTCTCTCCGTCTATCTTCTCTGTTATTGCAACCAACCGCCACACACGCCTTCACCATTTTGATTATTAATGTTAACGAGCAGAAAAACACGCCATAATAGGAGGAATTTACGTAACGGCAATGCGTCAAAAGGACGAGTATGGCGCGGAGGCGTGCTTGTGACGTCATGTGAGTAGGGGTCTATTTTTACACGAGTGACTTCCAGTTTGCCCGATCCTAGCTACCGGTAGTAGTATTGACGCAGGAGGGTCGCGTCTCGCGTCAAATAATAAACTCTGCCGTTCTTTTCGCGTGCGTTGTGTTGAGCCGCTTCTGGGACGCGTCTAACATGCGGCCGCACTGCGATTGGTGTGCTTTGGCTGAATGACTTTAACGCCCGCGTTTCACTGCGCTCTCGCGGCGGCCACGTTGTCGAGCCGTTGACGTTTCTGGGTTATACTGTCCTACCGTTTTGGTCCTCATTATAGTAGAGAAGACGGAGTAAATATAATCTACACAAAGAAACTGTAACGCGATCGACTCACAGCCTCGAAAAGTAAGGGTTACATTACGTCAGAAACTCGTTCGGTACGCCTCCGTTCCGAACCGAGCACCACGTACCGAAACGGTTCAATACGAATACATGTACCGTTACACCCTTAGTAAAAACTGATAAATTACTTTTAAAGTAACGTAGTCACTTTAATAATAATGTAATCAGTAAAGTAACTACATTACTTTTTGAGGTGTAATCAGTAATAAGTATTTCAATTACTTTTTCGAGTAATTTGTGACAACACTGGACGTGACACATTTTTAAAGCAACTCTGGCTCATATCGACGGCAGTCGAACGAGATGAAAACTGGAAGGCGGACGAAAGAGGACAAAAGCGGCTCCTTACGTCATCTTTGGCTTGGAAGAGATACTCGTTGCCATCGGTGACTCTGCGGGGACAAAAAGCGTAAGCGAGACATTACCGACGCCGTTCCGAGGCGGAGAGTCCCGTCTGACGGTGACCCACTTGAGCTTGAAGACGTGTTTCTTCTTCTTGTATCCCAGCGCCACCTGACAGTCGCCGTCTCGCAGGCTGACGGGGATCTCGCCGTGGTATGGCGTGCCCTGTGCGGCGCTCTTGGCGTCCTTGTAGAAGCCCAACTCCTGGCGGTTCAGCACGCAAAAGACGTGGTGCCACGACCTGACGCCGCAAACAAACGCACCCTTTTCAAATGGAAATTTTTCAAAAGATATTTTGACATCTGCCCAAAACAGCTGTGCCGCTGGAGTGATGAAGCTTGTTGGATTAGCAACCGTAACTAAGGGGGGGCGGAGCTTTTGCGAAAGGTCAAATTTTCTGCTGTAACTTTGTAGGTACCTGCTAGAAGCCTTCTTGTTGTGTCCTTCCCACTCGTGCTTGCGGTGCAGGAAGCCGTCCATCTGCGAGTTGGGGGCCGCCGGCGCCTCCTGCTGGCCCTTGACGGGCAGTGTTGCAGCCTGCCCCACTTTGGCTTTGCGGACCGACCCGGGCGAGCCCGCGGGGCTGCCCTCCGCCACGCCGTTCACCGTCTCACCGCCGTCCTCCTGTAAAGTGACTCCGTCAGTCGGCCCGCGTTATCATCTTTGCTGTTATAAATTCATATGATTGCGTTTTGGGATAAAGAGCCCGGCATGCACAGCACAATTAGAGCGTTGCCACAGAAACACACGAGGCACAGCAACACCAAAGTCCGACGATGACCATACGGGAACAACGGCCTTCTGCTCTCAGTCTCGCTTTAATACAGGTTGATCCCGTTTATGTTCTATCAAGCGAGTTAGAATATCGAGGATTTAATCCGGTCTGGTTTCTGTCCAGGTTTCTTCTAGGTTTAGTTCTCACTTCATTTTGGTCCATCTCTCCTCAGAGACTGGATTTATCCTGGTTTAGTCAAGGATTTGTCCAGGTCTGGTTACTGACAGTGCAATTTACCTTTAATGCAGGTCCAGGTCTTGTTTAAACTGCTTTATTTAGGGTTTTTTAGTGGTTTGAATTCAGACTGTATTGGAATAGGTGAAACCTTGGATTAAGGTTAGGCTGTATTTTTGTGTTTGGGATAACTCAAGAACAAATAAAGGGATTATAATAGATCTGCAGCAGATTATTTAAGCAGGGCCGGCCCAGCCTATACGCAGACTATGCAGCTGCTTAGGGCCCCTGACCACTAGGGGGCCCCCAATCTGGCAATTGTTTAATCTATATTCTATTTTGTTTACTACAGTTTTGTTTTATTTGACTTTTGTGAGTTTTGATACTTGATTACAAGCTTAAAAAAATAAAAGTTCTTCCTTAACTTCTTTCTTTCCTTTTTTAGAAAAAGGTTTGGCGCTATCTACTGTAAGTACTAACAATCATTTGGCGTGAGAAGTTTGAAGTATGCAGTGCAACGAAATCTGATTAATATACAAAAATGGACGTATGGGTTGGATTGCATGTATGGGTGTCACAGTACACTGTGATGAAATGGTGGGCCAAAAATAGGGGCCCCTTTGCATTATTTTGCTTCGGGCCCCCAAATTAGGGCCCTGTCTTTAAGTGATTGATTCATCTATCGATTATTTACTATGAATACTCGAGTAATCGGATTACATTTAATAAATGTAAAACGAAAGAAACAAGTGTTTATGCTAGCGATAATATTTATTTTGGCTTGCTGAAACTGCACTTTTAAAAGAGCGCTAAATGCGAATACAAAATAAAATTCCTGAGTGTTTCTTCAAACTACGCTGAATTACACTTTCATGAAAAAATTAAAATACCTAAGCTTAGCCTTACTGGTTACTTACGATAATTATCGGTCCGATAATAGGAATTATGACGTCATCCCGATAAATCCAATAACATTTATAATAGGACCGATAATATGTACTGTTCTGGCTTTACAGTTTCTAGTATGGGAAATCAGTTGACCATTTTCGGGCCATTGCTCCCACCTGCTGGTCAGAATAATTCACTGCATCTATTTTTTTGTTACAGTAGTTTGGTTCAATCACTTACACATTGCGGTGTCTAGCGGGAGCATTGACAGTCGTGAATGCTTTCTGTTACGTTTCCACATTGGAAATATATGTAAGTATTTTATGTTTACTATAACATATGGATGTGCAATATATGTTTACTTCTGTGGTGAAGGGTCATATGTACAGAACTTCATAAGTTGTGTTACAGAAGCCAGCCAATGCTTTAGTAGTTCAAGCTAGTGTGCTATGCTATACATATAATAGTTGTGTATATAAGTTTATTGTGCAGTTTGTTGTATATTGAGTATTGAATATGTGTAATTTTCTGTTGTACTTTCACAATATTAAGACTAGTGTCTTCCCATAAAAGCAAGGAAAGACCAAGCCTTGTGGTTTATGGAAGTGCATTCATTCTTAGCTGGCTGTTGGGCAGTGCAGAAGTGAACCGCACTGTTTTGTTCATGTCATTATGAAAAATCTGATGAGATCAAAGGCAAATCTATGTTGAATCCACCACTAGTTTTTTTTTTTTTTTTTAAACCTCCAGGTGTTCAAAAACTCAGGTTATACATTGAAAAAATTATAAATTTATTATCGGTTATCGATATCGGCTTTGAGGACCAGGAAGTTATCGATATCGGTTTCAAAAAATGGATATCGTGCACCCCTACTTAGCCTCAAACGGTATAAAATCGCAAAAGTCCGCTAGCTAAAATGCTTTAAAAAAATTTTTTTTTTTTTTTAATGAAGCTCTTGACAAATATTGGCACGAAAAAAATTCTAAATATACTTCTAAACTAAATTACGAATGCATAAACAAACATATTAGCTCAAACAAAAACGTTATGTTGGTCTTAACAGGGACAAGCTAAACAAGTTATGTGATATTCACTGTTGCCACTAGAGGGCAGTGTATCCGGCCAAATCAATAAGATTAAATGCAAACAACTTCAAAACAAACCATTACAACGTAACTCTAATTAAATGAATCCTTTAATTCGATTTTCTAATCGAATTACTTGAGTTAATCGATGAATCGTTGCAGCACTAGATTATAAACAATTTGCAGGATATTTTTGTCATATAAAACCAAATAAGGGATTCAATTTTAAGGTAATGAAGCAAAGCGCCAAACTGAATTTGTATGTTTGCGTTCAAGATAACAAGCACCATTAAAAGGATTATCATAAAACTTGCAAGATGTTTGGAATACGAAACGGAAGAGGTGATTGCATTATGAGATACTGAGGTCAAAGGTCGCTGAAGATTGTTTGTCTGATGTTTCTGTTCACGGTAAGTCAAGAACGAATAAAGGGATTATCATTAAACTTGCACGATGTTTGTCATACAAACCAGAAGAGGTGATTACAGTTTGGGGTCGTGAGGTCAAAGGTCAATGAAGTTTGGTTGTCTGGATGTTTCTGTTCAAGATAATCCCATTATTCAATCTCGAGTTATCATAAAACTTTGTAGGATATGTTTGTTGTATGAACCAGAAGAGGTGATTACATTTTTGGGTTGTGAGGTCAAAAGTCACTGAAGTTTGTTTGTCAGGATGTTTCTGTTCAAGATAAGTCAAGAATGAATAATAGGATTATCATTAAATTTGCAGGATGTTTGTCGTATGAACCAGAAGATGTGATTGCATTTTGGGGTCATGAGGTCAAGGGTCACTAAAGTTTGTCTGGATGTTTTTGCACAAGATAATCCCTTTATTCATTCTCGATTTATCATCAAACTTGCAGGATGTTAGTCGCACGAAACAGAAGAGGTGATTACATTTTGGGGTCGTGAGGTCAAAGGTCAATGACGTTTGTTTGTCTGGATGTTTCTGTTCAAGATAAGTCAATAATGAATAAAGGGATTATTATAAAACTTGCTGGATGTTTGTCGTCTGAACCAGAGAAGGTGATCACATTTTTGAGTCGTGAGGTCAAAGGTCACTGAAGTTTGTTTTTCTGGATGTTTCTGTTCAAAACGAGAATGAATAAAGGGATAATTATCAAACTTCCAGCATATGTTTGTCGTATGAACCAGAAGAGGTGATTACATTTTGGGGTTGTAAGGTCAAAGGTCACAGGGACAAATTGAATTTGGCTGCTTTGAAAGGTGGTGTGCTCTATCAGAATGCTTGGCTAGTTCTTGTTTGGAACTAGTTTAAGTTTATTTGATGTTAATCAAGGTTTAGTCCAGTCTTAGCTAAAGTAGGTCCTGTCCTAGTGTCTGCTTTTTTACTGGATTCATTCAGATTGGTTTATTTATTCGTTCGACCTGATTTAGTCCTTTTTTGGTCCATTTCGGCTTAGTACTGCTTCATTTTTGGTCGGTTACGGGATTGCTCCAGGTCTAATCAGGCATGAATTCATTTTGAATGATCCTTCAGCACTGGTCTAATTAGAAGTATAGTCTAGTACTAGTCAAGTACTGGAGAGCATGTCTTCATGTGGATTGGGTTCATTCATGGTTTCGTTTACATCAAATTCTTGTTCAATTGTGATTTGATCCTGGTTCAGCAAGGTGCAGTCGGCTCCTTTTGTGATTCTTAATGAGTCCTGCTACAGTTTTAGACCTCCTAATTCAGCCATGTTCGGATCCGGTCCCAGTTTTAGCTAGGTTTCGTCTCGTCTGTGTTTAATGCTGATTTAGTAGCAACCTGGCAGGTGAGGAAAACATTTGTTAAGAAGAAGAAAAAGTGCGCTCATGCAGTGAGGTCATGCAAGCGGCAGCGAAACCATCTCAAACAATCAAAATCCCCGAAAATTGCTTGGAAATCCATCGCACACCAGGCCCGCGTGGCCACGCCCACTCCAAGCAAATGCTCACTGGACGGTTACCCCGCTGAGCGTCGTCGACGAGCCGCTCCGGCCGAGGGGAAGGAAGAGCCATTCTATCCGTCCGGACGGCAAAAGATTGACCGCCGCTCGCTCTTGAACACGACTGGTCGCTCATCTCTACACATGCCCCGTGATCGACTGCCGACCAATCTGAGTGGTAGTCTCTTTTCGCAGCTGGCGTAGGCTACAGCGACTTTGTCAACTAAATGCTTTGAAAACTATATGAAGTTCATTATTAACTCTCTTTTAAACAATGATTTCTTTTTTTCCTTAAAAACGGGGAAAAAAATGGAAAAAAGAAATAAGACAATACTTTTTATTAAACCTTTCAGTACCACTGATGACGACAGCTGTCCAATCACCCTTCTGCTGTGAATTGAAATGAGTTTGTTACGAGTAGATGTCCCATCCATTCGTTCATTCTCTGCCAACCCTCCTATATCAAATGGCTAGGCTGTCTAGCGTCGTCAACGGAAGCCAATGACGACATAAAATGTCAATTTATAACTCCTTCAGGTCACCTGCTGATTTTGGGTCATCTAAATTTCAATTCCTGTTGCTTCACTTTCCTGTTGATTTTGCTTCACTTCTTGTTGATTATGTCCGTCACTTCCCGGCTGTAAATGCTAATCTTTTAATGCTGGGAATGAATATTCATTCACTCCGCCCAATCTGAATTGGACCTCTAGTCCCGTCAATGGCAGCCAGTGAGTTCACGTGAAAAATGCAAAAATATCCTCTCTTGCCATTGTCACTAACTGATCACTACTGGATTGTGACAGATTACTACTGTGCATGCGCGAACCGACGTCACTTCCTCTCAAGCGTTAATGGCAGATATACTTATAATGTGGGGCAAATAAGTATTCAGTCAACCACTAATTGTGCTAATAGGCTAACCTACAGTAGCTAATAAAGATACAGTTGTGGTCAAAAGTTTACATACACTTGTGAAGAACATAATGTCATGGCTCTCTTGAGTTTCCAGTTATTTCTACAACTCTGATTTTTCTCCGAGAGTGATTGGAACAGATACTTCTTTGTCACAAAAAACATTCATGAAGTTTTTTTTTTTTTTATGACTTTATTATGCGTGAACAGAAAAAAGTGATCAAATCTGCTGGGTCAAAAATATACATACAGCAGCGCTAATATTTGGTAACATGTCCATTGGCCATTTTCACTTCAATTAGGCGCTTTTGGTAGCCATCCACAAGCTTCTGGCAAGCTTCTGGTTGAATCTTTGACCACTCCTCTTGACAGAATTGGTGCAGTTCAGTTAAATTTGATGGCTTTCTGACATGGACTTGTTTCTTCAGCATTGTCCACAAGTTCTCAATGGGGTTTAAGTCAGGACTTTGGGAAGGCCATTCGAAAACCTTAATTCTAGCCTGATTTAGCCATTCCATTACCACTTTTGATGTGTGTTTGGGGTCATTGTCCTGTTGGAACAACCAACTGCGCCCAAGACCCAATCTTCGGGCTGATGACGTTAGGTTATCTTGAAGAATTTGAAGGTAATCCTCCTTCTTCATTATCCCATTTACTCTCTGTAAAGAACCAGTTCCATTGGCAGCAAAACAACCCCACAGCATAATACTACCACCACCATGCTTGACGGTAGGCATGGCGTACTTGGGGTTAGAGGCCTCACCTTTTCTCCTCCAAACACATTGCTGGGCATTGTGGCCAAACAGCTCAATTTTTGTTTCGTCTGACCACAGAACTTTCTTCCAGAAGGTCTTATCTTTGTCCATGTGATCAGCAGCAAACTTCAGTCGAGCCTTAAGGTGCCGCTTTTGGAGCAAGGGCTTCCTTCTTGCACGGCAGCCTCTCAGTCCATGGAGATGCAAAACACGCTTGACTGTGGACACTGACACCTGTGTTCCAGCAGCTTCTAATTCTTGGCAGATCTGCTTTTTGGTGATTCTCGGTTGAATCTTCACCCTCCTGACCAATTTTCTCTCAGCAGCAGGTGATAGCTTGCGTTTTCTTCCTGATCGTGGCAGTGACAAAACAGTGCCATGCACTTTATATTTACAAACAATTGTTTGCACGGTTGCTCTTGGGACCTGCAGCTGCTTTGAAATGGCTCCAAGTGACTTTCCTGACTTTTTCAAGTCAATGATTGTTCAAGTCAATAATCACTCACAAGAAATTGCTAATTCGTGTTGCTGTATGTATATTTTTGACCCAGCAGATTTGATCACTTTTTCTGTTAACCCATAATAAAGTCATAAAAGAACCAAACTTCATGAATGTTTTTGTGACAAAGAAGTATCTGTTCCAATCACTCTGGGGCAAATAAGAAGTCAACCACCAATTGTGCTTGAAATATTGAAAATATTAAAGAGGCCTGAATTTGTCAACATGAGTAAACCTCAACCATGAGAGACAGAATGTGGGAAAAAAAAAAACAGAAAATCACATTGTTGATTTTTTAAGAATTTATTGGCAAATCATGGTGGAAAATAAGTATATGGTCAATACCAAAAGTTAATCTCAATACTTTCTTATGTACCCTATGTTGGCAATAACGGAGGCCAAACGTTTTCTGTAACTCTTCACAAGCTTTTCACACACTGTTGCTGGTATTTTGGCCCATTCCTCCATGCAGATCTCTAGAGCAGTGATGTTTTGGGGCTGTCGTTGGGCAACACGGACTTTCAACTCCCTCCACAAATTTTCTATGGGGTTGAGATCTGGAGACTGGCTATGCCACTCCAGGACCTTAAAATGCTTCTTACGAAGCCACTCCTTTGTTGCCCTGGCTGTGTGTTTGAGATCAATGTCATGCTGAAAGACCCAGCCACGTCTCATCTTCAATGCTCTTCCTGATGGAAGGAGATTTTCACTCAAAATCCTTCGATACATGGCCCCATTCATTCTTTCCTTTACACAGATCAGTCGTCCTGGTCCCTTTGCAGAAAAAAAAGGCCCAAAGGATGATGTTTCCACCCCCATGCTTCACAGTGAGTATGGTGTTCTTCGGATGCAATTGAGTTTTCTTTCTCCTCCAAACACGAGAACCTGTGTTTCAACCAAAAAGTTCTATTTTGGTTTTCATCGGACCATAACACATTCTCCCAGTCCTCTTCTGGATCATCCAAATGCTCTCTAGCGAACCGCAGACGGGCCTGGACGTGTAATTTCTTCAGCAGGGGGACACGTCTGGCAGTGCAGGATTTGAGTAGATAGTAGCCATTGTTACTGTGGTCCCAGCTCTCTGTAGGTCATTCACTAGGTCCCCCCGTGTGGTTCTGGGATTTTTGCTCACCGTTCTTGTTATCATTTTGACGCCACGGGGTGAGATCTTGCATGGAGCCCCAGATCGAGGGAGATTATCAGTGGTCTTGTATGTCTCCCATTTTTAAATAATTGCTCCCACAGTTGATTTTTTCACACCAAGAATTTTACCTATTGCAGATTCAGTCTTCCCAGCCTGGTGCAGGTCGACAATTTTGTCTCTGGTGTCCTTCGACAGCTCTTTGGTCTTGGCCATAGTGGAGTTTGGAGTGTGACTGACTGAGATTGTGGACAGGTGTCTTTTAAACCGATAATGAGTTTAAACAGGTGCCATTAATACAGGTGACGAGTGGAGCCTCGTTATAAAGAAGTTAGACCTCTTTGGCAGCCAGAAATCTTGCTTGTTTGTAGGTGACCAAATGCTTATTTTCCACTCAGATTTGTAAATAAACTCTTTAAAAATCAAACAATGTGATTTTCTGTTTTTTTTCCATATTCTGTCTCTCATGGTTGAGGTTTACCCATGTTGACAATTACAGGCTTCTCTCATCTTTTCAAGTAGGAGAACTTGCACAATTGGTGGTTGACTAAATACTTATTTGCCTCAATGTTTGGTGTCCTGATACAACATTTCAGTCTTGATACTTTTGACAACCCTACTGTGTATACCATACTGTTCAAACACCTTGGCTGGCAGTTATGGTGGTGAAAACACACACACACACACACACGTGGCAATCTCACACACATACAGATGAAGTGGAGGGTGCCATTTCTACGGTGACAAATTTTATTGTTAGTGGAGATGACACGACAACATGCGACAGGGGAAAAAGAAACAATACAACATTCAGAACGATCCGTGATGAGACAACAAAAATCCACACGAGGAATGACGAGCGGGAATGTCAGCAAAATAAAAAACACAAATGGAGTGAAAATGACGACGCAGTGTTTTTCGAGGCTTTGCCGATATCGATCTAGAATAGGAGGCTACATTAGTGGCCGCGCCGCTCACGCGCTCATCAGTTTGTAGAGAATAACGTAAAGGAAAAGAGACATTAAGAGCCGGGTGGACAGGACCACGGGCTAGAAGGACAGACGGAAGACAACAAAGACAGAAAAGGGCAAGGAGAACACAAATGAGGGAGAAAATGAATGCGCGTTTGTGTGCCTGGACATAGAAATTAAATCAAGCATCATTATTAGATGAACCATAGACTTCACCATCAGTTGACGAGACAGCTCTTACAGACATTACGCAACGCCTTCCCGTAGGGGGCCGAACCAGGTTGAGTGTTGAGGTGGCTTTCATAGTGATAAACTCAAACACACGCTGTGTTCAAACGCCGGATTTAGGTAGAAAAATGACAAAGGTTTTACTGCATACAAGTAGGCAGGAGTGTCTCAAGAGTGGTTTGCTTGAGGATTCAAGGTAATTATTATATAAAATAGCACCATGCATGCACTTTGACACGTTGTGAAAAAAAAATTAAATGAATGGAAAAAATTAACGTAACTGTTGCTTGAAATATTGAGGTTAGAGATGCCGATCGATCGGGTCCGATCACGTCATTTTCAAAGTATCGGAATCGGCAAAAAAATATCAGCCATGCCTTTTTTTAATATATATATTTTTAATTAAATCGTATTCTAATTGTATTTAACGTTACAGACATAATAAGTTACACTCATCCAGTCTTTAGTTTAGGCTTAAGGTAGGGTTATCAAATTTATCCTGATAACGGCGGTAATTAATCTTTTAAAAATGTATCACGTCAAATATTTAACGCAATCAATGCATGCGTTGCACGATCCACTCTCGCATTGTCACGCTTAATCTGTAATGGCGCCATTTAACCCATTTAGAGAGATAAAAGGCAGCGTAAAATGAGAAGAGTGAATTTTGGCAGCCTATGGAGCCTTTTTTTAATAGGCTAAAGCCTTACAATCCTTCTCCCTACGATTAGATATATCATGGGAAGCAATGTGACGAAAGCAAGGTAACAATTGATCTTTTTCTTAACACCTTATGTTATTTCCCAACGCAGAGAAGATATGTCAATTGGTAGCACTACGCACAGTCATGGTTCCACTTCCCATCATGCATTTGGGTTGAATGGCTGCAGTATCATTTACTGAAAGCTCAACAAATACACTAGATGGCAATATTTAGTCACAATATACAAAGTCACAAGTCTTTCTATCCATGGATCCCTCTCACAGAAAGAATGTTAATAATGTAAATGCCATCTTGAGGATTTATTGTCATAATAAACAAATACAGTACTTATGTAGTGTATGTTGAATGTATATATTCGTCCGAGTTTTATTCATTTTTTTCTTAATGCATTGCCAAAATGTATATGATCGGGAAAAATTATCGGGAATGATTGGAATTGAATCGGGAGCAAAAAAAAAAAAGCAATCGGATCGGGAAATATGGCATTTACATTATTAACATTCTTTCTGTGAGAGGGATCCACCGATAGTAAGACTTGTAATTCTTAAAGGATGAATGTGACTTTGCCATTGTTACTAAATATTGCCATCTAGTGTATTTGTTGAGCTTTCAGTAAATGATACTGTAGCCATTTAACCGTTGTGCCCAAATGCATGATGGGAAGTGCATCCATGACTGTGCGTAGTGGTACCAATTGATATATCTTCTCTGCGTTGGGAAATAACATAGGGTGTTTAGAAAAAGATCAATTACTACCTTTCATCCCCACATTGCTTCCCACGATATTTCTAATCATAATTTGATAACTCCACCTTAAGCCTAAACTAAAGACTTTGGATGAGTGTAACATATTATGTCTGTAACGTTAAATACAATTAGGAAACGATTTAATTAGAAAAAATATATATATTAAAAAAAGGCATGTCCGATATTTTTTGGCCGATTCCGATACTTTGAAAATGACGTGATCGGACCCAATCGATCGGGATGCCGATCCATCGGGACATCTCTAATACATACTGAGAAATTATTTTATAATTAAATATACTGTATAGGGCTGTCAAAATTATCGCGTTAACGAGCGGTAATTAATTTTTTAAATTAATCCCGTTAAAATATTTGACGCAATTAACGCACAAATGCCCCGCTCAAACAGATCAAAATGAGAGCACAGTGAAGGTGTACTTGTTGGGTTTTTCGGAGTTTTGCCGCCCTCTGCTGGCGCTTGGGTGCAACTGATTTAAGAGGCCATGAGCATTGCATAAGTAATTATTGACATCAACAATGGCGGGCTACTAGTTTATTTTTTGATTGAAAATTTTATAAATTTTATTAAAACGAAAACATGAAGAGGGGTTTTGATATAAAATTTCTATAACTTGTCTTTTAAGAACTACAAGTCTTTCTATCCATGGATCGCTTTAACAGAATGTTAATAATTGTAATGCCATCTTGTTGATTTATTGTTATAATAAAGAAATACAGTACTTATGTACCGTATGTTGAATGTATATATCCATCTTGTGTCTTATCTTTCCATTCCAACAATAATTTACAGAAAAATATGGCATATTTTATGGATGGTTTGAATTGCGATTCGTTCTGATTAATTAATTTGTAAGCTGTAATTAACTCGATTAAAAATTTTAATCGTTTGACAGCCCTAATACTGTACACAAAGTAATTTTTGAACATTTTTGGTCTGTGGTGTGCCGCAAGATTTTTTCCAATGTAAAAACGTGCCGTGACTCAAAAAGGTTGAAAAACACTGTGTTAAATATTGCTATTGATCCTGAAAATATAGATGATAATCTTTGCACTTTGTGATTTTTGTGCATCTAACGTAAAATTTGAAAATTTTATAGATATTTTTAAGTTTTGTTATACTTGAATAAAAAAACAATCGGAACTTTTTCACTGTTCATGGAGACTCATATATGCCTAAGGGAGGTGCTTGTTTTGGTTTTAGGTCGCTAACGGCTTTCGTTTTGAAAATATTTGAATTTTAAGTTTTTAAAATAAGCCCCCTATGGATCAGCCCCAAGCCCCGTGTCCTGTCAACTGATAGTGAAGTCTATGGCGGTCCTCTCTACCAACCTTCTTTCAAATCAATAAATGCAAAAACAACTGAAGAATTAGTCATTGGAAGATTGACAACCTTGTTTCTCTGATTGGCTGACACGTTCCAGTTCAAAATCTCTGCAAATACGCTATCGGGTACGAATTCCAGAGCATTCCAAATGACCTGCGCCCTTAACAACATGGCTAACTGAACAGTTATTGGTTAGGAGAGCTCATGCATAATATTGTGTTGTACAGAGACGGCGCTAAAATGATGTAGGTATCGGGGAGTACTTAAGAATAACGTGTCGATGAGGTGCAATACGTACTTTTCGAGGAATTGCCGACAAAGGATATCGGTGCAACGCTGCTCTTGAGCATCAGTTAGCAGTTTTTCCTGAATTATTTTTCAATGGCTAATTAATAGAGATGTTTCAAGCGCTCAATTCGAGTTTCTGAGATAAGTTGACAAAATGGCGGCCATCTCGTGATTAAGACGCTTGGAGTATGCACGCGTAGGTGTGGCGTTATTGCAGCGGCGCGTATCTGCGCATCTGCAGCTTTCGGGTGTTGGAGTATTGCTGGTAGGCGGGTGAGCGGTAACTAACCCTGGCCGAGTCCTGCTCGCTGCTCAGCCCGTTCTGATTCGGCACCTCGCCATCCCTAAGAACAAAAAACGAGAAAGTGTCAATAATCCATCCAAAGGACGGATGGGTGAAGGCGTGGCGGCGGCAGCGCTCGCCTTTGTTGCGCGGCGGCCTCGGTGGCGGACGGCTGATTCTTCCTCTCTTCTTCCTCTTGCTTTCTTCTCACTTCCAGTAATTCCATCTGAGAACGTAAAAATAAAGTAAAAATGTTTTCATGATAACATCATGTAAAAACGTGACATTCATTCATTCCTATCAAACGCGATAACTAGAGATGTCCCAATCGATCGGCATCCGATCACGTCATTTTCAAAGTATCGGAATCAGCAAAAAAATATCGGACATGCCTTTTTTTAACAAATTAAATCGTTTTCTAATTGTATTTAACGTTACAGACAAAATGTCTTACACTCATCCAGAGTCTTTAGTTTTTGCTTTAACTAGGGCTATCAAATTTATCGCGTTAACGGTGGTAATAACTTTTAAATATTTTCCACAATTAATGCATGCGCTGCACTACCCACTCATGCATTGTCGCGTTCAATCTATAATAGCACCGGTTTACGTATACATAGAGTTAAAAGGCAACGTTAAATGAGTAATGAGAATTTTGGCAGCCTTTGAAGCTTTTTTTAAAATTGGCTAAAGCCTTAAAATCCCTCTCTCATCAATTAGAAATATCGTGGGAAGCAATGTGGGGAAGAAAGGTAGTAGTTGATCTTTTTCTTAACACCCTATTTTATTTCCCAACGCAGAGAAGATATATCAATTGGTACCATGACGCACAGTCATGGTTGCACTTCCCATCATGCATTTGGGCGGAAGTTAAATGGCTACAGTATCATTTACTGAAAGCTCCACAAATACACTGGATGGCAATATTTAGTCACAATATACAAGGTCACATTTATCCTTTAAGAATTACAAGTCTTTCTATCCGTGGATCCCTCTCACAGAAAGAATGTTAATAATGTAAATGCCATCTTGAGGATTTATTGTCATAATAAACAAATACAGTACTTATGTAGTGTATGTTGAATGTATATATTCGTCCGAGTTTTATTCATTTTTTTCTTAATGCATTGCCAAAATGTATATGATCGGGAAAAATTATCAGGAATGATTGGAATTGAATCGGGAGCAAAAAAAAAAGCAATCGGATCGGGAAATATCGGGATCGGCAGATACTCAAACTAAAGCGATCGGGATCGGATCGGGAGCAAAAAAACATGATCGGAACAACCCTAGCAATAACATTTAAGAAATGGGTGAGCAAAAAGTATTCAAAAAGTTGTTAAAAATGAATTTTTAAATTTCAAAGAAAAGGATGGTTGACAGAACAAGTGAAAAAGTTTTGAAATAATTTTGCAGAAGTGGTTTTAAAAGCAGAAGAAGAGCGCTCCTTACCGTGGTCAACCTCTCGAGGGCAGCAAAGCGTTCCTCCCATGTTGCGGCAGACTTCTCGAAGGCCTCGTGCCTCTTGATGAGTTTCTCCACGTCGTCCACGCTCTGGCCCATCTCGCGACTGGACAGGTACGACTCCTGGCCCAGCAGCCAAGCCTCGGCCACGCCCGCGTCTCGAGAAAACTGGTGCACCTCCAGCACTGCGTGCGCAAAAACCGCCGGAACGTCACATCACGTCTTGTACGCCGGGGCCGGCATACGCGGGTTCTCTCTCACCCAGTCGAAGCCACTCCCAGCGGTCCTCCCACTTGTCGATCATCTCTTTCCTCTTGTCCGTCAACTGCAGCAACTTTTCTTTGATCTGAAGAGGCAAAATACCCACTCAAAACGGCCCATCTCATTTTTCGAAGTCGTACGCGGGCGTCACCTCGTCGGAGGCGTAGTGCTTCCTGGCCAGGAGAGACTTTCCCAGCTCGATGCAGGCGGTGAAGCTGTCGTTGCGCGCGTCGATCTCGGCCTTGATGCCCTGGTGGTTGTTCATCAGCAGCTCCACCGACGACACGTCGCTACGAGTGCACACCGGTGACATCAAATTAGGTGAGTGTGTCAACAAATGTGACCTGGATTTTTCAGACTTTTTTGGTGGCTCTATTCGTCATAATGGCAAATGCAGTCAGCCATTTTGGGGTCATTTCGTTACTAAGTAACGCGTTATTGTAATCTGATTACTTTCTTTCTGTAACAAGCAATCTAAATCGTTCAAAGAACATTGTAGTCATGTACCAAGAGCATTTTGAATAGAAAATGTTAGAAAGGTTCCCACTATGCATTCATTTCCATGGAAACCGCTCATGGTTACCTCTTGTTTTGGTCTCGAGTCACACGCGTTGTTTTGGGACTGAGAAAGGCGTGTGGAGAGAGTGCAGCCACCTGTTGAGATGTGCGAGGGACTATTGATCTGTGTGCGTCCATGAATGAATGTGAGTATTTTTCCTTCATTCTGGAGTGTTCCAGCAATAGGTTGGAGCCGGTACATGCACGGACGTTTCGCAGCTTTGCCGTTGCGGGTAGTCGACGAGCATTGTTTACATCATGAGGTGACGTGTTTGTTTACCATCTTTGGGATGTGTTGTAAGTCTGACTGAGTGTAAAGTGCTTAGTTCAGGGTCCCCCCAGGGTTAATAAATCTAAATTCAAGACTTTTAAGACCTTTTTTAATGCCATTTCAACTGAAAATTAATACTTTTCTCGCACCCATTATTTAGATAATATTGAATCATGTTAAAAAAATAATTCACTGACCATCAAATTTAACCTCAATTACTAAGTGTGTTTGACAAAAGAATGCACATTTACTGAAGATACAATCAAAACACATTTAAATATAAGGTCTTTCAGATTTTTTTCCCCCAGGATAAAATGGATTTTACACTATTTTTGTAAAGCAACTTCAGAAATTACATTTGCAATACAACAGGTTTCCCTTTTAATAGGACCTAGTCAAGGTGGTAGGTTGGTGATTGTCAAGTTGGTCACCTTAACTGTAAAGTGCTTGGGAAAATCTTCCCAAGTTCTGTTCTGTTTAAAAAACAGCCACTAAATGGCAGTAGTTTACCATTAATTAGCACAAAATAAAAAAGCTACACATGACCATTTCCCTTGGTAATTGTTTTTTTCTAATCACATTACAAGAAGTATACAAAACACATGTTAATCCATTGTTAGCTATTGAAGACATTTCTTTTAATCAGAAAGATAACATTCATACTCTTATTCAATCAAGAAAAACATTTAAATATAACAAGAGGTGTTTTACTATCACCTACGTTATAATTTGCCTATCACCATGCAATGTTATTCAGATCAACGTTACCCTGCACTCGTTCCAATAATAGTGTCAACCGTGTTATGTATCTGAGAGTGATGGTGGATCTACGACTCCGGTTTATCCATGCTAAGGCTAGTGCACCTGCCAATACCCCATTGAACATGGCTAACTCTTGAGTTAAAACTACGAAATTCACATTCATTCGAAAGGCAAACCGTGCAGAAATACATTATTGCATCTAACACATTTTAATTGGAGAAATTGGCAACTTACTTTAAAATGTTAAGCAGGTCCACAGGGTGATGTTGATGCTAATGATGCTAACAGCGCGCACGCACGAGGTGCATTATGATTTGTAGTGCAGTGCATCGTAAAAATTCTACGCGTCATCTTCGTTATGGATTAAAAAAAACAAAAAACTTGGTCACGGATATAATTTAGGTTGCACTGAGATGGTCTTCAAAATTAAAACCACGGTGAAAAAATTCCAGACTTACGACAGCTAATTTAATACTTTTAATACCTTTAATAGTAGAAAACTAAATTCAATGCTTTTTTAATACTTTTAATAACCTGCGGGTACCCTGTCTAGTTGCTACCACGTTTTGTAGCCAAATTTACCGCGTGAGAGCACGGCGTACTTCTGGGTTGTGCGCGCGCATTCGTGTCCCCACCCCACGTTTGTGTTTATTGCACTGTACAATTCATTTGCGTGAATGTTCAGTCAATTTGCATTGTTTTAAATTGGCACTGATATGCTGTTAACCCTAAACCGAAATTCAGAATTTTTGAAATGAGGTTTAATCTTTGAGCTAGTGGGGATTTAATTTAATTGGTGGAGTTGATTTCAACAAATTCCATGCAGTTTGTCGGTTGTTTACTAGTTTCAGGACTCCGGAGTGGCTAAATTTGGGCCCCTTTAGATTCAATTATCGGAATGTCAATTACACGTGATGACATTCTTCTGTTGTTATTCTTATGTTGAGGCAGCAAAGGGAGAAAAATTGGAAAAAAAGTAACGGATAAATGACTTTTAAATTAACATAGTTACTCTAATAATAAAGTAATCAGTAAAGTAACTAAATTACTTTTTTGAGGCATAATCAGTAATTAAATTACTTCTTCACGTATTTTGTACAACACTGCAAGACATGCAATTTGGTTGGCATGTCTGTCATAATTAGACCAACAAAACAGTCTGGCCAATAAAAACACTAAAAGTCTGACGGTTGGGTCTGAAGTAGCAGTTTTCAGGGCTTTTTTCCAAATTATACTCCCAGAAATCCCAGAAATCATAATAATAATTCAGTCCCGGAAGCCAGCTTCACGTAGAAAAATGCAACTTAGTTGCCAAGTCCGTAATAACTAGACCCACAAAAAAGTCTCAGGCTCAAACGGCCAAAAAGATACTAAAAGTCTGACAGTTGGGTCTGAAGTGACTGCTTTCAGGGCTTTTTCCCCAAACAGAACTCATTACAGAAATAATAACAATTCAGCCCTGGAAGCCAGTTCCATGTAGAAACATGCAATTTGGTTGGCATGTCTGTCCTAGGTACACCCACAAAAAAGTCTCTAGAACCCACAGCCGAAAAGATATTAAATGTCTGAGGGTTAAGTCTGAAGTGGCCATTTTCAGGCTTTTTTTCCAGATAGAACTCATCCAAGAATGAATAATTTAGCCCCGGAAGCCAGTTGCATGTAAAAACATGCAATTTGGTTGGCATGTTTGTCATAGGTATACCCACAAAAATGTCTCAAGAACCCATGCCCCAAAAAGATACTAAAAGTCTGACGGTTGGGTCTGAAGTGGCCGTTTTCAGGGCTTTTTTCTAAACGGAACTCATCCCAGAAATAATAATAATTCAGCCCTGGAAGCCAGTTGCACATATAAACATGAAATTTCGTTGGCATATCCGTCATCGGTAGACCCACAAAAAAGTCTCAAGAACGCATGCCCCAAAAAGATACTAAAAGTCTGTGACAGCTGGGTCTGAAGTGGCACTTTTCCCAAAAAGAACTCATCCCAGAAATAGTAATAATAATTCAGCCCCGGAAGCCAGTTGCACATACAAACATGCAATTTGGTTGGCATGTCCATCATAGATAGACCCACAAAAAAAGTCTCAAGTGTCTTAGAGTTGGGTCTGAAGTGGCAGTTTTCAGGGCTTTTTTCCAAATTATACTCATCCCAGAAATAATAATAATAATAATTCAGCTCCGGAAGCCAGCTTCACGTAGAAACATGCAACTTGGTTGGCATGTCCGTAATAACTAGACCCGCAAAAAAAGTCTCAAGTTCACACGGCCAAAAAGATACTAAAAGTCTGACAATTGGGTCTGAAGTGTCTGTTTTCAGGGCTTTTTTCCCCAAACGGAACTCATTACAGAAATAATAAAAATTCAGCCCCGAAAGCCAATTGCACATGGAAACATGTAATTTGGTTGGCATGTCCATCATAGGTAGACCCACAAAAAAGTCTGAAGAACCCACAGCCGAAAAGATATTAAATGTCTTAGAGTTGGGTCTGAAGTGGCAGTTTTAACGGCTTTTTTCCAAATGGAACTCATCCCAGAAATAATAAATGTCAGCCCTGGAAGCCAGTTGCACGTAGAAACATGCAATTTGGTTGGCATGTCTGTCAAAAGTAGACCCACAAAAAAGTCTCAAGAACCCACACTTAAAAAGATAATAAAAGTCTGACAGTTGGGTCTAAAGTGGCAGTTTTTAGGGCTTTTTTCACAAAATGGAACTCATCCCAGAAATAATAAAAATTCAGCCCTGGAAGCCAGTTCCACGTCAAAACATGCAATTTGTTTGGCATGTATGTCATAAGTACACCCACAAAAAAGTCTCTAGAACCCACACTCAAAAAGATACTAAAAGTCTGACAGTTGGGTCCCCGGTGGCCATTTTCAGGGCTTTTTTTTCCGAACAGAATTCATCCCAGAAATAATAAAAATAATTCAGCCTGGAAGCCAGTTGCACGTAGAAACATGCAATTTGGTTGACATGTCCGTCATAACTAGACCAACAAAAAAGTCTCAGGAACCCACGGCCAAAATGATACTAAAAGTCTGACAGTTGGGTCTGAACTGGCTGTTTTCAGGACTTTTTTCCCCAAACAGAACTCATCACAGAAAAAAAAATTCAACCGCGGAAGCCAGTTGCACAAAGAAACATGCAATTTGATTAGCATGTCCGTCATAGGTAGATCCACAAAAAAGTCTCAGGAACCCTCGGCCAAAAAGATACTAAAAATATGACGGTTGGGTCTGTAGTGGCAGTTTTCAGGGCTGTCTCCCCCAGATGGAGAAAATATTCAATCCGGATCAAAGTGCGGTGTGATGGAGAAAATATTATGTGACCCGAAGTGAATTAGCACATTATGCCTTATGATAAATTCAATCCGGGTCAAAGGGCGGAATGATCGGGGAAAATATTACATTATGCTTTTGTGATGTATGATTTCTTCTGTGACATAGCAACTTCTATTGTTTTTATGTCTGTGAACAACTTCTATTGTTTTTCAGCTTGTTCCCATAGTTAGGAGACGCGCTTGAATAGGGAATCTCACGAGATAACTTGTTTCGCACCATCGTGTCCCATAGCTAGAAGGGAATCTCACGAGATGACTTGTTTTGCACCCATAATATTTACATCTTTGCAGCACAGCTCATTTGTCCCATGTGAAAAGTCCTTTTTCAAGGGGGCTGAACCAAAAGTAGCTTTAATGTTTGTCATTGGATGGGGCCGCGCCGCTCAGAGGCGGAAGTTGGCCTCATCGCCTCCGAGGGGTGCGTCCTTACAAAAGCGGACATTTCCGGGCGACCCGTGAAGTCCGCTGGTGGATTAAGCGTATGGATCGCCCAGCTTTGTCCTTTTGCCGCTTTACTGGAGTGTTGCTGGCTTCCCACTCATTTGTCACGGTAAGCGATTTTCATTGCTAAGGGACAATTAGTTGTGCTGTAACGATAACGCAGGGATTCTGGGGTTGACAAACTCAAATCTAGCGTCATCGTTGGCATTTGTTGATACTTGTTTGCTTGCTCTTGTGGGATTGTAATCAATAAATCTAATCTATTCTGCATTTTCTAATCAATAAACATTGTCTATTGAGCAAAAGTGTGCCTGTTACTGATTCACCGCGAACCTGGAAATTTCGGTAAACACCGCCAAACGGTCCTAGAAATAATAAAAATTCAGCCTTGGAAGCCAGTTGCACATAAAACCATGCAATTTGGTTAGCATGTCCGTGATAGGTAGACCTACAAAAAAGTCTCAGGGACCCACAGCCACAAAGATACTAAATGTCTAAAAGTTGGATCTAATGTGGCCGTTTTCAGGGTTTTCTTCCAAATAGAACTCAACCCAGAAATAAAAATAATAATTCAGCCCCAGAAGCCAGTTGCACATAGAAACATGCAATTTGGTAGGCATGTCCGTCATAAGTAGACCCACAAAAAAGTCTCAACAACTCACACCTAAAAAGATACTAAAAGTCGGACAGTGGGGTCTGGAGTGGCAGTTCTCAGTTCTTTTCACCCCAAATGGAAATTGTCCCAGAATAAAAATTCAGCCCCAGAAGCCAATTGCATATAGAAACATTCAATTTGGTGCGCATGTCTGTCATAGGTAGACCAACAAAAAAGCCTCAAGAACCCATTCCCCAAAAAGACACAGAAAATGCGTCCGTACCGCGGCTTCTCCTGCGCCTCGATGAGCCGGATGACGTCGTCCATCCACAGCATGAGGTCGCGCACCAAATTGAAGAAGCGGAACTTGTCCCCAGTGTCCGCCAGCTTCCCTCGTCGGCCCTCCGCCGCCTCCAGCAGGTTCTTCCAGGCCTCCAGAACCTGCCGCGAGCGCACGCACGACAACAAACATCTGCTTAGAAGCCGCCGCCGACCTTTGTTGCGGGTAATTCTGACGTCACATCCTGTCAACAAGCTTTTTGAGTGTACATCATCATGTCAGCTACCGGGAGAAAAATCAATCCAAGTCGGATAGAAGATGATGATGATGATCCCAATTCAGGGTTATTTTTAATTTTGTTAAACAAATCGAATTTCAAACAAGTGATCGAGCAGATCAATGATGTTGACTGATGTAAACGGGTAGCGGCTAACGGGAATGTTTGCAATGACTAGAACTAAAAGCAGCTTCATGCTTAGCTTTAAAAGAAAGAAACATCTGAATTCACTTAACAGGGCCCTTAACCACAATTTTGTTGTAGTTGCCACACTTACACGAATGTACATTTGCACATAAAGTACAAATATGCGTGTGTGTGTTTGAGAAAAAATTGGAATGTCCCAAATACAACATTGTATTTGTTTTAGGGAGGGGGGGGGGGGGAAGCGATAGCGCGAGTACTACTAAAATGTTTTGAGTTCATTTTAGTCAAAACTATCAAGCGCTTGCTTTTTGCAGCCACACAGATGCAAAAATCTCACCTGGCCCATTCGCTTCTGCCGAGACACGAAGAGAAGGCAAACAAATGGAATACAGCCAATGATCACAACACACCATCATCATCATCATTTCCTAGTATTTTATCCTTTATAGGGCACTCATTGGCCGCCATTGACAGCGCTGGACGTCTAATCTATTTGGACTGGGAGGGGCAAATGAGTGAAAGGACATTCGCCCCTCCCAGTCCAAATAGATAAGCCGTCTCGCGCAGTCATTGGCGCTAAAAAATGAGCGTTTGTAGCTAATCCTCCCAGGAATATGAATTAGTTGTCTTTGTCAGTGACGGAGAACAAGTTAAACACTATGAAATTTGAGAGAACTCAATTAATGTGTGTTATTGGGGGCCATAACCACAGTATATTTCAGTTGGTTTTTTTTTTTTTTTAATATTTATTTTTAGTTTATCTATTCAATAAAACAATCGCATAAAAATAATGTATCCTATCTAAAACATATAATTATATAATCACATTTCAGTAGAGGTGGGTAGAGTAGCCAAAAATTGTACTCAAGTAAGAGTAGCGTTACTTCAAAATAATATAACTAGGGTTGTTCCGATCATGTTTTTTTGCTCCCGATCGTTTTAGTTTGAGTATCTGCCGATCCCGATATTTCCCGATCCGATTGCTTTTTTTTGCTCCCGATTCAATTCCAATCATTCCCGATAATTTTTCCCGATCATATACATTTTGGCAATGCATTAAGAAAAAAAATGAATAAAACTCGGACGAATATATACATTCAACATACAGTACATAAGTTCTGTATTTGTTTATTATGACAATAAATCCTCAATATGGCATTTACATTATTAACATTCTTTCTGTGAGAAGGATCCACGGATAGAAAGACTTGTGACTTTGTATGTTGTGACTAAATATTGCCATCTAGTGTATTTGTTGAGCTTTCAGTAAATGATACTGAAGGCCATGCCCAAATGCCTGATGGGAAGTGGAACCATGACTGTGCGTAGTGCTACCAATTGATATATCTTCTCTGCGTTGGGAAATAACATAAGGTGTTAAG
This sequence comes from Corythoichthys intestinalis, assembly GCF_030265065.1. Classification (NCBI taxonomy): domain Eukaryota; kingdom Metazoa; phylum Chordata; class Actinopteri; order Syngnathiformes; family Syngnathidae; genus Corythoichthys; species Corythoichthys intestinalis. The sequence goes on along the minus strand of NC_080404.1, from coordinate 52,654,349 downwards.
AAAAAGATCAATTGCTACCTTGCCTCCCCACATTGCTTCCCATGATACTTCTAATCGCAGGGAGAGGGATTGTAAGGCTTTAGCCAATTAAAAAAGGCTCCAAAGGCTGCCAAAATTCACTCTACTCAATTTACGCTGCCTTTTATCTCTCTATATAGGTAAAACGTTGCCATTACAGATTGAGCGCGACATTGTGTGAGTAGCTCGTGCAGCGCATGCATTAATTGCGTTAAATATTTTAACGTGATACATTTTTTAAAAAATTGATTACCGCCGTTATTGGGATAAATTTGATAACCCTACCTTAAGCCTAAACTAAAGACTCTGGATGAGTGTAACATATTATGTCTGTAATGTTAAATACAATTAGAAAACGATTTAATTAAAAAAAATATATATATATATATTTATATATTAAAAAAAGGCATGGCCGATATTTTTTTGCCGATTCCGATACTTTGAAAATGACGTGATCGGACCCGATCGATCGGGATACATCTCTAAATATTACTCAAGTAAAAGTAGTAATCCAAAAAATGTAATCAAGTACAAGTAACAAAAGTATTTGGTGAAAAAAAAAAATACTCCATAACGGGTAACATTGTGAGTAACTGCTTACAATGTTTGACTTTTTTAAACAATGGTATTTTTTCCCAGCACAAAGTTATCTAGTACTATCACCCATGACCCGTGACGATGACAAATTTTAGTAGGCAATATATTGTTTCATTAATTAAAGCCAATATGCGATATTATTGTCATTCTTTTAACCAATGCAACCACTAATGTAGTGACAATAAATTAGTGATGCACGATAATACATTTTTCAACCGATACCGATAACCGATAATTTCCTCCTCATTCCTACCGATAACCGATAATGTCAAGCCGATAATTCTATTAAAAGATTTATGTAAAATTTTAAACAAAAGAAAATATTACTGTGCAAAAATATAATTTATTGCTCTTTTTTTTTCAACATAAAATATGAACAAGTCGTCAATTCCAACATCTAAATAATGACATTGTCTGACATTGTGTAATGGTAAACATTTGGCAACAATTACTTACAGAGTAAATACCTAAGTTGCACAAAAATGCCTTTAAAAGTAAGCCAATCCTAACATAACATTAATACACTGCAAAACACACTTCCTTAAAACTAGTCAGTTTTAAGTGTAAATCTGTTGGAAATAAGTTAAATTATCTGCCAGCGCTTCAGGTGTATTTCTTTCAGATTTCTTGGAAGAAAAATAGCTAGCTGAAAATAATCTTAACAGCCTTATTTTAAGCAATACATTATTATACTTAATCCTAAAAAAAACTTGGAAGAAGAAAAGATTTTGAATATTTGTGGCTACAGAATATTATTGTTATTTCATTACAACAGGAATGTGCATATTTAAATTAATAAGTGTTAATAAGTGCCAATAAGTTTAGATTATCTACTGTGACTGTAACTGAGCAGACAAATAAGTTAAATTAATTTGAAAAGTGACTGCTAATGTTATATGCTTTGTTGCACACTGTGAAAATGATTAACTCAAAAGAGCGAGATGTTATGTATCCATTCTGCAGCGCTTTGTTTACATTTTCGGGACACTCACGAGTCGCGACATTCGCTTTACAGCAGCTAAATTGATAAACGGCAGTACTATTTGGATGCAGTTGGAGCTCGCATCTCCGTGCGTGTTGTTTTGTGCCTGAGTTTTGTTAAACCGAAAATAAAGGCAGCATTACAAAGTCATCTGACCGCTCGTCATTTTACATACTGAATGCATTATTGACGGGCTGACTTCGTTTTCTCCATGTTTAAATTATCATCTAACCACTGTGCCGTCATTATAAGCTTGCTTACTGGACATCACTTTTCCAAATGTAGTGATGAAAATGTGATCGGCATGTTTTTCATGAAGAATGGTGGTCGTATAAACTGCATTATTTTTTTATCCAGGGCTTTGGCTCTCGGGTCATTTCGGTTAAAAAAAAAAAATCGTGTCTCGTCTCGGCGGCGGCTACGTTCGTACCGGATAATCCGCCCGCACCGGCCGGTTTGCCGCGGCGTATTCGGGGCCTGGCTCTGCTCACACGCCGTGAGGGAACGCTCGAGAAACCGGGGTGTTCGCCGGACCGGCCAGAGCGGAGGTCCTGAAGCCGGGGGAACCGGGCTCTGCCGGACCGGCCAGAGCGGCGGGCTCCGTCGGAAGACGGCTACTTGCCGACTATCGGTCTCCAGTCGTACCGGTGTTTAGTCTTAGATGCGAGTTTACCACCCGCCTTGGGCTGCTTTCCCAAACAACCCAACTGTGTATCGTCACAAGCCCCTAGTTTAACTTAGTGTTTACAATAGCTTTAGCATTCCCGCTAGCAGCAGCAGCCTAGTATTCGTTCCAAAAATCTTTGCGATGCAGTTTTAAATGGATGCTGGGTTAGTGGTTTTGAATGAGGATGCTTTCTTTCGGCCTTGTGGAACTTCTGCGGTATATGTTTCGCAAATGGCGAGAGCGTCGTTTTTTTAGCAACAGCCGCCATAATATTCAACTATTTCTTGTCGTGTAACTCCGCCTCCTCAACCCCTCCTCCCTCAGAGGCTTCAGAGAGGGGAGGGGTTGAGGAGGCGGCGTGCTGAATTCTTCGGTTGTGCACATTTGGAGGCTAAATCAAGTATATAATTATCGGATTGCATTATCGGTTGAATTTTTTATTATCTGGATTATCCGTGTGACGTCATAATTGCCATTATCGGCCGATAATTATCGGCGACCGATATTATCGTGTATCTTTACAATAAATCCTAAAAAATCACCCATTAAAATTAAACAATTATTCTTAAATAAAACACAAACTATATTAGAAATAATAAATATCAAATACATGTCAAATACATATCATTTTTTTACAGTGCTTTAAAGACGCCATGTAATTGAACAGGCTGGTGTCATCATAGAACAGCAAGCTTGAGTCTGATTGGTATAATGGAGTCATGTGATTATGGCTGCCATGTCACATTTGTGAAACTGGTAAGGCTACAGTTGGCGTCGCTGGCAAAACAAAAAAAGTAAAATAAAGAGGAAAAATGACTGGTGTAGCCCAAAGAAGCGGCGTAAGAGTAGCGTTTCTTCATCACAAATCTACTCTAGTACAAGTAATAATTACGGCTGAATAAAACCACTCTAAGAAGTACATTTTTCCCCAAAAAAGTTACTCAAGTAAATTTAACGGAGTAAATGTAACGCGTTACTACCCACCTCTGCATTTTAGCTAATATGGGGCATACTTGTACCCAGATTTGGTACAGCCAAAATGTGGCGCTGAACTGAAGTAACATAAATTAAGTGCAAACTGCTGTCTTTGTCTACCCCCTATATTTTAAATTAATTAAAGTATTAAATAAAAGTTATAACTTCAAAACAAAACAAACTCTGAAACAAATTGATGTTCTGGGAAACCAGTGCCCAAAAAATGCGCTTGTAATGTCTAAGTTGCTAACCTCTCCTTCCCGCTTCTGGATGTCATCGGCTTTATCCCCGGCGTACGCCGACTGAAGACGAACGGCGTCTTCTTGAAGCTGACGCACCTAAAACGGGAAAAAACATTATGGGAGGGTCCGGCGGTGGCCAGGCGGTCCTTGCGCTTACCTGCGTGCCGAGAGCTTGGATGTCGTGCTCGAAGGTGGTGTGCATCCTCTGCAGCGTCTCCACCGTGTTCTGGTCACGGCCCAGCTCCTCGGGCAGCTTCTTGTGTTTGTCTAATACGCGTGCCAGGATCTCTTTGGCGTCGTGGTAGAACTTGTGCAGCTCGAAGGAGGCGGCCAGGATCTGAGTGCGCGTGTCGATCAGCTCCAGCAGGTCGGCCCAGGCCTCGTTCAGGCCGTCCTTCCACTCGGCCACCGTGGCCGCGTCGCCGTGCCCCGCGTTGATCAGCTCGTCCGCTAGCCGGTTCACGCCGTCCACGCGCTCCTGCCCGATGTTGCCTGTGTCGCGGGCGAACTCTCGGAAGCGCTCCTGCAGCATCTGCGCGTGTCAACGTCCACGTCATAAGTAGGGTTGTAATATATGGCAAGACTTTGTATCCAAACGGGTTTTCGCCAAGAATTGTTTTAAAAATGTCACCGTTTAATAACAGAACCAGGGGTGAAAGTGGCTAGAATTTCTTGCCGGAACTCCCCGACGTGACGGTCGGCACGGAGCCAGAAATTTTAGTCATTTATTTGTTTTTCCTTTCTTTCATTTTTGGGTGGAGGGGGGTCAAAACTCAAACTACTGAAATGCAAAGAAAACTGTTTTAGCACAGTTATTTCTATAACCCATACAAAAACTGATTTTCATTCAAAATTGTATTTTTTCAATGATTTGCAAAATAAAACAGCAATGACCCCAACTTCCATCTCCTAATTTTTATTTTCCCTCATTTCCTCACACACTAAATGCCAAATCTCAATTTTAACTACTTAAAAACATAGGATGTATATTAAAATTGAAGTGAATGTAAACATTTACTTTTTTTTTTTTAAATAACAAAGATATAAGTAACATACATTCAGGAAAAACGTACAAATGACTCATATTATGCAGAATTAAATGGAATACATTTTTAAGATTGCGCAAACATCAACTTTTTTAAGTCATAAGGAAATTAATAGGTAGCCTAACATAAATGAACAAATATAGGTCAAAAGTGCACATTGACAGCTAAGATGTTCTGAACTTCCCCATCAGAGCAAATAAAACTAAATATGATAAATATGCCTCCTCAACTCTTTCGTTGCTCTTAAAGATTTGATCCATTTTCTGTTGCATTGCCCTTTTTTTGTCGCATCAATTCAACCTTTTTTTTTTTTTTTTTTGCTGTTCCAGAAAACATGCACATTTGAACCAATCAGAGCTAACTATCTCTGCTGATCACATGTCAGTATGTCAGCCAAATGAACGCATAAATGAGTCCAGGCATTTTGCTTTGCTGCGTGCATTCGCACATTGACGTGACTCATCATCGTCAGACTGGGGAACCCTCCATGCCGTCCGTGGTATAAAATAAATAATATAATATAATATATATATATATATATAATATTGGTGGAAAGGGATTACACTACACAAGCGCTTTATTATGATTGTTGTTAACACTTGTGTATGTAAATCTGATGTAGGTAGATTGTTTTCTTCTTGGAGATAAAATGCATGTGTGGCAGCTTAGCATTTTTTTTTTTTTTTTTTTAACATAGTGTTAGCCTTCCGGCCCTGAATCCTATACCGGAACTGCGTTCCTGACCGTTCTGGCCCACTTTCACCCCTGAACAGAACCAAAATATTGCTAACAAAATGTTACACTAATATAGTGTCTTTTTTAACGCATTGGCTAGCATTGATATTGCTAGTGGTCCAATTCATTTTGACAGGGAGGATGCGGATGAATGTTTGTTTGCCCTTCCCAGTCAAAATGGTCAACGTCAATGGTGCTGAAAATCGAATATGTACAGCACCAGTTCAATGAATTGAATGTCCATCGCTGTCAATGGCAGACAATGAGTTCAGAAAGACACTCACACAAAGACACAAAAAATGTAGCTGTATGTTTTTACCAAAATTTTGCACTAAAATATTCTCAAAGACTGTGAAGACTTTTTAGAAAGATTGTCCATGACTGTGCACAAAATAAAAATGGTTTATTTTCCAAATTAGAAATAGTTTTTCTTCTTTAATCGTTGTACTGTAAAATCGCCGAGATTCGTTTACTGACCGGGCTATCGATAACTGTTGTATCGCAAACATTGTAATCGTGACACTAAAAACTAGGTGTGGGAACCTCCCGGTACGATAATCGTACTGGGAGGTTCCCGCACCTAGTCGTAAGCGTTCTGTCTGCTCACCGTCACATGCTCGTAGTCCTGCCCCAGCTCGTGCGAGCCGGCCACCACCTCCCTCTCGGCGATCCATTGCTCCAAGTCGTCCACTTCCCGGTTGAGCTGGAAGAGGCGGAAGCGCTCGTCCAGTTTCCCTCGCCGCTCCTCTGACAGATCTTTCAGCCCGGCGTACAGCTTGTCCACCTGCGACTGACGCATGCCCACGCGCTCGCTGCGGAACAACGAGGCCGTCAGATCGCCCTCGGCGCGCTCAGTCGCTCGCCCTACCTGTCGGGGTGTTCGGCGGCCACCAGGCCTCGGCTGGTGGCGGACAGCTGGTGCACGGTGTCGGCGTAGTCCTCCACCGCCTGCTCCAGGATCTGATGCTTCTTCAACATGGCCACGGAACTCTGTTCGTCCTGAAAGCCCAAAGGGAGTTGAGCCGGGAACCCGGGAGGAACGGAGCTCACGGTCGCCCTCCCACCTTGGCTTTCTCCTCTGACATCATGTAGAGTTCCTGCTCGCTCATCCAGGCTTCGGCCTCGGCGGCGTCAAAGTAGTACTGCTGCGCTTGGTGCGCTTCGCCCAGCCGGGCGTGGCGCTTCTCCGTCTCCTTCCCGATGCGCTCCCACAGCGAGCGCAGCTCATCCAGCCGGCGGCGGATGGGCTCGGCCGTGGGCCGCTCCTGTCGCAGGACGTGCCGGCTGCGCTCAAAGATATCGTCGTAGCGCGGCTGGTGGCCCTGGATCTCCTTCTGGAGGGTCTGCGAGCAAAGGGCGCTCAAGTTCATAACGCTCGCAGGGGAAGAGCGCCGGAGCTCGTTCCTACCTGGTTCTTCTTGATCAGGAGCTGCACCGTCTGCAGGTTGTGTCCATGGTCTGTGGACGTGGCCGAGGGCATACGCTCTTCCACCCACAGCTGCGGGAGGATCGTAAATACGAGACGAGATCAGGGGAAGAAAGGGAGAGGTAGGTTGAAGACAGAGAAGTGAACTGAGATGAGTAGAAAAAGAAAGGTGAGACAGAAAGAAAAAAGGAAGGGAAAAGAAAGCATAGGAACGAGAAAAAATACACGAGGGAGAAGGAGAAGATGTAGGTAAGTAGGGAGAGGCTTACGATCTCATCCTCGACGTCGCGGTTGAACTGGTGGATCTCCCTGGAGGCCATGAGGTTGTCCCTGCGACTCTTGAGCGGCGCCCGCAGAGCGCCAAACTTGCTCTCCACGTTCTTCCGCTGGCCGTCCACCTCCTCCGAGCCTTTGCCTTCCCGACTCAGCGCCTGTGACTGGCCCTGCAGCTCGTCCACCTCCTTCTGGCGGACCTCCACCTGGCTCTCCAGCATCTACAGAGAGGCTCGCCCGTCAGCGGCCGCAAAAAGCAGAGCTGCCCGTCCGCGCGCTGGAACCCACCTGCTGCTTCTTTAGCAGGATGTTGACTGAGGTCAGGTCCTTGCCGTAGTCGTCCGACTGCAGCTGGCCCTCCAGGCCGGCCAGCCACTTGTCCAGGTCGGCGCAGCTCTGCGTGAAGAGCTCCGCCTTGTTGGCGTCAAACAGGCATTTGGCTTTGGTCTGCGTGCTGGACTCCAGCTCCGCCCACATGGACTTCAGCGACGCCAGCTTCTCGCGCACCATGGCCTCCGTCTCGGGCTTCTCCGCCATCAGTGCCGTGCCGTCCTGCCCGACATGCAAACGTTCAAGCGGTACCGCTCCATAATGTCTTCAACCCCTGACTAAACCCTGTCCTTAACTTGGACCGACTCCATTTTTAGGCTGCTGAAGGCAGCGCAATAGTGGTCCAAGTCCTCCCACCTTCCACTACATTTTGCCTCTCTAGTTCTTCTTTATTTCTTTATGAGTACTTGAGCAGTCGAACTACATCTATGTCACTTCTTAAGAGTTTAATGGCCAAGCTCAAAACTAGGGCTGTCAAACGATTAAAATTTTTAATCGAGTTAATTACAGCTTAAAAATTCATTAATCGTAATTAATCGCAATTCAAACCATCTATAAAATATGCCATATTTTTCTGTAAATTATTGTTGGAATGGAAAGATAAGACACAAGATGGATATATACATTCAACATACGGTACATAAGTACTAGAGCTGGGAATCTTTGGGCGCCTAACGATTCGATTACGATTCAGAGGCTCCGATTCGATTATAAAACGATTATTGAAGCACCCCCCTCCTTTTTTCTCTCTTTTTTTTTTTTTTTTTTTTTTAATGTTTTGTACATTAGTTCCAAAATTGTTCAAAAATACTCTCAGGCTAAACCACACTACTATTTCAGTATCAAGTTAACATATAGCAGTAAACAAATATACAAAAATAACATTAAATAAAAAACTCCAGTCCCCATTCTGTATCAGCAGCTTTAAACTACATTCAATTAATTTAATGTTGTCAATCAACCGTTAAATTTGTTAAAATTGCTCCCGTTATTCCATAATTTCCCTTTTGTCTACTTTCGACATGTGAAAGTTTTAAAACTATTTTAAAGATAGATTCAAGTGAATATTTTACCGATTTAGGAGTATTTTAGATAAAAAGTTAATTAGGTTTGCTTGGAAGGTTCGCTACAACAGCCTTGCAGGGAAGTGTACTGCTTTAAGATGGCGGCCGTTTATAACGCCCGCATCTAGCTTTTTGTAGATGTGCTGTAACACTACCAAATCTATATTGCATCTAGTCCTATATAAATGATATCCACCGTAACATTATATGGATGTACTTTGTAGCAGCTTTTCGGCAGCAGTCAGGTATGTTGTTGTGTTTTTTATCTCGTTGCATGAGTTGAGCTAGAGCCGTGAGTTGAGCATTGGCATTACCCGAGGGGCCGGGTAATGGGAAGCATGATGTTTAGCTATTCTCACTCCGTTCCGTCCCGAAGACCGCGCGGCGCGCTGAGTGTTGTGTACTTCCGCTTTACTTCGCATATTTCAATAATCGGAATTTGGATGTTTGTGAATCGTTCTCGAATCTTCCACGGCCGAATCGCGAATAATCTAAGAATCGGAAATTTTGCACACCTCTAATAAGTACTAGGGTTGTTCCGATCATGTTTTTTTGCTCCCGGTCCGATCCCGATCGTTTTAGTTTGAGTATCTGCCGATCCCGATATTTCCCGATCCGATTGCTTTTTTTTGCTCCCGATTCAATTCCAATCATTCCCGATAATTTTTCCCGATCATATACATTTTGGCAATGCATTAAGAAAAAAATGAATAAAACTCGGACGAATATATACATTCAACATACAGTACATAAGTACTGTATTTGTTTATTATGACAATAAATCCTCAAGATGGCATTTACATTATTAACATTCTTTCTGTGAGAGCGATCCACAGATAGAAAGACTTGTGACTTTGTATATTGTGACTAAATATTGCCATCTAGTGCATTTGTTGAGCTTTCAGTAAATGATACTGTAGCCATGCCCAAATGCATGATGGAAACCATGACTGTGCGTAGTGCTACCAATTGATATATCTTCTCTGCGTTGGGAAATAACATAGGGTGTTAAGAAAAAGATCAATTACTACCTTGCATCACCACATTGCTTCCCTCGATATTTCTAATCGTAGGGAGAGGGATTGTAAGGCTTTAGTCAATCAAAAAAAGGCTCCAAAGGCTTCCAAAATTCTCTCTATTCATTTTACGCATTACAGATTGACCGCGACAATGCGTGAGTGGGTCATGCAGCGCATGCATTAATTGCGTTAAATATTTTAACGTGATACATTTTTTTAAAAATTAATTACCGCCATTATCGGGATAAATTTGATAACCCTACCTTAAGCCAAAACTAAAGACTCTGGATGAGTGTAACATATTATGTCTGTAACGTTAAATACAATTAGAAAACGATTTAATAAAAAAAAATAATAATAAATTAAAAAAAAATTTTAAAAAGGCATGTCCGATATTTTTTTGCTGATTCCGATACTTTGAAAATGACGTGATCGGACCCGATCGGGACATCTCTAATAAGTACTGTATTTGTTTTTTATAACAATAAATCAACAAGATGGCATTAACATTATTAAACATTGTGTTAAAGCGATCCATGGATAGAAAGACTTGTAGTTCAGTTCTTAAAAGATAAATGTTAGTACAAGTTATAGAAATTTTATATTAAAACCTCTCTTTGTGTTTTCGTTTTAATAAAATTTGAAAAATTTTCAATCAAAAAATAAACTAGTAGCCCGCCATTGTTGATGTCAATAATTACACAATGCTCATGGGTGCCTAAGCCTATAAAATCAGTCACACCCAAGCGCCAGCAGAGGGCGACAAACCTCCAAAAAACAAGTAACAAGTTGGCATTGCACTGTGCTGTCATTTTAATCTGTTTGAGCGGGGCATGTGCATTAATTGCGTCAAATATTTTAACGTGATTAATTAAAAAAAACAAAAAAAAACTACCGCCCGTTAACGAGATAATTTTGACAGCCCTACTCAAAACATTTCTCAACATTTTTCACTTCGGATAACATTCATTGCTTATGACTCAAAGTCCAAAATGTAGTGACTGTTATTTATGATGCGTTACACCCGCAATGGTTCACGGGTAGTTGTGGCAACCATGACTGACGGTGGGTTGCCGTTGTTACACAGAAAAAAAAAAGTATTTGAACACCCTGCTATCTTGCAAGTTCTCCCACTTAGAAATCTTGGAGGCGTCTGAAATTTTTATCGTAGGTGCATGTCCACTGTGAGAGGTAATCTAAAAATAAAACTCCAGAAATCACAATGTATGATTTTTCAACGATTTCTTTGTGTGATAAAGCCGCAAATAAGTATTTGAACACCTTAGAAAACAAATGATACTATTTTTGAACAGTACTTTTGAAATTACAGAGATCAAACGTTTCCTGTAGTTCTTCACCAGGTTTGCACACACTACAGGAAGGATCTGGGCTGAGTTTGAGCTCCCTCCAAAGGTTTTCTATTGGGTTTAGGTCTGGAGACTGGCTTGGCCATGTTAGAACCTTGTTATGCTTCTTACGGAGCCACTCCTTGGCTTTCCTGGCTGTGTGCTTCGGGTCATTGTCATGTTGGAAGACCCAGGCACGACCCAACTTTGACTGATTTTGTTCCCCAAAATCTCACAATACAGGGCCCCAGTCCTCCCTCTCTTTAATATAGTGCACTCGTCCTGTCCCACGCGCAGAAAAACATCCCTAAAGAATGATGCTACCACACCCATGCTTCACAGTAGGGATGGTGTTCTTAAGCTAGGACTCATCATTCTTCTTCCTCCAGACATGGACCAAAAAGTTCTATTTTACTCTCATCTGAGCACAAACCTTGCTCCCATGACTCCTCTGCATCATCCAAATGGTCATAGACAAACCTAAGACGGTGACATGTGCTGGTTTAGGCAGGGGAACGTTCCGTGCCATGCATGATTTCCAAACCATGACGTCTAGTCCCAGCTCTTTTCAGATCATTGACCAACTCCTGTCGTGTAGTTCTGGGCTGACAGGACTGGGCTGACAGGACTAACAGGTCTTTCAGGGTCTTAAAAAAATCATGCATTAAGATTTCTGGATTTTTCTTTTTAGATTATCTCTCTCACAGTGGACATGCAACTACGATGAAAATTTCAGACTCCTCCATGATTTCTAAGTGAGAGAACTTGCAAAACAGCAGCGTGTTCAAATACTTATTTTCTTCACTCTATGCGTTGGTGTTTTCTTTTCAACAACTTATGTCTGTAATGGCGGGCTATACTGCTAGTCGATCAATACATTTAAGATGATAACATCTACTTCGACTGACATGAGAGTGCAAAAAAAACAAAAAAACGCATTGATGCCCGTTTGAAGACATGCCGACTGACCTTCTGGATCTTATCCAGCCATTCCTTGTTGGACTGCAGCTCGGCCATGAAGGCCTGGTGCTTGAGCCACTTGCTATGGAGGTTGCGCGCCTCGTCGTACGTCATGTCCTGAGCTGTTAGCATCTTCTCGTTGATCCACAGGGTCAGCTGCACGCACGGACGGCGTTAGCCTAGCAGAGAAAGGTGCACGGGCGGCAACTCCCTCACCTCCTGGCAGTCTTGCAGGAACTTCTGCAGGTCTCGGTTGTCCTTCAGTCTCGCGAGTAGATCGCTGGCGGCCGCTCGGTTCTTCTGGTGTCTGTCGGGCGACGTTTTAGCCTCGGAGGGGCAAACGAGAAAGCGTGCACGGCGCTAGTTTACCTTTGGTGTATGGAGTCCACCTTGTCCTGGATGCGCTCGGTGTTGATGTTGCCGTCGGCAACCAGGCGCCGTCCGGTGTCCACCACGCCACTGATCTTCTCCTCGTTGGCGTCCATGGTGGTCATGAAGTCTTCCTGCTTTTTAATGGCTGCCTCGGCGCCCTCCAGGGTGGTCGGCATCTCTGTGTGGGCCAGCACGTATTCCTGGTGAAGAAGAAAGCGGAAACATTGAAGTCGTCTTCGTTGCTCATTAAAGTGCGTATGGCACCAAAAATCAATGTTTATTTCATATTTCATGCGGTGTTTTATGCTCCTGAATGAAATAGACCGCTTGGATGTGTGCGGAAGCGATCGTTTTATATATTCAATTTTTGAATCCCGCGCCATGAAAATGAGTGACTTCCGGCTCCAGTCTCAAGTTGAGAAAGAGGGCGCTGTAACGCGTACGATAGAAGGAGTCCTCTTCCCTATCCAGCCGTACTGTTGTACGAGAAGGAGTAAGGATTCAGATGATTTTGCGGATTAATTTGTTTATTTTTCACATCATGCCAGCCAAACGGCTGCAGAAAAATGTTGCTGCACCAGGGAGAGGCGTGTGAGCCTTTTTGGGGTTTCAAAAGGTTCCCATTCACCGGTGGATATTGGCCAAAACAAGCCCTACTACTGTGGGACCATTGGACTTACAGGGAAGTGAGTAAACATGGTGTTTTGTAATATGTCAAATACTGGGATCATTTTAATACGGAGGTGGCTTGCATTTTGTGGCTGACGTGGTCGTTGTCCACTCGGCCGACGACACAGGCGGCTTGTCGCACCCCCCCCCACCCGCTGGGAGAGCACTATACTCTGCTTATTTGCCCTCTTCATGCGCTCAGTGTTATGTCAAATTGTCCACCCGATCAGAAATTGCAACTTTGTGATAAAAATGCAGGCATGAAAATGGGTCAGGGGTTAAAAAGGTGAGAAAGGTGTGGAGGAAATATGTTCCGGCGTTCTGCACAAAATGTCCGCCGTCGGCAAAACGTCCTACATGTGGCGAATTTGACCATTTTAATTTTTCACATAAGGCTTAATATTCGAGTTAACGGGGGTTTAATTAGTTGAAGGAGTTGATTTCAACCACCATTGACTCGCGCTAGCTTAGCCACTCCGGAGCCCTGAAACTAACAAATAACTGTCAAACTGCACAGAATTTGTTCAAATCATTTCCAACGACTAATTAAACCCCGGCTAACTCAAAGATTAAGCCTAATGTAAAAAATTCTGAGCTTCCCCTTTAAAATAAAGACCACTGAATATGGCCCTTAAAATGTTGTCTATAAAAGTTTTAGAGCAATAAAACAAACAAAACAAATGAATAAAATGAACAGGAATCCTTCAAAGTATTTCATAATGGGTCCAAATTATTTTTCGAACAGATCATGTGACTATAGAACCTTAGAGACAGCCGTTTGCATTGCTTAGCCAAAACTACAGCTGAGGAGGCAAGATGGATATTTAGAATTTCTTTAAACCTAAGCTTTCAAAACCCTCAACAACAACTGAGCTTGAACCGAGGATTGAGCACGAGCAGTATCAAAAAGTCCTGGCTGTCGTGTTACCTGTTGTGCTGTAATTCCAAGTGGTGCTTGAATTGGATGCTTATAGCGGTGGACAGTCTTTTTGAGCCAGCGCAAAGTTTGCAGCGCACGGGGATATTTTTGTTATCTTTACTGGACAAAAATGTGAAGTAATGGCTGTGTTTCCAGTGTGCAAATGCAGCCGTTTGTAGTATATCTCCTGCCTATTTCATTGCATCCTGGCGAGGTAGCAAGGCTATGTTGTTTTGGCCGCAAACTCCCAGCGCTCACGCATCATGGTAATACACGAGACCCTTTTTGTTCCATCCCCGATTAAAAAATGTGACATGTGATGTCACTCCCATGACTACAGTATTCTTCATTCTACACACATTATGGGGCAATAACAAAATAGTAACGCACAGGCATCAAGGAAAGTAATTTTACTCAGATTACTGATTTAGAAAAATGAACGCGTTAGATTGTTCTTTACTGAAAGAAAGTAATCAGATTAGTTACGCATTACGATACCGCGTTATTGACAACACTGCTTTTATATTACCGTTAAATACACAAGCTTGACGCTACCTTAAAGGGAGCTATTTTTTCACCAGACGCTCCGGCAGTGTTCAACACAAGCTGCAACGAACGGCAGTAACTTTGTCATACCACAAAATATGAAAACGAAAACCATTACTCACTAAATTCAATATGCTGGCAAATGCATTCATCTAAAAACAATTGGGAGTGATACTTTACCTCCTCCAGCGAATGTGAATTTGTGCTTAGTACAAGATCATCACACGCAATTAGCGATCTTTGACGCTCTTTTTTTTTTTTTTTCCCTCCCTGCATACAAACTTGTTTCTCTCTCAGCGGCTGTGATTAACCTCAATGAAGTTGCTGTCATAGCTAAGCCTTGCCTATCATTCGTCTTTGTAAGTTTTTAGTAACTTTGTGTATTGAATTTGAAAGGAAAATGTGTGTTTTGTTTTTGACGAACTTTTTCATGAAGCTAAACTGTTGAAGCTACTCACATGTGGAAAAATACGAGTGTACAACGTTTTAAATGTATTCATTTGGTATATTTCAGTTACCACGATTTGAGGGATCAATAAATTGAAGAATTTACGCCTTGCGTTTGGAGTGCTTGTTTTTGGGTTTACTGGAATAGCGTCACTGACACACGCAGCATCAAACAGGGGAAGGGGTAAGCGCTGCCGCGCCAAGCTAATTCTGGCTGCATTTTCGACACATGAAAAATAACGAATACGTACTACTGTATGACGGAAAATTTTAGTGGTTTTGTAACCGCGACGTTTTCATAGCATGGTAATCCGTGGAGGTAACTGGCACATGCCTACAAACGACCCCCCCCCCCCCTTAAAAATTTCTTCAACTTCAAAACGGCGAATTTCGCCGAAAGGTGAGAGATTTTCATGCCTGAAAATGGCCGCGAATACAACGATTACTAAGTAAACACTACAAACTTTCTTTAAATAAAGGACTATTTACTTACGTTTAATCGTGGAGGGACATGTAGAAAAGCTCTCCTCAGACAAATACTGCCATGTAAGATGCACAACAACTGCTCACGTATGACTCTCTCACTGTTTACATCTTTGCCGTTTAGTAAAGCATTATTTTACGCCATATTCGTGTTGACCATGTGGCAGCTACGCGCTCCTCCGACGTCGGCCTGTTTGTCCGGCAGTGTTTGTCCAACTGCTTCCCCGCAAACGAGACCTCTGCCCTTTGCAGCGGAACGACGAGCTCTAACTTGCTCGCCGCCGGGCAGGTTGCCGATCGGCGATGACAATCGACAACCACGCCACCGTGTTAAATGGTCCGGGCTAGTTATGTGTGATTTTTGGCTTTGGAGACTTTGAAACATCACTCGGTTCGGGTTAGCATGTCGGCTAGCTGTCACGCCTCTTGGTTTGTTTACATTCTCCGAAGCTGGGGCAGCCAAATGAGAAAAGCTCGACTAACTGTGGTGGCATAAAATATCATTCGGGAGGTGCGACAGTAAAGATGAAGTCGACAGTCTTGACCATTATGGAATGATTTTGCCATGTCGTACTGAATAAATGCATTTTTATTAGGGCTGTCAAATGAGTAAAAATTTTAATCGAGTTAATTACAGCTTAAAAATTAATTAATCGTAATTAATCACAATATAAACCATCTATAAAATATGCCAGATTTTTCTGTAAATTATTGTTGGAATGGAAAGATAAGACACAAGACGGATAAATACATTCAACATACGGTACTTAAGTACTGTATTTGTTTATTATACCAATAAATCAACAAGATGGCATTAACATTATTAACATTCTCTTGAAGCGATCCATGGATAGAAAGACTTGTAGTTCTTAAAAGATAAATGTTAGTACAAGTTATAGAAATTTTATATTAAAACCCCTCTTAATGTTTTCGTTTTATCAAAATTTGTAAAATGTTTAATCAAAAAATAAACTAGTAGCTCGCCATTGTTGATGTCAATAATTACACCATGCTCACTCATGGTACTAACCCATAAAATCAGTTGGAGCGCCAGAATAGGGCGCCAAACACCAAAAAACAAGTAACAAACGGACATTATACTGTCCTGTCATTTTAATCTGTTTGAGAGGGGCATGTGCATTAATTGCGTCAAATATTTTAACGTGATTAATTTAAAAAATTAATTACCGCCCGTTAACGCGATATTTTTGACAGCCCTAACTTTTATTATTTCATATTCCATTTAGCACAAGACTGTTATTTGTCATGACCATACCATTTATTTAGCAATTGGGAAAAATACTTGGATAAAAAGAATATCCTTTAAAAATATTGGAGTAGAGAGACAGAAACAATGACATTTTGCAGCTCTCTTCGTCGCATTTTCCTCGTTATGAATAATTCCCCCTCAATGGGCTGAATACTAAATAAGATTAAATCATTCTCCTGCCGATGTCATCCACCTGTTGGGGACGCTAGAGCCCTATAATGGTAGGCGTGGCTAGACGGCTGATTAAAACACAAATTTCTCGCCATCTGCGCTTTGCCAAATTGTTGTATATGGTCTCAAAATATGATTCTAATTCACATAATAATGCTATTTAAGACTTTTTTCTTCCTGTCGAAAGCACTTTAACGGTACATGCAGATTGTCAAAATGCTTTTTTTTTTGGGGGGGGGGGGGGGGGGGGGGTTTAATCCTAAAATCTGTGTCTGAAAAAAGTTGAAAAGCTCTTCATTTGGTCTCTACCTGGTTGTTGAGGAAGGCCTCAGCCTGCTTGGTGTCCCTGAGGAAGAGCTGGTAGGAGTGCGACTGGGACAAGAGGTTCTGTCGGTTCTCCCACATCTTGTGCAACTCGTTCCAGCCCGTGTCGAGGGCCTGCAGCCGCTGGCGCAGGAACATGTACTGCGCGTCTGTCTGGCCGCGCGTCACCATCTCGCCCATGTCGCGCATCTTCTGATAGTCCTCCTCGTAATTGCGGATCTCCTTCTTCAGGCCCTCGTGCTGGCCTAGCAGTTTCTCGGCCTCGGCCAGCGTGTTGGCCACATCCTCCGAGGCGATGGCCGTCTGCGTGCGCGACAGCCAAGACTGGAAGTCGTCCAACTCCCGCAGAAACTGCTGCAGCTTACTGGCTTCGCCTAGGGACTCCTCGCGGTTCTTCATGGTGCCCTGGAACGACACCGGCGTATTTAAAAAAATGTAACTAAATTGAATAAAAATAATGTATTTGTCGCTAATCTTTCATGCCACTGACGGCGCTAAGTCCATTTGAAGCGACTGGGACTGACGGACTGAACCTCCCGCTTCAAATGGAACAGACGTCTACCGGCGATCAACTGGTTTGAATTCCAGGCTGACCTTCATCTCCTCCCACACGGACGTGATCTCGTCCAGGCGTCCCTTGATGGCCTGGGATTGTTCGGGGTGTTCGGAGGAGAGGCGCTCGGCCTCCTTGCCCAGATCGCCCAATTTGTCCTCGATGGCGGCCAGGTCTCGCTCCATGCCGGTCAGCTTCCTCTGAAGCGCCATGACTCCCGCCAGGTCGTTGCCCAGCTCCTGGGTAGACTCGATCACCTAGGGGTTGGGTCACATCAGTGTTGTTAATCTTACTTTAAGAAGTAATTTATTACAGTTACAAATTACTTTTCCCAAAAAGTAATTGCGTTAGTAAATCAGTTACCTGAATGTAAGAGTAATTAGTTACTTGGCAAAGTAACTGGTGATAATTTTCATGTTTTTTTTTTTCTCAAAACAAAACAAAACAAAAAAAAAGGTCACACAATGTGAAGTTTAAAGGGTTTTTGGGACAACTGGCCCTATTCGTTACCCTAAACTTAACTAAACACAGGGGTATTGCGGATATTGCGATAACTAGATAGTAACCTTTGCTACAGTGCCTTGCAAAAGTATTCAGCCCCCTTGAACCTTGCAACCTTTCGCCACATTTCAGACTTCAAACATAAATATATAAAATTTTAATTTTTTGTCAAGAATCAACAACAGGTGGGACACAGTCGTGAAGTGGAACAAAATTTATTGGATAATTTAAACTTTTTTAACAAATAAAAAACTGAAAAGTGGGGCGTGCAATATTATTCGGCCCCCTTGCGTTAATACTTTGTAGCGCCACTTTTTGCTCCAATTACAGCTGCAAGTCGCTTGGGATATGTTTCTATCAGTTTTGCACATCGAGAGACTGACATTCTTGCCCATTCTTCCTTGCAAAACAGCTCGAGCTCAGTGAGGTTGGATGGAGAGTGTTTGTGAACAGCAGTCTTCAGCTCTTTCCAAAGATTCTCGATTGGATTCAGGTCTGGACTTTGACTTGGCCATTCTAACACCTGGATACGTTTATTTTTGAACCATTCCATTATAGATTTGGCTTTATGTTTTGGATCATTGTCCTGTTGGAAGATAAATCTCCGTCCCAGTCTCAGGTCTTGTGCAGATACCAACAGGTTTTCTTCCAGAATGTTCCTATATTTGGCTGCATCCATCTTCCCGTCAATTTTAACCATCTTCCCTGTCCCTGCTGAAGAAAAGCAGGCCCAAACCATGATGCTGCCACCACCATGTTTGACAGTGGGGATGGTGTGTTCAGGGTGATGAGCTGTGTTGCTTTTACGCCAAACATATCGTTTTGGCTTGTGGCCAAAAAGTTCAATTTTGGTTTCATCTGACCAGAGCACCTTCTTCCACATGTTTGGTGTGTCTCCCAGGTGGCTTGTGGCAAACTTTAAACGAGATTTTTTTTATGGATATCTTTGAGAAATGGCTTTCTTCTTGCCACTCTTCCATAAAGGCCATATTTGTGCAGTGTACGACTGATTGTTGTCCTATGGACAGACTCTCCCACCTCAGCTGTAGATCTCTGCAGTTCATCCAGAGTGATCATGGCCTCTTGGCTGCATCTCTGATCAGTTTTCTCCTTGTTTGAGAAGAAAGTTTGGAAGGACGGCCGGGTCTTGGTAGATTTGCAGTGGTCTGATGCTCCTTCCATTTCAATATGATGGCTTGCACAGTGCTCCTTGAGATGTTTAAAGCTTGGGAAATCTTTTTGTATCCAAATCCGGCTTTAAACTTCTCCACAACAGTATCTTGGACCTGCCTGGTGTGTTCCTTGGTTTTCATAATGCTCTCTGCACTTTAAACAGAACCCTGAGACTATCACAGAGCAGGTGCATTTATACGGAGACTTGATTACACACAGGTGGATTCTATTTATCATCATCGGTCATTTAGGACAACATTGGATCATTCAGAGATCCTCACTGAACTTCTGGAGTGATTTTGCTGCACTGAAAGTAAAGGGGCCGAATAATATTGCACGCCCCACTTTTCAGTTTTTTATTTGTTAAAAAAGTTTAAATTATCCAATAAATGTTGTTCCACTTCACAATTGTGTCCCACTTGTTGTTGATTCTTGACAAAAAAATTAAATTTCATATCTTTATGTTTGAAGCCTGAAATGTGGCGAAAGGTTGCAAGATTCAAGGGGGCCGAATACTTTTGCAAGGCACTGTATACATAACACAATAAAACAGAATTGTAGGGAACTCAAAATGTTGACTGGACAGTTATGGACTATGCACATTAAATCATTAGTAACATCAAATATTACACAATACACCAAAGTATATCAGTAGCCGTGTCCTTAACTTTTTGTTATAGTTTTCCCTTGACCTTTTTACTACAATAATATAATGAAAACCTGAAATTATGGCTTTTAGTTTTGGTGTGCCACCAAAGATTTTAAGTGGCCCCATCTGGCCACTCCTATGAAAAATTTCTGGAAGCGCCATTGTCTAGTTCTGTATATATGTCATATCTACCGAAGCATCATTTGGGCGTAGTTTGTAGGCTATCGGCTACAGTCAGGTATTATTGGAGCCACCTAGCATAGTAGCATCGCGTTTGCAACGGCGTCACACTCCCTTCTCTCCTTCCCATTCCTGCTCTGCTCTCTCGTCTCCGTGAGTCCGTCTTTTTCAGACTTTTCTGGCGTCAGTCAAACAACATCGCAACGCATAGTAACGCACGCATTTCCTGCTTCAGTAACGGTAACGGCGTTGCCAAGATGAGAAAAGTAATTAATTAGATTATTCAGTACTGAAGAAAATATGCCGTTAGTAACGCCGTTATTAACAACACTGGGTCACATAAGTAACATGACAATTTTTTTTTTCCTTTTAGTGAGATCAAGGTCTACCTTGGTCTTCTCCTTGATCCAGGATTTGGTCTCGTTGCACTCTAAGTGGTAGTTCTGCACTCCCAAGGCGGAGCTGAGGCTTTCCTTCTTCTGGTCCACCAAATCTCTGAACTGACTCCACCTGAGAAAAACACAGACTCCCTGGCCATTCTTGCCTTTTGACAGCTACTCGCGGCCTTCTGACATTACCTGGTGTTGAGTTTGTCCTGCTGGGATTTGATTTCCTTCTCGCCGGGATGTCCGCTGTGGACGAGTTGCCTGGCGACCTGGTTGACGACGGCCACCCGCGAGGCCTGATTGTTCATCTCGGGCTCCAAGCTCTCAAAGCTGACAAAAAAATTAAGTGTCGGCAATCGCCGTTGCGGACCTTTACGGTCACGAAAAGCGTTTTACCGATGCTGGACCACCTCGAGGTCCTCCAGCTTTTCGGGAATGTCCGTGCCGTTGAGCCACTGCTCTTTCTCGTCGATCCAAAGCTCGCAGGCGTTAGCCTCGCTCAGCATCTTGTACAAGGCCAGCGCGTCCTGGAGCGCTTGTTTGCGCAGGCGCGCCAGCTCCACCACCTCCTTGTAGCGCTCCTCGATGCCCGCCAGGCGACTCCGCACCTAGTTAGTCCGCGGATAATCAGGAGAAAGTTCCGGCTTCGACCAGACTTGCGAAGGACCGGTCTCACCTCTTCTGAGTCGGCCTTCTCGGGCGGCAGCGTGCGCGCCTGCTCGTGGAGGGCGTCGATGACGGGCCGGTAGCTGGCGATCTCCTCCGCCACGTCCTTATGCTTCTTCACCAGCGCCTGTGTGGAGAACTCGTCGTGGCCCACGTCCACGCTGGACACGATGCGCAGCGCGTCCAGCATCCACGTGTCCATGTCGTCGGCGTCCGCCTGCACACAATGGTTTCCGTTATGTAGGGCGATCCTTATAAATATTCACCGTATTTTCCCACAATAAAAGGTGAACCTTACAGTATATAGGTCAATATTGGATTCCCTTTAGCGCAGCTCCAACTAGTGGATTCATAACGCAACTCCAACCACTACTACTACTACTGCCCCTTAATATGCAGTGCACCCTATGAAAGGAGTTCTAAAGGGAACCACGGATTTAAAGATTTGTTGGCGCTAATGATCCACAATTGTTTTCTTTTGCTAAAATAAGTTATTAGAAACACATAAAATATTGCCATTGATTTAAAAATCTATAATATTTAGTACAAGCTTTGACCTACGGAGAGAACCATGTTTTAAATGCGCAATGTACGCTGGGGGTCATGACATAGTTGGGCTGGACTGGGAGAATAGCTGTGCTAGCTAGCAAGCGAAGCTAGTATGACGACTGGCATGATTTTGTCACGTTCTGCTGCTGGTCAGATTGTTTTCTTACAGAGCTGTGGGATGATTTACCGATGTCGTACCATATCCAATTCCAGTTCATCGGCAGTGTCTTTTAAACCGATCCTAGGCGGCTTGCCGAGATATTGACCTGCTGCCATATGACAGTTTGTATTCTTGACCCCCTCATTGAGAGTTGCATCCTTGCCTTGGTTTTTTCGTTTGTCTGCATCTCACCGCGGTTTTCCCTTAGGTTGTGAGCGCCTTGAAAGGTGGAAAAGCGCTATATAAGTATAACACCACCACCACCACTTAAAAAAAATAAAAAAACAATTATTGATCCCGACCTACTGTCACGGACCCTTTTTTTTTTTTTTTTTTAATCTCCCTTTTTGCGCTTCCTGCATGCAGTGACAGTGCGGAGTCCACAGCTGACACTCAATAGACGAACTTGCTACATGAACACTAGCGGTGTTCTGCAATTCCTTCTACTCGGCGAGATGTACTACACAAGCGCACATCGGTTAAAAGCGGCGAGTACTTACTATCAGTTTTTTTATTGAATCTTTTATTACCATTTCCTTGCCTCAAAATATTTTTTGCATGGGTTTCCCACTCATCCTTTGAAGCATTGTTTTATTGTGGTAGCTTTAATGCAGATTGTTTAACTATTGAACACATTAGTCATGTAGCATATTTAAAACACCCTTATTTGATATTACTACCTTTAAGTAATTTCTTAAGGCATTCTTAGTTTGTTCCGCTTTTATGCATCTAAAAAAAACAAGCTGAAAGCGCACGGTAGTACTTTGGATGGTAAATTCGCCTCCTGTAGGGACTTTTCGCCGGTGTAGGACATTTTGGCAAAACACCGGTTTTGTCTATTCTCATCTCGTTTTTCCTGTTCCTTTTGCTGCTCGTTTTGTGAACTATCGGCAGTACTGTCATGCTTATTAATTTTCCTCTCGGGTTCAAATTGAAAGGGCTGAACAGATGACATGTTTATGTCGCTAGAGTCATACTCTGGAATCTCGGCAGCACCGCCCGTTGACGTCACCACCCACTGTGCATTGCGGCGTCAACAACAATGGCGACCGGCTAGTTAAACTAATTTTACAGATTTTCAAAACAATAAAGACTGGGTTTTAATACAAAATTATTATAACTCATTCTAACATTTATATTTTAGAACTACAAGTCTTTCTATCCGTGGTTCTCTTTCAAATAGGCCATTCATTGAAGGTGCGCCTTATAGTGTAGAAAGTACGGTAACTTGTTGGCTAGAATTCTAATCCACTTTGATGAAACAAACTTCATAAACTAGGGTCGCCACATTGAATTGACTCAATTCACAAATGAATCGTGATCTATTTTAATGTAAATAAACTGTTTAGAGACATTATTGACCAATAAATTGTCTAAATCACTCTTATTATTACATTTTTTAAAATGTGCCTTTTAAACTAGAAACTGCAATTTCTGGAGAAATTACTCTGGGTCTTTGCTGTGTGGAGATACAGATCTTAGCCCACCCCAGGTTGGTTTGGGGACATTTCGGAGACAATATCAGGTCACTTCCTGTTGATCTGGGAACATTTGGGGGGCGTGGCCTGGTCATATCAGGTCATTTGGGGGGCGTGGCCTTGTCATATGAGGTCATTTGGGGGGTGTGGCCTGGTCATATCAGGTCATTTGGGGGCATTTGGGGGGGGGGGGCGTGTCCGATTTATATCTTGTCATTTCCTGTTGATTTAGGGACATTGTTTTTTTTTGCCATTGAAAATGAATGGGAAAAAATTTGGACGTCCATGGCCGTCAATGGTATCGACTTATGTAGGCGTCAATGAAATCCAAGTACATTGGCATCAATAGAATGGACAAACATGCCTGACAATAGCATTAAGCAAAGTAAATGTCATTGGAAATGAATGGGAAATTTGTACGTCCCTGGCCGTCAATGGCAGCGCCCTCCATAAGCATCAATGGAATCGGGGACATTTGGGGGACATGTCCTATTGATATCTGGTCATTTCCTTTTGATTAGGGGATATTGAATTTTTTTTGCCATTGAAAATTAATGGGAAAAAAGTTGGACGTCCTTGGCCGTCAATTGCATCGACATCCATATGTGTCAATGGAATCCAAGTACAGTGGCATCAATAGAAATTACATAAATGGTCGTCAATGGCATTTGTCTAAATTGGCCTCAATGCAAAGTTAATGTCATTGGAAATGAATGAGAAATTTGGACGTCCATGGCCGTCATTGGCATCGACTTACATATGCCTCAATGGAATCCGAGTACATTGGCATCAATAGATCCGACATACATGGCCGTCAATGGCATCAATGCAATGTAAATTTCATTGGAAATTCCATTGAAAGTGAATGGGGAAATTTGAACATTGCATCCCATTTAAAATGAATGGGAAAGTTTTTGGCAAATTTCCGGGGAACCGTTAATTTTTTCCAAATTCTGTATACAACTTTTATGCCCCTCACCGTCCCAGATTTTTTGATGTCCAAATTATGTGATCTGGTCAAAAATTTTAGGACTAGATTCATTTTGAAAATTTGTTGTTTTTTTTTTCAAAAAATCTGCGTTTACGGGAAAATGGAACATTTTTCGGGGTCGTTCGAAAAATCCCTGCGTCGCGTGAAAATTCCGGTCGTTTCTATATTAGAACGGTGCCGATCGGTCAAACGGTTTGGGTTGTGCGGGGCGCCGAAGAAATCCCATTAAAAAAAAAACAAACAAACTGAATCACACTATCTCGGTCTTAAGACCCAGATAAAAACGGTGGGCGGCTCTTTGAACTCAAAATTTCTTTTTTTAATAAAAAAAACAAAAACAAACTAAATATTCTTTTTATACACCAATTTCTTTACTTTTCATTTTTATATTTTATTTATTGACAATTTTTAGGAAAAAAAAGGAGGGAAAAAAACCTGTAAATATATATATATTTTTTAACCCTATGTGGCCATGACTATTATATGTTGCGATAAAGGCAAAGTTAAAAAAAAAAAAAAAAAAAAAAAGAAACACGCACACACAAAAATAGTCAATATTTTCTGATTCCTGGATAAATAAATTTCATTGTATTTTAGTGAAAAACGTGGAGTCCATACACAAAATTTTTTGGGCAGTTTTGGGGTCACACAAAATGATACAGCGGGCCAGATCTGGCCCCCGGATTCCCAATTTGACACCTCCTAGTGTGGCTGATTTGCAAATTATTCCAGGCAGATAAAGCCAGCATCTCACTTGGAACTGGTGCTGGTTGCACGCCTCCTGCAGGCGAGACTTGCGCACGGCAGAGAGTCGTTCCAGTGCTGCCCACTGATCCTGAAATGTACACAACGTCACAAGCATTAGTCAAAGGTCATGGACACCAATGTGAAATAAATGAAGCTCCTATAAACTTGAATTTCTTGTTCGCTCGAAACGCTACTGACACTATGTATAACGGAAAGCCGAACAGCAAAGATTTTTGATAGTTCATAGACAATTAGATGAGTCTTATTGAGCCAGTCTTCACATTGCCTTATTTGGCATTTCAAATGAACAAGAAGCTCAAGAAAGAGGGCTGTTGTAACTGTTTTGTTTTCCCAAACGCGACTCACCTGGATGTCCCGGATGCGTTCTCGAATCTTGTCGGCACCGAAGTGGTCTTCCGCCACCAGCAGCTCTCCCTGCTTGATGGTTTGCTGCAAGCGCGCGGCTCGTCCGCTCATTTCGTCCTCGAAGGCCTTGTGCTGACTCAGCAGGCGCAGGGCGCCCGTCAGGTCCTTGCCGTAGTCTTCGGACGACAGGATCTGCTCCTTCTCGCGGATCCAGCCCTCCTACGAGGCGAGCCACACAACATCCGTAAGCCTCATGAATTTGCGGCCGGTCGAGATGCCACGAACCTCTTCGGCCATTTCCCAGAAGAATTTCCAGAGGCGGCGCGACTCCTCCAGGCGAGCTCGGCGCTCGGTGGCCAGCTGGCTGAGTTCCTGGTAGCAGAATTCCATGTGGGCCACCCGTTCCTTGATGATCTGAGGGTCGCACGGTTTGTACCCTAAAACGGAAGAAGAGTTAGCCGGACGGCTCCGGAACGCAGTGGCAAAACGCAAGGGCGTAGGTTTGGTCTCAACATTGGTAGGGACGATATAGCATAACCTTCATGTACACTTTTTGCTGGGGACGGGACAATCTTAATGCATAATAAATCTGTATTGACTTATACTAACTTTTACGTGTACTGGTTCAGCCTACACCGTTCAATTCAAGCATTTGTTTTCAAAAATTACTAAAACATTTTGAAAACTTCCAGGAAAAATGTCTGGATTTTATGAGTAGATTTAATTGTATTATTTGAACAAATTATATAAACATTAGGGCTGTTAAAATTATCGCGTTAACGGGCGATAATTAATTTTTTAAATTAATCATGTTAAAATATTTGACGCATTTAACGCACATGCCCCGCTCAAACAGATTAAAATGACAGCGCAGTGTAATGTCCACTTGTTACTTGTGTTTTTCGTTGTTTTGTCGCCCTCTGCTGGCGCTTGGGTTGACTGATTTTATGGGTTTCAGCACAATGAGCACTGTGTAATTATTGACATCAACAATGGCGAGCTACAAGTTTATTTTTTGAATGAAAATTTTTACAAATTTTATTAAAACGAAAACATTAAGAGGGGTTTTAACCCTTGAGAGTCGAAGGACGCGCCGGCGCGTCCTCAGCGCACGTCGTCTTTGAAGCACCCTCGCGTTTTAATTACGTCACCCACATGCTGTTGGTTGGTCTCGTTTTAAAGTGCAGAAGTTGCAGTTTACTCTCGTTGTTATTTGAAGTCAATCGACCACCTAAAACGTGAGATATTGTCATTTAAGTTTTATAGTTTTATTGTCCTCTCAAAAAACATTAAAACGCTGCATGGATCATTTGTTTATGTCTATAATTCCATTATTTCTTGTCCTTTTTCAAAACGGAAGCTCCATGAAAAAAACACAAATCAAACGAACCCTTTCGAAGTCACAGTGGAAGCACAAAATGCGTTTTTTTTTTTTTATAAATATAACTGCCGTGCGAGGTTCCACCGAACGAGAGGCAGGAGTGTTCTGAAGCAGCGAGGGGGGAGCGACGGCCGTTTGAATCAAGCAAGCGAGCGAGCGACTTTGTGTGACTTTGAGGATGAACGGAAAACTACATTTAGCGCAAGCAATTGTGCTTTTTGATCAACTTGAGGAAGAGGGTGGTCCAAATTCGTCATCATCGTCTTCTTCGGAAGAGTCCTTGAGTGAAGATAGTGACGGATTTGAACACGTGGGTGACGCCATCGACGAGCAGAGGTAAGCCAACTCGCTTTTTTTTTTTTTTTTTTTTTAATGCTGTAAAAGTTTCTTTTGATATTGCAAGACAAAGTTAATTTTGATGCAATATAAGTGTGTGTTTGTGTATGTAATAATAAAATGTGCATATCAGATCAAAGTATAATTTGTGGTTTTCTTTCTATATGAAGATTAGGGATGTAGCACATATTCAGCTACGGTATTCTTTCTATTGTCATACATATAGATTTCCATTATTATTTATTGCTGTATATATTTTTATTTTATACTTTATTATTTTCATAAATACTGACTTTTGTTTCATGTACATTTATAGTGACAATGAAAGTAAAGTGAAATGAAAATGGAAGGGTGGAAAGAGGACCGACACCCCATGGAAGTGTGGGCTGTGATGTAGCCCTGTGTCTAATTCCAGGACGAAACTGCTTTTCGGAGTGGCATGCCTGAAAAAATTTTAACTTGTTTATTGTAAATATTTTTGAAAATACTTTTTTCCCCAATGTTATATATATATTTTTTTTCCCCACAATCAGTCTTCTCAATTTGTGTATATAAATGTGTGTTCAAGAAGCTTGATTGTGTGTACATAGTTTTCATCAAGTGATGGGCCGCAATACCTAAACTCATAAAGAGATGGCCTCTAAACACTTTTTGTGTTAGATGGTATATTTTTTCACTGTTCTTCACTGTTTGGTCTGCTGTATATAACCTGTTTTGACTAGAGCATGTATAAATGCAAAAAACGCCAATGGCTATACCTGTTGTTTATGTTGAATTGTCAAATAAAAGACTATTTATTCTAAATTTTTTGGGTTGAATGTTCATCCTAACATGTTGAATAAATATTACAAAGTTTCAAAACGGTTCGTTACGCATGTTTGGTTGTCAATTGGACATCAATATTAAAAATTTTGACAAAACAATTTTGGAATTTTTGGTCTTTTTGGGCCCAAAATTATGATTTATAATTGGTCAGTGAAGGAAACAACAGTTTGGACATGAAGTTCAAGGTGTCACAAAAAAAGGGACCAAACCAGGCCATCGTAAACAATTCTGTCTTTGAAATATAAAGGCAACTTCAAGGGCATGCAAAATCAGACAAAATAGGCCCAGACCTTAAAGGGTTAATATAAAATTTCTATAACTTGTACTAACATTTATCTTTTAAGAGCTACAAGTCTTTCTATCCATGGATCGCTTTCACAGAATGTTAATGCCATCTTGATGATTTATTGTTATAATAAACAAATACTGTACTTATGTACAGTATGTTGAATGTATATATCTGTCTTGTGGCTTATCTTTCTATTTCAACAATAATTTACAGAAAGATATGGTATATTTTATAGATGGTTTGAATTGCAATAGATTATGATTAATGAATTTTTAAGCTGTAATTAACTCGATTAAAAATTTTAATCGTTTGACAGCCCTAAGAAACATACACAATAAACTACCTACTAGAGTTTAGCAGGTTAGCAAGTCCACAGAGTTTAATGTTAGGATAACGCTGATGCAGGTCAGACTTTCAGTAAAAAAATAGTGGTGTGTTCCCCACCTCCAAAATATTGGCATCTTTTTAAATTACATACAGTGGCTGCTGCTGGCCGAAAAAAAAAAAAAAAAAAAAAAAAAACTTTTAAAAACCTCCTCTTTGAAGGGGTGGAGGAGGCGACATTTTTTTCACATGTATTTCTTTTGGGGCTGAGTGAGTGTGTGTGTGTCGAGGGTTGGTCAAGTGATCAAGTTGGGGGGGGGGGGGGGGGGGGTTGGTGGGGGTAAGTTCGTAGGTGCCCTTAGGAGGAAAAAAAATGGACCAAAACATTCAGCAAGTGAAAAGGGGAACGTGTCAGTTTGAACGCAATGAAAATAGTTATAAATGGTGTTATACTTATATAGCGCTTTTCCACCTTTCAAGGAATATAATGAGTTTTAACGCAATGAAAATAGTGATAATGAATATAAAGAATAATTGTATGCCAACTCTGATCCAATTAGAACTTTCAGTAGCAAAATTAGTGGTGTGCTCCCCACTTTCACAACTTTGGCGTCTTTTTACATTTCTTACAGGTGTTGCTGCTGGCTGAAAAAAAACTTCTAATATCTTTAATATCTAATGTGTGTGTGTGGTTGTATCTGTGTTGGGGGGGAGTCAACAGCCAATCAAATGTGCGTTTAGGAGTAAAAAAATGGACCAACAAATTCAGCCAAGTGAAAAGGGGTACGTGTCAGTTTGAACGCAATGAAATAATGAATATAAAGAATAATGTTATGCGAACTCTGATGCAGGTTGGACTTTCAGTAGCAAAATTAGTGGTGTGTTCCCCACTTCCACAACATTGACGTCTTTTTACATTTCTTACAGTGGCTGCTGCTGGCTGGGTCAAGTCAACAGCATCAAATGTGCGTTTAGGAGGGGAAAAAAATGAAAAAACAC
Source organism: Corythoichthys intestinalis (assembly GCF_030265065.1). Taxonomy (NCBI): domain Eukaryota; kingdom Metazoa; phylum Chordata; class Actinopteri; order Syngnathiformes; family Syngnathidae; genus Corythoichthys; species Corythoichthys intestinalis. Next base: position 52,624,915 of record NC_080404.1, on the reverse strand, counting down.
ATTCAGCAAGTGAAAAGGGGTATATATAAGTCTGACTATAATGAAATGAACTCACTTAACAATGGTGGGGTCAATTACTACAATTAAAACATGTGGAAAGACATTCTAAAAGACCTGAAGTCATTATATAACGCAAAAAAGGTTGCTCAAAAGTTGGTGGGGACAATTTAAGCGTCCTGAAAAGTTGCTAGTGTTTTGTCCCTACAGTCCCTATGCAAACCTACGCCCTTGGCAGAACGTGGGTCCCACCTTCGGTTTCGACGGCGAACTTCTGCGCGTTAGCGTTAACGTTTCGGACCCGGTCGGCCTGGATCCCGATGTCGGCCTCCACCAAGGCGTGCTTCTGCAGCAGGTCCTCCACGCCAAGGAGGTGTTTGCCGTAATCCTGAGACAGCAGCAGCATCTGCGCCAAAAACACAGCCACGTCAAACATCGGCGAGCCGCCGGGGTTCCTCGGCTTACCTTCATCTCATCCATCCAGTCCATGATGTAGAGCATCTCCTGGAAGACCCTCTGCATGCCCAGAGTCTGCTCCAACCGCAACCGCCGCGCCTTCAGGAGCTCTAGCAGGTACTCCCACAAGCGGATCACATTGTCCTTTCTGGCTGTGATGCGTTTGATGTCGTGGTAGCTCTCCGCCTCCAGCTCTTTGGCTACCGAGACCACTGCCTGTGCACAGACAACAACGACAAAACAAAATAAACCCTTGAATTTGAACGCACTGACTGCCCTTGACGGTGCTCGACGTCCAAGTGGGAAGGTTGGACAGGCGAGCGAACAACGTTCATTCGCTGTCCATAGCCTCCCGCTTTAAAAATTGGAATTGAGAATTTTGCCAAGACACCTGAACGCGTTCCTCGTAGGCGGCGATGTCGGTCTCGATGGCCTCGTGCTTTTTGGTGGCCGCCTCTACCGCCTGCAGGTCGAAGCCGAAGTTGTCCTACGGGATGGAGCAAGTTTCATCAGCAAAACGGCGCCGGAAGGCCCTCAAACGGCGGTGGCGCGGGTCGTCACCTGCGAGACCAGGCGCTGATTCTCGCTGAGCCAGGTCTCCCTCATGGCAGCCTTGCGGTCAAAGCGGCGGGCCAGCTGTTCCAGCTTCTCTTGGCGGATCAGCTCCGTCCGCAATGCCAACTCACGCTCGTGTTCCGCCTTCTCTAGACGCTCCCACGCCTCATGACACACACACAGACTTTTTGCAATTTTTCTTTCATTTTGACTCATTGGAATGAGTTCACTTTTTTGATGCATGATAGTATCATGTATCAACAATTCCAAATGAATTTATATTTGAAAGAAAGTGTTGTTTCCATCAACTTCCATTTTATTTTCAATTAGAATAATTGCTTATTAATAATAATAATTATTAATAATAATTAGGGCTGTCATTGTTAATTGTGTTTTATGGAGTTTTGCCGCCCTCTGCTGGCGTTTGGGTGCGACTGATTTTATAGGCTTCGGCACCCATGAGCATTGTGTAAGTAATTATTGACATCAACGATGGCAGGCTACTAGTTTATTTTTTTTTATTGAAAATTTTACAAATTTTATTAAAACGAAAACATTAAGAGGGGTTTTAATATAAAATTTCTATAACTTGTACTAACATTTATCTTTTAATAACTACAAGTCTTTCTATCCATGGATCGCTTTAACAGAATGTTAATAATGTTAATGCTATCTTGTTGATTTATTGTTATAATAAACAAATGCAGTCCTTATGTACCATATGTTGAATGTATATATCCATCTTGTGTCTTATCTTTCCATTCCAACTATTTGACAGAATATATATATAATTTACAGAAAATATGGCATATTTTGAATTGCGATTAATTGTGATTAATTTTTAAGCTGTAATTAACTCGATTAAAAATTCTAATCGTTTGACAGCCCTATTGATAATAAATGCTTCGTAATAGCTTGTGATCCCCTATAGTAATAAAGTATAATTAATTTAAATTTAAATGATCTTGTTTTAATTTAGCTTTTTTTTTTTTACTCATAAATGCTGTTGGGCAAGAGTTATCATCTGTTATCTTGTAACTTTTAAACGTATCAACAATTTAAAATAAATGCATTTTTTTAGCTTAACGTATATTAGCTTAAAGCTTAAATACCGTAATTTCTGGACTAGAAGGTGCATCTGACTATAAGCCGCCACCCACCAAATTTGACATGAAAACAGCATTCATTCATAGATAAGCCGCACTGACTACAAGCCGCAGCTGTCCTCACTGTATTGGATATTATATATGGATATTTACACCTAAAGATATTAACCGGTAATACTTTATTTGACATTAGCATCATAAGATTGGCAATTACAAATAAATAGTATTAATAACAAAATGTTAAATATAGAACATTAAATTGTAAAATGAAGCTACAAATGTGAAAATCTTAAAATACATAATATAAAAGGTTTAAAGAATAATAAGGGATTAAAGTATATATAGAAAATATGTATACATCTATAGAAATTTCAAAATAAAATTGAAAAAGTAAAAAAAAAAAAGATTTCAACAATAAAATGAGGAATTTATTCATTTTTTAAAATTTTCAAAAAAAGTACTTTCTTTCATGTTTTTTAATAAAATTTGTATACTTTAAATAAATTTTCTATACAAAAAATATTTTTAAATTGAGGATTTTCTAATATTTTGTTGTATTTTCCAATGTATTTGGTAACACTTTATAATAACTATCCGTTTTACTAGTTAATAGATCATTAGTAAACTGTTGATAAATGATTTATTGTTGATTTGTGAAGTATTTGTTAACAGTTTGTTAAGCATTTACAGGGTGTTCCAATATGGTTGACCCCATTCTAAATGCCCATGCTAGTTGATGGATCTTAATAAAACTATATACACTTTATGTTGAAGGTCATAAGTTTTATTGGTTAAATATTAGGGGTGTAAAACAATTAAAATTTTTAATCGAGTTAATTACAGCTTAAAAATTAATTAATTGTAATTAATCGCAATTCAAACCATCTATAAAATATGTCATATTTTTCTGTAAATTATTGTTGGAATGGAAAGATGAGACACAAGATGGATATATACATTCAACATATGGTACATAAGTACTGTATTTGTTTATTATAACAATAAATCAACATGATGGCATTACCATTATTAACATTGTGTTAAAGCGATCCATGGATAGAAAGACTTGTAGTTCTTAAAAGATAAATGTTAGTACAAGTTATAGAAATTTTATATCAAAACTCCTCTTAATGTTTTCGTTTTAATAAAATTTGTTAAATTTTCAATCAAAAAATAAACTAGTAGCTCGCCATTGTTGATGCCAATAATAACTTTCACAATGCTCATGGGTGCTGAAACCTATAAAATCAGTCACACCCAAGCGCCAGCAGAAGGCGACAAAACTCCGAAAAACACAACAAGTACACATTTCACTGTGCTGTCATTTTAATGTTTGAGCGGGGCATGTGCGTTAATTGCGTCAAATATTTTAACGTGATTAATTTAAAAAAATTAATTACCGCCCGTTAACGCGATAATTTTGACAGCCCTATTAAATATACAAAGTACAAATATTTGTTGGTTCTATGGCAGATTTTCATAAATGTGCAACATGAGCACTGCCTGCAAAATGCCTTATCAAAATGCCTTTTCTTTTGAAGTGAATGGCATTTCTTAATCTGAAAAGATAGAAATGCCAAGCGTTACACACAAACACTTGAAACGTTTCTACACAGAGTTTCAGGTTAAGAACACCCTGAAAATGCTTAACAGACTGTTAACAAATACTTCACAAATCAACAATAAATCATTTATCAACAGTTTACTAATGATCTATTAACTAGTAAAACGGATAGTTATTATAGAGTGTTACCATGTATTTTTGTGTATTACATAATTATTTTCATGTCCTAATGTACAACGGACGGCGTGTACCTTGTTGATGTCGGAGATGAGCTTCCCCTCGCGAGGCGTGTAGACCTTCTGGTTGTTGGCTCTCATTTTGCTCTGGATGGTGAAGAGAAGAACTTCCAGGTTGCCCTTCTCCGTGAACCTGCGCCAACGCCAGTCTTTAGCAACCTCGGAGACGTCACATAGCGTGCGCGGCAACGGCGCGTACGCACTTGGGTGGCTTCTCCACCGTCCTGTAGGTGTTGAAGGCCTGCAGCTGTTGCTGGACGCCCACCAGCGAGTTGGCAAACTTCCTATTGTTGAGGATGATGATGGTCTGCTCGATCCACTCCAGCAGATCCGAAGCCAGCGACTCGTACTTGTCCACCATCTTCTCTGTCTCGATGGCGTTGTCGAGAACCTGCGGTGGACGGAAAGTGCGATTAGATGCCGCCCAGGTTGCCAAAAGCCGTTTCGCGGGGGCTCACCTTGCCGATGCGCTTGCCTTCCACTTTGAGAGCCTTCATCTTGGAGAAGTAGTGGTAGTAGGTGACCACGTAGGTAATGATGGACTTCTCATCGGGGTGGTCCACGCTGATGTCTGCGGGAAGAGAGAGAGGAAACCTTTTAAACCTTGATTATCCGTTGGATAGCCGCGTGCTAACCGATAAACTCGATGGCGCTGGGAGTGCTGAATGATTAGAAAAAAGGAATGATTCGAAATAAATACTAAATATTCAATGTAAGTAAAAAAATACTAGTACAGGGTTTCTACAGGTATCAGTTAATCTCCTTTTAATGCCACTTTTAAAGTCACTTTAAACTAATTTAATGCCCATGTCCAACTGCAAATGGTTTCACCAACACATATTGTAAATGGAGTTGTCCGCTATTGACTTTTTAACCAATAACCGATATCTCGATATTGTCCAACTTCAAAAATCCGATACCGAAATCTAACCGATACCAATATATGCGGTCGTGGACTTAAAATTATTACAGTGGTATGAAAAAGTATCAGAAGCTTTTGGAATTTCTCACATTTCTGCATAGTTAAAGCAGACACTGTATTTTCATTTGTGTGATTTTAACAATGATCCGGCTAACATTTGATGGTGATTTTATGCAGAAATGTGAGACGTTCCAAAAGATTCAGATACTTTTTCATACCACTGTATGGCTAATTGTACTGTGATTCAGCAATGGATACTTTAATAATGATAAATGTAACAACTTCAATTGCATTCTGTGAAAAATAAGAGAACAAATTTCAACTGATGATAAAAATGAATGCACAAATGATCGCCACAATAATTCTAAAATTGAACTCAGGTGATCAGGAAATTCTCAAATCGAGTTCTCGAATAGCAAACGATAGCGACATTTCCAAGGCCAGGGCAATCTACTGAGCTTACCTTCAGGGTCCAGCAGCTTGGTGAGGCCCAGGTGCGCCTCGGCCAGGTTGAAGGCGTTCTGCAGGTTGTAGTGAGCGTTGGACTTTTTCAGCTTGTCGAAGTCGATCAAGTCCGGCCTGGCGAGATGTGGGGAAACACGCAAACCTTTCATTGATCAATTAGTCGACTGAGAAATGACCACTAAGTGAACGGTAAAGGGACCGTGGGCCAATATTTATCAAGCATTCTTTCCTACTTTGGATACTGGGAAGTTAAAGGTGCAGAGAAATAGTAACCTGTGTTTGTGGATGATGGCGTTGAAGGCCATCCCGTCGCGCCAGCTGGTGGAGAAGTTGTGGATGTTCACGTTTGGATATCTGCGCAGGAAAAAGACATCAAGCGAAGCCGCCTCGACTTAAGTTACAACATCCATTTGTTCCCAAATCATTCAGTAGCTCGTAGAAGAATTCATAACAGAAATATTACAATTAGAGATGTCCCGATCGATCGGGTCCGATCACGTCATTTTCAAAGTATCGGAATCGGCAAAAAAATATCGGACATGCCTTTTTTTAATATACTGTATATATATTTTTTAGTTAAATCGTTTCCTAATTGTATTTAACATAATGTGTTACACTCTTCCAGAGTCTTTAGTTTAAGCTTAAGGTAGGGTTATCAATTTTATCGCATTAACGGCGAGAATTAATATTTTCTACATTTATTACGTTACAATATTTAACGCAATTAACGCTTGTGCTGCACGACCCACTCACGCATTGTCGCGTTCAATCTATAATGGCGCCATTTTACCCATACAGTATATAGAGCTAAAAGACAGCGTAAAATGAGTAGAGTGAATTTTGGCAGCCTTTGGAGCCTTTTATTAAATGGCTAAAGCCTAGCAATCCCTCTCCCAACGATTAGACTAATCGTGGGGAAGAAAGGTAGTAGTTGATCTTTTTCTTAACACCCTATGTTATTTCCCAACGCAGAGAAGATATATCAATTGGTACCACGACGCACAGTCATGGTTGCACTTCCCATCATGCATTTGGGCAGAAGTTAAATGGCTACAGTATCATTTACTGAAAGCTCAACACTAGATGGCAATATTTAGTCACAATATACAAAGTCACATTTATCCTTTAAGAATTACAAGTGTTTCTATCCGTGGATCCCTCTCACAGAAAGAATGTTAATAATGTAAATGCCATCTTGAGGATTTATTGTCATAATAAAAAAATACAGTACTTATGTACTGTATGTTAAATGTATATATTCGTCCGAGTTTTATTCATTTTTTTCTTAATGCATTGCCAAAATGTATATGATTGGGAAAAATTATCGGGAATGATTGGAATTGAATCGGGAGCAAAAAAAAAAAAGCAATCGGATCGGGAGATATCGGGATCGGCAGATACTCAAACTAAAACGATCGGGAGAAAAAAACATGATCGGAACAACCCTAATATAAATTATACAACTGGGTCACATATTCAAGTTTAAAAAAATAAATAAATAAATAAATAGGAATTAAAGTCAACCCTAGGAGAGTGACACTGTTCACTGATCCAATCCATTACCCTACCTCTTTCTCCTTTTGGTGTTGCGTGCAGACAGTAACTGCGGTCTGCAAGGGGCGTCATTGCAACGCTAAGGGCGCCAATTATAATAGTAGACAATCACTCACATGCATTCGCCTCGAGCAATTTGCCACCCCTGGCAACCGCCCAACCCGACCATGCCAGGAACCGCCATTGATGGTAACCGATGAGTTTAATGTTCAATTTCCTCCCATATGCTTGAAATTTTGTCCGGCAAGACAAAGCGAAAATACGGAGCAAGCTGCGACTCACCCGGCCGTCTTCATCTGACACCAGAGCAGCAGAGCGTCTTTGGCTGATTTCTTCTCTTTGTTGTCCTCCGTCTCCACGCTGATGTCTTGGATCTGACGGACACAGGTGCACGCGTCAACGCCGACGGCGGACATCATTCACCACAAAGCTTGAGAAGATTCGAGCACACTAAATTTTTGGCAGGCGCTGCGGAACGTCACTCGACGTCGCGTCACCTCAGGATTTAAAAAACTGGAGTTGTTTTTAATCCTGACAGCTTAATAAACGGTAAATCCTTTTTCTACCCCCGTACATGCTAATGACATCTATGACGGCCTCACGTGACAACAACATGGGCGCAAATTTCATCAGACGAAGGCGAGAGCGACAGGCGGTGAAACATCAAAGAAAAAAATTACACCGGTGATTTAAGAAAAAAGTTGCCCTTACAATTCTTTTCATTAATTGTCCAAATCATTTTTAGCGCATCTTAACCCCTTGGCTGACATTGAATGTGATAGACGTCCAATCAATTACGACTGGGAGCGATCGAATGATCACTGCCAGCCCCGTAGTCAAATTGGATTGGACGTCTATCGCCGTCAATGGCAGTAAAACATGATCACTTGATGGATTTGAGGTATATTATAAGTAAATATTCTCTTTTTATTGTATGCCGAAATTGTTTTTATTCCAAAACTTTAGTAAATCTGTTTTTATTGTATGTAAAAATTGCTTTTTTTCCAAAAACATAAAAAGAAAAAAAAAATAGTTCATTATATTTCGTATAAACTTATTTATTGAAAATGTTTAAATCGGGGGGGGGAGTATTTATTTATTATTTATGCATTAATCAATGTTTAATTTATTTAACAAATATATATATACTGTATATTGTATAATTTTGGAATTTCTTTCGTTGTTTTATTATTTTTTTTTATTGACATCAACAGAAATAAAAAAAATGTAAGCAATCTGGTGCACACCAGAAACTATTTGGCCGACATTAGCATTATATAGCATTTAAGCTAGCGGACTTTGGCTATGCAAGTTAGCCAGTTGTTGCATTGTTGCAATTGCCTAACTTGTGTAGCAAAAGTCCGCTAGCTTAAATGCTATATAATGCTAATGTTTACAACAATTGCCTAGCTTGCATATCAAAAGTCTGCTAGCTTAAATGCTATATAATGCCAATGTTTACAACAATTGCCTAGCCTGCATATCAAAAGTCTGCAAGCTTAAATGCTATATAATGCTAATGTTTACAACAATTGGCTAACTTACATAGCAAAAGAAAGCTTAATTGCTATATAATGCTATCATATACCAAATAGTTTCTGGTGTGCGCACCAGATTATTTTTAGTGCGCACCAGATTCCTTAAATTAATTTTATTTCTGTCGAAGTCCCTTTAGTGGCTTCGTAATTGTTTAATTTTACTTGCACTTTTTTTTAATATTTGAAACTTATTCTGTGGAATAATTGTGTTTTTCGCATTGGGTGCGGTCGGACGGTACCTGGAAACGCAGGATGATGGTCCAGATGAGCCCTAGCGTCAGGCGGTGGTTTCCGTCCACGATGTCATGTGAGCCCATGTTCTCCAGGTGGACGCGCTGCTCCTTGAGGAACTGGAGGGCCTTGTCCACATTCTCCAGGCAGTGGATCCTCATGCGGCCTTTGGTGGGCTTGGGCTAAAAAACCCGGAAAATGTCAATAAAAGCAACTTGGAACAATTTATCCAAAACCGATTGTGGAATATTCAAAAATATTAAGTTGACCTGAATAGGGAGCAGCTGGACTTAGCCTAGACGATTTTTTTTTTTTTTATATATATTCACTGTTGCCACCAGAGAGCAGTGTATCCTCCCAAACAGATGAAACTAAATCAAACACTTTCAAAACAAACCATTATAATGCCACTCTAATTCAATGAATAATCGAAGCAGCAAAATTGAATTTGAAGCTTTTTTCTAATCTTATTTACTATCTGACTTTTTGTATTACTCTGACGTACCCAATATAAAATAAATATATCATATCATATCACATCATCTTATTTCATAGTTTAAGCGAAACAAGCATAATATATTTGACATAGGGGATAAGATACATGACGCCTTCTTATCACAGAAGCCCAACGCGTGCGTCATGTAACTGACTAAGCAAAATTGACATGACATCTACAAGCCCATGTCTGCATTCATCAACTCCCGCGATCAGTTCTTCCGGACAGTCCAGAACAGATGGCGGGACATCTTGTCCTGACAAGGAACATCCAATAAGGAGGAACCCGCGACCGAGAAGTGAACTCTCAGCACTTACGTTGCGCTGAGGTGGCAAAATCCACAACCCTCGTTGCCCTGACAACAGTAACTCCTGAATTCTCCTGTCCAATCCACAAACAGACAATAATCCTAAACAATGCCCAAACACACCCTTCTTCTGCCCACAGCCCGCCCTGCTAGAGCCTTCAAAAAGACAATGTTTAACTAATCGTGCTCATTTTTCTTAGGAACCTTTTGTTGACTTGTGATATGGTCATCTTGGAATGAGTCTGCCTCCTCGCCTGAGTCTGTTTCACCTTGCCGTTTGATCGCTGTTGACCTGAATAAATTGTCAACTTGTGCTTTGAAGCATTTTTCCACCTTTCAAAATGGAGTCAGTACAAGGAGTTAAGACTAAGGGGAACGCGCAGAGTTTGGCCTTTTGGCCGGGTTGCTGGGGCTTCGCCGACCCGGGTCATTGGAGCTGTGCCACGCGGGTCCGGCGGTTCCGCTGGCGCGATTCCGGCAATCTAGCTAAAAGGTCAGATTCCTTCACCGCATAAGGCGGAATCAACGCTTTAAAATGTCAAAAAAACTATCCAAAAACTCCAAAAGTATTGTATTTTGTTTAGTGGAAAAGCGCTATATAAGTATAACACCAACCAACCAACACCAATGATGGACGATACACTGCCCTCTGGTGGCAGCTTTGGGTTTGGCTGGACTGTCGGCTTCTATGACTCAGAAGCACAGTCAGATGTCTGCCATGGATAAAGGATAGCTGCGCTCTGGTATGGCCCACATAAGGCAAGTTTATAGCTACAGTTTGTGTAGTTGCGTGTGAGCGATTTTCTATGAGAATTGTAAATACATTAGCATTTGTAACGTTTAAGATAGTGGATTTTTGTTTGGCAAATTAGGCTAATTTAATCTACTAAATGTTCATATTGATCACACTAGATGGACGTTTGAACACCAACTGTTTTGTGTCAAGTAGTGCTGCAACGATAAATCGATTAACTCTAGAATTCGATTGAAAAAAAATATTCGAATTAAATTTTATTGCTTCGAGTATTCGTTTAATTAAAGTGGCATTGTAATGGTTTATTTTGAAAGTGTTTGCATTTAGTTTTATTGATTAGGGTGGATACACTGCCCTCTGATCCGCCTTATTTCACACGGCTGAATCCAATTGCTCCTTGTTAAGACCAACGTAAGCTAAGTTTTTGTTTGAGCTAATGTTTTTTATGCATTCATAATTTAGTAGGTATATAAATATATATATATATATATATATATATATATATATATATATATATATATATATATTAGGGCTGTCAAACAATTAAAATTTTTAATCGAGTTAATTACAGCTTAAAAATTAATTAATCGTAATAAATCGCAATTCAAACCATCTATAAAATATGCCATATTTTTCTGTAAATTATTGTGGAATGGAAAGATAAGACACAAGATGGATATATACATTCAACATACGGTACAAAAGGACTGTATTTGTTTATTATAACAAGATGGCATTAACATTATTAACATTCTGTTAAAGCGATCCATGGATAGAAAGACTTGTAGTTTTAAAAAAATAAATGTTAGTACAAGTTATAGAAATGTTATATTAAAACCCCTCCTAATGTTTTCGTTTTAATAAAATTTGTAAAATTTCGAATCAAAAAATAAACTAGTAGCCCGCCATTGTTGATGTCAATAATTACTTACACAATGTTCATGGGTGCTGAAGCCTATAAAATCAGTCGCACCCAAGCGCCAGCAGAGGGCGGCAAAACTCCATAAAACACAATTAACAAGTGGGCATTTCACTGTACTGTCATTTAAATCTGTCTGAGCGGGGCATGTGCGTTAATTGCGTCAAATATTTTAACGTGATTAATTTAAAAAATTAATTACCGCCCGTTAACGCGATAATCTTGACAGCCCTAATATATATATTTATAGGTATATTTAGCCGTTTATGTGGGAATATGTGTCTGAACCATTTGTTAAGAGCATTATTAAAAAAAATCTTAGCATTTTATAGCATTTAAGCTAGCAGACTTTTGCTATGTAAGTTAGCCAATTGTTCTTTTGTTGTACATAGATTCTCTTTTTTTTTCTTTTCTTTTTTTAAATACCGTTTCAGGCTCAGCTCAGGTATTTTAATTACTAACCTACTAAACTTTAACTACTAAAATAATCGATAGCTTCAGCCCTAGTGTCAAGTGTCTTAATGTTAAAATGCGTGTTGTTTTGAACATAAGTGTGCAAATGTGTGTTACAGCTTTACAAATTGTCAAACGTGAAGGAAGTAAGAAGCTTCAAAAAGCACAATTGCTTTGTTTGCTGTCTGTAAAGCTAAGCAGCTTCATGTTTAGTTAGGACAGAACGTGTCATATTATTAAAGTAAAGTGAAAAAATGATGATGTGAGGTACAATAAGGTACTGTTTAGGCAACAACAAAAAACAACTGGAGACAAAATGGTGGACGAGAATCTGGCGTCGTAAAGTCAAAATTGCGCAGGTCGTAAGTTGTGTACCCCCTTTTTTTTTAGCTAGCTTTTTTTATGCTAACATCATTTCATTCAATTAATATTCTTCACACACTTTCAACATCCCGTTCAAAAACACTCTGAAAGGAAGTTGAGGTCACCGCGGCGACAGTGAATGAATGAATTTGAAGGAATTGTTCTCACTGTGATGCATTGACAACTCTGTGTAAAGAGGGGAGAAAATGTTGGCCGGTAATACTGAAAGCGGCCAGGCGGGGGGGCTTCACGTCTAGTACTCGGTGGACTGTTGCCATGGTGCCCGTACTAACTTTTACCAATGAGCTTGGAGACATTTACTCCTCGGACGCCATTGACGGGGACAGACGTCCGGTATGAGCAGACGGGATGTCTATTGCTGTCAATGGCAGTTAATAATAAGGAAAATGTAAGTTTTCTCACCAGCCTCTCTCCGCTGAGGACCTCCAGCAGCTTGATGAGCATGCGTCCATCCCTGAGGTCCACATAGAGGTCGGTGATGCGACAGGAAACGCGCGAGAGGTGAGAGTTGACCCATTTGGTGAAGGTCTTCTTCTGGACGGCCTCACGCTCGTCTACAAAACACACAAACCACACACGTTTGCCTTTGATGCCGACAGGAGAAATATTTCCAGAAGATGAAAAGCAGACGCGCAAATTTATGGGCGTGCGCGTCTACTCCACGCGTATGTTCATTGTTCCGCGGCTTGAGTGCGTGAGGGATGGGCTTCCTGAGGGAGGGAGAGAAACTTCCAGGAAAACACACGCTTTCCCTCTCAAACGGTCAGTCTCACTTTTTCAAAAATGTTATTTATTATTATTTTTCCTGACTTTCGCCCGCTCAATCACACAATCTCTGAAACTATCACCGACTTTTTTTTAATGCTTCACAAATAATTAGATTTTTTTTTTTTTTAAGTTTTTTTTTTAAATTAATTTTTGTTGTTATTACTTTTGGTAACTCTCTCATTCACTCAGTCACTCAGACATCACCATCTATTTTTTTCCTTTTCATTAAAAAAAACCCCCAAATTACCTAAAAAACTATTTATTTATTTTTTTACATTTTTTTGAATTTCATTTAATAATATTTTTCCTAACTCACTTATTTACACAATCTTTTTTTAATCACTTGTTTTAAAACTATTTTTTTTAAAATTTGTGACCAAAAAACATTTTTCACTTTTTTTATTTCATTTATTTATATTATTCCTAAATTGCTCATTTACACAATCTCTATTTTCTAATCATGTTTTAATTTTTTTTTCTTTTTTAATCTGTGGCCAAAAAAACATTTTTCCTTTTTTTAAATTTAATTTATCATTAATATTTTTCCTTTCTTGCTCATTTACACAATCTCTATTTTTTAAATCATTTGTTTTAAAATTATTTCTTTTTTAAATTTTTGACCCCAAATTTTTTTTTACACATTTTTCATAATTTCATTTATTATTAATATTTTTCCTAACTCTGTTATTTACACAATCTCTGTTTTTTAATCATTTGTTTTAAAACTATTTTTAATTTTTGACCCCCAAAAATATTTTTCACATTTTTTAAAATTTTATTTATTATCAATATTTTGCCTAAATCGCTCATTTACACAATCTCCATTTAAAAAAAAAATCATTTGTTTTAAATTTTTAAAAAATCATTTATTTTAAAATTATTTATAAAATTTTTGACCCAATTTTTTTTTCACATTTTTTAAATAAGTTCATTTAATATTAATATTTTTCCCAACTCTGTTATTTACACAATTTTACAAAATTTTTGACCCCCAAAAATATTTTTCACATTTTCTTATTTCATTTATTATTTATATTTTTCCTAACTCGCTCATTTACACAATCTCTATATTTTTAATCAGTTGTTTTAAAATAATTTCTCTTTTTTTTAATTTAAAAAAATACATATCTTTTTTTTTTAAATATTCAGTCTCCTTAATTGTACTTAATTTAACCCTATATAGGGCAAGAGATGATTTTTGAGAAGCGGCTCGGAAGATGAATAAATGACTTCAAATATAATAATAACTTAAGTATGATCAACTACTGTATGTTTTAATCATCAATCATTTTATTTGTCATATTGTTAAATTATTCATAATATTAAATATTAAATACACTGATTATGGGCCCTTATAACACTCGAAAGTACATTTATTTTCATACTATTTTACGGTTGTCAAAAGTAGAAAAACTTATCGAATATCGATATTGAAATGTTATATTGTTGTCCAAGACGACACTTAAATTTCCCATTCATTGAAACTGGGAGGACTATCTGTCAATGCCATTGATTCATTCATTCTCTGCCCCTTTCCAGTCCAGGATTGGACGTCTAGCGCGGTCAACGGCAGCCAATGAGTACCCTAGAAAGGGTTAACAATCACCGACCCTCAGACGAAGTCTCTCGAGACGTATAAAAATAAGAAAGAGGAAGTGCTATCAAAACACGAAGGATGTTATGTGACATGACAAGCATTGTCTTGTTTTTCCTGCCAAGCAAAAAGGTCAAATAAAACATTCTGACCTCAAACAAGTCAAAAAGTCATCTTTGCATGATTTCCACTCACTTGTTTATTACAACACCACAACAAGGCAGAGAGCGCATACACCTAATAAGAATAAAATAGTAACTAGGCCTGCATGCAGGACTGAACAGGCCCTCGCAGTGTGGCACAACTCGGACGGCATGCAGGTCAAGGTAGTAGCAGATCTTCCCCCTCTCATCATCTCAAGAGAACCTAACATGCTCGAAACTCATGTCTTTTTTTGGGATTGGAAATGCAATCACACACATAGGAGAAAAAAGCCCCTATTGAAGAGGGTACTACATAATAGGAGGTGCTACTGAGCTGTGCAGCCACGCCCTTATTCAATACCAAAAATGAATCTTCTAATTGGACCAATTGTGCCAAATTTCGTGGTTCTACGAGCTGCCTTAGTCCCTGAAGAAATCTACTTCCTTTTAATGACTAACCAAGGATCGTCACGGCAACAGAGACAAAAGAGACAAAAGGTCTTGTAACGACAATGACCAACTGCATAAGAACTGGATATGTATGAGTAAAATTTGTGACTTTCTGTTGCCACAAGGTGGCGTTGTAGGGTTGATGCAAATGACCCCTACAGGACCCTTCAGGGTACGATTCTGAGCATGCTCAATATTTTTTATTAGGTACCTGAACACATGTCTTAGGCTCCCATGATGCAGGTCTGAGGTCAATTGTTTTTTTTTTTCCCTTGAACGAGGAGCCGGTCTAGCAAAAATAAAGGTGTTTCCTGTTCCCAGCAGGGGGCGTCAGGCCTAATGGGTAATATTTCAATGCAGTCGTGGTCAGGCTGGGATACCTCACATACACGCCAGATATGAAAAAGACTGAACCTTGTATCAGGGAGTTATTAGTCATTTACTGAATTGCACGTAGACAGTAGAGGTGGATTTTTTTTTTTTTTTTTAAATGTTTTGTATATTTGTTCCAAAATTGTTCAAAAATCCAAAACCAAACTACTATTTTAGTATCAAGTTACCGGTTAAAAACAGTAAATAAAATACTCAAGTCCCCATTCTGTATCAGCAGCTTTAAACTACATTCAATTAATTTAATGTTGTGAATCAATCGTTAAAGTTGTTAAAATTGCGCCCGTTACTCCATAATTTCCCTCATGTCTACTTTCGACAAGTTTTAAAACTGTTTCATCATTTAAAGATAGATTCAAGTAAAGATTTTGCCGATTTAGGGGTATTTTAGATAAAAAGTAATTAGGTTCTCTATAACAGAGACTTCTAGAGAAGTCTACTGCTTTAAGATGGCGCCTGTTTACTAGCGCGGGAAAGTCATTTAACATCTAGACTACATATATGGGATATCTACCACAGCCGTATGTTGCCGAATGTTTGTAGCAACTACCAACTGGGCGCTGTTTGTAGCGGCTGACGGCTGCAGTCAGGTATTATTGTTTTTTGTTTTTTTTTTTACCTAGCGGCATTAGCTCAACATGATATTTACTCTCGGTCCGTTCCTCATTGCGTCCCGAAGACCACGCTGACTGCGTTTTATTTCCACTTTACCTGGTATAATTCAATAATCGGAATTTGGATGTTTGTGAATCGTTCTCGAATCTTCCACGGCCGAATCGCGAATAATCTAAGAATCGGAAATGTTGCACGCCTCTAGTAGACAGCATTCCACATGAGGAACCGCGCAAATGTCGTAAAGTCCTGATCTTCCGGTCGCCCTGAACTACATTTGTGTTTCCAGTGGCTGTGCGAAGGATGAATAGCGATGAGGTCATAAATCTAACTGTGACTCAACAATATCCTATTGAAATGTTTAATGATGTTTAACTATGGTTTTGTACATACCATACAACCCCAAGTTTCGAGCCTTGAAAAAGATGAAACGTAAAGTAACGTTGGATAATTTCACATTAAACATGTATATTGAAAAAAACAACCTCTATCACTATCAAGTGTAGTTTAAAATTAAATTTGACCCACGACAACACATTTCTCGTGCAAAAACAAGATAACTGTGAATCGATACTTTTGCAATCAAAAATCGTATCCGGATACAACATTTCCGTATCGATCATTTTGATGAGTTTCAAAAAAATACAAAAACAAAGTATGGCGGCAGAAAAGCATGGAGGTTTTTGACGGGAAGGGAAAGACGACGGGATGTGGAGAAAAGCCACGGAAACCGAGACAAAGAACGGAACCGAAGCAGGGAAGTAAATACAAACAAAGTGACGAGACAATGAGAAACACCCAGACAAGACACTAGTGGAAGACTGAAGCCATGATTGAAACCCCCAACAGTGAGGCAAACGTGCTCTCTATGAGCTCTGCCGCCCCTCCCGAATACAGATCATGTGACCCACGGGTGCACTCAAAGTCTTGAATTCCTTTTCCTGCTGAACACACAGGAAGCAGCAGTGTGTGCGTGTGTTGCGGTAAGTGGAGACAGTGCTGTATTGATTGTGGGAGTGTGTGTATGCGGGGATAACACGAACACACACACACACACACACGTACAGAGTTGGGACGTGACCTTAACCCAAAAGCAGACATGGGCGTGGATGCTTGTCGCCATGGGGACGCAAAATATAGAACAAAATCAATCGCCTTTTTGAAATCACACACGTATGTAGCTGCTCACAGACACAAACACGCTAATAGATTTACACACACAAACACACCAATACACATGTACAAGCAGACCCCCACTCAGACACACACTATAACAAAAAAAAACATACAATATGCATGCACATATGCAATAAGAAACAAAACAAATTCTTTCTCCGGCCTCTGTGACCTCTGACCTCATGTCACCAATGTAATCAAATCTTCCATTTTATATAACATATTTGTTATTGTTCTTGAGCTATCTTGAACACAACCATAAAGACAAAAAATTTGGACCCGTGACCTTTGACCTCATCAGGCCAAATCTGAATCATCTCTGTGTTTCATATTGAAGATATATCCTAATCCTAGTTTGATACTCCCTTTGTTCGTTCTTGAGTTATCTTCAACATAAACAAACAGTACTGCTGTCACGATATTACATTTTTAACCTGATATCGATACTAAAAATTTGAAGTTCATTCTCTTCCCGTCGTCATGGCAGCCAATTAGTTAAAGTATATCATTTGATCTTTATTTGGCCAAGATGCACCCTCCCACCAATTACTTTATCAGTAGTGAACGTCCAATCCATTTGAAGTGGGAGGGTTAGCAGCGGGTGACCTGTGCTGCGGCAAAAGCAAATAAATCGGTACATTTGCAATTAAATATCATATCCGGATACATTATTTCAGTATCAATACTTGGACACTTTCCGATACTTCTGACAACCCTAACATAGAGACATTCAATTTGGCGCTGTGACCTTTGACCTCATGACCCCAAAATGGAGTCACCTCTTCTGGGTTCCTATCACAAAAATCCCTTGAAATCAAACATATAGTTAGACAAACAGAACCAAACTCACAACCTCCGCTTATGTAGGTCTCACCTACTGGTGGAGGTTAGGGCTGCAGCTATCGATTATTTTAGTAATCGATTAATCTATCAACTAGTTGGTTCGAATAATTGAGAAATCGGATTAGGAACATTTACATTTAGGAACATTGCGTTGCGGAATAAATTCTAGGCTTCCTAAGATTGCACTTTCGAAATAGCATTAAATGCGAATACAAAATGAAATTTGTGAGCGTTTCTTCAAACTATGCAGAATTGCACTTTCATTGAAAAATAAATTAAAATACCTGAGCTTAAACGGTAGGAAAACACATAAATGAGGATTTTAAAAAACACACATTCAATAAGAAACAAAACCATTTTTTTTCTGGCCTCTGTGACCTCTGACCTCATTACTAAAAAAATGCAATCACCTCTTGCGTTTTATATATGAAAAAACAACATATTAGCTCAAACAAAAACTTACTTTATGTTGGCCTTAACAGGTAGCAGCTAGATTCAGCTAGTGCTGCAGCTATGGATGATTTTAGTAGTCGATTAATTGTTAGTAGTCGATTAATTGATGAAATAGTTAGTTCGAATAATCGAGTCATCATATAAGGAACATAAAAAATTAAAATACCTGAGCTGAGCCTCAAACGGTATAAAAAAAATAAATAAATGAGGTTCAAATACATATTCCCACAAAAAAACTAAATATACCTATAAACTAAATTACATTTAAAAAACATTACCTTCAACAAAAACTTATAAAGCTTATGTTGGTCTTAACAGGGAGCAGCTGGATTCAGTCATGTGAAATGACTTATATTCACAGTTGCAGGCAGTGTATCCACTCAAATCAACAAAACCAAATGCAAACATGTTCAAAACTAAACATTACAACGCGATAATTAATTAAGCAGCAAAATTTAATTTGAATCTTTTTTTTTCTAATCGAATTACTCAATCGATTAATCGTTGCAGCACTAGAGTCAGTCTTGTTAAATGATAGATGTCATATTCGCTGCTACTACTAGAGGGCAGTGTATCCACCCAAATCAATAAAATGAAATGCAAACACTTTCAAAACCAAGAGTTACAACACCATTCTAATTAAACGAATCCTCAAAGCAGCAATTATTCGAGGTAATTGATTAATCGTTGCAGCACTAGTGGAAGTTTTAAAAAAAAAGCTCACGGTCGCACACATGCACAGACACGCTATGTTGAGCGAGAGGGTCACGAGGTATGCGTTAGTCACAACACATTTGGCTCGCAAGCCCCAAACATAAAGAACAATTGTGGCGCATCACGGGACGGAAGGCATGAATGTCATAATTGCGCACACATTCCTTGACATTAACATACAAATTTTACTGTTAGAGCAAGTGTTGTTGGAAATAGCAAAAACTACTACTCCTCTGTTATTGGTGGATCATCAGAATTAAACTTGGCAGGTTTATACAAGGGATGTATACCAGAATTAGCTTCTTATCGCTGGTTATGATCCAGCTGCTTTTCATTCATGTGCGAAGCTTTACAGTCCTTTAAACAGCGTGGAAGCTGTGCGTCTCCAGAGTTGAAAGCGCATTGTTCCACTACAGTAAACGAGACTAGCCATTGGCTAAAGACTGGGTTTATCCCGCCCATCTGACGCTGTGCGTCTCTGGGAGTCTGGGGGCAGTGGGAGGGGCTCGGCGGGCCCGGATGCTCTGCTTCTCTGCATGATGATTGGATGATCTGTCTGAGGCTGAGTGCCTTTTTAATTGACAGCGAAATTAGCCAATCAGTGATCTTGTCGTATTAACATCTACGGGAGGCATTTTTCAATTTTCATTCCGTTGTTCTGAGTTGAACCGGATACTGTCATAATCAGGCTAGCGACACGCGTTGTTAAAAATGAGTAGCGAAAAATAATTTATTTTCTATTGTAGGTACTTGGATTTGGAGTAGGGATTTCCCAATCCGATCATGTGATCGGAAATTGGGCCGATCAGGCCATTTTTCAGAGGATCGGAATCGAGTGAAAAGGATCGGGTTTTTAATTTATGTTATATACAGTGATCCCTCGTTTTTCGCGGTTAATGGGGACCAGAACCCGCCGCGATAAGTGGAAAACTGCGATGTAGGGTTACAATTTTTTTTTTTTGTTGTTCAGTGTATTTCTTGAGATCTATTATTGGAAACAGATACATATAAGACTTTTTTTTTTTACCTTTTTCCACAAAGTATAATTAACCCCCCCCAAAAAAAATTAGGCACTTTAAATGTAATAATTATGATAAGTTTTAAACATGTTACTGTCCCACAGAATTATTTTCAAACAAGAAAAAAATGTAAACACCCAATCCATTAAAAAAAATGCTTGTCTTTATTAAAAGCTTCATTGAGTCTCCACTCAAATTCGCTCCAGCTGCTCAGTTACACACAATGAGTTGCCACAGCAACTGTTTAACAAGTCAAACGATGATTGACGCATTAGGCACTTTGAAGCTTGTGTCTCTGGCAAGATCAAAGCTTAACCGTCTGTCAATCATCGTTTACTTTAATAAGTAACTCCAGTTCACTCTTTGACGAACAAAGAGCAAGGAGAGGAAAGGAGGGAGCGAGCGCGATCGGCTTGGGACAGCTCATCTGTATTTATTCATATATTTTTTTTAATTGAAATAAAATCTGCGATAGACTGGGGTGCGAAGTTTGAAGCGCGAAGTAGCGAGGAATCACTGTATAATGCATAAATCCTATTGTGCTGGGTTGAGTCGCCATGGTTTAGAGCCAGTTAACATATCACAGTACGTTACAGCCAAGTCGTGGTCATAAAAATTGACTGCATCCACCGTGTGACGCAGTTTGGAACACACAAGGGCTGGACAAAATTATGGAAACACCTAACATTTTTGCATTATAATCATTGAACATACAGTAATTGTTAAAAAATGGCATGAGCAACATTCTAAAGTTGAGCATCTCGTATGACCGGCACAATCCCCAGACCTTAACATTCTTGAGCATTTATGGTCAGTTTTAGAGATTCAATTAAGACGTCGATTTCCACCGCCATCGTCTCTGAAAGAGTTAGAGGGTATTCTAACTGAAGAATGGCTTCAAATTCCTTTGGAAACAATTCACAAGTTGGATGAATTAATACCTCGATCTACACCATATTAAATTATTTTTTGGTTTATTTTTTTAAGGTGTTTTCACTTTTACAGTACACAGCCTGCCGGTGGCATTGACGCAGTTGAGTGCGTTGCTACGTTTCTGCCTTGAAAGCTATATGTCTGTAAGTATTTTACATCTATACCAACCTGTTAAAATACAGTATATGTGTATTTATGGGGAAAAGCTATATGAACGAAATTTTTTAATAGGTCCTGCTGTATGGAAGCTAACCTATGCTTAGAGTTGTAGGTCAAGTGAAGTGTGTTGTCTACACGGTATTTGTATACCGGTGTGAATTCTGCAGTTGTGTCGAACGCATGAATGTTTCTTTGTTATAGTTTCACAAACTTATTCAAATTACCGTATTGGCCCGAATATAAGACGGCCCTGATTATAAGACGACCCCCTCTTTTTCAAAACTCAAGTTCGAAAAAAGACCAAATTAATTCTTATACAGAAAATAATTACAGTACATCCGAAACAAATGATTATAACAATATATTTGAGAGAAAAAGCATGTTATTTTGCCTCATTCAAATCATAATATCTGAACATTTAAATATGTAAACTAAAGTGCAATCACATTCGTAAATGAATGGCTTCTGGTTTTTGAAATGTAAATAAACCAATCTATTGTGATGAAACAACAAAATTGCAATAACTGCATTAACCATCAAAGTGAAGTCTAACTGTAACTGTAGTCTTGAAACAAACAGAACATCGCTTCAATGATATCTGGCGCCATCTAGCGTCGTGAATGGGGAGAGTAGCTGAGATCTGTCATGACAGAACATCGCTTCAATGATATCTGGCGTCATCTAGCGTCGTGAATAGGGTTGGGCATCATTTGAAATTGAACGATTCCGGTTCCGATTCCACATTTCGATTCCGGTTCCGAACGATTCCCGATTCCGATTCTTTTAAGAGGCAGGATCCCAAAATAATGCAGGGTCCAAAAAATTGTACATTTCATCTTAAAGTCTTAACTTCTTGAAGTTTTTTAAAATTAAACTAACTTCTCACAGGGCTAATTATAACTTGTATATAAACATCAGTCTTTAAACTCGAGCAATTTTTTTCCGCTCGGCGGTCAGGGCATCGAAACAAGGACTCGAAATTTAAAAATTCGAACTATTCCGGGAGCATCGGAGTGTTAGAAACGGTTCCCATTGATGCTCGATGCCAAACTTAGTCGTGAATGGATATAATGTCTGGACCGCGAATATAAGACGACACCCTCTTTTTCAGTGTTATTTCAATGCAAAAAACATCGTCTTATATTCGGGCCAATACGGTACTTCAAATAAAAACAAGAAAAGACCAAGCCTTGCCTTTTTTGGAGGACATACAATGTTAGCTGGCTGTCGGGCAGTGCACATGGAAATGCACTGTTTTGGGAGTACACTTACAGTTAAAGATGTCGGTCCGATCACGTCATTTTCAAAGTATCGGAATCGGCAAAAAAATATCGGACATGCCTTTTTTTAATACATATATATATATTTTTTATTGAAATCGTTTTCTAATTGTATTTAACGTTACAGACAAAATGACTAACACTCATCCAGAGTAGTTTTGGCTAAAAGTAGGGTTATCAAATTTATTGCGTTAATGGCGGTAATTAATTTTTAAAAATAAATCACGGTAAATAATTAACGTATGCGCTGCACGACCCACTCACGCATTGTCGCGTTCAATTTTTATGTAGATAAAGCCTTACAATACCTCTCTCAGCAATTAAAAATAATGTGGGAGGCAATGTGGGGAATGAAGGTTGTAGTTGATCATTTTTTTAACACCCTATGTTCTCTCCCAACGCAGAGAAGATATATCAATTGGTGCCCCTATGCACAGTCATAGTTGCACTTCCCATCATGCATTTGAGCAGAAGTTAAATGGCTGCAGTATCATTTACTGAAAGCTCAACAAATACACTAGATGGCAATATTTAGTCACAATATACAAAGTCACATTTATCCTTTAAGAATTACAAGTCTTTCTATCCGTGGATCCCTCTCACAGAAAGAATGTTAATAATGTAAATGCCATCTTGATGATTTATTGTCATTATAAACAAATACAGTACTTGTGTACTGTATGTTGAATGTATATATTCGTCCGAGTTTTATTCATTTTTTTCTTAATGCATTGCCAAAATGTATATGATTGGGAAAAAATATCGGGAATGATTGGAATTGAATCGGGAGCAAAAAAAAAAAAAAGCAATCGGATCGGGAAATATCGGGATCGGCAGATACTCAAACTAAAACGATCGGGTTTGGATCGGGAGCAAAAAAACATGATCGGAACAACCCTACTTACAGTATATATTTTTTTTTAATTTAAGAGTTGAAAAGTAACAAAATAATCCAGAAGTACAATGACATTGCCAAAAGAAACAAAAATTCATATGTTTTATCCTACGCAACACACCCAGAAAAAGAGGATGTACAGTACTGTAGCATGTTTGGAACTTTTGTTCAAAAAAATCTAAATCCGGTATCGGATCGAGAATCGGTATCGACAGATTCTCAAAATAAGGTGACTCGGACTTGGGTGCAAAAATATGCGATCGGGAAATCCCTGGTTTGGAGACTTGACTTCTGGCACTCTAGTTTCTTTCCCTACCGAGGAGCCCCTCCACCTTTACAAAGCACTCACAGTCGGACAAACCTTTAGCTTCCCCTTACTGAAAGACCACCATCCGCCTCTAATAAACAGCGATCCTCTGAGTCCCATTTTTGTGTCTTAGGGTCGATAAACCTTTGTATTGACAACAATAGATGTCCAATTTATTTGAACGCTGTGAGTCCCATTTTTGTGTCTTAGGGTTGATAAACCTTTGTATTGACAACAATAGATGTCCAATTTATTTGAATTGAAAGGTGTGGCAGCGCTATCCATCGATCATTTGATCTCTGCGGTTGAAATGATGGTCTGTCTATCGCCATGAATGAGATTTCTAGGATTGTAAAGTGGGTCACACGTCATTGCGCGTGAAGCCCAGCCAGGGTGCGTCCCACATCTGGATCCACTAAGACACACTCGCATGTCTGTTGTATGTTTCCAACTGGCAGCGGATCGCATGACGCCGGCCGTCCGTCCAAATCCACACACGCACACACTCATCACGCGGTCACGGCAAAACACACATTTCCACTTCCAGCATTCCGACATTCCTCACGTCCCACGAGAAGCTAGCTCGCCCGAATGACGGCGTGCAGTTACCGCGGCAACCGATCCTCCGCCGGCGAGGGTCTCGCATGAAACGGACGGTGATGTCATCGCATAGAACGGGACAGAGTCACAAAAAAAGTCACGTCCAAGTGTCAAATGCACTTTGTGGTTGGCGTGAAGACCATCATCAACATGTTGTGCAGACCCTCGCACAAAAGTTAAACTCTGTCTATGTTTGGCACATTTTTACTATGTGCGATGTCACGTGTGATGATGAGACATTCCGAAGCGTAAAGCAAACAAAGCATCTTTTCAACATCATGTTGTGGTGCTAACGAAGAAGCGTGTGCTTGTCAATGAGGTCTTCTTCATATGGAAGGACATTAATCTTCGTCCTCATCATAATCAGGAGGACAGGCCCCCTTGTCACTTATGTGTTGTTGTTACTTGTTGCCACAGTGCTCAGTCGCGGTGTCACTTGAGCGGCGTGACATCTGTGACATCACGCTAGCGGCGGCCAATCGCTTTTGGATCATCTAACAGCGCCTTTCATTATTTAGCGGGCAGGTGAAACACAAACTTTCTTTCTCCATTTTTACCCTTGTTGATGCACCTATTCACGAGTATATTGTAGAAAATCTCGGGACCTGGCATTGACACTTGAGGGACGCCACCGCTATGCAAAAAGCTTGAATAAGTGATGATGAAATGTCCTCAAAACGTACTTCTACTGTGAAATGAGTTTGTCACTAGTAGATGTCTAATCCATTTGAAGTGGGAGGAAGTGTCACGTTCCTTCTAGAGCTGCAGCTGTTGATTATTTTAGTAGTCGATTAATTGATCAACTAGTTAGTTCGAATAATCAAGTAATCAGAACATAAAAAAATTAAAACACCTGAGCTGAGCCACAAAGGGTATTAAAAAAAGAAATAAATGAGGATCTAAGTACAAAATAGAGGTGCACGATAATTATCAGTTTGATAATTATCAGTCCGATAATAGGAATTATGACGTCATCCCAATAAATCCAATAACAATATATGTTATCGAGCCTATTAATAATATTTTTGGTATGTGTGCGTTTGTTTCCACTCCTGTTTTGCCAGTATGCAAAGGCTTGTTACTGTTCTAGAGGCCGTATTTTTCCTTCACTGAGTTATAAACCTTACTATGGCAATTAGCAAATGTTTGTATTTTACAATGTTATGTTTACAAGTTATTGAGAGGCCTTTTGGTTATTGATAGGCTTGCTGTTCTATAAATGTTTCAAATGTTTTTATCTGCTGACAAAGCACAATACTTGTTGGGTTTATGTTTGTTTTAGATAAGTGCTCATTGTTCAGGGGACACATCGTCAATGATATTGACTGATTGATATACATTAAAAAATTGTATATATATTATCAGTTATCGTATCGGTATCGGCCTTGAGGAGCAGGAAGTTATCGATATCGGTATCAAAAAATGGATATCGTGCACCCCTAGTACAAAAAAAGAACAATTGGCTAACTTGCATAGCAAAAGTCCGCTAGCTTAAATGCTATCGTTTTTTTTAATTTATTTTTTTTAAACGCTCTTAACAAATGATTCAAACTCATATTCCCCCCCACCGGTATCGGTTTCAAAAAATGGATATCGTGCACCCCTAGTACAAAAAAAGAACAATTGGCTAACTTGCATAGCAAAAGTCCGCTAGCTTAAATGCTATCGTTTTTTTTTTTTTTAAATGCTCTTAACAAATGATTCAAACACATATTCCCCCCCACCGGTATCGGTTTCAAAAAATGGATATCGTGCACACCTAGTACAAAAAAAGAACAATTGGCTAACTTGCATAGCAAAAGTCCACTAGCTTAAATGCTATCGTTTTTTTTTTTCTTTTTAAAATGCTCTTAACAAATGGTTCAAACACATACCCCCCCCTCAAAAAAAAACAAAAAAACAGCTATTTATACCAATAAACTAAATTACGAATGCATAAAAAAAAAAACCTTAGCTCAAACTTATGTTGGTCTTAACAGGGAGCAGCTGGATTCAGCCATGTGAAATGAGTAATGTCATATTCACTGTCACCACTAGAGGTCAGTATATCCAATCAAATCAATAAAACTAAACGCGAACACTTTCAAAACAAACCATTACAACGGCACTTTAATTAAACGAATACTCAAAGCAGCAAAATTTAATTCAAATCTTTTTTTTTTGTAATCGAATTACTCGAGTTCACCGATTAATCGTTGCAGCACTAGTTCATTCACTGGCAATCCTCCCTCTTCAAATGAATTGGATGTCTACAAGTGATAAAATCACTGGTGTGAGGGAGGTAGGATGCATCTTGGCCAGAGGAAGAACCCAATTTTCATTTTTTAACTAGACAGTGTTGTTTTCGTTAACGATGACTATAACGAAAATATTTTGGTAACAACCAATATTTTCATGATGGTGACGAAACAATAACGAGATACAAACGTGTCTTGGGAGACGAAAACTTAACGACACGAATGCCAGTTTTCGTCTGACAAGACGAAAATGCGCCTTAGTTTCTGTCACATGTTCACACGTGTGACATTTTATGTGTAGTTAGCCTGCCTGGTTGTGTCACTCATTTGATATGCTGCGCTCTCCGAACTCGGCCACTAGTCTAGTTTCCTCTCCAGTCTTCCCATTGCTTGTTTTAAGACACACACGGCAAGATTTGTCTTCTTATCTGGCAAGAGAAAATATGCAATGATGCTTTAGCCTTTAAAGGTCAAGCCTACGGCCATACTACCCTGAGAACGCCTGATCTCGTCTGATCTCGGAAGCTAAAGGTCTGTGCTGCTGAGTGCTAAATGTAACTCGTAGCATCAGCATAGCATTCACGTTTGCGTTAGCATAAGGCCATCGCGAACGGCAAACGTCCTTGATGGGGGAAAATTTTATGTGATGCCTTAACATTAGCACATTATGCCTTTGTGATGTATGATTGCTTCTGTGACCTAGATTGTAACAACTTCTATTGTTTTTCACCTTGGGTCCCATAGTTAGGAGGGAATCTCACGAGATAACTTGTTTTGCACCATAGTACGCGCTTGAGTCCCATAGTTAGGAGGGAATATAATGAGATAACTTGTTTTGCACCATAGTGCGCGTTTGAGTTCCATAGTTAGGAGGGAATCTCACGAGATAACTTGTTTTGCACCATAGTGCGTGCCTGAGTTCCATAGTTAGGAGGGAATCTCATGAGATAACTTAAATAAACATTCTACTTTAACCGCTGGGAGCCTCAACTGGGGGGGAATCTCGTACCCTTGCGGGGGAAGGGGGGCTCACATGTTCGGGTGGTGCGTTTTCGTGGGTGCAGGGAGTGGCCACCCGTGTCCCCACGTCAGACGTGCCTATAAGAGTTAGGAGATTCCCCCAACTCGTACGGGTCACTTGGCTTTGTTCCTTCACCGCTTTGCCGGAGCGTTTGGCTCCCCGCTCATTTGTCAACGGTAAGCGATTTTCATTGTTAAGGAACAGTTTGTTGTGCTGTAACGGTAACGCGGGGATTGACAAACTAGATCTAACGTCATCGTTACCACTTGTTCTCGTTTTGATACTTGTTGCTTGCTCTTGTGGGCTTGTAATTAATAAATCTCATTTATTCTGCATTTTCTAATCAATAAACATCGTCTATTGAGCAAAAGTGTGCTGGTTGCTGACTCACCGCGAACCCGGAAATTTCGGAAAACAGTCCTCCTAAACTGTCGGACAATGTTTTTTACATACCATTCGTGGTGTCCAGGTGGGTATAGCTAATTGAAAATAATGTATAATAACGAAAATATTGAGTAAACGTCGACTAAAACTAGACGAAATTGGTCTAGAGATTTTGTCAACAAAATCTACACGAAGACAAACACATCTGGAAATGACTAAAATATGACTAAGACTATTAAGTATTATAGTTCAAATAACAAAGACAATGACGAAAATTAAAAGGGCTGCCAAAAACAACACTGTAACTAGACAGATGGACAAGTCAAAACTGCCAAGTATTTCTATTTTCGTCATGCGTGGAGCATGGCGGCAAAGGCTGATGACAAACAAAGCTCCAGTTTTTATTGTTTGTCGCTCTCTAAGTGCTAGCAAACACATCTGGAGCGCAGATAGCGACGCAGGCCTTCCGTATTTCAAACTTTCAGCTGTTTGTCTGAGTCTCGGCTTTAAGCCCCTCCCCCATATGCGCGGGAGTTAACTGGGCGACTTCTATCAAAGACCCCTTTCATCGTACGGAGAGAGCGCGCCGGTTCGAGCGAGACAAGGCGGCCGTCCACTGTCGTTTCCTCCTGGTGTCACCTTGGCCGGCGCCTCCTGACAATGGCGCCGTTCTCTTCAGATTTAAATGGCCAGGATGTGGAGCCACTCAGGAGAAAGTTGGCATGTTTAAGGCGTCGCGAAAGAAAAAACTTATTCCCTTTCTTAACTCATTGGCCGCCATTGATGGCACTAGACGTCCAATTCATTTAGACTGGGAGGAGGAGGAATAACGGTTTGTATTTTCTGCCGGCACTTTCTCCACTTCATTGTCCCCTATCCTGGACTACGCTGCCCACTTGGTGTCAGTGGTGGTCAATGAGTTAAATTCTTAGTTGTAAAACATTTTAAAAGTACCGTATTGGCCCGAAAATAAGACGGTGTTTTTTGCATTGAAATAAGACTCAAAAAGTGGAAGTATCATATTCGGAGTCTAGACGTTATACCCATTCACGAGGCTAGATGGCGCCAGATATCATTAAAGCGATGTTCTGTCATGACAGATCTCAGCGACTCTCAAGTTTAACCAGTTTGCATTATTTTATTGCAATGTTTTTCCTTTTTCAGATTTGTTTCAAGACTACAGTTACAGTTACACCTCACTTTGATGGTGAATGCAATTATTGCAATTTTGTTGCTTTATCACAATAGATTGGTTTATTTACATTTCAAAAACCAGAAGCCATTCATTTACGAATGTGATTGCACTGTAGTTTACATATTTAAATGTTCAGATATTAAGATTTGAATGAGGCAAAATAACATGCTTTTTCTCTCAAATATATTGTTATAATCATTTGTTTCGCATGTACTGTAATTATTTTCTGTATAAAAATTTATTCGGTGTTAAAAAGTCTTTTTTCAAACTCGAGTCTTGATAAAGAGGGGGTCGTCTTATAATCAGGGCCGTCTTATATTCGGGCCAATACGGTATAATTCTTTTTTTGTTTTGAACTTTGTTTTTAAAGAGAAACTGCAATTTCTGGAGAAATTATGATGAGGCTTTGCTGTGGTAGATACTAAAGATGTCCTGATCGATCGGCATCCGGTCCGATCACGTCATTTTCAAAGTATCGGAATCGGCAAAAAAATATCGGCCACGCCTTTTTTTAATATATATATATATATATATATATTTTTTTTTTTAATTAAATCATTTTCTAATTGTATTTAACATTACAGACATAATATGTTACACTCACCCAAAGTCTTACGTTTAGGCTTAAGGTAGGGTTATCAAATTTATCCCAATAGCGGCAGTAATTAATTTTTTAAAAAATGTATCACGTTAAAATATTTAACGCAATTAATGCATGCGCTGCACGACCCACTCACGCATTGTCGCGCTCAATCTGTAATGGCGCCGTTGTACCTATATAGAGAGATAAAAGGCAGCGTAAAATCAGTCGAGTGAAATTTGGCAGCCTTTGGAGCCTTTTTTTAATTGGCTAACTCCTTACAATCCCTCTCCCTACGATTAGATTAGATGACAATATTTAGTCACAATATACAAAGTCACAAGTCTTTCTATCCGTGGATCCCTCTCACAGAAAGAATGTTAATAATGTAAATGCCATCTTGAGGATTTATTGTCATAATAAACAAATACAGTACTTAAGTACTGTATGTTGAATGTATATATTCATCCGAGTTTTATTCATTTTTTTCTTAATGTATTGCCAAAATGTATATGATCGGGAAAAATTATTGGGAATGATTGGAATTGAATCGGGAGCAAAAAAAAAAGCAATCGGATCGGGAAATATCGGGATCGGCAGATACTCAAACTAAAACGATCGGGATCGGATCGGGAGCAAAAAAACATGATTGGAACAACCCGAGTAGATACCAATCAATTAGGTCACTTCCTGTTGATTTGGGGACATTTCGGGGACACTTTATTATTGCAGGTCACTTCCTGTTGATATTTTGACGTACATGTCCGTCAATGGCATTGGCTTACTTGAGCGGCAGTTGAATGTCAGTGGGCTGTACCGTTAAGTAATGGCCAAAAATCCAAACCACACATTTTTCTGCTACTGAAAATGATAGGGAAATTTGGACGTCCATTGCTGTCAATGGAATCAAATTACTTGTGTGCCAGTTGAATGTCAATGGGCTGTAATGGTAAGTTTTTGTACAACCACCTATGTTTTCCTGCCATTGAAAAAGAGGGAAAATTAGAAATGAGTGGAACGACGAACATGGCCATCAATGGCATTCCCCTCCAACTAAATGCAGAGCGAACTGGATTATATAAAAAATGCATAGCGGAAATTTAAACCATGCAAGGGAAACCGCGTGGTACTCCAAGTCACACAGGCGTGCAATCATTCTCACTTTCGTGACTTTTTAGACTGTCAAATTGTCGCCACTACCAGGAGAGCGAGACTCACAAAACGGCCGCCCCGAGAGGCTCCGCCTGTCTCAGCCAGTCACTCTCTCACGGTACATTCAGCGACAGCATGCAAAACACAACTGCCACATTAAAACCTGATTTTGTGTATCAAATGCCATAACTTTCATAATGTATTGAAGGGACACGGAGCGCGGGGCCCATTCATAGGGGGCCTATCTCCGTCAAAGCTGACCGAGTAGAAACACAAAGAGCTTTTTCCGTTGAAAATCCTTGTAAATACATGCTTGAATCCCTGAATTCTTTATATATATGGACGTAAAACAGTCTCAATTCTTGGTTAAAAGCCCAAAAAACGTGCAGTTAGCATTTATTTTAAGTAAATATTGCGAACTATGATGCTAGTCAGTAAGCAAATTAGCAGCCGCCATATGTAAACAAAGAGCTTTTTCCGTTAAAAATTCATGTGAAAAAAGGCTTAAATTCCTGACTTCTTTATAGATGTGGGCGTAAAACAGTCTCGATTCTTGGTTAAAAGCAAAAAAAAAAAAAAAAAAAAAAAGGCCAGTTAGCATTTATTTTACGTAAACATGTTGAATGTGCTGCTAGTCACTGTGGCCGCCCCCTTAGTACAACAAAGAGCTTTTTTCGTTGAAAATTCTTATGAATAAATGCTTAAATCCATGAAGTCTTTATAGATATGGACGTAAAACAGTCTCGATTCTTGGTTAAAAGCAAAAAAAAAAACAGGCAGTTAGCAGTTATTTTACGTAAATACTGCGAAGTATAATGCCAATGCTGTATCGGCTAATTTCTCCCACTGACTTTTTTCACGTTTCGAAATGCATGCATGGTACAAAAAATATAATAATTACAGTACCTTGAATCCTCAAACAAATCACTCCTGAGACAATCCTTCCCGTTTGTATGCACTACGGCTGCAGCTATCTAATATTTTAGTAGTCGATTAATCGATGGACTAGTTAGTTCGAATAATCGAGTAATCGGATATGGAACATGAAAAATTAAAATACCTGAGCTGAGCCTCAAACAGTATATGTTATTATATATATATATATATATATACTAGGGCTGTCAAACGATTAAAAATTTTAATCGAGTTAATTACAGCTCAAAAATTAATTAATCGTAATGAATCGCAATTAATCGCAATTCAAACCATCTATAAAATATGCCATATTTTTCTGTGAATTATATATATATTCTGTAACATAAATTGTTGGAATGGAAAGATAAGACACAAGATGGATATATATACATTCAACATACGGTACATAAGGACTGTAGTGGGCATTTCACTCTACTGTCATTTAAATCTGTCTATGCTGCCCTCACTCCGAAGCGTCTACTTTTTCCAACGCTAGACAGCTAGTGAACGACGCCTTAATAATCAGACTTCTTCCTTTTTCATCTGATTTATTAATAAATTGGCCTCAAACCATTGTCCCCTTTAAAACTACAAAAAAAAGTTCACAAGCATTGCATTAGCAACAACGTTAGCTTAGCACGCTATACAGGTTAACTAAACATAAACAAAAAGCGTGTCATGCAAAAAATATAACATTTCGCTTATTAACATAATATGTACATTCTTTACAACAACCATACTTACGGACAAATGTTGTCCAAGGATCATATAAGCACAACAGAGATGTCGTGCAGCCATATTGAACGAGAGGAGAAAAACAATAAACCATGTCGCAAAGCGACCGCAAGAGTTCGCTGTTAGCACAAAAAGCCTTGCTGTAAAACTTACCAAAAGGCAGAATACTGTCTGAGCGGGACATGTGCGTTAATTGCGTCAAATATTTTAACGTGATTAATTTAAAAAAACAATTACCGCGCGTTAACGCGTTAATTTTGACAGCCCTAATATTTTTTTTTTTTTAATGATCTACGTACAACAAAAGAACAATTGGCTAACTTACATAGAAAAAGTCCGCTAGCTTAAATGCTATAAAATGCTATAAAAAGTTTTTTTTCTTTACAATGCTCTTAACAAATGGTTCAGATACATATTCCCACAAAAAAACAGCTAAATATACCTATAAACTAAATCACGAATGCATTAAAAAATAATTAGCTCAAACAAACTTAGCTTACGTTGGTCTTAACAGAGAGCAGTTGGTTTCAGCCATGTGAAAAGACGCAGACCAGAGGGCAGTGTATCCACCCTCATCAATAAAAGTAAATGCAAACTTTCAAAATAAACCATTACAACGCCACTTTAATTAAACGAATACTCGAAGCAACAAAATTTAATTAGAATATTTTTTTCTAATCGAATACTCGAGTTAATCGATTAATCATTGCAGCACTAGTATGCAGTATAGCTTTCGTACTTTTTCAACCTAAATCCGGCGTTAGATCGCTGCATGTGACCGACTGCTAATAAATGGAGCAGAGTGTGGGACGGCACCCTTCGGGAAAGGCGTGACGCAGCGAATGGGGAATGTGTCACGTCAATATATTATGAAGTCTATGCAAATGCAAATGGTTAATGCAGCACAATAACATTTGGCCATTGCTAATCGTCTGTCATCTTGCCATTGTTGATTTTGAATAGCGTCTGCGCTCCCAAGAATGCCCTGCGTGTACCGTCACAGCCTACAGCATCACAGCTGCCCGGACCAGAGTTCATTTGTTTGGTCCGAACTGGAGTTTGGATGCGCGTTTACATTTACAAAACAGAGCGGATTATATAAGAAAAAGAACAGACCAAACAGTGCTAGCGTGAAAGCGCCCTTATTCACTAGATAGACATCTGTATTTGAAACTGTTTTGGAGTCAACTTAGGACAATTCCTAAGACTGTCAATTATATCCGTGACACCTTTCCCAAAAAGCAAGTAACTTCGGGCAGTCCCAAAATATGCGAGTATGGTCACCAACGATCCATCCTACAGTCCCTCCCTGTTGCACTTACAAATTTAGAAACAGCCAGGGGTGTCCTAAAGAATCTTCTTTTTGTTTTCCTATAAAACTCTTTCCATTTGTTACTATTGATCCCCTTAAGGCAACCAGGTCCTTTCTCAAATTAACACTCAAGCTTCCATTAAAAAAAGTTACCTACTGTATTTTAGCATTCTTTTAAAAAAGTATTATTTCAAATTAATCCAACTGAAACATAATAGTAACTTTTTGATTTTAAAAAAAGTATTTTTTTAATAGAAAAAAATGTTCACTTGTTTTTACGTTTATTTTTATCCAAATATTTTTATTAAGTGAATGTTTACTAGCTGTTGACTTTTCTGTCCATTCAAAAAGTTTAATATTTTTCTAATAATTTTTTTTTTTTTTTAATGTTAGTTTTTTATTATTGTTATTAAACTAATCAAACTTTAAAAAAATAGCTTTGAGAATATTTTTCGTTTGTCTTTTCTTTGTTTTTTTTTTTTTTAATTGGATGAGCAAGTTTGAAAAATAAAATGAACATGTGTAAAATAGTTTTATGTTTTTAAACTAAAATATTTTATTAATCAAATTAAAAATAATACATAAAAAATAGATTATTTACTGTTTTATGGTTAGTGTATGGATTTTTAATTTGAAAATAAATTATTTTTTAAATAGAAAAAATGTTTACTTGCTTTCATCACGTTTATTTTTCTCAAAATATTTTTATTTAGTTAATATTTACTAGCTTTTGGCTTTTTTTCATTCAAAAAGTTTAATATTTTTCTAATAAAAAAAAAAGTTTTTTTTTTTTTTACCATGTTAGTTTTTTATC
Source organism: Corythoichthys intestinalis (assembly GCF_030265065.1). Lineage (NCBI taxonomy): Eukaryota > Metazoa > Chordata > Actinopteri > Syngnathiformes > Syngnathidae > Corythoichthys > Corythoichthys intestinalis. Next base: position 52,590,297 of record NC_080404.1, on the reverse strand, counting down.
AAAATATTTTTATTAAACTAATTCAACTTTAAAACAAAAATGGCTCGAAGAATATTTTTCGTTTGTTTTTTCTTTGTTTTTTTTTAATTAGAAAAATATATTTTTTAAATAAAAATGAATAATTGTTTTGTTTTTGAAATTAAAATATTTTATTAAGCACATTTTAAAAATAATAAATAAAAAAAGAATATTTACTGTTTTATGGTTAGGGTAGGGTTACGCTTGTGTGGAATGTTTTCTAATCTAAAAAAAAAAAAAAAAAAAAAAGTTTTATGTTAATCATGTTTATTATTTTCATTAAAATATATATTTTCTAATCAATCAAACTAAAAATAATGTATGTATAAGACAATTTCATGTTTCTCGAACAAAATATATAAATATTAACTTTCAAGATGCTGGAAAAAGGGGCCATTTTCAGTCGTGTTGGTGCTCAGTGTAGAAATCAATTGGTTGTCGATGAGTCAATTAAAGGTCAGCCCTAGCATTTCCATACACTGAGACAGTCCTCTCCATTTTCTGTAGATTTTTACAGGTAAAGCAATTTTAATATATATTTTCTTGTTTGTTTGTTTTCGGAAGTGAGCTCAACGGACAGGCTAACGTGATCACGCGGCTAATCGCTTGCTTTTACGGAACCCACCGCGTGTCCGCTCCCGGCATTCCCGACATGTTGTTGTTTGGGCCCCATTTCACGGGAACTCATGTGAGTAATGAAGCGCCGTGCTCCTACTTCTCAATGCCGCAATTGATAAACTGAAAAGTTCAACTGGAGTAGACGTTTCCTGGAGGGACAAACTGTTCCCAGTCTTTCACAAAAATCGTCAAATGCTAACCGATTGCAAAATAACCCACACGTTGTAGTAGTAACATAATAAAGTAAAAAAAAAAAAACTTTCACGAAAGAAGAAACGGTAGGTTGAAATGAGGCTGCCACAATGAACATTTTCAGTGCATTGAGGATGAGAGAATTTCAATGATCCTTCTACTGAAAAGAGTGTCACTGGTAGACATCCAATCTATTTGAACTGGGAGGGTGGGCAACAAATTAACATCATATAATATTGATAAATAATACAATAATAATAATAATAATAAGAATATTGATTTTACTGTTATCACCATGCTAAAATGTTCAACTCAACATCGCAACTCTAAAAAAATACTCGTTACCATTTTTGATAGCACATAAAAAACATTTAAAAACAATTAAATTTTATTTTTAGGGGTGTTACAAAAATATCGAAATGGTGATATTAGTGCTGCAACGATTAATCGATTAACTCGAGTAATTCGATTAGGAAAAAAAGCTTCAAATCAAATTTTGCCGCTTCGAAAATTTGTTTAATGAGAATGGCATTGTAATGGTTTTAAAAGTGTTTGCATTTAGTTTTATGGATTTGAGTGAATACACGGCCCTCTAATGGCAACACTGAATATGACATAACTTGTTAAAAAGGTTGTATCCAGATGCTCCACGTTAAGACCAACATAAGGTAAGTTTTCGTATGAGCTAATGTTTTTTCATGCATTCGTAATTTAGTTTATGGGTATATTTGGCCGATTTTTTTTTTTCTGTGGGAATATGTTTGAACAATTTGTTAAAAGCATTGTAAAACAAAAACAAAACAAAAAAACGTTCGGATTTTATAGCATTTAAGCTAGCCGACTTTTGCTATGGAAGTTAGCCAGTTGTTCTTTCGTTGGACTTAGATCCTTTTTTATTTATTTTTATATACCGTTCGAGGCTCAGCTCTGGTTAATTTTTTATGTTCCTTATCCGATGACTCGATTATTCAAACTAACTAGTTCATCGATTAATTGACTACTAAAATAATTGATATCTGCAGCACTAGCTGAATCTAGCTGCTACCTGTTAGGACCAACATAAGCTAAGTTTTTGTTTGAGCTAATGTTTTTTTTAATGCATTTGTAATTTAGTTTAAAGGTACAATCAGCCATTTTTTGTGGGAATATTTGTTCGAACTATTTGTTAGCATTGTTAAAAAAAACAACAACAAAAAACGTTGGCATTTTATAGCATTTAAGCTAGCCGACTTTTGCTATGGAAGTTAGCCAATTGTTCTTTTGTTGTACTTACTGTAGATCCTTATTTATTTATTTATTTATTTATTTATTTTTATACCGTTTGAGGCTGAGCTCAGGTAGTTTAATTTTTTATGTTCCTTATCCGATTACTCGATTATTCAAACTAACTAGTTCGTCGATTAATCGACTTCTAAAATAATCGATAGCTGCACCCCTAGCTGAATCTAGCTGCTACCTGTTAAGACCAACGTAAAGTAAGTTTTTGTCTGAGCGAATATGTTTTTTATGCATTCGTAATTTAGGACATAGGTGCACTATTTTTTATAGTATTTTTTTTTTTTTGTATACTGTTTGAGGCTAAGCTCAAGAATTTTATTTTTATTTTTAAATAAAAGTACAAATCTGCATAGTTTGAAGAAACAGTCGAGAATTTTTATTTTGTATTCGTGTTAAATGCTCTTTTGAAAGTGCAAGCTTGGCAAGCCTTTGTTTTACATCCCCTCAAATTTATTCTGCATTAATCAACTACTAAAATAATCGATAGCTGCAGCCCTAGGAATATATCGTGATACTTTGGGTTCCAAAAGGTTATCGATATGCTCATGCCAAGAATCGAGATATCGTTTCAAAAAGTTGTCAATGTTAAAAAAATAAATAAAAAAATAAAGTACTAACCAATTGTTTGTTGACTAAATATTTTCGTTACTGTCATCGTTTGCAAAAACAACACTGGTATGTGCTTTTTAGGGCTGCAGCTATCGATTATTGTCGTAGTCGATTAATCGATTAGCTAGTTAGTTCGAATAATCGAGTGATCAGATAAGGAACATGAAAAATTAAAATACCTGAGCTGAGCCTCAAACGGTATAAAAAAATAAATAAATGAGGATCTATGTAAAACAAAAGAACAATTGGCTAACTTACATAGCAAAAGTTTGCTAGCTTAAACGCTATAAAGAGCTAAGGTTTTTTTACAATGCTCTTCACAAATGGTTCAGACACATATTCCCACAAAAAAACGGCTAAATATATCAATAAACTAAATTACGAATGCATAAAAAAAAAAACAATAGCTCAAACAAAAACTTTGCTTATGTTGGTTTTAACAAGGAGCAGTTGGATTCAGCCATTTGAAATGAGAGAGTCCAGGGTGCAGAGTATCCACCCAAATCAATAAAACTAAATGCAAACCCTTTCAAACTAAACCATTACAATGCCACTTTAATTAAACGAATACTTGAAGCAGCAAAATTTAATTCGAATCTTTTTTTCTAATCGAATACTCGAGTTAATCGATTAATCGTTGCAGCACTAGTGCTTTTTAAAAAGAAAAGTACAGCGGGGCAAGTAAGTATTTAGTCAACCACTAATTGTGCAGGTTCTCCCACTTGAAAATGTTAGAGAGGCCTGTAATTGTCAATATGGGTAAACATCAACCATGAGAGACAGAATGTGGGGAAAAAAAACAAAAATTCACATTGTTTGATTTTTGAAGAATTTATTTGCAAATCACGGTGGAAAATAAGTATTTGGTCAATACCAAAAGTTCATCTCAATATTTTGTTATGTACCCTTTGTTGGCAATAACGGAGGCCAAATGTTTTCTGTAACTCTTCACAAGCTTTTCACACACTGTTGCTGGTATTTTGGTCCATTCCTCCATGCAGATCTCCTCTAGAGCACTGATGTTTTGAGGGTGTCGTTGGGCAACACGGACTTTCAACTTCCTCCACAGATTTTTAATGGGGCTGAGATCTGGAGACTGGCTAGGCCTCTCTAGGACCTTGAAATGCTTCTTACGAAGCCACTCCTTTATTACCCTGGCTGTGTGTTTGGGATCATTGTCATGCTGAAAGACCCAGCCACATCTCATCTTCAATGCCCTTGCTGATGGAAGGAGATTTTCACTCAAAATCTCTCCATGCATGGCCCCATTCATTCTTTCCTTTACACAGATCAGTCGTCCTGATCCCTTTGCAGAAAAACAGCCCCAAAGCATGATGTTTCCACCCCCATGCTTCACAGTGGGTATGGTGTTCTTCGGATGCAATTTAGTATTCTTTCTCCTCCAAACACGAGAACCTGTGTTTCAACCAAAAAGTTGTATTTTGGTTTCATCTGACCATAACACATTCTCCCAGTCCTCTTCTGGATCATCCAAATGCTCTCTAGCGAACCGCAGTCGGACCTGGACGTGTACTGGCTTCAGCAGGGGGACACGTTTAGCAGTGCAGGATTTGAGTCCCTGGCGGCGCATTGTGTTATTGATAGTAGCCTTTGTTACTGCGGTCCCAGCTCTTTGTAGGTCCTTCACTAGGTCCCCCCGTGTGGTTGTGGGATTTTTGCTCACCGTTCTTGTTATGATTTTGACGCCACGGGGTAAGAGCTTGCATGGAGCCCCAGATCGAGGGAGATTATCAGTGGTCTTGTATGTCTTCCATTTTCTAAGAATTGCTCCCACAATTGATTTCTTTACACCAAGCGAAGAGTGAAGAGTTACAGAAACGTTTGTGGGTACATAACAAAGTATTGAGATGAACTTTTGGTATTTACCAAATATCTATTTTCCACCATGATTTGCAAATAAATTCTTTAAAAATCAAACAATGTGATTTTCAGTTTTTTTTCCACATTCTGTCTCTCATGGTTGAGGTTTACCCATGTTGACAATTACAGGCCTCTCTAATCTTTTCAAGAAGGAGAACTTTTGCACAAATAAATACTTATTTGCCCCACTGTACATTGCTCTCAAATATCGGCTTATGAAATCGGCTTTGGATATCGGCAATTGGCTGAATTTTTTTTAAGATATCCGTATTGCCATCGGCATTGGAAAATCAATCCCATATCGGCCGACCTCTAGTTTTGACAACCCAAGGGCCACCATCTCCATTTGCTTCAGCAAAACCACAAAGTATGAAGACCTCCACCGAGGCTAAGGAATGAGGCAACCGACTTCCTGGTTGACGGAGGATGACTAACAGACGGGAGGTGCCGTGACCAGAGTGACTCAAACGAACATTCCTGTGTCTCTCCAGCCTCCAAGTGACACTAGGCGAGGAAGACGATGATGAGGAGGACAGCGCTTTCACTCTCACTCTGTCTCTTATGATGGCAAAAGGCCAGCGGCGGCGGCGCTCGTGAAAGATGGATGAGGAAGATAAGACCACGCGGGAGGATGAGTGACTCCCTCTAGCCTCCGTTAATAACTTGAGGACCTCATTGGTTGGAGTGGAGGGCATGTTTTGACCGTCTTTGTGCGTGAACACCAGCACAAGTGCAGAACTTCATTTACAAGACAAATTGGAATATTTCCTGCATTCAAATTGAAACCATTTGTTGCCAAAAGTCTATTTGGTTGTAATGTTTGTTGACAACCACAAAACTAACAGCTTTCTTTCATGTCACACTACACAAACTCTGCATTTACGTACATATACGTACATTGTCCAGTTGAGTGGAAAGCACTACGCGTATAAAGACTGAAGCAAAAGTTTGCTCATCGAAATCTGAAGGAAGTTCTTTCCAAACCATCCACCAGAATGGAAAATGGACAAAAAATATGATGGTGATATGAGCCGTTCACAACCGAAACAAAAAGCCGGAGAATTCCGGACCTAGGGATGAGGCGGCTAGCAGATCTAAACAGTAAAATGACACGAACTGAGTTGAAGTTGTGCGAGCAGACAAACAGGACCTTTGACAAACCTTCTTTCCGCCGGCGTCAAATATTTAGTTAGTAAGAAAAAGCAAACGTCTAAGAAGAAGAAAGAAGAAAGCATCGCCGTCGACCTGAAACCGGGTTCAAGTTACTTCTGCTCAGCTGTATTTTTATTTTTTGGGTGACCGTGAACATCCATTAACCTTCGGCTCGGTAAAGACCTGCCACAAAAAGCTAGCAGTCAGGGTCTAGAACAACTGTCCTGTAAGACACCAAAAGCAATTATTATTGCCCAACAAACTGTACATTCTTCTACTAATTTTAATGCTCAAAGTTTCAAAATCATGACTGCTTAATCCCTTTCCTTTTTATTTGGTTTGTTTTTTTTATAATATTTTGTTTATTAGTAGAAAGCAGCGAGCAGGAAGGTGTTATGGAGAGACGGCCCTAGGACTACCCGTGACCCAGAACGGTCCCCCAGACCATCCGCACCCCCCAGCCCTTGGGGAAGGGATGAGGGGGCACCCCGCCTAAGCCCGTCCACCCATATCCCCAGCCACCGCCGCAACCCCCCGAACCAACGTGGCACACAGCGTGACTCCCAAGGCCCACTAGGCCTGGGGTAGGAAAGGATCCCCACCTGGAGGTGGTGACACCCTGCCCCCACACTAGGGCTCCAGTAGAAAAGAGAAAGGAAGGTGAAAGCAGGAGAACGGAACCAGAGCCCCGACCCCATCACCCTAACAAAGCTCAGCCCAGAAAAAGAGGAGGCCCCGCGCCATGAGCCCCACCATGTACACAAATGTAGGACCCACCTACCGCCCTATTACTGTGTCTGCCAGATCCTAAACTGGCAGCCACTACCCAACACCGTGATGGATGAATTCCTTTCCAAAATAAATCAATCACTGCCATGGTACCGTAATTGTCGGACTATAGACCCTACTCACGTGACGTCACAGCCACGCCCCCGCGCCATGTTGTCCGTATACTCGTCATGTTAATGCATTAGCGCTTCGTAAATTCCTCCTATTATGGCGTGCTTTTCTGCTCGGTAACATTAATAATCAAAATGGTGAAGTCGTGTGTGGCGGTCGGTTGCAAAAACAGAGAAGATAGACGGAGAGACTTGAAGTTTTATCGTATTCCGAGAGACCCGAAGAGGAGACCGAGATTGACTGCTGCAATTCGACGAGAAAACTGGGCTCCAAACGACTACCACAGACTATGTAGTAGTCATTTTATATCTGCTAAGATGCATTTAATATATATTTAGAGGGTTTTGGGCTGACAACCACAATTAAGATCATTGCTAGGCTAATCGCCGACAACATACGCTCAGACGTTGTGAATGAACTACCTGAAAATATATAATTATAAGGGGATCATCAGACAGTTGTCATACAATTAATTTACAATTTCACTATTGCGGCGAAAAGCCAAAAAATAAATTCAACTAGGGACAATCTGGAGTAGTGCTATCGCACTTCATATCTATTACATATTATATATGTATGTAGTGAGAGTGCTATCGCTAAACCATATAAACATTAAAAGCCCTAGCTCCATTGACAAATGACATGAAATATATTAGACTTGACAGTGGATGTTAGCAAGAACAAAAGATTTTGAATTGAAAATTTCGTAACTCAACTTCCGAGCACAAGATTCCTGCCGAATTTTCGTGTACGAGGACCTGTTTCACCCAACCAGCAACGTAGCATTTATAAGCCTCCAAGCTCTTAAAGTTTTTCAAACTTTCGTGAGAATAGGCTGATTTTGTGTGGACAAGATAGTTGTAAATATCAGGATAGCAGATGTCAGGCAAAGACGGCGAAGCCAGCGGGTCGAAAAACATCGATTTAGGCATCAAATACGGATCTGGCGAATGGATAAACTGAAACTTTTCCACGTAACGCCTTTTATGCAACGCATCCAATGAGTTTACAGCGTCAGATAACACCGGGGCTTCCATGAATTGCTCTATAACTTGCTCGACTAATTGAAAACAATGAGAATAGGTCTAAAAAATAGGTACAATATGGCGGCCGGAAACAGCGACACGCCCATTTTGTGACGTAGGTGAGTAGGGTCTATAAGCCGCAACTCTTTTTCTTCATTTGGAATCCTGCGGTTTATAGTCGAGTAAGGCTTATTTGTTGATTTATTTGGGTTAATAGAAAACACTTTATTCGACAGCGGCGTCATACGACTGTCATAAGACCGTATATGATTCATAATTATGACATGACACTTTCATGGGCATTACAGAATGCTTATGACAGATGTCATTAAGTGTCATCTCGCAAATTGTGTTGCTAACTCCATTTATGTCCAGCTCGGATCTTTTACATCCATTCAAAAGTTAATTCTTTGCAGGATAGTGAGTGGGTCGTGCAGCGCATCCGTTAATTACTTAATGTGATTAATTTAAAAAAATTAATTACCTCCGTTAACGCAATAAATTTGATAGCCCTACTTTAAGCCAAAACTACTCTGGATGAGTGTGAGACATTTTGTCTGTAACGTTAAATACAATTAGAAAACGATTTAAATAAAAAAAATATATATATTATAAAACGGCATGTCCGATATTTTTTTGCCGATTCCGATACTTTGAAAATGACGTGATCGGACCCGATCGATCGGGATGCCATCCAAATCTATACGTAATTCAGGGATTTAAGCATTTATTCACAAGAATTTTCGACGCAAAAAGCTATTTGTTGTAATAAGGGGGCCGCTACAGTGACATAAAGACGAGCAGCACATTCGACATATTAACGTAAAATAAATGCTAACTGCCGTTTTTTTGGGGGGGTTTTTTGTGCTTTTAACCAAAAATCGAGAATGTTTTGTGTCCATATCTATAAAGAACACAGAGATTTAAGCATTTATTAACAAGAATTTTCAACAGAAAAAGCTCTTTGTGATATGGTGGCTGCTAATTTGCTTACTGACTAGCATCATAGTTTGCAATATTTACGTAAAAAAAAAAAAAAAAAAAGCTAACTGCACCGTTTTTTGCTTTTAACCGGGAATCGAGACTGTTTTATGTCCATATCTATAAAGAATTCAGGGATTTAAGCATTGATTCACAAGAAATTTTAACTGACATAGCTATTTGTCTGTGTTTCCACTCGGTCAGCTTTAACAGAAATAGGCCCCCTATGAATCGGCCCCGAGCCCAGTGTCCCATCAATACATTATGAAGTCTATGGACATGCAATTGTAAGTTTTAATAAGTTTATCCTGAAAACATAACCAACACTATTGATTGCATGGGTCATGGCCAATTTTCAAGCGTTAATATGTTGTTTTTTGTTGGCATGCTAGTAGGCACCATTGACTCGCGCTAGCTTAGCCACTCCAGAGCCCTGAAACTAACAAACAGTGTTGGGAGTGACGCCGTTATAAATAACGCCGTTACGTAACGGCGTTATTTTTTCAGTAACGGGGTAATCTAACTAATTACTTTTTCCGCCGTTAAAACGCCGTTACCGTTACTGACGGTCAAAAGCGGTGCGTTACTTACTCTGAATAAATTGAAGAAACTACCAGCCGTGTCGAGTCGACTCTCTGCTCTGTTGATTTGTCATCCAAGACTTGGGGTGCGTTCAGGTTCGAGAATAGCGCACATACTTCTGACTCCAAGCTGTTTGTCCCTGCTCATTCAATTAGACAATGCTTTCCAAAGTTTGGTAACGTTTCTGCGTTTGCTACACCTGATGCTAGCCTCGTTCCCATCTCCCACTGTCAGCCAGTAATAATTCTGCTTCCATCTTGAGGACGGCAGACGCTTTGAAGGTGACGTGAATTGTCGGGAAACTAGCCTACCTGAATGCAGCCCCTCGAGAGATGCGATGGAAGTGATTGTGATTGGCTGAGGGATAGAGTCATGTGTCGTGGTAAGCCAATCAGAGCCGGTGATTTCACAAGCAAACCGGAACAGCGCGTGCGGCAAACACACACGCAAAACAGATGCACAGGGTCGGGATGGCAGAGCAGTCAGAAGAAAAATTGTCCTTTAAGAGGTGGAGATATAGACACTATTTCAAGAAATAACCTGCATGTAATGTGTAATTTATGTCCCGGGGCAAAGCTTTTGTCGACATCTGCGGTAAGCAATTCAAATCTGCTGAAGCACCAAACAAGTTAACTACCTGTCTGTTCTTCTCTATTCCACTGACTCGAATACTGCTCAGAAAATGTCAAATTCTTTAACATACAATAAGTTCTTTTTAAAGTAACGGAAATAGTTACTTTCCCTGGTAACTAGTTACTTTTACTATAGAGTAATTCAGTTCCTAACTCAGTTACTTTATGGAAGAAGTAGTGAGTAATGTAACTAATTACTTTTTTAAAGTAACGTGCCCAACACTGCTAACAAATAACTCACAAACTGCACAAAATTTGTTGAAATCAACTCCATCCAACTAATTAAACGCCTGCTATCTTGAACATTAAGCCTCATATCAAAAATTCTGAACTTCCCCTTTAATTGATTGTCCAATTATTTGCATCTTGGAATTTTTTTCTGCTAAAAAAAACATCACGGTTCCACTTCATAATCATGACATTGACTCATCGAGATCAAACAACTGTGACTGACAGTTTCATTTCAGAAAGTGGAAGAGGAAAGACGAGCCGTGCGTTTCAGCGGCCTCCTTCAAATTACCCATGAGCCTCGGTGACTGACTCATCATTCAAGTCATTTTTATTTCGGATTCCACTCATGACTCAAATGTCAACCTTTCACTGCATTTCCAACTAACGGCAACATTTTCTCTGCTTGATTTTGATGGCGAATAATCACGTTTCAGTACTACTGATGGGGCAAGACATCCAATCCATTTGAAGTGGGAGGGTTGGCAGCAAATGAACGAATGTTCATTCGCTGCCATCCCTTCCAGTTTGAATGGATTGGATGTCTACTAGTGATAAACTCATTCAACGATGGATGAACAACCACAACACACTCAAGTTGTAACTTCTTATTGAAAAATGTAGGAAAACGTCTAAAAGGAAACTTGAGAAACTTCTCCGCCTCGTCCTCCATCTTTGTTTTCCTTCGTCCTCCCCTTGGAAATTGGCAAAGAAAGCAAACACATCTGGGTCCGTCCTACCTTGCAGCTGTTTGAAGCGTCCCTCCAGCTGGTTGTAGTTGAAGGCTGCCTGGGCCGAGAAGCCGCCGCCCCCGCCGGGCCCCGGGCTTGACCCCCGCGCCGGACCGGGGACCCCCGAAGGAGAAGAAGGGGAAAGCGGGCCAGCATAATCCAAGGTAGGGGAAAGGGAAGCGGAGAGGGTGCCGGTAGCGCTCTGAAACTCCATATCGCTTCAGGACTTCTAGTCCTGAAATCGTCACTGATAATAATTTTTGAAAACCTTCTGCACGCCAAGATTAATCCATCCGTTTCAGGAGCTTCGGTCCAGGAGGACAAATCCAGGCGTGAGCATCCATGTGCGCGCCAGTCAACCAAAGCGTTGCGAGTATGCGGCGGAAACACAATGGAGATGGGCGGATGAGAGGATGGAGGGAGAGAAAGAAGAAGAAGGGAGGAAAAGACAGAAGGAAGGAAGGACGGCGTTTGTCCTCCAGCGAGACGCTCGCTCGCTCGCACACTGAAAAGCTCCCGACTGAAAACACCTCCGCGGGGCAGCGCGGGGGAAGGTGGGGGTGAAGGGGGGAGGGGTCGGTAAAGAGAGGGAGCGGCCGCTAAAAGCCCTCGGCCAATGGCGGCGCGCCTTCCGGGCGTAAGAGGCGGGGTCCGGACCGGGGCAAACACACAAAGAAAGGAAAGCTTCACGAACATGCAAATACTACTAAAGGTGTTTTTAGTTGTACTTTTTTGATCATCCGCTCTACTTTTAATAGGTAAATATAACTTGTTACCGTTCAAATGTTTTTTTAAATAATAAATGGATAATGCGGTTTTAATGGAGTTCAATTTGCATTATAAAATATATTTCACTAAAATGTATTAATAGATTAAACGTATTTGAACTTGAACTACCGTATTTTTCGGACTATAAATCGCAGTTTTTTTTTTCATAGTTTGGCTGGTGGTGCGACTTATACTCAGGAGCGACTTATGTGTGAAATTATGAACACATTTTTATTATTTATTATTTATTTATTATTTATTAGGTAGGTTGGGTAGGATGAAAGAGGAAGCATGGAAGACGAAACCCAAGAATGTTGATGAACTCTGGGAGGCATGCAAGACTGCTTTCTTTGATGTTCCTGATGACTTCAACAAATTGTATGATTCCTTGCCGTAGCCCATGGAAGTCATACAAAATATTAAATTTGGATCTCACAGCTCCACTACTTAATTCACTTATGTTATTCAACATATTTTTGTATTTGAAGTACATTTTTTGTTCAATTTTCATACTAATTTCTGTAGGCGACAAAACTTTTGTCTTGCCAAAATTTGACCTTTATGTCTTCATTAAATGATAAATCTTTTCTCAGTGAAACAAATATATTTTTGTACATTCAACATCATTTGGGAGGCACTTAGCTTTCATATGAGCCATTTCTGAAACCAATTGAATGATTAAAAGTAAGGTTATTAGCAATTCTTTCTACAAAATTGATAAGCGACAAGACTTTTGTCAGGGACTGTATATACAATATATGGCGGAAAACACAGACAAGATTGAAAAAGCAGTTTCTGTTGTTGCACCCCTCTTTAAAATAAACAGCTGTATTTTAAGCCAAAAACAACTGTTGTGTTTCATAGAACACTATGTCTATATGCTGCCATAGCAGATTCATGGCGCATTAAGCCCCAAAACTATTTTTAATTTGTCAGTTTTACCCTGGAAACCCCCGTTTACAGAGGTCGCGCAAACGCTTTCGTTTCAACCTAGCCATAAAAAGAAGGTAAGTAATCGTATAGTATTCGAAATGTCTCATTTTTAGCTTAGAATAATTAATGTCTAATATTTAGTTTAAAAAAAAAAAGTCTTTAAAAACTGATTCACTCGCATATTTTAAGCTTTTAAACAAATTACATCACAATGAAAAAATTAGTGTCTGTAAAAAAGTCACGGATATGTACCTCATAACTATCGCCTAATTGTATTTTTTTCAATACTGTTGCATTTCCCAAATATTTTAGATGATAAATAATCGACCAAACAAAGAAAAATTGAAGGAAAAAAAAAAACGTTTAACAGTGTAAATATATGAAAATATATATCGACCACTCCTCGATGTCTGCGATTTCTGCATCGTGACCCTTGTTATATTACCATGTTTCACCCATAAAATCCCCCCAAAATCCGGCTGTGGCCCTTCACAGTTGTGTCTTGACACTAGGTGATACATGCTACATGAAGTTTTTGGATCAAAAAAAGGTAAGTTTTTCATTACAATCATGGCGTCTTTAATTCTGCTCTTGGGTGCTCTCATCTCCAGTTACAGCCTTTAAAATTTTTTTTTTTTTTTAAATGCCCTCCTGTTCAAAATTTTTCTTCCCCAAGAAAATTGAGAATTTAAACTTTCCAATGATGTATCACAAAGGCATATAAGCCAATTATGAAATTTGGCCAAATTGGGGGTCTCAGAGCAAAACTTCAAGTCACCTGAGTGTTTTTCGCCATATACATTTTTTCATCTATAAATTTTACAAATGGCGGAAAACACTCAGGTGACTTGAAGTTCCGCTCTGAGACCTCCAATTTGGCCAAATTTCAAAATTGTCCGATATGCATGTGTGATACATCATTGGAAAGCTTAAAATCTCAATTTTCTGGGGAAAGAAAAAATTTGAACTGAAGGGCATTTAAAAAAAAAAAAAAAAAAAAAGTTTTTAAACAGCAAAACGCGATATGGAAGTGAGAGCACACGAGAGCAGAATTACAGACGCCATGACTTTAACGAGACATTATCGCGTATATTACCTTGTTTCGATCCAAAAACTCCATGTTGCATGTTTCACTGAGTGTCAAAACACAGCTGTGAATGGCCACAGCTGGATTTTTTGGGGATTTTATGGGTGAAACATGGTAATATAACAAGGGTCGCGATGCAGAAATCGCAGACATTAAGGAGTGGTTGAGATTTTCTATTTACCCATTTAAACATTTTTTTCAGTTTTTCTTTGTTTGGATCGATTATTTACCATCTAAAATATCGGGGAAAATGCGACAGTAACAAAAAAATACAATTTAGCGATAGTTATGAGGTAGATATCCGTGACTTTTTTACAGACGCCATTTTTTTCATTGTGACGTAATTTGTTTAAAAGTTTAAAATATGCAAGTGAATAATTTTTTTAAGTCATTTTTTTTTCTTTAAACAAAGTATTAGACCTCAATTAATGATTCTAAGCTAAAAATGACGGACATTTTGAATAATAAATAGGATTACTTGTTTTCATGGCTGGGTTGAAACAAAAACGGTTGCGCGACGTCTGTAAACGGGGTTTTCAGGGTAAAACGGGCAAATTAAAAATAGTTTGGGGGCTTAATGCGCCATGAATCTGCTATGGCAGCATATAGACATACTGTTCTATCAAACACAACAGTTGTCTTGGCTTAAAATACAGCAGTTTCTTTTAAAGAGGAGTGCAAGAGCAGAAACTGCTTTTGCAGTCTTGTCTGTGTTTTCCGCCAAATAACAGATGCGTTTGATGAAATGGTAATTATTTCAATGTTTTGTCAACAGTTGAAAAGAATTTAAAATATACTTTTAAATGAAAAATTAATCGAAAGCTTTTTGTTGCTCTTGTTACCTCATTGGCCACCATGGACGGTGCTAGATATCCAACCCTCCCAGTCAAAATGGATTGGACGTCTAGCGCCGTCAATGGCATTCAGTCTTCAAATGTTTTAGCCCTTATTTTATCTATAAACTCCTTTAGTGCTGTTATTTAAAAAAAACAGTTTGGCTGAATGCGTGAATCATTTTCGTGCAGGGTCATGACTTCCCTTAAGGAAGAAATGGATGACCGAAATCAACTAAACAACCGGCTCAGGTTCCATGATAAGAACGTCAATGATAAGTAGATAGATAAATGATAAGAAGATGACAGTTAAAATTGGGTGTTGGCGTCTCGAAAGTGAACAATGGGCGTGTGAAAAAAGTTGCCGCCACTTTTTCGGACAGCGGAAACATGACGCGTGGACGTTTCCTCGCGAGTCCAAACATCCTGAAGCTGTTCAAGCGCTAAGATTAGCGCCTTTAACTCATTGGTTGGTCTTTTTCCTGTCTGAGGTACTTCCTGTTTGTCCGCGCAAAGATTCGCTCTGACGAAACCAAGAGGCGACGAGTCGATGATTGATAGACGAGCCGAGGAAAATTTCACCCATTTGAACTTTGAACTTTTTTGTAGAAGAATGTTCAATGGCAACGCTAACAGAGTGGTTGAAGTTCACGCTTTGACAGTGAGAGACGACCGATCTTTTTGGACCGGAAAGAGCTGGCGGTGTAATTTTCAACTCGATAGTTGATGAAAATGATTAATAACTCTTTCTGCGCCACTGATGATGATAGATGTCAAATTACAGTGGGCCAATAAGTATTTAGTCACCCAACAATTGCGCCAGTTCTCCAACTTGAAAAGATTAGAGAGGCCTGTAATTGTCAACATGGGTAAACCTCAACCATGAGAGACAGAATGTGGAAAAAAAAAAGAGAAAATCACTGTTTGATTTTTAAAGAATTTATTTCAAAATTAGAGTGGAAAAGAAATATTTGGTCACCTACAAAAAAAAAAAAAATTCTGGCTGTCAAAGAGGTCTAACTTCTTCTAACGAGGTCTAACGAGGCTCCACTCGTTACCTGTATTAATGGCACCTGTTTTAACTTGTCATCGGTATAAAAGACACCTGTCCACAACCTCAGTCAGTCACACTCCAAACTCCACTATGGCCAAGACCAAAGAGCTGTCGAAGGACACCAGAGACAAAATTGTAGACCTGCACCATGTTGGGAAGACTGAATCTGCAATAGGTAAAACGCTTGGTGTAAAGAAATCAACTGTGGGAGCAATTATTAGAAAATGGAAGACATACAAGACCACTGATAATCTCCCTCGATCTGGGGCTCCATGCAAGATCTCACTCCGTGGTGTAAAAATGATAACAAGAACAGTGAGCAACAATCCCAGAACCACACGGGGGGACCGAGTGAATGACCTACAGAGAGCTGGGACCACAATAACAAAGGCTCTTATCAGTAAAACAATGCGCCGCCAGGGACTCAAATCCTGCACTGCCAGACGTGTCCCCCTGCTGAAGAAAGTACACGTCCAGGTCCGTCTGCGGTTCGCTAGAGAGCATTTGGATGATCCAGAAGAGGACTGGGAGAATGTGTTATAGTCAGATGAAACCAAAATAGCACTTTTTGGCAGAAACACAGGTTCTCGTATTTGCAGGTGAAAGAATACTGAATTGCAGCCAAAGAACACCATACCCACTGTGAAGCATGGAGGTGGAAACATCATGCTTTGGGGCTGTTTTTCTGCAAAGGGACCAGGACGACTGATCTGTGTAAAGGAAAGTTCCGATTCTTTGATTATTCACGATTCGGCCGTGGAAGATTCGAGAACCATTCACAAACCTTCAAATTCGGATTATTGAATTATACCAGGTAAAGCGGAAGTAAAACACAGCCAGCGCGGTCTTTGGGACGCAATGAGGAACGGACCGAGAGTAAATATCATGTTCAAATAATGCCGCAAGATTAAAAAAAAATGCAATTATACCTGACTGCGGCCTACAGCCGCTACAAACAACACCCGGTTGCTAGTTGCTGCAAACAAACGGCTACAGTAGATATCTTATATATGTAGAACTAGATGCAAAATGACAGACGACGGCGGTGTTAGAACATGTATTATTGAACAGATATGCCAAATGACGGACTTGCCAGGGTTAGTAAACAGCCGCCATCTTAAAGCAGTAGACTTCTCTAGAAGGCTCTGTTGTAGCGAATCTAATTAACTTTTTATCTAAAATATTCCTAAATCGGCAAAATCTTGTCTTGAATCTATCTTTAAATGATGAAACAGTTTTAAAACTTTGACATGTCAAAAGTAGAGAGAAGGGAAATTATGGAATAACGGGAGCAACTTTAACAACAGTAACGGTTGATTCACAACAATAAATTAATTGAATGTACTGTAGTTTAAAGCTGCTGATACAGAATGGGGACTGGAGTATTTTATTTACTGTTATATGTTAAATTGATACTGCAATAGTAGTTTGGTTTAGCCTGACAGGATTTTTGAACAATTTTGGAACTAATGTACAAAAAAAAAAAAAAAAAAGAAAAAGATAAAAAGGGGGGGGGGGGGGGGGGGTGCATCAATAATCGTTTTATAATCGAAACGGAGCTTCTGAATCGTAATCGTAATTGAATCGTTAGGTGCCCAAAGATTCCCAGCTCTATTTGCAAGTGAATTTGGCACCAGGGACATCATTTTCGGAGAGAATTGGTAGCTTTAGCATTGTAAACATCTCCTTCGTACACGATTTCCATTCATTTCCTATTGGGGACAAACGGTCGCGCGTCCTCCCTTAGCAACAGTAGCTAACGTCATGAATAGTAATGAGCGGAAGTGAAGTGTTGCTTGCGGTACGCCATTGTATCTGTCTGCGACTTGCAAGACGGGCTCATCAAGTAATGGTGGCGTGTTTGGCCATACTTTACAACAACATGCTAACAATCACACTTCTACAACACCTCACAACAAAGCATCAACGGATAGGATTAGCTATAGACCACGTTCCAGTGAAAAAGGTTCATTCTGCGCATAAGTGGCCCCACCTAGTTCCTGACGCACCCCCCGGTTCCGGCACACGACTGGCTGGCTAACTTGCAACCTACAGGCCAGGCAACAAAGGCACCAAAACTAAAAGTTGGGCTTCGAAAATGGATAGATATTGGCTACATAACTGGCAAGTTTCAAGATGATTGGTTCACAAATAATAGAGTAGTAGGACTTCAAAGTTAGATTTCACAAGAACAACAAGTACTTAAAGTGCATGTGACACGAAAAAGCATGTTTATTTCATAATTCACGCGGTATTTTATGCTCCTGAATGATATGGACCGCTTGGATGTGTGTGGAAGCGATCGCTATATTTACTTAGTTTTTTTAATCCCGCGCCATGAAATTGAGTGACTTCTAGCTTCGGTCTTGCATTGAGGTGGAGGGCGCTGTGACGTGTACGGTACGATTTTGCGGATTAATACGTTTATTTTTCGCATCATGCCAGCCAAACGGCTGCAGAAAAATCTTGCTGTATGAGGGAGAGGTGTGTGCGCCTTTTTGGAGTTTCAAAAGGTTCCCATTCACCGTGGATATTGGCCAAAACAACCCCCACTACTGTGGGACCGTTGGACTTACGAGAAAGTGAGTAAACATCTTGTTTTGTATTATGTCAAATACGAATACAGCGATTACAAAGTAAACACTACGAACTTTCTTTAAATAAAGGACTACTTAGGTTTGATCATTGATAGGCATGTAAAAAGCTCTCATCATACACATTAGCTGCACGTTAGCTTCACAACAACTGCAGCCGCCCTCCTCCGGTGAACGAGCTGTAAATTGCTCTCCGCCGGGCGGTTTGCCGATCCACAAAGACAATCAACAACCCAGTCGTCATGTGAGTTATGTGTGATTTTCCGCTTCGAAGATTTTGAATATCACTCGGTTCGGGTTAGCATGTCGGCTAGCTGTCACGCCTCTTGGTTTGTTTACATTCTCCGAAGCCAGGGAAGGGAAATGACATATGTCCGATTTAGGTGTCATAAAATATCGTTCGGGAGGTGCGACAGTAAAGGTGAAGTCGACAGTTTTGACTATTATGGAGTAATTTTGCCATGTCGTCCTGAATAAGTGCATTTTTATTATTTCATATTCCATTTAGCACAAGACTGTTATTTGTCAAGACCATGCCATTTATTTAGCAATTGGGGAAAATACTTGGATAAAAAGAATGTCCTGTAAAAAGATTAAAGTAAAGAAATACAGAAACAATGACATTTTGCAGGTCTCTTCGTCGCGTTTTCCTCGTTCTGAATAATTCCCCCTCAATGGGCTGAATAATAAAATAGATGAGCCCAGTCTCCCGCTGACGTCATCCACCTGTTGGGGACGCTAGAGCCCTATAACGGTAGGCGTGGCTAACCGGCAGATTAAAAGACTCATTTCTCGTCATCTGCGCTTTGCTAAATTGTTGTATAAAGTCGAATTGTCTCAAAATTGATTCTAATTCACATAATAATACTATTTAAGACTTTTTTTCTCCTGTCGTATGCTCTTTAAGTAGCACCTTGACAGGCCCTCAGCCTTTAAAAAGCTTGTTGGAGCTATCAAGTCAAATCAAAAAGAGGACAAAAATATGAAACTTAGTTTAAGTGTTGAAGGCTGCCCAAATAGCAGAAAGCGCAACAAGACAATTTATGGCGTCTGCGCGCGAGACACAAAGCCACTGGTCAGCGAAAACCTTTGCAGCTGTGACCCGCTTTCCAGGCCAACAGCAGACACAGTTCAAATTTTACACCTATATGTCAAGACCCCGCCCACTACTTCCTCAAGCCCCTCCCCCACTCCACATAGACATTCCATGCAAACAACGCAAGCTAACTCGCAGCAGCCACTTCCTGTCAAGCTGGTGCTCTTCATTAAAAAGTTGGCGTGACAACTTCCTGTCAACACACACGCGCGCACACACAGAGGAAGTGGAAAAGGCGCTCTCCAGCTGTCAATGTGGAATTCATCCGAGTGTTTCTATGGCAACCGCTGGTTTTGTGTTTCCTGGTCGAGCGTGGGTGGGTGGGTGGAACACACAAACGCACACTTTTTAGCATCACCATGACGACACAAATCTATGAATAGTTTTTCTTTTTTTCTTTTTGTTTCCATTTTTAAAAAAAAGAATTGTAGAATGTTCAAATATTTTTTTTATTTTAAAGGGTATTATTATCCTAAGGGGTGTGAGATATCAATAGAACCGTTATGTGGCAAGATGACAAATATTAATAAAGTTAACAAAAAAATAAATCACATTCGTGGGCAATTATCGAAAACAGATCGAAAATTACGAACATTTCCGAAAGTATTCCGGAAACAGCCGAATGGGGCGGCGACGTCACAACAAGGAAACATAAGGTCGAGGCAGGTGCCATTGCTGTTTATCGACGAGAGAGTTGCGTTCGTGTTTCATCAAAAAATCGCTAAAATGGTTCAAATCTGTCATGCTATGTGGTGTACAAATAGCCATTTGTCGCAATGTAGTACCCATGAGTTCCCGATCGCGAGAAAAAGAGCTGGACTACGCAGACAGAGTAAAGTTCATCCATGCTAAGAGGGCTAATTTTGCAGACCCAACCTCCGGCACGGTTTTGTGTGGTACGCATTTTACACCTGAAAGCTATTCGAACTATGGACAAATGAAATCTGCTTTTGCTAAGAAATTGCTGCTGAAAGCAGATGCGGTGCCCACCATACACGCGCAGCCACCTAAATGTCCCGAGATATCAAGAAAAAGGACAATGACTGGCTCTGATGAGACCACCCCACCACCCCAGGCAAACCAAAGGAGGGAAATGGCCAGAGTGAGTACTCTTTTATAATAAAACATATCACGCATTGGATATAGGACTGGACACATGTATAAATTATCGCTCGTAAAATATATAGAACAAATCCTCTAATCCCATTCATATACAGTACAGTATGTGTCTGTTGGCAGAGCGAAAACCAATGATAGCACAAGAAATGATAACTATTCTTTACATTACTTTATTTTGCGGTCAGAGTGTATCAGCTTCACAAAAAGAAATGCAAAACAAACCATTCGGTGTCTCCCGCACGATCTGTTGCCGGTGTTTCATCAGTGTGATTGCTCCCCTCAATGATCCTTTCATTAGGCTGCATTGGCTTTCGTTTGGGCTCAAATTGATAACCCAAAACACCAAAAAAAAAGGTTCCTAACTCTCCTCGTCACCATTAGAAAAACGTTCGTTACGTCGGATTCGTCGCTGCAACTAGACACAAAATTGTCCGCCATCATCGCCGCCATTCAGTACTAAGCATTGAGCCGGTTGCTTCCTTGTTGTGGCGTCACGCACACAATATGTTAGATTTCCGGGATCTCGGGCGCCGGTCATTTTAGCTTGACAAACGAGCCAAATTTCTGTCATTTTCTTGGTGTTGCGATGTGTGTAATTACACGAAGTGGCATGATATGAATCCAAAAGGCATGCGTTTATGGATCAATGATGGAATATTAGCATTTCCCCAGCTGTTGTCATAACCTTTAAAAATTGTTTTTATTTTTTTTGAATCAATACAATTTTTAAAATTCAATAAAAGACAATATTTACTATATACTGCTTTTTTTTAATTATTAAAAAATGTATCATAAAAAAAATAACAAAAGCATGAAATATTCACCATTAACTGTAATTTGATAACTCATGTGGGAGAACCGTCCATACGTTCACTGCGAATACTGCCACAAATGGATTGGACGTCTAGCCTTGTCAATGGCAGCCAATGAGTTCAAAAATAAAATGTGTTCTTCCTCTAGCCAACATGCACCCTCCCACCAACTATTTTATCACTAGTACACTCTGCCAACATCCCGCTTCAACGTCTATTCCCATCAATAGTAGACAATGTGTTAATATTGTTGACTAGGGGAGTAACGGTACACAAAAATCTCGGTTTGGTACGTACCTCGGTTTTGCGTTCTCGCGGCGGCCACGTTGTCGCGCCGTTGACGTTTCTGGGTTATACTGTCGTACCGTGTTGGTCCTCATTACAGTAGAGAAGACGGAGTAAATATAATCTACACAAAGAAACTGTAACCCGATCGACTCACAGCCTCGAAAAGTAAGGGTTACATTACATCAAAAACTCATTCGGTACGCCTCCGTTCCGAACCAAGCACTACGGACCGAAACGGTTCAATACAAATACATGTTCCGTTAAACCCTTATTGTTGAGTACACTTTTTTTTTTTTTTTTGCAGCTCAGAAAAAGCAGCGGCTCATTTTGGGGTACTTAAGAAACACATCCAAGTGCTTAAAACTAACAACGAAGACAACAATACATCACAAATCATTGGGTTAAATACTGTAACGAGCCGAGGGCTCCTAGGCGTAGTGCATATTTTAAAGCCTTGTAAATTATTCAGTGACGCAGGAGTCTAGTGTCGCACGAAGAGTGAAGGTGATGAGGAAGATGGGACAAATGTTAATTGGTTTCATACTAAGTAAAATTCAAAAAATGAATTTAGGGTTTAGGGCTGTGGTTCTTAACCTTGCTAAAGGTACCAAGCCCCAAGAGTTTCACATATGCCTTCACGGAACACTTGGGATTTACAGTAGATAATTTAAAAAAAAAAAAATTCAAATTCAAAACCAATATATCGCACCTAATATCGAAGCGGATTCCTATTCAACTTTCTTCTCATTTTGACAGCATGTTTTTAAACAGGTCAAAATTTGAGTCAACACTGCCCATCAGTCTGTTATACTTCTTCATACCAAGTGTGAGTCAACCTTCCACTGAGCAAATCAGTTTATCCTCCCATCAGATATAGGACAAGCAGTTGAAAGTAACCTAATCTAATATAATACTTAGCTTAGATTTAGGGGCCGTTTACATGGCGACTCTGCGACACAAAGACGCAATGACTGAGTAGCGGACTCGCCTCGCGTGCATATGGTGTCGGCGAAGACGAAAAATTCTGAATCCTGCCTCCAAAGTGGAAGAATCCGATTGCGGGGGGTTGAGGGGGGCTTCCTCGGGATGCGTATCAAAGGCTCCCGCGGCGCGAGACCGCGTCATAACGTCAGCACTCGTACACGTCACATTGGGCGTGTGCAGCGGTGCTACTAAACTAGTGCTGCAACGATTAATCGATTAACTCGAGTATTCGATTAGAAAAAAAGATTTGAATTACATTTTGCTGCTTCGAGTATTCGTTTAATTAAAGTGGCGTTGTAATTGTTTATTTTGAAAGCGTTTGCATTTAGTTTTATTGATTTGGGTTGATACTCTGCACCCTGGTCTGCCTCATTTCAAACGGCTGAATCCAACTGCTCCTTGTTAAGACCAACATAAGCTAAGTTTTTGTTTGAGCTTTTGTTTTTTTTAACGCATTCATAATTTAGTTTATTGGTATATTTAACCGTTCTTTGTGGGAATATGAGTCTGAACCATTTGTGAAGAGCATTGTAAAAAAAACCTTCGCTCTATAGCCTTTAAGCTAGCAAACTTTTGCTACGTAAGTTAGCCAATTGTTCTTTTGTTTTACATACTGTAGATCCTCATTTATTAATTTTTTTTATACCGTTTGAGGCTCAGCTCAGGTATTTTAATTTTTCATGTTCCTTTATCTGATTACTCGATTATTCGAACTAACTAGCAAATCAATTAATCGACTACGACAATAATTGATAGCTGCAGCCCTATACTAAACATTAAAAACAGCAAATATGGCGGAATGTCGGCTTTAATTTACTGTTTTAATAATATTTTTAAAGTAAATATGTTGATCGTTTCAATTTTTGTGCCTTTTTGAACAAAAGAAAAATGACATTGCTTCAAGTGGGCAGGCATATTTTTTTCCGGGCTGAGGGAGCTTGGTGGGGTCAAAGTGCATCATTCTGTCGCCCTGTAAATCTGCACTGCCCCCTAGGGCCTGGCATGAATACTACATCGTTTTCATGCGGAATTGCGACATTGTTCAAATGGAGACGCAAATGCAAATTTGAAATTTTTCGTATTCTCGGAGAGTCACCATGTAAACGGCCCTTTAGTCAGCGTACGACAATATGGCCCTGCCGGTCCTTTGCCAAACCCCTTAGACTAACTCACTGAACCCCTTGGGTTCAATCGAACCCAGGTTAAGAACCACTGGTTTAGGGTTAGGCTTGCTTAATAAATCCATTTTAAGAATAATACTTTTCTTTTTTTTTTACTTTTTTTACGTCTAGCGCTGTCAATGGCGGCTAGTGAGCTCAATGCATGCGTCTTCTCACGCATGCAAGTGAGGCCAATAAATGACCAGAAGGTTAATCATCAATTGAATATCATGAAGTTGTGATGCAGTTCAAAGTACACCGGGCTCAGATAAATACTTGAGTTGTAATACTTCAACTTAAGTCATATTTCATTCAGATTTATAGGATACTTTTCAAAAGCATCAATCATCTTCATTAACAAGTCACACAAACGACACACTGATAAACAACACGTGCATACAAGCAAAACCATTATTTGGCCAAATGTCTACTCTATTCATTTTTAAGTTAATCACTGTAATATTACTCTTGACTAATAATTTCAGAAATGTGCATTGGAACCAATACACTATGTGCTCCGAAATGTCAGACTACTATTATGTACAGCATATTCTATGCCTGTGCTTTCATCAAGTACTACTAAAATCAGAGAATATGTATAAATAATATTTTTTTTGTTTTTGATTTTAAACAACGAGCACTCATGTGCTACTATAGGCTGAAGACTGTCCTCTACTGGCTAACTAAAACCTACAGGCAGCACAGACAACAATAGGTCAATGTGTTGTGCATGCATGCCCTCTACTGGCAAATTCCTGAAGTACGGAAAGCTGCCCTCTACTGGCTAACTGTAATTCCGCAATCAATTAATAAGCCAGGGACCCCCCCCCCCGCAAAAAAAATGGGAATTGCGTAGAAAATTGATTTTCATTTGAAAATATATATCAAATGTAAAAATCGTAGAAAATAAAAAACAATATTTCTTCTTCAGTTTTTTTTTTTATTTAAATTACAAGATAATCAAACAGCTTTCGGAAAATACTATGGAACTGAGATTTTTTTGTTTGTTTGTTTGTTTTGTTTATAAATTCATTAAAAAAAATCTTTAAAATGTTTTTCCCATTTTGTTTTAATATAGACACACTAAAATATTGAAAATAAACCATTTCTAGTATTGATTATTTATTAAAATTATTTTAAATTAATTCATTTTAATTATGAAGAGGCTGAAAAAAGCCGATTTGGGCCATGATTATGTGAACAATGTCTCTAAATGATTTATCGCCTATCAAATTTGCTAATTAACAAAAGATAATCAGTTTGTTTTTATGGAGGATTATAGAAACTATTGACTGTACTGTTTGTGGCAATTACCTGCAAGCGCTTTGATGCGCGAGCGCTCAAACAGTCTGGCCGAGCTGTTCTCGTTGTCCCAGTCGTCGGCGTCCCAGCGGTTGTTGACGCCTTCATTGTACTGCTGCTGGATGTCCATGTGCTCCAACTCGCCCGCTACCGACGTCATGGTCGCTCCGATGCCGCGCCAACGCCACTATGCCGCGCTCAATTCACTATTTCCTTCCTTCCTAGCGCGCTTCCTCCGAGACGCCGCGCCCAGACGCTGCTTTGGCAAACCTGTGCACAAAAACAAACCACAAGCTTAGAAGCGCCTCAAAAACAATCAACGCTAACCCCAGTCGGTCTTTGTTAGTCGACAAATGTTCATTCGATGCCACCCTCTCACTTCAAATGGACTGGATGTTTAATGGTGATTACACATTGCAATTCACAGCAGATGGATGATTGGACCCCGCGTGATTGGACATCTATCATGGTCAATGGCATTGAAAGCGACAGCTAATTGATCAGCAAATGAATTGACAAATGTTGATTAAATGAATTAACAATTATTTAATACTTGATAAATACTCTGTCCTGAAAATATGTACAGGTAGTCCCCGGATTACGAACGAGTTTCGTTCCCACCATGGCGACCTCACCCAAATTTCAGCGCAAGTCGAAATTAACCCTTTAAATACCCCAAAATAACTATCCAAAAAGTCCAAAAGTTGTGTATTTTGTTTAATGATGGCGGATACACTGCCCTCTGGTGGGAGCGTTGGGTCCGGCTGGACTGTCGCCTTATATGACTGAGAAGCAGACTCGGATGTCCAACTGGATAAAGGATAGCTGCGTTCTGGTTTAGCCCACATAAGGCTGTAAGTTGTTTCAGCTAATATATGTTTGTGTATGCATTTGTATTTAAGTTTACAGCTACAGTTTGTGGAGTTACGTTTGAGCGATTTGCTATGAGAATTGTAAATATTTAAGCGTTCATAGCATTTAAACTAGCGGACTTTTGTGAGGCAAATTTGGCTAATTGAATCTATTGATTTTAAATATTGATCAGACTAGATTGACGTTTGATTCACCAATTGTTTTGTGTTAAGTGTTTTATTGTTAAAATGCTTGTCGTTTTGAACATAAGTGTACATATGTGTGTTAAAGCTTTACAAATTGTCAAAAGTTAAGGAAGTAAAAAGCTTCAAAAAGCCAAATTGCCTTGTTCTGTAGAGTTCATTTTTAATCAAAAACGACTGGAGACAAAATGGTGGACTAGACTCTGGCGTCCTAAAGCTGATATCGCGTAAGTCGAGTACGTCGTAAAATTAAGTCAATTCATTCAAAACATAAAAAAGAATAATTGTAAATATTTTTGTTTCCATGATTTTAATATATATATTATAGTTTAATACATATCAAAAGTAAAAACTAAAAAAAAAAAAGGAAAATGGGATTTCTGTACAAATGAAGCATCTTATTGATTTGTAATGAATCCAAATATGATCCAAACGTGCTTTTGTACTGATAAAACAAAACCTCACTTCCGTCCTATATGTGGTCCAACTTTTCTCAGCGCATCGTATTTAGTTCTGACGCACATTCCAACCAAAATGTTAAACCCAGAGTGATAATTTCACCAATGAGACGTCGCAACAAAAATCAAGACCCCATTACACCAATCAGACACAAACTTGCCGTTCTATGATAACGCAAGCCTGTTCAATCACGCGTCTTTAAAGCACCGTAGTAACAAATGAAGTATTTGACATAGAGCGCTGCCCTCAACATGAATCAAAAGCGCGGATTTAAAACTCTCTCCCAGTTTTTATTTGGCACCGATTGACCAAGGAAAACCGGAGATATAATCATTTTGATTTCATAACAGTAACTATGAAGGAACTACAGTATTTACTATTTAAACTAGGAACTATTTTCTCCACTAGAGGGCAGGGCACTCATGCTCTTTGGACAAATAATGCTTAATTTCTGTCTTTTTTTTTTCCTTTTTGTGTATTTCTTTGGCTTAATGTGGTTCTGTAATGGATTATTGTACAGGACCATTATAACAACAGTTCATACAGATAAGTTCGTGCTGAGAGAAAAAAAATGCGTTTAAAAAAAACTCGAACTATAAGGCGCACCTGACTATAAGCCGCTACTCATCAAATTTGGCACGAAAATGGCATTTGTTCATAGATAAGCTACACTGGACCATAAGCCGCAGCTGTCATCACTGTATTACGGGATATTTACAACAAAAGATATTAACCGGTAACAGGAAAAGCGGCATGGAAAATGAATGGATGAACTTTATTTGACAGTGGCATCATAAGACTTTCATAAGACCAAATCTATTACCATCAAGTTTTGAACCTATTGGCTGCAAAGCTCCATTGCTTCAAGAAGCTTCATTTGGCCATCACTGCTCTCTTGGGGGACACAGTCAACCTCTGCTGCCACCAGCTGTCAACACTGTTGTTGTCCAACATGCCTCCTAGCATGCATTGCAGCACTACAGATGACAATGGTACCATATGACTGTCATTAGACAATCATAATTATGACAGGACACTGTCATGAGCTTACAATATATGAATGATTATAACATATCATTTAGTGTTATCTGGCAAATTATCTCACTTTTGAATGGATGTAAAAGAGCTTAGCGGGACATTAATGGAGTTAATGACATAATTTGCTGGATGACAATGACATAAGCATTCAGTAATGCCCATGTTAGTGTCATGTCATAATAATGACAGTCTTATGGCAGTGTTATAACGCTGCTGTCAAATAAAGTGTTACCTATTAACCCAAATAAATCAACAAAAAAGCCGCACTGGTCTATCAGACGCAGGATTCAAAATGAAGGAAAAAAGTAGGGGCTTATAGTTCGAAAATTACGGTAGTTAAGTATTCTTTTCACTGGATACTTTTTTACTTGTACTTGAGTACATTTTTTGGATGACAACTTTTACTCTTACTTGAGTAATATTATTTTGAAGTAGTGCTTCTTGAGTAAAATTTTTGGCAACTCTCCCCACCACTGGTCAGTTGTAAGAAGAACCATGGTATGATCAGTGTTACCAGGGGGAAGTAATATCCATTTTTGTGTCAATCAAATTTTTTTTTTTACTTCATTTTATTAATATGACGTATAATACATGTTTTTGATCGTTATTTTGAGATTTAGGGGTACTTAAAAGGGTTAATTCCGACTTACGCTGAAATTCAGGTTAGTTGACAGCGTAGGAACGGAACTCGTTCATAACCCGGGGACCACCTGTATAGTGTTTAAGTGTTAAATTATGTCTAATAGCCCCCCCGCTTGTCTGGAGAGGCCCGCAAAAAACATTCGACTAGCAGACTCCCCCATCCCACCCCCCCAAAAACACACACACCGAACGATCACCTTGAGGAGTCCGTGAATAATTGTCCACTAGCAACCCTCCTCCCTTGTTGGACGCTCCACCCGGGAGGTCCCATTTACCATTTATGCTAATCGCACCAAGGCCCTGTTCAAATTTGTTCTGCCACTGATTACACAAATATACAAACACACACACACACACACACACACACCAATCATGAATGAACGGTGCACCCACACACCCCCACCCCTAACAATCCTTAAAGTTATCCAAAAAAAAAAAAAAAAACACAAAACAACAACAAAACTGTATTACACGTAGCTATATTTGCAATAACCACATTTGACTATCCATAGGCGGATCTACTATTCAGGCGAAGTAGGCGATCGCCTTGGGCCCCCAGCCAGTAGGGGGCCCCCAACCAGCAGCCCTTGCCCCAACGAGCAAGAGCTTGGGCCACCGGAGCCAGCAGCACCCCCTGTTATTCGTCATGTATAATTATGTCAGCATACCAAACAAACAAATAACAAAACAAAAAAGAAAGCCATTTGAATGCTGCATTTATATTATCTCTCCCCCACACACACGCATTACAATGGACTGTTCCATGGCGACGGACTGAGTATCAGTCGCTTAGCTTTATTTAGCACCGTTTAGCTTCGCTTAGCTCCGTTTAGCTTCGCTTAGCTTCGCTTAGCTGTTCGTTAGCTTCACTTAGCTCTCCCACGTTTTTCACGCCACTAAGCTCGCTATTTTTACAGCTCGCTTGCTACTTTGCACGTCGGCTATCGTTTATTTCGAACACATGAGTGAACGTTTTCTCCATGAGAGCCAAAGTGCAGTGAGGGAGAAGTTGAGAACAGGCCGCTAATGCCTCTTTTAACTTTCTTCTTCTTCTTCACACCGAACATAAAATACACGGCAGCACACCCTGTGGCGAAACAATGCAGTACAGTTACAATCGGTCATACAATAACACTCAACAGCTGGTTAACAGCATTTGCTAGCGAAAAAAAAAAATCTATTAGTGACACCACAAGCAATGACGAAGAATGTTTTTTTAAGGAGTGTAAAGCTTTCGGTTAGCGGTTTAGCGAACGTACCTCCGGTGAACATTTCAAAATAAAAGCACGCCATGTTCGTCATATAAATAACAATTTCTGGAGTTAATCCCACATACTTCAGAATTTATAGAATAATATGTTGAGTAAATACTACAGAATACAGATTCTACACTAAGAATAGCTTTCAAATGACACTTATGACAAATATGATTGCCAATGAATAATTATTCTACTATTATATTGTATATAGTAGTATACTATAATAATAATGCTAGAATTTTTTTAAAGAATTGTTTTGAATAATGTTGGAAAGGGAAAGTCAGTGTTCTGAATTTGTTTACTCTCCATTCTTTTACACTAGTACATGCTATCAGCATTTAACCTCATTGTTTATTTGTGATTAATTATTGTTATTTACATGATTATTTGTACTTTAATAAAGAATTTAAGCATTCCAAAATGATTTTGTGAATTATTAAAGCGTCAACAAAAATGTCATTGCTAAATTAGTAAACAAAAAGAAAATTATTAGATTAGTCGACTAATCGTAAAACTAGTCGGCTGACTGATCAGGAGAAAATTTGTCGTTTAGGATAACCCTAGTGTACCAGAACATATTTCCTCCACACCCTTCTCACCTTTTTAACCCCTGACCCATTAAGAGGGCCCCTGGATATGTTCGCCTTAGGCCCCAAAATTGCCAAGTCCGCCACTATGACTATCATATCACCCAAAGAGTGCAGTGAGATTGGCCAGCATGCCGCAGCCTGCTGGGATAACAAGTGAGACAATTGCGCCCCCGTTTGGCCAACACCTGCTATTATACACTTTCAGGCAACAGTCATTAAAGGCCATAAAACAGTCCAGAAAATCAAAAAGTTGCCCATTTGATATGAATATTTACCCAATACGCTTGCTAATCAAACAAACATGAACGGAAATGATGTCACATTTGTGGGGGAGGCTATTTTATTGGATGGAGATGTTGTCGAGCTCCGACAAAATGTGTTTTTAGGCCGCGGAGAGGCTGTTTTCATCTGCAGAATTGACCGTGATGGATGAGGACAAAGCGACGACTCAGCACGCAGCGACGACGGCGGCGGTGTGACTCAGCAAAAAACGTGACCGCACGCAGCACCATTAAATCAGCAGCAAATCTCAACAAATGTTCTCACCTGATGTCAAACATCTCGAAATGAAGACACAAAGCAAATGATGTCATTTTATCTTTTTGAACAATGCATTTTCAACATAATTATATCATACAAACAACTGTTTTCATCCTTCTGCTGTGAGTTTATCACTAGTAGACGTCCAAGCCATTTGAAGTGGAAGAGTGGCAGCGAGTTCGCTGCCATCCCTCCCACTTCAAACGGCTTGGACGTCTATGGCCGTCAGTGGCAGCCAATGCCAGGCAGTGGGTTAATTTTGGGGCCATTCACAATACTTCCTGTTGATTTTCAGTCACTTCCTTTTCCTTTTGGGGCATTTATGCATCACTTACTATTGATTTTGGGTTACTGAGAAAGAAGTTACTCAAAAATGTCCCCAAATGAACAGAAAGAGACTCAAAAGCAATAGGAAGTAACCTGTAACTTCCCACAAAAGTGTGAATGCTCTGGTTTCAGTGCCATTGACAGCACTAGACTTCTAAATCAGTCAAAATGAACTGGATGACTAGCGCCGTTTGGTTTGTTTTGAAAGTGTTTGCATTTAGTTTTATTGATTGGAGTGGATACTCTGCCCTCTAGTGGCAACAGTGAATATGGCATAACTCATCTAATGGCTGAATTCAACTGCTCTCCTGTTAAGGCAAACATTAGGTTGTAAGTTTTTATTTGAGCTAATATGTTTGTTTATCTATTCATAATTAAGTATAGAAGTATATTTAGATTTTTTTTGTGGTGGCAATAGGTGTTTGAACGATTTCTTTAAAGTATTTGTAAAAAAAAAAAAAAAAAAAAAAAAAAAAAAAAGAATGTTAGCATTTTATAGCTTTTAAGCTAGCGGGCTTTTGCGATGCAAGTTGGCCAATTGTTAATTTTTTGTACTTGCTGTATATCATTTATTTATTTATTTATTTTTACCGTTCAAAGCTCAGATAATTACAATTAGTTTTAAATGTATTTATTGCTCTTGTGAAATGAAAATGCCCTCAGGAATTTTGTATTTTGTTTTGAAAGTGCAATCTTAGCAAGCCCAAAAAAATATTATTGCAAGCATAAACATTTGTTTCTTTCATCTCCCAAAATTTTTTCAAGGCATTAATTGTTTGTAGGGCTGTCAAAATGATCGCGTGAATGGGCGGTAATTAATTTTTTAAATTAATCACGTTAAAATATTTGAAGCAATTAACGCACATACCCCGCTCAAACGATTAAAATGACAGCACAGTGCAATGCCAACTTGTGACTTGTGTTTTTTGGAATTTTGTCGCCCTCTGCTGGCGCTTGGGGTGCGATTGATTTTATGGGCTTAAGCACCTATGAGCATTGTGTAATTATTGACATCAACAATGGCGGGCTAGTTTATTTTTTGATTGAAAATTTTACAAACGTTATTAAAACAAAAACACTGAGAGGGGTTTTAATATAAAATTTCTATAAGTTGTACTAACATTTATCTTTTAAGAACTACAAGTCTTTCTAGCCATGGATCGCTTAACAGAAAGTTAATAATGTTAATGCCATCTTGTTGATTTATTGTTATAATAAACAAATACAGTACTTATGTACCCTATGTTGAATGTATATATCCATCTTGTGTCTTATCTTTCCATTCCAACAATAATTTAGAGAAAAATATGGCATGTTTTATTGATAGTTTGAATTGTGATTAATTACGATTAATTAATTTTTAAGCTGTAATTAACTCGATTAAAAATTTTAATCGTTTGACAGCCCTAATTGTTTGTAATCCTATTACTCCATTATTCGAACTGATCAATAGATTAATTGATTACTTAAATAATCGATAGCTGCAGCCCTAGATTTGATAACGAATTAGCCTATTTAACTCAGTTTTGCAGGGGAGGTGATATGATGAGAAGGGAAAGGGTCAAAGGTCACAGAGGTCAGAAATGCTTTGAATTTGGCTGCTCTCTTACACTGCTTTTCTAGTTTTTTTTGTTTGTTTTAAATGTTATTTTATTGATGTAATTTGTGGCATCTTTGTCTTATTTACTCTTTCAATTTTAAAGAAATAAATGTTATCTTTCTGTAAATTTTTAGATTTATATATTTTTTAACCCTTTATAGGGAAATTGACTATTTTTAGTCACATTTTGGCTCATGAAGGTCACAGTATTAACATTTGATATACAGTACAAGTGGGGCCTACAGGACACTAAATGTCATGTCTACATATGTGAACATCAGGTCGGAATTATACTGTACTTGTATTCATTTTTAAAAATTATTTTTTATAATATACATATATAATTTTGTATCTTATTTATTAATCTTTTAATTATATTTGATTTATACAGTATTTATATTATGTATTCAGGCAAGTGTAAATGAATGTAACAGTCCATAAAATGTGCCAGATTGTGGGTAGATTTTCCACAGAAGCAGGTGACGAAAAGCAGATCATCAAACATCTAATAGATTTTTTTTTTTTTTTTTTTTGCTCAAGTCTCTCCCACGCCTTCAGCGGCATCTATCGAGCTCCGGCGTCACACGGTCGCCATGGCGACCTGGCAGCGAGTATTGTTGAAGCGCCCACGCGGGCCCAGACGCGCGAGCGCCTCTCCACACGCTAGCGACACGCCGAGTGTATGCAGACGGTCGCAAAAAAAAAAAAAAAAAAACGGCAGTGTTGTGTATTTTTAGTGTAAATGGTTGAAATAGGAAACCGTAAAATAGAAATATAAAGAGTTTTTAAAAGTCTCGTTACTGTACTCTTATATTTGTATGTTGCGTTTAAGGGGTCTCGGCCTAGGGACTATTATGTTTTGATAATGGCTTCATCATTTCAAACTGTTTCACTTCAAATATAAAATCTTTGGAATTTAAGCCTTGAAATATATTGTACAAAATGAGATCATGGTGTCTTTTTGGAAAACATTCATCGGCATTTTGCCGATACCATGCAGAGCTACAGTGGGGCAAATAAGTATTTAGTCAACCACTAATTGTGCAAGTTCTCCCCTTGAAAATATTAGAGAGGACTGTTATTGTCAACATGGGTAAACCTCAACCATGAGAGACAGAATGACCAAATACTGATTTTCCACCGTGATTTGCAAATAAATTCTTTAAAAATCAAACAATGTGATTTTTTGTTATTTTTTTACCAACTGCCATGGACTATAAGCCCTGAGTTTAAAGCGAGCCAAACAAGTCGCGTCTTATGGGCCGTTTACATGATGACGCTGCGACACCAAGACGCAACAATTGTGTTGCGGAATGGCCTCGCCTTCAAATTCCCCAATAGCAGGTAACTGTGCGGCGTAAGCTCGCCAGATCCACATAGCAATCACGGCCGCTGAACTTCAGTGCACCAGATGCGGCCAGGAACTTTTGGTATTGACCAAATACTTATTTTCCACCATGATTTGCAAATAAATTACATAAAAATCAAACAATGTGATTTTCAGTTTTTTTTCCCACATTCTGTCTCTCATGGTTGAGGTTTACCCATGTTGACAAGTACAGGCCTCTCTAATATTTTCAAGTGGGAGAACTTGCACAATTACTGGTTGACTAAATACTTATTTGCCCCACTGTACGCTGTAAACGTACCAAATTCTCAAACCTATTCGATCACTTGCTGACCTATAAAACGCCTGAAAATTAAGAAAAATACCATATTGGCCCGAATATAAGACGGCCCTGATTATAAGACAACCCCCGCTTTTTCAAGACCCAAGTTTGAAAAAAGACTTTTTGAACACCAAATTAATTTTTATACAGAAGATAATTACAGTACATCCGAAACAAATTATTATAACAATATATTTGAGAGAAAAAGCATGTTATTTTGCCTCGTTCAAATCTTAATATCTGAACATTTAAATATGTAAACGAAAGTGCAATCACATTCGTAAATGAATGGCTTCTGGGTTTTGAACTGTAAATTAACCAATCTATTGTGATTAAACAACAAAATTGCAGTAACTGCATTAACCATCAAAGTGAAGTCTAACTGTAACTGTAGTCTTGAAACAAATCCGAATAAGGAAAAACATTGCAATAAAATAATGCAAACTGGTTAAACGAGAGTAGCCGAGATCTGCCATGACAGTACGGGTGCAATGGTTCAGTTAACCCACGGTTCGGTTTGAACCTCGGTTTTGGGATCCCGGTTTCGGTTCGGTTTCAGTTAGCTTTTTGCATTGCATTCCCCTTTAAGAAAGCAGTCAGTGTGCTTACGTATGAAGTCACGTGGTTATCTGGAACTCAAACAAACAGAAGCCCTGTAAGCTAACGGTAGCAGCTAACGCTAGCGGCTATCGCTACAAGCAAACGTGATGGAGTCGGGCTTAAGGGAGCTTCACCAAACTTTCACCTGACATTAAGTAGACTCTTGGTGGCCTCCAAACGGGCTTTCATCCCGCTTTCCTCCCTGGTTCTCACGATTTCAGGAGAGGATGCTTTCTCCTAGAAGCCCAGCCACAGGCTAATAATAGCGGCTAACGCTATAAAATGAACGTGATGGAGTCGGATAGCGGCTCTAACCTTGTCAAAACAGCTGAACTTAAGGAGTGGATTGGGCACGGACCGCATCTAGCAATTAGTATGTCGCGTTATTTTGTATCTGTGTGTGGTTTCTTTATCTTTGATGAGGGTAACGCATTCAGCATCAATTATACTGCAACAGTGAAGCCTATATAATATGACCGTTTAATGGCCACAGCTATTTTTCTGTATATGCTTGCTTCATTCATGTCATTACTGCCATGATAAAATCTCAAACGTTTCATTGGCAAAAGAGCAATACGGCTTTAAAGTGCCTGTGACACGAAAAAGCATGTTTATTTCATAATACACGCGGTATTTTATGCTCCTGAATGATATGGACCGCTTGGATGTGTGTGGAAGCGATCGCTATATTTATTTAGTTTTTTGAATCCCGCGCCAGGAAAATGAGTGACTTCCGGCTTCGGTCTTGCATTAAGGAGGAGGGCGCTGTGACGTGTACGGTAGAAGACGTCCTCTTCACGCTACAGTGTACTGTTGTGTATGAGGACGAAGGATTCAGCTGATTTTGCGGATTAATACGTTTATTTTTCGCATCACGCCAGCCAAACGGCTGCGGAAAAATCATTCTGTATGAGGGAGAGGCGTATGCGCCTTTTTGGAGTTTCAAAAGGTTCCCATTCACCGTGGATATTTACTGTGGGACCATTGGACTTACGATGAAGTGAGTAAACATCTTGTTTTGTATTATGTCAAATACGAATACAGCGATTACAAAGTAAACACTACAAACTTCCTTTAAATGAAGGACTACTTACGTTTGATCATTGATAGGCATGTAAAAAGCTCTCCTAATGCATTAGCAGCAGCACGTTAGCTGCGTTAGCTCCAGCCACCCTCCTCCGGGGAACGAACTGTAAATTGCTCTCCGCCGGGCGGTTTGCCGATCCAATAAGACATTCGACAACCGGGTCGTCATGTCAAATAATCCAGGATAGCTATGTGTGATTTTCCGCTTTGAAGACTTTGAAACATCACTCGGTTCTGGTTAGCATGTCGGCTAGCTGTCACGCCTTCTGGTTTGTTTACATTCTCCGAAGCCGGGGAAGGGAAATGACATATGTCCGATTTAGGTGTCATAAAATATCGTTCGGGAGGTGCGACAGTAAAGGTGAAGTCGACAGTTTTGACCATTATGGAGTAATTTTGCCATGTCGTCCTGAATAAATGCATTTTTATTATTTCATATTCCATTCAGCACAAGACTGTTATTTGTCATGACCATGCCATTTATTTAGCAATTGGGGAAAATACTTGGATAAAAAGAGTATCCTGGAAAAATATTGAAGTAATGAGACAGAAACAATGACATTTTGCCGCTCTCTTCGTCGCGTTTTCCTCGTTGTGAATAGTTCCCCCTCAACGGGCTGACTGGTCCTTCTCAAGCCATTTATATAGCTATTGGGGAAAAATACTTGGGTAAAAAGAATATCCTATAAAAATATTGGAGTAGAGAGACTGAAACAATGACATTTTGCGGCTTTCTTCGTCGCGTTTTCCTCGTTCTGAATAATTTCCCCTCAATGGGCTGAATAGTAAAATCGATGAGCCATGTCTACCGCTGACGTCATCCACCTGCTGGGGACGCTAAAGCCCTATAATGGTAGGCGTGGCTAACCGGCAGATTAAAAGACTAATTTCTCGTCATCTGTGCTTTGCTAAATTGTTGTATATAGTCGAATCGTCTCAAAATATGATTCTAATTCACATAATAATGACATTTTAGACTTTTTTTCTCGTGTCATATGCTCTTTAATGTGTGTGCGCGGGGAGGGGGGGGGGGGGGTGCATGTGTGCATGCATGCACTAAAAAAATGCTCTGGGGAAAAAAACCTAAAACCTTTTAAGTAAGTAAACACTTGTGTTGAGTAATTATGTCACAGCAGTCATTAACAATAAGTTGCCTGTTTTAAGTGTTTTGTTCAAACTTTAAGTCATTTGTGTTACAATGACATGTTTGCACAGTTGTCGTATCAATTTTTTTAATGTTGTACATTGTTCAAGTCATACAAGCTGTTACATATGTTCATACTTGAATTCTTATGGTTGACAAGAAATGGTTATATAGTTAATGTTTAGACTGCATGTACAATTGTTTAAATATGTTAAATTGAAATCTGGTAACTAAATCAACGAGTAACAGTTCATTTGTATTTCATGCATTGATTAAGATTTTCAAATCATATAACAGTCCACTTGGGCGAATTTATCGTCATGTATCGTTATCGAGGTAAATCTGCTCAATTTACCGAGATACGTACTTTAGGCCAGGGGTCCCCATCTGCCAGGCTGCAGACCGGTACGTGGCGCATTTGCTACTGGGCCTCACAGAAATAATTATTTATTAACGACCGCATTCTGGCCGAATTAACCCTGTGCCCCTGATTAACACACCAATATCCCTGTCTACTTTAGATATAATACTACAGGATAGATTAGAATGTCGTCATAGAAATCCATTGATTGGACTGCTAGCAGTACATCTTGTTTTGTATATATAATATAACTATGTGCGCTTGTCCTCGATAATAACGTATGACTAAGCCGCGGGCGCAGCACATTTGTTCCCGGAAATAATTAGCCCCCACACGAGCGAAGATGACTGGTAAACAGACGTCTTTGGAGAGATTTTTTACAGAGAAAAAGGCACCTGACGAGCCAGAAGGTGAGCCTACAACCTTGAAGACCCACGGACTGCGAAGGAGTGGATTCGTGACCCATTTGTGAATAAACCGAGTGATTCAAGTGTGTCTGTGCAGCAGGAGGATCAGCTTGTAGAGATCGCAAATGACGACGACCCTAAACGTACATTTGAGACAACTACTCTAACGAGGTTCTGGATTAAAGTCATTCCGGAATATCCTGACATCGCTATGAGAGCATTGAAAACCTTGCTACAATTTCCAACATCGTATCTTTGTGAAGCGGCTTCTTAATTAATGCTCAAGGACACGGCGAACTCTTTAACGGCGAGAGAGCGGTGTGCAGTTGTTGTGTGCAGCTAACATGGCAGGATGTGTCTGAGAACTTTTCTACATGTCCATCCATGATCAAACGTAAGTTAATATTCCTTTCTTTTAAGAAAGTTTGTCGTGTTTACTTTGGAATCGCTGCATTTGCGCCCATTTTAAACGTTAAGCGCATGCGCAAAACCGCATAGTTGCAATTTTTGATGGGTTGCAAAATTTGTCAGAACACTGGTCCATGAAAAAAAGACCCTAATAACACCGGTCCATGGTGCAAAAAAGGTTGGGGACCCCTGCTTTAGGCCATATCGCCCAGCCCTATGTCTGGCATCGTCATCGTCAATGACAGAAAATGAGTTAAGAATTTTCTGACCAAGCCTTGATAGCAATGACTTTACAGTCACCCGAGTTTGCAGTTGTTTACTTTAAGAAAAAAATCAACTTTCCTCAAAAGACATGCTGAGTATCGCTACAATATCGGTATCGGCCGATAACACAAATCAGTATCAGGAACCAAAAAATGGAATCAGTGCAACACTAGAATTTAGGCCAGCTAGCTGCAAACGGTGCGTCCGTCCTCTCCGGTGTTCAGATCCGCTGGGACGTGTGCGGCGCCTCTCATTTGGAAGACCTCAACAAGAACAGCCGCTCACGATGCTGCAGTCTCCTGATAAAATCTCGGAATGACATGACGAAAGCCTGAACGCTCATCTGTCTAAGCAGAGATACAGTCCATGAACTTAAAGTGCCTTTTTAAAAGCAGTTGTCCAAATCACAGGGTGTGGGAGTCCATTTCTTGTGAACTGCATGCCTATTTCTAAAAACGAGGGTTCTGCCCCGCCCCGTCACAATTAGGTTAGGGGAGAAACCAGAGCGCTAATGCAGTTAGCCGTCGCTACGGTTACGCCGATCAATCTATCGACGAACGCGTCGACCGGATGAGCGGCTGAACGCTAAAAGCACAGAGCGCTCGCCGGGAAATATAAGAAGCCTCTTGCTTGTTTTGAAAACATCAAGACAGCATTATCGCTTTGTCGATGGAATTCTAATGGCGGACTTCACCGGGTTGCTGATCGGGCGTAACCCGGGATAAACAAAATCAACAAAAGGACCGATGCAAAGTTCCGCTGGTGCTAGCTCA
Organism: Corythoichthys intestinalis; assembly: GCF_030265065.1. Taxonomy (NCBI): domain Eukaryota; kingdom Metazoa; phylum Chordata; class Actinopteri; order Syngnathiformes; family Syngnathidae; genus Corythoichthys; species Corythoichthys intestinalis. The sequence goes on along the minus strand of NC_080404.1, from coordinate 52,551,217 downwards.
TCTATTTTTCATCAGGCTTCCATTAAAAGCTCGTCTGCCTACGCAATTATTAACACGCCACAAGGTCTGGGTATGAGGGATTCTCGCAAAACAATCGCTGTAAAAAACACAATTGAAAGGGCACTCATTAAACTCATTGACTGCCATTGACGGCGCTAGACGTCTAATCCGTTTTGCCTGGGAGGGGTGAATAAACGAACATTCATTCAAGTGGGTTGGACGTTTATGGCAGTGACGGATGAGCATTTGATGTCAGTTTGAATGAACTGAATGTCTATCCTTGTCAATAGCCCCTATTAACATTCTGAATTAATTTGTTTTTCCTAGCATAATAGTAACTTATGAATTGTATTTTTTTCTAAAATAACAACAGGGCTTGGCAATGATTACACATTAATTGCATTGTCATACACACAATCAAATAATGAATTCAAAAGTAGTATTTGACAGTAGTGCTGCAACCATTAATTGATTAAATCGTGTAATTTGATTAGAAAAAAGCTTCAAATCCAATTTTGCTGATTCGAGTATTCGTTTAATTAGAGTGCCGTTGTAATGGTTTGTTTTGAAAGTGTTTGCATTTAGTTTCATCGATTTGGGTGGATACACTGGCAACAGTGAATATGGCATTACTAGTTTAACATGGCTGAATCCAACTGCTCCCTGTTAAGACCAAAATTAGTTAAGTTTTTGTTTGAGGTAATACAGTGCCCTCTATAATTATTGGCACCACTGAAAAATGTGTTTTTTAGCTTCTAATAATTTTTTAAAATTCAAATAATAAGGGACCTTAATGGAAAAAAAGAGAAAAATCCAACCTTCAATACAAGTGCATTCATTCAGTGGGGAAAAAAATCCCACATAAAGAAAAAATTATTTGACATCAAATAATGTGTGTCACAATTATTAGCACCCCTGGTGTTAATACTTTGTACAACCCCCTTTTGCCAACAAAACAAAGTCTGGGGACTCAGATGGCCACACGAGGAGCTTGATTTTGTGTGTGGTGAACCATTTCTGCGTAGATTTGGCCATATGTTTAGGGTCATTGTCTTGCTGAAAGACCCAGTGACGACCCATCTTCAGCTTTCGGGCAGAGGGCAACAGATTTTGATTTAAAATGTCCTGGTATTTCAAAGCATTCAGGATGTCATGCACCCTAACAAGGTTCCCAGTGCCTTTGCAAGCGAAACAGCCCTACAGCATTACTGACACACCCCCATACTTCACAGTGGGTATGAGGTGCTTTTCAGCATGCGCATCTTTCGTGGCACGCCAGACCCACTTAGAGTGTTTGTTGCCAAAAAGCTCAATCTTGGTCCCACACAAAAATACACACGGTCCCAGGCTTCAACTGGGACCGTGTGCTTTGGTCAGATGAGATGTAGAGGTCAGTCTACATGTGTTTTGTAGATTTGGAGAAGGCATTCGACCGTGTGCCTCGGGGAGTCCTGTGAGGGATGCTCCGGGAGTACGGGGTACCGAGCCCTTTGCTAAGGGCGGTGTCAAGAGTTTGGTCCGCATTGCCGGCAGTAAGTTAAATTCGTTCCCAGTGAGGGTTGGACTCCGCCAAGGCTGCCCTTTGTCAACGATTCTGTTCATAACTTTTATGGAGAGCATTTCTAGGCGCAGCCGAAGCGTTGAGGGAGTCCGGTTTGGTGGCCTCGGCATTGCATCTCTGCTTTTTGCAAATGATGTGGTGCTGTTGGCTTCATCAAGCTGTGACCTCCAACTTCCACTGGAGCTGTTCGCAACCGAAGATCAGCACCTCTAAATCCGAGACTATGGTCCTCAGTCGGAAAAGGGTGGCGTAACCTTTCTGGGTCAGGGATGAGCTCCTGCTCCTAGTGGAGGAGTTCAAGTATCTTGGGGTCTTGTTCACGAGTGAGGGTAGGAGGGAGCGGGAGATCAACAGGCGGATCAGTGCAGCGTCTGCAGTGATGCGGACTCTGTACCGGTCTGTAGTGGTGAAAAAGGAGCTGAGCCGAAAGGCGAAGCTCTCGATTTACCAGTCGATTTACGTTCCTACCCTCACGTATGGGTCGTGACCGAAAGGACAAGATCCAGGATACAAACGGGTGAAATGAGTTTCCTCCGCAAGGGTGTCCGGGCTCTCCCTTAGAGATCGGGTGAGAAGCTCAGTCATCCGGGAGGGACTCGGTGTCAAGCCGCTACTCCTCCGCGTTGAGAGGAGACAGTTGAGGTGGCTCGGGCATCTGGTTTAGATGCCTCCTGGTGTTCCGGGCATGCCTCACCGGCGGAAGGCCCCACGGACGACCCAGGACACGCTGGAGAGACTATGTCTCTCGACTGGCCTGGGAACGCCTTGCGATCCTGCTGGAAGAGCTGGTTGAAGTGGCTGGGGAAAGGGAAGTCTGGGATCTGCTAAAGCTGCAGATGATGGATGGATGGATGGATGGACCTCCTACAGCCATCGTGTAGCACAGCTGACTCACTGACATTGTGCAACAACCGTTGGGGGAGGGTTGAGCCTTGCAGCTGCAAGCGAGGGATTTCTCCCTGCATTTTTGGGACATAAAAAATAGCTAATACCCTAGGGACGGTGTGATGGAACATTTTTGCAGTTTTGAAACCATGACGTTTTCATACCAAAGGATACCTTGCAACCAGTAATAAGCACATGTCTACCTCCTACTTCAAATGGATCGAACGTCTATCGCAGTCAATTAGTAAGTTAATTGGCATAATAGTTTTCGGGTAAATCTGTTGTGATTTTCTTGAGCAGGGCATTAAGCTATAAATGTAATTACCATTCTTTTCAATGGAAAAAGATCATTTGCGAGGAAATTAATCACCGTCCGTCAAACTTCAAAGCTTCCCTCTCTCTTTTGCTTTCCTTGAATGTCGTTCACAAACTCCGGCGAGAAGGGAGGAGGCCGGCCTGCTTCTGGGACGGCGCCAAGGAGCGGGCGGGGGGCCGTGCGGGGGAGGTTGGCCAGCGTGGAATATGGCCGTTAACGCGGGTGGTAGGAGGAGAGGAGAAAGTGAAAAGCAAAGACTTCCCGACGCTCAAAGCGTTTCTTCTTTTTGCAGCAAAACCGCAATACCCTCCTCCCGCCTTGGTGACGTCACTCTGCCATTTCCACCAATGGGAGCCAAAGACTCACAGATTCAACAACAAACTCAGTTTTTTTTTCTCTCTCCCTCAAAAGCTCGTAGCGGCTTTTAATCCCAAAATACATCTCGCGTGCGCGAGTGTTCGCGGCCGCCAACAGCGGGCTTCTCACAGTCCAGATTGGAGGGTCGGCGTGTCGTCATGGCGATCCGTTCCGTCGTTGGCCGCCAGCCACATTCTTTGGTCTTTCTGCGCTCCCATTGTGGGATGTCACATCTAATCGCCGCTGCGTGTGCGTGCGTGTGCTTTCCCGCTGATCCGTGTTGGAAAAAAAAATAACTCGACTGGGGATCAGATGCATTCCTCAACGCTGCAGGTGCATCAGCACCTGCCAACCTGCTCGACCGTCTCTTGCGTGCAGTCACTTGTACTCAGACTGCAAACAATTCTGGCGTGGAATGAAATGTGCCTAAACGAGGAATTGGATGCAAAATAACTAGGGCTGTCAAAATTACCGGTTAACGGGCAGTAGTTAATTTTTTTAAATTAATCACGTTAAAATATTTGACGCAATTAGCGCACATGCCCCGCTCAAACAGATTAAAATGACAGCACAGTGCAATATGCACTTGTTACTTGTGTTTTTGGGAGTTTTGTCACCCTGTGCTGGCGTTTGGGTACAACTGATTTTATGGGCTTCAGCATCCATGAGCATTTTGTAATTATTGACATCAACAATGGCGGGCTACTAGTTTATTCTTTGATTGAAAATTTTACAAATTTTATTAAAACGAAAACATTAAGAGGGGTTTTAATATAAAATTTCTATAACTTGTACTAACATTCATCTTTTAAGAAATACAAGTCTTTCCATCCATGGATCGCTTTAACAGAATGTTAATAATGCTAATGCCATCTTGTTGATTTATTGTTATAATAAACAAATAAAATACTTATGTACCGTTTGAAAGTATCCATCTTGTGTCTTACCTTTTCATTCCAACAATTTACAGAAAAATATGGCATATTTTATAGATGGTTTGAATTGCAATTGATTACGATTAATTAATTTTTAAGCTGTAATTAACTTGATTAAAAATTTCAATCGTTTGACAGCCCTAAAAATAACATTCACTCGTACTGTTGTCAGGATACTGAAATTTTCAAATTGATATAGACTAGGGCTGCAGCTATCGATTGTTTTAGTTGATTAATCGATGAACTAGTTAGTTCGAAAAATCGAGTACTCGAATAAGGAACATAAAAAAATGAAAATACCTATGCTGAGTCTCAAACGGTAAGAAAATAACTAAATAAATGAAGATCTAAGTATAACAAAAGAACAATTGGCTAACTTACATAGCAAAAGTCCGCAAGCTTAAATGATATATAAAATGCTAACATTTTTACAATGCTCTTGACAAATGGTTCAAACACAGATCCCACGAAAAAACGGCTAAATATACCTATAAACTAAGTTACGAATGCATTAATAAAACATTAGCTCAAACAAAAACTTATGTTGGTCTTAACAGGGAGCAGCTGGATTCCGCCATGTGAAATGAGTTATGTCATATTCACTAGAGGGCGGTGTATCCACCAAAATCAATAAAACTAAATGCAAACACTTTCAAAACAAACCATTAAACACCACTTTAACGAATACTCGAAGCAGCGAAATTTGAATCTTTTTTTCTATTTGAATTACTTGAGTTAATCGATTAATCGTTGCAGTGAGTACCGTAATTTTCGGACTATAAGCCGCTACTTTTTTCCTTCAGTTTGACTCCTGCGGCTTATAGTCCGGTGCGGCTTATTTGTTGATTTTTTTTGGGGGGGGGGGGGGGGGGGTTAATAGGCAACACATGCCTCCTAGCATGCATTGCAGCACCATAAATGGAAATAACAATCAAAATTCATGTTCTGTGCTAATTATTTATTCAGTTACTGTTCCAGTTGTTTCATAATTCATAATTATGACATGACACTATCATGGGCGTTACTGAATGCTTATGACGGATGTCATTAAGTGTCATCTGGCAAATTATGTTACTAACTCCATTTATGTCCAGCTCGGATCTTTTACATCCTTTCAAAAGTGAGATAATTTGCCGATTAACACTAAATGACATCTGTTATAAGCATTCATTAATGCCCATGACAGTGTCATGTCATAATGACAGTCTCATGGCGCCACTGTCAAAGTGTTACCAAATAACATAACTAGCAATAATGAAACAACTGGAACAATAACTGAATAAATTATTAGCACACAACATGAATTTTGATTGTTATTTACATCTGTTGTGCTGCAATGCATGCTAGGAGGAATGTAGGACAACAACAGTGTTGACAGCAGGTTGCAGAAGAGATTGACTGTCTCCCCCAAGGGAGCAGTGATGGCCAAATAAAGCTTCTTGAAGCAATAAAGCTTGGCAGCCAATTGGTTCAAAGCTTCATGGTGCTTCATTTGGTCTTCTGACCGTCGTATGATGCCGCAGTCTAATGAAGTGTTACCAGTTAATATCTTATGGTGTAAATATCCCATAATACAGTGAGGACAGCTGCGGCTTATCTATAAAAAAATATGCCGTTTTTGTGTCACATTTGGTGGATTGCGGCTTATAGTCAGGTGCGCCTTATAGTGCGAAAATTACGGTACTTAGAAATAACGTGACGATGCTGTGCATTATGTACTTTTCGAGATCTAGTTTCCAAATGCTGGTGGCCCTACCCAAGATGGCTGTCAGCTAAACACGTCACCATAAAAAAGGAGTATTTGGCATCCTTCCCAAGATGATGATAAACGTCCAATTGTGTAGCATCCAATCATTATGATGCCATAAATTTTTATTAGTTTATCACTAGTTGATGTCCAAGATGCACCATCTCAACAGTGGCAGCAGATGAATGTTCGTTCATTCGCTGCCATCCTCCCACTTCAAATGGATTGGACATCTACAAGTAATAACCTCCTTTCAATTTACAGCAGAAGGACGACTGGACACCACATTATTGGATGTCTACCATTGTCAATGGCAATGATGAAACAGTTACCAACACTAAATATTCTCTGATTTCTTTAGTCCTTGATGAATGGCATAGCTTTGTAATTGTAATCCTCAAAATTTGATTACAAAAAGAATAAAAGATTCATTCTTGAAAGATGGCTGCCAGCCCTCTGTCAAACTGAATTGGACGTCTATCGCCGTCAGCAGAAGTTCAAGGACGCACTCTCCTTTCCACTCTCATACTCATATTTCCCAAGATGATGCAAGTGTCATCAGCACGTAAAGAATACACTGGTGAAAAGCTTCTTAAGGTCACACGCAGCATCGGGTGTCATTTTCTAAACCTGAGAGACAATCTAGGGTAGGGGTCAATGATGTCGTTGTTTCGAACCTCTTCAATGCTGGCAAATCAAGTTTTTTGCTTGTGTTATCATGCTAGCATTAATGGAACATCAGAAGGCCAGGCTTAACCCCCCCAAAATGAGCACTCTCTCTAGCCCATCTTATTTTACTTTGGCTGCTCTTTCCGGGAAACGCAACGCTCATGTTAGCGCCATGCTAAAGTTAGCAGAAAGTCTGAAGACATGGCTCAGCCCCAAACAAAATAGCTCTTGTTGTTTTTAGCATTTTTGCTTCAGCGCAAATCAAGTCTTTCGACTTGTGTTAGCATCACGCTAGCATTAACGGCAAGTATGAAGGCAAAATGGCTGACAAGTGCTCTTTTAAACTTTATCTGAATAGCAGTGACTCATGTTAGCATGCGCCCTTTAAAGGTTTATTAAATGCAAATAAAAATATGAAGCGGCGACAAAATGGCCGACAACCTCCTCGCGCAACAGCTGAGGCGAGTCAAACTACAGTCCTTGACAAAAGTCAAGTCGCTTATCCATTTTGTAGAAACAATTGCTGATAACCTGACTTTTAATTATTCAATTGGTTTCAGAAATGGCTCAAGTGATAGCTAAGACCCTCCCAAATGATGTTGAATGTATAAAAATATATTTGTTTCACTGAAAAAAGATCATTTAATGATGAATAATAAAGGTCAAATTTTGGCAAGACAAAAGTTTTGTCGCCAACGGAAATAGTGTGAAAATTGAACAAAAAATTTACTTCAAGTACAAAAATATGTTACATAACGTAAGCGAATTAAGTAGTGGTGCTGTGAGATCCAAATTTAATATTTTGTATGACTTCAATGGGCTGGAAGGACTGCATCCATGCGGTTCGGCAAGGATTCATACAATTTATGGATGAGGTCATCAGGAACATCAAAGAAAGAATTCTTGCACGCCTCCCAGAGTTCATTAACATTCTTGGGTTTTGTCTTCCATGCTTCCTCTTTCATCCTACCCCAGACATGCTCAATGATGTTCATGTCTGGTGACTGGGCCGGCCAGTCCTGGAGGATCTTGATCTTCTTTGCCTTGAGGAACTTTAAAGGAAGGGATTGAAGAATGCGATGGAGCACCATCCTGGTGCAGAATTTGTCCCTTTTTATGGTTAGGAATGTAAGAGGCAGCTAAGATTTGTTGATATTTCAGACTATTTATGTTGCCTTCCACGCTGCAGATCTCTCGCACGCCCAGACCATGATTTTGCCACCACCAAACTTAAGTTTTCTGAGTAAATCTTTGATCCATGCGGGCTCCAGTAGGTCTCCTGCAATATTTGCGGCGACTGTGGTGTAATTCAATGGAAGATTCACCTGAAAAATCCACCTTTTGCCACTTTTCCGGCGTCCATCCTTTTGACAGGCTGTAGGCCTTAGCAAATGCCACACGGTTTTTTAATTGTCTGCACCCTGAGAGATCTGCAGGGTGGAAGGCAACATAAATAGTCTGGTTATTAGCAATTGTTTCTACAAAATGGATAAGCGACAAGACTTTTGTCAGGGACTGTACTTTCACTGGTGTTTTGTGGCGCCAACACGATGACATTTGGAGGGAATGGTCGCGAGGCGGCACGGCGGTCCACTTGCAACTAATGGCCGACTTCCTGTCTGACGCCACTCCAGGGCAGCCCAACCCTCAGAGGAGCATGTCCTCATGCACGCGTCCGCACACAACTCGCGCACGGATAGAAACGCTTCTTCCATAATGATGTGAAAAGCATGCGAGGAGCTCAGTTTCCTCCCACGTGCATTCCAACCAACACCTCGCCATACACTACTCTCACACCCACGCACTCGTACCCACGCAAGCGAGCGAAGCGAGTCCCACGCTGTTCGGCTAATCTCGGGAGCCGGCAACAAATGTCGAAACTACATGAATGAGAATGAGATTGGACGATGGCTCTTCTGTTTCCTGTCAAAATAGGCTTTTATTAAAGATCTTCGCTCCTCTTTTATAATGAGAAAATGAAATGTATTTCAGACAAAAACCATGGGAAATGGACCAATCTACAAAAAACGCTTTGGCATTATTCCATAGTATTCAAGCAGATAGTCCATTCCTGGTCACATCTGCAGCTCCCGCCTCTTTCACTTGATTGGCTTGCCATCAGAAGGCAACCAGTCCACATGAAGCCACAGTATTGGTTTGTGGAAGAGCAAAAACATTGTTTTGTTTCCTGTCAAGAAAAGCTTTTTGTGACGTTCCTTCCTCGTTTTTTAATAAGGAAATGAAGTGTATTTCTGACAAAACTTTAAAAAAATGAACTATCTACGACAGTGTGCCGTGAGAGATCATCAGGTGAGCTACGAGAAATCCAACAGACCTGGGAATCTTTGGGCACCTAACGATTCGATTACGATTCAGAGGCTCCGATTCGATTATAAAACGATTATTGATGCACCCCCCTCCTTTATTTATATTTATTTATTTATTTTAATGTTTTGCACATTAGTTCCAAAATTGTTCAAAAATCCTCTCAGGCTAAACCAAACTACCTATTTCAGTACCAAGTTAACATATAACAGTAAACAAATATACAAAAATAACAGTAAATAAAAAAACTTCAGTCCCCATTCTGAATCAGCAGCTTTAAACTACATTCAATTAATTTAATGTTGTGAATCAACTGTTACAGTTGTTAAAATTGCTCCGGTTATTCCGTAATTTTCCTTCTGTCTTCTTAGTTTTAAAACTATTTCATCATTTAAAGATAGATTCAAGACAAGATTCTGCCGATTTAGGAGTATTTTAGATAAAAAGTAAATTAGGTTCGCTACAACTAGCGATGTGCCGATCGATCGGGTCTGATCACGTCATTTTCAAAGTATCGGAATCGGCAAAAAAATATCGGCCATGCTTTTTAAAAAAAAAATTTTTTTTTTTTTAATTAAATCGTTTTCTATTTGTATTTAACGTTACAGACATAATATGTTACACTTATCCAGAATCTTTAGGCTTAAGGTAGGGTTGTCAAATTAATCCCAATAACGGCGGTAATTACTTTTTTAAAAAATGTATCACGTTAAAATATTTAACACAATTAGGGCTGCAGCTATCGAATATTTTAGTAGTCGATTAATCGATGGACTAGTTAGTTCGAATAATCGAGTAATCGGATAAGGAACATGAAAAATTAAAATACCTGAGCTGAGCCTCAGACGGTATAAGTTTATTTTAAAAAATGAGGATCTATGTAAAACAAAATAACAATTGGCTAACTTACATAGAAAAAGTCCGCTAGCTTAAATGCTAGAAAATGCTTAAGTTTTTTTTACAATCCTCTAAACATATGGTTCAGACACATATTCCCACAAAAAAATGGCTAAATATACCTATGAACTAAATTACGAATGCATTAAAAAACATTAGCTCAAACAAAAACTTAACTTACGTTGGTCTTAACAGGGAGCAGTTGGATTCAGCCATGTGAAAAGAGGCAGACCAGAGGGCAGTGTATCCAGCCTAATCAATAAAACTAAATGCAAAGACTTTCAAAATAAACCATTCAAACGCCACTTTAATTAAACGAATACTCGAGGCAACAAATTTAATTGGAATATTTTTTTTTCTACTCGAATACTCGAGTTAATCGATTAATCGTTGCAGCACTAAATGCAATTAATGCATGCGCTGCACGACCCACTCACGCATTGTCACGCTCCATCTGTAATGGCGCCGTTTTGCCAATATAGAGAGCTGAAAGGCAACGTAAAATGAGTGGAGTGAATTTTGGCAGCCTTTGGAGCCTTTATTTAATTGGCTAAAGCCTTACAATCCCTCTCCCTATGATTAGAAATATCATGGGAAGCAATGTGGGGACGCAAGGTAGCAATCGATCATTATCTCAACCCCTTATGCTATATCCCATCGCAGAGAAGATATATGAATTGGTCGCACTACGCACAGTCGAGGTTTCACTTGTCATGGTTCCACTTCCCATCATGCATTGGGCATGGCCTTCAGTATCATTTACTGAAAGCTCAACAAATACACTAGATGGGAATATTTAGTCACAATACACAAAGTCACAAGTCTTCCTATTCGTGGATCCCTCTCACAGAAAGAATGTTAATAATGTAAATGCCATCTTGAGGATTTATTGTCATAATAAACAAAGACAGTACTTATGTACTGTATGTTGAAGGTATACAGTATATTCGTCCGAGTTTTATTCATTTTTTTCTTAATGCATTGCCAAAATGTATATGATCCGGAAAAATTATCGGGAATGATTGGAATTGAATCGGGAGCAAAAAAAAGCAATCGGATCGGGACATATCGGGATCGGCAGATACTCAAACTAAAACGATCGGGATCGGATCAGGAGCAAAAAAACATGATCGGAACAACCCTAGCTACAACAGACCTTCTAGAGAGGTCTACAGCTTTAAGATGGCGGCTGTTTACTTACGCCGGAAAGTCTGTCCTTTCGCATCTCTGTTCAATAATACATGTTCTAACACCGACGTCGTCTGTCATTTTGCATCTAGTTCTACATATATATGATATCTACTGTAGCCGTATGTTTGTAGCAACTGGGCGTTGTTTGTAGCGGCTGTCGGCCGCAGTCAGGTATGATTGTTTTTTTATCTAGTGGCATGAGTTGAACATGATATTTACTCCCGGTCTGTTCCTCATTGCGTCCCAAAGACCGCGCTGATTGTGTTTTATTTCCGCTTTACCTGGTATAATTCAATAATCGGAATTTGGATGTCTGTGAATCGTTCTCGAATCTTCCACGGATGAATCGCAAATAATCTAAGAATCGGAAATTTCGCACACCTCTATTATCCAATGTCACATTTTTTTTACGTCGTCGGGCGGAGTTGCAGTAGGAAGGAAGGAGTATGTAGATAGTTCTCGGTCGTGTACAGATGAGCGAGGTATTGCTCGTGTCGCTTTCAAGAACGGCTCGGATTTCTAGCCATCAGTCACCTTGCTGTTCGTGATAATGTGGACTAGAGCACGTGTACTGTACATCATTTGATTAGACTCGTCCACTGTCGTTATACACGAAAATGTCATTTCCATTTTATCCATATGTGACGACAGTCAATCCTCCTCCTGTATTTTATTTCAACACATTGTCGAGGACAGAAAGGTTGCTGATGGCTAGAAATCCAAGCAGTTCTTCAACGCTACCAAACAGGGCAATGGCTAAGCCAGCTTAAAACGTCATCTCCAAACCATACACCCGTCGCTTCAAAACAAGTCGGCGGACTATTTTGTTCGCCTTAGTGAAAGCACAGAGAAACGGGCAGCTTTTTTGAGAAAAACTACAAAAGTAAATGAAAGCCCTCAAAACCAGTTACCTTGTTGCTGAACTTTTTGCTAAATCCAAAAAGTCCCACACTTTGCCATTAATATAACCCGTCTGCAAAGCCATTGACAGCGAGATGCTCGGCCCTAAAGACATTGCTAAAGTCCCCCTGTCCGATATTTCTGAGCTTTTCAAGCCTAACTGCTATAAAAAAAAAATAAATAAATAATAAAAACAGCGAGAGACTGAGAGCTGTTGAAGAAGATTGCTGCCAGGATATCGGCTTTGTGTTCATCTAAACAGGCTCAAGTTTCACACTGAGTCAGTATAAATACTGAAATATTATTTTATAATTAAATATACTGTATAGAAATTCATTTTGGAACATTTTTGGTTTGTGGTGTGCCGTGCGATTTTTTCCAATGTAAAAAAAGTCCCCCTTTCCGATAATTTTGTGCATTTCAAGCCTAACTACTATAAAAAATGAAAATAAAAACAGAGAGAGACTGAGAGCTGTTGAAAAAGATTCCTGCCAGGATATCGGCTTTGTGTTCATCTATACAGGCTAAAGTTTCATACTGAGTAAGTATAAATACTAGGGTTGTTCCGATCATGTTTTTTTGCTCCCGATCCGATCCCGATCGGTTTAGTTTGAGTATCTGCCGATCCCGATATTTCCTGATACGAGTGCTTTTTTTTTTTGCTCCCGATTCAATTCCAGTCATTTCCAATAAATTTTCCCGATCATATACATTGTGGCAATGCATTAAGAAAAAAATTAATAAAATTCAGACGAATATATAAATTCAACATAGAAAACATAAGTACTGTATTTGTTTATTATGACAATAAATCCTCAAGATGGCATTTACATTATTAACATTCTTTCTGTGAGAGGGATCCACGGATAGAAAGACTTGTAATTCTCAAAGGATAAATGTGACTTTGTATATTGTGACAAAATATTGCCATCTAGTGTATTTGTTGAGCTTTCAGTAAATGATACTGTAGCCATTTAACTGTTCTGCCCATATGCATGATGGGAAGTGCAACCATGACTATGCGTGGTGGTACCAATTGATATATCTTCTCTGCATTGGGAAATAACATAGGGTGTTAGAAAACAGATCAACTACTACCTTTCTTCCCTACATTGCGTCCCACGATATTTCTAATTAGTGAGAGCGGGATTGTAAGGCTTTCGCCAATTAAAAAAAGGCTCCAAAGGCTGCCAAATTTCACTCTACTCATTTTACGCTATCTTTTATCTCTCTATATAGGTAAATCGGCACCATAACAGATAAAGCTTGACAATGTGTGAGTGGGTCATGCAGCGCATGCATTAATTGCGTTAAATAATTTAACGTGATACATTTTTTAAAAAAAATAATTACCCCCATTGTCGGGATAAATTTGATAACCCTACCTTAAGCCTAAACTAAAGACTCTGGATGAGTGTAACATATTATGTCTGTAACGTTAAATACAATTAGGAAACGATTTAATTAAAAAATCTATGTATATTAAAAAAAGGCATGTCCGATATTTTTTTGCCGATTCCGATACTTTGAAAATGACGTGATCGGACCCAATCGATCGGCACATCTCTAATAAATACTGATAGATTATTTTATAATTAAATATACTGTACAGAAAGTAATTTTGGAAAATTTTTGGTTTGTGGTGTGCCGTGAGATTTTTTCCAATGTAAAAACAACTGTAAAAACACTGATCTACGAGAACCGCTTTGCATTCAAGCAGATTGTTGCTTGGCGGTTACATGTGCAACTATCGCCTCTTTCTCCTGATTGGCTCGAAAATTATAAGTGGTTGGACAGTTGAAGTTTGCAAGACGGTACTGCGTGATCGGTCAATGAATCAGAAAGTGCTGTACGGTCTTGCTTGGAAGCCTAATCGAGAAAAGTGCAATATCAAATTTCTCCCATGACAACAAAATTCTAGTAAACTGTGGTACTGCAAAAACAAATAATTCAGTATTGATTAGGGCAGCAACTAATGATTATCGGAGGAGTAATTAATCAGATAAACACATACACACGCACACATAAAGTGAGGAAAATAAGTGTCCTGTGATTTTGCAAGTTCTCCCACTTAGAAATGATGGGCAGGTTTGAAATTTTCATGGTAGGTGCTTATCCACTGTGGGAGGCTCTAGAAAAAAACAAAACCCAGAAATCATAGAGTATGATTTTTTTCAAAAAAATATTTGTATTATACTGCTGCAAATAAGTATTTGAACTAGGGCTGCAGCTATCGAATATTTTAGTAATCGAGTAATCGACTGAAAATTCTATCGATTAATCGAGTAATCGGATAAATTTTTTTTTTTTTTTTTTTAGGTAAAGAATAATTACACATATACATGAGGGAAAAAAAAGACATTTAATCCAATACTGAACCATTTTCAGTCAATCAATGTCTTTATTTTCGATGTACATTGTTGAAAACAGCCAACAATTGCATCTAAGATGTGACTAGAAAAAACATTCACTGCTTTCTCTCAAAAAACTTCTAGACCTTATATATATTTTTAAAAAAAACATATTTCTTACCTAAAAATGTAATTACGCTTGATAACACACATCACTTGAAAGCTATATGTTTTTCCAACGTGTTTCAATTTAGTTTCCATTTGTGTCAAGCTATTTTTAAGTTAAGTTTTAAGTTAGTCTAAACTGTAAGTACTGGTAGGATTGGAGGACACGTTAGCCACGCATCGACAGTGGTCATAATCAATGGAAACCTAGCCCTCAGAAGGGCTAACGTTATGTGAACATGTGACAGTAACGTATTTATTAGCGATGAGAAGTCTACTGCTTAAAGATGGTGGCTGTTTACTAACGCTGCCCAGACGCGGCCGAGTCTGTCATTTCGCATCTAGTCCTAAATGCATGCGATATCTATGAGACGCATCGGACACTACCTGCTACCAAACTAGCATCATGCGGGCGTAGTTTTTAGCAACGTCGGCGTAGTTTGTAGCGGCTGTCGGCTGCAGTAAGTTTTTTTTTTCTTCTTTTTATTGCTTCTTCCTCTACGTATGTGACGTCAGCGCGTTGTCCCGCATTAAAAGTAGTCCGGGCAAAACGGGATGCTTAGAGCTGGCAAAATTAAACGATTCCTCGAGGTGAATAAAATTACTCGGATCAGTTTTTAAACTCGAGTTGCTCGAGTATTCGTTTCAGCTCTAATTTGAACACCTGTCTATTAGCTAGAATTGTGAGCCTCAAAGACCTGTTCGTCACCTTTAAAAAGTCCCCCTCCACTCCACTTATTCTTCTAAATAAGTGGAATAAAGGTGGACTTTTTGACCTATTTGAGGCGGTTGGCTGCATATAAACACCTGTCCACCCCAAACACACCACTGTTGGAGCAATTATTAGAAAATGGAAGAAGCTAAACATGATTATCAATCTCCTTTGGCTAGGGCTCCATTCGAAATCTACCTCGCATGGTCTCAATGTGCCAAATAATGGTGAGGAATCAGCCCAGAACTACAGAGGAGGAGCTGGTGAATGACCTGAAAGGAGCTGGGGCCACCACTTCCAAGGTTACTCTTGGTAATACACTAAGAAGTCATAGTTTAAAATCATGCATGGCACTTGAAGGATCCCCTGCTTAAACCAGCACATGTCGAGGCCCGTTTTAAGTTTGCCAATGACCATTTGGACCAAAAAGAGTCACGAGAGAAAGTCATGTGGTCATATGAGATCAAAATGGAACTTTTTGGTCTTAACTCTACTCATTGTGTTTGGAGTATGAAGAATGATGAGTACTATCCAAAGAACACCATCCCTACTGTGAAGCATAAGGATGGTAGCATCTTGCTTTGGGGACTTTTTTCTGCACATGGAACTGGACGACTGAATTGTATTATGGAGAGGATGAGTGAGACCATGTATTGAGACACTCCTTCCCTCAGTTAGAGCATTGAAAATGGGTCCTGACTGGGTCTTCCAATATGACAATGGCCCAAAGCAGACAACCAGAATAACCAAGGGGTGGCTTCGTAAAAAGCATATCAAGGTTCCCGAGGAGCCTAGCCAGTCTCCAGACTTAAACCCAATGGAAAATCTTTGGAAGAAGCTCAAACTCTGTGTTTCTCAGTGACAGTCCAGAAACCTGATTGATCTAAAAGGATACGTTTGACCGATGTAATTGTAAACAAAGGCTACTGTACCAAATATTAACATTGATTTTCTCAGGTGTTCAAGTACTTCTTTGCAGCAGTACAAGACAAATAATTTGTTAATGAAAAAAATACACTGTGATTTCTGGATTTTTTTGGGGGGTGGGGGGCTCTCCCAGTGGACAAGCACCTACCATAAACATTTCAAACCCGCCCATCATTTCTAAATTCTAAGTGGAACTTGCAAAAACGCAGGGTGTTCAAATACTTATTTTTCCTCACTGTATTGTAGAAGTCCCGCTTAGCTAATTTAATAGAGATGCTAGGCAATAGCCAAAGGTAGAGCAGCTATAAGTATACGTTCTCTGCAGCAATGCTGACAGCACTCCTGTAACGAGTCACGTGACATTTTGGAGGGAAAATGACAAGCTATAGACCCTACCCACTGACGTCACAAAACCACGTGCTCGCTGTATGGTTCCGCCCACTTGTCCGTCATTTTGTCTCTGTATTAGCATTGGTTTCAATTGATCGAGGAATTTAAAATGCATTTCATGGAAGACCCGGTGCTTTCTGATGCCGTAAACTCACTGGATGTGTTGCATAAAAGGCGTTATGTGGAAAAGCTTCGCTCTATACAGTCGCCAGATCCATATTTGATGCCCAAATCGATGTTTTTCGACCCACTGTCTTCGCCCTGTCTGCCTGACATCTGCTACGCTGATATTTACAATTATCTTGTCCACACAAAATCAGCCTATTCTCACGAAAATTTGAAAAAATTCAAGAGCTTGGAGGCTTATAAATACTTCGTTGCTGGTTGGGTGAAACAGGTCCACATCCACGAAAATTCGGCAGGAATCTATCTTGTGCTTGGAAAGGTGAGTTACGAAATTTTCAATTCAAAATCTTTTGTTATTGCTAACATCCACTGTCAAGTCTAATGTATTTCATGTCGTTTGTCAATGGAGTTAAGGCTTTTAATGTTTATATGGTTTAGCGATAGCACTCTCACTACATACATACGTGTATGTTGTCGGCGATTAGCCTAGCAATGATCTTAATTGTGGTTATTTGTCAGCCCAAAACCCTCTAAGTATATCTTAAATGCATCTTACCGGATATAAAATGACGACTACATAGTCAGTGGTGATTTTTTGGTGCCCAGTTTTCACGTCGAATTGCAGCCGTCCATTTCGCTCTCCTCTTTGGATCCCTCGGAATACGGTAAAACTTCAAGTCTCTCCTTCCATCTTCTCTGTTAGTGCAACCAACAGCCACACACGCCTTCACCATTTTGATTATTAATGTTAAGGAGCAGAAAAACACGCCGTAAATAGGAGGAATGTACGTAGCCGTAACAGGTTAACACTATGTTTTGACGGACAATTGGGCGGTACCATTCAGGAGAGCGGAGTTGTGACGTCACGTGGGTAGGGTCTATACTCAATTTGGACATTTAGGTATGAACGTAGTTTCTGCGGGGAGTACTCACTTTTTTGCCAGGAGTTTAGATATTAATGGCTATATTTTGAGTTATTTTGAGGGGAAAATAAATTAACTCTATTATATAGAATGAAGACAGACTACTTTTCATTGTGTCAAAGTGTCATTTTGTCAGTGTTGTCCCATGAAAAGAGATACTTAAATATCTGCAGAAATTCGAGGGGTGTACTCACTTTTGTGATACACTGTAGGGAGGTGCCAAGCCATGGAGTGCTTCAAAGGTAATGACAAGGATCTTGTAACGGATTCTTAGTTTTACTGGGAGCCAATGAAGTTGAAGGAGGATAGGGGTGATGTGGTATGTGGTAGGCATGTGCCGGTATGATATTTTGACGGTACGATAACCGTGAGCAAAAATACCGCGGTTTCATGGTATCGCAGTATTGCAATTATAGCTCCAAAAAATTCTGAGATGTTTGGGTTAAAAGAAAAAAACTTTTTTCCATTGAACAGGATTTTTTTTTTCAGACCATAGTTGCAAATTGGAACATGAATATATTGTTAAAATAAACGATCAATAAAAAAATATTTTAAATAAAATTAAACTAAATATAACTTATAGACTATACTCACAGCCACAGCTCAAGTTGCTCAAGATTAGAGCAAGAACAAAATAATTTCTATATAAAAGTAAAAACACTTCTGAATAACTTTTTTTTAGAAATTTATACTGCATGACTTTTTTTTTTGAGGGTGGAAAAGCTTAAGTGAAGTTTCGCCATTTTCAGCCACTGTGTCAACTCTAGTCTACATGATGTCATGCCTTTGTGTTAAAAAGAACATAAAGAATTCAGAAGTTACTTAAAAATGTATAAGTTAGTTAAAATGTCAATATCGTTGTGGAAAGGTTTCATCTAAAAAATAAAATAAAATAAAAAAAAAACATTGGGAGTGAGACCTCACCTTGATCCAGCGAACGTGGATTTGTGCTTAGGGCAAGATCATCTTTCGCAATTAGCGATCTTTGACGCTGTCACTTTTTCCCCTTCATTCAAGCGACTCAGGCTTGTTTTCTCACTCTGCGGCTGTCACACTCAATGAAGTTGCTCTCCCAGGTAAGCCTAGGCTAACAATCATCTTTGTAAACTTTTAGTTAGTTTGTATATTGAATTTGAAAGGAAAATGTGTGTTTTGTTTTTGGCGAACTTTTTCCATGGTGCTAATCAGTTGAAGCTACTCACATGGAAAAATCTAATTGTACAACATTTTAAATGTATTCATTTTGTATATTACACTTACCACGATTTGAGAGCTTAATAAATTGAAGAACAGTACGCCTTATATTTGGAGTATTAGTTTTTGGGTTAGCTGGCTGGCTAGCCGATAGCGTCACTTTCACACACAGCAACAAACGGGAGGGGGTGAGCGCTGCTGCGCCAAGCCGCTTCTGGCTGCATTTTTGACACAAGAAAAATAGCGAATACCGTACTACGGTCTGACGGAAAATTTTAGTGGTTTTGAAACCGCGACGTTTTCACACCACGGTAAACCGTGAAACCGGTAACCGGCACATGCCTAGTATGTGGTGGGGGTCGAGTGATGAGGCGTGCTGCTTGGAGGAGCTGCAGTTTATGGAGGGACTTATTTGGGAGACCGAAGAGCAGTGACTTACAGTAATCAAGCCCGGTATTGACTAGACGACAGACAAAAGTGGAATATTATTACGTTTAAGTATTTTCTTAAGGCATCTTTAGTATGTTCTGTCTGTATGCATCTAAACAAAACAAGCTCAAAGTGCACAGTAGTTCTTTGGGTGTCAAATTTGCCTCTTGTAGGAGGTTTCGTTGGTATAGCACATTTTGGCAGAACACTGGTTTTGTCATACTCTCGTCTCGTCTCATCCCGTCTTTCCTCTTCATTTTGCTTTTGCTGCTCGTTTTGTGAAATATCGACAGTGCTGTCATACTCATTAATGTTCCTCTCGGGTTCAAATTGAAAGGGTTTAACAAATGACATGTTTATGTCGCTAGAGTTGTACTCTGGAAGTCCAGCAGCTTAACCTAGTAACGTCACCGCACTGCGACGTCAACAACAATGGCGACCTACTAGTTAAACTAGTTTTACGAATTGTATAAAAACGAAAACATCAAGAGGGGTTTCAATATCAAATTATTTTAACTCGTAATAACCCTTATCTTTAAGAACTACAGGTCTTTCTATCCGTGGATACCTTTAAGACTGGGAAGCGCGTTCATTCGAAACCAGAGCATTTACAGTCACTTTTTCCAATTTTAGAGGCATTTACAGAAGGAAGGATGAAGATAGCTTGTTTTTCAGTTTATCAGTTGTTTTGTAGAATACCCTAGAATGATTTCCTTACCAATGTATCAATAATCCTTGTATCGCCACAAATCGTATCTTATCGTGAGATACCGAGAGGTTCCCGCCCTTATTCACTGATGCATTGTTTTCGCTGGAGTAATTCCCAAATTCCAGTAAGTCCCAAATTCATTTTCTACATGTAAAATGACGTTAGTACAGTCAGTTTCATTTTTTTGACAAGGCCACCATTTCGTCGCACCTTTCAACAGAGACGTCCTTTCAAAACGATTGATCGATTCTAAGTGGGAGCATATCGATAACCTATTGAGATACAAAATATCGTGATTCATCGCTATCGTCACACCCCTAGTTAACGACTGTCTCACCCTCCGAATTGTTGGTGGTGCAACAAGGCGACGCCTCTCCTTGCTCCGGATGTCCAACAAGTCGCCAAATGTTTGCCAGTTGTCAGTGGGGGAGGGGGTCCCACATTGGGGGTGAAGTGAGGAGAAGATAAGCGGAGAATGCGGAAGAAGAAACAAAACACTGGAGTTGAAAAGTTATGGTTTGACCACTGTGTTTTAAGTCGCGTCTGCCATTGGGAGGGAGCGCTTTTAAGACGGGAAAGAAAAAAGAAGGGCGGAGGAGGGACCGCAGCAGCGGGTCCGGTTGGATCCCATTACATAACAGCGCCTCTGGACTCGGGGGCCGCCGGTTCGGTCTGCACCAAACAAGGGAGGAAAGAAAAGAAAAATACGGAGAGAAGAACAAAATGCCGCTTATGATGACCATGAACACCTTCATACCAACGCAAGGTCACACATCAGGCTCCAGCACACACATATACACACACACCCCGACACACACACAGGACCACGCCTGCACCACCATCTTCATCCGCACCACCATCATCATCATCATCATCCTTCACATCACAGCAGTTAAAAACAACAACATCCTCCACTTGATGGAGGGGGGAAAAAGATGCTGTGGCGCACTAATGCTGAATGCACGCGCACGCGCATCCACTCACACGCACTCAAGTTGAAGTGCACCACGGTGGTCCCGAGGGTGGGGCCACCCTCTAGGACACTCATGCGGGAAAAGCTCTTCTCTTTTCGGCCTCGGACACGCCGCTAACTTGGCCTGAGCGCGGCCGTCATTTTGGGGGCGCGCGCGCGCGAAGAACGCCAGGAACAAACAAGCACGCGCCTATTCGGGAGGACGACCGCGAAAGGAAGGGCGAGCGAGCGGTTCAGTTGGGTTCGGGACTCACCTCGAGGCCGACAGAAGCGCGGCTGTGCTGGCTTAGCTGTTGAAGGGCGGCCGGGCCAGTGGTGCTGCTGAAAACAATGCAGAAGCTCCGAGCTTCCTCCTCCTCCTCCACCTCCTCCGCCTCTTCCTCCTCCTCTTCCTCAGCGACGAGGACCAGACTGCAGAGTGGGTTGTGCTCGATTTCTACGCCGGGCGGAACCGACGGGCGGAACCCAGCACTTTCCATCAAGACTACGGAAAATGTTCGACAAAAAAATTATCACTCGGAGTGATAGTGATTTACAGCACAATCCTGAACAAAATTGTTAATAAATAAGGTCTCTTTCGGAATCATCCGTCCTTATACAATTCAGCACCCCATTTATCTCCAATCACTTTGTAAGGAGTTTCAGGAACTTGCACGTGGACTTCAAATTGAGTTGGGAAAATGTTATTTATTATTATTTATTATATATCTATTTATTTATTTTTTAAATAAAAAGACTTAAAAGTGAGAATGTTTTCTTTATCATTCTTATTCTTTTCCTTTCGGCTTATTTCTTCAGGGTCGCCACCAGTGTTGTTAATTTTACTTAAAAAAAGTAATTAATTACACTTACAAATTACTTCTCCCAAAAAGTAATTGCGTTAGTAACTCAGAGTAATTAGTTACTTGGCAAAGTAACTAGTGATAATTTTCATGTTTTTTTCTCTCAAAAAAACCCCCAAAAAACCAGGTCACACAATGTGAAGTTTAAAGGGTTTTGGGGACAATTGGCCCTAGCCCAATTCTTTACCCTCCCCTTAACTAGACACAAGGGTATTCCGATAACTACCGGTAGATGGTAACCTTTGCTATGTGTGGAAGTCATTTAAAGTTGTGAATCAACCGTTAAAGTTGTTAAAATTGCTCCCGTTATTGCATTAGTTCCCTTCAGTCTACTTTCAACATGTGTAAGTTTTAAAACTGTTTCATCATTTAAAGATAGATTTAAGTCAAGATTTTGCCGATTTAGGAGCATTTTAGGTAATTAAAAAAAAAAAAAAAAAAAAAGTTACTTAGGTTCGCTAGGAAGGATCTCTACATCAGAGCCTTCCTGAGAGGTCTACTGCTTTAAGATGGTCGCTGTTTACTAACGCATATAGTCCTTAAAACATGTTGCCAATGCAGCCGTGTCTGTCATTGCATCTAGTTCTATAATATGTGATATCTACCGTATCATGTGGGCGTAGTTTGTAGGCTATGGCTACAGTCAGGTATTATTGGAGCCACCTCGCATCGCGTTTGCAACAGCGTCTTCCCCACTCCTGCTCTGCTCTCTCGTCTCCGTGAGTCCGTCTCTCTCAGACTTTTTTTATTCAACCAACTTAGTAACGCATAGTAGCCCACGCCTTTCCCGCCTCAGTAATGCTAACGGCGTTGCCAAGATGAAAAAAGTAATTAATTAGATTCCTTATTACTGAAAAAAATAACGCCGTTAGTAACGCCGTTATATTCTAACGGCATTATTAACAACACTGGTCGCCACAGCGAATCAATTGACCCCATCAAACCCTGTCTTCTGCATCCTCCAATGGCGCCACCAGGGGGTGGCCACGGGTGGCCGCGGTCCAGACTATAAATTTGTTGTCCGCTGTACTGGCCACGACGGTGGCCGAGAGGTTTCAGGCGAAATGCAAAGTCCAAACAGTTTGCAAATAGATAAAGCACGAACCCCAATTGCAAACGCTTTCCAAAAGATAAAAAGCACGAATGCAAACTGCCACAACACGATCCCCAATTCCTAAAGCGCGATCGCAAATTGGCAAAAGCACGGACCCCAATTGCCACAACACAGCAGCAAATGGCTCGCAGCACGAATGCAAATTGCCACAACACAATCCCCAATTCCTAAAGCGCGATTGCAAAAAGGCAAAAGCACGAACGCCAATTGCCACAACACGACAGCAAATGGTTCGCAGCACGACCGCAAAAGGCTCGCAAGACAATTGCAAAGACGATGACTCAGAAGTTAAATAAATAAATAAATAAAAAGACGAGTTTTACCTGAAGGACAGCTCCATTTGAATTTATTTTTTTGTTATTCCCTGACAAAGAAGTTTTTTCAGTTACAGTATATTTAATTTCTTTATTTAGACAATGTTGAGTGGTCTTATGACAAATGTTTTTTTTTTGTTTTTTTTTTCAATTCCTGGATCGTTAAGAGATGATTAACAAGCTTGGATTTATTTTGTATGTTAATATAATTGAAGTTATGTTCAAATAATGCAACTTAAATTTGCTCTTAAAATCTGGACATTTTTTTTCTGGAAGTTTTCAAAATGTTTCTTTCGTAGTTGTAGAAAACAAAGGTTTGAATTGAACAGTGTAGGCTGAGCCAATACACATTTAAGTTGGTATAAATCAATACAGATTTATTTTGCATTGATCATTATGAATGTCCAGTCCCCAGCAGAAAGTGTACATACAGGTTATGCCGTTATATCGTCCCTACCAATGTTGAGACCAAACCTACGCCCTTGTATATAATCATGTCAAAGAAATCAAAAAGCGGAGGGGGAAAAAACCCTAAATGTAAAGAAAAAAGCAAAACAAAACAAACAAACAAAAAAAAAAAACCTAAATATTTTGTGACTAATAATTTTTAATGACTATGTTAAGACAATTGTTTTCCTCCTTCTTTAATAATGTCTTCAAGCATTTGTCCCCCCTGGCATATTTTTATTAATTTTATTTTATGAAAAATTCATCATTTATATTTACTTATTTGGTCTCAATGTACAGTCATGTTACCATGACTTGGTTTTGAATTTTTCTAATATTTATATAAATTTAATTTTAAAAAATATTTCGTCTATGATCTTTGTTTAGAATTATTATTAAACCGATCGATCGGGTGCGATCACGTCATTTTCAAAGTATCGGAACCGGCAAAAAAATATCAGACATGCCTTTTTTTCATATATATATATATTTTTTTATTTAAATCGTTTTCTAATTGTATATAACGTTACAGACAAAATGTCTTACACTCATCCAGAGTAGTTTTGGCTTAAAGTAGGGCTATCAAATTTATTGTGTTAACGGCGGTAATGATTTTTTCTTAATTAATCACGTTAAATAATTAACGAATGCGCTGCACGACCCACTCACGCGTTGTCGTGTTCAATCTATAAAGGCGCCGTTTTACCAATATATAGAGATATAAGATATAATGATGAATGATGAATATAGATATAATGAGTAGAGAGAATTTTGACAGCCTTTGGAGCCTTTTTTTAATTGGCTAAAGCCTTACAATCCATCTCTCAACAATTAGAAATATCGTGAGAAGCAAAGTGGGGTAGAAAGGTAGTAGTTGATCATTTTCTTAACACCCTATGTTCTTTCCCAACGCAGAGAAGATATATCAATTGGTGCCACTACGCACAGTCATGGTTGCACTTCCCATCATACATTTGGGTTGAATGGCTGCAGTATCATTTACTGAAAGCTCAACAAATACACTAGATGGCAATATTTAGTCACAATATACAAAGTCACATTTATCCTTTAAGAATTACAAGTCTTTCTATCCGTGGATCCCTCTCGTCCGAGTTTTATTCATTTTTTTCTTAATGCATTGCCAAAATGTATATGATCGGGAAAAATGATCGGGAATGATTGGAACTGAATCGGGAGCAAAACAAACAAACAATTGGATCGGGAAATATCGGGATCAGCAGATACTCAAACTAAAAAGATCGGGAGCTGATCGGGAGCAAAAAAACATGATCGGAACAACCCTAATTATTATTATTATTATTATTTTATTCATTTTTTTTGCTTTTTATCATTTATAACGTTCTTTGTTAATTCCCCAAGACATCACTTACAGTGTTCAAACTTGCAACTAGTATACTAAAATCATATTATGCTGCTTTTTTTTTTTTTTAATTAATTTATGGTCAACAATAATGATTTTTTTTTTCAAGCTGAAAGCGTCGAATAAGACCAATCGTTTAAAAAACGGGTCACTTTGGATACCTTATTTTCTCCACCCGCATGGGCAGTGAATATGAAGAAAACAAGCGCCCCTATACTTTAAATCAGTGAGAGGCAGCAGAGGGAGGGGCGAGGGGTGAAAAGGAGGGGGGCTGCAGAGATTGGATGAAGAGCCTGATGGTGGAAAGCAGAAATGTGTACGCGCGTGCGTGCGTGTAGTTGCTCTGGCAACACGTTATGCTGCCGCAAACTCTTGTTTCAAAGTTTAAATGTCGCTTAAAAAAGTGAGGAAATACACAATATAGGATGCAAGACGGCTTCTCGTCAGGCCATAACACATTGACCCAAACACCCCGCACACACACTGTAACACAATCCGCTTGAAAGAACACAACAAAAACGAATGATGACGTAATACTAGGAAATGCCATTTCGGGGAGAATTTGCCCCGGGATGCTATGCTCTCCCGTGGGTCACTTGGTGTAGATTTAGAGTCATTTCCTATTCATTTTGGGGGGGCATTTTTGGATGACAACGCGAGATGTCCAATTTATCTGGATTGAGAGTGGCAAATAAACATTCGATCATTCACCACTCCTTGCCCAAATGGATTGGACGTCTATCGTCGTCAATGGCAGCCAGTGAGTTATAAGTAACACACGGTGAGAAAGCTATCCAACCTGACCAAACTATATTTGGAAATAAGCCAATTTATGACAGGATACGGTAACGAATACGCCAGCTCCTCCCAGTAAAAAGGGATTGGACGCAGTGATGGAACAAATGTCAACATTGCCCGGGTGCGATGAGGATAAACGAGGCCCCCAAGGTTAACGTCCAGCGTCATAGTGGATAAATATTCTTGGGCCCCTCCACACTGTAGCAGGCCCTTCAAGACGATTGTCCAATGTGTGGGGCGGGGGCAGTGGAAAATTTTCTGCAGGCCCTTCCAGACAACCAGCCGAGCGGGGGGGATTCGAAATAATTCAACACTTAAAGCAGTGTTTCTCAAATAGTGGGGCACGCCCCCCTGGGGGGGCGCAGAGCGATGCCAGGGGGGGCGCATGTGACCTCGGGGAACATGCTTTTTTGTGTTTTTTTGCCGTACTGGAATAAAGTGTACTTGCACATCCACTCAGTAGGTGGCAGTGGCGCTCTCATTTTCAGAGTGCGCGCAATATTTTTGAACTAAGGAAGAGCACTCAGCACACACAGAAAACAGATATGAAGAGCAGTGTGTCACCGCCGTTTTCGAAAGCCGTTTTCCGACCGGACTCACTCACGCAGCGACCCACTGTCTTGTCCGGTTCTCACGTCGCCGCCCGAGAAGGGCCATTTTCGGCTTGGGATCGTCACGACGACCGCCCTCACCTACGGTTCTACCTTGGCCGCCGAGAAAGCTCTTTTTTCGTGATGTTTGCCTTTTAGCTTTGACTTTTAATACAGTGGGTGATGAGGAAAGACCACTGTTTACTGTGTCTAAAAATAATTATAGCGGACAGCCAGAAGCCAAATCAATTAAGACGCCACTTAAAGACATTAGACCCCAATCTCATTGATAAGCCGCTTGATTGTTTTTCAGTGAAAACGTGCCGAATATTGCCAACAATCGTCCTGCTTTGTCAGTGTTATATCAGTAATCCAGTGAGCATTGTTAGCATGCTCATTGCAAAATAACTCCACACCATTGCAAAGGAGGTAAATACTGTGAGCAGCAAAAATAAAAACTGTCCTGTCCAAGGACACTCTTTTTTTTTTTATATATATATTTTTTTATTCAGTTTTGTTTTTCTCGGTCAAATTTTTTGGCATATTGTCCTCATGAGTGAATGTTTCTAATCAATTTTAATTTGTTATTGTTTACTGATTTTATTACATTTTATTTTTCTGTATCAAATGGTCAAAAATGTACCTTGAGTGTATTTTTTACAGTTTGGATGTGACTTTTTTTAAAATTCAGGCAAATTGATGCACGTCAAGTCTTCTCTGTTACAAACAAAACAATGTTAATAAAGTTATACTTTGTTATAAGTTGATCTATGTTACTTTTTTTCTTTATTAGAAAAAAAAGGACTCAATGTTAGGCAGAGGCGTATTTATAATAGTAATTTTATAGACAAATGATACTATTTATAGTGGCGGCAGAGAGTTTCGGGGGGTGCGAAACATTTACGTCTTCCTTGGGGGGGCGTGACAGAAAATAATTGAGAAGCACTGACTTAAAGCAACACAAGGTCACTTTTCAACCTTTATAAAAGATTTTCATACCATTTGTGATGATATTTCGACGGACAACTACTTGATTTACACTTTTAAATCTTAAAGGGGTCTGCATCGCTTTCACCAGGGTTAATTGTATATATGGCGGAAAACACTCAGGTGACTTGAAGTTCCGCTCTGAGACCCCCAATTTGGCCAAATTTCAAAATTGTCCGATATGCATGTGTGATACATCATTGGAAAGCTTAACATCTCAATTTTCTGGGGGAAGAAAAAATTTGAACAGGAGGGCATTTAAAAAAAAAAAAAAAAAGTTTTTTAAACAGCAAAACCCTATCTGGAGGTGAGAGCACGCGAGCACAGAATTACAGACGCCAGGACTTTAACGAGATATTATCGCGTACTTACTTTGTTTTGATCCAAAAACTCCATGTAGCATGTATCACTGAGTGTCATGACACAGCTGTGAATGGTCTCAGCTGGATTATTTTGGGATTTTATGGGTGAAACATGGTAATATAATAAGGGTCTCGATGCAGAAATCGCAGACATCAAGGAGTGGTCGAGATGTTTCTTTTTCATATATTTACCCTTTTAAACTTTTTTTTTTTGACTTTTTTTTATTTGGATCGATTATTTATCATCTAACATATCGGAGAAAATGCGACAGTAACAGAAAAAATACAATTAAGCGATAGTTATGAGGTAGATATCCGTGACATTTTTACAGACGCCATTTTTTTCACTGTGACATAATTTGTTTAAAAGTTTAAAATATGCGAATGAATAATTTTTTAAAGTCTTTTTTTTTTTTAAACGAAATATGAGACATCAATTAATGATTCTAAGCTAAAAACGACAGACGTTTTGAATAACAAATATAATTAATTACCTTCGTTTTATGGCTGGGTTGAAACAAAAGCGGTTGTGCGACGTCTGTAAACGGGGGTTTTCAGGGTAAAACAGACAAATTCAAAATAGTTCGGGGGCTTCATGCACCATGAATCTGCTATGGCAGCATATAGACATATTGTTCTATCAAACACAACAATTGTTTTGGCGTAAAATACAGCAGTTTCTTTTAAAGAGGAGTGAAAGAGCAGAAACTCAAATGTACATACAGTAGTTAATTATGTTTTGTGAGTAAAATACGGCTGCGAATTAGTGCGTATGCGTAATACTTGAATGGTCTCAATGGACAAAGGCAGTCTGAACGGGCACGCCACAAAACAGATATGACAAAAACATCGGATTTGTGCATTACGACCTGTAGTATGAACGTAGCCATAGTGCCTTTTCAAATTGCTGCTTTTTACAAGCGCTACCGTCTCTGAAGCAGTCTCAGATGAGGCATAGCTGTCTTGTGCTGCTGCCAGGTAAAATGAACAAAAATGTGTTGGTCCACTCCTCCTTAAACACTCTGTTTTCTGCATCAATCTTGCGTAGTTTTGAGCACGCCATTTGCCGTGCCTTTTCGCCTCTTCCTCCAACCTCATTCGGCTCAGTTTTTGGCTGTCACTCCACGGAGCCTGGAAAGCGAGTGCGAGACATGCTGTTCTAAAAATAACTTTCAAATGCTTCAATCCCATTGGCTGGCTCACGCGCGTCACCGCTAAGGTTTTTGTTTGTTGCCCGCCTCCTCTCTGCAAACCTGCAGAAAAAAAATATTTTTATTGTTGCACGTGTATTAGTCCGGACAGCTTGAGATCCGGTCCAGACGGCTTGGGGGACCGGAACCGGACCGAGGTCCGCGGTTCCGTGACCGCTGTTCTAGCTCCATCTTACCTTTCCGTTTGACCCTCCCCTTGCCCAACCACACCCCCTTTTGGCACGCAAACCAGGCCCCCTAGAGGCAACGGTGCGGCGGGTGCGTGTGTGTACATTTTAAAGACCAAATGTGAAGTAAGGTTGGCCAACCATGTTTTTGAATAATATCAATGGCTAAACAATTATAAGCATATTTTCGTTTTTTTTTTTTTTTTTTTTTTTACACAACCCTTCCAGATTTTTTGTTTAACCCATAGCAACGCCCTTGACAACGAAAATGCTTTTCTTCGACAATCTTCGGAAATGACGTCACACCGAGAACTGCGAGGGAAGTCCGCCATAGAACAGTATTGTTGCATTGCTTCTCGGTAAGATGCCATGGCGGTGTGTGGCGATGTATTGTTTTCAATTCAAAGAAAAGTTGTATGAGTGGCCAAAGGATAGCAGGGCATCTTTCGGGGATCTCATCTGACCAAAGCACACGGGACCGTGTGTATTTTTGTGTGAGACCAAGATTGAGCTTTTTGGCAACAAACACTCTAAGTGGGTCTGGCGTGCCACGAAAGATGCGCAGTCTGAAAAGCACCTCATACCCACTGTGAAGTATGGGGGTGGGTCAGTGATGCTGTTTCGCTTCCAAAGGCCCTGGGAACCTTGTTAGGGTGCATGGCATCATGAATGCTTTGAAATACCAGGACATTTTAAATCAAAATCTGTTGCCCTCTGCCCGAAAGCTGAAGATGGATCGTCACTGGGTCTTTCAGCAAGACAATGACCCTAAACATGTGGCCAAATCTACACAGAAATGATTCACCAGACACAAAATCAAGCTCCTCCCATGGCCATCTCAGTCCCCAGACCTTGTTTTGTTGGCAAAAGGGGGTTCTATAAAGTATTAAAACCAGGGGTGCTAATAATTGTGACACACATTATTTGATGTCAAATAATTTTTTTTCTTTATATGGGATTTTTTTCCCCACTGAATGAATGCACTTGTATTGAAGGTTGGATTTTTCTCTTTTTTTCCATTAAAGTCCCATATTATTTGAATTAAAAAAAAATATTAAAAGCTAAAAAACACATCTTTCTCAGGGGTGCCAATAATTATGGAGGGCACTGTATTTTTGTGAGCATGTGTGTGTGTACAGCAAATTAGCCCGATCCAGATATTACTTAAATTCAAGTAATTAGTAGTATTTTTCAGGGTTTTAAATGGCAGCTGTTTTTCCTTACAAATATGCCCAAAATGTAATCTGTGTATTTGGAATCAAACAATTACTGTGTTGTGAGTAAAGGTTATGGCATCAGCCTCTATGATTAAATATATGTGTATATGTATAAATTATTAGTCTTTGCTTGCCGTTTGTCAAGTAATGTGCTTGAATGCTACATTCACTTACGTCCTGTTTAACTCCTCGGGGCTAAGCCCCCCTGTGCTTAAAACCTAGTGATGCCCCTGAATTACAGTATTATAATAACAGTTTATATAGATTAACTTTATGCTGAGAAAAAAAATACCATTTTGTAAAAAGTAAAAAAATCCAACATTGTAAGCAGTTACTCACAATGTTACTCATTACTTGAGTATTCTTTTCACCAAATATTTTTTACTTGTACTTGAGTATGTTTTTGGATGACTACTTTTACTCTTACTTGAGTAATATCATTTTGGAAGTACGCTATCCTTGAGTAAAAGTTTTGGGGTACTCTGCTCACCTCTGGTCATTTGACAAATTTACTGCGGGGTCAATACAAAAACAGTTGTCTTTTTTTAAAGCAACAATGGGGGACATGACAAACTGTTTTAGTAACAGTATTTTTTTTTTTATTGAAAAGGGGAGCACGAATCACCCACAAAACACAAATTAAAATCAAATAAAAATGACACGAACCAATAAAAAAGAGGAAAAAGGATCAAAACAAAAAAAGACGAAAAACAAGCTACAAAAAGAAACAAATACAGAAAGGACACGAACACAAGAAAAATAAACACAAAAAAATACACCAAGAAGAAAAAGACCTGGAAAAAAAAAACATTAAAGGTTGCACACACAAAAAAAAAAAATCTTTTTTCTTTGAAAAATAACAATAAAAATGCAAAAAACAAAAAAAAAAACTCTCACACTCACATTTCCAAGAGGTGATTCCCCTAGGAGCGGTGACATCACTTCCCGTCATCTGCGGTCCGCTTCAGCATGTGAGCAAAATACTCACCCGGATTTATTTAGATTTGCGGCTCCAACTTTTTGGCTGGAACGTCAGGCTGTTGCCGTGCAACCGACGAGGGCCACCCACGCTCGCTCGCTCAGGTGCGGGTAGCCATGCGGCAAAGATGGTGGCCGGCAGAAGATTTTCTCAGCGTTGGTTTCCACGGCAACGCCGCCAGGATGCCAAAATTGTTCCCGGGAGGGTAAAACGACAAGAAGCAAAGGATAACTAGGAAAGGTCTCAAATTTTTGGATTCTTTTCAGTCTCAACGTATATGCTTACGGCAAAAATGTGGGGTTTTCGACCCCAAAAAAAAAAATAATTTCAGACGGCAAAAACATTTCAGAATATTTCATGTCCTACATTCTCAACCCTCAAAAGGTTCCTGCCCCCTCTCGCAACCCCGTAACTATTTTCCTAGATCTGCCCGTCAGTAAGCACAGTAAAATTAACAAGGAAGTGACCCGAGGTTAACTCACTGCCTGCCATTGACAGGGATAGACATCAAATTCATTTAAAGTGGGAGGACTGACTGTCATTGCTCATCTTTCAGTGCCTTTGATAGCACTAGACGTCTGATCCACTTTGGAAAACGGATTGGACGTCTAGTGCAGTCATTGACGGCCAATTAGTTAAGGGGGAACAGGAGGGGGGCTTGTTATATTTGGAGGTGTTTATACCACATGAAGGCCTGCAGAATATCAGAGTAAGGAAAAGATTGAGGTGGCATGTGCTGAGATCTAACATTCGCAGAAGAGCTCTCACTTCTTTTGCTTTATCTAACAAGCGCACACTCGAGATACGAGTACGAAAAGACGGCGGCAGGTGGATTTAAAACATATACTTAGCAAAGATTGAACAATTGTTAAAGGGTATTAAAACACTAAGGGGCTGTGAGATATCAATAGAACCGTTATGTGGCAAGATAACAAATATTAATAAAGTTAACCAAAAAATAAATCGCATTCATGAGCAAATATCGAAAATAGATCGAAAATTACGAACATTTCCGAAAGTATTCTGGAAACAG
This sequence comes from Corythoichthys intestinalis, assembly GCF_030265065.1. Lineage (NCBI taxonomy): Eukaryota > Metazoa > Chordata > Actinopteri > Syngnathiformes > Syngnathidae > Corythoichthys > Corythoichthys intestinalis. Next base: position 52,519,093 of record NC_080404.1, on the reverse strand, counting down.
CCGAATGGGGCGGAGACGTCATAACAAGGAAACGAAAGGTCGAGGCAGGTGCAATCGTTGTTTATGGACGAGAGAGTTGCCTTCGTGTTTTATCAAAAAAACGCTAAAATGGTTCAAACCTGTCATGCTATGTGGTCTACAAATAGTCATTTGTCGCAATGTAGTATCCATGAGTTCCCGAACGTGAGAAAATTAGCTGGACTACGCAGACAATGAGTAAGGTTCGTCCGTGCTAAGAGGGCTAATTTTGCGGACCCAGCCTTCGACACCGTTTTGTGTGGTGCGCATTTTACACCTGAAAGCTATTCGAACTATGGACAAATGAAATTGCTGATGAAAGCAGCCACCTTACACGGGCACCTAAATGTCCCGAGATATCAAGAAAGAGGACGCCTGGCTCTGATGAGACCACCCCAGGCTAGCCAAAGGAGCGGAGCAGCCAAGCTCAAAATGGCCAGAGTGACAACTCTTTTATGATAAAAACATATCACGCATTGGATATAGGACTGGACACATGTACAAATTATTGCTCGTAAAATATATAGAACGAATCCTCGAATCCCATTCTGTGTCTGCTGGCAGAGCGAAAACCTATGATAGCACAATAAATGATAATTATTCTATACATTACATTATTTTGCGGTCATGATGTATCAGCTTCACAAAAAGAAATGCAAAACAAACCATTCGGTGTTTCCCACACGATGTTGCCGGTGTTTCATCAGTGTGATTGCTCACCTCAATGATCCTTTCATTAGGCTGCATTGGCTTTCGTTTGGGCTCAAATTGATAAACCAAAACACCAAAGAAAGGTTCATCACTCTCCTCGTCACCATTAGAAGAATGTTCGTTACGTCGGATTCATCACTGCAACTAGAAACAAAATTGTCCGCTATCATCCCCGCCATTCAGTACTAAGCACTGAGCTGGTTGTTTCCTCGTAGTGACGTCACGCGCACAATATGATAGATTTCCGGGATCTCGTGGGCGGGTCATTTTAGCTTGACAATCAATCCAAATTTCTATCATTTTCTTGGTGTTGCGATATGTGTAATTACACGAAGTGGCATGATATGAATCCAAAAGGCATGCGTTTATGGATAAATGATGGAATATTAGCATTTCCCCAGGTGTTGTCATACCCTTTAAAGAAAAAAAGGCTTGAAGCTCTTTATTGTCACTCCCAGCTGAAGTTTATTTTCAAACAGAAATCACACAAACATAAGCCTTTTAGTGATCGTGCTAACACATATTAGCATAAATCTTGCTGTGATTTCACTCAAAGTTACAGCGTGAACAAAAAGGGTACAGCAAAAATATATAGACCGTATTCAGTCACATATTCCTGATCCGCTGCATAGAATGACTAATATTAAGTGTTGTGCGGATGCGCCAAGAGGAATCGAGACAAGTCAATCCATTTTTCAGTTTTATACTGCCTCCGGTTGGCCGTGGCGGGAACATCGTGTTAACTAGGAAAGCTGGCGTACGCTATTATGAAGTGTTTTGCTTGTTGAGACACATTAAAAAAAATGGGGTGAACTAAATGACAAAAAATGATTATTTGTCAGTGCCACTGATGGTAATAGATGTCTAATGCATTTTGACTTGTGAGGGATGGCAGCGATCGAATGAAACGCAACAAGCAGATAATCGGACAGGAAGTCAGATGATCAAAAGATCAATCTGGTGACCGAAAAGCAACCTGTCAGTTAGGTGACCATCGGCCTTCAGTAGCGCGTCCCGAAGCCGCTCAACTCCAAGGCCTGAAGCGTCCGCTCGTTACTGAACGACGTCTTTGTGATGCGACAGCTCGGGCTGCCTACCTTGCTAAGCCACGCCTTCCTGAACACACACACAACATACAAACAAACAAACACATCAAAATGCACCATACAGAACAGTGTTGTTTTCCACAATGATGACTACAACGAAAACATTTTGGCGACTAAAAAAAAACAACAACAAAAAACAGCATAAGCAATACACACACAACTAACAATACATGGACAGATAAATAAAAAAACATAAACAACAAGCAGACACACAAACACCCCATGAAAATGCAAAACATGGGTACATACATAAACAGAAAACACACACATACAGTGGGGCAAATAAGTATTTAGTCAACCACTAATTGTGCAAGTGCTCCCACTTGAAAATGTAAGAGAGGCCTGTAATTGTCAACACGGGTAAACCTCAACCATGAGAGACAGAATGTGAAAAAAACCCCCAGAAAATCACATTGTTTGATTTTTAAAGAATTTATTTGCAAATCATGGTGGAAAATAAATATTTTGTCAATACCAAAAGTTCATCTCAATACTTTGTTATGTACCCTTTGTTGGCAATAACGGAGGCCAAACGTTTTCTGTAACTCTTCACAAGCTTTTCACACACTGTTGCTGGTATTTTGGCCCATTCCTCCATGCAGATCTCCTCTCTGATGTTTTGGGGCTGTCGTTGGGCAGCACGGACTTTCAACTCCCTCCACAGATTTTCTATGGGGTTGAGATCTGGAGACTGCCTAGGCCACTTCAGGACCTTGAAAAGCTTCTTACAAAGCCACTTCTTTGTTGCCCTGGCCGTGTGTTTGCAATCATTGTCATGCTGAAAGACCCAGCCACGTCTCATCTTCAATGCCCTTGCTGATGGAAGATTTTCTCTCAAAATCTCTCGATACATAGCCCCATTCATTCTTTCCTTTACACAGATCAGTCGTTCTGGTCCCTTTGCAGAAAAACAGCCCCAAAGCATGATGTTTCCACCCCCATGCTTCACAGTGGGTATGGTGTTCTTCGGATGCAATTCAGTATTCTTTCTCCTCCAAACACGAGAACCTGTGTTTCTTCCAAAAAGTTCTATTTTGGTTTCATCTGACCATAACACATTCTCCCAGTCCTCTTCTGGATCATCTCTCTAGCAAACCGCAGACGGGCCCGGACGTGTACTTTCTTCAGCAGGGGGACACGTCTGGCAGTGCAGGATTTGAGTCCCTGGTGGCGCATTGTGTTATTGATAGTAGCCTTTGTTACTGTGGTCCCAGCTCTCTGTAGGTCATTCACTAGGTCCCCCCGTGTGGTTCTGGGATTTTTTGCTCACTCTTTTTGTTATCATTCTGAGGCCACGGGGTGAGATCTTGCATGGAGCCCCAGATCGAGGGAGATTATCAGTGGTCTTGTATGTCTTCCATTTTCTAATAATTGCTTCTACAGTTGATTTGTTTACACCAAGCATTTTACCTATTGCAGATTCAGTCTTCCCAGCCTGGTGCAGGTCTACAATTTAATCTCCGGTGTCCTTCGACAGCTCTTCGGTCTTGGCCAAAGTGGAGTTTGGAGTGTGACTGACTGAGGTTTTGGACAGGTGTCTGTTATTCCAATAATGAGTTAAAACAGGTGCCATTAATACAGGTAACGAGTGGAGCCTCGTTAGACCTCGTTAGAAGAAGTTAGACCTCTTTGACAGCCAGAAATCTTGCTTGTTTGTAGGTGACCAAATACTTATTTTCCACTCTAATTTGGAAATAAATTCTTTAAAAATCAAACAATGTGATTTTCTGTTTTTTCCACAATCTGTCTCTCATGGTTGAGGTTTACCCATGTTGACTATTACAGGCCTCTCTAATCTTTTCAAATAGGAGAACTTCCACAATTGGTGGTTGACTAAATACTTATTTGCCCCACTGTACTAGCAGCATGTACATACAGTGGGGAGAACAAGTATTTGATACACTGCCAATGGGAAAACCCATGGGTTTTCCCATTGGCAGTGTATCAAATACTTGTTCTCCCCACTGTACATACACAAAAGCAACACATACCCATATAATACAACGTGAACACATTGGAGGTCAACAGCAGTCCATTCCATTGGAAGTGGGAGGGTGGCGACGATTGAACAAATGCCGCCACCCTCCCACTTCCAACAAATTGGACGTCTATTGCCGTTCATGGCAGCCAACGAGTTAGCCACATGTGCATACGCGCACACTGTTTACCAGTGCACGTACGTGTAGATTATGAGAGATTTGTCAGGATCAGGGTCACGTCGGAATAACGGCGTAGCTCGGAGTCCCTTTAGCGTTAGCCACTGGCCTACTTTCTGTCTGTCGGTGGACTCGCCGCTATTGGTCAGCTTGACCCGCTAGCTTGCGTGCACGTGCACACGCACTAACAGCTGGCCCTAAGTGCGTGCGGGCTTTCATCTAATGCGTTTTGTTGAATCAATGACATCTGCAACACTACAACATGAATAGAAAGAGAAGATGTCTAATCAGGATCATTTGGAATACACATTCAAACACAATGTATCTCCATGTGTGTGGTATTAAAATTTATTTTATAATTTATTCATGTTTGATCTGAAAACTATGACAAAGTATTATGGACACACAAGGAAAGGAAAAAATAGGACTGCAAGAATAAAGTCCTAATATTACAATGTTAAAGTCATATTATAACGTAACTTAATCAAATATTGCGAAGAAAAATCCCTAGAGGGACATCGACGGAAATAAAATAAATTTAAGCAATCTGGTGCACACCAAACTATTTTCGTGCGCACCAGAAACCATCTGGTAAATATTAGCATTACATAGCATTTAAGCTAGTGGGCTTTTGCTATGCAAGTCAGCCAATTGTTGCATTTTTGCAATAGGCTAACTTGCATAGCAAACGTCCGTTAGCTTAAATGTTATAACATGCAAATGTTTACAACAATTGGCTCACTTGCATAGCAGAAGTCCACTAGTTTAAATGCTATATCATGCTAATGTTTACAACAATTGGCTAATTTGCATAGCAAAAGTCCGCTAGCTTAAATTATATATCATGCTAATGTTTACAACAATTGGCTAATTTGAATAGAAAAGTCCGCTAGCTTAAATGATATATCATGCTAATGTTTACAACAAATGACTAACTTGCATAGCAAAAGTCCACTAGCTTAAATGCTACATCATGCTAATGTTTACAACAATTGGCTAACTTGCATAGCAAAAAGTCCACTAGCTTAATGCTATATCATGCTAATGTTTACAACAATTGGCTAACTTGCAAAGCAAACGTCCATTAGCTTAAATGCTATATCATGCTAATATTTACAATAATTGGCTAACTTGCAAAGCAAAAGTCCGTTAGCCTAAATGCTATATCATGCTTATGTTTACAATAATTGGCCAACTTGCATAGCAAATGTCTGTTAGCTTAAATGCAATATAGTGCTAATGTTTACAACAAAATTGGCTTACTTGCCTTGCAAACGTCCGCTAGCTTAAATGCTCTATAATGCTAATAGATTGATACAGATCGTTTCTGGTGCGCAGTAGAAACAATCTGGTGCGCACCAGATTGTTTCTTGTAGCATCTCCCTGGATCCTGGTATCCAATTGGCTAAGAGGGACCTCTACCTGTTTTATCCAAGCGTCCTTTTCATTCGCCCCTCGTGTTCCGATAGCGTTACATGAGTGTACTAACTTTATTCTTTTTATTTTACATTATGAACAACTTTCATTTCATGTTTATCGCACAATAATCTAATTGTAACATGTATTTGTTAACATGCATTTGATGCATTTTTATGCTTTGGAAAAGACTTATGTTTGAAGTTTGGGAGGCTTGGAACAGATTAGGGAATTTACATGGAAAACACGGCTGTACTTCCAGAATTTTCTGCTGACGAAACTAATTTCAGAACCAATTAATTTCATAAGTAGAAGTACCAATGTACTACAAGACAAAAAGTCGGAACGCTAATATAGGTTTGACTCTTGTTAATGGAAAAAAATCTTTCTGTCCTTGCCTCATCTGTGAACCCCCTCAGTTGATTCCCAGGCCCTGTAGGAAATGAGGTCACCGTGGGGGAAGTTGACAGGAATAAAAGGACACCAGACACCAAGAGATGAAAGATGCGTTTAGTAGAGGAATGAACAGTCACACAACTTGACAAATTGAGACAAATAGATGGATGGACAAACAGTGTGTACGATTGTGTCATCATTAGGCACTAATGCTGCCTTCATGTGATGTCGTAATTATGGTAAATACCACTTGTCGAGCAGAACATTTCATGTGAACCCCACCTCAAGTCGTATTTTCTACTAGAAAATTGGGATTTTGCGATCATACCGGAGATTTCTAGATTTTTCAAAATGGCGGCGCGTGAATAAGAAGTTATGAATGGTAAGAACGTCAGTTTTAGAAGAAGATTTATTGTCATTTCGCACATTTTTTCAGCCAATCAAACGTGTATTTGAGGGAAAAATGGACTGAATGGCACATTCAGCAAGTGAAAATGGGTAGATGTAAGGGGCAGTTTACAAGGTGACTCCCCGAAAAGACAAAAAATTTCAAATTTGCATTTATAGGGTTTCGTCTCCATTCGAGCAATGTCCCAATTCCGCATGAAAATGCATGCCAGGCCCTAGGGGGCAGTGTAAATTTACAAGGCGACAGTGAATGATGCACTTTGACCTCCACAGCCTGGAAGACAACATGCCCGCCCACTCCAAGCAATGGCATTTTCTTTTGTTCAAAAAGGCACAAAAATGAAACATTCAACATATTTAAATTTAAAGATATTATTAAAACAGTACATTAAAGCCGACATTCCACCATTAGCCGTTTTTAATGTTTAAAAACATGCCCAATGTGACGTGTACGAGTGCTGACGTTATCGGCGCGAGAGCTTTTGATATGCATGCGGGGCCAATCCCCCTCAAGCCCCCGCAATCGAATTGTTTCACTTTGGAGGCAGGATTCAGAATTTTTCGTCTTCGCCTTCTGTCTTCGCTGACACCATATGCACGCGAGGCAATTCCGCTACTCAGTTATTGCGTCTTGGTGTCGCAGAGTCGCCATGTAAACTGCCCCTTAGTCTGAACATTATGAAAATAATTCATTTAATAATAGTAGGGTCAATTCTCTCCTTACAAAATATGGGAAGACAATCAAAATTAACTATATAACTGAAGTCATTATACAGTAAATGCTAGGGCTGTCAAAATTATCGCGTTAACGGGCGGTAATTCATTTTTTAAATTAATCATGTTAAAATGTTTGACGCAATTAACGCACATGCCCTGCTCAAACAGATTAAAATGACAGCAAAGGGTCATGTGCACTTGTTACTTGTGTTTTTTGGAGTTTTGTCGCCCTCTGCTGGCGCTTGGGTGCGACTGATTTTATTACCATGAGAATTGTGTAATTATTGACATCAACAATGGCGACCTACTAGTTTATTTTTTGATTGAAAATTTTTACAAATTTTATTCAAACGAAAATATTAAGAGGGGTTTTAATACAAAATTTCTATAACTTGTACGAACATTTATCTTTTAAGAACTACAAGTCTTTCTATCCATGGATCGCTGTAACATAATGTTAAGGTTAATGCCATCTTGTTGATTTATTGTTATAATAAACAAATACAGTACTTATGTTCAGTATGTTGAATGTATATATCAGTCTTGTGTTATCTTTCCATTCCAACAATAATTCACAGAAAAATATGGCATATTTTTTGAATTGCGATTAATTACGATTAATTAATTTTTAAGCAGTGATTAACTCGATTAAATATTTTAATCATTTGACAGCCCTAGTAAATGCAAATAAGTTTGCTTAAAAGTTGGTGGGGACAATTTGAGCACCCTAAAAAGTTGGTAGTGTTATGTCCCTGCCGTCCCTAACTTGATGAATCAACTATCAGAAAAATAATTTGTTGCAGACACCCATATAGGTAACTCAAATGTTTATGAGCGCGTCTTTTAACTTCCTGGGAATTGGGAACACACAAGCACGCAACTTCTACAGAGCTCTGAATGACGTCACCCAGCCAGAGCGACGGACGTGCTGGTTAAGTGCGCCATCTGGCGGCCATGACGAGCTAACACACGCTCTGCAAACGTTGCGTGGCTTGTGCAGAACAGTTTCGGGGTACTCACATGTGCTCGACGGGTTCGGCGGGTCCCTGCAGCTGTCCGACCACCGTGCCACTTCGAGTGTTCTTGACCCAGCCGGCCACCCCAACGCGGGCCGCCTCCTTCTCCGTGTACTGTCAAGCAAGTGGCGCACTTGGCTCGCATGCAGGGAAAAGTCAACAATTTGGGCAGATGACGTCAACTCACCATCCGGAAGCAGACACCTGAAACAACAAGCACAACCAATATTAGTTCTCAGCAACAACCGAGACTACGTGATGCTAAATTAAGAACAGCGTCGCTAATACAGACACGCACGACCACAAATAGACATGCGCACAATTACAATTTCAGAGAATGAATGTTTCAAAGCCTGTCCAAATGGATTGGACGTCTGCCACCGTCAATGGCAGAAAAACATGATCATTCAGTGCAGCCACCGCAGATAAAATATAAACAAGACACAGAGAGAAAGACGCAAGTACCCCTCCAAAAATAGAAAGACTGACACACAAGTCGTAATGTGGACAAAGACAATCTGCAATGGATTTTTGCCCGACCTTGAACATGTCCAAAGACTTCAAAATCAACAGACAGCAGTTGACTTGCTTTTGACATTTCCACAGGGAACGGAATCCGACAAAATTCGACGAAGAGGAGGATGAGAAAGAGGAAGGTGAAGTCTAATGTCACTCGCATTCTTGTGCGCGGCGCGACAGCGCCCTCTAGTGCCGCAGAGCTTTATCGTCCTTTGAAACGACAAACATTTTTTTCTCTTTTACTTTATTCACACAAATACAAACATGGGGTGACCAATTTACATACAATCAAGAAATTTACAACAACAATAAATAAATAATTAAATAAAAGGGTCGGGGTTATTTTCAACACATGCTGTATTGTTTGCAAATTCTTTTGGTTCTTATCGCCTATGGAGGTAGATTTGTGTCTTTATTATTCAATCAAAAAAAAAAGTCGCTTCAATCAAAATATTTATTTTCAATCAAAGAAAAAGTCACTTCAGTCAAAAAAATGTGTTTGAATGCAAAAATAATTTTGAAACAAAAAAAATGTATTTGGAACCTATTTTTCTTTCTGTTTTTTTAATTTAAGTCAAGTTTTTTTGATTGAAACAACTTTTTTGATTGACGTCATGTAGTTTTGCGTTTGGACCACATTTTGGCTAGGATGTTTGTGTCTTTATTATTCAATCAAAAAATAAGTTGCTTCAAACAAAAAAAATATATATTTTCGAAAGAAAAATCCCTTCAATCAAAAAAAGAGTTTAAAGAGTTTAAAACTTTTTGCTTTTCAAAAAAGTGACACATCAATAAAAAAGATTTCAAATAAAATATTTTCAAAAGAAAAAATATTTTTGCAAGTGACTTTTTTCCTTGATTAAAAATAGTTATTTTGATTGAAGCAACAAACACAAAAAGCATTGCTTCAATCAAAGAAAACAGTTTCACTGGAAAAATTAAGTGTTCAAATGCGAATTTCCGAGTCTCAAATCATTTTTCACATTCAAAAACTTTTTTTTCTACATTTGAATTTTTAAAATTTTTTGATTGAAGTGATTTCTCTTTTGAAAATACATATATTTTTTGTTTGAAGCAACTTATTTTTTGATTGAATAATAAAGACACAAATGTCCTAGCCAAAATGTGGTCCAAAGGCAAAACTACATTACGTCAATCAAAAAGTTGTTTCAATAAAAAAAATACTTGACTTAAATAAAAAAAAAAAAAAAAAAAATCACAGAAAAATAGGTTCCAAATACATTTTTTTGAGTTTCAAATTTATTTTTGCATTCAAACACATTTTTTTAATTGAAGGTACTTTTTCTTTGATTGAAAAAAAATATTTTGATTGAGGCAACTTTTTTTTGGATTGAATAATAAAGACACAAATCTACTTCCATAATCGCCTTGGGGTTCAAAGAGGACCTTAAATTGTCCAAATATAAAGAAAACGTTTTTCCAAAAAACATGAAAACTTGGTCTTTGATTCGCATATTTTACACCAGCGGTCCTCAAATACAAATCTTGAAGGTCCACAATTATTTTCTTCATACAAGCATGGGTCCATTTACAGTGGGGCAAATAAGTATTTAGTCAACAACTAATTGTGCGAGCTCTCCCACTTGAAAATATTAGAGAGGCCTGTAATTGTCAACATGGGTAAACCTCAACCATAAGAGACATTATGTGGAAAAAAAACCTAGAAAATCACATTGTTTGATTTTTAAAGCATTTATTTGCAAATCATGGTGGAAAATAAGTATTTGGTCAACACCAAAAGTTCATCTCAATACTTTGTTATGTACCCTTTATTGGCAATAACAGAGGCCAAACGTTTTCTGTAACTCTTCACAAGCTTTTCATACACTGTTGCTGGTATTTTGGCCCATTCCTCCATGCAGATCTCCTCTAGAGCAGTGGTGTTTTGGGGCTGTCGTTGGGCAACATGGACTTTTAACTCCCTTCACAGATTTCCTATGGGGTTGAGATCTGGAGACTGGCTAGGCCATTCCAGGACCTTGAAATGCTTCTAACGAAGCCACTCCTTTGTTGCCCTGGCTGTGTGTTTGGGATCATTGTCATGCTGAAAGACCCAGCCACGTCTCATCTTCAATGCCCTTGCTGATGGAAGGAGATTTTCACTCAAAATCTCTCAATACATGGTTCCATTCATTCTTTCCTTTACACAGATCAGTCGTCCTGGTCCCTTTGCAGAAAAACAGCCCCAAAGCATGATGTTTCCACCCCCATGCTTCACAATGGGTAAGATGTTCTTCAGATGCAATTCAGTATTCTTTCTCCTCCAAACACGAGAACCTGCATTTCTACCAAAATGTACTATTTTGGTTTCATCTGACCATAACACATTCTCCCAGTTCTCTTCTGGATCATCCAAATGATCTCTAGCGAACCGCAGACGGACCTGGACGTGCACTGGCTTCAACAGGGGGACATGTCTGGCAGTGCAGGATTTAAGTCCCTGGCGGCGCATTGTGTTACTGATAGTAACCTTTGTTACTGTGGTCCCAGCTCTCTATAGGTCATTCACTAGGTCCCTCCCCCCGTTCGGGGGATCGGGAAAAATTATTGGGAATGATTGGAATTGAATCGGGAGCAAAAAAAAAAAAAAAAAAAGCAATCGGATCCGGAAATATCGGGATCGGCAGATACTCAAACTAAAACGGTCGGGATCGGATCGGCAGCAAAAAAACATGATTGGAACAACCCTAATTATAAACTCTAAACATGGCGAGTTGTCATAAATTGGGTGCGCAGAAAAGAAAAGAAAAAAGAGAGATGAACAAGAAAAAATGATGAAGTTTTAAAAAGGGGGACAAGAAGCCAGAGAATCAGGGCTAGAGCTGGCTGCTGACGGTGATGTCGGTAAGTGAACGACAGCCGCTCACACTGAACGTTTACATTCGCGATCACCATGACCAAAACCCGATTAGAGTCTGTCACCGGCCACTTGTAGCCTATTGAGCTGCGGTATAACAAAACATGCTGCTCACGTGGAGCCGAGGATATCAGAAGGTGATGGGAGATCAGGGATGTTAGTCTGTGGGGAGCAGGTGCGTGAGGCTGAACAGACTCTGGTCCGGCGGCTGGATTTATCTTGGGTTAACAACCAAACCATGCTCTCCATTGAGCGTGAGCTTGCTCAAAAACTGGATTTCACTGATGTTATAAATGACTTTGCTGTCAAAAAAACTAGGCGCGTCGCTGTTTGAGGGCTTGATAACCCCAGGGATGTGGAATGGGTACGCACAGGATGTTTAGTTATACTGTTTTGTTGCTTAGCAGGCAGGCATAGCACTCTCAGTTGTATTGTATTATAGCCTACATGGGACAATAGATGGAAATTGTTTGTCTGTATAAGGGTTCCCCAAACTACGGCCAGTGGGCTGAATATGGCCCGCCTCCACATTTGGTCCGGCCAATACCAGAGAGCTTTTTTTTTTTTTCTCTTTTCTCAATAGTGTTATTTATTTCCTGTCCTTTTCTGTTATCAATTTAATTGATAGTGTTTTTGTATTATATTATATTATATTATTATTTTTATTTTATTTACTTTTGTTCCGTGAAGAATCCAGAAAGGGTTATTTGATTGTGGCTTTCTGAAAAACAATACATTTTTAGATTTAGGCACTCCTGCAATCGTCACACTTTTTCTGTTACAAACTGACCCCGGCCCCTCATCAGAGAAGGGAAAAGTTATGTGGCCCTCACAGGAAAAAGTTTGGGGACCCCTGGTTTATACTGTCACACCACATTACGGTCTGTTAAATTTAACTGTCCATCTCAAATTAAATAATTTGAAGATTTACTCTGTCATTGCTTGCAAAGCGTTAAAAGTACTTCGTATGATGTTGTGACAAGCCGATGGCAGGGGTGGGGAGGGGGGTGGTCTATGATGGTTTCTTGTCCCCGGGTCCCTGCAATTCTGTTGACAGCCCTGTTTCCAAATTCAACTTTGGTGTCATCGGTCCGCAAAATATTTTGCCATAACTTCTGCGGCGTGTCCAAGTGCCTTTTTGCGAACATTAAACGAGCAACAATGTTTTTTTTTTAGACAGCAGTGGCTTCCTCTGTGGAGTCCTCCCATGAACACCATTCGTTGCCATAGTTTTACATATAAGTTGATGTGTGCACAGAGATATTGGACTGTGCCAGTGATTTATGTAAGTCTAGAAGACATTCTAGGGTTCTTTTTTTACCTTTCAGCGTATTCTGCACTGAACTCTTGGCTTCATCTTTGGTGGACGGCCACTCTTTGGGAAAGAAGCAACAGTGCCAAACTCTCTCTGTTTGTAGACAACTTCTCTGACTGTGGACTGATGAACATCCAAACTTTTAGAAATGTTTTTTGTTTCCTTTCCCAGCTTTATACAAATCAACAATACTTGATCGCAGGTCTTCAGACAGCTCTTTTGACCGAGCCATGATGCACATCAGATAATGCTTCTCATCAAGACATTTCTTGCCAGGTGTGTGTTTTCAAGTGGGTATGGCAGTTTTAACCCACTCATCAGTGATTGGGCACACACCTGACTTAAAATGTTTGGTAAAAGTTGGTTTCAATTGCTCTTTAAGTCTCCTTAGGCAGAGGGTTCACTTACTTATTTTTCCCCCTTCTGTCATTGTTTGCATGCTGTTCTCATTAAAATATGAAAACTTATGTTTCTGTGATTTTAGTTAAGGCACTGTTTTTACATCTGTGTGATTTTGAAAAAGCTCAGATCACATTTGATGGTGATTTTATGCAGAAATGTGAGAAATTCCAAAAGGTTCAGATACTTTTTCATACTGCTGTAAATGCCCTAACCTGTTCCAAGGCCCCTAAAATTCAGACATAAATCTTTTATGAAGCATAAACATGTATCACAACATGGTTCGTTTACTTATTTTCCCCCTTTCTATCATTGTTTGCATGCTATCCTCATTAAAATATGAAAACCTATAAATGTTTGGGTGGTTTTAGTTAGACCAGATACTGTTTTTTTCATCCATGTCATTTTGACAAAGATCAGATCACATTTGATGGTGATTTTATGCAGAAATATGAGAAATTCCAAAAGGCTTACTTTTTCATACCACTGTATGTTTGTGATTGATTGATGAAAAAAAAAGCGATGCATGTTGTGTCTTGTCCTCATTTTGCCGCTAGATGGCTGCACGTCCTCACTGAAACCAGCTGCTCTGCCTGCCAGTCAAAAGGCGTCGTCATAGTAACGCATCATCATCTTCAGCATCATCGGGTGAATTGTATGAACTCTTTCAGTGCCTTTGACGGTGATAGACGTCCGATCATCTGGCTGTTTATGTCTTTTAAATGACTAGTGGACGACTAAGCCATTTAAAGTTAGAGTGCTGCCAGCCTCAAATGGATTGGACGTCTATCACTGTCAAAGGCAGCCAATGAGTTAGTGAACAATTTAATGTAAAATGGCAGTGAGCTGACGACTTTTCAGCTGATGAGTGAGTGACAGGCCATTGACACTGACAGATGTCCAACCCATATATATATATATATATATATATATATATATATATATATATATATATATATATATGGCGGAAAACACTCAGGAACTTCAAAATTGTCCGCTATGCATGTGTGATACATCATTGGAAAGCTTAAAATCTCAATTTTCTAGGAGAATATACATTTTGAACAGGAGGGCATTTGTAAAAAAAAAAAAAAAACATAATAAAACAAGGGTTACAATACAGAAATCGCAGACATCGAGGAGTGGTCGAGATTTCCATTTTCATATATTTACCCTTTTAAACTTTTTTTTTTTCAATTTTTCTTTGTTTGGATCGATTATTTATCATTTAAAGCAGGGGTGTCCAAACTTTTTGCAAAGGGGGCCAGATTTGGCGTGGTAACAACGTGGGGGGCCGACCTTGGGTAACGTCCTTTACGTAGAACAATATATTTAAGCAAAATTTAGCAAGCCATTCAGTGTGTCACATTTGCTTTATATATATATTTTTTAATGAATAATTTCAACAATCTCGCAACTAGCCTTTGCGGCGTTCTCTTTCGACTCTCGGCCTCTTGCGAAATACTACTGCTGTGAAATTAAACTAGCTTCAAGTTGCTTCAATTTCTCGCTGCGTATCTTCCCTGTAATCTTGTCGTACATGTCAGTGTGTCTTGTTTGGTAATATCGCCTCACATTGAAATCTTTAAAAACAGCGACTGTCTCTTTGCAAATGAGGCAAGACACAGTTGTTGCGTATTTTAGTGAAGAAATAGTTCAATTTCCACCTATCCTTGAAGTGTCTGCCGTCATAGTCAACTTTTTGTTGTTGTTGATTGTCGCCATTTTAGAAAATTGGAAGTAGAGAGTCACACGGAGTAATGTTGCTTAGCCCTTAAATACCTGCTACATGAAGCAATTATCAGAGAATCCCAAAATTTGAGAAAATAAGGTCCTAATGAAACCTTTTTTTCAAATTTGTAAAAAGAAAAGTCAAAATGAATATGTGTAATATGCGCTCTAATATCTATAACACATGCTAAATCATGTTTTTTTCTCTTGGAACCTGCAGATGCATGTGTTGACTTGCATCCATCATTTTTTTCCCCAAAAAGAAATGTCAAAATTCTAAATTAGTCTGAAAATCATGAAATTTTAGGTGTATCAAATGTGATACATTTGGCAAAAAGGGGTTAAAGTGCTGCTGCCTTTTAGTGGGTAAATGAGAAGCAGCATTTCGTGTGTAAGCTACTTCATATGCTGGTTGCAGTACTGCTGACCAATTTATTAAGTCTGTGTGCGGGCCAGATGTTATTGATTTTATGACAGAGGCTGGGGGCCGGATGAAATTTGACCACGGGCCGCATTTGGCCCCCGGGCCGGACTTTGGATATGACTGATCTACAGTATTGGGAAAATGTGACAGTAACAAAAAAAATACAATTAGACGATAGTTATGAGGTAGATATCAGTGACTTTTTTACAGACAACATTTTTTCCATTGTGACGTAATTTGTTTAAAAACTTATTCACTCCCATATTTTAAATTTTTAAAGTCGTTTTTTTTAAAATAAAATATTAGACACCAATTAATGATTCTAAGCTAAAAATGACAGCGATTTTGAACAATAAATATTAGGGTTGTTCCGATCATGTTTTTTTGCTCCCGATCTGATCCCGATCGTTTTAGTTTGAGTATCTGCCGATCCCGATATTTCCCGATCTGATTGCTTTTTTTTTTGCTCCCGATTCAATTCCAATCATTCCCGATAATTTTTCCCGATCATATACATTTTGGCAATGCATTAAGAAAAAAAAAGAATAAAACTCGGACAAATATATACATTCAACATACAGTACATAATTACTGTATTTGTTTATTATGACAATAAATCCTCAAGATGGCATTTACATTATTAACATTCTTTCTGTGAGAGGGATCCATGGATAGAAAGACTTGTGACTTTATATATTGTGACTAAATATTGCCATCTAGTGTATTTGTTGAGCTTTCAGTAAATGATTCTGTAGCCATGCCCAAATGCATGATGGGAAGTGGAACCATGACTGTGCGTAGTGGTACCAATTGATATATCTTCTCTGCGTTGGGAAATAACTTAAGGTGTTAAGAAAAAGATCAATTGCTACCTTGCTTCCCCACATTGCTTCCCATGATGTTTCTAATTGTAGGGAGAGGGATTGTAAGGCTTTAGCCAATTAAAAAAAAAAGCTCCAAAGGCAGCCAAAATTCACTCTACTCATTTTACACTGCCTTTTATCTCTCTATATAGGTAAAACGGCGCCATTACAGTTTGAGCGCGACAATGCGTGGGTGGGTCGTGCACCGCATGCATTAATTGCGTTAATCATTTTAACATGATGCATTTTAAAAAAAATTTATTCCCGCCGTTATCAGGGTAAATTTGATAACCCTACCTTAAGCCTAAACTAAAGACTCTGGATGAGTGTAACATATTATGTTTGTAACATGAAATACAATTAGATAACGATTTAAGTAAAAAATATATATACTGTATATTAAAAAAAGGCATGGCCGATATTTTTTTGCCGATTCTGGTACTTTGAAAATGTCGTGATCGGGACATCTCTAATAAATATAATTACTTACCTTGTTTTCATGGCTGGGTTGAAACAAAAACGGTTGTGCGACGTCTGTAAACTGGGGTTTCTGGGGTAAAACGGGCAGATAAAAAATAGTTTAGGGGGCTTAATGTACCATGCATCTGCGAATGAAGCATATAGACATATTGTTCTATGAAACACAACAGTTCTGTTGGCTTAAAATACAGCAGTTTGGGTTGCAAGAGCAGAAACTGCTTTTTCATTCCTGTCTGTGTTTTCTGCCATATAAACAACAACAAAAACAATAAAAAGATAGATAAATAAAAATAAATCAAGTTTTAAAAAACATCTTGTTTCTGTTGTTATTGTTAAAAAAAATCCTATTAAAACTTATTGGAGGATTTTTTTAAAATTTGTTTTTTTTAACAAACACAAAAACACCAAATAAATGCACAATTGATTCACTCCCCTCCATTGGCAACGATAGACGTCCAATGCATTTGAAGTGGGAAGAACGGGTTGCGATTTCTGCCTGGATTGGTTCTATCGCCGCCAATGGCAGCCAATAAATTAATCATGTTCATGTCAACATAATGTGTGTGTTGTATATGTGTGTGTGTGCACGTGTGTTTGTGTAGGGTGACATTACTAAAAGGACTTGACATGTTACGCAGCAGTGGAAGCTTTGAGCCCTCCGGCAACAAACACACACCCACCCACCCGTGCACGCGCGCACACACACACTGCCCCTCAACTTTGCTTTGCATCCACAAGCATGACAAGACCTCTGGGACTACTTAAACACACACACACGCACACAGCAACCCCCATCCAGCCAAACTGTATCTTCCCTTGACGTTGCTGCGTAACCGTGTGTGTGTGTGCAGCAGAAAGAACACTGCGACCTAAAAACTCAGCTCACTGAGAGCGACTGCACGCTGAACAGAAGGCTCAACCAAGTGTAAATGCGCACACACGCAGCTGAGCACATACAAGGAGCAGAAGCACACACGCGCGCAAACACGTTAGGCACATGTGTACACATTCACACATGCAGACATCTCAATTATGTCGGATGTTGGTGTAAAATCAAACATTTTGCATGCCTTTGTGCGTATACTGCATGTGTACGCTTGTGCGTTACGGTGGCTTTTCACTTAAACGAAAATCGGGACATTTGACGACTATTCGGAGCAGTGTTGTTTTCAGCAACGATGAATATAGAAATGAGCTAATTACCGCTTTCAAAGTATACCGTGGTATGAAGACAAGTTTTCAAAACCGCAAAAATTTTCCGTCATGCCGTCCCTAAGGTATTAGTCATTTTTATGTTCCAAAAATGCATAGAGAAATCCCTCGCTTGCAGCTGCAAGGCTCAACCCTCCCCCACCGGTTATTACTCAGTGTCAATGAGTCAGCTGTGCTACAAGATGGCTGGAGGAGGTGAAACTCCTGAACTTTTTCCCCCATTGAAGAAAACAAAATGGCTAGTACGGGTATACTTCGGCGGGTTAGAGGAGGAGGGCCAACCGACAAGTAAAACATGTTTGCGGAGGGTGGCTGCCGAGGAGGCAATATCTCCAATATGATTTCGCATTTAAACAAAATTAAAGGTTAGTAAATAATGTCTTGAACGTTTCCCACCAGCTACAAGAGTTAACTCCAGCGTGTTTAGTGTGTCTAGCGTTGGTAAAACAGGTTTTTTTTCCTCTCCGGCAACTGTCTATGTTGGAAAAGAGTGTATAATGTAAACATGATATGAGTCATACACACGTGCTTTTTATGGAAAATACAGTGGGGCAAATAAGTATTTAGTCAACCACTAATTGTGCAAGTTCTCCCATTTGAAAATATTAGAGAGGCCTGTAATTGTCAACATGGGTAAACCTCAAACATGAGAAACAGAATGTGGAAAAAAACACAGAAAATCACATTTTTTGATTTTTAGAGAATTTATTTGCAAATCATCGTGGAAAATAAGTATTTGGTCAATACCAAAAGTTCATCTCAGTACTTTGTTATGTACCCTTTGTTGGTAGTAACGGAGGCCAAACGTTTTCTGTAACTCTTCACAAGCTTTTCACACACTGTTGCTGGTATTTTGGCCCAATCCTCCATGCAGAGATCCTCTAGAGCAGTGATATTTTGGGGCTGTCGTTGGGCAACACGGACTTTCAACTCCCTCCTCACCCCATGGCGTCAAAATGATAACAAGAACGGTGAGCAAAAATCCCAGAACCACACAGGGGGACCTAGTGAATGACCTACAGAGAGCTGGGACCACAGTAGCAAAGGCTACTATCAGTAACACAATGCGCCGCCAGGGACTCAAATCCTGCACTGCCAGACGTGTCCCCCTGCTGAAGAAAGTACACGTCCAGGCCTGTCTGCGGTTCGCTAGAGAGCATTTGGATGATCCAGAAGAGGACTGGGAGAATGTGTTATGGTCAGATGAAACCAAAAAAGAACTTTTTGGTAGAAACACAGGTTCTTGTGTTTGGAGGGAAAAGAATACTGAATTGCACCATAAACACTGTGAAGGATAGGGGGTGGAAACGTCATGCTTTGGGGCTGTTTTTCTGCAAAGGGACCAGGATGACTGATCTGTGTAAAGGAAAGAATGAATGGGGCCATGTATCAAGAGAATTTGAGTGAAAATCTCCTTCCATCAGCAAGGGTATTGAAGATAAGACGTGGCTGGGTCTTTCAGCATGACAATGATCCAAAACACACAGCCAGGGCAACAAAGGAGTGGCTTCGTAAGAAGCATTTCAAGGTCCTGGAGTGGCCTAGCCAGTCTCCAAATCTCAACCCCATAGAAAATCTGTGGAGGGAGTCGAAAGTCTGTGTTGCCCAACGACAGCCCCAAAACATCACTGCTCTAGAGGAGATCTGCATGGATGAATGGGTCAAAATACCAGCAACTGTGTGTGAAAAGCTTGTGAAGAGTTACAGAAAACGTTTGGGCTCCGTTATTGCCAACAAATGGTACATAACAAAGTATTGAGATGAACTTTTGGTATTGACCAAATACTTATTTTCCACCATGATTTGCAAATAAATTCTTTAAAAACCAAACAATGTGATTGTCTGTTTTTTTTCCACATTCTGTCTCTCATGGTTGAGGTTTACCCATGTTGACAATTGCAGGCCTCTCTAATATTTTCAAGTGGGAGAACTTGCACAATTAGTGGTTGACTAAATACTTATTTGCCCCACTGTATAAGACGGTGTTTTTTGCATTGAAATAAGACTGAAAAAGTGGGGGTCGTCTTTTAATCGCGGTCTAGACGTTATACCCATTCACAACGCTAGATGTTAGTGATGTTTTGTCATGACAAATCTCAGCTACTCTCAAGTTTAACCAGTTTGCATTATTTTATTATAATGTTTTTCCTTATTCAGATTTGTTTCAGGACTACAGTTCCAGTTAGACATCACTTTGATGGTTAATGCAGTTATTGCAATTTTGTTGTTTTATCACAATAGATTGGTTTATTTACATTTCAAAAACCAGAAGCCATTCATTTACGAATGCGATCGCACTTTAGTTTACATTTTTAAATGTTCAGATACTAAGATTTGAATGAGGCAAAATAACATGCTTTTTCTCTCAAATATATTGTTATAATCATTTGTTTCAGATGTACTGTAATCATTTTCTGTATAAAAATTAATTTGGTGTTCAAAAAGTCTTTTTTCAAAGTTGAGTCTTGAAAAAGAGGGGGTTTTCTTATAATCAGGGCCGTCTTATATTCGGACCAATATGGTACTTTTTAACAAAGATTGCATCGGTAAGTTAATTTTATCAACTGACCTTTTTCATTTATAATTGGACACACTAACGAACTAGCTTCAAGTCAAACTGAATTGCGAGCCGAAGTGCAGCCATCAAGACATGATAGAAATTGCCAAAAGTGCTACATACAATTACAACAAAAGTCACTGTTAGATTTTAGTAATCATGACGTAGCTGAAGATATTGACTGTTCTTTGATTGCACCCGGTTTATGTGACAATATTACCAATAAATTCATTTTATTTTAAAAATTGAGTCTTATTTTTGTTTCATATTGCACGCTATATACAACATTGTAAGATTATTCACCAATTTTCAAGGGCATACGTCACTATTTGTAAGGTTGCCAACGGCCTCGGGTTGACAGGTATGCTAGCCACTCTGGAGCCCTGAAACTCACAAATAACTAGAAACTGCAATTTCGGGAGAAATTACACCTGGGTCTTTCCTCTGTGGAGATACAGATCTTAGCCCCACTCATGTTTATCAATAGAATGGACAATAATGCCACTCAATGTCATTAAACAAAGTAAACGCCATTAGAAATTATTGGGAGAATTGGACGTCCATATCTGTCAATGGCAGCACCCTCCATAAGCGTCAATGCAATCGGGGACATTTGGGGTACACGTCCTATTGATCTCTGGTCATTTCCTGTTGATTTGGGGATATTGTTTTTTTTGCCATTGAAAATGAATGGGGAAAAAATTGGACGTCCATTGACGTCAATGGTATCAACTTACATAGGTGTCAATGGAATCTAAGTACATTGGCATCAATAAAATGATGCCATTGGAAATGAATGGGAAGTTTGGACGTCCATGGACGTCAATGGCATCACCCTCCATAAGCGTTAATGCAATCGGGGACATTTGGGGTACACGTCCTATTGATATTTGGTCATTTCCTGTTGATTTGGGGAAATTTTGTTTTTTTGCTCTATTGAAAATGAATGGGAAAAATTTTGGACGTCCATGGCTGTCAATGGCATTGACTTAAATAGGCGTCAATGGAGTCCAAGTACATTGGCATCAATACAATGGAGAAACATGCCCGTCAATGGCATTAAACAAAGTAAATGCCATGAGAAATGAATGGGAAATTTGGACGTCCATGGCCGTGGAGCCCTGAAACTAACAAATAACTAACAAACTGCACGGAATTTGTTGAAATCAACTCCACTGAATAATTAAACCCCTGCTAACTCGAAGATTAAGCCTAATGTGAAAAATTCTAATCTTCCCCTTTAACGTCCAAAAATGATCAGGCACCAACCCTAGGTAAAATGAATAAGGAATAAATAATAAGACCAATATATTGCACATTATTGTTACCATTTTCCCAATAGCTGCCAAAGCACTAGGCTATATTTAGCCTGAAAAATGACTTTTTCTCCCCATGCTTGACTGAGTGTAGTATCAGTTTTCTGTGTTTGTTTTGTTGTCAATATGCGTATTTGTTTGTTTTGTGTCTCCCGTGTTATGTTTTGAGTAGTCGTTATTTGTATTTGTGTTGCATAAGAGAGCGTTAGTCTGGCTCTCTTCCTTTTTCACATTTCCTCGTTAGCGCGGGTGTTCCCCGCTCAGGTTTCCGGCCCAGCGATTTGTTCTTGCCGCCTGTGCTGAACTCTGCGTGAACCTTCACTTGAACCCTGCGTGAACTTGACTAAACTGACCCATTAATCTACTTTGGATTAAAGCTGGACGGTAGCCCACGAGGAAGGCGCGCGTTGAGGCGCTTCTGCCACCGATGCCGACGCGCACGTGACGTCACGCGTGGAAAAGAGGGTGTTCACAAGCTCACCGACGTGATCCAATTGTTGTGGTTATTTCACGCTACACCGACAGTGGGGCAAATTAGTATTTAGTCAATCACTAATTGTGCAAGTTCTCCCACTTGAAAATATTAGAGAGGCCTGTAATTGTCAACATGGGTAAACCTCAACCATGAGAGACACAATGTGGAAAAAAAAAAAACCCCTGAAAATCACATTGTTTGATTTTTAATGAAATTATTTGCAAATCATGGTGGAAAATAAGTATTTGGTCAATACCAAAAGTTCATCTCAATTAGAGGAGTTCCAAAAAATCGATTATTACATGCATCGCGATTCGACACGTGACGATTCGATTACGATTCATAAATGTTCAAAAACGATTATTTTCCCTCATAACCTAGGGTGACCATATTTTGATTTCTAAAAAAGAGGACACTCAGCCCAGCCTCAGCCCGGCCTCAAGATACTTGAATTTTACTCGAAGTTCACTCAAAGATGCCTATATCACTTTAACATATTTAAAGTGTGCCCCCTCACTCTGGATGGAAAAATGCAGTTTGAAAAAAAAAAAAATAATGACTTAAAAAAAAAAAAAAAAATATATATATATATATATATATATATGTATATATGTAATGCAGATCCATAGAAATGTAGTCCAGTCAATACACATACACACAGTAGGCTATGTGCCAACTAAACATTTTTATAAATTACTATCATGACAATTGTCTTTGACAAATTGTTATTCCCATTCAATTGATGTTCTCATTCAATGTTCTAGATTGCACACAAACAAAAACCGAAATAAACTGACAAACTATTCAATCAGCATGTTTCCAAACGTAGCAGGTCAAAACTACTTTTCCCATAATGCCTAGCGCGGTTTAGCTTACTGATAGCTAGCTGAGGCAAAAATCAAACTTTGCTATAAAAGTTTACAATCATCGGCAGCACGCCGATGCGACACCAAACGGGATTTTACAGACAAAGCTCCAAAGCTCCGACAGAAGTCAACAGTTGCCGTTATATACGTATTTATCATTAAAAAAAAAACTTCAGGCATTGTGGCCAAATCGTCAACCCAGTAGATGGCGGGAATGCCTCATGATAGGGGTAAACTGCCAACAAAAACAAGAACTACTACTTCCCTCCATTCTCGTAGGAGCCATGTCAACTGCTGCCACCAAGCGGTCGGAGGGATTCTCTTCAAATTGGTCCCGTGAAAAATCATAAAAACCGGACATTTTTATGAATTTATAAAACCCGCCCGGACCACGAGGACACTACGTGGAAGTAGGACTTGTCCGGGCAAAAGAGGACGTTTGGTCACCCTATCATAACCTTATGGCAGCCGCTCGTAGCAGACCAAAATTCAAGACACGTCTGCCGCCTGGGCACCGTTAACGGGCACACGCACGTCATAATTGCTCTGCTGGTTACAGAGAGAGAGAGATTTACTCTTTTTTAAAAGACTGGTAAATAAATTTATGTATGAGACAGGAAGGAAACAGAAGCGCGACCTGCACAAGTTATTTTTTAGAGCAAGAGGGGAGAGAGAGATAGTTCATTGTGCCTTGTCTTTCAGATGTGCAGCAGTGGTTTTAAGGCATTTCAATCAAAAAATGTCCTGAGTGTGTTGCTAAAACTAGTGTGCATCTGTAAGAGGTGAGTATATGAGTCCTCCTGTACTGTTTAGCCTTTATTGTTGCTGTTTTTGAGATGTTAATAGTTAGCGCCGAGCACTAAGCTAGTTAGCTAATTCGCTAACGTGTATTTCATATGCAGAACGTGTAAAACCATGATTAAGTACAGTGGTAACTATACAAACATGTGAAATAGTACAGAAATCTGTGAAAACAAAGTATATTGGTTAAAAGAAGTCTTATTTCTAAAGACACTTTGTTTCCAGAAAATGTGGAATTCATTCCACCTGTGTAAATTTTATTGTATTGTTGAGAGAAATAAGTACTCCCTTTAAAAAGGTTAATGATTTTGCACTTTTTTGTAAAAAAATAAATAAATAAAAATAAATAAATAAATATATATATATATATATATATATATATATATATATATATATATATATATATATATATATATATATATATATATATAAAAGCAGCTTAAGGGCAGTTTTTTTGTTGTATGGGCATGTTTCCATCATTCCTGTTGAACTCATTAGGATATTTTAAATAAATAATGGACATACATTTGCTTGGCTACTGTAGTAATTAGTAATGTAAGATGCATTGATAATCGTGATAATCGTGATAACCGAGATCGTCGTCAATATCGTGATCATCGTTCAGTAATCGAATCGTAGCGCCCTGAATCGTAATCGAATTGAATCGTGGGGTGCCTAAGATGGCACACCCCTAATCTCAATACTTTGTTATGTACCCTTTGTTGGCAATAATGTTTTCTGTAACTCTTCACAAGCTTTTTACACACTGTTGCTGGTATTTTGGCCCATTCCTCCATGCAGATCTCCTCTAGAGCAGTGATGTTTTGGGGCTGTCGTTGGGCAACACGGACTTTCAACTCCCTCGTCACCCCGTGGCGTCAAAATGATAACAAGAACGGGGAGCAAAAATCCCAGACCCACATGGGGGGAGCTAGTGAATGACCTACAGAGAGCTGGGACCACAGTAACAAAGGCCAGGGACTCAAATCCTGCACTGCCAGACGTGTCCCCCTGCTGAAGAAAGTACGAGTCCAGGCCCATCTGCGGTTCGCTCGAGAGCATTTGGATGATCCAGAAGAGGACTGGTAGAACGTGTTATGGTCAGATGAAACCAAAATAGAACTTTTTGGTAGAAACACAGGTTCTCGTGTTTGGAGGAGAAAGAATACTCAATTGCATCCGAAGAACACCATACCCACTGTGAAGCATGGGGGTGGAAACATCATGCCTTGGGGCTGTTTTTCTGCAAAGGGACCAGGATGACTGATCTGTGTAAAGGAAAGAATGAATGGGGCCATGTATCAAGAGAATTTGAGTGAAAATCTCCTTCCATCAGCAAGGGTATTGAAGATAAGACGTGGCTGGGTCTTTCAGCATGACAATGATCCAAAACACACAGCCAGGGCAACAAAGGAGTGGCTTCGTAAGAAGCATTTCAAGGTCCTGGAGTGGCCAAGCCAGTCTCCAGTTCTCAACCCCATCGAAAATCTGTGGAGGGAGTTGAAAGTCCGTGTTGCCCAACGACAGCCCCAAAACATCACTGCCCTAGAGGAGATCTGCATGGAGGAACGGGCCAAAATACCAGCAACAGTGTGTGAAAAGCTTGTGAAGAGTTACAGAAAACGTTTGGCCTCCGTTATTGCCAACAAAGGGTACATAACAAAGTATTGAGATGAACTTTTGGTATTGAACAAATACTTATTTTCCACCATGATTTGCAAATAAATTCTTTAAAAATCAAACAATGTGATTTTCTGTTTTTTTCCCCACATTCTGTCTTTCATGGTTGAGGTTTAACCATGTTGACAATTACAGGCCTCTCTAATATTTTCAAGTGGGAGAACTTGCACAATTAGTGGCTGGCTAAATACTTATTCCCCCACTGTACTTGCACAAGTAGTGGTTGGCTAAATACTTATTTGTCCCACTGTACTTCAATATGGCCGATCAGTACAAAAGAAATAACAAGAGCGTCACTGAACCATGACAAGTATTTAGCATAAATTTTCAACTCAGTTTGAAACGAGTAGTGTCACACCGATACCTAACCCTTGTTCGGAAACTGTTAAACTTATTGGCTGCCATTGAGAGTGCTATACATCCAATTCATTTGAAATGGGAGGGTTGGAACTGAATGAACAATTGCTCAAAATGAATTGGATGTCTTGCGGCGTCAATAGCACTAAAAGTTGAGCATTCACAGCCATTCCTGCCAGTTTAAATGTCTATCATTCTCAAAGCAGGCAATGAGTGCATTTTGGGTCACTTCTTTATTAATTTTAGGACAGTTACGGGTCATCTTGTGTTGATTTTCGGTCACTTCCAGTACATTTATTGACATTTCGGTGTCACTTTTTTATATAGCGGAAAACACAGACAAGACTGAAAAAGCAGTTTCTGCTCTTGCACCAGGCCCGGATCTAGGTTTACCCACCAGAGTGGGCACTAAGAAATCTTGAGGGGGCACTGCAGTAATTTTGGGGGGGTTTATTTATTTTTTTTTTTTCATTCATCTATCTACTTATTCTCGCAGTCGGCGTAATGTCACAATGACGTCATCTCGCATAGCAACGTGTCGCCATTTTGAGATGGGGGCAAACTCTGGTTTGGCCCACATAAGGCTGTAAGTTTTTTCAGCTAATATATGTTTGTGTATGCATTTGTAGTTAAGTTGCTTCCATGTTGCAGATAACTACTTTTGTTTAGGAACAATTTATTTTGTAGCATTTAAGCTGGAGGACTTTTGTGAAGCAAATTAGGCTAATTTAATGGACTAAATTTACATATTAATCAGACTAGATGGACTTTTGAACACCAATCGTTTTGTGTCGAGTTTCATTGTTATAATGCGTGTCGTTTTGAACAGACTTGTACATATGTTATAGCTTTACAATTTGTCAAAAGTGAAGTAAAAGCTTCAAAAAGCACAATTGCTTTGTTTGCTGACTGTCAAGCTGAACAGCTTCACGTTTAGTGAGAACAGAACAAGTCATGCTAATAAAGTAAAGTAAAAAATAGGATACTGTGAGGCACAACTAGGTCCTGTTTGTGCGACTAAAGAAACAACAAAAGACTGGAGACAAAATGGCGAACAAGACTCTCGCCGAAAACGCGTAAGTCAAGTACGTCATACCGGGGACTGCATGTATCTATATTGAATTGAAAATTTCAGTATCGTGACAACAGTACTTTTATTTTTTTTTTGGGTTTTCATTAAATGCACAGTGGTGGGCACAAAATATTAAATGTAATGGTTCACTTACTTATTTTTCCCCCCTCTGTCATTGTTTGCATACTATCCTCATTAAAATATGTAAAGCTATAATGTAAACGTTTGATTTTATTTAAAGCAGAAACTTTTTTTTATCTGTGTGATTTTGACAAAGATTAGATCACATTCGATGGTGATTTTATGCAGAAATGTGGGAAATTCCGAAAGGTTCAGATAGTTTTTCATACCATTGTACATGGAAAACGCGTCTCTACTTACGGAATTTTCAGTTTATGAAACTACTTCCAGGACCAATTAATTTCATATGTAGAGGTACCACTGTACTTATGTACTTCCTCCTCCCTTCACAATAAGAGCCACTCATTCATAAGCAGTCAAAGCGCAGTTCCATCAATGTAGGTCAGTGTGTGAGCATCCCCCAGCAATACAGAGATGAGATGTGTGTGCGGAGGGGGGGAAGTGCTGGGGGTCTATGGTGTGTGTGTTTGTGTGCAAGGGGGCGGCGGGCGTTGAGTAAACATTCCAGAATGAATCAAGCCAATGTTTTGATTTGTAACGGACGCTTGTGCGCCCGCGGCGTCGGCGGCGACGCAACCTGACGTTTCCTCCCCCCGCGCATTGTGCCCGTGACGCCTCCCTGCACTCTGTGTGCGCGAGAAATGCCCGGCAGGGGGTCGGACGTTGCACGTGTGTGGCGCGCTGTGGGCGGAGCCTAGCCTAGCGTGGGGGGTTTGTCCCGGAACATACAGTTCTATTATTAGCGCTAAACTCTACATGACCTCCGAGCGGGCGACGAGTCAGCCTGACTTAGTTTGACCTTTTTTTCAAGTAACGCTGGCGCCGGAATAACGACGTCACCTCAGAAAAGCACCGACGGGCCCCGAGATCGCGAGGACTTGATGCGAGGAGACAGACTTGGAAGGGAATCCGAATTTCTTCGGGACAGAACATCGCAATATAAACATTTCAGAGGAATCTGACTTGGTGGTCTGTTTTGTGGCTAGTCATCAAATTTCGCTGCAGTCCAATATTTAAAAAAAACAACAACAGTTCTTCGTAATTTGGCTTATCATGGGTCTTCAAACCGGTCCTCAGGGGCCGCTGTAGGTCCTGGTTTTTGTTCCTACCGACCGAGCACAGACATTTTAACCAATGACGTTTCTGCTAAAACAAGCAACATCTGAGTGCAATTGCATAAAATTTTCCTTAAAGGGTAGAATGACATGCAGTTCTTAAAAGACAAATGTTAGTATAAGTTCTAATAATTTGATATTAAAAACCCTCTTAATGTTTTCGTTTTAATAAAATTTGTAAAATTTTAAACCGAAAAATTAACTAGTAGCTCGCCATTGTTGTTGACATCGCAGGGCTGTGACGTCACATGGGTACGCTGCTGCACTTCCATAGTGTCGCTC
Source organism: Corythoichthys intestinalis (assembly GCF_030265065.1). Classification (NCBI taxonomy): domain Eukaryota; kingdom Metazoa; phylum Chordata; class Actinopteri; order Syngnathiformes; family Syngnathidae; genus Corythoichthys; species Corythoichthys intestinalis. Next base: position 52,490,666 of record NC_080404.1, on the reverse strand, counting down.
TTTTACTATGTAATTGATTTTAAATACACCACAAGGTGTCAGTGTTGAGTTTTGAATTAATTAGAAATCAAACCAATGAGTGCGTTATGTCCCTCGACTGACGCCGTAGTTTCCTTCTTGCATGTTGTCTTCACAACATACAAGACTCCTGATAACGGCTCCCAGCATCATAGTTTGTATATTGTGACTAAATATTGCCTTTCAGTTTATTTGTTGAGCTAAACGAGTTGCTAAAATGTTTAAATAGAGTTTGATCAAAGTCTGAGCAAGGTTTATGTGTATTTTGCATATCTATTTTGATTGTGAATTTGTGAATGCCAGTTCTCTTTTCATTGTTGTTTAACTGCGTGAGAACAGGACCTCATTAATACAGATTGAAGCACTTTTCTTTTTGTGAACATTATTTTTTGAAGGTATGAAGATTATTTTTGTTGTATTTTCACTACATGATACTTATGTTAAATTGTATGTTGAGAAGGAGTTGAGAAGGAGAAGCTTATGCCAATGAATGGCATGGTCTGAGCTATGAATCTGAACGCCTGTGTCCACTCGCCTTTCACTGCCTCTTATAAGTGTAAAATATAGCTTCATTATGATCTGTCGGGCAGAAAATGATACGAATAGCCAGCAATCAAACTAAGTTTAATACTGTACATTTATTTGTTTTCCGTGTCGCTTATTCACCGGTAAGCAAGCTTTGGGAGCAAAGTCTGATAAGGCTGATAAATCTGAAAAAACCGGCAGGATGATGATCAATGCTATTACGTGACAAAATATGGTAAGACGTCATTAGATGCCATTGGACGTCTCAGTACAGGCAAACTGCATTAACGTTTTCGTGTGCTGTAATGCACGGGCTATCAGCTAAAATTTTCAAACTGCTGTGTTAAACTGTACAGCACACGACGACTCTGGATGCTAACTATCTCCATAACAATATTGGAATAAGTTGGGTCCAGCGTCACACAATGATCTTAATTGTGGTTGTCAGCCCAAAATCTTCTAAATATATATTAAATGCATCTTACCAGATATAAAATGACTTCTACATAGTCTGTGGTGATCGTTTGGTGCCCAGATTTCTTGTCGAATTACAGCAGTCCATCTCGCTCTCCTCTTCGGGTCTCTCAGAATATGGTAGAACTTCAAGTCTCTTAGTCAATCTTCTCTGTTACTGCAACCAACCGCCACACACGCCTTCACCATTTTGATTATTAATTTTAACGAGCAGAAAAACACGCCGTAATAGGAGGCATGTACGTAGCGGTAATGTGTAAACACGACAAGCTGACACACAATATGGCGGCTCCAGTCAGGGGGGTGGAGTTGTGACGTCATGTGATTGGGGTCTATACACAGGCGGCAATCTAGTCCACCAATTGGATGACGCGCTGGCACACTGGGTGCACCAATAAGAACCTCGAGTTGATGTGTCAATCACGGTGCCGCCGCCAGACCCCGGTGACGCTACAATATTCTGACAGAATAGCCAACGACGTCATGCATTAAGAGAGACAATAGCTAATTAATATGTTCACTCGCCACCCTGTGGCCTGGGGTGTGAATTGCAACCTGTCAAAATGACGGACGGACTTCATTTTTTTCCGTCACCGTTTTAAAAAACCGGTCAATGACAGAAAATATTCAGTTAACGCGACCCCTGGTTCACACAATAGTTTACCGTGAAGATCTGCAAACAGTTTTTGACATCAAACAGTGCTGTCACGAATGAACTTGACTCGTCTCATCCTGTCTTTCCTGTTCATTTAGCTTTTGCTGTCCTTCCAATTAATGTTACACTTGGGTTCAAACTGGAAGGGCAGAACCGATGACATGTTTTATGTAGTTAATGAGTGACACTGTGGAAGTCCGGCAGCGTACCCATGTGGCGTCGCCGCCCTGCGACGTCAACAACAGTGGCGACCTACTAGTTCAAATAATTTTACAAATTTTATTAAAGGGAAAACATTAAGAGGGGTTTTAATATCAAATTATTATAACTCGTACTAACATTTTTAAGAACTTTCTATCCGTGGTACCCTTTAAAAGACTTCCTGTATCTTTTCAGACATGGCTTCGTGAGACTTTTTTGTAGGTCTATTCATATTGTATGTGCCTACCGAATTTTGAGCCACAAAGCAAAACTGGCTTTGGGGGATGAGTTGCTCAAACAACCCTGTAGTTAATACCAAGGGTGGGAACTAAGGCTATTTGGTTCATCGATTTTGAAACGAAACAGACTTTTCTGGTTAAAAACGATGTTAAAGACATTTAAATTGGTACAATCAATTTTCAGAACCACACCATTTTGGTTGATCTAAGCCACTGTAGTTTCTCCTGCATTTCCGCTTCCTCCCTTAACCCATAACCCCAGTGAGCTAACGTACACACTATTCTATTGGAAGATTTTGTTAGCAACCTGTTGGTTCCTTTATCAACATTATATTGATTCTTGGTGGGAGCAAATGGATAACCATTTGGGCTACAAAGCAATGCTATATATCACCTTTTTCGATATATTGTCACACCCCTAGTTACTACAAGACTTGGTACTAAGATGGCGGCTTAAAGCCAAAGTAGTAGACTTCCATGTTTTTTCCCATGCTTTTTGGGTATAGCTTATAGTGCCTGTGACACAAGAAAGCATGTTTATTTCATATTATACGCGATAGTTTATGCCCTTGAATAAAATGGACCACTTGGATGTGTGCAGAAGCGATCGATATTTTTATTCAATTTTTTTTACTGGTAATCCCCTGCTACGAAAATGAGAGACTTGCGGCCACAGTCTCGGATTGAGGAAGAAGCCTGATGTGACGTCAATGAGAGACATCATCTTCCCTATATAGCCGTACTGTTGTATGAGAAAGATTCATCTGATTTTGGGGGCAATATGTTTATTTTTCTCATCATGCCAGCCCTATGTGCTGCAGGCTTTTGTTGCTACATCAGGGAGAATGGTGTGAACCTTTTTGGGTTTTTAAAAGATCCCGTTCACCGCGAAGAATCAGCAAAACAAGCCCGACAATAGGGACCATTGGACGGACAAGGAAGTGCGTAAACTACGTTTTATATTATGTCAAATACTGGGATCATTTTGTGGGTGACAATGCTCCCTGTCCAACGAGAAGGCGGGAGTGGCCGCCTCCCTCGGCCTGTTACATACCATGGTTGCCGGCCGATGAAGGCGGGAGCCACGCACTCTTGTCTCCGGTTCTCAATTGTGTTGAGACTTCCACCCCTCTCTGCCCTCGCGTCCCCGCCTAGAGAGCACTATACTCGGCTTGGGCTCGGGCGGCCACTCGCTCCAACGTCGGTCCGTTTGTCCACCCAGAATGCGCCATTTTTGGGGTTCATTCCCCTGCTGCGTCCCCGGCGACGTCGACTCCTGCCAGGGCCGCAGCAGGGGAACGACGAGACAAAACTTGCTCGCCACTGGGGGCTGGCCGATCGGTAAAGGCAACAACCCCCCCCCCCCCCCCCCGCCATGTGAGGCATGAGTCGGAGTAATTTTGTGTGTTTTTTTTGTTTTGTGTTTAAAAGGTGAGGAAGAGACTTGGAAGAGCCGCTCGGTTTGGGTAAGCATGTAGCCTAGCTCTCACAATCCTCTTCTGCTTACGCTAATTCCTCTACTTTTGAGTCCCTGCAGGAAAATGACAAGAGCCGGACTAACTCCGGTTGCATAAAATACCGTTCTGGAGGTTTGAGAAGTCAGCAGTTTTGACCATTATGCAGTAATTTAGCCCTGTCGTACTGAATAAATGCATTTTTAAATTTTTCCTATTCCACTTAGCATAAGACTGTCATTTGTCATGTCCATACAATTTATATAGAAATCGGGGAAAAATACTTAGATATAAAGAATAGCGAAAGATTCCTGAGGCTTTAAAAACTCCCAGCCTGGTTCAATACTCCAAACCGCAATCATGGGTAAGACTGCCGACCTGACTGCTGTCCAGAAGGACATCATTGACACCCTCAAGCAAAAGGCTAAGACACAGAAAGAAATTTCAGAGCGAATAGGCTGTTCCCAGAGTGCTGTATCAAGGCACCTCAGTGGGAAGGAAAAAGTGTGGCAGGAAACGCTGTACAACCAGAAGAGGTGACCGCACACCAGATGTTGCGCTAGACTTTTTCGTTGCCTGTCATTTTGACTGACAGGGTCATAAAAATCTGGTCATAATCTATTTTTACCCATCACTTAAATTTTTTAAATGATAATAATGACATATTCAATAGTATTTAGTTTTCATTCATTTTTAATTAATATTCTGTCCGAACAAGCTTAACAGAGGATCCACACTGTGCCATCATACATCAAGCAGATGAATATGTAACTTTTTCTCTGCAGTGACAAAAACAGCTGACTGTGGCCCCAGTCGGTAGGCTACATATGGAACAATGAAATTAACAGTTCACCTGCTGTGGCCTGAACGCAGTCTCACACCTTCCTCCTGACTTGAATTGCGTGCCCGCTTGTGCATAATCAAATGTCTCAAGTGGGATTGCTGCAAAGGCTATTGTCATGAGGTTTTGGACTTTTGCCTCGGACAGACGACTTCTCATGGCCCTTTTGATGGCTTTTTAAGAAACTTCGGACATTCAGTTGCCTTGACATTTTTCCGAGTAAGGAATGACGTCATGCATCAAGAGAGACAATAGCTAATTAATATGCTCACTCGCCACCCTGTGGTCTGGGGTGTGAATTGCAACCTGTCAAGATGACAGATGGACTTCAGTTTTTTCCGTCACCATTTTAAAAGACCGGTCAACGACGGAAAATATTCGGTTAACGCGACCCCTGCCGCACACTGAGAAAGATTTTGGAGAAGGGCCGATTCCAGACCTTTGGGGACCTGCAGAAAACCTGAAAATGGGCTACAGGTGCCGCATTCCCCAGGTCAAGCCACTTTTGAACCTGAAACAGCAGCAGAAGCGCCTGACCTGGGCTACAGAGAAGCAGCACTGGACTGTTTCTCAGTGGTCCAAAGTACTTTTTTCAGATGAAAGCAAATTTTGCATGTCATTCGGAAATCAAGGTGCCAGAGTTTGGAGGAAGACTGGGAGAGAAGGAAATGCCAAAATGCCTGAAGTTCAGTGTCAAGTACCCACAGTCAGTGATGGTCTGGGGTGCCATGTCAGCTGCTGGTGTTGGTCTACTGTGTTTTATCAAGGGCAGGGTCAACGCAGCTAGCTATCAGGAGATTTTGGCGCATTTTATGATTCCACATGCTGAAAAGCTTTATGGAGAGGAAGATTTCATTTTTCAGCACGACCTGGCACCTGCTCACAGTGCCAAAACCACTGGTAAATGGTTTACTGACAATGGCATTACTGTGCCCAATTGGCCTGCCAACTTTCCTGACCTGAACCCCATAGAGAATACGTGGGATATTGTGAAGAGGAAGTTGAGAGACACCAGACCCAACACTGTGGCTGAGCTTAAAGCCGCTATCGAAGCATCCTGGGCCTCCGTAACACCTCAGCAGTGCCACAGGCTGTTTGCCTCCATGCCACGCCGCACTGAAGCAGTCATTTCTGCAAAAGGATTCCCAAACAAGTATTAAGTGCATAGCTGATATCCTTAATTGAAGGTTGACTTTTTCAGGTGAAATATGCTCATTTTTTGAAATAGGGACTTTTTTGCCAAAATCATCAATATTAAAACAATAAAAGGCTTGAACTACTTCAGTTGTGTGTAATGAATCTAAAATATATGAAAGTCTAATGTTTATCAGTACATTACAGAAAATAATGAACTGTATCACAATATGCTAATTTTTGGAGAAGGACTAGTATATGGCTGTATGTCACATGCTTCCTTTGGATCGACAATATTGTTAGAAAAATCCACATTTGAACCAGAATCACTGAAAAACACTTCTTCTTCCATTGGTTTCAATGCTAAATCCGCTGAAATCTCTGACATCATCATGAAGGGAAAAGGTACTGTTCTCGCCCACACCATATAATTGTTTGCATTAGTATAACACATTCATTTAACTATAGTTTAGGCAGACTCCACTCAGTGGCCTTGAACACAGTAAAGTGAATCACATTATCGGCGCTCATGAGGGGGAAAAGGAAAAATGGTACCGTTTCTCGTAGGCACCGTCTAACTGTTTGCATTACTCGACCACACGTAATATAATCAGTCAGGGAATAGTATCATTTCTCATATTCACTATAGGACTGCACTACTCTAACACACCTAATGTAAAATAAATAGCACACCATAGTTTAAAGAAACAATAGATACACAACGCCATCTTATCACAGAAGCCCAAAACGTGTACGCAACGAGCAAGATTGACCCACCATCTCTGGCAATCAGTCCTCCCGACAAATGAACAAGGACAAAGACCAGCGCGCTTTGTCCTAAAACAAGTAGTGCCAGCCTGGATAACAAAGTTGATAGCAGGCGCTTATGATGTCAAGACCAGCGCCGGTCGCTGTGGCAACCACATCCCATCCACGCACGAACCTAAACAGCCCGAAACCGGCCAGAGAGGGATGATCCCAAAGCAACGCCTGGACACACCTTCAGCCGGCCCACGGACTTAAAAAACACTGGACACTGAGATAAGACAGATTTCTTGCTGCTCGGAAACATTTAGCCTTGTTTTGGATCCAGAATTGTCCCTCTGTCATCTGTTTTTGCGTTGTTTTTGACCATTGTCGACGAATAAATTTTCAACCTGCTTTCGGCGAGTCTTTTTCAAACTTTTGGAACATGGACTCAGTAAAAAGGGTTAATATCAGAGATGAACGCGCGAAGTTCCGCCTTCATGGTTGGTGCGCGCGGAGGCAGCATCGGCAGAGCAGCACTTTGTTCAGCTGTCGCTGTTTCCGTGCGGCTTGTCTGGGGAGGCGAATTTCAACAATCACTAAGATGGAGGTGCCAGCGCACTATAATGACAGGAGGACCGAAACGACAGATTTAAAGAGGCATTTTGGTCATCTGCGCTTTGCCAAATTGTTGTATATCGTCGAATCACCTCAACATATGATTTGAATTCCAATATTAAAGCTATTTAAGATTCTTTTTACATGTCACATGCTCTTTAATGAAACTTTTTTGTAGGTTTACCCATGATAGACATATACACCAAATTTCATGTTGTTAAATGAAACTGGCTTCAGGGACTGAATTTTCAAAAGAACTCCCAAGCCGATACTGAGCCAATTTCTAGGTTTTCAAGCCTGCCATTTATACAGAATTTCAATGATCTCCATATCTGCAAAATGTTTTGAGTCAAGGAAATCCCTGGAAATACAGATTTTCTTGCACCGCTAATTTCTGACCGGTTTTGACAGGAGGTCCTAACTCCGCCGGTCGAGAATGCGAGCCCGCGTGCTACCGTGTGTGATACTGCTGTCATATTTGATAAGAGTCGCTTTGAAACGGAATGAGAGTCCACGAGTTCTTCTCTGACCGACTGACCGCCAGCGCGTGACCTTCAAAGCGGAGATGATGGAAGTCATCCAGAGAAGTGAAAGAAAACGCGAACGGCGGCGTATGCTCGAGAAGGCGCATGGCCCCGTCTGTCACATCTCTTCACGCAAAGTTTTCCAAGAATTTTGGACAGTCGGCGAGCAGAAGATGAAGAAGGTGCGACCCCCGCAACCCGGCGGGACTGCCCGTTGCTTTCAATCAGCGTCATGAGGAAAATATTTGGAAGGGATCACATGTCAAAACCTCAAACTTGTTGTCGGGTATGACACTGGTAGTTTGACTTTTGACAAGTTTCATTATGTTTCAAGAAGTAGATTTTAGGAAGTTCCAAAATGGGAAATTTACATGAATGAATGAACTCCTTGGATACCATTGCCAATGACTGACATCCAGTCAAGTCAAAATAGATCAAACGACTATCACTCTCAATGGCTGTGAATTATTGAACTCATTGTATGGCGTTGACAGTGATAGACGTCCAATTCATTTAGATTACGAAGACAGGAAGAATGGCCAATTCTTTTTTTTTTGGTTCAGTGTTTTAATGCAAAGAAGAAGGGATTGGGGGAAAACAGTGGGTGTCATACTATTTTTGTTTAAAAAAAAATATTTTTTTGACCCAAACCGATGCATATATTGATTTCTGCCCTTTTTGGGTTTGTCTGTTCCAAGTCCAGTATCACGTATTTACATGATAGTATCATGTAAAAACATGATAACTATGATAAAAAATGTGATAGTATATTGTGAAAATGTCATACTATCATATAAAAACATGATAATTATCATGTGAAAACACAATTATGATGTACAAATGTGATAATTATCATGTAAAAATTTGATACGATCATGTAGAAACGTAATAAGTATCACGTAGAAACGTATTTTCATGTAATAATATTATTAACATGTAAAAACGTGATAGTTATCATGTGAAAATGTGATAATTATCACGTAAAAATGTGGTATGTAGAATGTGATAAATATCATGTAAAAACGTGATAACTCATGTAAAAACGAATCTTTCATGTAAAAATAAGATTACTATCATTTAAAAAAAGTGATGTAAAAACGTGATAACTCATGTAAAAACGAATCTTTCATGTAAAAATTAGATTACTATCATTTAAAAAAGGTGATGTTATGGTGTCAAAACTTCTATTGATAACTATCATGGAAAATGTGATATTTTTGTAAAAACATGATAAATATCATGTAAAAATGTGATAGTATCATGTGAAAACGTGATAGTATCATTTAAAACAAGATAATTATCATGTAAAAACAATTATCATTGACAAATGTGATAATTATCATATAGAAACGGGATACGATCATGTAGAAACGTAAATATCTATCATGTAAAAACGTTTCTTTCATGTAATGAATAATAGGATTAATATCATGTAAAAACATGATAATCGTGTAAAAACGTGATAATTAGCATGTAAAAATGTGATCGTATCATGTGAAAACGTGATACTATCATCTAAAAACGGGATAATTATCATGTAAAAACATAATTATCATTGACAAATGTGATAATTATGTAAAAACGATACAATCATTTAGAAAACGTGATATGTAAAAACGTATCTTTCATGTAAAAACATAACTATGTAAAAACGTTATAATTATCACGTAAAAACGTGATTATCATGTAGAAATATAACTATAACTATAATGTTAAAATGTGATAACTATGATAACTGTCATGTAAAAATGTTAATACTATCATGTAAAAACGTGATAACGATCATGTAAAAACGTATCATGTAAAAATAGGATTACTATCATTTCAAAACGTGGTATCGAGTAAAAATGTGATAAATATGGAAAAATGATATCGTGTAAAAGTGTGATAATAATCATGTAATAATGTGATAATTATCATGTAAAAACGTGATAACTATCCTGTAGAAATGTGATAGTATTATATACAAACGTGATAATTATGTTAAAACGTGATAACTACCATGTAAAAGAATGATAATTATAATGTAAAAACGTAAATACTATCATGTAAAAATGTTAACAGAATCATGTAAAAGCATGACAACTATCATGCAAAAATGTTAACACTATCATGTTAAAACATGATAATTATGTAAAAACCTGATAACTATCATGTAAAAGCATGATAATTATAATGTAAAACATGAATACTATCATGTACAGTAGGGAGAACAAGTATTTGATACACAGTCAATGGGAAAACCTATTGGCAGTGTATCAAATACTTGTTCTCCCCACTGTATAAAAGTTAACACAATCATGTAAAAACATGACAACTACTGTATCATATAAAAATGTTAACACTATCATATTAAAACGTGATAACTATCATGTAAAAATGTGAATACTATCACGTAAAAATGTTAACACAATCATGTAAAAACATGATAACTATCATGTAAAAATGTGAATACTATCAAGTTAAAATGTGATACAGTAACTATCATGTAGAAAGGTGATATGACTTTTTTTTTGTTGGGTGGCAGCAATACGCCTCCGTAGTTCCATATTTGTGTGGTTGCTTCTTTTTTTTCTCTTGCGCTATTTTAGTGGCGCTCATGCGTGGTTTATTGCTGCACGCTTGTTAAATGTAATTTCATTTTTACTCTTGGGTTTTTAGGTTCTCCGTGAAAGGACCAAAAGCTTCCGTCTTCATGCGCTGATGACGTAACTTGCGACAAAGTGCAAAGACATGTTTTGGAAACAGCAGCTGGTGGAAAAAGTATCTCGGACCAACATGGAGTCCAAGAGCTGGTCTTTTTCTTATTCTCATTTGTCCTACTGTGTGTTTCTCTCACACAAAAAATTACAAGAGACTGTGTTGATTGTTTCTGACATTCATTCACTTCAAATAGATTGGACGTCTAGTACCATCAATGGGTTATAAAATAAAATGTTTTCTCCCAGTGACGGAGATGCACCCTCCCACCAATGAGTTTATCAACAGTATACAGTACTTTGTCATGTACCCTTTGTTGGCAATAATGGAGGCCAAACGTTTTCTGTAACTCTTCACAAGCTTTTCACAAACTGTTGCTGGTATTTTGGCCCATTCCTCCATGCAGATCTCCTCTAGAGCAGTGATGTTTTGGGGCTGTCGTTGGGCAACACGGACTTTCAACTCCCTCCACAGATTTTCTATGGGGTCGAGATCTAGAGACTGGCTAGGCCACTCCAGAACCTTGAAATGCTTCTTACGAAGACACTCCTTTGTTGCCCTGGCTGTGTGTTTGGGATCATTGTCATGCTGAAAGACCCAGCCACGTCTCATCTTCAATGCCCTTGCTGATGGAATGAGATTTTCACTCAAAATCTCTCGATACATGGCCCCTTGTATTCTTTCCTTTACACAGATCAGTCGTCCTGGTCCCTTTGCAGAAAAACAGCCCCAAAGCATGATGTTTCCACCACCATGCTTCACAGCGGGTATGGTGTTCTTCGGATGCAATTCAGTATTCTTTCTCCTCCAAACACAAGAGCCTGTGTTTCTACCAAAAAGTTCTATTTTGGACCATAACACATTCTCCCAGTCCTCTTCTGGATCATCCAAATGCTCTCTAGCCAACCACAGATGGGCCTGGACGTGTACCTTTTCAGCAGGGGGACACGTCTGGCAGTGCAGGATTTGAGTCCCTGGCGGCGCATTGCATTGTGATACTAATAGTAACCTTTGCTACTGTGGTCCCAGCTCTCTGTAGGTCCTTCACTAGGTCCCCCTGTGTGGTTCTGGGATTTTTGCTCACCGTTCTTGTTATCATTTTGACGCCACGGGGTGAGATCTTGCATGGAGCCCCAGATCGAGGGAGATGATCAGTGGTCTTGTATGTCTTCCATTTTCTAATAATTGCTCCCACAATTGGTTTCTTTACACCAAGCATTTTACTTATTGCAGATTCAGTCTTCCCAGCCTGTTGCAAGTCTACAATTTTGTCTCTGTTGTCCTTCGACAGCTCTTTGGTCTTGGCCATAGTGGAGTTTGGAGTGTGACTGACTGAGATTGTGGACAGGTGTCTTTTATACAGATAATGAGTTAAAACAGGTGCCAATAATACAGGTAATGAGTGGAGCCTCGTTAGACCTTGTTAGAAGAAGTTAGGCCTCTTTGACAGCCAGAAATCTCGCTTGTTTGTAGAAGACCAAATACTTGTTTTCCATTCTAATTTGGAAATAAATTCTTTAAAAATCAAACAATGTGATTTTCAGTTTTTTTTTTTTCATATTCTGTCTCTCATGGTTGAGGTTTACCCATGTTGACAATTACAGGCCTCTCTAATCTTTTCAAGTAGGAGAACTTGCACAATTAGTGGCCTTGACCAAATACTTATTTGCCCCACTGTACTTATCGGCTCCTAGCCCCCTCAACTGATAGTGAAGTGTATGAATATGTATATATCGTACGTCCTTGCTAGTATTGCTCATCCACACATTGCAATGACGATGTTCAAACAATAAATTGTTCTGTCCTACACTTGAAACAACACTTCAGAAAATAAGGATTCACCGATTGCTATGCTTTGTGCTAAAATGGGAACAGGGGCACTTTAGAGGCCATTTAAATTCGATGTGGGCCCAGTGCCCCTGTGGCCCCCACCCATAAAACCGCCACTGATTACAAAGTATACGTATTTCTCATTGTGATTGAGTTACATGTAAAAAATTTAGCAAAACAGACAAGGGGGTCGATGCACATTGGTAATCAGTTCAGCTGCTCAATTCTGCCTGCATGAGGTACCTATTAATTGGCGTGCATGTGTGTGTGCGTGCTCATCATACTTGTGAATGGAGTCCAAACGAAGCTTTGTTGGCAGCTCACATCCAGTTAAACAGAAACACCATCTGTCACACACAAAGCACAGATTTAATACACTAACCTGTGTGTGTGTGTATGTAATCTGGATTTGAGCACTGTTGTCATACACAATGTGCAGCCAGTGCAAACAAACAGGAATCACCGACAAACGTGTGCAAATTGCAGATCTGATGCTTGAAATGGGAACAAATTAATCCGAATTTAAGCTTTTTAAAGCAAGCTTTACTATTAGTTATATTCTTAAATCTGAGGCACCATGTTTGATGCCGTATTAGTTCATGCATTCGAAGGTGCTATTTACACTGGCAGACCCCCACTAGACCCGCAAGGGTTAAAGGACTCATTATAATTGATATCTAATAATAATAATGTAAAATAGTTTTATCTTCCCCAATTCCCTGTTAATTTACCTTAAATACATAATTTTTACCTAATTTGTTTTTCAAGTAAAAATGGGGCAGTTTTGAATAATTGACACTCAAAGTAAAAAAAAATATTCTTGACTTAATACAGTGGTATGAAAAAGTATCTGAACCTTTTGGGAATTTCTCACGTTTTTTCATAAAATCGCCATCAGATGTGATCTGATCTTGTCAAAATCACACAGATGAAAAAACAGTGTCTGCTTTAACTAAAACCACCCAAACATTTATGGCTTTCCATATTTTAGTGAGGATGGTATGCAAACAATGACAGAAGGGGAAAAATAAATAGGTGAAGCATTGCATTTAATATTTTGTGAGCCCCCCTTTGGCAGCAGTAACTTCAACCAGACGCTTCCTGTAGCTGCAGATCAGTCTGGCACATCAATCAGGACTAATCTTGGCCCATTCTTCTCTACAAAACTGCTGTAGTTCAGTCAGATTCCTGGGATGTCTGGCATGGATCGCTGTCTTTAGGTCACGCCACAGCATTTCAATGGGGTTTAAGTCTGGACTTTGACTTAGCCACTCCAGAACGTGTATTCTGTTCTTCTGAACCCGTTCTGGAGTTGATTTACTTCTGTGTTTTGGATCATTATCCTGTCGCAGCAACTGTCTAACAGATGGTCTCAGGTTTTCCAGCAAAACTTTTGAATTCTTCCATTAATGATTGTAAGTTGTCCAGGCCCTGAGGCAGCAAAACAGCCCCAAATCATGATGCTCCCTCCGCCATGCTTCACGGTGGGGATGAGGTGTTGACGTTGGTGGCCTGTTCCATTTTTCCTCCACACATGAAGCTGTTTTACCAAAAAATTCCACTTTGGTTTCATCAGTCCACAAAATATTTGCTAAAACTTCTGTGGCGTGTTCAAGTGCCTTTTTGTGAACATTAAATGAGCAACAATGTTGTTTTTGGACAGCAGTGGCTTCCTCTGTGGAGTCTTCCCATGAACATCATTGTTGGCCATAGTTTGACATATAGTTGATGCGTGCACAGAGATATTGGACTGTGCCAGTGAATTCTGTAAGTCTTTAGCAGATACTCTAGGGTTCTTTTTTTTACCTCTCTGCGTATTCTGCGCTGAACTCTTGGCGTAATCTTTGGTGGACGGCCACTTTTTGGGAGAGAAGCAACAGTGCCAAACTCTCTCCATTTGTAGACGACTTCTCTGACTCTTGATTGATGAATATTCAGACTTTTAGAGATGGTTTTGTATCCTTTCTCAGCTTTATACAAATCGATAATCCTTGATTGCAGGTCTTCAGACAGCTCTTTTGACCAAGCCATGATGCACATCAGACAATGCTGTTCATCAAGACAATTATTACCAGGTGTGTGTTTTACAGTGGGCGGGGCAGCTTTAAACCACTCATCAGTGAATGGGCACACACCTGACTTAAATTGTTTGGTAAAAATTGGTTTCAATTGCTCTTTAAGTCTACTTAGGCAGAGGATTCACTTATTTCTTTTCCCCAGTCTGTCATTGTTTGCATGCTATCCTGATTAAAATATGAAAACCTAAAAGTGTTTGGGTAGTTTTAGTTAAAGCAGACACTGTTTTGCACCTGTGTGATTTTGACAAAGATCAGATCACGTTTAATGGTGATTTTATGCAGAAATGTGGGAAATTCCAAAAGGTTCAGATACATTTTCATACCACTTTAGCATTCATTTACCATAATTTTCACCAGAAAAGCTGTTTTCATAAGGCGGCCACTACATTTGCTATCTGACTAACATCATAGTTCTCAATATTTACGTAAAATAAATGCTAACTGAACATTTTTTTGTGTGCTTTTAACCAAGAATCGAGATGGTTGTACATCCATATCTATAAAGAATTCAGGGATTTAAGCATTTATTCACAAGAATTTTCACGGGAAAAGCTCTGTTTACATATGGCGGCCGCCACATTGACTGACAGACTAGCATCGTGCTTTGACATATTTAAGTAAAATTAATGCTAACTGCATGTTTTTGTTTTTTTCCTTTCTTTTAACCAAGAATCGAGACTGTTTTACGTCCACATCTATAAAGAATTCAGGGATTTATTAATTTATTCACAAGAAATTTCAACGTAAAAAGTTCTGTTTACATATAATGGCCGGCACATTGACTGACAGACTAGCATCGTACTTCGACATATTTATGTAAAATAAATGCGAACTGCACGTTTTTTTTTTTTGCTTTTTACCAAGAGTCGAGATTGTTTTATGTCCATATCGATTAAAAATTCAGGGATTTAAGCATTTGTTCACATGAATTTTCACCGGAAAGGCTTTGTTTACATATGGCGGCCGCCAGACTGACTGACAGACTAGCATCATACTTTGACATATTTACGTAAAATAAATGCTAACTGCCTGTTTTTTGTGTGTGTGTGTTTTTAACCTAGAATCGAGAATATTTTACGTCCATATCTATAAATAATTCAGGGATTTAAGTATTTATTCATCAGAATTTTCACGGGAAAAGCCCTTTGCTTACATATGGCAGCTGCCACATTGACTAACAGACTGGCATCGTACTTCGACATATTTACGTAAAATAAATGCTTACTGCACGTTTTGTTGTTGTTTTTTTTTTTTGCTTTTTACCAAGAATCGAGACTGCATTATGTCCATATCTAAAGAATTCAGGGATTTAAGCATTTATTCACAAGAATTTTCACGGGAAAAGCTCTGTTTACATATGGCGGCCGCTAATTTCCTTACTGACTAGCCTCATAGTTCGCAATATTTACGTAAAATAAATGCTACCTGCACGGTTTTTTTGCTGCTAAACAAGAATCGAGACCGTCTTACGTCCATATCTGTAAAGAATTAGGGATTTAATCATTTATTTACAAGAATTTTTAACAAAAAAAGCTCTTTGTCTGTGATTCCACTCGGTCAGCTTTGACGGCCACGCCAACAATGCAGGCCTACTTTTAATCGACCCCGCACCCCGTGTACCGTCAATATCATTATGAAGTCTATGGATGATTTTACAACACTGTGGGTGTGCGCTGTTCCTAATGGGAAATGCAGCACTAGTCCTCATGGGACACACAGTCTTCTGTAAGGCAAAACACTACCACTATTGTCCACCGGCGTCGCTAAAATCGACCAAATCTCAAAAGTTACCAAGTGTGGCTTTAAACTTATTTTAAAATAATACTATTAATAAAAAAGTGTATCAATATCGATAATGTAAAATATGCGGGGTTCTCGTCTTTAAGCCGGAAAACATTTGTTCTGATTTTCTGCAAAAATGAGAGTTTATTCATATTACAATTTTGTACTGTATCATTTGTTGAGTGCAACTAACAAAACAAAATGATTATAAACTCACTGGCTGCCAATAACGGCGAAGGACATACAATCCAACGTCCATTCCATTTGATGGCTTGCAGCGATTGGACGTCCATCGTTGTCAATGGCAATTCATATTTTGATTGATTTTTAAACGCGGGTCAAAAAAATACTGCAGTAACACGTGCTGCCGACAGGAGGCGCCAGCTCGCCAGGTTAGAAGTGCGTGTGTGCGTTTGTACGTCAGCGTGTGTGAGACCCCCACCTCACCCAAACACACGCATGAACGCACACGCGTCGTGCACGCGCGGTGTTTGCCCACATGATGATTGTGCTTGAGAAAACAAAGCCATCGGACGTGAACGCGCCTTACGCACGAGCGCCGTCGCCCCCTCCCCGTACGTCACGCGTGTCGGACTTTTTGGAAAAGAGGAGAACAAGACAAATCCAAAGAAGAAAATAGAAGTTGTTGTTGTTCAGGCTCCTCCTTAATTACTAATTTCTCTCGTGCGCGCGCGTGTGCGCGTCCCCTCTCTTTCTCTCTCTCTCTTTCTCTCTCTCTCATCCCCTTGCGCGCAGTGCGCTCGCGCTGTCACTCAAGTAGTTTCCCGCCAGGACAGCACAGGACGGGACAGGACGGGACGGGACGGGACGGCAGGCGGACACGAGGGGACTTTTCTTCTGGTTGCTATACGGTTTTTCCGTAAAAGTGGGCTCGCTGCTAACTTTTTTTTTTTTTTTTTTTCCTGGGGGTGGGGGTGCCGGCATGGAGGACGCGAAGGAGCCGGTGAGATGTTCGTCGTCGTTCAGTATCAAAAGCCTCTTGCTGCCGTCCAAGTGCGAGGCTCGCGCCGACTCTTTCGCTTCCGGGACGCCGCTTCTCGAGCCTCTTTCCCCGGGCTCCGACGCCGAGAGGTCGCCGGGAGGAGCCGGGGGCTCGGACCCGGACAAGGCGCCGCAGGAGGACGGCATTAAGGCGGAGGAGTCGGCTGCCGCACCTGAAGACACCGGTACCGGCACCGGTTCGTCGTCGGCGGCCAAGAACGGCAAATACGACAAGCCGCCCTTCTCGTACAACGCGCTGATAATGATGGCGATTCGCCAAAGCCCCGAGAAGCGCCTGACGCTTAACGGCATCTACGAGTTCATTATGAAGAACTTCCCCTTCTACCGCGAGCACAAGCAGGGTTGGCAGAACTCCATCCGCCACAATCTGAGCCTCAACAAGTGCTTCGTCAAGGTGCCGCGTCATTACGACGACCCGGGCAAGGGCAACTACTGGATGTTAGACCCCAGCAGCGACGACGTCTTCATCGGCGGCACCACCGGCAAGCTCCGCCGGCGCTCGGCCACCTCGCGGGGGAAGCTGGCCATCAAGCGCGGCCTGCGCTTCGCCCCGCTCGGCTTGGGTGTCAACGAACGACCGGGCAACCCGCTGTACTGGCAGATCTCGCCCTTCCTCTCCCTGCACCACCACCATCACCACGCGCACGCGCACCCGCACTCGCACCCGCACCCGCACTACAACGGCTCGTCGCCGGCTTTCCTCAACCAGGCGGCCGGCTACGGTTCGCTGCTGCCCGGCGTGGAGCAGCTGGCCAACGGGGACTTGAGCCGCGGCGGAGGCGGCGGCGGCGCGCTCGGACTCACGAACTCGTACGGCGTCGGCGCATCGCTGCTGTCCGCGGCGCCGAGCTACTTCGTCTCGGGGAGCCAGCCGCCGGGCCCGCCCGGGGGTGCCGCAGCTCCGCCGCCGGCCCCGCACCTGCAGCAGGGCGCGACCGGCTACGGGGGGCTTTCGAGCGGCGGGAACGGCGGCGGCAGTCCACCGCACTCACACTCGCACCCGCACTCGCACCCGCACTCGCTGCTCTCGGACTCGCTGAGAAGCGGCTCGGTGGCGGCCTTCTCGCAGTCGGCCGTGTCGGCTGCGGCGGCGGCCTTCCCGGGCGTGCTGGGCCACCAGAAAAGGGTCACCCCCAGCGCCTTCCTAAACTGAAACAGAAAACCACCCACCCGACCCTGTTTTTTTCTCGGTCACCCAACCGACCGACAAAAAAAAAAAAAAAAAAAAAAAAAAAACTATAAATCTCTATTTAAAAGTATGGAAGTCGCTTAATCGGCTCCCGACTGATTTCTTTTGTTGAGCAAAAAGGGACAAAGTTGGGTTGCCTAAGGCGATCAAAAAGTATATTTATATCCACTTGCTTGTTATTTATGAGAAGCTTTTTTGTATTTATTGTATTTAAAATGTCTATGATGCGGCCTCAAAGCGGACAAACTATTATTTATTAAATATTAGTATAGCGGCAGACAATCGACTTTTCGGCAGGAATTGTTATAACAATATGATACAACACTACTCGTAAACGAGCCTTAAATGTGCGAAGACAATTAGGGTTATGCAAAACAATCTCTTTTTACTATTATTTGAATTCTCAGGTCATCATGCCTCGAATCATTTTCACGGAATTCTGCAGAACTTTAAAAACTCATCACGCGTGTAAAATTAACGCATAAAAACGCTTTGTCTTATGTGTGTGTGAGGAAGTGGGGGTGTGTGTGCGCGCGTGTGGGAGTGAGTGAGATTTTCACCGAGGGCAGCTGTACTAAATGAAAAAAAATATATATATAAATTATTATGAAGTATTAGTAACTCATTAGCGCCATTGACGGTGATAGACGTCCAAAAACAAATGCTCATTTACTGTACACCAGCCTAGTTCAAATGGATTGGGATGTCTAAACGCATTGATGTTATTATTATCATTTTTTTGGTCTAGAATTGAAGATTGGACGTCTATGATCGTCAATGGCACTGAGAGAGTTAACTCTCATCACTTTTTCTTTTCTACCTGGGAATCACACATACACACGTATACAGGTGGACCTCATCTTCTGACCCAAGATGGCCGCGTTGCCATAGAAACGTCACACTCTCGGCACGAATTGTGCTGCTTTTGAGGATTTTTTTGTTTGTTTTGGTTCATGTTTTTGTTGCAGATTTTGTTTGGATTGTGTTGAGTTTGTTGTCGTTAGTTTTCCAAATGTGCATCGACAGGAAATTTCTTGTTTTCTCGGCTTGTTTTTTCCACTGGAACTGCTAAGTAGATTTGGTTTCTTTGTTTTCCACGGAGTATGAGGTTATTTAAAAAAATAAAAATTAAAAAAAAAATCAACACGAGACTGCATAATCTGAAAATGAAGAAATTCGAAGCTGCTGGACTTTGGAAATATTGGATATTTTTGACTTCATCACAATTTTTCTTGGGAAAATAAAAATGGAAATCTGTGTTGATTGACGTTTGACATCAGCAAATAGTGAGGACGCAAATGCTGGATCGATTGGAGCTGAACACAACCTCGTCACACCTTTCGGATTTTGTTTTTTATGCTTCCGTTATTTTCTTGGCAATTTTTGTGGTTAGTTGAATTTGTATGTGACGTCTCGTTTGTTTGTTTTTCCCGCTCTGGACAAACGCAACTTGATTAAAAAGGAGGAGAGAAAAAAATGGCAATTTTCATGTGTGATTTTTTTTTATTTTTTATATGAAGCATGATTTTGGAAATTGTTTTGCGAGGCCTTATCACAATAATATTTCATCTTACACACTGTATGTAAACACTAATGCAAACACTAATACGTTTGCATGAAAATATTATTATACAGAGATTACACAACAATATTTTAGCGATGGTTCCTAAATTTCTTGAGCGTACCATACATATTATCTTTAAAACATTAAGCCTTATTCAATTAAAGTGGCACGAATCGTAATAGAGCTTGAAACTTTACACTTGGGAAAAAAAAAATACCTGGTGGATTTACTTGATAAAATCATTTTAACAATTTCCATCTATACTTCAATTAATATTGCAAGCAGTAAAATTCACTTAAGTTTAGTTCACAAGCAGTAAATTTTACTGCTTGTGAACTGAACTTAATATTGCAAGTCGTAAAATTTACTTAATTGAAGTAGGTGCAAATTGTTACAATGATTTTATCAAGTAAATCCATCATGTTTTGTTTTCAGTGTACTTTACTTAACTACATATACCGGCATTTGACATTTGAATGTTTGCAGTGCAGATAAAAACAAATTATTACACCATTTTCTCAGCAACATTCCTCCGTCAAAACGTCTTTCAAAATATTCCTTCTTTTTTTTCTTTTTAGTTGTGGTGCTCATATATCGTTTTTTTTGACTGGTCCATCTTCTATAATTGATTTGGTTCAATTAAGTTGGTTTTACATCTGACAATCGTCCTAATTTCATTTCCCCCCTCAATTCTAAACCACAGTATGTCAGAATGTTCCTCTTTGGGCCTGAAAATTCAAACTCAAATTAAAAAAATAAAAATGTATTGAAATCCTGACCACACTAATATAAATCACCATCACGGAATGAATATTCAAGATTATATGTGCTGCCACTATTAGATTTATTGTGTTTGTCCACGACAATATAAAGTTTTAACTGGACAATAGTATAGATAAAACCTATATGTAAGGCTGGCCTGGAGATAACGAGTTATTTACAAATGACTGGCACTCTAAAGGTTAAAACTTGAATTTAAAAAATATATATTCCTTATCACACAAATAAGAATCATTTCATGTGCTGCCACTATAATATTTATTGTGTTTGTCCACACAATATCAAATTTTGACTAATAGATTAAAACTGTATACACAGTTTTTATATTTATGCATATCAAATGATTATGATATTCGACATGCTGATTTTTAAATGATGTCATCTTTTTATAAGAAACTCTGCTCAATTATTGTTACATTAAATGCATATGAAGGAGAACAATAGACTCCTACTCAAGTTCAATCCAAGATATATAAAGTTATTACAGTAATAATAATAATAATAAAGATAAAATAAAAAAAATAAAAAACCTGTAAAACACATACAGACACAAATTCTAATGTATTGTTGTTATGGAAACAGTGCAGTACACTTTTTTTTTTTTTTTTTTTAATATGAAATTAAATATATTCAGTTATGTGATGTTATTTGATTGTTTTATCATAAAACATTAGACGTCTGTAGATATGTGTATATCGGTATTAAGAAATATCACAATGCTTTTCCGAAACTTTTTCCGAATACACTGCAAATTTATAAAGTCTTAATCAGATTATTTTTCTTAAATCTAGTGAAATAATTTCCCCATTTTGTTTTGAGTGTTAAAGTTAACAGATTAATGTGTCAGATTATTCCTTTTAATTTAAGTAGATATTACTATTTGTTGTTATTAAGCCCATACAGCTAAAAGTCGGTCATTTTTCACCTAAATCAAGAAAAATATGCTTTCAAGTAATATTTTGAACAGTATTTATTCTTGAATTAAGAACATTTCTGACAAACAAGTTTTTTTTTTAAAGGTTAAATGTACTTATTTATTGCTTAAAACAAGTCTATTAAGCTTATACAGTTAAAAATTCGTCATTTTTCACCTAAATCAAGAAAATATGCTTTCAAGTTATATTTTGAACAATATTTATTCTTGGTTTAAGAACATTTCTGACAAACAAGCTTTTTGAAAATTTTTTTTAAAGATTAAATGTACTTATTTATTGCTCAAAACAAGTCTATTAAGCTTATTGTCAGCTAGCAATTTTTCTTATTTCAGGAAATTTTACTTGAAGCACTGCCAGATAATTTCACTTGTTTATAGTAGATTTACACAGAAAACAAGGGAATTTTAATAGTTTTAAGGAGGTTTGTTTTTTGTAGAAATGCGCGATGAGGTCACAAAACAAACCCCAAAAGATGGGCAAAATCTCTTCCAACCGTATCTCCATACAAATATTTTCTCAAAATATATATCTAATCAAAGAAGTTGTCAATTAATTGGCATGACCTCAAGTGGTATTTAGTACAATAGAACTGGGATTTTATTATGATACTCAATTTTCCAAGATGGGTGGACCTTTTACTTTTCAAAATGGCAGACCGCGTACAACAAGTTGTGAATGGTAAGAAACTTTCAAGTTTTTTTTAAGGAATATTTATCGTCAATTTGCACATTTTTTAAAACGCTAGCATGCTAAAGCAGTGTACACATTTATAAAACTCTTATTTTGTAACCAAATGTTAGCTAAAATGCTCCGTTACAAACAAAAACTTATCATTTTGTTACATTTTCTCTTAGTAGATAATATATTAAGAGAGTTTTGCCCACACGACAAACCAAAATGAAGTCTGTGTCTACTATGTTTTTGTTTTTGCAAAAGCACATGAACAGGACGTAGTTATCATTACCAATTAGCAAGTTGTAAGCATCGTCTTTCCCAGAGCATTTTAAGGCAGCATGAGTCAACATTGTGATGATGGAAAACTTACTTGGGATCAGTATTGTTTTCATCCATGATGACTACAACAAAATATTTCGAACAATTTTTTTCATGATGAAGACGAGACAATAACAAGCTAAAAATGTGTTTTGGAAGACTAAAACATAACGACAGTAGTTTTCGTCTGACGGGACGACAACAAGACGAACGGTGTGTGACATTTTGTGTGTAGTTAGCTTGCATGGTAGCAGTGTCTGGCTGTGTCACATATGTGACCTGCTGCTGCTCGCCAGTCTCCAGGCTTGCACACACGGAAAGATTTGTTTTCTTATTTTGCCAGAGAAAATATGCAATGTTACTTTAGCCTTTAAACGTCTGTCCATAGTGTTCATCACACACTAAATGTAACTCGTAGCGTTAGCATAGTATTTGCGTTACCGTTAGCATTAAGCTAATGCTAATGTCAAACGTCCTCTTAAACTCTCGGACAACTTTTTTTTTTTACATACAGTTCGTGGCGTCCAGGTGGGTACAATTAATTGAAAATAATGTACTGTTCTCTTACCTAATGTGCATTATCACCAAATTGGCGTTGTCTTTTAGAGACGCTACGATATTTGCTCGCCCGTCTGTCAATGTTCATTCAAAATACTTTTCGTTTATTAATTTAGTTTATGGAGTAATTTTTCTTTTATTTTACAGACGAAAACATTTTTAGTAAATGCTGACTAAAACTAGACTAAATTAGTCCTGCGTTTTTGTCAACAAGAACTACACGAAGAAAAACACATTTTGAGATGACTAGAATATGACTAAAACTAATAATTATTATCGTCCAAAGGACTGGGATTAAAACGAAAATTAAAAGGGCTGCCAAAAACAACTCTGCTTGGGATGATTCTGAACTTGGACAGATTTCTTTGTTTAAATGTGGTTTCGAAACGTCCAGTATTGCTGTCGTTTGATGGGTGTCATGCTTTTATTCAGACTTAATGGATTTTAGTGCTGCAACGATTAATCGATTGAAGAAAAAAGATTAGAATTAAATTTTGCTGCTTCAAGTATTCATAAACATCTTTGATGTTAAAGATGTTATAGACATAGACTTCATAATGATTAAACGGGTCAGATCGGTCATTCACTGAGCCGCCCCCATCAAGAGGAGCTATTCACAAAATCGCGCCCGCAGCGATCTAACGCCAGATTTCTGTTGAAAAAGTACCAAAACTGTACCGCACACAAACAGGAAGGATTGTCTAATGAAACGTTGTGAAAAAAATCAATGGAAGAAATTTGCCGCTGCGGCATTGGCATTATACCTCGCAATATTGACTTGAAATAACTGTCAACTGCCCGTTTTTTGCTTTTAACCAAGAATCGGGACTCTTTTACGTCCATATCTAAAAAGAATTCAGGGATTTAAGCATTTATTCACAAGAATTTTCACCGGAAAAGCTTTGTTTACATCAGGTGGCCGCGAGCTACATTCACTAACAGACTAGCATTTTACTTCGACATATTTACGTTAAATAAATGCTAACTGCACGTTTTTTTCTTTTGCTTTCAACCAAGAATCGAGACTGTTTTACGTATCTATAAAGAATTCGGGGATTTAAGCATTTATTCACAAGAATTTTCACAGGAAAAGCTTTGTTTACATCAGGCGGCCGCTAGCTACATTCACTAACAGACTAGCATTGTACTTCAACATATTTACGGAAAGTAAATGCTAACTGCACGTTTTTTTTTTTTACTTTTAACCAATAATCGAGACTGTTTTACGTCCATATTTATAAAGAATTCAGGGAATTAAGCATTTATTCTGAAGACGTTTCACTGGGAAAGCTCTGTTTAGATCAGGTTGCCACTAGCTACATTCACTAGCAGACTAGCATTTTACTTCAACATATTTACATAAAATAAATGCTAACTGCAGTTTTTTGCTTTTAACCAAGAATCGAGATTGTTTTACATTCATATCTATTAAGAATTCGGGGATTTAAGATTTTATGCACAGAAATTTTCACCTGAAAAGCTCTGTTTACATCAGGCGGTCGCAAGCTATATTCACTAACAGACTAGCATTGTATTTCGACATATTTACGTAAAGTAAATGCTAACTGCACGGTTTTTTTGCTTTTAACCAAGAATCAAGAATGTTTTACATCCATATCTATAAAGAATTCAACGATTTAAGCATTTATTCACAAGAATTTTCAACGGAAAAGCTCTGTTTACATCAGGCGGCCGCCAGCAACATTCACTAACAGACTAGCATTTTACTTTGACATATTTACGTAAAATAAATGATAACTGCACGTTTTTTTTTTTTTTTGCTTTTAACCAAGAATCGTGACTGTTTTACGGTCATATCTATCAACAATTCAGGGATTTAAGCATTTATCCGCAAGAATTTTCACCGGAAAAGCTGTTTTCCTCAGGCGGGCACCAGCTACATTCGCTAACAGACTAGCATTGTACTTTGACATATTTATGTAAAATGAATGGTAACTGCACTTTTTTTTTTTTTGCTTTTAACCAAGAATTGAGACTGTTTTACGTCCATATCTATAAATAATTCAGGGATTTAAGCATTTATTCACAAGAATTTTCACCGGAAAAGCTCTGTTTACATCAGGCGGCCGCTAGCTACATTTACTAACAGACGAGCATTGTACAGTGGGGAGAACAAGTATTTGATACACAGTCAATGGTAAAACCCATTGGCAGTGTATCAAATACTTGTTCTCCCCAATGTAATTCGATATATTTACATAAATAAATGCTAACTGCACCTTTTTTTGCTTTTAACCAAGAATTGTGACTGTTTTACGTCCATATCTATAAAGAATTCAGGGATTTAAGCATTTATTCACAAGAACTTTCAACGAAAAAAGCTCTTTGTGATTCCACTCGGTCACCTTTGACGGCCTCGCCAACAATGCAGGCCCCCTATTTATCACCCCCGTGCCCCAGGTCCCGTCAATACATTATGAAGTCTATGTTATAAAGGGTATAATGTAATAACGTGTAGAACTCGAACAGTTACATTGCTGAGTAACTAATTGCTCTTACAATGAAGTAACTGAGTTATTCAAGTACTTTTTGGGAGAAGTAATTTGTAACTGTAATTAATGACTTTTTTAAAGTAAGATTAACAACACTGATGTTGACTGTGAGACAGTAGTGTTGCTTCTCCACGTTTTGATGACGTCATCACAAAAGGTCGAAGGTTCTTCACGTTAAACCGATATTGCATTTTTATCTATATGTATCTAAAAAAAAATTATATACATATACATATATATATATATATATACATATTTTCTAAGGGTTAAAAAGTAACAAAATAATTCAGAAATACAATGGCAAATTAACTTCTTTCACGGGTATTAGGTGCAAAAATATGCGATCAGCACATCCCTAGTTTCATGTCTGAGCTGTCGCTCGCATCCGCGTTCGTTTTTTGGCAAAAAGCTGACCGGTCGTTATCACATTTTGCTCTTTTGCTCCAAAGAGAAAGGCGGGGCTACGTCTGGTTGTTTTTGGGTAAGGGTGAAAGGTCAGAGTTGAGCTCCACTCTGACCTCATTACAAATTGAACAGGAAGTTAAAAGGTCGTCTGAGGAGCACTTGAAAGCCTTGAAGCTCAATTTTTAAGCCGCCAAAGAATCTTCACACTCGGCAACACAGCACAAAACAAACAAAATGCCATTCAATGTCATTGAATATGAGGTGATGTCATCACCTGAAACAGAAGATGATGACTTTTTGGCAGTGTTGTTTTTGTCAACAATGACCATCACCAAAATATTTTTGTGGCCGAACAATTTTTTTCGTGACCAGCGTTGTTTTCGTCAACGATGACGATAACGAAAATATTTTGTCAACGAACACTTTTTTCATGACGATGATGTGACGAGGTATAAACATGCTTTGGGAAGAATAATCAGACGAATGCTAGCTTTCGTCCGAAGGGACGAGGACGACACGAAAATGCGCAATAGTTTCCGTCATGTGTTCACAATGAGTGACATTTTATGTGTAGTTAGCCTGCATAGTAGCAGTGTCTGGTTGTGTCACTCATGTGACGTGCTGCACCAGTGTCCTCTCCTCTCAAGGCTTGCACACACGGTAAGATTTGTTTTCCTATATTTCCCAGAGAAAATATGCAATGTTGCTTTAGCATTTAAAGGTCTGTGCTGAGTGATTTTCAACGCTAAATGTAACTCGTAGCGTTAGCATTAGCTGAATGCTAACGGCAAGCGTCCTCTTAAACTCTCGGACAACATTTTTTACATAGTTTGTGGCGTCCAGGTGGGTATAATTCATTGAAAATAATGTAGTTTTCCTGCTGAGTGTGTATTATCACCAAGTTGGTATTGTCCTTGTAGACACTACAATATGTGCTCGTCTGTCAATGTTCATTCAAAATAGTTGGAAACTTTTATTTATTTATTATTCTAGGATATATTTTTTTAATTTTACAGACGTAAATATTGACTAAAACTAGAGAAAATTAGTTTAGTTTTCGTCAAGAAAAATTTGAGGAAGAAATAAAATATGACTACAACTAATTCGTATTGTCACCCAAAAGACTTAGACTTAGAGAAAATTTAAAAGGGCTCCCAAAAACAACACTGTTCACAAGCTAAAAATGTGGCTTGAGAGTCTAGAACAGAACTAGACGAATGGCCGTTTTTGTCTGACGAGACGAAAATGCAACATAATTTATTCACAATGTGTGACATTTTCGTATTATTTGTGGAGCATGTCAGCTAGCATCGTGGCAGTGTTTGGGCCGTGTCACTCCTTCCCACCCTCACCGGAGTTAAGGATGTGTCTCAAGCTGGGCTGCGCTCCATCTTGCTTGTTTGGAAACACGGTAAAATTTGTTTTCTTATCTTGGCAAGACAGAATATGCAATGTTGCTTTAGGCTTTAAAGGTCTGTGCTGATTGATCATGATATGCTAAATGTAATCCTAGAGTTTGAGTAGCATTCACGTTAGCATAGCATTAGCTTCAGAAAGGCGAGCGTCTTCTTATAACACTGGACAGTCTGAAGCAGAGCCCCTTGGCTTTTCTGGTCAGTAAGTCTAGATGTTGTTAGATGCTCGGAAAACTTTTTTTTTTTACATGCAGTTCATGATTCTAGGTAGGTTTAACCCTTAAACACCGGATAGTGTGGGCGGTGACATGTATACGCATATCATCTTTGAAGCTTCGTCACACTGTAATTATGTCACCCACGTGCCACTGGTGGGTCTCAAAGGGCTGAAGTTGTTTTTACTTGAAGTCAATCGACCAACTAAAACGGGAGATCATGTCATTAGACTTTTACAGTTTTATTGACCTTATAAATAATCATTACAAACGCTGCATGGACCATGTGTTTATGTCCATATTTCCATCATTTCATTGTCCTTTTTCAAAACCGAAGCACCACGAAAAACTACATACCGGTACAGTGCTGGCCAAAAGTATTAGCACCCCTGCAATTCTATCAAATAATGCTCAATTTCTCCCAGAAAATAATTGCAATTACAAATGCTTTGGTAGTAATACATTCATTTATTTTGCTTGTCCTTGTGTGTACCACATTGACCACAGAGAATAGAAAGAGGACCAAAGAACTGTCTGAGGACTTGAGAAGCAAAATTGTGAAGGAGAATGGGCAATCTCAAGGCTACAAGTCCATCTCCAAAGACCTGAATGTTCCTGTGTCTACCGTGTGCCGTGTCATCAATAAGTGTAAAGCCAATGGCATTGTGGCTAACCTCCCTAGATGTGGACAGAAAAGAAAAATTGAAGAGAGATTTCAAATGAAAGATTGTGCGGATGGTGGATAAAGAACCTCGACTAACATCCAAAAAAGTTGAAGCTGTCCCGCAGTCCGAGGGTAGAACAGTGTCAACCCGTACTATCCGTCGGCGTCTGAATGAAAAGGGATTGTATGGTAGGATACCCAGGAAGACCCCACTTCTGACCCAGAGACATAAAAAAGCCAGGCTGGAGTTTGCCAAAACTTACCCGAGAAAACCAAAAACGTTTTGGAAGAATGTTCTCTGGTCAGATGAGACAAAAGTAGAGCTTTTTGGGAAAATGCATCAACATAGAGTTTACAGGGGGAAAAAACGAGGCCACCAAAGAAAAGAACATGGTCCCCACAGTCAAACATGGCGGAGGTTCCCTGATGTTTTGGGGTTCCTTTGCTGGCACTGGACTGCTTGACCATGTGTATGGCATTATGAAGTCTGAAGACAACCAACAAATTTCGCAGCATAATGTAGGGCCCAGTGTGAGAAAGCTGTGTCTCCCTCAGAGGTCATGGGTCTTCCAGTAGGACAATGACCCAAAACACACTACAAAAAGCACTAGAAAATGGGTTGAGAGAAAGCACTGGAGACTTCTAAAGTGGCCAGCAATGACTCCAGACCTGAATCCCATAGAACACATGTGGAGAGATCTGAAAATGGCAGTTTGGAGAAGCCCCCCTTCAAATCTCAGAGACCTGGAGTAGTTGGCCAAAGAAGAATGGTCTAAAATTCCAGCAGAGCATTGTAAAAAAAACTCATTGATGGATACCGAAAGCGGTTGTTCGCAGTTATTTTGTCTAACGATTGTGTTACCAAGTATTAGGCTGAGGGTGCCAATACTTTTGTCCGGCCCATTTTTGGAGTTATGTGTAAAATGATAATGATTGAATTTATTTTTTTTCATTCTCTTTTGTGTTTTTTCATTTCAAGAAAATCAATGAAGATATTACTACCAAAGCATTTGTAATTGCAATCATTTTCTGGGAGAAATTGAGCATTATCTGACACAATTGCAGGGGTGCCAATACTTTTGGCCAGCACAGTAGATGTGCGTGTTTGAGAAGCTTGATTTTATTCATAAACTTTTTATAAATTGATGGGTGCAATACCTAACCTCACAAAGAGATATCCTCCCAACTCTTCTTGTGTTTGATGATATCTTATACAGTGGGGAGAACAAGTATTTGATACACTGCCAATGGGTTTTCCCATTGGCAGTGTATCAAATACTTGTTCTCCCCACTGTATATACGGAGGAAAACACTCAGGTGACTTGAAGTTCTGCTCTGAGACCCCCTATTTGGCTAAAATTTCAAAATTGTCCTGTGTGCCTATGTAATACATCATTGGAAAGCTTAAAATCTCAATTTTCAGGGGGAAGAAAATGTTTGAACAGGAGGCCAAATTGTCTGTAAACGCGGGTTTCCAGGGTAAAATGGACAAATTAAAACTAGTTTGGAGACTTAATACGCCATGAATCTGCTATGGCAGCATATAGACATGTTGTTCTATCAAACGCAACAGTTCTTCTGGCTTAAAATACAGCAGTTCATTTTAAAGAGGAGTGCAAGAGCAGAAACTGCTTTTTCCAGTCTTGTCTGTGTTTTCCGCCACATGTGTATGTATTTTTTTTTTTTTTTCACTATTTTGCACTGTTGGTCCAATGTATATGGCAGAAAACACTCAGGTGACTTGAAGTTCTGCTCTGAGACCCCCAATTTGGCCAATTTTCAAAATTGTCCAATATGCACGTGTGAAACATCATTGAAAATCCCAATTTTTGAGGTCAAGAAAAATTTTGAACAGGAGGGCATGTAAAAAAAAATTTTTTTTCTTTTTTTTTAAAGGCGAAACCCTATCTCAGAGGTCAGAGCACGCGAGAGCGGAATTAAGACGCCATGACTATAACGAGATATTATCGCGTACTTACCTTGTTTCGATCCAAAAACTCCATGTAGCATGTACTGTATTACTGAGTGTCAAGACACAGCTGTGAATGGCCACGGCTGGATTTTTGGGGAATTTTATGGGTGAAACACGGTACTATAACAAAGGTCGTGATGCAGAAATCGCAAAAATCAAGGAGTAGTTGAGATGTTCTTTTTCATATATTTACCCTTTTAAACGTTTTTTTTTTTCCAATTTTTCTTTGTTTGGATTAGGGCTGTTAAACGATTAAAATTTTTAATTGAGTTAATTACAGCTTAAAAATTAATTAATCGTAATTAATCGCAATTCAAACCATCTATGAAATAAAACATTCAACATACGGTACATAAGTACTGTATTTGTTTATCATAACAATTAATCAACAAGATGGCATTAACATTATTAAAATTCTGTTAAAGCGATCCATGGATAGAAAGACTTGTAGTTCTTAAAAGATAAATGTTAGTACAAGTTATCGAAATTTTATATTAAAACCCCTCTTAATGTTTTCGTTTACTAAAATTTGTAAAACTTTCAGTCAAAAAATAAACTAGTAGCTCGCCATTGTTGATGTCAATAATTACATCATGCTCACTCATTGTGCTTAAACCCAAAAAATCATTTGGACCCAAGCGCCAGCAGAGGGCGCCAAACACCAAAAACAAGTAACAAGCGGACATTACACTGCTGTCATTTTAATCTGTTTGAGCGGGGCATGTGCGTTTATTGCGTCAAGTATTTTAACGTGATTAATTTAAAAAATTAATTAACGCCCGTTAACGCGATAATTTTGACAGCCCTAGTTTGGATCGATTATCTATCATTAACATATCGAAGAAAATGCGACAGTAACACACACACACACACACACAAAAAAACAAAACAATTAAGCGATAGTTATGAGGTAGATATCCGCCACTTTTTTCATTGTGACGTCATTTGTTCAAAAGTTTAAAATATGCAAGTGAATAATTTTTTTAAAGTCTTTAGTTTTTTTTTTGTTTTTTTTTTTTAAACAAAACATTAGACATTAATTCATGATTTTAAGCTAAAAATGACAGACATTTTGAATAATAAATATAATTAATTACTTTCGTTTTATGGCTGGAATGGAACAAAAGCGGTTGCGCGATGTCTGTAAACGGGGGTTTTCAGGGTAAAACGGACAAAATAGAAGTAGTTTGGGGGCTTAATGCGCCATGAATCTGCTATTGCAGCATATAGACATAGTGTTCTATCAAACACAACAGTTCTTTTGGCTTAAAATACAGCAGTTTCTTTTAAAGAGGAGTGCATGAGCAGAAACTGCTTTTTCAGTCTTGTCTGTGTTTTCCGCCATATACAGTTATGTTAAATGTTTATCTTAACAAGTTGACTAAATATTATCAAGCTTCAAAACAGTTCGTCGAGCTGTTGGTTGTCAACGGGACATTAATATTACAAATTTTGACCCAAAAAATTTGGTGATATATATATATTTTTTTGTCTTTTTGAGTCCAAAATGTTGATTATAATTGGTCAGTTCGGACTTGAAGGTTATGGTGTCCTGAAAAAAGGGACCCAACCAGGCCTATGTGAACAATTTTTTTTCTCGAAATATAAAGGCAACATCGAATGCATGCAAATTCGGACAAAATAGGCCAAGGTATTAAAGGGTTAATACTGTTTTTCCTGCTGAGTGTGTATTATCATCACAAAATTGGCGCTGTCCTTGCAGACGCTACAGTATGTGCTCGTCCGTCTATGTTCATTCAAAATGGTTGGAAACCTTAATTTTCTGACTCAAACATTGAATTTTACAGACGAAAACTTGACTGTTGACTAAAACTAGACAAAATCTCAATGACACTTCCTCGGCTAAAACCAGACGAAAACATTTTAAAGTGACTAAAATATAACTAAAACTAAAAAGTATTTCTGTCCGAAACACTAATTAAAAGGGTTGCCAAAAACAACACTGCTTCTTGGAAAACGTTTGCACAAGTGAAAAAGAACCAGTTTGAGCAGTAAGCCGTCCTTTTTTTGTCTTCGGGGAAATTCCTCGAATCACATTAAGCACAAAATTTCCAGATGGAGAAGACGTGTCACTTCGCTGTCCGTCTTGAGGATGACGTCCTCAAATCCCAGCGTGCCTGAGTGAAGCTCAGCAGGTGACTTCCTATAGGATAATCCCTTGCTCCCATGGGAAAGGATTCATCCCACTTGCAACTTTTACTTGGTAGGCCTGTCCTCATAAATGATCATTATAATTACTCGCCAAAATAATTTTAAATGTGAATTAATCCTAAAATGAAAGGGAAGAACAATAGTAACTAGAAACGGCAATTTCTGGAGAAGTTGTGATGGGAGTTTTGCTGTGATAGACACAGATCGAAGACCCGCCCATTTGATTTCGGGGCATTTCGGAGTCACTTTCTGTGGATTTGGGGACATTTTAGGCACACGTCCTGTTGCATGGCTGTCAATGGCATGGACTTACATGGAGGCAGGGGTGAAAGTGGTTAGAATTTCTTGCCGGAACTCCCTGACGTGAAGGTCGCCACGGAGCCAGAAATGTTATTGATTGATTTCATTTTTTTTTGGGAGGGGCGGTCGGTCAAAAATACTGAAATGCAAAGAAAACAGTTTTGGTCAGTGATTTCTATAACACATACAAAAACTGATTTTCATTCAAAATTATATTTTTTTCAATGATTTGCAAAATAAAAGTTAACAAAAACTGCTATAACCCCAACCTCCATCTCCTAATTTTATTTTCCCTCATTTCCTCAAATACTAAATGCCAAATCTTAATTTTAACTACTTAAGAACATAGGATGTATATTAACATTGAAGATAATGTAAACATTTACTTTTGTTGTGTTTTTTAATGATAAAGATATAAGTAACATACATTCAGAAAAATAAGTACAAATGACTTATATTATGCAGAGTGAAATGGAATATATTGTGAAGATTGTACAAACACTGACTTTTTTATTACCACCTAAAAAAATATAACCAGAATTAAGGGGCTTCTGACTCAACAAGACATGGAAAAACTTATGCATGCATTCATTTTCAGCAGATTGGACTATTGCAACGGTATATTTACGGGTCTTGATAAAAAATCAGTCAGGAAGCTGCAGCTAGTACAGAATGCTGCAGCCAGAGTCCTCACAAATACAAGGAAGCTGGACCACATTACACCGGTTTTGAAATCGCTACACTGGCTTCCAGTGAGTCAAAGGATAGACTATAAAATACTACAATACACTTAATGGCCTTGGACCAAAATACATGCTTGATTTGTTAGATTCCGATGAGACATCTAGACCCCTAAGGTCGTCTGGAACCGGTCTTCTGCATGTTCCAAGAACAAGAACTAAGCAGGGTGAGGCAGCATTTAGTTATTATGCTTCTCACCTCTGGAACAAGTTACCTGAACGTCTGAAATATGCTCAAACTGTTAGCTCTTTTAAATCAGGGCTAAAAACGCTTTTGTTTAGCACTGCATATCCATAACTGTCTATATATTTCAATCTACTTGCTTTCTATTCCTCTTGTGCTTATCTCCATTGCTGATTTCAATTATTATTAGTAGTTTTTGTTTTATTTTTATTTATTTATTTCTATTCTATTTGTTATTAAATGTGATTTTTATGTATAACTTTATTTCCGATTTTGATTGTCTGTGTTTTTATGTTGTATCAATTTAAATGTGATTTTTATGATCTTCATGTGATGTAAAGCACTTTGAATTGCCTTTTGTTGAATTGTGCTATATAAATAAATTTGCGTTGCCTTGCCTAATCATAAGGAAATGAATAAGTAGCCTAACATAAATGAACAAATATAAGTCCAAAGTGCACATTGGCAGCTAAAATGTTCTGAATCTGCCCATTAGAGCAAATTAAAACTAAATATGATAAATAAGCCACCTTAACTCTTTCCTTGCTTTTAAAGATTTGATCCATTTTCTGTTGTATTGCCCTTTTTTTTTTTTTGCTGTTTCAGAAAACATGCACATTTGAACCAATCAGAGCTAACTATCTCTGTTGATCACATGTCAGTATGTCAACCAATTGAACGGATAAATGAGTCCGGGCATTTTGCTTTCGCACATTGACGTGACTCGTCATCGTCAGACTCAGATAACTGCGGCAGCTGGGGAAACCTCCATGCCGTCCGTGGAATAAAATAAATAATAAATATCGGTGGAAACGGATTACCCCACACAAGCACTTTATTATGCTTGTTGTCAACACTTGTGTATGTAAATCTGTTGTTGGTAGATTGTTTTCTTCTTGGAGATGAAATGCATGTGTGGCAGCTTTGTATTTATTATTATGTTTTTTACATAGCGTTTTGACAGTTGCTGTCTTATTTTTTTAATCAAAGCACCGTATACCGGAACAGTGTTCCGGCCCTGAATCTTATTCCGGAACTGCATGGAGGCCAGTTGAATGTCGATGGGCTGCAGGGGCGTTACGGGGGGGGGGGGGGGCAGTGCCCACCCACGGACACGCTCTGCCCACCTAAAGAAAACTGGATGTAGTACTAACCGCGGTCTGGTATCCCATTTATAGAGTACTGATGTGTACTATGTGTGATGTGAAGTTTTAACCGTTGCGTTGTTACCTCCTCTTTCACCTTAAAAAAAATGAAATGAAATGTTGGTTTTGTTCCTAGGGGGCGCTACACACATTTACGCATATTTTGATTTTTTTCTTTCTTTTTTTACATTTTATCAAAGTTTTCACCAGTGTTGACCTGGCTGTTGAATTTGATGAGCTTTGAAGCATTCTGAGGGGGTCAAAGTAAGGCTCAAAGCGTCAGCAGGACAAGAAAATGACTGCTAGGGGGCGCTACATAGTGTATCTGGAATTTGTCTTTACACGGTATCAAAGATTACACCTGTCTTGACCTGCCTGCCGATTTTGGTGCAAAAACTTATAAGATATGTGAAATATTGCTCTTGATCCTGAAAATATAGGTGATTATCTTTGAATTTGGTGATTTTTGTACATCTAGGGTGAAATCTGAGAATTTTATAGCCATTTTAAGTTTTGTTATACTTATATACATAAATAATCGGGATTTTATTAGGGAACGACTTTGAATTTTTTGATGCCGCTGCTCATGCAGACTCATACAGTGTATCACAAAAGTGAGAACACCCCTCGCATTTCCGCAGATATTTAAGTATATCTTTTCATGGGACAACACTGACAAAATGACACTTTGACACAATGACATGTAGTCTGTGTGCATCTTATATAATAGAGTTCCCCTCATAATAACTCAAAATATATTAATATCTAAACCCCTGGCAGCATAAGTGAGTGCACCCCTTAGAAACTACGTACATCCCTAAATGTCCAAATTGAGTACTGCTTGTCTTTTTTCCCTCCAAAATGTCATGTGACTCTTTACAGTAGTGCTGTCAGCATTTCTGCAGAGATTGAAGAGGTGGGGGGGTCAGTCTGTTAGTGCTCAGACCATACGCCGCACTCTTTATCAAATTGGTGTGCATGGCTGTCACCTCAGGAGGAAGCCTCTACTGAATACGGTGCACGGTAGCCGGTTTTTGTGGAAATATGTGTTTGAACGATTTGTTAAGAGCATTGTAAAAAAAAAAAAAAAGAAGAATTAATTAAAAAAAAAAACGTAGCATTTTATAGTACCGTATTGGCCCGAATATAAGACGGCCCTGATTATAAGACGACCCCCTCTTTTTCAAGACTCAAGTTTGAAAAAAGACTCTTTGAACACCAAATTAATTTTTATACAGAAAATAATTACAGTACATCTGAAACAAATGATTATAACAACATATTTGAGAGAAAAAGCATGTTATTTTGCCTCATTCAAATCTTAATATCTGAACATTTAAATATGTAAACTAAAGCGCATTCACATTTGTAAATGAATGGCTTCTGGTTTTTGAAATGTAAATAAACCAATCTATTGTGATAAAACAACAAAATTGCAATAACTGCATTAACCATCAAAGTGAAGTCTAACTGTAACTGTAGTCTTGAAACAAATCTGAATAAGGAAAAACATTGCAATAAAATAATGCAAACTGGTTAAACTTGAGAGTAGCTGAGATCTGTCATAACAGAACATCGCTTCAATTATTTCGGGCGCCATCTAGCGTCGTGAATTGGTATAATGTCTAGACTGCGAATATAAGACGACCCCCACTTTTTCAGTCTTATTTCAATGCAAAAAACACCGTTTTACATTCGGGCCAATATGGTAATTAAGCTAGTGGACTTTTGTTATGAAAGTTTGCCAATTGATGTACTTAGATCCTCATTTATTTATCTATTTTTTATGCAGTTTGAGGATAAGTTCAGGTATTTTAATGTTTTTTTTTGTTTTTTTTTTTAAATAAAATTGCAATTCGGTAGAATTTGAAGAAACGCTCAGAAATTTTGACGATAACGAAAATATTTTTTCAACAAACAGTTGTTCATGACGAGGACGAGACGATAACGAGCTAAAAACATGTTTTGGGATACTAAAACGTAACGATATGAATACCAGTTTTCATCTGATGGGACGAGAACATGACAAAAATGCGCAATAGTTTCCGTCACATGTACAATATGTGACATTTTATCAGCCTGCATCGTAGCAGTGTTTGATTGTGTCACTCATGTGACGTGCTACGGCCGCCCTCCTCCTCCCCGACTCACCAGTGTGTAGTCTCCATGCAGGCTTGCATGTACAGTAAGATTTGTTTTCTTATCTTGGGCAGAGAGAATATGCAATCTGGGTTAGCCTTTAAGGTCTTTGCTTAGTGATCATTACACACTAAATGTAACTCGTAGTGTTAGCATAACGACGAGCGTGCAACCCGTGCGGCTCTCAAAACACCCTAGTGGCTCCCTGGAGCATTTTGAAAAATATTTGAAAATAGAATAATATGGTTGAGGGAAATAAATTTTTTGTTTTGATATGATTCCCATAGGAGGACAAAAATGAGACAAACATTCTTAACGTTTTCCAGTGCTGTAAAAATGTGTCGAATAAATATTAAATTTCAACATTTCTGTCAACGAAGACAGAAGCCTGCGACACACGTGTCTATCAGTAGGGTTGGATGCCAGGCTAGTGACTATTGTAAACAAACCGCCAGTCGAGTACCCAGTTGGGCGTGTGGAAAAAAAAGTGCGATTTCATTACTTCTGAAGAACTTAGAGGAGCGCAAAAATAGATTTTTAGAAGTGGATTGCATCATCAAACTCCACGACGGCTGCAAGTTTTGTTGAAACCCGGAGGATAATAAAGCGAGGAAAACCGTTCACAGATGGTGAGAACATGAAGGAGACATTCATCAACATATCAGAACACCTACAGACTATTTATATTGCCTTCCACCCTGCAGATATCTTGCACACCCCCATAGTGGATGTAACCCCAGACCATGATTTTGGTAATGATGTAACCACCAAATTTCACTGTTTTATGAGTGAATCTCGGATCCATGCGGGCTCCAGTAGGTTTCCTGCAATATTTGTGGCGACTGTGGTGTAATTCAATGGAAGATTCAACTGAAAAATCCATCTTTTGCCACTTTTCCAGCGTCCATCCTTTTGACAGGCTGTGGGCCTTGGCAAATGCCACACGGTTTTTTAATTGTCTGCACCCTGAGACATAAATAGTCTGAAATATCAACAAATCTTAGCTGCCTCTTACATTCCTAACCATAAAAAGGGACAAATTCTGCAGCAGGATGGTGCTCCATCGCATACTTCAATCTCTACCTCAAAGTTCCTCAAGGCAAAGATGATCAAGATCCTCCAGGACTGTCCAGCCAAGTCACCAGACATGAACAGGATGAAAGAGGAAGCATGGAAGACGAAACCCAAGCATGTTGATGAACTCTGGGAGGCATGCAAGACTGCTTTCTTTGTTGTTCCTGATGACTTCATCAATAAATTGTATGAATCCTTGCCGAAGCCGATGGAAGTCATACAAAATATTAAATTTGGATTTCACAGCACCACTACTTAATTTGCTTATGTTATGTAACATATCTTTCTATTTGAAGTACATTTTTTGTTCAATTTTCACACTACTGTCTGTAGGCTACAAAACTTTTGTCTTGCCAAAATTTGACCTTTATGTCTTCATTAAATGATGAATCTTTTTTCAGTGAAACAAATATATTTTTGTACATTCAACATAATTTGGGAGGGTCTTAGCTTTCATATGAGCCATTTCTGAAACCAGTTGAATAATTTAAAGTAGGGTTATTAGTAGGGTTGTTCCGATCATGTTTTTTTGCTCCCGATCCGATCCCGATCGTTTTAGTTTGATTATCTGCCGATCCCGATATTTCCCGATCCGATTGCTTTTTTTTGCTCCCGATTCAATTCCAATCATTCCCGATAATTTTTCATTAATGCATTGCATTAAGAAAAAAATGGATAAAACTTGGACGAATATAAACATTCAACAGACAGTACATAAGTACTGTATTTGTTTATTATGACAATAAATCGTCAAGATGGCATTTACATTATTAACATTCTTTCTGTGAGAGGGATCCACGGATAGAAAGACTTGCTACTTTGTATATTGTGACTAAATATTGCCATCTAGTGTATTTGTTGACCTTTCAGTAAATGATACTGTAGCCATGGCCAAATGCATGATGGGAAGTGGAACCATGACTGTGCGTAGTGCTACCAATTGATATATCTTCTCTGCGTTGGGAAATAAGATAAGGTGTTAAGAAAAAAATCAATTGCTACCTTACTTCCCGACATTGCTTCCCATGATATTTCTACTCGTAGGGAGAGGGATTGTAAGGCTTTAGCCAATGAAAATAAAGCTCCAAAGGATGCCAAAATTCACTCTACTCATTTTACGCTGCCTTTTACATCTCTATACAGGCAAAACGGCGCCATTATAGATGGAGCACGACAATGCGTGAGTGGGTCGTGCAGTTCATGCATTAATTGCGTTAAAATATTAACGCGATACATTTTTTAAAAAATTGATTACTGCCATTATTGGGATAAATTTGATAACCCTACCTTAAGCC
Source organism: Corythoichthys intestinalis (assembly GCF_030265065.1). NCBI lineage: Eukaryota > Metazoa > Chordata > Actinopteri > Syngnathiformes > Syngnathidae > Corythoichthys > Corythoichthys intestinalis. Next base: position 52,451,571 of record NC_080404.1, on the reverse strand, counting down.
TAAACTAAAGATTCTGGATAAATGTAACATATTATGTCTGTAACGTTAAATACAATTAGAAAACAATTACAAAAAAAAAAAAAAAAAAAATTAAAAAAAGGCATGGCCGATATTTTTTTGCCGATTCCGATACTTTGAAAATGACGTGATCGGACCTGATCGATTGGCATATCGGGACATCTCTAGTTATTAGCAATTGTTTTTAGAAAATGGATAAACGACAATACTTTTGTCAGGGACTGCATTTGCAGACTTCAAAAACAAAACCGAGATAATAAAGAAAATCAAAGACATGCCCAACTATGGAGCATGTTATGCAGGTTCCATTTTGTTGTTTTTCCAAACCTCAAAATAAAATTGACGACAAAAATTTGATTTTTTAAAATTGCACTTCTTAAATTAAAATAAAGCAATGAAACAGTTCATTGATATTGTAATACAGTTAAACTTGAGGTGGCATCATACAACAGAATAGTCACGTGGTGCGCTGGACGCACTACAAGGAAAATAAACATTAAATCACGAAGGCACATTATGTATTTTTAGCCGACTTAGACATTCTGATAGTAGGCCAATATCGCTAATACGTATAGATGACATACAAGCATGTGTTGCCTTCATTATTAGGCTTATTTAAGGCTTTTATTTTTTTGTGCGGCTCCAGACATATTTGGTTTTTTTTCAGTCCAATATGGCTCTTTCAACATTTCGGTTTGCCGATCCCGGTCTTAAACTCTTAGACAACTTTTTAAACATACAGTTCGTGGCGTCCAGGTGGGTATAAATAATTGAAAATAATGTTTTTCTGCTGAGTTTGTGTTATTATTATGTGAATTATAAATTGGAGTTGTCCTAGATGCTAAAATATGTGCAGGTTACTTTATTTATTAAATTTTACTAAAATATTTTTTTAAACATCTTGAGTTTTCATCAACAAAAACTATACGAAGACAAACACATTTTAGTAAGTAATAATAAGTATTATCGTCCAAGCGACTAAGACTGAAATGACAATTAAAAGGGCTGCCAAAAATAACACTGGTATTTGCAATTAATACTTTTTTGAATGTTCAATCTAAGCAAGCCTTCGTTTTACATCTCCTAAAATTTATTCTGCAACGCATTAAATGTTCCTAATCACGACTTGATTATTTGAACTTGTTTGACTACTAAAATAATCGATAGCTGCAGCCCTAATTCACTTAGTTGAAACTATCGTTTAACAATAAATTTAAAAAATGTTAATCGTGATTTGCAAAAAAAAACAACAACTTGAGATTACATTCAAAAAATTGGAATAAAAAAATTTAGCAACCATAATAAATGTAAGAAGTGTTTGCATTAATGCAACACATTTCTTGTTGAGCAATGTTATAGTTTCTTTCAGTTGCTTTGCAGTCTTTAAAAGCAAAACGTTTTAAAAACACAATTTTTTTCACCTGATTCTGAAATAACATGATTAGGCTCGATCATCCCTCCCTCTACAAATCCAGTGGATTGGACGTCAATGATGAATGACTTTTGATGTCTGAGAAAAATGTTTTCGAAAATACCGGCCCTCCTAACCTTGCCCTAAAAAAACAAAACAAGAAAAAAAAAGCAAAGACTACATGATGACAAACACACATGCATACACACGTGTCACTTCTTTTCCCGGATTTAGATGAGGATGAGTAGTTTTTTCATTTGGATTTTTACCTTGGAATGATGAAAAATGATTGTATTTTTTTTTTTCAGAAGGAAAAAACATTTATAGTTAAGACAAATAAACTCAGATCACAACAAAAGCTACAAGAATCTAATTTTAAATGTCAATTAAAAATGTAACTGGAACTGTTCCAATTTAAAATGATGTAAATGTCATTTATATTAAATGAATTTTAATTTTACAATGCACTAGAAATTCATTCCAAAATAAGACATTGATTAATTCAACCAAATAATAAATTGCACTATATTACACAGAACGCAGTTTATAAATTTAATGAATTGGGTTGTAGGCATTTCATGTATGTCAGAGCATACATGTAAATATATAAATATATTATAGAAATATTGAAAAGAAGTCCAATATAGAAAAAAATAACTGCTGAAAATGAAAGTTAAATTATTAGTATGAATAATAATGAGTTTAAAAAAGGGAAAGGGAGAATAAATCAATATGGCTACTGTCTAATCACACGTCAATTTAATTGAATTTGCTAGAAAGTCTTGTTTTTGCAAAAGATTATTCTTACTTTTAAAGATCGGTGTTAATCTTGCAAGAAGACATTTTGTCATCACAATTCTCACACTCCTAAAAACTGATTTCATAATAAATTGTTTTTTTCTGACAGCAAAACTGATCCTTTAATGCCAGCAATATGAAGCAATTATCAGAGAATCCCAAAATTTGAAAAATAAGGTTCTAATGAAATCTTTTTGTCAAATTTGTAAAAAGAAAAGTCAAAATGAATATGTGTAATAAGCACTCAGATATCTATTACCCTTGCTCAATCCTGTTTGCTTTTCTCATGGAACCTGCAGATGCATGTGTTGACTCGCATCTATCATTTTTTTTTCTCAAAATCATGAAATTTTAGGTGTATCAAATGAGATACATTTGGCAATATAAGGCTTGAATTCCCAATTCTATTCCACTGAATTGCAAAAATGTCCAAAACAATAAAAAGGTTCCAAATATCAAAAAGCAAATGTTCGTTCGCCGCCATTTTGTGGCCTTTTCGCGTTAGTTTGTTTTTAGGCATCGCGGCGCTAAACGTCGCTAGTCTATTTTCAAACAAACAAGACAGCGAGAGGGAAATTAAAAAAAAAAAAAGTCGAGTTTATCCTTTGGTGAACGGGTCGCCGCTGCAGTTCCGGTGCTCCCCCGCCCGTCGCCGAAGATCGCGTGCGGAGCGGCGGCAACGTGGAGCGCGCGGAGGGAGCGGCGTGACCTTGGTGGGCGGAGCTCGCCGGCGCATGCTCGCTAGCGTCGACCGGCCTTCCGTGACAACGCTAATAGTCGCGCGCGGCTCGCCGCCGTTGCCGCGTCCACTCCAATTACCCTGAGCGCCGCCATCTTGGCTTTTTCGCTTTGATTGAAAGCTCTTTCCACGGACTCCGCCCCACCCTCGCGGGAAGTCGCCTCGTTTTGTCGTCGCCTGCCCGGGAAGTACTTAAGGTGTGATTGACAGCTTCTTGTCTTTCTTCAAAGGACCCCTAGTAGGAGACCCCCGGAGCCTCGACGACCCCAAAAGGAAGCATTTTGGCTTTCCGGGCCTTGAGGTCGAAGGGCATCGCGCACAAGAGGGAAAAAACACACAAGCTTTCACTTCGGACGATGACGACAAACACAAGAAAGACAAGCATCGTGGTACCTTGACTTAAGAGTTTTGTCAACGTGTGAATTTTCTTGGTTTTGGATTACTACACGTGATTAGGGCTGCAGCTATCGGATATTTTAGTAATCGAGTATTCTACTGAAAACTCTATTGCATAACCGAGTAGTCAGGTAAAACATACATTTTTTTTGAGGGGAAAGAGCAATTATAAAACCCCTAGCAAAAAGTATTGAATCACCAGTCTCGGACAAGCACTCACTCAGACATTTTATCATGTAGAACAAAGTCAGATAAAAAGCTTGAAAAAAATAATGAATTAGTTCAAAACTGCAACTCTTTAGCATTCAGAAACATTAAAAGAAATGAATAAAAAACATTGTGGTGGTCAGTAAATGTTACTTTTATAGAGCAAGTGCAGGGAAATATATATGGAAACACTCCATTCTGAGGAAAAATACATGGAATCATGAGAAACAAACAAAGAAATAACAATCAAAACTAGTGATGTACCGATCCAGGTTTTCGCACTTCCGATCCGATACCGATACTGGCCGATACCGATACCGGCCTATCTGAGCATGTGTTAAAGTTTAAAGTTATTTAGCCTCCTTACTTAATTGTCAGACTCATGTTGAAAAGAGTTTTAGTACTCTTGATAACAACTAGCCAGCTGAATTAGGTGAGTTTGAATAACACACAACGGTTGGTAATAAGAAACTGACCTGTTTATTCAATGACAAACACAAAACATTATAAATAACAAACAGAAATGGCATAGTCAGTCAGTAAAATGTGCAAATAATATTGTAAACTGTCTTAAAAAAGCAAAACACACAAACAACCTCAGTGGAAAATCCCGAACCCCCCAAGCTATTAGATGCTTTTAATGTTTCGTGCATTAGTTACAATAATTGTATAAAAAGCCTCTCAGGTTTAAAAAAACGACTATTTCAGTATCAAGTTAACATTTTAAAACAGTAAATAAAATACTCAAGTCCCAATTCTGTATCAGCAGCTTTAAACTACATTCAATTCATTTAATTTTGCGAATCAACTGTTAAAGTTGTTAAACTTGCTCCCCTTATTCCATAATTTCCCATCTGTCTACTTTCGACATGTGAAAGTTTTAAAACGGTTTTGAAGATAGATTCAAGTTGAAGATTTTGCCGATTTAGGAGTATTTTAGATAAAAAGTTAATTAGGTTCGCTTGGAAGGTTCACAACAGCCTACTGGGGAAGTCTCCTGCTTTAAGATGGCGGCCGTTTAGTTTTCCATACTTCAATGTTGCTAACGCCGTCGAGTCTGTCATCTTGCATCAAGTTCTATATACATATGATATCTATTATCTACAGTAAAACGATGTTGATGTAGTTTGTAGCGGCTGTCAGCAGCAGTCAGGTCTTCTTGTGTTTTTTTATCCAGCGGCATGAGTTGGGCTAAAGCCGTGAGTTGAGCATTGGCATTACCCGCGTCTATGACAAGAATGATGTTTACTCTCGGGACGCAATGCGGTACGTTTCTCATTGTGTCCCGAAGACCGCGCTGTGTATTAGTTCCACTATACTTGACATATTTCAATAATCGGAATTTGGATGTTTGTGAATCGTTCTCGAATCTTCCACGGCCGAATCGCTCAAGGATGTAATGACGGCTGGGCATGTTTACCGTGGTTCTAAGTGTTGGATGGTGAGTCTTTACTCATGAGAAATAATGGCTCGTCATCCAGAATGAATTCTTTGGCAATGACTCTTGTTATTCCCTGGGCTTTGGGACTGTCGAGTGCCAGTTTGTCACGCATTGCAAAAGTTTCTGCCAGTGTTAGCTGCGTAGGACCTTTCTTTTTGTCTTCGGTTTTCTCAACATATGCCTTATATTGTTTGTGGTGGTATTTCGCTAAATGCTTGATTAGGTTGGTTGTATTAAAACTTCTTACAGCTTTACCACCACGCTTGACTTTATTGTGGCATATGTTACACTCTGCCTCTTCGTCTTTGTCGTCCTTTAAGGTGAAATGATCCCACACGGCTGACATTTTTACCGATAAAGTCTCTTGGTAAATTGGGAGATGGTAATGTAGTGTGTTGAAGGTGTGCCGTAAAACACGGACCGGCTTTTAGAGAAACCGAAGCAAAAACTGGAATAGATTATGTAAGTCGGTGCGCTGTAAAACCCGGACCGGTCTTAAAAAAAAAAACTGCATCGGAAGTCTGGATCAGAATTTTTCCGTGTCGGCCGATCCGATACCGATGCATTTTTTTTTTTTTGCCCATATCGGCGTCCGATTTGATCCAAATATCGGATCGGGACATCTCTAATCAAAACACATCTCTAGTACAGTGCCCTCCATAATTATTGGCACCCCTGAAAAAGATGTGTTTTTTAGCTTCTAATTTTTTTTTTATTCAAATATTATGGGACCTTAATGGAAAAAAAAGAGGAAAATCCAACCTTCAATACAAGTGCATTCATTCAGTAGGGAAAAAATCCCACATAAAGAAAAAAATATTTGACATCAAATAATGTGTGTCACAATTATTAGCAACCTTGGTGTTAGTACTTTGTACAACCCCCTTTTGCCAACAAAACAAGGTCTGGGGACTGAGATGGCCATGGGAGGAGATTGATTTTGTGTCTGGTGAACCATTTCTGTGTAGATTTGGCCATATGTTTAGGGTCATTGTCTTGCTGAAAGACCCAGTGACGACCCATCTTCTGCTTTTGGGCAGAGGGCAACAGATTTTGATTGAAAATGTCCTGGTATTTCAAAGCATTCATGATGCCATGCACCCTAACAAGGTTCCCAGGGCCTTTGGAAGCGAAACAGCCCCACAGCATCACTGACCCACCCCCATACTTCACAGTGGGTATGAGGTGCTTTTCAGCATGCGCATCTTTCGTGGCACGCCAGACCCACTTAGAGTGTTTGTTGCCAAAAAAGCTCAATCTTGGTCTCATCTGACCATAGCACACGGTCCAAGTTGAAGCCTGGGACCGTGTGTATTTTTGTGAGGTCTTGGTTGGATTTTTCTCTTTTTTTCCATTAAGGTCCCATAATATTTGAATTAAAAAAATATTAGAAGCTAAAAAACACTTTTCACAACACATCTTTTTCAGGGGTGCCAATAATTATGGAGGGCACTGTATTTAGGAGCACCACCTCTGGCTTTTATGACAGCTTGCAGTCTCTGCGGCATGGACTTGATGAGGATTCTTTATCAATTTGGTGCCAACTCTCTTTGATTGCATTTTCCAGATCATCCTTGCAGGTCGGAGCCTTGCGGTGGACCATATTTTTCAATTTCCACCACAGGAATTCAATAGGGTCTAGATGTGGGCTATTTGCAGGCCATGACATTGACTGGATGAGTCTTTCTCCAAGGAATGCTTTAATAGTTTTAGCTCTGTGGCATGATGCATTGTCGTCTTGGAAAATGACAAACATATTTTCAATTGAGGGGATAAGAAAGCTGTCTAAAATTTTAATGTAAACTTGTGCATTTATTGAAAATTCAACCACAGCCATCACCCAAATGCCTTTGCCTGACATGCGGCCCCATATCATCAAGGACTGACGGAATTTGGATCTTTTCTTCAGGCAGTCATCTTTGTAAATCTCACTGGAACATCACCAAACAAATGTTCCAGCAACATCACCTTGTCAAGAGTCAAGAATATGCATTGGACAGATCTCAACCCTAATGAAAACCTGAAGCGGAAATTTAAGATATAAATGGTCCACAGCAAGGTTCCGATCTGCAAAGATGATCTGGCAACTGCAATCAAAGAGAGTTGGCACCAAATTGATGAAGACTCCTCATCAAGTCCATGCCTCAGAGACTGCAAGCAGTCATAAAAGCCAGAGGTGGTGCTACTAAATACTCGAGATGTGTTTCGATTGTTATTTCTTTGTTTGTTTCTCATACCATATTTTTTTCCTCAGAATGGAGTGATTCCATATATATTTCCCTGCACTTGCTCTATAAAATTAACATTTACTGACCACCACAATGTTTTCTATTCATTTCTTTTAGTGTTTCTGAATGCTAAAGGGTTGCACTTTTGAACTAATTTTTATTTTTATTTTTTTCAAGGTTTTTATCTGAGTTTGTTCGACATGATAAAATGTCTGAGTGCTCGTCCGAGACTGGTGATTCCTTACTTTTTGCTAGGGGTTGTACATTAAAAAAAAAAAAAAAAAAAATTCATTTCAGATGTGACTAGAAAAAACAATTTCACTGCTTTCACTCAAAAAACTTAAGCTCTGATAAAAAACAAAAAACAAAAAAAAAACTATTTCTTACATAAAAATGTCATTATGCTTGATAACACACATCACTTAAAAGTTTGTCAAGCTGTTTTTAACTACTAGCTAAGTTTTAAGTTAGGCTAAATTATAAGTCCTGTTTTATCCATCAACGACGATGATTATGTTTTTATTAGGGCTGTCCAAATTACCGCATTAATGGGCAGTAATTAATTTTTTAAATTAATCACGTTAAAATATTTGACTCAATTAACGCACATGCCCCGCTCAGACAGATTTAAATGACAGTACAGTGAAATGCCCACTTGTTAATTGTGTTTTATGGAGTTTTCACGACTAATCTTGGCCGATTCTTCTCAACAAAACTCCTGCAGTTCAGTCAGATTCCTGGGATGTCTGGCATTAATTGCTGTCTTTAGGTCATGCCACAACATCTCAATGGGGTTCAAGTCTGGACTTTGACTTGGCCACTCCAGAAAGTGTATTTTGTTCTTCTGAAACCATTCTGAAGTTGATTTACTTCTATATTTTGGATAACATTGTCTTGTTGCAGCATCCATCCTCTTTTTAGCTTCAACTGTCTGACAGACGGACTCAGCTTTTCCTGCAAAACATTCTGATAAACTTTTGAATTCATTCTTCCATTAATGATTTCAAGTTGTCCAGGCCCTAAGGCAACAAACAGCCCCAAATCATGATGCTCCCTCCACCATGCTTCACGGTGGGGATGAGGTTTTGATGTTGGTGAGCTGTTCCATTTTTCCTCCACACATGACGTTGTGTGTTACTCCCAAAGAATTAAACTTTGGTTTCATCAGTCCACAAAATATTTTGCCAAAACTTCTGAGGACTGTCTAAGTGTTTTTTTGCGAACATTAAACGAGCAACAATGTTTTTTTAGACAGTAGTGGCTACCTCTGTGGAGTCATCCCATGAACACCATTTCTTGGCCATAGTTTTACATATAGTTGATGTGTGCACAGAGATATTGGACTATGCCAGTGACTTATGCAAGTCTTTAGCAGACACTCGAGGGTTGTTCTTTACCTCTCTGAGTTATCGTGCGCTGAACTCTTGGTGTCATCTGTGGTGGACGGCCACTCCTTGGAAGAGAAGCAACAGTGCCATTCGCTCTCCATTTGTAGACAACTTCTCTGACTGTCGGTTGTTAAACATCCAGACTGTTAGAGACGGTTTTGTATCCTTTCCCAGCTTTTACAAAACAACAATCCTTGAACGCAGGTCTTCAGTCAGCTCTTTTGACCAGTCAATGATGCACATCAGACAATGCTTCTCATCAAGACAATTCTCACCAGGTGTGTGTTTATTAGTGGGCAGGACAGCTTTAAACCACTCATCAGTGATTGGGCACACACCTGACTTATTGTTCAGTAAAAATTTGTTTCAGTTGCTCTCTAAGGCTACGTTCATACTACAGGTCTTAATGCACGAATCCGATTTTTTCGTGTTTTTCCGACTCGAGTGAGGCATTAACTTGACGGTCTGAACGTGACAAGTCGCATAGAACTGGACCATTTCAAATCCGATCTGGGTCACTTTCGTATGTGGTTCAAATCCGATCTGGGCCACATTTTTCCAGACTGTCGCGGCGGTCTGTACTGTCCATTCTCCGGAATCGGAATTCATGCACTAATTACGTCAGCAAACAGCAAGAGGCACGAAGGACGGCAGCGATGCAGGCATTAGCGCCTAGCTTGAACTCTGCTTTTAAGCACGAAGCGGGCTTGAGCACAGTCATAAAAAAATAAAATGAAGAAAAGGATAACCCTGTCAATTTTTGATTTTAATTCTGTGCGCCGAATGAGCAATATTTCATTATTGAACACATTGCCGAGTCGGGGCAAACTGACGCACCCACGTCATTTCACGCACACACGTCAAGGCTTATGTGTGTGCGTGTATGCGTTCTATCAGTCCATATAAACTTTGAAAATAAAACTAAACGTGGATAATAAATGTCTGTTATTTGTATCCTCTTTTTAACAAGAAAAATATGATAATCCCTGGAATGACAGCCAACATGTGTGGTCATTTGTTTTGATTCTTCTGCGCATGCGGGTCGTCTTGCTCAGCGTGTGTCGGACTGCAAATTAGTGCGCATGCATAATACTTGAATGGTCTCAATGGACAAAGTCAGTCTGAACGGGCACGCCAAAAAAAACCGGATATGACAAAAAATCGGATTCGTGCATTAAGACCTGTAGTATGAACGTAGCCTATGTCTCCTTAGGAAGAGGGTTCACTGACTTATTTTTCCCCCCTTCTGTCATTAGCCACGTTTACATGCTGACTTTTATTCATACCGATTCAAATCATTCCGAATGGAAATTTCAGATCAGCTGTTTACATGTCACTTCATCTATTCCGATCCAGCGTTTACATGTGACTGCCTTTATTCCGAAAGGACGTTTGACAACTGCCGTCTGACATGCGCAGATTAATCAAAACAAAGCGTCACGTTGCAAAACATGGAGATCGATCGTCGGAGTGCTGCTGTTTTAACTTTAACCCACTTGTTGTGTTTGTGGGGTCGTATCCGCTTCTGCTGTTTTGCTCTTTTGCCTTGTAGTAGCCGGTTTTCCACCGGTTTCTAATCTGGTCTACGCTCCGGTCTATTCCGGCTTCGTGTAACCTCTCGTGAACTTTTTTAAATAGTTCACTGTTCCTCGTTTTACGCTCATCTAAGCGAGCAATTATATTCAATTCTTTTAAAGTTTGAATTAAATACAATCTTTCCGCCGGACTCCAATTAGGTTTCTAATCTGGTCAATGCTCTGGTCTATTCCGGCTTCGTGTAACCTCTCGTGAACTTTTTTAAATAGTTCACTGTTCCTCGTTTTACGCCCGTCTAAGCGAGCAATTATATTCACTTCTTTTAAAGTTTGAATTAAATACAATCTTTCCGCCGGACTCCAATTAGGTGCGCTGTGCTTGGAAGCCATGTTGCAAGTGACGTTACTTACGTCACAAAGTGACGTCACCACGTCAGTACAGAGCATGTGCAGAAAGAACGCAACCAGACACCATTCCGCTTCCCTGTTTACATGATATAATTTTACTTCTAATCGGTTTGGGAAAAGGAATATTCCACCCCTGTGAATCGGAATGAAATTCCATTCGGTTTGGGCCTGTTCATTCCGAATGAGGTGTTTATATGGAACACATTTATTCGGTTTGAACAAATATTCCGATTGTAATTGGAATATTTGGCTCCATGTAAACGTGGCAATTGTTTGCATGCTATCTTCATTAAAATATGAAAACCTATAAATGTTTGGGTGGTTTTAGTTAAAGCAGACATTTTTTTAACATCTGTGTGATTTTGACAAAGATCAGATCACATTTGATGGTGATTTGATGCAGAAATGTGAGAAATTCCATAAGGTTCAGATACTTTTTCATACCGCTGTACATTTATTCTGATCACTGCAAGAACTCAAAATCCAATCAGGACTTATAATTTTGACTAATTTAAAACTTAACTAGAACTTAAAAATAGCTTGACACAAATGGAAATTCAATTGAAACACGTGAAAGGTTTTATCAAGCGTAATGACATTTTTAGGTAAGAAATAAGAATGTCTTTTGATAAGAGCTTCAAGTTTTTTTTAAGTGAAAGCAGTGTGAAAGAATATTTTATTCATGCTTATAAAACACATAACTGCTGTGAAACTATATTCATTTGTGTTGTGATTGTATATATTCATATTTGTGTGCTTTATTTCTTTGAACATAATACAAAGAGTTTCTGTGGACTACCTTATCTGATTTTACTCCCTCTTGTACCAGCTACGGCTAAGTTCCCAAGGTCGTAACTCAAGATGGTTTTCTGTGGAAAATCTCCAGAGTTGGGCAGTAATAAGGCTCACTTTCGTTTTTGTAGGTATCGTTTCATAGTAAGCAACACCCTTTCAACAGGCATATAGACCCTTGACTTTTGTATTCTCGTTGTACTCCTGCGTGTTCACAGCTCCTGGCTGGATCACGCCATTTTACCCTTGATATACAGTGGGGCAAAAAAGTATTTGGTCAACCACTAATTGTGCAAAGTCTCCCACTTGAAAATATTAGAGAGGCCTGTAATTGTCAACATGGGTAAACCTCAACCATGAGAGACAGAATGTGGAAAAAAAAACAGAAAATCACATTGTTTGATTTTTAAAGAATTTATTTGCAAATCATGGTGGAAAATAAGTATTTGGTCAATACCAAAAGTTCATCTCTATACTTTGTTTTGTATCCTTTGTTGGCAATAACGGAGGCCAAACGTTTTATGTAACCCTTAACAAGCTTTTCACACACCGTTGAATTTCTATTTTTTCAGGTTAAGAAATGCCGTTCACGTCAAAAGAAACGGCATTTTGATAAGGCGTTTTGCAGGCAGCGCTCATGTTGCACATTTATGAAAATCTGCCATAGAACCAACAAATATTTGTACTTTTCTTTCTATATTTAACCAATAAAACGTCAACATAAAGTGTATATAGTAGGGCTGTCAAACGATTAAAATTTTTAATCGAGTTAATGACAGTTTAAAAATGAATTAATCGTAATTAATCGCAATTCAAACCATCTATTAAATATGCCATATTTTTTGTAAATTATTGTTGGAATGGAAAGATAAGACACAAGACGGATATGTATATACATTCAACAAACGGTACATACAGTGCCTTGCAAAAGTATTCGGCCCCCTTGAACCTTGCAACCTTTCGCCACATTTCAGGCTTCAAACATAAAGATATAAAATTTTAATTTTTTGTCAAGAATCAACAACAAGTGGGACACAATCGTGAAGTGGAACAAAATTTATTGGATAATTTAAACTTTTTTAACAAATAAAAAACTGAAAAGTGGAGCGTGCAATATTATTCGGCCCCCTTGCGTTAATACTTTGTAGCGCCACCTTTTGCTCCAATTACAGCTGCAAGTCGCTTGGGGTGTGTTTCTATCAGTTTTGCACATCGAGAGACTTACATTCTTGCCCATTCTTCCTTGCAAAACAGCTCGAGCTCAGTGAGGTTGGATGGAGAGTGTTTGTGAACAGCAGTCTTCAGCTCTTTCCACAGATTCTCGATTGGATTCAGGTCTGGACTTTGACTTGGCCATTCTAACACCTGGATACGTTTATTTTTGAACCATTCCATTGTAGATTTGGCTTTATGTTTTGGATCATTGTCCTGTTGGAAGATAAATCTCCGTCCCAGTCTCAGGTCTTGTGCAGGTTTTCTTCCAGAATATTCCTGTATTTGGCTGCATCCATCTTCCCGTCAATTTTAACCATCTTCCCTGTCCCTGCTAAGAAAAGCAGGCCCAAACCATGATGCTGCCACCACCATGTTTGACAGTGGGGATGGTGTGTTCAGGGTGATGAGCTGTGTTGCTTTTACGCCAAACATATCGTTTTGCATTGTGGCCAAAATTTTCATTTTCTGTAACTCTTCACAACCTTTTCACACACTGTTGCTGGTATTTTGGCCCATTCCTCCATGCAGATCTCCTCTAGAGCAGTGATGTTTTGGGGCTGTCGTTGGGCAACACCGACTTTCAACTCCCTCCACAGATTTTCTATGGGGTTGAGATCTGGAGACTGGCTAGGCCACTCCAGGACTTTGAAATGCTTCTTACGAAGCCACTCCTTTGTTGCCCTGGCTGTGTGTTTGGGATCATTGTCATGCTGAAAGACCCAGCCATGTCTCATCTTCAATACCCTTGAAGATGGAAGGAGATTTTCACTCAAAATCTTTCGATACATGGGCCCCATTCATTCTTTCCTTTACGCAGATCAGTCATCCTGGTCCCTTTGCAGAAAAACAGCCCCAGAGCATGATGTTTCCACCCCTATGCTTCACAGTGGGTATGGTGTTTTTCGGATGCAATTCAGTATTCTTTCTCCTCCAAACACGAGAACCTGTGTTTCTACCAAAAAGTTCTATTATGGTTTCATCTGACGATAACACATTCTCCCAGTCCTCTTCTGGATCATCCAAATGCTCTCTAGCAAACCGCAGACGGGCCTGGACGTGTACTTTCTTCAGCAGGGTGACACGTCTGGCAGTGCAGGATTTGAGTCCCTGGCGGCGCATTGTGTTACTGATAGTAGCCTTTGTTACTGTGGTCCCAGCTCTCTGTAGGTCATTCACTAGGTCCCCCCGTGTGGTTCTGGGATTTTTGCTCACCGTTCTTGTTATCATTTTGACGCCACGGGGTGAGATCTTGCATGGAGCCCCAGATCGAGGGAGACTATCAGTGGTCTGCAGTGGTCTGCAGCTAGTACAGAATGCTGCAGCCAGAGTCCTCACAAATACAAGGAAGCTGGACCACATTACACCGGTTTTGAAATCGCTACACTGGCTTCCAGTGAGTCAAAGGATAGACTATAAAATACTACTGCTCGTCTACAAAACAGTTAATGGCCTTGGACCAAAATACATGCGTGACTTGTTAGATGCCTATGAGACATCTAGACCCCTAAGGTCGTCTGGAACCGGTCTTCTGCATGTTCCAAGAACAAGAACCAAGCAGGGTGAGGCAGCATTTAGTTCCTCTGGAACAAGTTAACTGAACGTCTGAAGTATGCTCAAACTGTTAGCTCTTTTAAATCAGGGCTAAAAACGCTTTTGTTTAGCACCGCATATCCATAACTGTCTATATATTTCAATCTACTTGCTTTCTATTCCTCTTGTGCTTATCTCCATTGCTGATTTCAATTATTATTATTAGTAGTAGTAGTTTTTGTTTTATTTTTATTTATTTATTTTTATTCTATTTGTGATTAAATGCGATCTTTATGTGTAACTTTATTTCCGATTTTGATTGTCTTGGTTTTTACGTTGTATTGATTTAAATGTGATTTTTATGATCTTCATGTGATGTAAAGCACTTTGAATTGCCTTGTGTTGAATTGTGCTATATAAATAAATTTGCCTTGCCTTGTATGTCTTCCATTTTCTAATAATTGCTCCCACAGTTGATTTCTTTACACCAAGCACCTTTAAACCTTTTGCAGCCTGGTGCGGGTCTACAATTTTGTCTCTGGTGTCCTTCGACAGCTCTTTGGTCTTGGCCATAGTTGAGCTTGGAGTGTGACTGACTGAGGTTTTGGACAGGTGTCTTTTATACTGATAATGAGTTAAAACAGGTGCCATTAATACAGGTAACGAGTGGAGCCTCGTTAGAAGAAGTTTGACCTCTTTGACAGCCAGATTTCTTGCTTGTTTGTAGGTGACCAAATAGTTATTTTCCACTCTAATTTGGAAATAAATTCTTTAAAAATCAAACAATGTGATTTTCTGTTTTTTTTTTCTTCCCACATTTTGTCTCTCATGGTTGAGGTTTACCCATGTTGACAATTACAGGCCTCTCTAATCTTTTCAAGTAGGAGAACTTGCACAGTTGGTGGTTGACTAAATACTTATTTGCCCCACTGTATGTCTTGTTTTTATATAAAGTCTTCGAAGCAGGCAATCCTTGGCTGTGTTTGATTCGTTTCTCATTTGAGCTATTGAGTTGATACTTGTCTTGGAGTTCAAAATTGAACTTTCTTAACAAGCAGTAAATTTGTTGGGTTTTTTTTCCCAGTCACATCTAAGATGCATTTGTTGGCTGTTTTCAACAATGTACATCTAAAATAAAGGCATTGTTGTCTAAAAATGGTTCACGTCTTGTTTTCTCATGTATAACTGCTCTAACTAAAAAAATATGTTTTATCCGTTTACTCGATTAATCGATGGAATTTTCAGTCAAATACTCGATTACTAAAATATAGGGGTGTAACGGTACACAAAAATCTCGGTTCGGTACGTACCTCGGTTTTGAGGTCACGGTTCGGTTCATTTTCGGTACAGTAAGAAAACAAAATGCAAAATATAAATGTGCTAGTTGTTTATTACACACTTTTGTGCTTTCAACAATAGGAAAATTAGCCTATACAAAGCTAGAATTCTGCTCAAAAATAGAAAATACAATATTCTGAAATGTAGATATTTTGAAAAACAAAATAAAAATAACTTTGGCTGAGACTTTTTCTTTAAAATAAATATCT
The DNA here is from genome assembly GCF_030265065.1 of Corythoichthys intestinalis. NCBI lineage: Eukaryota > Metazoa > Chordata > Actinopteri > Syngnathiformes > Syngnathidae > Corythoichthys > Corythoichthys intestinalis. The sequence goes on along the minus strand of NC_080404.1, from coordinate 52,435,918 downwards.
GATGTGCAAAACTGAACAGTTGCAACACTGAAGTGAAGAGTTGTTCCATCTATATTCTTTTTTAATTTGAATTCCCCACCCAGAGGGCCAACCATCTTCCATGTTAACATTTAACCGTTACCCACGCTGCTCACTGCACTTCTGAGTGGTGCGACGGCCCTGGCCGTTTAATTGTTATTTTTTTTGAGACTGTCAGTCATCTGATCGCCGCGTCCGCCAGCTGGCTGCCTCCCCTCCCAACGTGGCGTACTCTGATTGACGCCGGACGGGATGACGACGTCACCGCCGCTGACGGGCCACCTGAACTAGCCGCTGTCTGACATGTACAGTGCCTTGCAAAAGTATTCGGCCCCCTTGAATCTTGCAACCTTTCGCCACATTTCAGGCTTCAAACATAAAGATATGAAATTTAATTTTTTTGTCAAGAATCAACAACAAGTGGGACACAATCGTGAAGTGGAACAACATTTATTGGATAATTGAAACTTTTTTAACAAATAAAAAACTGAAAAGTGGGGCGTGCAATATTATTCGGCCCCTTTACTATCAGTGCAGCAAACTCACTCCAGAAGTTCAGTGAGGATCTCTGAATGATCCAATGTTGTCCTAATGACTGATGATGATAAATAGAATCCACTATGTGTGTAATCAAGTCTCCGTATAAATGCACCTGCTCTGTGATAGTCTCAGGGTTCTGTTTAAAGTGCAGAGAGCATTATGAAAACCAAGGAACACACCAGGCAGGTCCAAGATAATGTTGTGGAGAAGTTTAAAGCTGGATTTGGATACAAAAAGATTTCCCAAGCTTTAAACATCTCAAGGAGCACTGTGCAAGCCATCATATTGAAATGGAAGGAGCATCAGATCACTGCAAATCTACCAAGACCCGGCCGTCCTTCCAAACTTTCTTCTCAAACAAGGAGAAAATTGATCAGAGATGCAGCCAAGAGGCCCATGATCACTCTGGATGAACTGCAGAGATCTACAGCTGAGGTGGGATAGTCTGTCCATAGGACAACAATCAGTCGTACACTGCACAAATCTGGCCTTTATGGAAGAGTGGCAAGAAGAAAGCCATTTCTCAAAGATATCCATAAAAAGTCTCGTTTAAAGTTTGCCACAAGCCACCTGGGAGACACACCAAACATGTGGAAGAAGGTGCTCTGGTCAGATGAAACCAAAATTGAACTTTTTGGCCACAATGCAAAACGATATGTTTGGCGTAAAAGCAACACAGCTCATCCCCCTGAACACACCCTCCCCACTGTCAAACATGGTGGTGGCAGCATCATGGTTTGGGCCTGCTTTTCTTCAGCAGGGACAGGGAAGATGGTTAAAATTGACGGGAAGATGGATGCAGCCGAATACAGGAACATTCTGGAAGAAAACCTGTTGGTATCTGCACACGACCTGAGACTGGGACGGAGATTTATCTTCCAACAGGACAATGATCCAAAACATAAAGCCAAATCTACAATGGAATGGTTAAAAAATAAACGTATCCAGGTGTTAGAATGGCCAAGTCAAAGTCCAGACCTGAATCCAATCGAGAATCTGTGGAAAGAGCTGAAGACTGCTGTTCACAAACACTCTTCATCCAACCTCACTGAGCTCGAGCTGTTTTGCAAGGAAGAATGGGCAAGAATGTCAGTCTCTCGATGTGCAAAACTGATAGAAACATACCCCAAGCGACTTGCAGCTGTAATTGGAGCAAAAGGTGGCGCTACAAAGTATTAACGCAAGGGGGCCGAATAATATTGCACGCCCCACTTTTCAGTTTTTTATTTGTTAAAAAAGTTTAAATTATCCAATAAATGTTGTTCCACTTCACGATTGTGTCCCACTTGTTGTTGATTCTTGACAAAAAATTAAAATTTTATATCTTTATGTTTGAAGCCTGAAATGTGGCGAAAGGTTGCAAGGTTCAATGGGGCCGAATACTTTTGCAAGGCACTGTATCCATTATGCAGCGCTTTGTTTACATTTGCGGCAATAACGACACTTGCTTTACGGCAGCTAATCCGATACACGGTAATACGGCTCTGGGTAATACTATTAGACCGTTGTTTGAGCTTGCATACCCGCGTGTGTGTCGCATGGTGCCTGAGTCTTGTTAACCAAATAAAGGCAGCGTTAACAAAAGTCACCTGACCGCTCATCATTTTACAGTCAACATTCAGAGTTCGCAACTTCGAATTTGACAGCATACCTCCTCGCCAGCTGTTTGATCGCTATTCATTCACCTGTGCATTTGATCGCTATTTTGTTACACTCCCGCTTTTTCGGTGAGGTATTTTGTGTTCATTCGTTATTGGATCGTTTTTGTTCAAACAAGAGCAACCGCAGCAGTAGAGGTAAACGTTTTCGTTCAACCCGTTTTGCTTAGTGTAGAAGCCAGGTTAGTGGCTGTATTGTTTTTTCTTTTTTACGATCAGGGTTTACTTAGCGGGTGGGGTTCAAGTGTAGTTTCATTTTGTTTGATGTTTTGGCCTGGGCTTACGCTGAAGCCAGCTTCTTCCGCATTTTGTATATTTTGTTCATTGCGAGTTCGACTTGTGTGAATAAATTTGTGTCCACTTGCAACTTGTGTGCATGTCTTGTTTTATGTTACGCCCTTGGCAGCCATCCGTGGGACGTAACAGTGGGATTATGGGAAGCATGAGCGGGCATTCCGCGCTTGCGTTAAATGCGTCAAATATTTTAACGTGATTAATTCAAAAAAATTAATTACCGCCCGTTAACGCGCTATATTTGACAGCATTTGACATTTCGTCGGAAACTCGTTCGGTACGCCCACGTACTGAACCGAGGACCCCGAACCGAAACGGTTCAATACGAATTGTTGAAATTCGCCCCCCTGGCCAAGACGCACTCGGGAACAGCGACAGCCAAAACAAGTGCCGCTCGGCTGACGCTGCCCCCGCGCGCGCCAACCGGGAAGGCAGAACTTCGCGCGTCCACCTCTGATATTAACCCTTTGTACTGACTCCATGTTCCAAAAGTTTGAAAAAGACTCGCCGAAAGCAGGTTGACAATTTATTCGTCGACAATGGTCAAAAACAAGGCAATAAACAGACGACGGAGGGACAATTCTGGATCCAAAACAAGGCTACATGTTTCCGAGCAGCAAAAATTTGTTATCTCAATGTCCAGTCTTTTTAAAGTCTTTGCTGAAGCGGGCCGTGTCAAAGGCGTCTCCGAAGGTGTGTCTGGTGTCATGTACCGTTACACCCTTACTAAAATATTCGCTAGCTGCAGTCCTAGTGGTCAGTCAAGAAAGGGAGAGGAAAGGACAGAAAGAAAAACAAATGAAACATGAGGGCAAAAAGAGAGAAAAAAAAACAACTAACGACAAGAACGTGAACAAACGAGAGCAGGAGAAAAAGGATAGCTCAAAAGAATCACACAGAAAGGATGGGAAGACCAAGAAAAATGTCAAATGATAAACTCATGCAGAAAGATGAACATTACCAGAAGGACATACAACAGAAAGACGAAGAAGTAGAATGAAAAGACAATAGGATGGAAGAAAGACACGGACAAAAGCAAGACCAGTCAAATGACAAACAAACAAAAAAAAGACATGTAGGAGGGAAAACGAGTCACTAGAGGGTGGACGATGGAAGGACAGACGATGAAGTAGATGGACAAATAAACGATAACTCAAACGAGAGGACAAACCGACATAGGGAAAACAAAGAGGGCGCTGATTGGTCAGCGACGAGTCACGTGACGCGTAAACGCCACCCACCACAAGCGCTCTCGAAAATTCCGCTCCGGTAATCGGCGAGGGGAGGGAAGTTTTCGGTGTGTGCGTGACCGCTAATCGCCGATCAGGAGGGTCAAAGGTCGCTCGCCGCTTTGATGTGCTGGCAAAAAACGTCTCACGTTAGAACCTGTAACTTGAGAAATTCTCACGTTATAATGAGAAACATGGAAGCCAATGAGCCACGTTCGTTCACGGCGGCACTCGCGCTTCAAATGGATTGGACCTCGAGTATCATCAATGACGGCCAATGAGTTAATCACAAGTAGACGTCCAATCCATTTGAAGTGGGAGGGTTGGCAGCGAATTATTCGCTGCCAACCCTCCCACTTCAAATGGATTCGACGTCTATCGCTGTTAATGGCAGATAATGAGTTCAAGATGTATTTTGTAGAGTTCAAACTATGATTTGTTGTCGTGAAGTCGGGTCTTCATTTTTATGAGGAGGGAAAAAGCCCAAAATGTAGGGCTGTCACAGGGGGTCCGCCCGGGTGGGGGGCAGGGCAGAGCGGGGTGGGGCGGGGCTCCCTCCCAGCTTCCTTAGAACAACAGCGGCGGGTGTGGGCGAGCGCGCGGGATTATTGTCAAAGGTTTGCGTTCGGCGCGACCTGTTTGCTTAACCCCGTCACCCGGCCGCCCCCCGACCAGAGTCCCCCTCTTCCTCCTCGCCGGCCCGGCTTCCCACGCCGCGTCGTTACCTCGATTACATCACACGTCATCAAGCACGCCGGGGATTTATCTGGGCCGGAGCGCTTCTCTCGCGCCAGATGTACGCAACGACGTGCGCGGCCGCCTCCTAAAAGTCTACTTTGATGGCGCCGCTAACGACCGGCGGCGTGATAATGAGGGGGCGTGGCCTTCGCGGCGGCATTTCTATTCAAAAACAATAATATTGTAACGCAAAATTTGACAAATTTCGCATTTTGACGTGAGAAATTTCAGGTTAAATGTACACATTGGAGTACGATCGATGATTACAAATTTAGAATCGCGATTAAATATCCTGTGATCCTTGCAATTAATTGTGATAAATTCAAAGGTATTAATTCACATACTTAAAAAAATAAATAAATACAATAAGATTACTATATAAATATGAATTTGTGCTTTAACTTGTTAACGCTTTCACTGCTGGATATATGTGAACTATACACAGCATTCCATTTGAAATAACTGCGTCCCAGTTAAAACAGATTGGACGGCTATTGCTGTCAATGGCAGCCAAAGAGTTCATCTATGCAAAGTCACAACAGATATATCAAAAACAAAACAAAATTAATAAAATTCCCATAGGAAAATACAAAATAATTAAAATTTTTCTTTGTTTTTTCAAATTTATTAGGGCCCGAGCACAAACAGACGCGAAGGCCCTATTGTAATTACAATTTGTTTTTAATTATTTTTAAAGTTTAATTTTTTTCTAATATATTTTTTAGGCTTGTTTATATTTTTTAAGACTAATGGCTTTATAAAATTCAGATTTATTTACTACTCGATAAATAAGAATACATTATAATTAAATATACAATGTATATGTATATTAGGGCTGTCAAACGATTAAAAATTTTAATCGAGTTAATTACAGCTTAAAAATTAACAAATCGTAATTAATCTAAATTCAAACCATCTATAAAATATGCCATATTTTTCTGTAAATTATTGTTGGAATGGAAAGATAAGACACAAGATGTCTGTGTTTGTTTATTATAACAATAAATCAACAAGATGGCATTAACATTGTTAACGTTCTGCTAAAGCGGTCCATGGATAGAAAGACTTGAAGTTCTTGAAAGATAAATGTTAGTCCATTCATTCATTCATTCATTTTCCATGCCGCTTTTCCTACGAGGGTCGCGGAGGTGCTGGAGCCTATCCCAGCTAACTACGGGCAAATGTTAGTCCAAGTTATAGAAATTTTATTTTAAAACCCCTCTTAATGTTTTCGTTTTAAAAAAATTTGTAAAATTTTCAATCAAAAAATAAACTAGTAGCCTGCCATTGTTGGTGTCAATAATTACACAATGCTCATGGGTGCTTAAGCCCATAAAATCAGTCGCCAGCAGAGGGCGACAAAACTCCAAAAAACACAAGTAACAAGTTGGCATTGCACTGTGCTGTCATTTTAATCTGTTTGAGCGGGGCATGTGCGTTAATTGCGTCAAATATTTTAACGTGATTAATTTAAAAAATTAATTACCGCCCGTTAACGCGATAATTTTGACAGCCCTAATATATATATGATATATATAATTATAATCAAAAACCTATGTCAAATTTTTAAAAAATACTGCAGGGACAATAAGAAATAGCATTTTCACATAGCAGAACAAATAAATTATAAATACCGTATATAATAAATAAAAAATATAAATATATATTAATATAAATATATAAATAAAAATAGAAAATAAAGTATATAATAAAAATCGTAATTATAAAAATGTAACTAAGCGGGTACTAATGTGGCGGTTGTGTTTTGCATGCTGCTCCTGAACGCACCGTGTGACTGACGGGAGAATGAGAGAGGTGCGGCAGAGTTTTTTCTTTTTCTTTCCATTTTCTGTTGTTGTTAGCATCGGCTACGGCGAACAGTATCAGTGTTGTGTTGCACAAGTTCTGAAATAAATGATTAAAAACCTGATGAAGCTGGTGCCTTCCTTGCCGATGTTACAATGATAATAATAACTAGTCCTCGAGATTGTAGATGTATTCTGGCCAGATTTTCGAGCCAGTGCACACTATACGCTCATATTTTTCTATCATTTACTTCTTCATTTCAGTGGTAAGCGTCAACCCTAACCTTTTTTTCATTTACTTCTTCATTTCAGTGGTAAGCGTCAACCCTAAACTTTTTTTCACCACCTGCACTAAACTTCTTGAGACCCATGTTGATTTTATCTAACAAGAAAATCCGCCGTGCGTCCGTCTTGTTGATATTGCGACGCTGTCATAAATATTCGAATTTCGAACATGTCGAGACAAATGACAAGTCAAATTTCACCTCGGATGTAGAAAGGATCTTATGTCGATGTGATCGTATAGTATGTCGAGGTACCGCTACATCTTTTTTTTTTTTTTTTTTAACTGCCCACCGTAGTAGTCAGTAGAACACTATGGTGCAATGGTTTAAATCATGCATTGATTAGTAGGTTCCCCTGTTGAAGCCAGTACATGTGAAGGCCCGTCTGAAATCTGCCAAGGACCATCTGAATGATGCAGAGGGATCATGGAGGAAAGTCATATGGTCAGATGAGACCAAAGTAGAACTTTTTGGTGCAAACTTTATTCATCGTGTGTGGTGTAAAAAGAAGGATGAGTACAATCCCAAGAACACCATCCCCACTGTGAAGAATGGGAGTGGAGAAACCTCATGCTTTTCGGCAAAGGGGACAGGTCGACTGTACTGTATAAAGCAGAGAATGAATGGTGAAACGTATCGTCATATTTTGAGCCAAAACCTCCTTCCTTCAGTCAGAAACTTGTGGCTGGATCTTCCAACATGACAATGATCCAAAGCACACAGCGAAGCTGACAGAGGAGTGGCTGCGTAAAAAGCATATCAAGGTTCTAGAGTGGCCTAGCCAGTCTCCAGACCTCAATCCAATAGAAACTCTTTAGATGGAGCTGAAACTTCAACGACAGCCCCGAAACCTGACAGATCTAGAGAAGATTTGTGTGGAGGAATGGGCTAAAATCCCTGTATCCATATGTGAAAGCCTGGTGAAGAAATACAGAAAGCGTCTGACCTCTGTAATTACAAAGTATTAAAACAAAAATTACAAATTATTGCTGCAGTAAATATTAGCACTGATTTTCTCAGGGGTAGAAATACTTATGAACCCCAGTAAATTACAAATAAATTATTCAAAAAAAATAAGTGGAAATGCATCTATGTTTGAAATTTTAGACCTCTACATATTTTCTAAGTGGGTGAAAATACTGCTCCTACGGTATGGCCATCAATGTTAGCCAATAAGTTTTCAGCCGCCAATAAGACCGATTTTTTCGTCCGTTCAAAGGACGAGCAAAGCTCAAACCACTTGATGAGTTCGTGATTTGCATTTGGATGACAAACACATGTGATGTGTAGCCGATTTGCATAAATCCACTTCCCCATCCGTGATGGTCCGTTTGGAAAGCTGAAGGACTTCCCGTCGCTGTCCGATGTTTGACGTTGATTGCTGCGTAAAAGGCAAATAAGTGACATTTCGTTTGTGTTTTCATGTCAAGCTCAACGGCCCTTTAGCGGTGAGCCGCTAAGTCAAGGTTCCGATATGGAGTAAGATGTCTTTCCAAAAGCTTCTACCGAGTGTTTGTGTCAGAACAAAAGTCTCCAACGCAGATCCTTGAGGGACGCCGACCCTTACACTTTGGATCCTTGGCTGATATTCAAGGCGCTAGACGTCCAATCCATTCGGACAGGGAGAAGCTGCGTACGCGGAGATTGAGGGGAGGCAGGCGGCCAAGTGCCCCCCCGGAGGGTGAAAACGTTCCTATTTATTAATTTAAGATAAAGACCTGGCCGGTAAAATGTTGTCTACAAAAGTTGAAAAGCAGTAAAAGAAACAACAAAAATAAATGAAATGAACAACGATCCTACAAAGTAGAGATTTGTCATCACGTCATTTTCAAAGTATCGGATCGGCAAAAAATAGTGGCCATGCCTTTTTTAAATATATATATATTTTCTAATTGTATTTAACGTTACAGACATAATATGTTACACTCATCCAGAGTCTTTAGTTTAGGTTTAAGGTAGGGTTATCAAATTTATCCCGATAACGGCGGTAATTAATTAAAAAAAAAAAGTATCACGTTAAAATATTTAACGCAATTAATGCATGCACTGCACGACCCACTCACGCATTGTCGTGCTTAATCTGTAATGGCACCGTTTTACCTATATAGAGAGATAAAAGGCAGCGTAAAATGAGTAGAGTGAATTTTGGCAGCCTTTGGAGCCTTTTTTTAATTGGCTAAAGCCTTACAATCCCTCTCCCTACGGTTAGAAATATCATGGGAAGCAATGTGGGGAAGCAAAGTAGCAATTGATCTTTTTCTTAACACCTTATGTTATTTCCCAACGCAGAGAATATATATCAATTGGTAGCACTACGCACAGTCATGGTTCCACCTCCCATCATGCATTTGGGCAAGGCTACAGTATCATTTACTGAAAGCCCAACAAATACACTAGATGGCAATATTTAGTCACAATATACAAGGCACAAGTCTTTCTATCCGTGGATCCCTCTCACAGAAAGAATGTTAATAATGTAAATGCCATCTTGAGGATTTATTGTCATAATAAACAAATAGAGTACTTATGTACTGTATGTTGAATGTATATATTCGTCTGAGTTTTATTCATTTTTTTCTTAATGCATTGCCAAAATGTATATGATCGGGAAAAATTATCGGGAATGATTGGAATTGAATCGGGAGTAAAAAAAAGCAATCGGATCGGGAAATATCGGGATCGGCAGATACTTAAACTAAAACGATCGGGATCGGATCAGGAGCAAAAAAACATGATCGGAACAACCCTACGTATTTCGCAATGGGTCAAAATTATTTTTCAAACAGACCATATGACTAGCAAATTACAGATGGTACTTTGCTTTGAATAGCCAAAACGTCACCTGAGGAGGCATGATATCAAGCTTTCAAAAACTTCAACAACTGAGCTTGAACCAAGGATTGAACACGAACAGTGTAAAGACGTACTGTATATACGTATACTAGTCCTTCTCAAAAAATTAGCATATTGTGATAAAGTCCATTATTTTCTGTAATGTACTGATAAACATTAGACTTTCGTATATTTTAGATTCATTACACACAACTGAAGTAGTTCAAGCCTTTTATTGTATTAATACTGATGATTTTGGCAAAAAAGTCAAGAAAAAACAAAATTCCCTATCTCAAAAAATTAGCATATTTCATCCGACCAGTACAAAAAAGTGTTTTTTAATACAAAAAAAGTCAGCCTTCAATTAATTATATCAGCTATGCACTCAATACTTGGTCGGGAATCCTTTTGCAGAAATGACTGCTTCAATGCGGCGTGGCATGGAGGCAATCAGCCTGTGGCACTGCTCAGGTGTTGTGGAGGCCCAGGATGCTTCGCTAGCGGCCTTAAGCTCATCCACTGTGTTGGGTCTGGTGTCTGTCAACTTCCTCTTCACAATATCCCACAGACTCTCTATGTGGTTCAGGTCAGAAAAGTTGGCAGCCTAACTTAGCACAGTAATGCCATGGTCAGTAAACCATTTACCAGTGGTTTTGGCACTGTGAGCAGGTGCCAGGTCGTGCTGAAAAATGAAATCTTCATCTCCATAAAGCTTTTCAGCAGATGGAAGCATGAAGTGCTCCAAAATCTCCTGATAACTAGCTGCATTGACCCTGCCTTTGATAAAACACAGTAGACCAACACCAGCGGCTGACATGGGTACTTGACACTGGACTGCAGGCATTTTGGCATTTCCTCCTCCCCAGTCTTCCTCCAAACTCTGGCACCTTGATTTCCGAATGACATGCAAAATTTGCTTTCATCTGAAAAAAGTACTTTGGACCACTGAGCAACAGTCCAGTGCTGCTTCTCTGTAGCCCAGGTCAGGCGCTTCTGCCGCTGTTTCAGGTTCAAAAGTGGCTTGACCTGGGGAACGCGGCAGCTGTAGCCCATTTCTAACACACGCCTGTGCACGGTGGCTCCGGATGTTTCTACTCCAGACTCAGTCCACTGTTTCTGCAGCTCCCCCAAGGTCTGGAATCGGCCAATCTTTCTCAGGGTGCGGTCACCTCTTCTGGTTGTGCAGCTTATCCTGCCACACGTTTTCCTTCCAACAGACTTCCCACTGAGATGCCTTGATACAGCACTCTGGGAACAGCCTATTCGCTCAGAAATTTCTTTCTGTGTCTTAGCCTCTTGCTTGAGGGTGTCAATGATGGCCTTCTGGACAGCAGTCAGGTCGGCAGTCTTGCCCATGATTGCGGTTTAGAGTAATGAACCAGGCTGGGAGTTTTTAAAAGCCTCAGGAATCTTCGCAGATGTTTTGAGTTAATTCGTTGATTCAGATGATCAGGATAGTAGTTTCTTTAGCGTACCTTTTCATGATATGCTAATTTTTTGAGATAGGGATGTTTGTTTTTTCTTGTTTTTTCTTGCCTTTTTTGCCAAAATCATCAATATTACAACAATAAAAGGCTTGAACTACTTCAGTTGTGTGTAATGAGTCTAAAATATATGAAAGTCTAATGTTTACAGAATTAATTAATGACAGAAAATAATGAACTTTATCACAATATGCCAATTTTTTAGAAGGACCAGTATGTACAGTGATCCTTTGCTACTTTGCAGCTCAACTTTCACGCTCTTAGTGCACCACGGATTTTTCATCAAAAATTAAAAATTGTCAAAACATGGCACGACGGTTGTCCGTGCGCTAGCAGAATGCAGGGAGAGCCCTCACTATTCAAAATCCACCTCTCTGATTCGTTAGCCATCATCCACCCCTAAGTTACATTGATTTTCTCAGGTGTTCAAATACTTCTTTGCAGCAGTATAATACAAATAAATTGTCCAAAAATCAGACATTGTTATTTCTGTATTTTTTTTTTGGATCTTGTGTGTCACAATGGACAAGACCCTACCACGAAAATTTAAAACCCGTCCATAATTTCTAGAGCACTGTTTTTCTACCAGAGGTACTGCTCTTGTCGCGTTCAAGAACTGCTCGGATTTTTAGCCACCTTGCTGTCTGCGACAATGTGGACCCCAGCACGTCTACTGTTCATCATTGGATTAGACTCGTCAAGTGTCGATATACACGAAAGTGTCCTTTCCATATGTGGCGACTGCCCCCTTGTGTTTTATTTCAGCACATTCTCGAGGACAGCAAGGTGATCGATGGCTAGAAATCCGAGCAGTTCATGAATGCGACACAAGCAACTCTCCAACAGCGTCATGGTGCCAAGCAAGCTTAAACGTCATCTCCAAACGAAGCACCCGTCGCTTCAAAACAAGTCGATGGACTATTTTATTTGCCTTCGTGAAACAGAGAAACAGGCAACTTTTTTTTTTTTTTAGAAAAACTACAAATGGTAAATGAGAAAGCCATCAAAGCCAGTTACCTTATTGCTGAACTTGTTGCTAAATTCAAAAAGTCCCACACTGTGGCAGAGAAATTAATACTACCTGCCAGTAAAGTAATTTTTAGCGAGATGCTCAGCCCTGATGCGGTTAAAGACATTGCTAAAGTTCCCCTGTCTGATAAGTCTGAGCTTTAACTGCGATTAAAAAATAATAATAATAAAAACAGAGAGACAAAGAGCTGTTGAAGAAGAGCTTGGTGTGCGTCTTTCTTCAATTTCAGCCAGGATATCGGCTTTGTGTTCATCTAAACAGGCTCAAGTCACACTTAGAATAAATATTGAGAAATCATTGGATAATTTAATATACTGTACAGGCAGAGGTGAAAGTGGCTAGAATTTCTTGCTGGAACTCCCCAACGTGAAGGTCGCCACGGAGCCAGAAATTTTATTTATTAACTTTTCATTCAAAATTGTATTTTTTCAATGATTTGCGAAATAAAAGTTAACAAAAACAGCAATAACCCCAACCTCCATCTCCTAATTTTTATTTTCCCTCATTTTTTCACATACTAAATGCCAAATCTTAATTTTAACTACTTCAGAACATAGGATATATATTAAAACTAGGGTTGTTCCGAGCATGTTTTTTTGCTCCCGATCCGATCCCAATCGTTTTAGTTTGAGTATCTGCCGATCCTGATATTTCCCGATCCGATTGCTTTTTTTTTTTTTTTGCTCCCGATTCAATTCCAATCATTCCCGATAATTTTTCCCGATCATATACATTTTGGCAATGCATTAAGAAAAAAAATGAATAAAACTCAATCGAATATATACATTCAACATAGAGTATATAAGTACTGTATTTGTTTATTATGAAAATGAATCCTCAAGATGGCATTTACATTATTAACATTCTTTCTGTGAGAGGGATCCACGGCTAGAAAGACTTGTAATTCTTAAAGGATAAATGTGACTTTGTATATTGTGACTAAATATTGCCATCAAGTGTATTTGTTGAGCTTTCATTAAATGATACTGTAGCCATCTGTTCTGCCCAAATGCATGATGGGAAGTGCACCCATGACTGTGCATAGTGGTACCAATTGATATATCTTCTCTGCGTTGGGAAATAACATAGGGTGTTAACAAAAAGATCAATTAGTACCTTTCTTCCCCACATTGCTTCCCACGATGTTTCTAATTGTAGGGAGAGGGATTGTAAGGTTTTAGCCAATAAAAAAAAAGGCTCCAAAGACTGCCAAAATTCACTCTACTCATTTTATGCTACCTTTTAGCTCTATATATAGGTAAAACGGCGCCATTGCAGATTGAACGCGACAATGCGTGAATGGGCCGTGCAGCGCATGCATTAATTGCGTTAAGTACTTTAACATGATAAATAAAAAATAAAAAAATTAATTACCGCCGTTAACGTGATAAATTTGATAACCCTACTTTAAGCCTAAACTAAAGACTCTGGATGAGTGTAACATATTATGTCTGTAACGTTAAATACAATTAGAAAACGATTTATTAAAATATATATATATTAGGGCTGTCAAAATTATCGCGTTAACGCGCGGTAATTAATTTTTAAAATTAATCTCGTTGAAATATTTGACGCAATTAACGCACATGTCCCGCTCAGACAGTATTCTGCCTTTTGGTAAGTTTAACAGCAAGGCTTTTTGTGCTGTCTAACAGCGAACTCTTGTGGTCGCTTTGCGACATGGTTTATTGTTGTCTTGCCAGTTCAATATGGCTGCAGGACGTCTCGGGCTGACGCCTACGTTGTAATGTTGTGCTTATATGATCCTTGGACAAGATTTGTACGTAAGTATGGTTGTTGTAAATAATGTACATATTATGTTAGCAAGCGAAATGTTATATTTTTTGTATGAGACGCTTTTTGTTTATGTTTAGTGAACCTGTATAGCGTGCTAAGCTAACGCTGTTGCTAATGCAATGCTTGTGTACTTTTTTTTTGTAGTTTTACGACGGTCTAAAGAGGACAATGGTTTGAGGCCATTTTATTAATAAATCAGATAAAAAAGAAGGAAGTCTGATTATTATGGCGTCGTTCACTAGCTGTCTAGCTTTGGAAAAAGTAGACGCTTCGGAGTGAGGACAGCACAGACAGATTTAAATGACAGTAGAGTGAAATGCCCACTACAGTCCTTATGTACCGTATGTTGAATGTATATATCCATCTTGTGTCTTATCTTTCCATTCCAACAATTTATTTTGCAGAATATACATATAATTTACAGAAAAATATGGCATATTTTATAAATGGTTTGAATTGCGATTAATTGCGATTAATTAATTTTTAAGCTGTAATTAACTCGATTAAAAATTTTAATCGTTTGACAGCCCTAATACATACATACATACATATATATATATATATATATATATATATATATATATATATATATATATATATATATATATATATATATATATATATATATATATATTAAAAAAAGGCATGTCAGATATTTTTTTGCCGATTCCGATACTTTGAAAATGACATGATCGGACAGCATCCCGATCGATCGGGACATCTCTAATTAAAACTGAAGTTAATGTAAACATTTTTTTTTTTTTCTTTTAATAATAAAGATATAAGTAACATACATTCAGAAAAATAAGTACAAATGACATATTATGCAGAGTGAAATGGAATATATTTTAAGAATCCCGCAAACATTGATTTTTTTTTTTTAAATCATAAGAAAATGAATAAGTAGCCTAATAGAAATGAAGAAAAATAAGTCCAAAGTGCACATTGACAGCCAAGATGTTCTGAACCTCCCCATCAGAGCAAATAAAACTAAATATGATAAATAAGCGTCCTCAACTCTTTCGTTGCTCTTAAAGATTTGATCCATTTTATGTTGCATTACCCTTTTTTTGTCGCATCAACTCAACAAGCTTTTTTTTTTTGCTGTTCCAGAAAACATGCACATTTGAACCAATCAGAACTAACCATCTCTGCTGATCACATGTCAGTATGTCAGCCAATTGAACGGATAAATGAGTCCAGGCATTTTGCTTTCGCACATTGACGTGACTCGTCATCGTCAGACTCAGATAACTGCAGCAGCTAGGGAAACCTCCATGCCGTCCGTGGAATAAAATCAATAATAAATAATGGTGGAAATGAATTACGCTACATGAGCACTTGATTATGCTTGTTGTTAACACGTGTGTATTTAAATCTGATGTTGGTAAATTGTTTTCTTCTTGGAGCTTAAATGCATTTGTGGCAGCTTAGCATTTTATTTATTTATTTATTTTTACATAGCGTTTTGACAGTTGCTGTGATATTTTCGGAATCAAAGCATCATGTACCGGAACAGCATTCCGGCCCTGAATCTTATACCGGAACTGCGTTCCTGACCGTTCTGGCCCACTTTCACCCCTGTGTACAGGATGTATTTTGGAAAATTTTATGTTTGTGGTGCGCGGCGACATTTCTTACCTATGTAAAAGCGTGCCGTGACTCAGAAAAGGTTGAAAAACACTGTTCTAGAGAAACCTCCAGATAAAGTCTGCCTGGCAACAGAGGATTCATGGCAGACATCTGGAAAGCATGACAATCAGCGCACAGGATATAATCATACACCACTCAGTCTTTGAATATATTTTCAGAATGCATCCGAGCCATGAGATTTTTTTGTTGTTGTAAGACATCTTTTTTCTAGGGTTGGGGAATTAATCGAAATCTTAATTGCAATTAATTGCATGAGATTCATTGCATTTTCACACAAAGCAATTCTATAAATGTCCTGACTTCTCTTTTTCTGTCCTATCGTTTATTCGGCAAATCCCCTGAATAGTTCATTTATAATGAACCTGTAAACCACAGTTAGAAAATATAGTAGTACAGTATTAGTACATACAGTACAGTCATGTGAAAAAATTAGGACACCCTATGGAAACTTGTGTGTTTTCAAACATATTTAATCATATGGATTAGAGATGTCCCGATCAATCAGCATCCCGATCGATCGGGAACGATCACGTCATTTTCAAAGTATCGGAATCAGCAAAAAAATATAAAAATATTTTTTTAATATATATATATATTTTAAATTGTTTTCTAATTGTATTTAACGTTACAGACACTATATGTTACACTCATCCAGAGTCTTTAGTTTAGGCTTAAGGTAGGGTTATCAAATTTATCCCGATAGCAATTAATGCATGTGCTGCACAACCCACTCACGCATTGTCACGCTCAATCTGTAATGGCGCCGTTCTACCTATATAGAGAGATAAAAGGCAGTGTAAAATGAGTGGAGTGAATTTTGGCAGCCTTTGGAACCTTTTTTTAATTGGCTAAAGCCTTACAGTCCCTCTCTGTACGATATGAAATATCATGGGAAGCAATGTGGGGAAGCAAGGTGGCAATTGATTTTTTCTTAACACCTTATGTTAAGATATATTAATTGGTAGCACTACGCACAGTCATGGTTCCACTTCCCATCATGCATTTGGGAATGGCTACAGTATCATTTACTGAAAGCTCAATAAATACACTAGATGGCAATATTTAGTCACAATATACAAAGTCACAAGTCTTTCTATCCGTGGATCCCTCTCACAGAAAGAATGTCAATAATGTAGATGCCAGCTTGAGGATTTATTGTCATAATAAACAAATACAGTACTTATGTACTGTATGTTGAATGTATATATTCGTCTGAGTTTCATTCATTTTTTTCTTAATGCATTGCCAAAATGTATATGATCGGGAAAAATTATTGGGAATGATTGGAATTGAATCGGGAGCAAAAAAAAGCAATCGGATCGGGAAATATCGGGATCGGCAGATACTCAAACTAAAACGATCGGGATCGGATCGGGAGCAAAAAAACATGATCGGAACAACCCTACTTATTTATGTTAAATATTTCTATTGATCCTGGAAATATAGGTGATTATCTCTGCATTTGGTAATTTTAGTGCATCTAGCGTAAGATTGGAGAATTTTATGGCCATTTTATGATTTGTTATACTTAGGATTTTATTAGGGAACGACTTTGAATTTTTTGATGTCACTGCTTATGGACACTCATATATGCCAAAGGGAGGTTCCTCTTTTTGGTTGTATGTTGCTCACGGCTTTGGTTTTGAAAATACTTGAATTTTAAGTTTTGGAAAATAGGCCCCCTACGGATCGGCCCCGAGCCCTGCATTTCGTCAACTGATAGTGAAGTCTATTGTCATAGGTTTCACAAATGTGGTCAAAATGTAAAAATAATCCAGATTTCATGTGAGACATGAAATTTATTCAGTTTAAACATGTACCATGTCAAAACGTTTGTAAAATTTACCACGGCAAAACTTTCCACATTCTAACGTGAAATTCATCGTTTTGTCAATGAGTTAAAGTACATTTTTGGCTGACTTTCTCGCTATACTGCGATGACTTTGCTGGCCGCGGCTGGTCTAACAAGAACGCTTCGTCCGGGCCCACTCGCGGCTGGGCTAATCGCCCCCGACGGCCCAACACAATAGACACACACACGCAGGCGGTTTAATGAAAGAAGATGGCGGCTGCTGGAGCGTAGACGGCGAGGTCAGCGGGTGTGTGTGTGTGTGTAAGCTGTAAAAAAAAAAAAAAAAAATGAAAAGGACAAATGAGCAGCACACACACTTAGGTGGCGACACACAGGGGCGACGTAGGAAGCGACAGTGAAAAAGGAGTCGAGGGAGCGGGCGGCCGCACGGCCCATGAAGTACTTCGGGCCCACAAAATGGCGGCCGGGGAAGCTCGGCGTGACCGCCCCACGTGACTCCGCCTCCACTTTGTCAAGGACGTGTCGGGATAGCGGTTCTGGTTCTGGCTGGGGCTCGCGTCTTGTTCAAGGCAAGTCTCTTTTCTACGCGCTAAGCATTTTCCCGCAAGACGATATAAGACCGTTTCAAATCATTATCAGCGAGTTTGCTGCAGGTTGGCGTTTAAATAGTTTTACGTGTTGAATTAGAAGGAAAATAAAAATCCCACGTTTCATGGCGTGCGTTTCCTGGCCAGCAAAATTCAAATCAAGAAAATAAGGAATTGTAAATAGTATTGTCACACACAATCAAGCTATTTTAGATTTTTATATGGTTGAACTAAAGAATAAAATTTATTCTATTTAATTGTCTGTTTCTTCATTCGACGAGTATTTTTGTCTTCTTGTATTTTTTTAAAACTATATTTGTATTTTTATATGGTATACAAAAATAATAAAGGAACAAAAACAAAATGTTTTATGTTTGGGCACTTTCATTTTCAACACGTAAAGGTCAATGATAACATTTCTGAAGCTCAATTTCTTAAGAAAAAACATTAGATGGAGTAAATAGGATTTAAAATATATGAACAAAAATATTAAGTAAATTTTAAATTGAATGCGATGATAATATGGTATGTATTATGAGATGAGATTACGGCAAATGAATGAACAGAATTGTTAATGTCATAAAATTCATTTGGCAAACACATTTATGAAACTAATTATGCAAAAATTATATATATTTGCCGTTAGTATTCCAAAAGGATTTCCATTATGCAAACAAAATGAAATCAAATGGATTGTTTATTGTTTTCTATGTTAGATTAATTTAGCAAAAATGGCAAGAGGTTTAACAAAGAACCCTAAAATCACATTTATTTTTGGTGCAGCAGTGTGCGACCGACCTTGTGCAAATCAAACATTTCCATACTATTTTTATGATGCGTATCGCGTGGACGGGCTTCGATCACGTTAAATATGATGCCTTTTTTTTATTATTATTATTTTGAAAGTTCTACATTTGTAGCTTAAGAAAAAACCCAAAACATTCCTATGGACATGATTTTATTGCAATGATTTTGTGTCCTTCTAAAGCTTTCAAAAGCGTCATGTAGAAACATTACCATTTGAATTGATGCCGCACAGTCAAAACATTTCATGACATCGACGTTAATCTGGCATTTTGAAATTTCAAATACAAAACATGTCAATCATTGGGCTGCAGTAAAGACAAAACAAAACAAAATACTCTTCATGTAAACCCTTTATTGCCAAATGTATCACATTTGATACTCCTAAAATGTCATAATTTTGAGACTAATTCAGAATTTTGACATTTCATTTTGAAAAAAAAATGGATGCAAGTCAACACATGCATCTGCAGGTACCATGAGGTAAAAAGAACAGGATTTAGCAAGGGTTATAGATATTAGAGCGCTTATTACACATATTCATTTTGACTTTTCTTTTTACAAATTTGAAAAAAAAAAGGTTTCATTAGGACCTTATTTTTCAAATTTTGGGATTTTCTGATAATTGCTTCCTGTTGCAGGTATTTAAGGGTTAAAATAGTCAACAATTAGTAGTAATAGCAAATATACTGATACTGATATACAAAATATACTGATAGTCATTTATTAATTTTATTTATTATTATAGGCATTAATCACATATATATATATTAAAAAAAAAAAAAAAAAAGGACTGGAAAGATGTCATTTATGGACGAAAAAAAAAAAAAAAACGTACAAATGATGACGTGATACGAAACGGGACATGATCACGTAATTTTCAAAGGATCGGCGTCGAGTAAGAAATGTAACTTACTGGCTGCCATTGACGGCGACAGACGCCCAATCCATTTTACCTTCAATTGTAGTAAAACATGGTCACTCAATGCCAGCTTTCCCAGTTGAAATGTCTAGAACTGTCAATAGCACTGATTAAGTTAAAAGCATCTAATTAATAGAGATATATTGTAACATACCCACAGTACATTTTATTTTATATAAATACACTACTGAAACAAACTGCTGAACAAAGAAAATGTCCAGCGACAACAAAAAAGGTCAAGAAAATCACAACTAAAATTGCTCAATTTATCACACTGAACGACCAATGTCATTTGTTTTGGTAAAAGTTTATTTTTAAAACAAAATATTTCAACAAAATCCTTATTTTGTGATTTTTTTTCACATTGTTGAAACCACTGCTATAGTAATAACCCATTAATAACCCATTTATAAGGCTATCATGGACGGATAGCTTTTTTGAATTGGGGAAAAATGGCTTTTTTCCCCTCCTTAATACATTTCTAAGGTATCGGTATCGGCAGATCTTCAAAATCGGGTGACTAGGCCTCCCGTGCAAAAAATATCTCTTTGCGACATCCATGTGTTGGACCAAATTAGGAATATTTTAAACACTCGTCTCTGAATGACACGCTTTGTCTATCACAGTAATCAACATTGCACTACTCAAATGAAATATCACTATACACATTAAAAAAAAAAAAAAAATTGAACGTGATCATTATACTAAGCCTTCTTACACTATTTACCGTGTTACATCATTGCCTTAATATCTTAATGTCCACCGTTTGCTTACATGTATTACACGTCTGTAAAGACCTTTAAATTATTTTCGATGATTTAAGGCTAAAAATAAAATGTGACTTATTTTATTCCAACTAAAAAATGTCATCATATTCACTCAATGCTACAATAGGAACAACCCAAAAAGGATTATTGTTATTATTAGTGAAGGTCTCATGGCTGTTTATGAGAGTGTGTCATTGCAGGCAAATGCGTGTGTGTGTGTTAGCACATTAGCTGCTACGGCTAATGTTGTGTAAACATGTTTAATGGGGTTGGCGGACGTGGATCAGCTCACACGTTTCATACAAACACAAGCTCGTCACACAAATACAACATGGAGAAACACAAAAAATGACTACACTACATTACTCACTCTTAAACAGACACGCACACTAATATACAGTATATATGAATATATTAGGGGTGGGACTTGTTTCAAAAAATATATTTATGATTATATAATAATTATTTAGAGCAGGGGTCCCCAAACTTTTTCCTGTGAGGGCCACATAACTTTTCCCTTCTCTGATGAGGGGCCGGGTCAGTTTGTAACAGAAAAAGTGACGATTGCAGGAGTGCCTAAATGTAAAAATTTGTTGTTTTTCAGAGAGCCACAATCAGATAACCCATTCTGGATTCTTCATGGAACAAAAGTAAATAAAATTAAAAAATATATGATATTATATTATTATTATTAGGGCTGTCAAAATTATCGCGTTAACGGGCAGTAATCAATTTTTAAAATTAATCACGTTAAAATATTTGACGCAATTACCGCACATGCCCCGCTCAGATTAAAATGACAGCAGTGTAATGTCCGCTTGTTACTTGTTTTTTTGTGTTTGGCGCCCTTTACTGGCGCTTGGGTCCAAATGATTTTATTTTACAATGAGTGAGCATGGTGTAATTATTGACATCAACAATGGTGAGCTACTAGTTTATTTTTTGATTGAAAATTTTACAAATTTTAATAAAACAAAAACATCAAGAGGGGTTTTAATATAAAATTTCTAAAACTTGTACTAACATTTATCTTTTAAGAACTACAAGTCTTTCTATCCATGGATCGCTTTAAGAGAATGTTAATGTTAATGCCATCTTGTTGATTTATTGTTATAGTAAACAAATACAGTACTTATGTACCGTATGTTGAATGTATAGATCCGTCTTGTGTCTTATCTTTCCATTCCAACAATTTACAGAAAAATATGATATATTTTATAGATGGTTTGAATTGTGATTAATTATGATTAATTAATTTTTAAGCTGTAATTAACTCGATTAAAAATTTTAATCGTTTGAGAGCTCTAAATATTATATAATATTATATAATAATAAATAACACTATTAATTAAATAGATAATAACTCGGGTTGTTCCGATCATGTTTTTTTTCTTCCGATTCGATCCCGATCGTTTTAGTTTGAGTATCTGCCAATCCCGATATTTCCCGATCCGATTGCTTTTTTTTTGTGCTCCCGATTCAATTCCAATCATTCCCGATCATATACATTTTGGCAATGCATTAAGACAAAAAATGAATAAAACTCGGACGAATATATACATTTAACATACAGTACATAAGTACTGTATTTGTTTATTATGACAATAAATCCTCAAGATGGCATTTACATTATTAACATTCTTTCTGTGAGAGGGCTCCACGGGTAGAAAGACTTGTAATTCTTAAAGATAAATGTGACTTTGTATATTGTAACTAAATATTGCCATCTAGTGTATTTGTTGAGCTTTCAGTAAATGATACTGTAGCCATCTGTTCTGCCCAAATGCATGATGGGAAGTGCAACCATGACTGTGCGTAGTGGTACCAATTGATATATATTCTCTGCGTTGGGAAATAACATAGGGTGTTAAGAAAAAGATCAATTACTACCTTTCTTCCCCACATTGCTTCCCATGATAATTCAAATCGTAGGGAGAGGGATTGTAAGGCTTTAGCCAATTAAAAAAAGGCTCTAAAGGCTGCCAAAATTCACTCTACTCATTATACGCTGCCTTTTAGCTCTATATATAGGTAAAACGGCGCCATTACAGATTGAACGCGACAATGCGTGAGTGGGTCGTGCAGCGCATGCGTTAATCGCGTTAAATATTTTAACGTGATAAATTTTTTTAAAAATTAATTACCGCCGTTAACGGGATAAATTTTATAACCCTACCTTAAGCCTAAACTAAAGACTCTGGATGAGTGTAACATATTATGTCTGTAACGTTAAATACAATTAGAAAATGATTTAATTAAAAAAAATGTATATATATTAAAAAAAGGCATGTCCGATATTTTTTTGGCGATTCCGATACTTTGAAAATAACGTCATTGGACCCGATCGATCGGCATCCCGATTAGGGCTGCAGCTATCGAATATTTTAGTTGTCGATTAATCGATGGACTTGTTAGTTCGAATAATCGAGTAATCAGATAAGGAACATGAAAAATGAATATACCTGAGCTGAGCCTCAAACAGTATATATATATATTTTTTTAAGTGAAGATCTATGTACAACAAAAGAACAATTGGCTAATGTACATAGAAAAAGTCCGCTAGCTTAAATGCTATAAAATGCCAAAGTTTTTTTTTTTTTTTACAATGCTCTTAACGAATGGTTCAGACACATATTCCCACAAAAAACGGCTAAATATACCTATGAACTAAATTATAAATGCATAAAAAAAAAACCATTAGCTCAAACTCAAAAACTTAGCTTACGTTAGTCTTAACAGGTAGCAGTTGGATTCAGCCACGTGAAAAGAGGCAGACCAGAGGGCAGTGTATCCACCCTAATCTATAATAATCTAAATGCAAACACTTTCAAAATAAACCATTACAACGCCACTTTAATTAAACGAATACTCGAAGCAACAAAATTTAATTCGAATATTTTTTTCTAATCGAATACTCGAGTTAATCGATTAATCCTTGCAGCACTAATCCCGATCGATCGGGACATCTCTAATAATAACCAAATAACCCTCTCTGCGTTCTTCACAGAAAAAACCCAGAAAATAAATAACAATATTGAAAAAAAATATATATATATACAGTGCCTTGCAAAAGTATTCGGCCCCCTTGAACCTTGCAACCTTTCGCCACATTTCAGGCTTCAAACATAAAGATATAAAATTTTAATTTTTTTGTCAAGAATCAACAACAAGTGGGACACAATCGTGAAGTGGAACAAAATTTATTGGATAATTTAAACTTTTTTAACAAATAAAAAACTGAAAAGTGGGGCGTGCAATATTATTCGGCCCCCTTGCGTTAATACTTTGTAGCGCCACCTTTTGCTCCAATTACAGCTGCAAGTCGCTTGGGGTATGTTTCTATCAGTTTTGCACATCGAGAGACTGACATTCTTGCCCATTCTTCCTTGCAAAACAGCTCGAGCTCAGTGAGGTTGGATGGAGAGTGTTTGTGAACAGCAGTCTTCAGCTCTTTCCACAGATTCTCGATTGGATTCAGGTCTGGACTTTGACTTGGCCATTCTAACACCTGGATACGTTTATTTTTTTAACCATTCCATTGTAGATTTGGCTTTATGTTTTGGATCATTGTCCTGTTGGAAGATAAATCTCCGTCCGAGTCTCAGGTCTTGTGCAGATACCAACAGGTTTTCTTCCAGAATGTTCCTGTATTTGGCTGCATCCATCTTCCCGTCAATTTTAACCATCTTTCCTGTCCTTGCTGAAGAAAAGCAGGCCCAAACCATGATGCTGCCACCACCATGTTTGACAGTGAGGATGGTGTGTTCAGGGTGATGAGCTGTATTGCTTTTACGCCAAACATATCGTTTTGCATTGTGGCCAAAAAGTTCAATTTTGGTTTCATCTGACCAGAGCACCATCTTCCACATGTTTGGTGTGTCTCCCAGGTGGCTTGTGGCAAACTTTAAACGAGACTTTTTATGGATATCTTTGAGAAATGGCTTTCTTCTTGCCACTCTTCCATAAAGGCCAGATTTGTGCAGTGTACGACTGATTGTTGTCCTATGGACAGACTCTCCCACCTCAGCTGTAGATCTCTGCAGTTCATCCAGAGTGATCATGGGCCTCTTGGCTGCATCTCTGATCAGTTTTCTCCTTGTTTGAGAAGAAAGTTTGGAAGGACGGCCGGGTCATGGTAGATTTGCAGTGGTCTGATGCTCCTTCCATTTCAATATGATGGCTTGCACAGTGCTCCTTGAGATGTTTAAAGCTTGGGAAATCTTTTTGTATCCAAATCCGGCTTTAAACTTCTCCAAAACAGTATCTCGGACCTGCCTGGTGTGTTCCTTGGTTTTCATAATGCTCTCTGCACTTTAAACAGAACCCTGAGACTATCACAGAGCAGGTGCATTTATACGGAGACTTGATTACACACAGGTGGATTCTATTTATCATCATCGGTCATTTAGGACAACATTGGATCATTCAGAGATCCTCACTGAACTTCTGGAGTGAGTTTGCTGCACTGAAAGTAAAGGGGCCGAATAATATTGCACGCCCCACTTTTCAGTTTTTTATTTGTTAAAAAAGTTTAAATTATCCAATAAATGTTGTTCCACTTCACGATTGTGTCCCACTTGTTGTTGATTCTTGACAAAAAAATTAAATTTCATATCTTTATGTTTGAAGCCTGAAATGTGGCGAAAGGTTGCAAGATTCAAGGGGGCCGAATACTTTTGCAAGGCACTGTATATATATTGTTCAGTGGGGCGGACCAAATGTGGAGGCGGGCCGCAGTTTAGGGACCACTGATTTAGAGGCATTGTAATGAAATAATCTTGATTCGTCACATTTTTTTTTTCTTAATTTGACAGGATTTTAGTATGCAGTGGTCAAATGTTTTAAGACACTTAACCATTTAGTAGGATTGACCCCATGTGTATTATGTAATTATTTAAAAATAGTTCAATACTGTAGATAACTAATGACCCCGCCCAAAAAATCTTAACGTGTCATTTATAGACTTTTAGAAAAGACGTTCCCAGTCAAAATGGATTTGAGGTCAATCGGCAACAATTGCACTGTGATCAATAGCAGTCAGTATAAAGTTAATGGTAATGAAATTCCTCTTTTCAAACCTCATCGTACAGTGAGCCCTCCAGTTTCGCGGTTAATGCGAAGTAATGGCGGAGTAAACATATGCGGAGATTATGTCATTTCATGTAATTGACTTTCCTATACAAGATTTTATAATTAAGATTTTGCCGGGACAAAATGTTGTCTATAAAAGTTGTAAAGCAATAAAACAAACAACAAAAATGTACAAAAAAATATTTTTGTAATGGGTCATAGACTTCATAATTAGGGCTGTCAAATGATTAAAATTTTGAATCAAGTTAATCACAGTTTAAAAATTAATCGTAATTAATCGCAATTCAAACCATCTATAAAATATGCCATATTTTTCTGTAAATTATTGTTGGAATGGAAAGATAAGACACAAGATGGATATATACTTTCAACATACTGTACATGAGTACTGTATTTGTTTATTATAACAATAAATCAACAAGATGGCATTAACATTATTAACATTCTGTTAAAGCGATCCATGGATAAAGATTTGTAGTTCTTAAAAGATAAATGTTAGTACAAGTTATAGATTTTTTTTAAATTAAAACCCTTCTTAATGTTTTTGTCAAATTTTCAATCAAAAAATAAACTTGTAGCTCGCCATTGTTGATGTCAATAATTACACAATTCTCATGGTGCTGAAACCCATAAAATCAGTCACACCCAAGCGCCAGCAGAGGGCGACAAAACACAAAAACACACAAGTAACAAGTGGACATCACATTGTGCTGTCATTTTAATCTGTTTGAGTGGGGCATGTGCGTTAATTGCGTCAAATATTTTAACGTGATTAATTTAAAAAATTAATTACCGCCCGTTAACGCGATAATTTTGACAGCCCTATTCATAATATATTAACGTGACACATTCCCCATTCACTGCGTCACGCCTTCCAGAGGGGGGTCCCACACTACGCTTCATTTATTAGCAGTTGGTCACATGCAGCGATCTAATGCCGGATTTATGTTGAAAAAGTACGAAAGCCGTACTGCATACAAACAGGAAGGATAATCTCAGGAGTGATTTGTTCAAGGATTCAAGGTAATTATTATATTTTTCGTACCATGCATGCATTATGAAACGTTGTGAAAAAAATACTTCACAATATTTACTTAAAATAACTGCGAACTGTCCGTTTTTTTGCTTTTATCCAAGTGTCGAGACTGTTTTACATTCATATCTATAAAGAATTCAGGGATTTAAGTATTTGTTTAGAAGAATTTTCAACGCAAAAAACTCTTTGTGGTACTAAGGGGGCCGTCACAGTGACTTAAACATTATCAGCATATTATTTACGTAAAATAAATGCTAACTGCCTGTAAAAAATTTTTGTGCTTCTAAACAAGAATCTAGACTGTTTTACGTCCATATCTATAAATAATTCAGGGATTTATTCACAAGAATTTTCACCGGAAAAAGCTCTTTATTTACATACGGTGGCCGCTAATTTCCTTACTGACTAGCCTCATAGTTCGCAATATTTATTTAAAATAAATGCTACCTGCATGTTTTTTTTTTTTTTTTTTGCTTTTAACCAAGAACCGAGAATGTCTTAAGTCCATATCTATAAAGAAAAATTCAGGGATTAAGCAATTATTCACAAGAATTTTTAACAGAAAACACTCCTTGTTTACATATGGCGGCCGCTAATTTGCTTACTGACTGGCCTTATAGTTAGCAATATTTACGTAAAATAAATGCTAACTGCACATTTTTTTTCCCATTTAACCAAGAATCAAGACTGTTTTACGTCCATATCTATCAAGAATACAGGGATTTAAGCATTTATTCACAAGAATTCTCAACGAAAAAAAGCTATTAGTCTGTGATATGGCGGCCGCTAATTTGCTTAATGACTAGCATCATAGTTTGCTATATTTATGTAAAATAAATGCTAACTGCACGTGTTTTTTTTTTTTTTTTGTTTGTTTTACATCCATATCTATAAAGAATTCAGGGATTTAAGCATTTATTCACAATAATTTTCAACGAAAAAAGCTCTTTGTCTGTGATTCCACTGGGTCAGCTTTAACGGCCACGCCAACAATGCAGCCCCCCCCCCCCAATCAATCGGGCCCGCGCCCAATATATTATGAAGTCTATGAATGGGTCAAATTTATTTTTCAAACAGTTCATGTGACTGGCACCTGAGAGACGGCCATTTGCTTTGCTTAGCCAAAACAAGATGGATATACGTTATTTTTTCAAGCCTAAGCTTTCAAAAGCGACAACAATAACTGAGCGAGAATCAAGGGTTGAAGATGTAAACCATGAAACATCGGAGAGCACTGCCAAAATGGTGAGCGGAGTTTCAGTTTGCCCTACCAAAGACTTTAATTGTACAACAGAGCCACCACAAGGCGCACCATATTCAATGGACGGCGATCTTGGCCAAAAGCATAGCTGTCCTAAGCAGCCTGATTTCTTAAAAATGATTAAAAAAAAAAAACAACAAAAAACTCAACATTTTCTAATTAATTGAAAAAATCAGCGATGGATTGAGGGCGCGAAGTTTGAAGCACGAAGTCGCGAGGGATCACCCTAGTTTTTCGCGGTTAATGGGGGGGTCGCAGCGAGAACCAAAAGTGTTTTTTGCCATGTGACAAAATGGATTTCAACATGTGGCATTTTTTTGTGGAAAAATGGATTTTGGTATGCTGCATTTTTTTGGTATGTGACGTTCTTGATGGTCATGCACGTCCATGCCATTGACAGCTATGCATGTCCAAATTTTCCATTCATTTTAAATGGCAAAAAAACATGTGTGGCTGGGATTTTTGGCTGTACACTTACCATTACAGCGCATTGACATTTAACTGGCACCCACATACCAATAAAAATGCCATATGGTAAAATCCATTTTGCCACATGGCAAAAAAAAAAATGCCACATGGCAAAATCCATTTTGCCACATGGCAAAAAATGCCACATGGCAAAATCCATTTTGCCACATGGCAAACAAATGCCACATTGCAAAATCCATTTTGCCACACAGCAAAAAAAAAAGCCACATGGCAAAATCCATTTTGCCAGATGGCAAAAAAATGCCACATGGCAAAACCCATTTTGCCACATGGCATAATAAATTTTGCCACATGGCAAATACCACTTTTTGTTCTCACCCCTGCTGTAATGGGGACCAGAACCCGCCGCGATAAGTGGGAAAAACCGCGACGTAGACCCCGCCCCAACAATTTTCTTTGTTAGGGATGACAAATTTTTATTTATTTTTTGTGTTCAATTGATTTATTCAGTTTTAGCATTGGAAAGAGATGTATATATTATATGTTTTTTTTCCACTTTTTTTCCCCCAAAGTGTAATTTAAAAAAGAAAAAACTTTTATGTATATATTTATCTTAATGTTTTTAAGCAGTTCAGATGTAATAATTATGATAAGCTTTAAACATGTTACTGTCCCACCAAAATATTTTTAAAAAGAATAACGTTGAAAAATGCTTGTCTTCATTAAATGCTTCATTGACATTGCGGCACCTTGAAGTTTGTTTCCAAGCTTCTCTGGTAAGATCAAACCTTAACGCCTGTCAATCATCGTTAACTTTAACAAGCAACTCCAGTGCACTGCCTGACCAAGAAAAGCAGCAGGAGGGAGAGTGAGACTACGTGATCAGATCGTGACAGCTTTTAATTGGAAAAAAAAATCTGCGATCAAATGAGGGCGCGAAGTTTGAAGCGCTAAGTATCGAGGGAACACTGTATTCACGTTTAATAAACCAACGTGATGAAGTTGACCAACACGTGACATGTTTTCTGGCCCCGCCTCCTAGAAGAAAGCGAGGACATTCGCATCTTACCGATGGATCCAATGCGAGATGATGCAAAAACACTTTTTTCTCTTTTTGTTCCAGAACCAAAATTTTTTTCGCACCATTAACCAATCGGGCTGTCCCGATTGGCCGTTTCCCCGGGACGACCCGCCCCCTACCACTGACGGCGTCGGAAGCGTTTGCGAGCTGTCGCGACAAGAAAAGTCGTCTCAAGTTCACAAAATGACAAGAAAGTGTTTCTATTTAGAGGCGGAGGCCATCTTCGTCACGTGACCCCCGTGGGGCTTGTTTATTGGCCGACACGCGTGACCCCTCACGCCCCCGTGGGCTGTTCCGTGTGTATAGAAACACACGTCACCTCCGACGACCTTACAGCGTTCCGCACTTAGGGCCAAACCCACGCGCATGCCGTGCTAAAAATGGGCTTGCGTAAGCATATTGATAGCATGACAGCTCAACAATCAACATGCATGTTTTTGTTTCATCGCCGTCAATGAGACTCGTTGATGCCGACGTGACCTGCGGCATCACGCACGCACACACAAGAAGCACACACACATGCGCATGTTGTGCTGGCTGCTAAGCGAAGAGGCGTGGAGCTGTCAAACAACATCACTATCAAAGAGGGACAAGTTCTAATTCAGCTCAATGGCGCCGCCCTGCTGTGTTCACGTATGTACTGCACCTGCTTTGATACAGAGAATGACCAAACATAATACCTAAACACACAGAGTTAAGTATTACATAAATGTGTGAGTCAAAAGTGTATTTCAATTTGAATTTGAGTTTTAAATAATAGAAAACAAAAGAATCAAATGAATCCAGCCATGCCAAAAAAAAAAAAAAGTCCAGTTTCACGTTTTTACATGATGGCACATTTTTATATATTTTCTCATTTTAACTTGGTATCATATAAAAAAATGATTTCTGTTTTTACATGATATGCATTCCTGTTTTCACATCATAGGACATTTTACAATATAACATTTTTACACAACATTTATCATAATCATTTGTCATCACGTTTTTACATAATCACGTAAAAACTAGGGCTGTCAAAATTATCGCGTTAACGGGCAGTAATTAATTTTTTAAATGAATCACGTTAAATATTTGACGCATTTAACGCACATGCCCCGCTCAAACAGATTAAAATGACAGCACAGTGCAATGTCCACTTGTTACCTGTGTTTTTTGGAGTTTTGTCACCCTCTGCTGGCGCTTGGGTGCGACTGATTTTATAGGCTTCAGCACCCATGAGCATGGTGTAATTATTGACATCAACAATGGCGAGCTACTAGTTTATTTTTTGATTGAAAATTTTACAAATTTTATTAAAACAAAAACATTAAGAGGGGTTTTAATATAAAATTTCTATAACTTGTACTAACATTTATCTTTTAAGGAGTACAAGTCTTTCTATCCATGGATCGCTTTAACAGAATGTTAATAATGTTAACGATATCTTGTTGATTTATTGTTATAATAAAGAAATACAGTACTTATATACCGTATGTTGAATGTATATACCCATCTTGTGTCTTATCTTTCCATTCCAACAATAATTTACAGAAAAATATGGCATATTTTAGAGATGGTCTGAATTGCGATTAATTACGATTAATTAATGTTTAAGCTGTAATTAACTCTATTAAAAATTTTAATCGTTTGACAGCCCTAGTAAAAACATGATTGTGTTTTTACATTTTCTCGTATTAATGTGACAGTATCATGTACGAACATGGTTTTAGATGATACATTTTAATGGTTTTAGATAATAATGATCTGTTTTTTACATTATATATTTTACATGATAATCCCGTTTCAATGACATTTTAAAAAATTCTAACTTTTTTAAAAATTGCAAAATTTCAAAATATATATATTTTTAGAGTAAAAGAAAGTTTAACTGCCATTGATGGCAACACAATAGGCATCCAACCCATTTGAACTGGAAGGGCTGGCAGAAAATTACATTCACCATCATGACATTAAAAAAAAAAAAAAAAAAAAAAAAACATTTTTCCTAATGATAAAGAATTCTTTACCATTGACAGTGATAGATGTCAAATCCATATCGCAATCAATGAATGGTCTATAAAACCATGCCAGTCCAAATGGATTGGATATCAGCAGCCAATGAATTCAAGTCTTAAGCGTCACCATGTGATGATGTCACAACACGAACATTTGGATGCCAAGGACACAAGTAATAAAAGTTTCTCAAATAACGCGTTAAATTGTGTTTATTACTTCTTGCCCTTAGAAAATCAAAGGTTGTTCTTATTTAAACATGAAAAAAAAAAAACAGAGTCCTTCATGAGTTCTGATTGGTCAATTTTTGACTTGGCTCCAATCATTTGGGTGTGTAATGTGTGTAGTGGTGGGTAGAGCTTCCCAAGGTTCTGTAGTTGTGAGAGGACCCGAGTCCGTACCCGCCAACCAGCCCGGGCGCACGGAGTCCCAGGACGGCGCCGTATGGCCCGTGGGGGTGTTGGTGCCGGTGAGCGGTGGACGGGAGCACCACGGGCTGAGCGTTCCTGCCCGGCGTGTTGAAGGAAAACTCGGGCGGCGGGCTGCTGGGCTTGGAGGGAGTCGACGTCAGCCGATCCGCTTCGGGCGCCGGGAGCGAGGACAGGCCGGCGTATCCTTCGGGCGGCGCCGAGGACGGGGAGAGCGCCCCCGTGAGGAGGGGCCGCGTCCAGTCGTCTTTGAAGATCTGCACGGTGAGCGTGGACACCAGCGGCAGCAGGCGATTGGTCACGTGGGCCAGAACCAGTTGCTCGTTGGCGTCCCGACGGATACGCACGTGGGCCGAACCGGCCTGGGGACACAACCGACGGGCAACGTCAACATTGCCGGACTCGGCCGCGTACGAATTGACGGCAATTGAGGATGATATAATGAGGAGAATAGATTTGGACAGGGACCTTGACAGTGATAAATGTTTATTCCATATGGACTTCGAGGGTGACGACGAATATTTAAAAAAAAATATATATATATTGTTTTTTAAAAATTTTATCATTAAAAGTGCAAGTTAACTCATTAACTCTTTTGCTTTCAGATATCTGTACAGTATTCACAGACTGTGTTGTGGTAGTTTGTAAAAGAAGCATGACATATAAGATAATTAATTATACGATAAACTCATTAAGTCTGATTACCAGAGATAAATACATACATACACACATATGCATACATACAAATATACATACATATATACACATGCATACACACACATACTGGATATATATGGCGGAAAACACTGACAAGGCTGAAAAAGCACTTTCTGCTCTTGCACCCCTCTTTAAAATAAACTGCTGTATTATTTAAGCCAAAACAACAATATTATAGAACAATATGTCTATATGCTGCCATAGTAGTTTCATGGCGTATTAAGCCCCCGAACTATTTTTAATTTGTCCGTTTTACCCTGGAGACACCCATTTACAGACGCCGCGCAACCGCTTTTGTTTCAACCCAGCCATAAAAAGAATTATATTAATATTTCAAAATGTCTATCATTTTTGCTGACAATCATTAATTGATGTCTAATAGTTTAAAAAAAAAAAAAAAAAAGACTAGTAAATTATTCACTCGCATATTTTAAACTTTCAAAAAAATTACGTCACAATGAAAAAAATTGTGTCTGTAAATAGGTCACGGATATCTACCTCATAACTATCATTTAATTGTATTTTTTTATACTGTCGCATTTTCCCCGATATTTTAGATGATCCAAATAAAGAAAAATAAAAAACGTTTAAAAGGGTAAATATTCGAAAAAGAAAATCTCGACCACTTATTCATGTGTGCAATTTCCCTTAAAATCTCCCAAAACTCCAGCTGTGGCCATTCACAGCTGTGTCTTGACAGTCTGTGAAACAGGCAGAAAAGAATTTTTGGATTGAAATAAGGTAAGTACACGATAATATCTCGTTAAAGTCATGACGTCTTTAACCCTTTAACACCGAACGTGTCGGATGCGACACGTTTAAGCATATCATCTTTGAAGCCTCGTAACGCTGTAATTACGTCACCCACGTGCCCCTGGTTGCTCTCGTTTGAAAGTACGGAAGTTGATGTCCACACCAGTTTTTATTTGAAGTCAATCGACCAAGTAAAACGGGAGATAATGTCATTTGAGTTTTTTAGTTTTATTGCACTCATAAATATGCATTGACACGCAGCATGGACCATGTGTCTATCTCCATATTTCCATCATTTCTTGTCCTTTTTTCAAAACCGAAAGCAGCACAAAAGACTACATATCCCAAGGGCCGTTGTGATGTCAAGAAGGACGAACCTAATGTGAACATTTTTAATAAATTGACGAGCAAAGCGTCAACTAAGGGAAAGGAGACACGCGTAGCAAGCAACGGCCGGTTGGATTGAGCTAGCGACTTTGAAACGTGCAGAATGAATCGAAAACTAAATTCAGCGCAAGCTAATGCATTATTTCATCAACTCAAGGAATAGGATGAGCTCTATTTGTCATCGTTTTCCTCAGATCAGTCGGCGTCTCGGCGAGTAGAGGTTACATCAGCGCGCAAACGGCGGATGAGTAGGCTGTGTGACGTCGTATGTGACGCAGCTTAGTGACATGTTCAAAAACAAACTTTATTGAGTGCGCAAAAAAAAACTTAATTGGGTCGCATGCCTAAAAAAATTTGAATTGAACTTAACTACTTGTCAATATTTTTGAAAATACTTTTTTTTTCAATGTTTGTTATTTTTTCTTCACAATGAATCTTTTCAATTTTTATATAGATGTGTGTTCGAGAAGCTTGATTGCATGTACATATATACCTTTGATAAGGTGATGGGTACAATACCTAACTTAACAAAGAGATATCCTCCAAACCCTTTTTGTGTTGGATAATATATATATAATCACTATTTTGCACTGTATATAACATGTTTTGACCATAGTATGTGTGAAGGCCAAAAACGCCTATGACCATAGCTGCTGTTTGTGTTGAATTGTCAAACATAAAACTATTCAATCTTATTTTTTTCTATTGAATGTTTATCCTAGCAAGTTAAATAAATATTATCAAGCTTCAAAACGGTTGGTCGAGCATGTTTGGTTGTCAGTGGGACTTCAACATTACAAATTTTGAAAAAAGATTTTGGGATTTTTTTTGTCTTTTTGGGTCCAAAATGTGGATTAAAGTTGGTCAGTGAAGAAAACAACAGTTTGGACATTAAGTTCAAGGTATCCTGAAAAAAGGGACCCAACTTGGCCATTGCGAACAGTTTTTTCTTTGAAATATAAAGGCAACATCAAAGGCATGCAAATTCGGCCAAAATAGGCTTAGGTGTTATAGGGGTAATTATGCACTCTCATGCTCTCACCTTGAGTTAGCGTTCAGGGGTTTAATTTTTTGTTTTTTTTAATGCCCTCCTGTTAAAAATGTTTCTTCCCCCAGAAAACTGAGATTTTAAGCTTTCCAATGATGTATCACACATGCATATAGGACAATTTTGAGATCTGACCGAATTGGGGGTCTCAGAGTGGAACTTCAAGTCACCCGAGTGTTGTCCACCATAAATATATCTACACAGTGCTGGCCAAAAGTATTGGCACCCCTGCAATTGTGTCAGATAATGCTCAATTTCTCCCAGAAAATGATTGTAATTACAAATGCTTTGGTAGTAATATCTTCATTTATTTTGCTTGCAATGAAAAAACACTAAAGAGAATGACAAAAAAAATTAAATCATTATCATTTTACAGAATTGCAGGGGTGCCAATACTTTGGCCAGCACTGTATACACAGTATTTGCAGTATGTGTTGTGGTAGTTTGGACATCTATCATCATCTTAGGGCAACAAGTGCTGCTTGTTTATTACAGTGTGCATAGCTGGTGACCATGTTGGGTAGGGCAACCAGCGGTTGGAAACTAGTTCTCAAAAAGTACATACTGCACAGAATCCGCGCGTTATTTCTTAGTATTTCCTGGTAGTGATTATGTAATTTTAGTGCC
Organism: Corythoichthys intestinalis; assembly: GCF_030265065.1. Classification (NCBI taxonomy): domain Eukaryota; kingdom Metazoa; phylum Chordata; class Actinopteri; order Syngnathiformes; family Syngnathidae; genus Corythoichthys; species Corythoichthys intestinalis. The sequence continues at coordinate 52,400,810 of NC_080404.1, read as the reverse complement.
CTATCGGCTACTTGTGAATCACCTGTTGCGATGACCCCATAACAAAACACAAGTGGGAATTTTGGTATTTTCTATTGAATGCAGCTTTTTTTCTTCTTTGAAGCCAGTCTGTGACCCCTCTGTCATCTCATCGTTGTCTCATTTACCCTTTCCAGTTAACTGTTCCAGTCTGGGGCCTTGTATTACGACATACTTATACACCTTCAGGGTTACGTGGCGTTGTTACGTGCACTAACACGTTATCAAATGTCGGTCGATCTCGTCGGTGAAGCTTAAATGAATCTTTTTCAACGGTCTGTTTTCCTTTCAAGAAGAAAAACATCAATGTTTGTTGTCAAATCGGCTCGACTAAAAGCATCGAGCGTTCACTTTGTCGCGCACGCGTTACGCGCGCTCAGACTCCCCGGGGGCCACGGAACGTGCAGTCAGGGGTCAAATGAGTTTGGACAGATGCTCTGTTAGCAGTCGGCCAACAAGCAACAGTTTGTGTACACGCGCCCACGCAACACCACGGGAGCCGGGGTGGCCACCTGCAGGCGCTTGCGACGGAGCTGGAGAAATATTACAAGTCAAGGTAGATGTACAAAAATTTTTTCATCCAAAGTTGACATTGCTCCTGTCGCTGAGCTCGTACCCTGTCACTTACAGGCAACAAGAAAACAACTAGTGTACGACGCAAAGTGGCAACAGAGACGCTAAACAAGAGGTGTCGCACTGATGTGTGATCGTTTTTAGATTAAAAAAAAAAAATGTTTGTAGTCCAAAAATTGGAGAATATTTAATTTTTTCCCTTTAAGGAAATAAATAAATAAAAAATTAAAAAGATGTTGTTTTTTTTTTAACTAAGTCCAAAAATGAAAGACCAATTTCCCCCCTTGTTTAAAATGTTAAGAAAAATGAAAAATGACAAATAAATGAATACATGAAAGGAGAATGTTTCTCTTTTCTTTTCTTTTTTTTTTTTTTTTTAAAGATTGATTAATTCATCTTCCATTTCGCGTATCCTCACATCGGTCGTGGGGTGCTGGAGCCTTTCCCTGCAGGCTATGGGCAGTAGGCGGGGCACACCTTGAAATGGTTGCCAGCCAATCTCAGTGCACAGGGAGACAAACAACCATTCATGCACACACTCATACCTAGAGACAATTTGGAGGGGTCAATCAGCCTACGCATGCAAGTTTTTGGGATGTGGGAGAAAACCCATGCAGGCATGGTTGGAACATGCAAATTCCTTTTTTAAATAGATACAAACAAAAACAAAAAAAGTAAAATAATAAAATAAAATAAAAAAGGGACTATTTACTGTTAAATAAATACAGGTACCTCTACTGATGAAAGCCTCTACAAACAAAATATTTTCAGGTTACGACACGTTTAAACGGGAAACTATTGTCTCTTGTTAAGAACTTTCAGGTTACGAGAGAAAAAAAATACAGGAACACTTTATAGTTATCCGTTTTACTAGTTAATAGATCATTAGTAAACTGTTGATAAATGATTTATTGTTGATTTGTGAAGTATTTGTTAACAGTTTGTTAAGCATTTACAGGGTGTTCCAATATGGTTGACCCCATTCTAAATGCCCATGCTAGTTGATGGAGCTTAATAAAACTATATACTAGGGCTGTCAAAATTATCGCGTTAACGGGCGTCAATTAATTTTTTTAAATTAATCACGTTAAAATATTTGACGCAATTAACGCACATGCCCCGCTCAGATTAAAATGACAGCAGTGTAATGTCCGCTTGTTACTTGTTTTTTTAGTGTTTGGCGCCCTCTGCTGGCGCTTGGGTCCAAATGATTTTATAGGTTTTAGGCTAAGAACAATGAGTGAGCATGGTGTAATTATTGACATCAACAATGGCGAGCTACTAGTTTATTTTTTGATTGAAAATTTTACAAATTTTAATAAAACGAAAACATTAAGAAGGGTTTTAATATAAAATTTCTATAACTTGTACTAACATTTATCTTTTAAGAACTACAGGTCTTTCTATCCATTGATCGCTTTAAGAGAATGATAATAATGTTCATGTCATCTTGTTGATTTATTGTTATAATAAACAAATACAGTACTTACAGTGCCTTGCAAAAGTATTCGGCCCCCTTGAATCTTGCAACCTTTCGCCACATTTCAGGCTTCAAACATAAAGATATGAAATTTAATTTTTTTGTCAAGAATCAACAACAAGTGGGACACAATCGTGAAGTGGAACAACATTTATTGGATAATTGAAACTTTTTTAACAAATAAAAAACTGAAAAGTGGGGCGTGCGGTATTATTCGGCCCCTTTACTTTCAGTGCAGCAAACTCACTCCAGAAGTTCAGTGAGGATCTCTGAATGATCCAATGTTGTCCTAAATGACCGATGATGATGAATAGAATCCACCTGTGTGTAATCAAGTCTCCGTATAAATGCACCTGCTCTGTGATAGTCTCAGGGTTCTGTTTAAAGTGCAGAGAGCATTATGAAAACCAAGGAACACACCAGGCAGGTCCGAGATACTGTTGTGGAGAAGTTTAAAGCCGGATTTGGATACAAAAAGATTTCCCAAGCTTTAAACATCTCAAGGAGCACTGTGCAAGCCATCATATTGAAATGGAAGGAGCATCAGACCACTGCAAATCTACCAAGACCCGGCCGTCCTTCCAAACTTTCTTCCCAAACAAGGAGAAAACTGATCAGAGATGCAGCCAAGAGGCCCATGATCACTCTGGATGAACTGCAGAGATCTACAGCTGAGGTGGGAGAGTCTGTCCATAGGACAACAATCAGTCGTACACTGCAAACATGTGGAAGAAGGTGCTCTGGTCAGATGAAACCAAAATTGAACTTTTTGGCCACAATGCAAAACGATATGTTTGGCGTAAAAGCAACACAGCTCATCACCCTGAACACACCATCCCCACTGTCAAACATGGTGGTGGCAGCATCATGGTTTGGGCCTGCTTTTCTTAGCAGGGACAGGGAAGATGGTTAAAATTGACGGGAAGATGGATGCAGCCAAATACAGGAACATTCTGGAAGAAAACCTGCACAAGACCTGAGACTGGGACGGAGATTTATCTTCCAACAGGACAATGATCCAAAACATAAAGCCAAATCTACAATGGAATGGTTCAAAAATAAACGTATCCAGGTGTTAGAATGGCCAAGTCAAAGTCCAGACCTGAATCCAATCGAGAATCTGTGGAAAGAGCTGAAGACTGCTGTTCACAAACACTCTCCATCCAACCTCACTGAGCTCGAACTGTTTTGCAAGGAAGAATGGGCAAGAATGTAAGTCTCTCGATGTGCAAAACTGATAGAAACACACCCCAAGCGACTTGCAGCTGTAGTTGGAGCAAAAGGTGGCGCTACAAAGTATTAACGCAAGGGGGCCGAATAATATTGCACGCTCCACTTTTCAGTTTTTTATTTGTTAAAAAAGTTTAAATTATCCAATAAATTTTGTTCCACTTCACGATTGTGTCCCACTTGTTGTTGATTCTTGACAAAAAATTAAAATTTTATATCTTTATGTTTGAAGCCTGAAATGTGGCGAAAGGTTGCAAGGTTCAAGGGGGCCGAATACTTTTGCAAGGCACTGTATGTACCGTTTGTTGAATGTATATACATATCCGTCTTGTGTCTTATCTTTCCATTCCAACAATAATTTACAAAAAATATGGCATATTTAATAGATGGTTTGAATTGCGATTAATTACGATTAATTCATTTTTAAACTGTCATTAACTCGATTGAAAATTTTAATCGTTTGACAGCCCTACTATATACACTTTATGTTGAGGTTTTATTGGTTAAATATAGAAAGAAAAGTACAAATATTTGTTGGTTCTATGGCAGATTTTCATAAATGTGCAACATGAGCGCTGCCTGCAAAACGCCTTATCAAAATGCCGTTTCTTTTGACGTGAACGGCATTTCTTAACCTGAAAAAATAGAAATTCAACGGTGTGTGAAAAGCTTGTTAAGGGTTACATAAAACGTTTGGCCTCCGTTATTGCCAACAAAGGGTACGTAACGAAGTATAGAGATAAACTTTGGTATTGACCAAATACTTATTTTCCACCATGATTTCCAAATAAATTATTTAAAAATCAAACAATGTGATTTTCTGTTTTTTTTTCTCCACATTCTGTCTCTCATGGTTGAGGTTTAACCATGTTGACAATTACCGGCCTCTCTAATATTTTCAAGTGGGAGAACCTGCACAATTAGCGGTTGACTAAATACTTATTTGCCCCACTGTATTAACTTTTATTCACTATGGCACTCAAGAAAGTGATGGTGAAAAAAGGAATAGAAAAGAGTTATTTTGTCGATACAAACAAAGCAAGAGATAATAGAAAAGTATGAAAAAGGGGTGCGTTTGGTTGATCTCTCCAAAAATCTGGCCCTAATACATCAACAATCGGCATGTTATCAAACGTCGGCGCAAGAACAACACCGGGAGTTTAAGGCAACGCGTGCATGGTTCGAGAAGTTCAAAAAGAGAACCAGAATTCACTCTGTTGTTCGGCATGGTGAGGCAAGTAGCGCTGACCACAAAGCGGCCGACGAATTTGTGCAAAACTTCAAGCAACTGGTGACTGAGGAGGTCAAAAGGAGATGAGGACCGCAGTCAAAAGGTAAATGACCGTCATTTGTATTATGTATTTTTTGTTTTTTATATGATGCACAACTCTCATTTTGTTTATTGTGCAATAATCTAATTGTAACAAATATTTATTACGTTTTGATGTATCTTTATGTTTTATTAAAGATGTGTGTCTGAATTTTGGGCGGCTTGGAATGGATTAGGGCATTTACAAGGAAAACGCGTCTCTACTTACAGAATTTTCAAGTTAAGGAACTGCTTCCAGAACCAATTACTTAATGTAGAGGTACCACTATATACGGAATGATTCAAATGTTTTTAGCTGGTGTTTTATTCCGGTTTTACCCCAATACTAACATTTAATGTGGCATGTCATTAGTGCTTGGAATGGATTAAGGCATTTGATTCATTCAAATTTGATTCATTTGCTAGTTGATTGTTCAGTTAATCGTGGCAGCCCTAGTTTACCTACCATTGACGGCGCTAAACAGGTCAATGGCAGCCAAATGAGTTTAATATTGATATGGGTTATGAAGGAAACCACAGCAAGACTGTCAACAAAGTCAGAGAAAGGTGCCGCCCTGAAAGCAGATCTTACCAGAGACCCGAACCCGAGCGTCCAGAAATGCTCGTTGCGAACTTCCAGCACGCCGTCCAGCGTCGACACCTGACAGACGCAGAGACATGAAGTCAGCAAATACAATCTCACGGCTATATCGAGTGCGTGTTGGATTGCGCGACCGACCTCTCGTAGCAGCTTGTCTAACTGACCGATGATGTGAGAGGGCGTGGTCTGCCGGGAGGAAGTCACGTGATTGCGGACGAAGAGCCAGAGAGGTTTTATGTAAACAAGAAAAGCAAAAGTCACCATTTGAGAAGTCAGAGGAAAAAAGGCTAGTCAAAGTGGCAGTCCAGGGGACCAAAATCAACTCGTGGCATCATTTTGTATGCCGTTCAAATGTAAAACACTGTTTTTCTTTAAAATAAAATATATTTCAAATTTCTGTAGTCCTGAAATCACACATTATTAACAGTCCCCCTCCCTTTTTCTTTTTCTTTTTATTTTATTTTATTTTTTTACATTTTTTTTTTAGAAAATCACTTATAGCAACACTTGGTAACTTTTCAGTTTTGGTCGATTTTAGTGATGCCGGTGGACAAAAGCGGCAGTGTTTTGCCTTAAGGAAGACTGCGTTTCCCATAAGGACCAGCGCACACCCGCATGTTGTCGTAAAGTCATTAACAGTGTTGGGAATAATCAGTGTTGTTAATTTTACTTTAAAAAAGTAATTAATTACAGTTACAAATTACTTCTCCCAAAAAGTAATTGTGTTAGTAACTCAGTTACCTTAATGTAAGAGTAATTAGTTACTTGGCAAAGTAACTAGTGATAATTTTCATGTTTTTTTTTCCTCAAAAAAAAAAAAAAAAAAAAAAAAGTGAAGTTTAAAGGGTTTTGGGGACAATTGCCCCTAGCCCAATTCTTTACCCTCCACTTAACTAGACACAAGGGTATTACTAGATAGTAACCTTTGCTATGTGTGGAAGTCACTTAAAGTTGTGAATCAACCGTTAAAGTTGTTAAAATTCCCGTTATTGCATTAGTTCCCTTCTGTCTACTTTCAACATGTGTAAGTTTTAAAACTGTTTCATCATTTAAAGATAGATTTAAGTCAAGATTTTGCCGATTTAGGAGCATTTTAGATTAAAAAAAAAAAAAAAAAAATACTTAGGTTCGCTAGGAAGGATCTCTACAGCAGAGCCTTCCTGAGAGGTCTACTGCTTTAAGATGGCGGCTGTTTACTAACGCATGTAGTCCTTAAAACATGTTGCCAATGCAGCCGTGCCTGTCATTTGCATCTAGTTCTATAACATGTGATATCTACCGTATCATGTGGGGGTAGTTTGTAGGCTATGGCTACAGTCAGGTAGTATTGGAGCCACCTAGCATCGCGTTTGCAACGGCGTCTTCCCCACTCCTGCTCTGCTCTCTCGTCTCCGTGAGTCCGTCTCTCTCAGACTTTTTTTATTCAACCAACTTAGTAACGCATAGTAACGCACGCCTTTCCCGCCTCAGTAATGGTAACGGCGTTGCCAAGATGAGAAAAGTAATTCATTAGATTACTCATTACTGAAAAAAATAACGCCATTACTAACGCCGTTATATTCTAACGCTGTTATTAACAACACTGGGAATAACGCCGTTATAAATAACGCTGTCGCAAAACGGCGTTATTTTTTCAGTAATGGGGTAATCTAACTACCGGTAATTATCTTTTCCACCGTTACCGTTACTGATGGTCAAAAGTGGTGCGTTACTTACTCTGAGTAAATTGAACAAACTACCAGCCGTAGCGAGTCCACTCTGCTCTGTTTTTTTGTGATCCAAGACTTGGGGTGCGTTCAAGTTCGAGAATAGCGCACATACTCCTTATGACTCCAGGCTGTTTGTCCCTGCTCATTCAATTAGACAATGTTTTCCAAAGCTTACTGACATTTCTGTGTTTGCTACACCTGAATGCTAGCCTCGTTCCCGTCCCCCACTGTCAGCCAGCAAGAATGCTGCTTCCATCTTGAGGACGACAGACGGTTTGAGGGTGACGGGAGGAGTAGGGGGACGAGGCTACCTGAATGCACCCCCTGGATAGATGCGATGGAAGTTATTGTGATTGGCTGAGGGTTAGAGTCATGTGTCATGGTAAGCCAATCAAGAGCCGGTGTTTTCACACACACACCGGAACAGCGCGTGCGGCAAACACACACAAGCAAAACAGATGTAGAGGGATATGATGGCAGAGCATTCGGAGGAAAATATGTCCTTTACGAGGTGGAGATATAAACACTATTTCAAGTCAAAACACTTGAAGTACAGTAGGCGATGTCTACTTGACCAGTTGTCTCAGGTTGTGAGGGTTAGATTTAATTTATTAAACTCACTTTATATTGTTTACTGCCGATTGTTATTTTATTATATTGTTTACTGTTTATTTTTGTTGCACGTCAAGTGTAGGATAAATCTGTTGCTGGTGAGGTGCAATAAATATTACAAGGTTCTATAACTCCACTACCTGTCTGTTCTTCTCTATTCAAGTGACTCGAATACTGCTCAGAAAATTTCAAATTCTTTGACATACAACAGCTTCTTTTTAAAGTAACGAAAATACAGTGATACCTCGGCTCACGAACGCTTAAGCTCACGAACTTTTCGCCTCAAGAACATTAAATTCGCGAGCATATAGTCTCTGCTGGCGAACTAGTTTTCGGCGGACGAACCAAGCCACGCGGTCGGACAGCGCCACGAGAAGCTGACGCACGCTCACGGCGTCCCAGTTCGTCCCCTCCCTTTCGTTGAGTGCGGACGTGGTTTGTGTTTGATAGACATTTTGGACCATATTGAGTGTACTTTTGCTATTATGGGACCGAAAAAGAGTTACATACAGTCCTTATGGAAGGTGACTCGTGTTACCAATTCGCCCTCGACTGGTAATTGGCGGTGCTTTCAGCTTCCCACCGTCGTGAGAAGTGGACCGGCGAGTCACGTTGGCTCGTTGTCGTCGGTTGTCTTCGGTTCGCCCGATTTCCTCTCCAGAAAGGAGGCGGCGTGCATACAAACACCCAGAGGCGTCGGATGGCTTTTTGTGGGCACTTTTATTAACAACCAAAAGCATGTGGGGGGCACAGCAGTGGAGTCTACGCTAACTGCGCACTTTGCCGGTAACACTCTCCTTCCAAACAGTAACTCCCTCCCTCCTCCTCCCACTCCTCCCACTCCCATACCATCGCAAAGGTAAATAAAACAACTTTATTATACAGTACAGTTTATTTCTTTAATTATAATACAATAGCACACTTATTATACATAAAATAAGGTATATTTTTGTGTAGTTTTAAGGCTTATTTAGTAGAAAATTATGTTTTATGGGGACCTGGGAACGGATTATTCTCATTTTAATGGTTTCTTATGGGAAATAAATGTTCGGAAGACGAACTTTTCGCCTCACGCACACTTTCTGGGAACCAATTATGTTCGTGAGCTGAGGTATCACTGTAGTTACTTTCCCTGCTAACTAGTTACATTTACTAAAAATTAATTCAGTTACTAACTCAGTTACTTTTTGGAAGAAGTATTGAGTAACTATAATTACTTTTTTAAAGTAACGTGCCCAACACTCGTCATTAATCAATCAAAAAACAATCACCCTGTCACCCGCAGATGGATTAAACAACATTTCTGTTTCCAGCGGCTGTGTGAACGATGAATAGTAATAAAGTAATGAATCCAGTTGTGGCTAAACGATAGCATATGACAGTTAGTAACTGTGTGGCATAGTGCAGCAAATGCTATGAAAACATTTTATAATGGTTGAAAAGTTAGTGTTGCTTTAAATCCAAATATGAAAAAAGGAATGTTTACCAATTTTCCCTAATTAGATTAAAAATATAAACAAACAAATATATTAAAAGAGAATATTTATGTTTGTGTGGGGCCAGCAAATTTAAATCATATGCATTTTGTAGTCCAGAAATCAGAAAATAATAACCGTTTTTATCTGTTTCCAATTTCCGATCACGTGATCAGATCAGGGACATCCCTAAAATATATAAAATAAATAAATATAAATATAAAAGAAATGGGAAGAAAAAAAATAAAATAAGAGGCTCAAAAATTAAGTCATTTTGAGGTCAATACCATCTCTAAATGGTTTATTGACAATCAAAATAAATGACGATTCATTTGCTAATTGAGTTTTAGCATCCTTAGTTTACCTGCCAATGACGGCGCTGGATGTCCAAACCATTTTGACTGGGAGGAGCAAACGAACGAACGTTTTCAAAATGGAGTGGCTGTCCAGAGCCATCAATGGCACCCAAAGTAGTTCAATATGCAAAAGGGTTGGCCAGTTCTTCCAATGATTACGGCTGCTGAAAATCATCAAGTTAAATAGGAATGCAGTAGTATGTTTACCTGCAGCAGCACTTTTCCGCTGTACACGCTCATGGGATACATGGTGCCAAAGGTCATGAGGGCGATGGCCACCGCCGACGCGGTGTCCGCGCCGTTGTAGTCGCTGCTCACAAACATAACAGGCGTCAACGTTGCCAAAAAGTGTAACATAAAAAAAAAACGTACATGTAAAGCTGCCATCTTACTTAATTTCGATGAGTAAGTAGGTGACACAGAGGGACAGCGCCCCCGCCAGGTTGATCAGGACGAAAGGGTTCATGCGAGGCAGCAAAACGCTGCTCAGACCTGGAATCACGCCGCACAAACTACACACACACAAAAAAACAAGCGAAAAAGTTTTTGACTGTCAAGTTGCACAGGTACACATTTTCATAATAAATATTACTGTATTTTTGGAACTATATGTTCAGTTTTATGAAATAATTGGATTTTTTTGCAGTGTTTTTTTTGTGGATGTCTTTATTGCCAAAAAAAGGAAGGACGTGGACATCACATTTTGGGTCATGTAGGCCACGATATTAGCATTTGCTATACCGGTGGTGTCCACATATGTGGACACATTTTCCCAATTTTGACATTAATCACCACTTATATATATGGCGGAAAACACTCAGGTGACTTGAAGTCCCGCTCTGTGACCCTCAATTTGGCCAACTTTCCAAATTGGCCGATATGCACGTGTGATACATTATTGGAAAGCTTAAAATCTCAATTTTCTGAGTGAAGAAATATTTTGAACAGGAGGGCATTTAAAAAAAAAAAAAAAATTAAACAGCGAAATCCTATCTGAAGGTGAGAGCATGAAAGAGCAGAATTAAATACGCCATGACTTTAACGAGATTTTATCGCGTACTTACCTTGTTTCGATCCAAAAAACTCCATGTAGCATGTATCACTGAGTGTCAAGCCACAGCCGTGATTGGCCACAGCTGAATTTTTTGGGGATTTTATGGGTGAAACATGGTCATATAACAAGGGTTGCGATGCAGAAATCGCAGACATCAGGGAGTGGTTGAGATTTTCTTTTTCATATATTTACGCTTTTAAACGTTTTTTTATTTTTTCAATTTTTCTTTGTTTGGATTGATTATGTATCATCTAACATATCGAAGAAAATGCTAGAGTACCAAAAAAATACAATTAAGCAATAGTTATGCGGTAGATATCCGTGACTTTTTATCAGACGCCATTTTTTTCCATCGTGACCTAGCCCAATTGGTTTAAAAGTTTAAAATCTGCCAGTGAATTATTTTTTAAAGTCTTTTTTTTTTTTTTAATGAAATATTAGACATCAATTAATGATTCCAAGCTAAAAATGACATTTTACATAGCAAATATAATTACCTTTTTTTTTTTATAGCTGGGTTGAAACAAAAGCGGTTGCGCGACATCTGCAAATGGGGGTTTCCAGAGTAAAACGGACAAATTAAAAATAGTTCGGGGGCTTAATGCGCCATGAATCTGCTATGGCAGCATACAGACATATTGTTCTATTAAACACAACAGTTGTTTCGGCTTAAAATACAGCAGTTTATTTTAAAGAGTGCAAGAGCAGAAACTGCTTTTTCAGTCTTGCGTTTTCCGCCATACATACAATATACATACATACGATATATATATATTATATATATAATTTTAGGAATAATGTGATTAAAATGATAGTAAAAAAAAAAAACCCCATAAAATCAGATAAATAATCAGAGCCTTTGTACTTCATTAACCTTAAACAATTGCATTTTTAATCACACAATACAGTCTTTTTGATTGACTGGACTTTGGCGGATAAATTAATCGAATAGAACTTGTGGCCGGGTTACGACATACCTGACTTACATGATTTCTACTTTATGACGCACGTCTCATCCGCTGTTTTTCTCTCGTCCATTTTTTTTTTTTTCCCCTTTAAGTCACGTAACAGTGCCTCGTCTGCCACCTCTACGCCTTGATGGTAAGTACAGTATATTATTTGTCATTTAATTTTGCTTTTTATTAGCTCTAATTAATCTAAATGGTTAATCTCTAAAGTAATTGCTATGCATATCTGGCATTTTTAAATATTATTTTTAGGGCTGTCAAAATTATCGCGTTAACGGGCGTTAATTAATTTTTTAAATTAATCACGTTAAAATATTTGACGCAATTAACGCACTAGGCCCGCTCAGACAGATTTAAATGTCAGTACAGTGAAAGGCCAACTTATTAATTGTGTTTTATGGAGTTTTTCCGCCCTCTGCTGGCGCTTGGGTGTGACTTGCATATGTTATGTGGCGTAATGTCGCCCTCTGCTGGCGATTCAGTGCAGCTGATTATTTGAGTTTCGGCGCGCTTTTCTGACGTGATTATATGTCGACGCGAACTCACACTAATAGACAGTGCTATTCAGACCAGCTAACGTCCGCATCCAGTATTCAGTGGCAGTTCTCATAGCCCCATCACACTGTTTGTGTCTAATACATGCATCGCTTGTGAGTTATATTCCTCCTTTGTTTATATTCATGAGCATTAGATAGTTATTGATGATGTGTATTTGAATTTGTTCACATATATGGTGAAATGCAGTTACATTGTTAGATGCTTGTGAGCTAATTGGCTAGTGCTACTGCTGAAATGGACACGTGTGTGTACATTTTATGTTATTTTGTGATTTATGCAAGTTATTGACACATTGCCTTGTTATTTTCAGTGTTACAAAAATACAAGAAACGTGCTCCTGTCAAAAAGAGATGACTTCAGTAAAGCCCATGCAACTTTGCCACACCGTCTGATTTCTTTTTGGAACTTACGTTCGCTATCTGTCAATTTGTGTACTCACACACATTGAGGACAGAATAGGGCTACTAGTTTATTTTTTGATTGAAAATTTTACAAATTTTATTAAAACGAAAACATTAAGAGGCGTTTTAATATAACATTTCTATAACTTGTACTAATATTCATCTTTTAAGAACTACAAGTCTTTCTATCCATGGATCACTTTAACAGAATGTTAATAATGTTAATGCCATCTTGTTGATTTATTGTTATAATAAACAAATACAGTCCTTATGTACCGTATGTTGAATGTATATATCCATTCCAACAATAATTTACAGAAAAATATGGCATATTTTATAGATGGTTTGAATTGCGATTAATTGCGATTAATTACGATTAATTAATTTTTAAGCTGTAATTAACTCGATTAAAAATTTTAATCGTTTGACAGCCCTAATACAATCTAACTTGTTTGACATCACGTCAGCGCTATTTTCAGTTAGTTTCAAGCGTTGCTTTCACGTTGGGAAGCAGGGGTGAACGCCAGTTAACATTTCAAGAAGGCAGAGAAACGTTAAACGGCGCAGGCTCAGCGATGCCCGCATTTGTTAACTCGATATTAGCCCGCCAGGATATTGAGCAGCATCCATTTACAGCGCTGGACCGGTGCCACTCATAGCTGCCGTATTCATTGTTGAATTGTGCAAGATTTGGACCTTTTTTTCCCTCTGTATTATTGTGCAGCCATTGAGGTATGTTTTTGTAAGCAAATATGTCTCTATTGATTTACTTTGCAGCATTACTGTGCGCTCTTTATCATTATTGTATTGTATTTTCTAATAGTGTGTTCATAGTTTGATGGTGACAAATGAATAAATATCAGTTTTAAGAAGAACTATGGCGTGATCGGTGTTACCAGAGGGAAGTAATATCTATCAATCTATCTTATTTTTTACTTTATTTTATTAATACTGTATGATGTATAAAACATGTTTTTGGATAGTTATTTTGAGATTCAGGGTATATTTAGGGGTACTTAAAGGGTTACGTCCGAGTTATGTGGAAATTCGGGTTACAGCGCTAGCGTAGGAATGGAACTCGTTCGTAACCCGGGGACTACCTGTTGTATAATTTGGAAAAATTCAAATAATTGTATTATTTTTAGATTAAATGTGTACATTCGTTCGTTCGTTTTCTATTTCAGTAGCCATTAGTTGAGCGAATGTGCATGACAATTTAGTTCCGAGTTAGGAATTTAAACCGCAAATAAAACGTTCAAATTTCCTTTGATCTTTCGCCCCTTCCGGTCCAAAGGATTGGACAACTAGCATCGTCCATGAAGTGTGCCCTCTTTCTTTGTCTTTTGTTTTTATTGTGTCCTTAAAAAAACAGAGCAAGTTAAAAAAAAAAAAAAAAAAAAACATCTTGAAGGAAATTTTGGCTGAAAAAAATCCGAGATTTTATGTTTAGGGCTTATCACCTAGCCCAATTATCATACAGTATAAGTAGACATATAACAGCCCTACACAACACATTAGCGCAGGTAATGCTTACTTCTTTGTCTTAAAAACCTGTGGAATTACCTGTATTTCAATATATACGATATATGACTTACAGGAAAAGAAACTAATGTGCGACTCACAGTCCAAAATCTGTTACTTTAATTTCTCATGTTTACTTTTGTATCGTCATTTTCAATCCTATTGTTCATCAGCTCTGTATTTTCCAACAAAGGGGACGCACAAGCGGCAGTAATGTAACACAAACACACGTGCGCGAGCGCGACATGCTTTATGTAACCCGGTCGGCCCCCAGACACCGGGGAGGTGACGCAGGGGGCAGACGGCGCAGCTAGAAATTGTCGGCGAGCCGCTCGTCGGAATAGTGACCTTCACCTCGCACTAGTGTTGCGCTTCAATACGTCGCCAGACCTTTACAATCCCCGCAGCGTGACCCAAACTATGCACATGCACTGCCCAAAGTAGGCCGGCACGTCCCGTTCTAGTGGCCAATCACGGCTAACTTGTGCCGTTTGTGTGTCACGGTTGCCCCGCCGCGAAGCACACGACAAGGGTTAACTCATTCACTACCATGGACAGTGATAGACATCAAATTCATATTAACTGGGACGACTGGCATTGAATGATCAGGTTCCAGTGCTGTTAACAGCGATAGACGTCTAATCCGTTCGGACTGGATTCAAAATGAATTGGACGTCTACTGCCGTCAATAGCAGCCAGTGAGTTAAAAGTAACACTTGGTGAAAAAAATGATTCAACCTGACCAAAAACACGAAAGAGAATGAAGAAAGAAAGTAAAATACTAGGTAGCACAACCTTTTGACAAAATAACTTGCAAGAACAGCTTCCGGTATTCATCAATGAGTTTCTTACAATTAGGGTTGTTCCGATCATGTTTTTTTGCTACCGATCCGATCCCGAACGTTTTAGTTTGAGTATCTGCCGATCCCGATATTTCCCGATCTGATTGCTTTTTTTTGCAACCGATTCAATTCCAATCATTCCCGATAATTGTTCCCGATCATATACATTTTGGCAATGCATCAAGAAAAAAATGAATAAAACTCGGACGAATATATACATTCAACATATAGTACATACTGTAAGTACTGTATTTGTTTATTATGACAATAAATCCTCAAGATGGCATTTACATTATTAACATTCTTTCTGTGAGAGTGATCCACGGATAGAAAGACTTGTAATTCTTAAAGGATAAATGTGACTTTGTATATTGTGACTAAATATTGCCATCTAGTGTATTTGTTGAGCTTTCAGTAAATAATACTGTAGCCATTTAACTGTTCTGCCCAAATGCATGATGGGAAGTGCAACCATGACTGTGCGTAGTAGTACCAATTGATATATCTTCTCTGCGTTGGGAAATAACATAGGGTGTTAAGAAAAAGTTTGACTGCTACCTTACTTCCCCACATTGCGTCCCACGATATTTCTAATCGTTGGGAGAGGGATTGTAAAGCTTTAGCCAATTAAAAAAAAGTCTCCAAAGGCTGCCAAAATTCATTCTACTCATTTTACGCTGCCTTTTAGCTCTATATATAGGTATAACGACGCCATTAAAGATTGAACGCGACAATGCGTGAGTGGGTCATGCAGCGCATGCGTTAATTGAGTTAAATATTTTAACGTGATAAATTTTTTAAAAAAAATTTAATTACCGCCATTGACGCGTTAAGTTTGATAAGCCTACTTTAAGCCTAAAGACTCTGGATGAGTGTAACACATTATGTCTGTAACGTTAAATACAACTTGGAAAACGATTCAATTAAAAAAAAATATATATATATATTAAAAAAAGGCATGTCCGATATTTTTTTGCCGATTCAGATACTTTGAAAATGACGTGATCGGACCCGATCGATCATGCTCTGCTGGAATTTTAGACCACTCTTCTTTGGCTAACTGCTCCAGGTCTCTGAGATTTGAAGGGTGACTTCTCCAGACTGCCATTTTCAGATCTCTCCACAGGTGTTCTATGGGATTCAGGTCTGGACTCATTGCTGGCCACTTTAGAAGTCTCCAGTCCTTTCTCTCAAACCATTTACTAATGCTTTTTGAAGTGTGTTTTGGGTCATTGTCTTGCTGGAAGACCCGTGACCTCTGAAGGGGACCTAGCTTTCTCGCACTGGGCCTTCCATTATGCTGCAAAATTTGTTGGTAGTCTTCAGACCTCATAATGCCATGCACACGGTCAAGCAGTCCAGTGCCAGGAGCAGCAAAGCAACCCCAAAACATCAGGGAACCTCCGCCATGTTTGACTGCGGGGACCATGTTCTTTACTTTGAAGGCTTCGTTTTTTGTCTTGTAAACTCTGCGTTGATGCCTTTTCCCAAAAAATCTCTACTTTTGTCACATCTGACCAGAGAACATTCTTCCAAAACGTTTTTGACTTTCTCAGGTAATTTCTGGCAAACTCCAGCCTGGCTTTTTTATGTCTCTGGTTCAGAAGTGGGGTCTTCCTGGGTATCTTACCATAGTGTCCCTTTCCATTCAGACGCTGACGGATAGTACAGGTTCACACTGTTGTACCCTCAGACTGCAGGACAGTTTGAACTTGTTTGGATGTTAGTATCTTAGTATGGAGTTGGATCTTTATCCAGCATCCGCACAATTTTTCATTGAAATCTCTCAATTTTTCATTTCCATCCACATCTAGGGAGGTTAGCCACAGTGCCATGGGCTTTACTCTTATTGATGACACTGCGCACGGTAGACACAGGAACTTTTAGGTTTTTGGAGATGGACACGTAGCCTTGAGCTTGCCCATGCTTCCTCAAAATTTTGCTTCTCAAGTCTTGAGACAGTTCTCTGGTCTTCTTTCCTTTCTTCATGCGCAATGTGGTACACACAAGGACACAGGACAGGGGTTGAGTCAACTTTAATTCATTTTAACTGGCTGTAAGTGTGATTTAATTATTGCCACCACCTGTTATGTGCCACAAGTAAGTAATGGGTGCTGTTAATTACACAAATTAGAGAAGCGTCACATGATTTTTCAAAGGTGCCAATACTTTTGTCCGGCCCATTTTTGGAGTTTTGTGTAAAATTATAATGATTTTTTTTCTTTTTCCCCCATTCTCGTTTGTGTTTTTTCATTGCAAGCAAAATCAATAAAGATAGTACTACCAAAGCATTTGTAATTCCAATCATTTTCTGGGAGAAATTGAACATTATCTGACAGAATTTCAGGGGTGCCAATACGTTTGGCCAATAGTGTAGCTGAGGAAGATTGTTAATGTGTTTTCTTAGTTTCAGTGCTGTAAGTGGTAATTTGGCAAAGTTGTAGTGTGATGAATGAAAACAATTCTATTTTTTAAAATAACTGATTCCTCTATCAGCATCAACCCAGATCTTATGGGTTCAATTCTCAGCCCTGATGACCTCATTTAAGGCTGGGTTCACACCGCATGTTTTCATGCACAATTCCACTTTTTTGTCTTATGTTTTTTTTGGTGTGCCCGTTCAGACTGCCTCTGTTCACTGAGCCCGTTCAAGTATTACGCATGCGCACTAACTCACAGTCCGACACGCCCTGAGCAAACTGACCCGCGTGCACAGAAGCATCCAAACAAATGACAACATATGCTGGCTGTCATCCGTCATTCCAGGGTGATCATATTTTGATTTCCAAAAAGAGGACACAAATACCAGACATTAATAATCCCCGTTTCATCTTGTAACCAAAGTTTATATGGATTGATAGAACACATGAAAGCACTGTGCGTGCATGACGCACACACAAAAGCCTGATGTGTGTGCGTCAGTTTGCCCCGACTCGGCCATGTAAGCAAGAATGAAATATTGCTCATTTGGCGCACACAAAGAACACTGAGCATTATCAGGATTATCCGTTTCTTCATTTTATTTTTTTATGACTGTGGTTAAACGCGACTACTGCGTAAAAGAGTTCGAGCTGGGCCCTAATGCTCATGCACAGCTACATCGCTGCTGTCCTGCCTGCCGCTCTCGATCTTCGCTGACGTAATTGCTGCATGAATTCCAATTTGGGAGACTTGACAGTTCAGACCGCCGCCACATTCAGGAAAAATATGGCCCAGATCGGATTTAAATCACATAGGAAAGTGAACCAGGTCGGATTTGAAATGGTACACTCCTATGCGACTTGTCCTGTTCAGACCGTCAAGTTAATGCCTCACTTGAGTCGGGAAAAACACGAAAAAATCGGATTCGTGCATAAAGACCTGCGGTCTGAACCTAGTGTAAGAATCCTTGAACAAAATACTAAATCCCACATTGCTCCTGGTGCTACGTCACTAGTAGGTAGATGAATATATATCGGTGGGCAAACCGGTCCTCAAGGGCCGCAGTGGGTGCTGGTCTTTCTTCCAACTGATCCAGCACAGACAGTTTAACGAATGAGGTTTCTTCTGAAACAAGAAGCACCTGACTGCAATCAACTGACCAGATTGGTAAAAGGTTTCATCTTGATAGGTTGTAACAGAGACCTGTGGCCCTTTGTGGAATAGTTTGCCTACCTCTGGTATATGGCAGAAAACACAGACAAGACTGAAAAAGCAGTTTCTGCTCTTGCACTCCACTGAAACTGAAATTGCTGTATTTTAAGCCAAAACAACTGTTGTGTTTGATAGAACAATATGTCTATATGCTGCCATAGCAGATTCATGGCGCATGAAGGCCCCGAACTATTTTTAATCTGTCCGTTTTACCCCGAAAACCCCTGTTTACATACATTGCGTAACCGCTTTTGTTTTAACCCAGCCATAAACCTAAGGTAATTATTTTTATCATTCATCAGTCATTTTTAGCTTAAAAATCATTAATTGATGTCTAATATTTCGTAAAAAAAAAAAAAGACTTAAAAAAATTATTCACTCGCATATTTGCATATAACTTTTAAACTAATGACGTCACAATGAAAAAAATGGCGTCTGTAAAAAAGTCACGGATAGCTACCTCATAACTATCGCTTAATTGTATTTTTTTTGTCACTGCTGCATTTTCTCCGATATGTTAGATATAAATAATCGATTCAAACAAAATTTTTTTTAAAAATGTTTAAAGAGGTAAATATATGAAAAAGAAAATCTCGACCACTCCTTGATGTCTGCGATTTCTGCATTGCGACCCTTACTTTATTGCCATGTTTCACCCATAAAATCCCCCAAAAATCCAGCTGTGGGCATTCACAACTGTGTCTTGACACTCAGTGATACATGCTACATGGAGTTTTTGGATCGAAACAAGGTCAGTACGCAATAATATCTCATTAAAGTCATGGCGTCTGTAATTCTGCTCTCGCCTCCAGATTGGGTTTTGCTGTTTAAAAAAAATGCCTTCCTGTTCAAATTTTTCTTACCCCAGAAAATAGAGATTTTAAACTTTCCAATGATGTATCACACATGCATATTGGACAATTTTGAAAGTTGGCCAAATTGGGGGTCTCAGAGCGGAACTTCAAGTCACCTGAGTGTTTTCTGCCATATACTGTAGCGTCGAAGTGCTTTGAGTGCCTTCAATGTGTAAAACCACACACATAAACCCATTCATATAACAGCTTAGAGTCTCCTTTTAACACAAACTCCTATTTAAACTAAGTGTGATACAAGAGAGTGTGCTTTGAAATCTGATTTCGACTGTATTTATGAGCAACTGTTTGATTTAAAAAAAAAAAAAAAAAAGATTCATTACAGTCCGTCTCCTCCTTATTAGATTTAGTTGCTTAGAGAAAATAATTGAGTCATTGATACAATTTATATCAGCGATTTGCCCACAAGAAAGAAAACGTCAATCAGCAGCACTTTTTTTTTATTTAAACGAACAGGACTTTGGTCTTATTTGTGTACTGAGAAATTATTTTTATGTTTTATACTCAGAACCGTTATTAAAAACTTCAACACGTTTTATCTACTTCAAACAGTACAGTTGTAGACTACAGTTACGTCAGGAAGCTGTAATAAAATGTTATTATTGAAGGACATAGTCATCCATTTTGTCGTCATTATTACTGACAATGCTAAAGAAACTTCAAATGAAATTGTGAAGCTAATTGAAAAAAGTGACATTCATCCAATGAATCGATTCACAGCAGAAGGATGATTGGATGCCACATGGAAAAGACTCCAACTCCCACTATATGGCTCCGATATAGTTCTGCTCTGAGACCCCCAATTTGGCCAAATTTCAAAACTGTCCGATATGCATGTGTGATGCATCATTGGAAAGCTTAAAATCTCAATTTTCCGGGGGAAGAAAAAATTTGAACAGGAGGACATTTTAAATTAAAAAAAAATTTTTAAACAGCAAAACCCTAACTGGAGGCGAGAGCACGCGAGAGCAGAATTAAAGACGCCACGGTTTTAGCGAAATATTATCGCGTACTTACCTTGTTTCGATCCAAAAACTCCATGTAGCATATCACCGAGTGTCAAGACACAGCTGTGAATGGCCACAGCCGGATATTTTTGGGATTTTATGGGTGAAACATGGTAATATAACAAGGGTCGCGATGCAGAAATCACAGACAACAAGGAGTGGTTAAGATTTTCTTTTTCATATAGTTACCCTTTTAAACGTTATTTTTCAATTGTTCTTTGTTTGGATGGATTATTTATCATCCAATATATCGGGGAAAATGCGACAGCAACAAAAAAAAATAGAGTTAAGTGATAGTTATTAGGTAGATATCCGTGACTTTTTTACAGACGCCATTTTTTTCATTGTGACGTCATTTGTTTAAAAGTTTAAAATATGCGAGTGAATAATTTTTTAAAGTCTTTTTTTTTTAACTAAATATTAGACATCAATTAATGATTCTAAGCTAAAAATGACAGACATTTCTAATAATAAATACGATTACTTACCTTTTTATGGCTAGGTTGAAACAAAAGCGTTTGCGCGACGTCTGTAAACAGGGGTTTCCAGGGTAAAACGGACAAATTGAAAATAGTTCCGAGGCTTAGTGCACCATGAATCTGCTACGGCAGCATATAGACATATTGTTCTATCAAACACAACAGTTGTTTTGGCTTAAAATACAGCAGTTTATTTTTAAGAGGGGTGCAAGAGCAGAAACTGCTTTTTCAGCCTTGTCTGTGTTTTCCGCCATGTTTTTGTACTTTTCATTTCACACGAACGAGAAACGGAGGTGCTGAATAGATTGACTCGAAGGATGTGGACAACGTTAAAAGTTAGTTACCTTCTGCTCAGATCCGCAACGTGTTCCTGAAGCCAACTGCTGCTGGCCGCTGCAAAACACAAAAACCTTTTAGTCAGCATGCTTGCGACACATGATTGTGAATTTTATGATTTGACCTTTGTAGGTAGTGCGAAATCCATTGGTTTAATACCAAATCTAAAACTTTCAATCAAACATCTATATTAAAAACACCCATTGACGGCGTGGGACGTCCAATCTATTTAGACTGGGAGCGATCGTTCAAAAGCTAGCGCCGTCAATGCAACCGTTCCCTTCACGTCCTCCCTGGGCGACCGTGTATATTACAAAAACTGCGAGTGTGTGTTGGGTAGGGGTGAAAGGCCTTGTGTTTGTTTTGTTAGGGTGAGGACGTCCAAACAAACATTTGAATGGAGTGACTTATTTATGAAGTGCGTGAAGGAAGAGCGCACTGACCCTGTGTGTGTGTGTGTGTGTGTGCGTGTGTGTGTTGGCACTTCGTTTCAGCTTCTACCCCCACCTTCGGCTGCCGCCGCCCCCCCGGCGCAAAACATCCCCACTGTCTGGAACATGGTTGCATAACACACTTTTAGTCTCGCTCCATCTGAGAGAGAGCGGTTTGATCCCCCTCCCGTTCCAAAATGTCAGATGTTAAGTGATGTTGAGACTGCTCACAACGCAAGAGTAGACAGCTGAGACACACACGCTGACCTCATTCATGTTTCCGTGTTCATAGCAACGCCGCCGAGGAAGAGGGAAAAAAATCTTCAAGTTCCTCAAAATCTTACACGGCGCAAGACTTTTGTTGACATTCCATTTTCAAATTTGACAGACTCATATATGGAAGGAATTGGTAACGTAACTGATGCGACGGCAATTTGGATGCTTCTTTCACATTTCACCACGTCAGGGGGGTGTCGTACTCATTTAGGTCAGCGGGGCAAATTAACCCTAATTTGAACTCAACCAAGTTTAAGCAGCATATTTGGAGTTTAACACCATTTACCATTACCATTTAATAGCTAAAAATTCAAAAATACGCATTATTTTATTTATTGTTTTGATTTTGAATTCTTTTTATTACTTTCATTTGATTAAAGAAAGAGATCGACCGATATGAGTTTTTCCAGGACCGATACAGATTATTAGTAGTTAGACATTTACCTTTTTAGAAATACAAGTCTTTCTAGCCATGGATCGCTTTAACAGAACGTGAATATTGTTAATACCTTCTTGTTGATTTATTTTTATAATAAACAAATACAGTACTTATGTAAAGTATGTTGAATGTATATATCCGTCTTGTGTCTTATCTTTCCAACAATAATTTACAGAAAAATATGGCATATTTTAGAGATGGTTTGAATTGCGATTAATTACGATTAATTTTTAAGCTGTGATTAACTCGATTAAAAATTTCAATCGTTTGACAGCCCTAATCCAGGGTCCATAAATCTAAATTCAAGACTTTTAAGACCTTTGTTAATGCCATTTCGACGGAAAATTAATACTTTTCTTGCACCCATTATTTAGATAATATTGAATCATATTAAAAAAAATAAAGCACTGAACATCAAATTTAACCTCAATTACTAAGTGTGTTTGACAAAAGAATGCACATTTACTGAAGATACAATTAAAACACATTTAAATATAAGGTCTTTCAGATTTTTTCCCCCCAGGATAAAATGGATTTTACACTATTTTTGTAAAGCAACTTCAGAAATTACATTTGCAATACAACAGGTTTCCCTTTTAAGAGGACCTAGTCAAGGTGGTAGGTTGGTGATTGTCAAGTTGGTCAGCTTAACTGGTGATTGTCAAGTTGGTCAC
Source organism: Corythoichthys intestinalis (assembly GCF_030265065.1). Lineage (NCBI taxonomy): Eukaryota > Metazoa > Chordata > Actinopteri > Syngnathiformes > Syngnathidae > Corythoichthys > Corythoichthys intestinalis. The sequence goes on along the minus strand of NC_080404.1, from coordinate 52,377,956 downwards.
CTTAACTGTAAAGTGCCTGGGAAAATCTTGCAATTGGCAGTGAAAGTTTAAAAAACAGCCACTAAATAGCAATAGTTTACCATTAATTACCACAAAATAAAAAAGCTACACACATGACCGTTTCCCTTGGTAATTGTTTTTTTCTAATCACATTACAAGAGGTCTACAAAACACATGTTAATCCTTTGTTAGCTATTGAAGACATTTCTTTTAATCAGATAGAGAAAATCCATACTCTTATTCAATCAAGAACATTTAAATATACCAGGAGGTGTTTTACTGTCACCTACATTATAATTTGCCTATCACCATGCCATGTTATTCAGATCAACGTTACCCCGCACTCGTTCCAATAATAGTGTCAACCGTGTTGTGTATCTGAGGGTAATGGTGGATCTACGACTCCGGTTTATCCATGCTAAGGGTAGTGCACCTGCCAATACCCCATTGAACATGGCTAACTCTTGAGTTAAAACTACGAAATTCACATTCATTCGAAAGGCAAACCGTGCAGAAATACATTATTGCATCTAACACATTTTAATTGGAGAAATTGGCAACTTACTTTGAAATGTTAAGCAGGTCCACTGCCTTCGCATGACCCATAAACTGCAACCCAAAGTATCTGGATGCGACTTGGTCGCCGATCCAATACCTCACATGCTAGTCCAACTGTTTGGACTTGGTTGTCTTGTTGCGGCTTTTGTCGAACATAGCAACTAAGGCATCTGAGCAGTTCCTTACGTTAGCACACAGTACTGTGCGATTGCCTGCTGTTGTGATGTTGATGCTAATGATGCTAACAGCGCGCACGCACAATGTGGATTATGATTTGTAGTGCAGTGCATAGGGATGGGAATTGATAGGATTTTTACGATTCCGATTCCATTATCGATACTGATTAACGATTCGATTCTTTATCGATTCTCTTATCGATTCTAATTTGGGGAAAAAGAAGAACAAACGTTTTGACTGGCATTGAGTTTGTTTAATCAGAAGTCACAACCTTAAAAACTCACAACAAGGTCAAAAGAGGCCCAAAGCCTCAATATTAACTGTGGCAATAAGTGGCAAATGCACAAGAATGTAACATTTTACTGAAACATTTTTGTAACAGAAATAAAAAATATTGGTATATATTGGCCTATAGGTCGTTGGTCTGCCGTTAGCAATATGTGTTAAACTTGCAGGGGTCCCCAAACTTTTTCCAGTGAGGGCCGCATAACTTTTCCCTTCTCTGATGAGGGGCCGGGGTCAGTTTGTAACAAAAAAAGTGTGACGGTTGCAGAAGTGCCTAAATGTAAAAAATTATTGTTTTTCAGAATGCCACAATCAAATAACCCTTTCTGGATATTTCACGGAACAAAAGTAAATAAAATAAAAATAATAATATAATAATAATTAATAAAAATAACACTATTAATCAAATAGATAATAACCAAATAACCCTCTCTGAGTTCTTCACAGAAAAAGGCCAGAAAATAATTAACACTATTGAGAAAAAAAATAAAAAAAATTCAAAATGCTCTCTGGTATTGTTCAGGGGGCCGGACCAAATGTCGGGGCGGGCCGTATTCGGCCCGCGGGCCATAGGTTGGGGACCCCTGTTAAAGTAGTGTTTACCAGTATATTGAAATGCATGCCTTTTAGTTTTTATGGTGCTTTCACGCTCAAGTGGGGGCGCCCTTGCGCTTCCTCACGCGAAGAAGAACGCGCTCACGTGAAGAAGAAGAAATGCCGCATCCAAGCAAGTGAGCGAGTTAGTGAGAGGGAAGCACTGCTGCGACCCTACGTTCTTTGTTAATGCTTGTAAAATATCTACAGAGGCAACGCCTGTATGTATCATCTTTTGTGTTGTTGTTGTGTGTTTCCACTCGCGATCGGACACTTAAATCCAGTTGTGTAGTGGTTTGAACGATGTGCTAATGCTAGCGCACGCATGCTACCTGCTTTGTTATTGCTGAATTAGCCGCTAATCATCGCTGATTTACGTTGATGCAAACCTGTTTGTTATTGGGGACGAAATGGATTTGTTTCATTTCTATTTTTAGTTTCACTCTTCAAGTGATAGTTGAATAAAGTCAGCAAATTATACCAACGTCTTCTGTATCGTCATTTCGGAGTTTAGCTAGCTGTATAGCTGTCTCTGTGAGGACAGTGCAGTTTTTTTTTATTCCCTCCCGATGCAGTTATCTCCACCTTCCCTCCGATGCAGTTATCTCCACCTTGCAATGATTGTAAGTCGTTTTGTTGTAATTTTTCCTCGTGAAGACACACTTTCGAGCGTTTGAACCTACGTGCTGTCATTGTTATGTTTACAGCTGCAATGCTCGTGCTAAACCATCGTAACCTTTCATTTTCACCCTCTTTCCTGGTGAAGTGTAGCCAAACTTTGGAGCGGGTGGTTCTTGGCGCCATGCTAGTTTGATGTGTTTGAACAACAAGACAGTCACGACGCAATATGCGTCTTCAGGACTCGTTAAAGGGATCGTTAAGGCTTTTTCATTGTGATGTCGAGGCCTCGAAACACTAGGAACCGGTTCCGAATTGGAATCGGATTTCGATTCCCATCCCTAGCAGTGCATCGTAAAAATTCTACGCGTCATCTTCGTTATGGATTTAAAAAAAAAAAAAAAGTTTCGTCACAGATATAATTTAGGTTGCACTGAGATGTTCTTCAAAATTAAAACCACGGTGAAAAAATTCCAGACTTACAACAGCTAATTTAATACTTTTAATACCTTTAATAATGGAAAACTAAATTCAATGCTTTTTTAATACTTTTAATAACCCGCAGGTACCCTGTAATCTCAACCAATCCCGCTGAAAGATTTCATGCATTATCAAAAATTTATTTATATAATTTTTCGCTTCACAAATAAAAACAAAAAATTGAACTGAAACACGATTTACTGTCCCCCTCCCAGTTTAAATAGAATGGACATCAATCCCCGTCATTGGTCATCATTCACTGCCCAGTTACTGAATGAGTGGAAAGGAATGAGAAATAACATCAGAAATGATGACGTATGTTAGCATATGAAGCTAAAAAGATTAGCCTGAACATGTGATTCAACATTTGTTGACATTCCGACATGACGGAATTCATCAACTCAACATAATCCAGCACGAAAAGAAACAATACGTTTTTGTGCTTCCCTCTGGAGTCCGCGGATTATTATTATCGTTATGATTATTAGGATGAGTGTTGACGTACCTTGTGACACACACGCGAAGGGTTTGTTGCGTACGGACAGAAGTGTCAGCAGGTTGAAGAAGAGGGCCACAAATGTTCCCACCAGCAACCGACCGCTATAAACACACACAAAAACATCTCAATTTACTCATTTTTGTGAAGATGATAGACATACAATCATGAGTCGACCAATTATTTTGAATTAAATTAATTAAAATGAGTTTATCACTAGTGAATGTCCAATGGATCAGGTGCCTAGTGGTGGTAGACAATTAGTTAAAAAATACAATGCTTTTACTCTGACTGAGATGCACTCTCCCACCAATTTGTTGATCACTTATAGATTTGTTCCCATTTGTACTTGTAGGATGTGAAAACCACACAAACCAAAATAAAAAAGCAAAAACCACAGAAACCATTCATTGAAGGTGCGCCTATTAGTGTGGAAAATACGGTAGTCGATATTTCCATCCCTAATCTAAAGCCTGCTCAAAACATTAATTTTGTCTTAAATAGTGTTGCAACGATAAATCGTTTAACTCGAGTACTCGATTAGGAAAAAAATATTCCAATTTTGATGCTTCGAGTATTCGTTTAATTAAAGTGGCGTTGTAATGGTTTATTTTGAACGTGTTTGCATTTAGTTTTATTGATCAGGGTGGATACACTGCTCTCTGGTCTGCCTCTTTTCACATGGCTGAATCAGCGTACCCAAGTGACGTCACCGCCCTGCGACGTCAACAACAATGGCAAGCTACTGCTTAATTTTTTGGTTTAAATTTTACAAATTTTATTAAAACGAAACCATTAAGAGGGGTTGTAATATCAAATTCTAACACTTCTAACATTTATCTTTTAAGAACTACGTGTTTTCTATCCGTGGTACCCTTTCAAAGTGTCACGTTTTTTTGGAGAGCAACTTTGTCGTGGTTTGGAGTGTTTTGGTTGCTCTCTGCACTCCGAAAGATTAGCGACAGCTGTGAGACGCTATAACTCGGCGAGCCTTTAAACCTGTCTCTTGTGACCAGATTACACCCCCAAAGGGGAGTACGCCCCTTACTTCCTCCCTCCCGGGCCCGACCCGATTGGCCGGGGCCAAAGACGGACAGGTGTCGGAGAGCGGACGCAAACCTTCTCCCTGGATGCTGCTCTCTAATCTCTTGTGATTGGGCTGGAGCTGAAGTTTTAGGCTCCTAACTGGATTGCCCCCAGTGATTAGTGGAGGCACTTTTATCAGCGCTTGTACGCACGTACACCACTGTCAGAACACGCTAATCCCTTAAAATAACATTTGAACTCACTTTCAAGCTAATACGCGCACAAAGCGTATAACAGCTCGGAGATGTCGATTGGTCGCATCCCCGAGTGGGTTTGCCTTTATTGTCTACTGTACAGTGTGTGATATCGCCAAAACGATCTAAAATTTTCCATCCACATTTTTCACGTCTAACGTCATTATCGCTATAAATAGGCCTGTTCTTGCAAAGCACATTTTGGGCTGTGGATGGCGCCAAATTTGCGCCAACTTGCGACATTGAGGGGATTGTAGTACAACCATTAGACCTCTAGATGCCCCTATCTGCACTAAAGTTAGCCAATTGGCTCTCCCTGCCAACCGTACGTAAGAAATGCATGCAACACAGTTAAAAATGGCAACACGAAAAACACAATTCGTTCTAATACCGCTATTTATTATTAATGACATCATGCTGAATTAAACCACAAGCATTCATAGATAATTAGATAACTTTAATGGGTAGATCAAACTCCCATGTGGCACATTAAAACTGATTAGACCATAAGAACACTCAGATTTCCATTCTCTGCGTATGCAGCTGAACAGGACAGCCAAAACAATAAAATGAAATAATGGATATATCTGGATAGTTTTAGGTTGCAGCCCTACTTGATACAATTTATATTTGTGGCATATCTATTGCAGGGGTCAGCAACCCTGGTCCTCGAGTGCCACTATCCAGCTTGTTTTCCACGCCTCCCTCCTTTAACACACCTGGATCAAATAATCATGATCGTTATCAGGCTCCTGCAGAGCTTGCTGATGTGCTGATCATTTGATTCAGGTGTGTCAAAGGAGGGAGAGATGGAAAACAAGCTGGATAGTGGCACTCGAGGACCAGGGTTGCTGACCCCTGATCTATTGCATAGACTTCACTATCAGTTGAAGGGACACGGAGCCGAATTGTAGGGGGCCTATATTCAAAAACATAAAATTCAACTTAGGCATATAGGAGTCTCCATGAATAGCGACATCAAAAAATTTAAAGTCGTTCCCAAGTAAAATCCCGATAATTTTTTTTTTTTTATACACGCGAAACAAAACTTAAAATGGGGATAACATTCTTAAATTTTATGCTAAATGCACAAAAATCACCAAATAGAGATAATCACCTATATCTTCAGGATCAAGCAATATTTAACATATCATATAAGTTTTTTGCCCAAAATACCCTTTTTTAAATTTTTTTAAATAAAAATAGTGTAAGTCTTCAACAGCTAATGAATCACTCAATTTTCACATCAGACACTCAATAATTGAGGAAAGCATGCAGAATCATCTTAATTTTACTCAACAAAAGCAAAATTTGCATTTTCCTATATTCAATCACTACTTATTTAGGTTGACTTGTGTAGGGATACAAAATCCAACATGGCGGCCGTCACATAACAAAGAGCTTTTTAAGAGTTTTTAAGTTTCAAATTCTTGTAAATAAATGCTTACTGAATTCCAATAGATATGAAAGTAAAACGGTCTAGATTCTTGGTTAAAAGCAAAAAACGGGCAGTTATGGTTCATTTTACGTAAATATTTCAAGCAAAAGTTACTGTATTGTGTAATCCAACATGGCAGCCATCAAAAACATTTTTAAGTTGAAAATTCTTGCAAATAAATGCTTAAATCGTGGAATTTCCATAGATATGAACGTAAAACACTCTACTCTTGGTTAAAAGCAAAAAAACGGGCGGTTATCATTCTTTTTACGTAAATATTTCAAGCTAAAAAACAAATTTTCCCCATTCATTTCATTGTATTTACAACGTTTCAAAGTGCATACATGGTGCGAAAAATAATTACATTGAATCTTCGACCAAAACACTCTCGAGACACTCCTGCCTGCTTGTATGCAGTAAAACCTTTATCCTATTTCCACTTAAATCCAGCGTTAGAACGCAGCCTTTGGTTGAGTTTATCACGGTGAAAGCTAACTCAACTTCTGCCTTGGTCGGCCCCCTACTGTAAAGCGTGGCGCAATGTCTGTGGGAGCAGTCTTGTCAATTGATGTTCGAGTCTATGTTTAATGTTACTTCACAAAAAAAGTCACTGGGTGAGGGGGCTGTCATGATTGTTATATGATTTCCCCCACAATAATGAAATATATTATATCCTGGCACATGATTATATAAACAGGCCCTTAATGTGATAGATTTTTTCCACCTTGTCTCGCTGCATTAGTGTCTTGTGATAAAACAGAAATGACTACTCACGTATGGACCTCGGGTTGCTCCATGAAGCGCTCCACACTGGCAAAACACAACATCAAAGTAGCATCACATTAGCTTCAGACGAAGTCATGTTGCGGTGCATTTGACGGAGACAGACGTCCGATTTGCTACGACTGGCGCCACATTGTGTAGGTGTTTATCGCTTGTAGACGTCCAATCCATTTGAAGTGGGAGGGTGGCAGCGATGTAATATAATGCAAAGCTACCATCACTAAGAAGCTTTGTATTTTAATGCCATAGCAAAAAGCACCTTGTCTTTTAACTCATTCACTCCCAGCCATTTTCACCGGAGCAAGGCCCTTCGCTCCCGGCCGTTTTACTGGATTTTGACTGATTTTGCAAGGCCCACAGAAAATTCTGTTCTATTCCTATATAAACATGAATCCACCAAAAGAAAGATTAGACTCGCTTCTTTCAGCAGAAAAAAAAGTTAGTTCATATCTTTTTCCATTCTTTAGAAATCAGCATTGGAAAATAGCTTAGTTTGAGGAGTTTTCCAATTTCTGATGAAAAAACACAGAAATTGAGCTTTTTGTGAAAGCATACATTTCAAACATAGCTTTGACTTTAACACAGCTATTTTTCACTTATGTGACATCCCAAACATCTGAATAATGTTTTCCTTTTACAAAATAAGATAAACAACAAGACAAATAGAGCTTTTGATCGCAAAGTAACAATTTATTTACACATAACTAAACTATTAAACTGTTGAACTATTTACGCACATACGTAACAAAGGGGAAGGCTCTCGGCTGCTCCCGTGGCTAATCTAAGGACTCTGGATCATGATCGGTCTCCCTTTTTTCATCATCTTCATCGTTCGTTTTAACCTCGGGCTAAGGAGTAACGCAACGTGAGCTCCGCAGAGTGCGTGTGGAACCTGACGCTGTTGTGGACGTCACCGTCTGTCTCATCAAGACAGATTTTTAAAAATCTTTCTATGGCGATGGTTTCGTTTTCTTTTCAAATCACTCCTCCAGTGTCGTTTGCCTTTTTTCCCCCCGATCGTTCTCCACATTTTTCTAAAATTCTCGCTTCTTCACAAGATCCCTCCAACTTCCATTCCTGACTATTTTTCTTCACTTCCTTTCTTGGCCCGAGATGAGTTCTTAGTTTGCGCTACTGACCTCCAGTGGCCAGTTTTATTGCTTTAAAATGAGTTTTGAGCTTTGTGCATTGTATCTTAGATACATAGGAACCTCTTGTCAAAAAAAACAAAAAAAAAACCCCCGCAAAAGACGTATAAATACGTTTTTGGGACACTAAAGCAATTGAAAGTAGAACGTATTTATACGTTTTTGGGAGCAAATGAGTTAATTGAAACGATTTTAGTTGATGAATGAATATAATAGCATACTCTTTAATGCCATTAAGTGAATTTCAGTGGCAGTCAAAAAACGAAGGTTCATTGACTGCCAGTTCAAACAGATTGGAGTCATTGGACGTCACTAAACGATTAAAACATTTCAATTGACACAAGGAGAATGACTGGACACTACAAGATTGGACATATATCCTCGTCAAAGGCATGGAAAGACTCAAAATCAAGCTCGGCTGGCGGTTACTTGTGCGCATTTGTACGTGAGAGTGAGTTGAGTGATTGAGACACGTGACGTAAATAAAAGGAGACGAGGTGAGAACAAAAAGCAAGTCCATTTACACAAATGCGCATCGACACCCCAACGACACGCACCCATCTCGTCTCGGTCCGCTGTCAATGTTTGGAGCGCAAAGTGACACCGGAAGCTCCACTGTCTACAAATTTGGAATTTTAACAAGCTTTCTGAAAAGATGTGGTGTACAGCAATGTTGACAAAAAAGAAGAGCATTTCTTCAAAACAATTTTCATTAAAATGACGTCATCGGTATCAGGGAGCTTGAAGAAATAATGTTCCGATGCTGTAGAATATGTGCTTTTCGAGATCTAGTTACCAGCCGATGGTCGCCCTACCCAAGATGGGCCACCAGCTACACATGCCGCTGGAAATAAAAGAGGCATTCGTCACCCTACCCAAGATGATAGACATCCAATCGTGTGGCGTCCAATTATCGTTCTGCTGTGATTTTCAATGAGTTTATCACTAGTAGACTGATGCTGAATGAAAGGAAAATTAGCGCAGTCAATGACAGCCAACAAGTTAAAGGGAACCTCGGATTTAAAAACAATTGCTCGCTTTTGCTAAAATATGTCATTAGAAACACATATTATTGCCATTGATTTAAAAATCTACAATATTTAGTACATGTTTTTGACCCATGTCTTAGGCGCGCAATGCACGCTGGGGGTGATGATGCAGTCGGCCAGGACTGGGAGAATAACTGTGCTAGCTAGCAAACGAAGCTCGTATGACGACTGGCATGATTTTGTCTTATTCTGCAGCTGGTCAGATTGTTTTGTTACAGAGCTGTCAGAGGAGTTCCCAACGTGATACCTGCATCCCATTCCAGCTCATCACAAGTGTCTTTAAACCGATCCTAGGCGTCTTGCTAAGAATTGACTTGCTGCCATTTGACAGTTTGTATATCTCTCCGTTGCTAGTTGCATCAATACCTTTTTTTTTTTTTTTTTCCGTCTGCCTCACCCACGGTTTTCCCTCGTTTTTTATTTTTTTTTTATTGATCCCGAACTACTACTGCTGCTGCTACTACTACTGTCACGGACCCTTTTTGTGTCTCCCTTTCAGCAATCGCATGTTTTTTTTGTGTGTTCAATAAACATTTTTAGGCAATCTCTATGTTATTGTTGCTTGCTGTCTGAACTGAGCCGCGTTTTCTAACTCTGTGGTCAAGCCATCCGCACTTTCTTTTCAGTTGCGCTTCCCTTTCAGGTTTTACCGCACAGAGAAAGACACCACATGTGGGTTGCAATTGCTTTATGAGGAATATCATTACTAACGTCACGTGGACTTGTAGTCCTGTGGTCTTTGCACTTGTCTGTGGAACGGGAAACACAGGTTTGAATCCCGCTAGAGACCTTCATTTAATTGCTTTTGCTGCTTGTTTTGTGAAATATCGACTGTGCTATCCTGCTCATCACTTTTACGCTCGGGTTCTAATTGGATTAACAGACGACGTTTGTGACGGTGAACAGTGACACTGTTTTTTCTTTGTTTTTTGTACGCTGTGGTAGCAAGGCAGCGCCGCCCAGGGACGTCACCGCCAAGACTGCATCGCGTCGTCAACATTCATTTGCTGCCAACCCCTCCCACCTCAGATGGATTGGATGTCTAGCACTGCCAATGAGTTAAGCAGTGTCTGACCTAGCTATGATAGCTTGCTATGACAGCAAGTGAGTATGCAAGTAATTTAGTATGAAAGACATTTAAAAAAAAAATTTTTTTTTCAAAAAACTGCAATATCGGGTGCCGGAATCGATATTGGGCCCTAAAAAATGGTATCAGTCAACACTAAGTGATAAAACTTACCAACAAATAAAAATTATCCCAAAATACATCTTACTAATTTATACTTTTTAAAGAATTTTAACTTATTTTTAGGGGTGAGACACAATTATGAAAATGTATATGATTAATGAGGAGCATCGTAATGAATTAACTGAATCAAATTCTAACCGGGAAAAAAAATAGTTTCTGGAAAAAAAGAAGTGCTTCTGATAGAAGAACCAGAAAATTAAATGGTTGATGGAAATGCATAATACTCCATGTAATTTAGCAAAATAGTATGTGGGTGAAATATGTCAAGATAAACCAATATTTTTTAAATAAGTTATACTTTTAGCTGAAATGTGCTTATGCAAATTTTTAACTAATCCCTCCCACACCTCCTTATTTTAAGTGTGAAGTTTTTTTTATAAGTGTACACTTATTCTTGGTAAGATTTTTTTGCTGTGCAGGGCTCCTCCAGGTTTCATCCAGCAGAAACCACTCGCTTATTTGTAAAGATGACCGAGAAGCCATCTGCTGACGCGTCGCATTCCAGACTCCGCACCAGCAGGGGGCAGCGTGCCACCGGGTGAATACTTGACACAAAAACAAAGCAGCTGGATGTCTGCCAGGGTCAAATGCGCGCAGGCGTCGCTCTTGTGTTTCTCCACTCATTTAAACAAACTTTTTCTTGTATTTGAATTGAACCCTTTATGAGCCCCGCCCCGCTAGAATCCCACCCAGCCCGTTAGAAAGCAGCCAGACAAAGATGACAACTTTAAAAGAGACCCAGTGGGGAACGGTTCACTGTGTCTGCACTTGAGAGTGACCACGAGGGAGGTCACTTTAAGGTCACTACAAATTGTTGCAATCAGGCTGTTGCTAGGGCAACTCAACCACTCGCATTTTGAAATCAATCTGCATAATGTGTTTTTAAACTTGAATTCTTAACAAGACTAGAAGAGTCACTGAAAGGAAACCCTGTGAATTTATTCAGTTTTGAAGGGAACCTCAGACTTAAAGATTCTTAAGAAGCCACAATTGTTTTCTTTTACTAAAATATGTTATTAGAAACACATTAAAAATATTGCCATTGATTTAAATTTTTTTTAATATTTAGTAAATGTTTTGACCTAGGGAGGGACCTACCAATGGGCGCTCGGGGTGATAACGTGGTTTGTCACTGTAACTAGACGAACACTACCGATGTTCTGCAATTCCTTCCTACATTGGTTAAAAGCAGCGAGTACTTCCTATTTGTGTTTTTATTGAGTCTTTTATTACCTTCTCATTGCCTCAAAATACTTTTTGCATGTGTTTCCCTCTCATACTTTTAAGCATTGTTTTCTTGTGGTAGCTTTAAAACAGATTGGTGATCTGTTGACCACATTAGTCACGTCGCGTACTTAAACCCCCCTTATTTGATATTACTACGTTTAAGTATTTTCTTCAGGCAACTTTAGTATGTTCTGTCCGTATGCAGCTCCTGGCTGGATCACATAATTTTGTACCCTTGAGAATAAGGGTGTAACGGTATTTGTATTTGTATTGAACCGTTTCGGTTCTGGGTGCTCGGTTCGGAACGGAGGCGTACCGAATGAGTTTCTGACGTAATGTAACCCTTACCTTTCGAGGCTTTGAGTCGATCGGGTTACTGTTTCTGGTAACACTTTATAATAACTATCCGTTTTACTAGTTAATAGATCATTAGTAAACTGTTGATAAATGATTTATTGTTGATTTGTGAAGTATTTGTTAACAGTTTGTTAAGCATTTACAGGGTGTTCCAATATGGTTGACCCCATTCTAAATGTCCATGCTATTTGATGGCTCTTAATGAAACTATATACACTTTATGTTGAAGGTCATAAGTTTTATTTGTTAAATATACAAAGAAAAGTACAAATATTTGTTGGTTCTATGGCAGATTTTCATAAATGTGCAACATGAGCGCTACCTGCAAAATGCCTTATCAAAATGCCTTTTCTTTTGAAGTGAACGGCATTTCTTAACCTGAAAAGATAGAAATGCCAAACGTTACACACAAAAACTTGAAACGTTTCTACACAAACTGTGTTTCAGGTTAAGAACACCCTGTAAATGCTTAACAAACTGTTAAGAAATACTTCACAAATCAACAATAAATCATTTATCAACAGTTTACTAATGATCTATTAACTAGTAAACGTATAGTTATTATAAAGTGTTACCCTGTTTCTTTGTGTAGATTATATTTACTCCGTCTTCTCTACTATAATGAGGACCAACACGGTACAACAGTACAACCCAGAAACATCAATGGCGCGACAACGTGGCCGCCACGAGAACGCAATGAAACGCGGGCGTAAAGTCAATCAGCCAATAATGCACACCAGTTGCAGTGCGGCCGCGTGTTAGACGCGTCCCAGAAGCGGCTCAACCCGACGCACGAGAAAAGAACGGCAGAGTTTATTATTTGACGCGAGACGCGGCCCTCCTGCGTCAAACTACTAGCTAGGCTCGGGCAGACCGGAAGTCACTCGTGTAAAAATACAGTGGATCCGGTCGATTTTCAAACTAATATGCAATCGTAACCCACTTTTGAGTCCATCAGATCTCTTGAGTGGTAGATCGGGGCACAGTTGACTTGTCTTTGTTGATTTACTGCTGTCTTCTCGGCTATAATAATAACAAACACGGCCCCATGTTCAATACAAAACCCTCTTACCACAACAAAACAAGTAGGAACTAATATTCACATAGGAAGTAAAGTTATACAACATACAATATACAATATAAATGAATACTACATCACATTTTTAAAATATAAACACATAATAAATGATCGCCCATTTAAATCAAATAAATTGAAATGAGCTAAAACACCTGTATTTAAAAAATAAGTATAATATACAGATCCTGCTTACACAATTAAATTGATTAATTTCTGTGTGGCGCTTTAACTTCAGAAAATCCACCAATAAAGCTTTTGAAAACCGTTCATAAGAAGGAAAAAAAAAATGATTCATTGAGGTATTTCATTTGTAAAATACACGTTAAAATCTTTGTCATTGGGATTGCTTTTCTTTTTAGCACAGGACTTTTTTCTTTTCTTTCTTTCAGAAAGAACGCTGACCAATACGCGGGGTCTGATTATTATTTTTAAATACCCGCTATACTTTTTGAGCAGAATTCTAGCTTTGTATAGGCTACTGTTCCTATTGTTGAAAGCACAAAAGTGTGTAATAAACAACTAGCACATTTATATTTTGCATTTTGTTTTCTTACTGTACCGCAAATGAACCGAACCGTGACCTCAAAACCGAGGTACGTACCGAACCGATATTTTTGTGTACCGTTATACCCCTACTTGATATACATCTTGTTTATAAAGTCTTCGAAGCAGGCAATCCTTGGCTGAGTCTGATTCTTTTCTTCTATATTGATACTTGTCTGGGTGTTCAAAAGTGAACTTCCCTGACAAGTTGTTGATCCATTTCCTTAGTTTCAGTGTCGTAAGTGCTAATTTGGTTAATGTAAAGACAGCTTATTTTTAAAGCATCTCTGTCAATGTTATAAATGAACTGATTGGCTGCCATTGACGGCGCTAGACGTGATCATTTCTCTCCCTGTCCAAATGGATTGGCCAATGAGTTGAGATGAATGTTGCCCAATATCATCTTGAACTTCATAGGCACTGGGCCACGCTTGAGTTGTAGTAAACACCGGGTGTGGGAGAAAGCTAGCAAGGATGGGGTCCAATTGTTCTGTTCGGAGATGGGGGGAGGGCACCCCGTATGAGGGCCATAATGGAAGCAGACAGTTGGAGAAATGTTTGGTGTTGTTGTGGAAATAAAAAATAATGGAAATTTTAATGAAGGAAGACAGAGTGATGGAGAGATGAACAAAGACGTGTGAGCGACTTCAAATCATCACAAACGCCTCATGATACTTCCACGCCGTGCACATGTGTGTGTGTGTGTGTGTCGGTGCATACACACCTCTCCTTGAGGATGAACAAGGCTCCCAGCTGGACCAGCACAGTGGAGGCAAAAACGGCCAAAACCTCCAGACGGTCAAACCTGAACACAAGCAGGTCACATGCTTAAGAGTAAATAGTTCAGCCTAAAAACTGACACAACGCTAAACACGAGGCTTACAATAAACAGCCATGCAAAAACACAAGTCAAAAAACGCGTGAACATGTATACAAAAAACTCAAAATGAATACAAATATACAGTAGGCACACAAAACACACATCCAAATTCAAGCTCATGTCTACAAATATACATGTGAAAGTGTTCACATAGAAAACACACAAATATATTAAATAGCAGGAGAAAAATTAAAAAACACACAAAAAAATATACACGCAAACTCGCATATATACACACATATAAGGGCAGGATCTGTTAGTGACCCTGTGACCTCCCCTTCCATCTATTGTCATACTGGGCCCCCACTCAACTCAAGCGGCGCGAACATGCCAAGAACATACTTATAATTCATAATAATAATCATAACTGCTTTTGTGATTTAGGTTTGGTGTGGACTTTAACACCCTTTTAACCCTTTAACACCGAATGTGTCGGTGGCGACAAAATTATGCATATCATCTTTGAAGCCTCGTCACGCTATAATTACATCACCCAAATGACACTTGCTGGTCTCATTTGAAAGTGTGGAAGTTGAGGTCCACGCCTGTTTTTACTTGAAGTCAATAGACCAAGTAAAACAGAAAATAATGTCATTTGACATCTATAGTTTTATTGCCCTCATCAAGCATTAAAACGCTGCACGGACCATGTGTTTATGTCCATATTTCCATCATTTCTTGTCCTTTTTCAAGACCTAAAGCACCACGAAAGACTACATAACCCAGGAGCAATTGTGAGGTCAAGAAAGACTGACGTAACGTGAACATTTTTAATAAATTGCCAAGCGAGGCGCCACCTAAGAAGATAAAGGCGATGTAGCGAGCGAAGGAGGGTTGGATTGAGCGAGCGACTTTGAAATGTGCGGAATGAATCGAAAACTAAATTTAGCGCAAGCTAATGCATCAACTCGAGGAAGAGGACGGACCAGATTTGTCGTTGTTTTCTTCGGATGCTTCTTCGGAGTTAGGAAGAGTGACAGGCTGACAGCATAAATGGCGGAAGAGTGGGCTGTGTGACGCAATGTATGATGCAACCCTTAAGGGTTATTATTCCAGGGGGAAATGAGTGGCATGCCTGAAAAAAATTGAACTGAACTAGTTTATTGACAAAATTTTTGAAAATACTTTTTTTCAATGTTATATTTGATTTTTTTCCCCACTATCAATCTTTTCAATTTGTATATAGATGTGTGTGTTTGAGAAGCTTGATTGTATGTACTAGTATATACTAGTTCTGCAACGATTAATCGATTAACTCGAGTATTTGATTAGAAAAAAAGATTCAAATTAAATTTTGCTCCATTGCGTATTCGTTTAATTAACATTGGGTTGTAATGGTTTATTTTGAAAGTGTTTGCATTTAGTTTTATTGACTTGGGTGGATACTCTGCCCTCTAGTCTGCCTCATTTCACATGGCTGAATCCAGCTGCTCCTTGTTAAGACCAACATAAGGCAAGTTGTTGTTTGAGATGTTTTTTAAATGGATTTGGAACTTAGTTTATAAGTATATTTAGCCATTTTTTGTGGGAATATGTGTCTGAACCATTTCTTAAGAGCATTGTAAAAAAAAAAAAGTCAGCATTTTATAGCATTTAAGCTAGCGGGCTTTTGCTGTGTATGTTAGCCAATTGTTCTTTTGTGGTACATAGATCCTCATTTATTTAATTTTTTATACCATTTGAGGCTCAGCTCAGGTATTTTAATTTTTCATGTTCCTTATCCGATTACTCGATTATTCAAGTAACTAGGTCATCAATTACTCGACAATTAAAATAATCAATAGCTGCAGCCCTAGTATATACTTTTGATAAGGTGACGAATGCAATAGCTAACCTCACAAAGAGATCTCCTTAAAACCCTTTTGGTGTTAGATGATATATATTTTTTCACTATTTTGCACTATTGGTCTACTGCAGGGGTCGGCAACCCAAAATGTTGAAAGAGCCATATTGGACCAAAAAATATATATATATATATAGTATACAGCATGTGTTGCCATGATTTTTTTGCGGCTCCAGCTGTATGTATCTGTATTAGCTATATCAGCCTAGTATCAAAACAACTTACTTGGCTAAAAATACATAATGAGCCTTCGTGATTTAAATGCTGACTTTCCCTGCAGTGCATCCAACGCACTACATGACTACTCTGCTGTATGATGTCACCTCAAGTTTAACTTCATTACAATATTAACTCATTTGCTCCCAAAAATGTATAAATACGTTCTATTTTTAATTGTTTCAGTGTCCCAAAGACGTATTTATACATCTTTTATGTTTTTTTTCCTACAAGAGACATCTCTAGGTTCTGATGCAACTTGGCTCCAAAGCAGAATGCTGAAAATCCATTTTAAAGCAGTAAAACTGGCCACTGGAGGGCAGTAGTGCATCTGGTAAGGCCCGCATCCCGATTCAACGGAACGAACGGCTGGGCCACACGGCCGGGGTGCCGGCGGAAGATGACCGAATAGACAACCAGGAGGCCATCGGCGGACGACCGAGCAGAACAACCGGGAGGACGCCCGGGATGCCAGGCGCTGGACAACCGAGCAGAAGGACCGGGACCACCAGTGCAGCGGACGATGTCGTTGAGTCCGAGCTGCTCGCCGAGCAGAGCTAGCCCCGCCATGCTCACCCGCTCGTGTCCCCCGCTACCCTCCAGTGTCCCTCGACTCAGCCGGAAACGCGCAGGGCCAAGCCAGTTCCCCCCCCCAGGAACACAACATGCCCCAGACAATTCCTCAGGCGAACTCCGCCACGAGGCAGTAGTCACCACAAAAGAAAGACTAAAAAAAAAAAAAATCCATCTTGATGAGACAGGCGGCGATGAGGGAAAAGTTTAACCCGGCTGTCGCAGCCACAACAGCGTCATCTCTCAGTTCAATGGTTTAGTTATGTGTAAATAAATTGTTACTTTGCTAGCAAAACCTCTATTTGTCAAGTTGTTTATGTTATTTTGTAGAAGGAAAACATTATTCAGATGTTTGGGATGTCACAGAAGGAAAAAATAGCTGTCAAAGTCAAAGTTATGTTTGAAATGTATGCTTTTACAAAAAGTTCAATTTCTCGTTTTTTTCATCAGAAATTGGAAAATTGCTCAAACTAAGCTATTTTCTAATGCTGATTTCTAAAGAATGGAAAAAGCTAACTAACTTTTTTCCCTGCTGATAGAAGAGAGTAATCTTTCTTTTGGTGGGTTCCATGTTTATATAGCAATTGAACAGAATTTTCTGTGGGGCTTGCAAAATCAGTCAAAATCCAGTAAAACGGCCGGGAGCGGAGGGGGTTGCACCAGTGAAAACGGCTGGGAGTGAATGAGTTAATGAACTGTTTCATTGCTTTGATGAAATTTAAGAAATGCAATAAAGAAATCCAATTTTTTATTGGATTTTAAAATTTTTTTTATTAATCCAATTTTTAAAACGTGCATAACATGCCCCTTATCTGGGCATGTCTTTGATTTTCTTTATTATATCTCAGTTTTGTTTTTGAAGTCTGCAAATAGGTGTTCTGATATGTTGATGAATGTCTCCTTCATGTACGCACCTCTGTGAACGGTTTTCCATGCTTTATTATCTCCCGGGTTGCAACAAAACTTGCAGCAGTAGTGAAGTTTCCCTTTTTTGAATCTATTTTTGTGCTGCTCTAAGTTTTTCAAAAGTAATGCAATCACACTTTTTCTCACTCCATTTCCATTGCTTTTATGAAATTAAAGATATACAATAAAGAAATCCGATTTTTAATGTCAATTTTATTTTGAGGTTTCGAAAAACAACAAACGTGAACGTGCATAACATTCCCCTTATCTGGGCATGTATTTGATTTTCTTTATTTCGGTTTTGTTTTTGAAGTCTGTAAATAGGTGTTCTGAAATGTTGATGAATGTCTCCTTCTTTGGCTGCCATTACTGATCATCCACCAAAGGTGTACATTATGGTTTTCCCTCTTAAGGACATTATGACATTTCCTGTTGATTTTGGGCCAAACCAAAATCATGAGGCAGGCTGTCCTTCGAGTTTGACACTAGTGTGATAGACAAACCAGAGTTAAATGCACTGTTTTTACATTGGAGACTAGTAACGACTAGTCTGATTTTTTGTCATATCTGTTTGTTTTTTTTTGGCGTGCCTGTTCAGACTGCCTTTATCCATAGAGCCCGTTCAAGTATTATGCATGCGCACTAATTCTCAGCCCAAGATGCGATGAGCAAACTGACCCGCATGCACAGAAGCATCAAAACAAATGACTACACATGCTGGCTATGTCATTCCAGGGTGATCATACAGTGCCCTCCATAATTATTGGCACCCCTGGTTAAGATGTGTTTTTTAGCTTCCAATATATATATTTTTTAGTCAAATAATATGGGACCTTAATGGAAAAAAAAGTGAAAAATCCAGCCTTTAATACAAGTGCATTTATTCAGTGGGGGAAAAAATCCCACATAAAGAAATAATTATTTGACATCAAATAATGCGTGTCACAATTATTAGCACCCCTGATGTTAATACTTTGTACAACCCCCTTTTGCTAACAAAACAGCACTTAATCTTCTCCTATAATGTTTCACAAGCTTGATTTTGTGTCTGGTGAACCATTTCTGTGTAGATTTGGCCATATGTTTAGGGTCATTGTCTTGCTGAAAGACCCAGTGACGATCCATCTTCAGCTTTCGGGCAGAGGGCAACAGATTTTGATTTAAAATGTCCTGGTATTTCAAAGCATTCATGATGCCATGCACCCTAACAAGGTTCCCAGGGCCTTTGGAAGCAAAACAGCCCCACAGCATCACTGACCCACCCCCATACTTCACACTGGGTATGAGGTGCTTTTCAGGATGCGCATCTTTCGTGGCACGCCAGACCCACTTAGAGTGTTTGTTGCCAAAAAGCTCAATCTTGGTTTCATCTAACCAAAGCACTTTTTGGTTCAGGGTTCTGAATTCTGATTTGGGGGACTTGACAGTTCAGACTCCAGCCACATTCTGGAAAAATGTGGCCCAGTTCGATTTTACGAAAGTGACCTAAATCGAATTTGAAATGGTCCACTTTTATGCGACTTTTCCCGTTAAGACCGTCAAGTTAATGCCTCGCTTGAGTCGGAAAAACACATAAAAAATTGGGATTCATGCATTAAGACCTGCGGTATGAACCTAGCCTAAGAAAACAATGTTATTTAACACATTGGCTGTCACTGACGGTGATAGACGACTGATCATGGCTGCCAGTCCTTCCAGTACAAATGGAATTACGACAAACATGTGCTTTTAATATTAGCAGATTATTACATTAAAAATAATTAGCGATTATCCAAACAACGACTATCCAAACAACGTTTTGTGGAAATTTGACGACAAGACTCTTCCATTTAAACTTGATAGTAATCATAGGATATGATGGACATTCTCCAGCGTGTGTGCACATAATCATCTAAACCTTTTGAGCCAAACAATGAGGCGATTAAGCCACACTTGCAGGTTAATAGGTTGTCCGTGATGATTGTGTCACACATGTAGTGACCGACGCTTGGCCCGATCGCCCGCCAGCGTGTTGTGGCGTCGCTAATCCGTGTTGGGAAAGCAATGGTTTTCCAGCCACTACAATATGAAATATTCAAGAGCATATGAGGCTTAACGCGAGCTTGTTATCCCAATGTACGTTTCTATACAACGGCGATGACGCGCTCCACTGAACGCGCACAAAAGCACACACATGTCCATAGTGTCACGCATAAATAGATACGCGTGATGAAGCTGAAAAGCAGATTTCCACTTGATCGGCACTCGTCCACACCTCTGGTTCAGAGTTCACCTATGAGCTGAAAATACACACTCGGGCGAAAATACCAGAGGTCGACCTATATGGGATTTTCAAATGGGGGATTTTCGAAGACGAAACCGATATCTGAAAAAAAAAAATCAGCCTATGGCCGATATCCCAAGCTGATTTTATAAGCCGAAATACTTTTTTTAAGGAACGTAGATTATTATAGGAATTTTTTTAAAAATCCTTCAACAGCTTCAAATTTACAATGCAGACCTGAGACTTAGAGAATTAATTCGGTCTCGTGCTATCAAACAACAAACGCAGCACTCTTTTTTTATGACTATACACACTCAGCAAGAACAGTACATTATTTTCAAATAATTAAACCCGACAGGACGTCATGTTGAGTCAAGTGAGAGTTTAAGAGGATGCTAGCCATGCTAAAACGAATGCTACGCTAATGCTACGAGTTACATTTAGAGCAGGGGTCCCCAAACTTTTCCTATGAGGGCCACATAACTTTTCCCTTCTCTGATGAGGGGCTGGGGTCAGTTTGTAACAGGAAAAGTTTAACGATTGCAGGAGTGCCTGAATGTAAAAAAAATATTGTTTTTCAGAAAGCCACAATCAAATAACCCTCTCTGGATTCTTCACGGAACAAAAGTAAATCAAATAAAAATAATAATATCATATAATAATAATAAATAATAATAACACTATTAATTAAATAGATAATAACCAAATAACCCTCTCTGAGTTCTTCACAGAAAAAGGCCAGGAAATAAATAACACCTATAGAAGTATAACACCATAACACCATATTGAGAAAAAAATGCTCTCTGGTATTGTTCAGGGGGCCGGACCAAATGTGGAGGACCCCTGATTTAGAGTATTACATGCAATTGCCTGATAACATCTTTTTTATTTGCTTATTTTTTTTGTTATTCAGCAATGTTGGAAAAAAGTCCATATATCGGCCCGATATATCGGTCGACTTCTAAAAAACACACAAGTACGTAGGCATGTGTCGGTATGATATTCTGACGGTATGATAACCTTAAGCCAAAATATCATGGGTTCACGGTACATTGGTATTGCAATTACAGCTCTTTAATGTGTTACTTTGACACATTGACTTTCATGACAGTGTTTACTAACCTTTAATTTTGTATAAATGCAACCGACATGTAAACATGTCAGTTGGCCCCCTACTCGAAACCGCGGCCGTCAAAAATTGCCGACATGAGATTGCAGAAATGCAATCCCATGTGGGCAATTTTGTTTTCTTCGATGGGGGGAAAAAATTCATCACTTTCATCTCCTCCAGCCATTGTGTAGCACAGCTGTCTCATTGACACCGAGCAACAACCAGTGGGGGAGGATTGAGCCTCACAGCTGCAAGCGAGGGATTTCTTCATGCATTTTTGAGACATAAAAATAGCTAATACCTTGGGGACGGTATGACGGAAAATTTTTTGAAACCTTGACGTTTTCATACCACGGTATACCTTGAAATCGGTAATCGGCAGATGTCTACACGTATGTAAATACAATGTATTACAAAAGTGAGTACATCCCTCGCATTTCTGCAGATATTTAAGTATGTCTTTTCATGGGACAACATGGGTTCGGCGAGTCGGTCTGAGGGGTTCGGTGGCGCTTCTGCCGCTGGGGTCAAGACTAGAGATGTCCCGATCCGATATTCGGCCGACACGGAAAAATTCCAATCCAGACTTCTGATCCAGTTTTTTTGAAAGTCCGGTCCGGAGTTACATAATGCATTCCGGTTTTTGTTTCGGTTTCCCTAAAATCCGGTCCGCATTTTACGGCACACCTTCAACACACTACATTACCGTCTCCCAATTTACCGAGAGACTGTCAATGTGACTGAAAATGTCAGCTGTGTGGGATCATTTCACCTTAAAGGACGACAAAGACGAAGAGGCAGAGTGCAACATATGCCACAATAAAGTCAAGCGTGGTGGTAAAGCTGTAAGAAGTTTTAATACAACCAACCTAATCAAGCATTTAGCGAAATACCGCCACAAACAATATGAGAAGTATGTTAAGAAAACCGAAGACAAAAAGAAAGGTCCTACGCAACTAACACTGGCAGAAACTTTTGCTATGCGTGACAAAATGGCACTCGATAGTCCCAAAGCCCAGGGAATAACAAGAGTCATTGCCGAAGAATTCATTCTGGATGACGAGACATTATCTCTCGTGAGTAAAGACGCACCATCCAACACTTAGAACCACGGTACAACATGCCCAGCCGTCATTACATTCTTGAGCGATTCGTCCATGGAAGCTTCGAGAACGAATCACAAACATCCAAATTCCGATTATTGAAATATGTCAAGTAAAGCGGAACTAATACACAGCGCGGTCTTTGGGACGCTATGAGAAACGGATCGCACATCCCGAGAGTATGATAAGAGCATGCTTGTCATAGACCCGGGTAATGCCAATGCTCGACTCACGGCTTTAGCTCAACTCATGCCGCTGGATAAAAAACACAAGAATACCAGACTGCTGCTGACAGCCACTACAAACTACGTCAACATCGTTTTACTGTCGATAATAGATATCATATGCATATAGAACTAGATGCAAAATGACAGACTCGACGGCGGTAGCAACATTGAAGTATGGACAACTAGATGCGTTAGTAAACAGCCACCATCTTAAAGCAGGAGACTTGCCCAAGCTGTTGTGAACCTTCCAAGCGAACCTAATTAACTTTTTATCTAAAACACTCCTAAATCGGCAAAATCTTGACTTGAATCTATCTTCAAAACAGTTTTAAAACTTTCACATGTCGAAAGTAGACAGAAGGGAAATTATGGAATAACGGGAGCAATTTTAACAACTTTAACAGTTGATTCACAACAATAAATTAATTGAATGTAGTTTAAAGCTGCTGATACAGAATGGGAACTTGAGTATTTTATTTATTGTTTTAAAAATGTTAACTTGATACTGAAATAGTCGTTTATTTAAACCTGTGAGGCTTTTTATACAATTATTGTAACTAATGCACGAAACATTAAAAGCATCTAATAGCTTGGGGGATTTGTGGGATTTTCCACTGAGGTTGTTGGTGTGTTTTGCTTTTTTAAGACAGTTTACAATATTATTTGCACGTTTTACTGACTGACTGTGCCATTTCTGTTTGTTATTTATAATGTTTTGTGTTTGTCACTGAATACGAAGGTCAGTTTCTTGTTACCAACCGTTGTGTGTTATTCAAACTCGTCTAATTCAGCTGGATAGTTGTTAGCAGGAGTACTAAAACCCTTTTCAACATGAGTCTGACAACTAAGTAAAGAGGCCAAATAACTTTAAACTTTAATACATGCTCAGATAGGCCGGTATCGGTATCGGCCAGTATCGGATCGGAAGTTGTACTGTAGGGTGTACCCATGTACCCATAATTGTTGTAACGCCATATTGTGAGATAATCGTTATCATGAGCCTAGTATCAGAAATCGTATCGTGAGCTACCCAGAGGTTCCCACCCCTAATTGTGATGGTGTCGTGTGTTTGCAGACTCACCCGAAGGAGTACACCTGGCTGGGCCTCTTCATGTTCACCCAGGAGCTGATCAGACATGTGATCAAACTACAAAAGCAAAAGGAAGATGTTTGACTATAAACGAAAAACAAATTAACATTGAAGCTGAAGCAAGAAGTTGGGTTTGCAGAGGTCGCATAAAGTTCACTCCTCTGTGCGACGTTCTTTAATTCATCTCCAATTTCATTTTTCATGAGTCAAGGAAGCAATTGCGACGCGAGCGCGTCGCTAATGACGACGGTGGTGGGGGTTTCATCACCGGGCTCACCTGAAGAGGTCAAAGATGGTGAGGTAGGTGTACGCCGTCAGAGCTGCAACACAAAATGTGTTGGTTAGCATCCAAATGTATGCATGTGCAGTACATATTCCATGCAAATGAAAAGAAAACATACAACACAGACAGTTTGAGATACTAGCCGTCATATAATTTATCCTCTGCGTAGAACTAATATTAGTGCCGCACAGAGGAATTGAAATGTGTGCCGTGCGACGGTGAATGATCATGTTTCAGTGTCATTTACGGGGGATAGACGTTCAATCGATTTGAACTGGGAGTGGCCCTCCCAGTTGAATTGATCATGATAAAATGTGAAACTCATCCCGTCAAACCGTGAAATTCAACATATTGTTAACCCTTTCAGGGTTAGTGGTCACTAAGTGGATAACCCTCTAAAAGGTTAACGTAAGACTTTTAACCATTTATAGAGCAAGTGACTATTTTTGGTCATTAAAACATAAGTATCTAAGCATTTATAAGTGGCACCTAACTATTTCGGCCCAAACAATGAACGTACAATCAAGACAAAAAAAAAAAAAAAAAAAGTCGCACTGGACTAGAAGTCGTATTATAGCATTTTGAATTATTAATCAGTATTGTATTGCTTTATATATATTTTTTGTAATTATGAATTTATAAATCAATGATTAAATCAAAAATTAAGTGAAATTAAAATGAAAACAGAAATACTCACTGGTTAGGCTCCCAAATAACACTCTAAAGCCCCTTTCACACACACCTGAACACTGGTAAAATTGTGGGATTTAAACGGTTAGCCCTTACGTGTGAAAGCAATTTCCCGGGTCGCTTAGAAATGATGGGCGGGTGTGAAATTTTCGTGGTAGGTGCTTGTCCGACGTGAGAGACAATCTAAAGAAAGAAAATCCAGGAATCATGGAGTATGATTTTTTTAAAAGAACTTATTTGTATTACACTGCTGCAAATAGCATTTTAACACCTATTATCTAGAATTGTGAACCTCAAAGACCTGTTAGTCGCCTTTAAAACGTTCATCAAATAAGTGGAGTGGAAGTGGAGTTTTTGACCTGTTTGAGGCGTTTAGCGGCATATAAACACCTGTCCACTCCATACAATCAGACATTGTCAAATTCCTAACATGGTCAAGACAAAAGAGCTGTCCAAAGAAACCAGAGACGAAATTGTAGACCTCTACAAGGCTGGACAGTGTTACGGGGAAGTTGCCAAGCAGCTTGGTGATATGGTAAATGGTGTTATACTTGTATAGCGCCTTTCCACCTTTCAAGGCCCTCAAAGCGCTTTACACTATCTCGCCATCCACCTACTGGTGACGCAGCACCAGGAGCAATGTGGGGTTCAGTATCTTTCTCAAGGACACTTAGACGAGTTCATCAGTGCGGAGATTCAAACCCACAACCTCTGGGCTGGGGGACAACTACTCTACCACTGAGCCACCCCCTATATACAGTGGGGAGAACAAGTATTTGATACACTGCCAATGGGAAAACCCATTGGCAGTGTATCAAACACTTGTTCTCCCCACTGAATATAAGATATATGGACATAAGATCCATTGTTGCAGCAATTATTAGAAAATGGACTGGGGCTCCATGCAAGATCTACCTTGTAGGGTCTCAATGATCCGAAGAATGGTGAGGATGCTGGGACCATCATATCCAAGGTTAGTTACTGTTAGTAATACACTAAGACGTCATGGTTTAAAATCATGCATGGCACGGAAGGTTCCCCAGCTTAAACCAGCACATGTCCAGGTCCTTAGTAAGTTTGCCAATGATGGATGATCCAGAGGAGTCATGGGAGAAAGTCATATCGTCTTATGAGATCAAAATGGAACTTTTTGGTCTCAATTCCACTCAAAGCTACTGTGAAGCATGGGGTGGTAGCATCATGCTTGTGGGGTGTTTTTCTGCACACTGCACTGTCTTAAGGAGAGGATGACCAGGGCCATGTACTGTGAGATTTGGGGGAATAACCTCCTACCCTTAGTTAAAGCATTGAAAATGGGTCGTGACTGGGTCTTCCAACGTGACAATGGCCCGAAGCAGACTGCCAGAATTATCAAAGTGTGACTTCGTAAAGAGCACATCAAGGTTGTGAAGGGGCCTAGCCAGTCTCCAGACCTAAACCCAATGGAAAATCTTTGGAGGAAGCTCAAACTCCATGTTTCTCAGTGACAGCCCAGACACCGGATTGATCTAGAGCAGGGGTTCCCAACCTATTCCACTAAGGCACACTGTGGGTGCAGGATTTCATTCTTACCAAACAAGATGACAACACTTTTTCCCCAATCTGGTGTTTTACAAGTGCAATCAGTTGATTGCAGTCAGGTGTGGCTTGTTTTAGCAGAAGCCTCATTGGTTCAACTGTCTCTGCTGGATCGGCTGGAACAAAAACCAGGACCCACAGTGTGCCTTGAGGACTGGGTTGAAAACCCCTGATCTAGAGAAGATCTGTGTGGAGCAGTGGCGCAAAATCCTTGCTGCAGTCTTATGTAAACCCAGTGAAAAATTACAGGAAACGTTTGACCTCTGTAATTGTAATCAAAGGCTACTGTACCAAAAATTAACATTGATTTTTACCAGGTGTTCAAATACTTATTTGCAGTGGTATAATAAAAATGCATTGTTAAAATCATAAAAATTATACATTGTGATTTCTGATTTTTTTTTTTTTTAGATTGTCTTACACAGTTGATAAGCACCTACCAGGAAAATTTCAAACCCGCACATCATTTCTAAGTGGGAGAACCTGCAAAATCACAGGGTGTTCAAATACTTATTTTCCTCACAGTATATCACAATTTGTATTTTTTCAAATATCGTTAAGGCCCAATTTATTCAGTTTTTTTTTTTTTTACTGTTTAAGGGGTAAATGTAACAAAATAATCCAGAAATACAATGGCAATGCCAAAAGATACCAAAATCTATACATTTTATTAGGAGTGGGAACCTCTTGGTACCTCACGATACGATTTGCGATACAAAGTTCATGATAACGATGATCTGACGATATGGCGATATAACGATTATCGATACATTTGTATAATATCCTAGAATGATTTTCTGACCAACAACTAATAAACAGAAAAATAAGCTTCTGCTGTGAATTGGACTGACTTTATCACTAGTAGACGTCCAATCCATTTGAAATGGCAAGTGGGAGGGAAGTGCCATCCCTCCCACTTCAAACGGACTGAACGTCTATGGCCGTCAGTGGCAGCCAATGCCAGGCAATGAGGTAATTTTGGGCCATTTAAGGTCATTTACCTGTTGATGATCAGTTACTTCCTGTTGATTTGGGGGTATTTTATGGGTCATTTCCAGTTGATTTTAAGTTACAGAACAGGAAGTGACCTGGGAATCACCCAAATGAATAGGCAGTGACTCAATCTCAACAGGAAATGGCCTATAAATGCGCAAAAATAAACCGCAAGTGACCTGTAAATGCCCTGAAAACCCACAGTCTAAATGGATTGGGCGTCGTGCATCGTCAATGCAGCCTTAGAGTTAACTGAGACACTATTATGGTGGAAGATTTTGGTACCAACTTGTTGGTTCCTTTTTATTTATTTATTTTTTTTAGATATTGACACCTTTTTAAAACGATATCTCGATTTTTGGCAGGAGCATATCGATAATCTTTTGGGAAACAAAGTATCACGATTAGGGCTGTCAAAATTATCGCGTTAACGGGCGGTAATTCATTCATTCATTCATTTTCCATGCCTCTTTTCCTCACGAGGGTTGCGGAGGTATTGGAGCCTATCCCAGCTAACTATGGGCAGTAGGCAGGGTACACGCTGAACTGGTTGCCAGCCAATCGCAGGGCACAAGGAGACATACAACCATTCACGCACACACTCATACCTACGGAAAATTTAGAGTGTTCAATCAGCCAACCATGCATGTTTTTGGAATGTGGGAGGAAACCGGAGTTCCCGGAGAAAACCCACGCAGCGGGTGGTAATGATTTTTTAAAAATTAATCACGTAAAAATATTTGACACAATTATCGCACATGCCCCGCTCAAACAGATTAAAATGACAGTGTCATGTCAATTTGTTACTTGTGTTTTTGGGTGTTTTTTCGCCCTCTGCTAGCGCTTGGGTGCGACTGATTTTATGGGTTTAAGCACCATGAGCATTGTGTAATTATTGACATCAACAATGGCAAGCTACTAGTTTATTTTTTGTTTGAATATTTTACAAATTTTATTAAAAACAAAAACATTAAGAGGGGTTTTAATATAAAAATTCTATAACTTATACTAACATTTATCTTTTAAGTCTTTCTATCCATGGATCGCTTTAACAGAATGTTAATAATGTTGTTGTCGTGTAATCTTGTTGATTTATTGTTATAATAAACAAATACAGTACTTATGTACAGTAGGTTGAATGTATCTATCCGTCTTGTGTCTTATCTTTCCATTCCAACAATAATTTACAGAAAAATATGGCATATTTTATAGATGGTTTGAATTGCGATTAATTACAATTTTTAAGCTGTGATTAACTCGATTAAGATTTTAATCGTTTGAAAGCCCTCATCACTATGTATCACCATTTCAATATTTTGTCACACCCCTAATGGTTTTATACACTGCAACACTCCTAGAATAAGCAGAAGAGGAAATATTGTAAAAAAAACAACAACAAAAAAAAAGTACAGTCCTGTAACTCCTTGGGAACATTTTTTTCTCGGTATCGGATCGGAACTTGGTAACAGCATATTTTAAAAAGTTTCGGACTGAAACCGAAAATTTTTAGACACATTTTGGCCATCAAATATACTTCGCATCCCTAATCGATATAGTTTTGATTTCGCCCGTGAGCAACATCTGATTGCAACTTGGCATCTGTCAATCATTCAGCTGGCCAGAATAACCTGTCTGTCTGTCTTTCTACTTGCCTGCCGGCCCGCCTGTCTATCTTTCAGAGCTGACGGGCAGATTGCAGTAATCGGCGGCAGAGTCGGGGGGATGAGGAGAGCAGATTAAAGCGGCTTTGTGCCGAGAGGAACATTTTGTTTCCCCAGCGCCGCCGTCCGTGTTGGCCAACCTGACGCTGCGTAATCCTGACAGAGCCGGACCCGTCGAGACCCGCTCGCTCGCAGACGGACAGACGGGTCGCGCGGACCGCCGAGACGCGGGCTTAAAGAGTCAGACAGATGGAGACAGACGGAGAGACAGACACATCACGGACGTCGAGATAGACAGACGGATAGACCTGCAGTGACACCAAGAGGACAATGCGCACACACGACATGAAGACAAAAGAAAAAAGGGAGGGAGGAAATTCACTCTCACCAGGAAAAAAGGGAGAGTGTGATGAGGGAAAACCATCAGGAGGAAAAGAAGGGAAGGAGGAGAAATATGAGCAGCTGGATGAATATTTCATGAAGTGTGCGCACTAGCAGCCATCTCATGCGCGTGTGACAAACTTTTTGATGGTGGTGGTCACCGGCACTGAAGCCTAAAAGCCTCACACACCTGAGAAATTACACACATGGGCTCACATGGGCAATTAACTCACTGACTACAATTGACGGCGCTAGACGTCCAATCCGTTTTGACTGTTAGGGGCAAATGGACATTAGTTCATTCGCTCCTCCCGTCATTCAATTCTCTAGCGTTGTCAATGGCACTGAATCATGATCAATCAGTTAAAATGAATTGGACGTCTATCGTTGTCAACGACAGGCGATGAAATAATCACGCGTCTAGTGCTGCAACGATTAATCAATCAACTCGAGTAATTCGATTAGTGCTGCAACGATTAATCGACTAACTCGAGTAATTCGATTAGAAAAAAGATTCTAATTTAACTTTGCTGCTTCGAGTATTCGATTAATGAAAGTGGCATTGTAATGGTTTGTTTTGAGTGTTTGCATTTACTTTTATTGATCTGGGTGGATACACTGCCCTCTAGTGGCAACAGTGAATATAACAACTCATTTCACATGGCTGAATCCAGCTGCTCCCTGTTAAGACCAACATAAGCTAAGTTTTTGTTTGAGCTAATGGTTTTTTAATGCATTCGTAATTTAGTTTAGGTATATTTATCCGTTTTGGTGGGAATGTGTGTTTAAACCATTTTTTAAGAGCATTGTTAAAAAAAAAAAAAAGTTTTACAGCATTTAAGCTAGCGGACTTTTGCTATTTTAAGTTAGCCAACTGTTCTTTTGTTTGTCCATATTTATTAATTTTTTTATGGCGGTCAAAATTGTCGCGGGCAGTTTATTAACGGGCGGTAATTAATTTTCTTAATCACGTTAAAATATTTGACGCAATTAACGCACATGCCCCGCTCAAACATTAAAATGACAGCACAGTGAAATGTGTACTTGTTGTGTTTTTCGGAGTTTTGTCGCCCTCTGCTGGCGCTTGGGTGCGACTGATTTTATAGGCTTCAGCACCCATGAGCATTGTGTAAGTAATTATTGGCATCAAAAATGGCGGGCTACTAGTTTATTTTTTGACTGAAAATATTACAAATTTTATTAAAACGAAAACATTAAGAGGGGTTTTAATATAAAATTTCTATAACTTGTACAAACATTTATCTTTTAAGAACTACAGGTCTTTCTATCCATGGATCGTTTTAACAGAATGTTAATAATGTTAATGCCATCTTGTTGTTTTATTGTTATAATAAACAAATACAGTACTTATGTACCGTATGTTGAATGTATATATCCATCTTGTGTCTCATCTTTCCATTCCAACAATAATTTACAGAAAAATATGGCATATTTTATAGATGGTTTGAATTGCGAATAATTACAATTAATTACGATTAATTAATTTTTAAGCTGTAATTAACTCGATTAAAAATTGTAATCGTTTGACACCCCTAATTTTTTTATACCCTTAAATCCAATTTTGCTGCTTCGAGGATTCTTTCAATTAGAGTGATGTTGTAATGGTTTTAGGGTTGCAGCTATCGATTATTTTAGCAGTCGATTAATCGATGAACTAGTTAGTTCGATTAATGGAGTAATCGGATAAGGAACATGAAAAATGAAAATACCTGGGATTAGCCGGTATAAAAACTAAATAAATAAGGATGTATGTACAACAACAACAACAAAAACAATTGACTAACTTACATAGCAAAAGTCTGCTAGTTCAAATGCTATAAAATGCTAATGGTTTTTTTTTTTCTTTTAAACAATGCCCTTAACAAAGGGTTCAGACTCATATTCCCACAAAAAACGGCTAAATATAAAGCACCTATAAACTACATTACGAACGCATTAAAAAATCATTAGCCCAAACAAAAACTTAGCTTACGTTGGTCTTAACAAGGAGCAGTTGGATTCAGCCATGTGAAATGAGGCAGACCAGAAGGCAGTGTATCCACCCTAATCAATAAAACTAAATGTAAACACTTAAAAATCAACCATTAAAATGCCACTTGAATGAAACGAATACTCGAAGCAACAAAATTTAATTTGGATATTTTTTTTGCAATCGAATACTTGAGTTAATCGATTAATCGTTGCAGCACTAAATGGTTTGTTTTGAAAGTGTTGCATTTAGTTTTATTGCTTTAGGTAGATACACTGCTCTCTAGTGGCAACAGTGATGATGTGATTACTTGTCTAAAGTGGCTGAATCCAGCTGCTCCTAACAAAAGGTCTATTTTTGTTTGAGCTAACGTTTGTTTATATTTTTATATATTATATCGTTATTTAGTTTACAAGTACATTTAGCAGTTTTTTGTGGAAAAATGTATTCTAACAATTTGTTAAGAGCTTTGTAAAAAAAAAAAAAAAAAAAAAAAAAAGTAGCATTTATTAGCATCTTAGCTAGCAGACCTTTGCAATTGTTCTTTTGTGGTACTTAGATCCTCATTTATTTTTACATGCATTTATTGCTCTTGTGAAATGTAAGTGCAATGGTAAATTGTTTGAAGAAACACTCAAGAATTTTATTTAGTATTCGTATTTAATGCTTTTGAAAGTGTAATCTTAGCAAACCGAAATAAATATTATTGCAAGCATAAACACTTGTTTATTCGTTTTACATATCCTAAAATGTATTCTGCAAAGCATTACATGTTCGTCATCAGATTACTCGATTAATCGATTACTTAAATAATCGATAGTTGCAGGCCTACACGTGTCAACTCATACATATTTATACTGGTCTGGGCTTAACATTTTAGCTGAAATGGGCACTGGAAGCAAAAACAATGCACTGAGAAAAGTTGGGTGTTGAACTGATTTCTAGTGCAAATATATCATTTTTTTTCCTTTTGAAAGATGATCATCCACTTTCTTCAATGACTGCAGATATTTTAGAGAATATTTACATTTTCCTTTGATTGTTTATAATTTATAAAATCTTGTTAAATGAATAAATAGTTCTCTAATGAGAAGAATTTTTTTTTAAACAGATAAAACTTTTTTAAATTAAAAAATGTTAAAATTTTTAACTGAACAATAAGTCAATATTATTAAAATTATATTATTGTTTTCATTATACTGTTATACTAATGTTTTATAATTAAGATACTATTAAAGGGCTTATGGAAAATTAGGGTTAGGTCAATTAGGTCGACAACGTCTCTAAAATATTAATTGATGATGAAAATTGGTTCAACTTGATAACCGATTAGTTGTCAGCAAGTACTCCTATATCAACTCACCCTTGTGCAATGAAATAATGGGAAATGCCATGAATCTGTTCCAGCAGTCATCAACTACAGGTAGTCCCTGGATTACGAACGGGTTCCGTTCCTACGCTGGCGACATAAACCGAATTTCAGCAGAATTAATCCTTTCAGTACCCCAAAATAACTATCCAAAAAGTCCAAAAGTATTCCTCTGCTGGCAGCGTTGGGTCTGGCTGGACTGTCGCCTTATGACTGAGGAGCAGACTCTTGTCTGACAGGGATAAAGAACAGCTGCTCTCTGGTTTGGCCCACATCCGGCTGTAAGTTGTTTCAGCTAATATATGTTTGTGTATGCATTTGTAATTAGGTTTGAGCGATTCGCTATGAGAATTGTAAATACGTTAGCATTTGTAGCATTTAAACTAGCGGACTTTGTATTAATTTAAACTAACTTTATTAATGTAATTTTATTCACCTCGAGGAATCGTTTAATTTTGCCAGCTCTAAGCATCACGTTTTGCCCGGACTACTTTTAACGGGGGACAACGCGCTGACGTTACGTGCGTAGAGGAAGAAGCAAAAAAAAATACCTTACTGCAGCCGACAGCCATTACAAACTGCGCCAACGTTGCTAAAAACTACGCCCGCAAGTTGCTACGTGGCAGCAGGTAGCGTCTGTATGCGTGTCATAGATATCACATGTACGTAGAACTAGATGCGAAATGACCGAGTCGGCGGCATTAATAAAACAGCCGCCATCTTAAAGCAGTACACTTCTCAGCGCTCATAAAAATAAGATTAACGTTACTGTCACTCGCTAACGTAACGTTATCCCTGCGGAGGGCTAGGTTTCTATTCATTATGACTACTGTCGATGCCTGGTTAACTCTTACATACAGGCTTTATTTAATCTGTGAAAACAGTTCTGTAGAGTGATTAGGGTGTAAAATAAAAACTTAGTAATGCTAACTGTCAATTTGAGCTCAGTAGTCATTGCTGGATAGAACACACCAAGTAGCACTGGTGCCTAATGTGCTCCAATACAGCAGATATCACACATTTATTTTGAACACTGCAAAAACTCAAAAGCCTATCATGACTTACAGTTTAGAATAACGTAAAACTTAACTAGAACTTATAGCTTGACACAAATGGAAATTCAATTGAAACACGTGGGAAAAACACCTAACTTTTAAGTGATGTGTGTTATCAAGCGTAATTACATTTTTAGGTAAGAAATATATATATTTTTTATAAGATCTAAAAGTTTTTTTGAGTGAAAGCAGTGAATTAGTCTTTTTTTTTTAAAGTCACATTTGAGACGCAATTGTTGGCTGTTTTCAACAGTGTACATTGAAAATAAAGTCATTGATTGACTGAAAATGGTTCAATATTAGATGAAATGTCTTGTTTTCTCATCTATATTTATAATTGCTCTTTTCCCAAAAAAAAAAAAAAAAAAAAAAAAAAAATTTATCCGATTACTCGATTAATCAATAGAATTTTCAGTCGATTACTCGATTACTAAAATATTCGATAGCTGCAGCTCTACTAAATTTACATAGTGATGAAACGATATGGATGTTTGAACACCAATTGTTTTGTGGCAAGTGTTTTATTGTTAAAATGCGTATCGTTTTGAACACGTGTACATATGTGTGTTACAGCTTTACATATTGTCAAAAGTGAAGCAAGTAAAAAGCTTCAAAAAGTACAATTGCCTTGTTTGCTGTCTGCAAAGCTGAACAACTTCACGTTTAGTGAGGACAGAAAACGTCATATTAATGAAGTAAAAAAGAAATGCCGTGATGTACAATGAGGCATTGTTTATTTGGCAAAAAAACGACTGGAGACAAAATGGCGGACGAGACTCAGAGGTCGAAAAGTCGAGATCGTGTGAATCAAGTACGTCGTAAAACGGCGGGAACTACCTGTAATTAGAGATGTCCCTATCGATCGGCATCCCAATCAATCGGGTCCGATCACGTCATTTTCAAAGTATCGGAATCGGCAAAAAAATATCGGACATGCCTTTTTTTAATATATATATTTTTTTTAATTAAATCGTTTTCTAAATGTATTTAACGTTACAGACATTGTTTACACTCTTCCAGAGTCTTTAGTTTAAGCTTAAGGTAGGGTTATCAAATTTATCGCGTTAATGGCGAGAATTATTACTTTTTACATTTATCATGTTACAATATTTAACGCAATTAACGCATGCGCTGCACGACCCACTCACGCATTGTCGCGTTCAATCTATAATGGCGCCGTTTAACCCATACAGTATATAGAGCTAAAAGGTAGTGTGAAATGAGTAGAGTGAATTTTGACAGCCTTTGGAGCCTTTATTTAATGGCTAAAGCCTTACTATCCCTCTCCCAACGATTAGACTAATCGTGGGAAGCAATGTGCGGAAGAAAGGTTGTAGTTGATCTTTTTCTTAACGCCCTATGTAATTTCCCAACGCAGAGAAGCTATATCAATTGGTACCACGACGCACAGTCATGGTTGCACTTCCCATCATGCATTTAGGCAGAAGTTAAATGGCTACAGTATCATTTACTGAAAGCTCAACAAATACACAATATGGTCATAATTAGTCACAATATACAAAGTCACATTTATCCTTTAAGAATTACGAGTCTTTCTATCCGTGGATCCCTCTCACAGAAAGAATGTTAATAATGTAAATGCCATCTTGAGGATTTATTGTCATAATAAACAAATACAGTACTTATGTACTGTATGTTGAATGTATACATTCGTCCGAGTTTTATTCATTTTTTTCTTAATGCATTGCCAAAATGTATATGATCGGGAAAAATTATCGGGAATGATTGGAATTGAATCGGGAGCAAAAAAGGGCAATCGGATCGGGAAATATCGGGATCGGCAGATACTCAAACTAAAACGATCGGGATCAGATCGGGAGCAAAAAAACATGATCGGAACAACCCTACCTGTATTTGTAATATCTGTTTAAAAAGTGTCATTTAATAAATTTGGGTTCGAAGAACGTAGAAGGAGATTTAACCAAAAGGTGTGTATTCTCTACTTTTGACTGTCCTCCAACCCATTTTGCGGTGCAATCTAGAGGACCGCATATTCTTGACTTCTTAGTAGCTTGAAGAGGCACGCGCCTATGATCAACAAGCCGCGCCCCCAACAAACGATTGTGTGCACTTTTGTCGGCGTGCTCATGTTTCATTGATTTGATATCGGCGCGGGTTTAACATGTCTCCACCGGCTGCCGCTCAAATCCCACCGCGGAGATCCGAGACGCTAAATGGCCGCGTCGGTATCGACGCCGCGGCCGCGGATTCTTTGTCTTCTCATCGGACAGTCACCGGACCCGCCGACACCCACTGCAAGAAATCTTACTTTGATACACACTAAATGAACTCAATGAAGTTGAACAAAAACAAATAAACACTGATTACAGCCCCAAGTAACACTCAACTTGATTTGTTTTTCATACCATTTAACTCATTGCCTGTCATCGACAACAATAGACATCCTATTCATTCATAAACTGAAGGGGATTACTGTGAATGCTAATTTTTCAGCGGCATGTCAGTCGCCCCTGCCAGTCAAAAAGGATTGGATGTGTAGTGCTGCCAATGGCAGCCAATAACTTAAATGACCGGCCGGTAAAATAACAATTCATGCATGAAACGGTTAAGTAGAAAGCTAGTGTTAACTAAACAATGAAAACGCTGATGATTAGTGACGTAACCGTCCTGGCATGTCTGCAAAGTCCCCCAAGTGTAGTCTCGGTTTACTGTTTACCGGAACCAGTGACACTAAGCATTTATTGGCTGTGGTTACCCCATTCAGTCTGTGAGTGCGAGTGAAGCTTTTTAACCCATTGTTGTTGAAATGTGTCCTAATGCAGATATTTGACCATGTGTCAGATGTACAGAATTTTTCAGACTATAAATCGCACTAGCCAGACAATATGCATGTAGAGGAAATAAACATATACTGAAACAGTGCTGCAACGAGTAATCGATTAACTCGAGTAATTCAATTAAAAAAAAAAAAAAAAAAATTCACTACATGGCATGTGCCGGTATTATATTCTGACGGTATGATAACCTTAAGCCAAAATATCACGGTATTGCAATTATAGCTCTAAAATGTGTTACTTTTAGATATCTGGGTTAAAAAAAATAAAATAAAAAAAAAACTTTTTTCCATTGAACAGGATTTTTATTTTTCAAAACATATTAGCAAATTGGAACATAAGTATAATGTTAAGTTAAATCCTAGGTAACAAAAACAATTGAATTATTTTCCATAAAAAGCAGGTGTGTATGACTCGTATCATGGTCACATTTAGAGCTGAAACGAATACTCGAGGAACTCGAGTAACTAGAGTTTAAAAACTGATCCGAGTAATTTTATTCACCTCGAGGAATCGTTTAATTTTGCCAGCTCTAAGCATCATGTTTTGCCCCGACTACTTTTAATGCAGGACAAAGCGCTGATGTCACATGCGTAGAGGAAGAAGCAATAATAAAACCTTTCTGCAGCCGACAGCCACTCCAAACTACACCGACTTTGCTAAAAACTAGCCCCCAATATGTTACGGTGGTAGCAGGTAGCATCTGATGCGTCTCATAGATATCACTTGTATGTTGAACTAGATGCGAAATGACAGAGTCAGCGGTGTTAGTAAACAGCCGCCATCCTAAAGCAGTACAATTCTCAGCGCTAATAAATAAGATTAAGTTACTGTCACTCGCTCACGTAATGTTAGCCCAGCGGAGGGCTAGGTTTCTATTAAGAGCACTGTCGATGCGTGGCTAACGTGTCTTACATACAGGCTTTATTTAATCTGTGAAAACATAGCGCTATAGAGTGATGAGGGTGTAAAATGAAAATATAAAGCTAACTGTCAATTTTAGCTCAGTAGTCATTGCTGGATAAAACATAAGTAGCACTGGTCCGTAATGTGCTCCAATACAGCAGGTATCATACTGTAACGTTGACAAAGAGTCACCCGCGTCATTAGGTTGCAATTATTTATTTTTTGCGAACTTGTGGAACGACAACAACAACAGGAAGGCATGTCTATCGCTCTACCGCACCTCCCTCACCCCCGCACGTCAAGCGGTGCATTCAGGAACTCATGCAAATATCACCGCCATATTATAACCTGCTATGTTACAATACATTTATTTTGAACACTGCAAAAACTCAAAATTCTATCAGGACTTAGTTTAGACGAACTTAAAACTTAACTAGAATTCAAAAATGGCATGACACAATTGGAAATTCAATTGAAACACGTGGGAAAAACACTTAACTTTTAAGTGATGTGTGTTATCAAGCGTAATGGCATTTTTAGGTAAGAAATATATATATTTTTTTATAAGATCTTAAAAGTTTTTG
Organism: Corythoichthys intestinalis; assembly: GCF_030265065.1. Classification (NCBI taxonomy): domain Eukaryota; kingdom Metazoa; phylum Chordata; class Actinopteri; order Syngnathiformes; family Syngnathidae; genus Corythoichthys; species Corythoichthys intestinalis. The sequence goes on along the minus strand of NC_080404.1, from coordinate 52,340,078 downwards.
GAGTGAAAGTAGTGAATTGGTCTTTTTTTTATTCTAGTCACATCTGAGATGAAATTGTTGGCTGTTTTCAAAAATGTACATCAAAAATAAAGACATTGATTGACTGAAAATGGTTCAATATTAGATGAAATGTCTTGTTTTCTCATGTAGATTTATAATTGCTCTTTACCTAAAAAAATATGTTTTATCCGATTACTCGATTAATCGATAGGATTTTCAGTCGATTACTCAATTACTAAAATATTCGATAGCTGCAGCCCTAATCACATTATAAACACACTCTCTTAACACAGACAGTTGCCAGAGAGAAAAAAACACCATGTTTTACCACCGCTAGACACACTAACACGCTGGAGTTAATTCTCTTAGCTGGTGGGAAACGTTCATGACACTGTTTGCTAACCTTTAATTTTGTAAAAAATAGAGCTGTCAAAATGATCGCGTTAACGGGTGGTAATTCATTTTTTAAATTAATCACGTTAAAATATTCGACGCAATTAACGCACATGCCCCACTCAAACAGATTAAAATGACAGTACAGTGACATGTGCACTTGTTACTTGTGTTTTTGGAGTTTTGTCGCCCTCTGCTGGCGCTTGGGTGCGACTGATTTTATGGTTTTCAGCACCATGAGAATTGGTGGTGCTGAACAATGGCGAGCTACTAGTTTATTTTTTTGTTTGAAAATTTTACAGATTTTATCAAAACAAAAACATTGAGGGGTTTTAATATACAATTTCTATAACTTGTACTAACATTTGTCTTTTAAGAACTACAAGTCTTTCTATCCATGGATCGCTTTAACAGAATGTTAATAATGTTAATGCCATCTTGTTGATTTATTGTTATAATAAACAAATGCAGTACTTATGTACAGTATGTTGAATGTATATATCCGTCTTGTGTCTTATCTTTCCATTCCAACAATAATTTACAGAAAAATATGGCATATTTTATAGTTGGTCTGAATTGCGATTAATTAATTTTTAAGCTGTGATTAACTCGATTAAAAATTTTAATCGTTTGACAGCCCTAGTATAAATGCGAAATCATATTGCATACTGCAAACATGTTTTACATGTCGGTTGGCCCTCCTCCTCTAAACCGCGGCCGTCAAACTGTTCTGTATTACCATACCAGTGATTTTGTTTTCTTCAATGGGGGGAGAAGTTCAGGAGTTTCACCTCCTCCAGCCATCGTGTTGCACAGCTGACTCACGGACACTGAACATAACCAGTGCGGGAGAGTTGAGCCTTGCACCTGCAAGCGAGGGATTTCTCCATGCACTTTTGGGACATAAAAAATAGCTTATACTTTAGGTTCGGTATGACGGAAATTTTTTGCTGTTTTGAAACCTTGACATTTTCATACCATGGTATACCTTGAAACCTGTAATCAGCACGTCTAATCACTAGAGGTGTGCGAAATTTCCGATTCTTAGATTATTCGCGATTCGGCCATGAAAGATTCGAGAACAATTCACAAACATCCAAATTCCGATTATTGAAATATGTCAAGTGAAGCGGAACTAAAACACACTTAGCGCGCCGCGCGGTCTTCGAGACGCAATGAGGAACGGAGCGAGAGTAGCTAAACATCATGCTTGTCATTACCCGGCCCCTCGGGTAATGACAATGCTCAACTCACGGCTCTAGCTCAACTCATGCCGCGAGATAAAAAAACAACAACATACCTGACTGCTGCCGACAGCTGCTACAAACTACGTCCACATAATGGTGCGGTAGATATCATATTTATATAGGACTAAATGCAAAATAACAGACTCGGTGGCGTTAGCAGCACATGTACAAAAAGCTAGATGCGGGCGTTAGTAAACGGCCGCCATCTTAAATCAGTAGTCTTCCCTGCAAGGCTTTTGTAGCGAACCTTCCAAGCGAACCTTTAATTAACTTTTTATCAAAATACTCCGAAATCGGCAAAATATTGACTTGAATCTTTAAAACTTTCACGTCGAAAGTAGACAGAAGGGAAATTATGGAATAACGGGAGCAATTTTAACAACTTTAACGGTTGATTCACAACAATAAATTAATTGAATGTAGTTTAAAGCTGCTGATACAGAATGGGGATTTGAGTATATTATTTATTGTTTTTAACTGTTAAATTGATACTGAAATAGTCGTTTATTTAAGCCTGCGAGGCTTTTTAAAATTTTTTATTTTTATTTATTTATCTATTTTTTTAAGTTTTTGTAACTAATGTACAAAATAGCGGGGGGGGGGGTCATCAATAATCAATTTATAATCGAATTGTAGCCTCTGAATCGTAATCGTAATCGAATCGTTAGGTGCCCAAAGATTCCCACCTCTACTAATCACTACCAAATCCCTTAACTGCCACTGACGGTGATAGACGCCCAATCGATTTGAACCACTAAGGTTGGCAGCGATCCTTCGATAAGCTGCTAATAAGCCAATTCAACTCATAGTCTGGGGAAAAAATGGTATGTACTGATTAAACAGGGTTGGACTGCCGCTCTGCCAGAAAGAGAGAAAGAATAACGCATTGGCCCTGTGGGAGGCTTCACCAGCTGCGTTCCGACACACGGGAACACTCAGGGCCCGCGGGGGGACGCCCGCGCGCTCACGCACGTACGAGCACGCATCACGTCGCGACGCTGCTGTGTGTATTCATACGTTAATTAACGGAGGCAAACATTCCCGCTGTGTTTGGACGTGCTTTGCAAAAAACAGCCATGAAGAAAGATGTTAGCTCCTACGTTTTCCACATACAGTGGGGGAAATAAGTATTTAGTCAACCACCAATTGTGCAAGTTCTCCTACTTGAAAAGATTAGAGAGGCCTGTAATTGTCAACATGGGTAAACCTCAACCATGAGAGACAGAATGTGGGAAAAAAAAAAAAATTACATTGTTTGATTTTTAAAGAATTTATTTCTAAATTAGAGTGGAAAATAAGTATTTGGTCACCTACACACAAGCAAGATTTCTGGCTGTCAAAGAGGTCTAACATCTTCAAACGAGGTCTAACGAGGCTCCACTCGTTACCTGTATTAATGCCACCTGTTTAACTCATTATCAGTATAAAAGACACCTGTCCACAATGTCAGTCAGTCACACTCCAAACTCCACCATGGCCAACACCAAAGAGCCGTCGAAGGACACCAGAGACAAAATTGTAGACCTGCACCAGGCTGGGAAGACTGAATCTGCAATAGGTAAAACGCTTGGTGTAAAGAAATCAACTGTGGGAGCAATTATTAGAAAATGGAAGACATAAAAGACCACTGATAATCTCCCTCGATCTGGGGCTCCATGCAAGATCTCACCCCATGGCGTCAAAATGATAACAAGAACGGTGGGAACCACACGGAGAGACCTAGTGAATGACCTACAGAGAGCTGGGACCACAGTAACAAAGGCTACTATCAGTAACACAATGCGCCGCCAGGGACTCAAATCCTACACGTCCAGGCCCGTCCGCGGTTCGCTAGAGAGCATTTGGATGATCCAGAAGAGGACTGGGAGAATGTGTTATGGTCAGATGAAACCAAAATAGAACTTTTTGTTAGAAACACAGTTTCTCGTGTTTGGAAGGGAAAGAATACTCAATTGCACCATACCCACTGTGAAGCATGGGGGTGGAAACATCATGCTTTAGGGCTGTTTTTCTGCAAAGGGACCAGGACGACTGATCTGTGTAAAGGAAAGAATGAATGGGGCCATGTATCGAGAGATTTTGAGTGAAAATCTCCTTCCATCAGCAAGGGCATTGAAGATGAGACGTGGCTGGGTCTTTCAGCATGACAATGATCCCAAACACACAGCCAGGGCAACAAAGGAGTGGCTTCCTAAGAAGCATTTCAAGGTCCTGGAGTGGCCTAGCCAGTCTCCAGATCTCAACCCCATAGAAAATCTGTGGAGGGAGTTGAAAGTCCTTGTTGCCTCACGACAGCCCCAAAACATCACTGCTCTAGAGGAGATCTGCATGGAGGAATGGGCCAAAATACCAGCAACAGTGTGTGAAAAGCTTTTGAAGAGTTACAGAAAACGTTTGGCCTCCGTTATTGCCAACAAAGGGTACATAACAAAGTATTGAGATGAACTTTTGGTATTGACCAAATACTTATTTTCCACCATGATTTGCAAATAAATGCTTTAAAAATCAAACAATGTGATTTTCTGTTTTTTCCACATTCTGTCTCTTATGGTTGAGGTTTACCCATGTTGACAATTACAGGCCTCTCCAATATTTTCAAGTGGGAGAACTTGCACAATTAGTGGTTGACTAAATACTTATTTGCCCCACTGTACATTCCACAGTCATTTACTCACTGGCTGCTACTGACGGCGCTAGACGTCCTATCCAATTGCTGCTCCCAGTCCATATGGACTGGAAATCTATAGCACAGTCAATGGTGTTGAAAGGTGAGCATACAGTTATTCCTCCCACTTTAAATGAATTAAGAGCAAAACACACAGGAGGCGACAAGTGACGGAGAAATGCGAAAGTCATCTTGGTTAGCTAGAAGCCAACACACTGGATGCGATTCGACTGCATGTAAGCGACAGCGACACGTATCGCCCTCTGGCTGTGTGTCATCGCTAGTCCCTGATTGGCTATGAATTTGGAGGGTATTTAAAATTTACAGTCTTTTCGGAGCACCATCAACTTCCCATACCGCCGCTTTTTTGTCTATGTCCGGGAAATCATGCAGAGAGGTATCATAAATTATGTGTATATTGCATGTATGCTGCTAAAATGACACGCTCTTCCATGCTGACAAACTTTTTTAAAGGACAAACAATGTTTTACTATCATTGAAACTTGTAAAGAACAGCAGATGTACAAGAAATACATTAGAAAAATTAAATATAAACGTTGACAGTTTTTTTTCCCCGCCATGCTGACAAAGTGTAGCATACTGTATGAATGTCAATTTCCGGGTTGGCCAGTCTCCTCGCAGGTGATTTGTCGACCATTAAATCCGTTGCTGATTGGTTCTAGTGCCAGGCGACAGCAACAGAAATAGAACTAGTCCTGCAACGATTAATTGATTAACTCGAGTATTCAAATAGAAATAAAATATTCAAATTAAATTTTGTTGCTTCGAGTATACGTTTAATTAAAGTGGCGGCGTAATGGTTTAATTTTATTGATTAGGGTGGATACACTGCCCTCTGGTCTGCCTCTTTTCACATGGTTGAATTCAACCGCTCCCTGTTAAGACCAATGTAAGCTAAGTTTTTGTTTGAGCTAATGTTTTTTTAATGCATACATAATTTGGTTTATAGGTATATTTAGCCGTTTTTTGTGGGAATATGTGTCTGAACCATTTGCTAAGAGCATTGTAAAAAAAAACTTAAGCATTTCATAGCATTTAAGCTAGCGGACTTTTGCTATGTAAGTTAGCCAATTGTTCTTTTTCTGTACATAGATCCTCTTTTTTTTTGTGTTTTATTAAATTATACAGTTCTGTCTTTATCCGATTACTCGATTATTCGAACTAACTAGTCCATCGATTAATCGAATACTAAAATATTCAATAGCTGCAGCCCTAAATAGAACCATTTCCCATTTTCTTATATTGTGTCACTGGTACACGTATACGTGCACGAGCGCAAAATTCCTCATGCGCGAACATCGCGTGTCGTTTCGCCGCAAGAGGGTTGTCGATTTTCGCCTTGTCATGCTCGTTCCAGAGAAAACGTATTAAAGCGAGCGACGTGGCCTCCCGTGTGTTTTGCCCCTTGTTGTCTGTCTGAGTCAATGGCAGGCAATGAGGTCATAACATGATGATGTGGTTTGTGCTCCTACAAGACTTTTCCCAAAAAAGACTGCTAAAAATTTCAGTTCAGAGCGAAGGATGTTTGAACACTAGATGATTGGACTTCTAACATCGTGTGTGGCACAAAAAAAAAGAATCGTGACGTTGCTGTTGATTTAAATCGTAAAAACAAGTTTAAATACGATCACTTTGACTTATGAATAGTGGTGGGACAATATATCGAAAAGATGATAGATCACGATACTTTGCAGCCCAAAAGGTGATTGATATGCTACCACTAAGAATCGATTTAACGTTTCAATAAGATGTGACTGTTTAAAAAACAAACAAAATGGTTGCTACCAAAATCTTTCATTGGAATAATGTCTACGTTAGCTAACTGGCTACCACTGATGGCGCTAGACATCCAATTCATTTTGACCAGATTGGACGTGTATCGCCGTGAATGGCACTGAAACCAGAGCATTCACAGCCAGTTTTGTGGGCATTTACACTACAGGTCAATTCCTTTTCATTTTAAGGCATTTGCAGGTCACTTCCTGTTGATTTGGAGTCACTTCCTATTAGAGCTGGGAATCTTTGGGCACCTAACGATTCGATTACGATTCAGAGGCTCCGATTCGATTATAAAACGATTATTGATGCACCCCCCTCCTTTTTAATGTTTTGTACATTAGTTCCAAAGTTGTTCAAAAATCCTCTCAGGCTAAACCAAACTACTATTTCAGTATGAAGTTAGCATATAACAGTAAACAAATATACAAAAATAACAGTAAACAAAATACTCCAGTCCCCATTCTGTATCAGCAGCTTTAAACTACATTCAATTAATTTAATGTTGTGAATCAACTGTTATAGTTGTTAAAATTGCTCCCGTTATTCCATAATTTCCCTTCTTTCTACTTTTGTCAAAGTTTTAAAACTATTTCATCATTTAAAGATAGATTCAAGACAAGATTCTGCCAATTTAGGAGTATTTTAGATAAAAAGTTAATTAGGTTTGCTACAACAGAGCCTTCTAGAGAAGTCACTGCTTTAAGATGGCGGCTGTTTACTAACGCCGGAAAGTCTGTCATTTCGCATCTCTGTTCAATAATACATGTTCTAACACCGGCGCCGTCTGTCATTTTGCATCTAGTTCTACAAATATATGATATCTACTGTAGCCATATCTTTGTAGCAACTAGCAACTGAGCGTCGTTTGTGGCGGCTGTCGGCCACAGTCAGGTATGATTGTTTTTTTTATCTAGCGCAGACATGTCCAAAGTCCGGCCCGGGGGCCAAATGCGGCCCGTGGTCAAATTTCATCCGGCCCCCAGCCTCTGTCATAAAATCAATAATGTCTGGCCCGCACACAGACTTGATAAATTGGTCAGCAGTACTTCCACCAGCATATGAGGTAGCTTACACACTAAATGCTGCTCCTCATTTACCCACTAAAAGGCAGCAGCACTCTAAGCAACATTATTCCGTGTGACCCTTTACTCCCAATTTTCTAAAACGGCGACAATCAACAAAAAAAAGAAAGTTGACTGGGACGGCCGACGTTTCAAGGATAGGTGAAAATTGGACTATTTCTTCACTAAAATTCTTCACAACTGTGTCTGCCTCATTTGCAAAGAGACAGTCGCTGTTTTTAAAGAGTTCAGTGTGAGGCCAAAACAAGACACGCTGACACGTACGACAAGATTACAGGGACGATACGTAGCGAGAAATTTAAGCAACTTGAAGCTAGTTCAATTTTACAGCAGCAGGATTTCGCAAGAGCCAGAGAGCCGAAAGAGAACGCCACAAAGGGTAGTTGCGAGATTGTTGAAATTATTAATTAAAAAATAATAATAAAGCAAATGTGACACACAAAATGGCTTGCTAAAATTTGCTTAAATATATTGTTCTACGTAAAGGATGTCAGCCAAGGTCGGCCCCCCACATTTTTACCACATCAAATCTGGCCCCCTTTGCAAAAAGTTTGGACACCCCTGATCTAGCGGCATGAGTTGAACATGATATTTACTCTCGGTCCGTTCCTCATTGCGTCCCAAAGACCGCGCTGACTGCTTTCATTTTACCTGGAATAATTGAATAATCGGAATTTGGATGTTTGTGAATCATTCTCGAATCTTCCACGGGCGAATCGCGAATAATCTAAGAATCGGAAATTTCGCACGCCTCTACTTCCTATTCATTCGGGGACATCCTTGAGTTACTTCTTTTTCGGTAACCTAAAATCAACAAGAAGTGACCTGTAAAAGCCCAACAATCAACAAAAAGTGACCCAAAATAAAAAGGAAGTTTCCCGGATATGCCCTAAAATCAACACAAAGTGACCAAAAACGTGCAGGAAGTGAGCTGAAATCTACAGAAAAAGACCCAGAAATGCATAAAAAACAACAGCAGTGAGCCAAAATGAATCCGAATTGATCGATGGAAAGGAAGTGACCTATAAATGCCCAAAGAAGAAAGGGAAGTGGCCGAAAATCAGCAGAAAATGATGTGAAATGCCCCAAAATTAACTCATTGTTTAGCATGGGTTGCCATTGACGTCCAATCCGTTTGAAGTGGGAGGGATGGCAGCAACTAAACATTCATTCGCTGCCATTCCTCCCACTTCAAATGGATTTGGCGTCTACTAGTGATGAACTCATAGCAGAAGGATGAAAATAGCTTTTTTTCATGTTTATTACTTGTTTTGTCATTGACTATCAGTTCACAGGACGTGGGGCTTGGGGCCGATCTGTAGGTGGCCTATTTTCAAAAATTAAAATTAAAATATTTTCAAAACCGAAACAAAACAAAGAGCTTCTTAAGTAGAAACTTCTTGCAAATAAATGCTTAAATCGCAGAATTTCTCCTGATATGAATGTAAAACAGTCTAGACTAAAAAACGGGCAGTTATCATTCATTTTACGTAAATAATTCAAGCCAAAGTGACTATTGTTTAATCCAACATTGCAGCCATCAAGAAAAAAAAAAAGTTTTTTAAGTTGAAAATTCTTTCAAATAAATGCTTAAATCGCGGAATTCCTATATATATGAACGTAAAACAGTCTAAATTCTTGGTTAAAGCAAAAAACGGGCAGTTATCATTCATTTTACGTAAAAATTTTACGTTAAAGTTTGGATTATTTTTTTCCATTCATTTCATTGTATTCACCACGTTTCAAAGTGCATACATGGTGCCAAAAATATAATAATTACATTGAATCCTCGCCCGAATCACTCTTGAGACAATCCTGCCTGCTTATATGCAGTAAAACCTTTGTCTTATTTCCACTTAAATCCAGCGTTTGAACGCAGCGTATTTTTGAGTTTATCACAATGAATAGTGAAAGCCACCTCAACGCTCTATGGTTCGCCCACCTACGGGAAGGCAAAGTCTGTGGGAGCTGACTTGTCAACTGATGGTGGAGTCCATGGTTTTGTATACTGATTACCTGACCCAAGTCCTAAAACAGTGGTTCTTTAACTGGGTTCGATTAAACCCCAGGTGTTTGGTGAGTAAGTCTAAGGGGTTAGGCGAAGGTAATGAAACGCAGAGCCCGACGCTTATTAAATCTAGGCAAAGTGGCTTTTTAGACCAGGTTTTGGACTGGTTTGCTCCCAATTTACAGGCTTAATAGTAATAATAATAATAATACATTTTATTTGTAGGTGCCTTTCTGGCACTCAAAGTCCACGTGCAATCATTGAAATTTTTTTTTAAACAAATTAAAGATTAAAAACAGTAAAAAATAATAAAGTATAGAACATTTAGAGTAAATTTAAAATACTAAAGAGATGTACACTCACCGGCCACTTTATTAGGTACACCATGCTAGTAACGGATTGGACCCCTTTTGCCTTCAGAACTGCCTCAATCTTCATGGCATAGATTCAACAAGGTGCTGGAAGCATTCCTCAGAGAGTTTGATCCATATTGACATGATGGCATCACACGGTGCAGATTTGTCGGCCGCACAACCATGGTGCGAATCTCCCGTTCAACCACATCCCAAAGATGCTCTATTGGATTGAGATCTGGTGACTGTGGAGGCCATTTGAGTACAGTGAACTCATTGTCATGTTCAAGAAACCAGTCTGAAATGATTCCAGCTTTATGACATGGCGCATTATCCTGCTGAAAGTAGCCATCAGAAGTTGGGCACATTGTGGTCATAAAGGGATGGACATGGTCAGCAACAATACTCAGGTAGGCTGTGGCGTTCCAGCAATGCTCAATTGGTACCAAGGGGCCCAAAGAGTGCCAAGAAAATATTCCCCGCACCATTACACCACCACCAGCCTGAACCGTTGATACAAGGCAGGATGGATCCATGCTTTCATGTTGTTGATGCCAAATTCTGACCCTACCATCCGAATGTCGCAGCAGAAGTCAAGACTCATCAGACCAGGCAACGTTTTTCCAATCTATTGTCCAATTTCGATGAGCTTGTGCAAATTGTAGCCTAAGTTTCCTGTTCTTAGCTGAAAGGAGTGGCACCCGTCGTGGTCTTCTGCTGCTGTAGCCCATCTGCCTCAAAGTTCGACGTACTGTGCGTTCAGAGATGCTCTTCTGCCTACCTTGGTTGTAAAAGGTGGTTATTTGAGTCACTGTTGCCTTTCTATCAGCTCGAACCAGTCTGGCCATTGTCCTCTGACCTCTGGCATTAACAAGGCATTTCTGACCACAGAACTGCCACTCACTGGATATTTTTTCTTTTTCGGACCATTCTCTGTAAACCCTAGAGATGGTTGTGCGTGAAAATCCCAGTAGATCAGCAGTTTCTTAAATACTCAGACTAGTCCTTCTGGCACCAACAACCATGCCACGTTCAAAGTCACCCAAATCACCTTTCTTCCCCATACTGATGCTCGGTTTGAACTGCAGGAGATTGTCTTAAACCATGTCTACATGCCTAAATGCACTGAGTTGCCGCCATGTGATTGGCTGATTAGAAATTAAGTGTTAACGAGCAGTTGGACAGATGGCAAGGCAAGGCAAGGCAAATTTATTTATATAGCACAATTCAACACAAGGCAATTCAAAGTGCTTTACATCACATGAAGACCATAAAAATCACATTTAAATCAACACAACGTAAAAACCAAGACAAATGATCACATCTAATCACAGAATAAAAATAAATAAATAAAAATAAAACAAAAATAAAAATAAAGCAAAAACTACTACTACTAATAATCATTGAAATCAGCAATGGAGATAAGCACAATAGGAATAGAAGGCAGGTAGGTTGAAATATATAGACAGTTATGGATATGCAGTGCCAAACAAAAGCGTTTTTAGCCCTGATTTAAAGGAGCTAACAGTTTGAGCATACTTCAGACGTTCGGGTAACTTGTTCCAGAGGTGAGGAGCATAATAACTAAATGCTGCCTCACCCCTCTTGGTTCTTGTTCTTGGAACATGCAGAAGACCCGTTCCAGACGACCTTAGGGGTCTAGATGTCTCATAGGAATCTAACAAGTCAAGCATGTATTTTGGTCCAAGGCCATTAAGTGTTTTGTAGACGAGCAGTAGTATTTTATAGTCTATCCTTTGACTCACTGGAAGCCAGTGTAGCGATTTCAAAACCGGTGTAATGTGGTCCAGCTTCCTTGTATTTGTGAGGACTCTGGCTGCAGCATTCTGTACTAGCTGCAGCTTCCTGACTGATTTTTTATCAAGACCTGTAAATATACCGTTGCAGTAGTCCAATCTGCTGAAAATGAATGCATGCATAAGTTTTTCCATGTCTTGTTGAGTCAGAAGCCCCTTAATTCTGGTTATATTTTTTAGGTGGTAATAAGCGGATTTAGTGATGGACTTTAGATGGCTATCAAATTTTAGGCCTGAGTCAATAATTACGCCAAGGTTTCTGACTTGATTTGTAGCTGTTAGTGACATTGTGCTAAGTTGGCTGCTTATCTTTGACCTTTCCTTTTTTGGCCCAAAAATGATCACCTCTGTCTTCTCTACATTTAACTGGAGAAAATTCTGGCACATCCATTCATTGATTTGACGAATGCATTTACTCAGGGAGACTAAGGGACTATAATCATGTGGGGACACAGAAATGTACAGTTGTGTGTCATCTGCATAGGCGTGATAGGAGATATCATACTGTTCCATTATCTGAGCTAACGGAAGCATATAGATGTTAAATAAGAGTGGTCCAAGAATTGACCCTTGAGGGACTCCACACGTGAATTTGGTTCGTTCTGACTGATAGTTTCCAATTGACACAAAGAAATCTCTATCATGTAAATAGGATGTGAACCACTGAAGAATAGTGTCAGTAAACCCTACCCACTGTTCCAATCTGCTGAGTAGTATGTTGTGATCAACCGTGTCAAATGCGGCGCTGAGATCCAATAGTAGCAGAACAGATGATTTGCCTGCATCGGTATTCCGACGAATATCATTTAGGACTTTGATAAGCACGGTCTCGGTGCTGTGTTGTGGCCGAAATCCAGACTGAAATGAGTTAAAAAGATTGTTTTGCATCATAAAAGTCTGGATCTGTTCAAACACAGCCCTTTCGATAATTTTCCCCAGGAATGTCAGATTTGATATTGGCCTGTAATTACTAATGGTTGAGGCATCCAGATTAGGTTTTTTTTAGGAGAGGTTTTATCACTGCAGTTTTTAAAGTCTGAGGAAACTCTCCTGTTTGGAGGGAAGTATTTATAATCTGAAGTATGTCTGGGGCTATGCAATGAAAACCAGTTTTGAAAAAGTTTGAAGGAAGGATGTCAAGGCAGCATGTTGTGGGCTTTAATTTCGACACAATTTCTGTTAAAGTGGCATAGTCCAGGAGGCTAAACTGTCTAAGATTGACGTGGGGGACATTTTGGGAGGTGTTTAGTGTAACATTTGTTAATCCGGAGTTGCACACAGCCTGTCTAATCTTTAGTACTTTGTGTGTAAAGAATGCTGCGAAATTATTACAGGACACCTCAGATGCCAATTCCTGAGGTATTGATGCTTGTGGGTTTGTCAGTTTGTCAACAACAGAAAATAGTGTGCGAGTATTGTTGGTGTTTCTACTAATGATCTCTGAAAAATATGATTGTCTAGCATTTTTCAGTTCCTGGTTGTATTTGCGAAGACTCTCTTTGTAGATATCATAAAAAACTAGGAGTTTGTTTTTTCGCCATCTGCGTTCTGCTCGTCTACAAACTTGTTTTTGTTTTATAGCTAGTGTGGCATTTCTCCAGGGTGACCTCTTCTTTCTTGACAAAGTTTTTGTCTTAATCGGGGCAATAGTGTCCATTACAGTCATCACACTGGAACTGAAACTATTTACAAGTTCTTCCACTGGAGCTATTGTAGAGGTTAATGATGAGGCATAGGCCTGTGTGAATAACGCACATGTGTTATCACTTATGTAACGCTTCCTAATCACCTCTGTTTCCCTTTTCAGAGGATGGACAGGGGTGGTCATTTTAAACATAATGCAGTAGTGATCAGACAGAGCAACATCATTCACTGTGACCTCAGAGATGTTAAGACCTTTGGATATTATTAAGTCCAGTATGTGCCCTCTGTTATGTGTTGGAACTGTGACATGCTGAGATAAACCAAATGTATCCAAAATATTTAAAAGCTCTCTAGCACATCCTTCTTCAGGATTATCAACATGAATGTTAAAGTCACCCACTAAAACAACACAATCAAAGTCCATGCAGACGGAAGACAGTATTTTGGTAAGCTCATCAAAAAACATTGTGTTATACTTCGGTGGTCTGTAAATTGTTACCAAGGCAGCTCTGCAAGGGCTTTTTAGCTGAATGACAATATATTCAAAGGAATCAAACTGACCACATGAAATATTCGTGCATTGAAAACTGTCCCTGATCAGACTGGCAACCCCACCTCCTTTCTTATGGGTTCTTGGAGCACTAAAGAAATTGAAGTTTGTGGGGGTTGCCTCAATCAGAACTGTCGAACTCTTATCTTGATCTAACCAAGTTTCTGTTAGGAACAACATGTCAAGGTTATGTTTGCTGATAAAATCATTAATTAAGAAAGATTTGCCAGCTAAAGATCTAATATTTAGCAGAGCCAATTGGAGATGCCAGACTGGATTCACTGGTGAGTTTTGGGAATGACTTACTATGCTTAACAGGTTGGCAGAGTTGATTGAACGTTTTTTATTTCTCACCAGTCTAGCCCTTTTTTTGTTGTTTATCACCACTGGGATTGTTGATGTACCTAATAAAGTGGCCGTTGAGTGTAAAAACAATAAAAAATACTAATAGATAAAAAATAAGTAGCAGAAAACTAAAACACAGAGAAATTAGGGATTATTATTGACAGGGGAGTCTGAATAGGTGAGTTTTGAGTTTGGATTGAAAAAGGGGGAACCATTTATCCATTTCTTTTAACAGCTAGTCCTCGATCTGATGGGAAGAGGAACTGGTTTGCTCAGTGGAAGGTTGACTCGCACTTGATATGAGGGAATACAACAGACCAATGAGCAGCATGGTCTGAAATTTTCACCTGTTTTTAATTTTGAAGAATTTTGAACAGGGATTTGTAAATGGTAAATGGTGTTATACTTATATAGCGCTTTTCCACCTTTCAAGGCGCTCAAAGCGCTTTACACTATATTGCCATCTACCTACTGGTGACGCAGCACCAGGAGCAATGTGGGGTTCAGTATCTTGCTCAAGGATACTTAGGCAAGTTCATCAGGGCAGAGAATTGAACCCACAACCTCTGGGTTGGGGGACAACTACTCTACCACTGAGCCACGCCATCCCCATTTGTGAAATTATTAGCTTGCTAGCTTAGATATATCGGCTTTTGCATTTTTTTCAATGCATCATGGACCTATTTTTTCTTAACAAAAGTAAAACCAACACTAAATCAAGAAAGACTTGAAACATATTACGGAATTTTGAGTTTATTAAAAAAAAAAAAAAAAGATTTTTTTCCTGTTACCGTGGGTGCGCTTGAACGAGTGACAGCCAGCGCGGACGTTGTTGAGTGAGATGTCAGTGCCAGCGAATGTTTGGAGGACAGGCAGAGGTGAGAGACGGCACAAAAACACCACACGTGTGTGCGTGTGTGTCACTAACTCAGAAACACACACACACACAGAAGGTGTAAGTGACACAAAGAGGCGACTGTCGCTGTTTGTCAGCGTGGACAAGATGGACATTCGGTCACGCACACACACAATGTGCCTAAACTGCTTACTTGCGTGTGTTTGTGTGTGTGTCTGCAGACAAAAAGCTGCTGTCTTGTAAAAGGCTGAAAGATGATCTTGTTGGTGACTGCACAATTTGATACAGGACCACACAGAGAATTTTGTAGGCTCATCATCAGCTTGCGTTTCAGCAACGACTACTGCTTAAACAGCACTTTGACGCGCGAACGTTAAAAACGTACACGCGCTTGAGAAAATACACAACAGGGGTCACATGGTCCGTTAACTCAGTAGCTGGCATTGACGGTGCTAGAACAAATGTTCATTAGCCCCTCCCATTCCAAATGGATTGGACGTCTAGTGCTGTCAATAGCACTGAACGATGAGCATTTACAGCCAGTCCTCCCAGTTTAAATGAACTGGACGTCTACTGTTGTAAAGGCAGACAATAAGTTCATTACTATGAATACAGGTAGTCCCCGGGTTACAAACAAGTTCCGTCCCTACACTGGCGATCACAGCTGCAGCTATTTATTATTTTAGTAATCGATTAATCTATCAACTAGTTCGTTTGAATAGTTGAGTCATCAGATTAGGAACATTTAATGTGTTGCGGAATAAATACCTGAGCTTACCCTCAAACGGGTTTATAAAAAAAAAAAAAAAATTAAAATAAATGAGGATAAAAGTACTGTACAACTAAAGAACAATTGACTAACTCACATAGCAAAAGTCCGCTAGCTTAAATGCTGTAAAATGATAACTTTTTTTTAACAGGGAGCAGCTGCATTCAGCCATTTTAAATGAGTTGTGTCATATTCACTGTTGCCGCTAGAGGGCAGTGTATTTACCCAAATCAATAAAGCTAAATACAAACACTTTCAAAACAAACCATTACAACGCCATTCAAATTAAACAAATTTTTTTCGAAGCTTTTTTCTAATCGAATTACTCGGGTTATTCCATTAATTGTTGCAGCACTACTGGCGACGTATCCCAAATTTCCGCGAAAGTCGGAATAAACCCTTTAAGCACCAATAAATCCTATCCAAAAACACATATTTTACGTGGGGGTGTAAACATCATGCTTTGGGGCTGTTTTTCTGCAAAGGGACCAGGACGACTGATCTGTGTAAAGGAAAGAATGAATGGGGCCATGTATCGAGAGATTTTGAGTGAAAATCTCCTTCCATCAGCAAGGGCATCGAAGATGAGACGTGGCTGGGTCTTTCAGCACGACAATGATCCCAAACACACGGCCAGGGCAACAAAGGAGTGGCTTCGTAAGAAGCATTTCAAGGTCCTGGAGTGGCCTAGCCAGTTTCCAGATCTCAACACCATTGAAAATCTGTGGAGGGAGTTGAAAGTCCGTGTTGCCAAATGACAGCCCCAAAACATCACTGCTCTAGAGGAGATCTGCATGGAGGAACGGGCCAAAATACCAGCAACAGTGTGTGAAAAGCTTTTGAAGAGTTACAGAAAATGTTTGGCCTCCGTTCTTGCCAACAAAGGGTACATAACAAAGTAGTGAGATGAACTTTTGGTATAGACCAAATACTTATTTTCCACCGCTATTTGCAAATAAATTCTTTAAAAATCAAAAAATGTGATTTTTCTGGGGTTTTTTCCACATTATGTCTCTCATGGTTGTGGTTTACCCATGTTGAAAATTACAGGTCTCTCTAATATTTTCAAGTGGGAGAACTTGCACAATTAGTGGTTGACTAAATACTTATTTGCCCCACTGTAAATATTCTGTTAAACCTCACATATGCCAGGTTGTCACAGGGTTAATTTTCATTTTTAACGACCAAAATTAGTCACTTGCCCTATAAATGGTTAACCCTGTGTATGTTTGTGTGTGTTTGCGTGCGCTGACCCATGCTGTTGGTGGAGCTGCACCACACCAGGAGGCAGGCGGTGCACATCAGGTTGAGCAAACCGAACAGCACGATTCTCCACGACTGCAACAAACAACAAAATTGACACATGAGCACATCGTCTGCATTGACGGTTTTAGACGTCCGATCCATTTGAAGCAGGATAGATGTCTACTAGTGATAATAAACACGTTAAAAATCACAGTAGAAGACTGTCACTTGTAAGCAAGCCATGAAGTGAAAAGAATCGAGCGACCCGGTGCCCCACGTTTGACCCGCGCTTATTTCACGGAAAAACAAGTCCCGAGCGCTCTCGGCACAAAATGAGTCACAAAAGTACAGTGAACCCCTCGTTTATGGAGCGCAATACCTTCCGGACGTAGCCGCCCTGCTTTAAATCTCTTCCTCCGTCCTTCAAACTAGGGCTGCCGCAAACGATGACTTGGATAGTCCATTAATCACTGAATAATTTTGCAATCAATATATACATATAACTCATACAGTGGTATGAAAAACTATCTGAACCTTTTGGAATTTCTCACATGTCTGCATAAATCAAAATCAAATCCGATCTGATCTTTGTCAAAATCACACAGATGAAAAAAACAGTCTGATAAAACAAAAACCACTGTAGGAAAGACCCATTGTGCGTGTGTGCTTTAGTTCAATTGTTGTGACGCTGGCCCTAATCGGACAGTTTTGAAATCTGGCCAAATTGGGGGTCTCAGAGCGGAACTTCAAGTCACCTGAGTGTTTTCCGCGAATATATAAACATATATGCCTAAAATAACAAATCAACACCAAATATAATGTAAATGAAATATACTGCTCACACAATGCATAGACATTAAGCAGGAAAGTAAATAACATTAATTGACAAGTGAATTAATAACATAACGAAATTCTTAGTCTCAACCGTGTAGCCAAAAGGGCTAACGATTAGCGTTAGCATTTAGCACTCAGCGGCTAGCGGTTAACACTCGGCGGCTAGTGGTTACAACTCGGTGGCTAACGAATGCAACGGACCATTAGCAGGAAAACTCATCTGCCAAACGTGTTCATACACTGCCAAGGCACACTTCTACACTATAGTTACTTCTCTCATTCACACACAACGTTAGAATGGCAAGTAAACAGGACGGTAGTGTGAGGAACGAACTACACGGCAGTGAAGGGGAGAGAGAGAGAGAGAGAGAGAGAGAGAGAGCGAAAGATTCGAGCAAGCTTCGCTGTTCTTAAAGGGCCAGCGTCGCAACACTTGAACTAAAGCACACACGCACAATGGGGCTTTCCTACAGTGGTTTTTGTTTTATCAGACTGTTTTTTCATCTGTGTGATTTTGACAAAGACCAGATCACATTTGAAGGTGATTTTATGCAGAAATGTGAGAAATTCTAAAAGGTTCAGATATTTTTTCATACCAGTCTAGTTTTTCATACCACGGTGAAGCTTGCTTGAGTCTCTCTCTCGCTCTCTTCTCTTCACTGCCATGTAGTTCGTTCCTCACGCTACCATCCTATTTACTTGCCATTCTAACGTTGCATGTGAATGAGAGAAGTTAGTGTAAATGTGTGCCTTGGCAGTGTATGAACACGTTTGGCAGATGACAGTTTTCCTGCTAATGGTCCGTTGCATTCGTTAGCCAACGAGTTCTAACCACTAGCCGCCGAGTGCTAATTGCTAACGCTAATCGTTGGCCCTTTTGGCTACACGTTTGAGGCTAAGAATTTCGTTATGTTATTAATTCACTTGTCAATTAATGTTATTTACTTTGTAATGTATATGCATTGTGTGAGCAGTATATTTAATTTACATTATATTTGTTATTTTAGGCAGATATGTTTATATATGGCGGAAAACACTCAGGTGACTTGAAGTTCCGCTTTGAGACCCCCAATTTGGC
Source organism: Corythoichthys intestinalis (assembly GCF_030265065.1). Classification (NCBI taxonomy): domain Eukaryota; kingdom Metazoa; phylum Chordata; class Actinopteri; order Syngnathiformes; family Syngnathidae; genus Corythoichthys; species Corythoichthys intestinalis. The sequence continues at coordinate 52,321,392 of NC_080404.1, read as the reverse complement.
CAGATTTAAAAACTGTCCTGTATGCATGTGTGATACATCATTGGAAAGCTTAAAACCTAAATTTTCTGAGGGAATAAAAAATTAAACAGGAGGGCATTTAAAAAAATAAAAATAAACAGCAAAACCCTAACTGGAGGTGGGAGCATGCGACAGCATAATTAAAGACGCCACGATTTTAATTAGATATTATCGCGTACTTACCTTGTTTCGATCCAAAAACTCCATGTAGCATGTCTCACCGAGTGTCAAGACACAAATGTGAATGGCTACAGCCGGATTTTGGGGGGATTTTATGGGTGAAACATGGTAATATAACAAGGGTTGCGATGCAGAAATCGCAGAAGTCAAGGAGTGGTCGAGATTTTCATTTTCATATATTTACCCTTTTAAATGTTTTTTTTCCCCCATTTTTTTTTTGTGTGTTAAGCGACAGTTAAGCGAGTTATGAGGTGGATATCCGTGACTTATTTACAGACGCCAATTTTTTCATTGAGACGTAATTTGTTTAAAGTTTAAAATATGCGAGTGAATAGTTTTTTAAAGTCGTTTTTTTAAAAAAAAAAATTTTAACTAAATATTTGACATCAATTGATGATTCTAAGCTAAAAATGACAGACATTTCGAATAATAAATACGATTACATACCTTCTTTTTATGGCTAGGTTGAAACAAAAGCAGTTGCGCAACATCTGTAAAGGGGGGTTTCCAGGGTAAAAGGGACAAAAATCAAAATAGTTCGGAGGCTTAATGTGCCATGAATCTGCTATGGCAGCATTTAGACAGGTTGTTCTATCAGACACAACAGTTCTTTTGGCTTAAAATACAGCAGTTTATTTTAAAGATGGGTGCAAGAGCAGAAACTGCTTTTTCAGCCTCGTCTGTGTTTTCTGCCATATATAGTAGTATAAACTATATAACGGACATGTTATATTGTCATACCGTATTTGCAGAAAAACACAACACAATACACACCCACTCTCATCATTAACGTGAACCAAAATAAATCCTGAACGGCCAGTCAGATTCCTGGCATGTCTGGCATGAATCGCTGTCTTTAGGTCATGCCACAACATCTCAGTGGGGTTCAAGTCTGGACTTTGACTTGGCCATTCCAGAACGTGGATTTTGTTCTTCTGAAACCCTTCTCAAGTTGATTTACCCCTGTGTTTGATCATGGTCTAGTTGCAGCATCCATCTCCTTTTTAGCTTCAACTGTCTGACAGACGGCCTCAGGTTTTCCTGCAAAACATCCTGATAAACTTTTGAATTTATTCTTCCACGAATGATTGCAAGTTGTCCAGGCCTTGAGGTAGCTAAACAGCCCCAATTCATGATGCTCCCTCCACCATGCTTCACGGTGTTGATGTTGGTGACCTGTTCCATTTTTCCTCCACACATGACGTTGTGTGTTACTCCCAAACTATTCAACTTTGGCTTTATCAGTCCACAAAATATTTTGCCAAAACTTCTGCGAAGTGTCCAAGTGCTTTTCTGCGAACATTAAAGGAGCAACAATGCTTTTTTAGACAGCAGTGGCTTCCTCTGTGGCATACTCCCATGAAAACCATTCTTGGCCATAGTTTAACATATAGTTGATGTGTGCACAGAGATATTGGACTGTGCCAGTGATTTCTGTAAGTCTTTAGCAGAGACTCTAAGATTCTTTTTTACCTCTCTGAGTATTCTGCATTGAACTCTTGGGAGTCATTTTTGGTGGACGGCCACTCCTTGGGAGAGAACAGTGCCAAACTCTCCATTTGTGAGACAACTTCTCTGACTGTCGACTGATGAACATCTAGACTTTTAGCGAAGGTTTTTTATCCTTTCCCAGCTTTATACAAATCAACAATCCTTGATCGCAGGTCTTCAGACAGCTCCTTTGACCGAGCAACGATGCAAATCAGACAATGCTTCTCATCAAGACAATTCTTACCAGGTGTGTGATGAATAGTGGACAGGGCAGCTTTAAACCACTCGTCAGTGATTGGGCACACACCTGACCTAAATTGTTTGGTAAAAATTGGTTTCAATTGCTCTTTAAGTCTCCTTAGGCTAAGTTAGGGTTGACTAACTTATTTTTCCCTTTTCTGTCATTGTTTGCAAGCTCTCCTAATTAAAATATGAAAACCTATTCATGTTTGTTTGGTTTTAGTTAAGGCAGATTAATGCTGCAATGACTAATCGATAAACTCAAGTATTCGATTAGCAAAAAAGATTCGAATTAAATTTTGCAAATTAGAGTATTCGTTTAATTAAAGTAGCATTGTAATGGTTTATTTTGAAAGGGTTTGCATTTAGTTTTATTTATTTGGGTGGATACACTGCCCTCTAGTCTGCCCCATTTCACACGGCTGAATTCTGATGCTCCCTGTTAAGACCATCATAAGCTAAGTTTTTGTTTGAGCTAATGTTTGTTTTAATGCATTCATAATTTGGTTCATAGGTACAGTGGGGAGAACAAGTATTTCATACACTGCCAGTGGGACAACCCATTGGCAGTGTATGAAATACTTGTTCTCCCCACTGTATATTTAGCCGTTTTTTGTGGGAATATGTGTCCGAACCATCTGTTAAGAGTATTGTTAACAAAAATAAAACAAAAAAACATTAGTGTTTTATAGCATTACAGTTAGCGGACTTTTGCCATGTAAGTAAAGCAATTGTTTTTTGTTGTACATAGATCCTTATTTTTTTTTTTTTTTTATACCATTTGAGGCTCAGCTCAGGTATTTTGATGTTTCATGTTCCTTATCTGATTACTCGATTATTCGAACAAACTAGTTCATCGATTAATCGACTACTAAAACAATCGATAGCTGCAGCCCAAAAGCAGACAGTTTTTTCATCTGTGTAATTTTGACAAAGATCAGATCACATTTGATGGTGATTTTATGCAGGTGTGCCGCGAGAAATTATCCAATATATCAATATCAATATTTTTTTTTTAACGTCATCAGGCGAAGTTGCAGTCGGAAGGAGGATTTTTTTTTCCTTTTTGTAATAAATAATATTTAATTTGGGATTTTTAAAAATTTTCGCAGTATTGAAAATGCTATCGACTATTTTTATTCAGTGTTGATAGAGTTCAAAATTTTAATATTGCGACAACAGTACTCAAAATTTGCGTCATAGCTAACAGGAGTAATGAACTGTGATACTGGGAGGTTCACGTAACTATGTTTTTTTCTAATATATTGTCGAGACAAGACGGAAGTGCAAAACACACACATGCCACAGCAAAAGCACTGAGTGCTTTTCTGTGTCGCACTAAGCAGAAACAAGAAGTGTGTGTGTGTGTGCGTGGCTGTCAAAGGGAGTGCGCTTCATATGTTGTTGTGCTGTGAAATCCACAATTACGCTGTGTGCTGTGTTATGACAGCGCTGAGGCGTCTGCTGACAGCACTAGCTGGACGTGTGCGCGTATGTGTGCGCATGTTTGTGGGCAAACAGTGGCCATCTCGGACCCGACGCTCCCCTACCCTCCCCCCTTTCTTCAAGTGCGTGTGGCAGCAGCAGAGGCGGCAATGTGCTGCCCTCTTCAGGTCTGCCGCGTAACGTGTGCCAGGTTAGGTGCCTTTTTTTGTTTTTTTTTCCCACATTCTCATTATTTTTAAGAACCTTTTTTCAGTTCTTTTATTTATATTTAAACGTCTTCATTTTTGTTTATTTTATTGATTAGTTTTTTTGCTGAATAGATCATGTAAATAAAAGAAAAAAAACTCAACACCACTTAACTCACTGGGTGTAATTGACGACAATGATGTCCAATCCATTTGAACAGGGAAGATCCGGCAGCGAACGATCGAACGAGCCCTTCCCTGTCCATCGCCATCAATGGTAGAGGTGTGCAAAATTTCCGATTCTTAGATTATTCGCGATTCGGCCGTGGAAGATTCGAGAATGATTCACAAACATCCAAATTCCGATTATTGAAATATGCAAAGTAAAGCGGAACTACACAACACTTAGCGCGCCACGCGGTCTTCGGGATGGAACGGAGCAAGAGTAGCTAAACATCATGCTTCTCATTACCCGGCCCCTCGGGTAATGCCAATGCTCAACTCACGGCTCTAGCTCAACTCATGCAACGAGATAAAAAAACACAACAACATACCTGACTGCTGCCGAAAAGCTGCTACAAAGTACATCCATATAATGTTACGGTGGATATCATTTATATAGGACTAGATGCAATATAGATTTGGTAGTGTTAGCAGCACATCTACAAAGAGCTAGATGCGGGCGTTAGTAAATGGCCGCCATCTTAAAGCAGTACACTTCCCTGCAAGGCTGTTGTAGCAAGCAAACCTAATTAACTTTTTATTTAAAATACTCCTAAATCGGTAGAATATTGACTTGAATCTATCTTTTAAATAGTTTTAAAACTTTCACATGTCGAAAGTAGACAAAAGGGAAATTATGGAATAACGGGAGCAATTTTAACAAATTTAACGGTTGATTCACAACATTAAATTAATTGAATGTAGTTTAAAGCTGCTGATACAGAATGGGGACTGGAGTTTTTTATTTAATGTTATTTTTGTATATTTGTTTACTGCTATATGTTAACTTGATACTGAAATAGTAGTGTGGTTTAGCCTGAGAGTATTTTTGAACAATTTTGGAACTAATGTACAAAACATTAAAAAAAAAAAGAAGAAAAAAAAAAGAAAAAAGATAAAAAAAGGAGGGGGGTGCATCAATAATCGTTTTATAATCGAATCGGAGCCTCTGAATCGTAATCGTAATCGAATCGTTAGGTGCCCAAAGATTCCCAGCTCTAAACAATGGCACTGAAACATTCACTGCTAGCCATTCCAGTTCAAATGGATTGAACATCTATCTCCGTCAAAGCCACGCGACAGCATTATGAATCATGTGACGTGGCTGTCAATCACGATTAGCGACGAGTGAACATGTTTGACCACATTCCCTAGACAAAGACAACATGATTCACTATTCATTAATCTCACATTTACACACACATACTCGCACTTACCCGTCTGTCAGATGTGACCAATCGGAATTCTTGCAGGAGTTTCCCAGGAAACGACCTGTGTGTCTTCCTGAAGGGATGAATGGTGCCCTGCAAGAGGTAACCGACATCATTATTGGAGACATAAACACACAGTAGGTCCGCCACAATGAATAAACTGCAGAATAAATCAATAACTACTTTGACAGTCGATGAATACTTGACATTGCTGACCTGAAATTGTCCAAATCCTGTTTTCTTTTTGTTTTATTTACATTATTGATTAGAAAAAAAGGGGGAATGTAAACCTTATTTGGTTATTTAAGGCAAAACTAGGTAACTTTTCAACTTTCATAAAATATTTTCATAACATTTGTGATAACATGTCGACTGACAACTAGTTGAATGAGACCTCTTTTATATCTTGAGGGGTCTGTATCGCTTTCACCGGCACCAACTTTGAGGAGGGTGGCAGGAACCCTCCCACACAAATAAAAAACTACAAATGAGTTGACTACTTCACGGCATACGTCACTTTCCCCTTTTCTCATTCATTATAAAGACAGAAGTCGACGCGAACGCTTTCGTGCGAATGCCACAAAGATGGCATAGCAACAAGAGACAAAAAGTTTTGTCTGAGGAGGGAAAAAAAGGCTACTGGGATATACAGAATAAACATTGGCCTGGCTTTCAATTGCTGGCATGACGCCTCCCCTCCCCCCGTTTAACCGAATGAGGGGTGGAGGGTTTAGCCACACAGTTACTAAACGTCACATACTATTGTTTAGCCACAACTGGATTCATTTACTTATTACCATTCGTTCTTCACACATAAATTGTTACTTTGCTATCAAAAGCTCTATTTTTCTTGTTATGTTATTTGGTAAAAGGAAAACATTAATCAGATGTTTGGGATGTAACTAAAGCAAAAAATAGCTGTGTTAAAGTCAAAGTTATGTTTTAAATGTATGCTTTCACAAAAAAACTCAATTTCTCTGTTTTTTCATCAGAAATTGGAAAATTGCTAAAAGTAAGCTATTTTCTAATGCTGATTTCTAAAGAACGGAAAAAGATATGAATTAACTTTTTTTCCTGCTGAAAGAAGAGAGTCTAATCTTTCTTTTGGCGGGTTCCATGTTTATATATAGTGTGCGCTGGTCCTCATGGGAAACGCAGTCTTCCTTAAAGCAGAAGTTCAGGATTTTTGATATTAGGCTTAATCTTCGAATTAGCGGGGGTTTGGTTAGTTGGTGGATTTGATTTCAACAAATTCCGTTTCATTTGCAAGTTATTTGTTAGATTCAGGGCTCCGGGATGGCTAAACTAGCGTGGGTCAATGGCATCGTTATAGCATGCCAATAAAAAACAACATATGAACACATGAAAATCATCGATGACCCATGCAATCAATGGTGTTGGCCATGTTTTCGTTAAAGTGGCGTTGTAATGGTTTATTTTGAAAGTGTTTGCATTTCGTTTTATTGATTAGGGTAGATACACTACCCACTGGTCTGCCCTGTTCAGACCAACGTAAGCTAAGTTTTAGTTTAAGTTCCTGTTTTTTAATGCATTCGTAATTTAGTTTATAGGTATATTTAGCCGTTTTTTGTGGGAATATGTGTCTGAACCATTTGTTAGGAGCATTTAAAAAAAAGTTAGCATTTTATTGCATTTAAGATAGCAAACTTTTGCTATGTAAGTTAGCCAATTGTTCTTTTGTTGTACATAGATCCTTATTATTTTTTTACACCGTTTGTGGCTCAGCTCAGGTAATTTAATTTTTCATGTTCCTTATCCGATTACTCAATTATTCAAACTAACGAGTTCATCAATTAATCGACTACTAAAATAATCGATAGCTGCAGCCCTAAATTGCAGTACTATGAACAGCAACATTTGTAATCCAGAAGCTCTGCAGAGGAGCAGGGTGGAGTGATATCACATCTGTTTTTTTTCACCGCTGATTTTTTATGTCATAGCCAACAGCAAGTGACTAGTTTATATTTGTCCTCGTTCCTAATAGGGAATTTGGGGAAACTTTTCTTTGCCAGTTTCTTCTGTACAGCCTCTAAATGCACATTTCGCCACGTTGCCGGCCGTCAGTTAACTCGGCAGTCTGATGCTGCATTCGAGGAAGGTGGGAAGTCAGAGTTTCCAACCTCTGATCTTGAAAAATATCATTAGTACTCCACCACTATTTGATCGCTTATGAGAAGTCAGGTTTGCTGGAGGTCAAAATGTCTTTTGAAGGCCACAATAAAAAACAACTTGCGGCGATCAGCCATCTTTGCTGTTTACATTCGCTTGGAATGCTTTAAGGTCGCAACTGGTACCCTCCGAGCGGGATAAGTCCGACTTCCCCCCTTCCCCGAATGCAGCGTGAGAACGAGTGACCGAAGCACTCTTTATTGGGGTCGTATTACGCATCTAAAAAAGAAGTCCTGCAAAATGAAATGAATCACAGCAGTATGGTGTGACATGGTTTCGGCCGCATGGGTGTTTTGAAACGATGAGCTGTGTTTTGAATTTATTTTTCTATGTTGGGTCCGTTCGTAGATCTGTATCATTTTTTTTATTGCATGCTATAATGGTGCCATTGACTCGCGCTAGCTTAGCCACTCCGTAGCCCTGAAACTAATAAATAACTTGCAAATGGGACAGAATTTGTTGAAATCAACTCCACTAACAAGAGCACTGCTAGCTCGAAGTTTAAGCCTAATGTCAAAAATACTGAACAACCGCTTTTGCCCACTGGCGTCGCTAAAATAAACCAAAACTGAAAAGTTACCAGGTGTTCCTTTAATTTTCAGTTTGATAAATACATATTTCAAATTTTCAAAAATTGAAACTGTAAATATTCACTTTTTTTTTTTTTTTAATATTAAACAATAAGAAAATAAGTATTTCTATATTAGATTTCTTAATGGGAAAAACTAAATAATTAAAAACATATTTTTTTATTTTTTTTATTTCTATTTCTGTTTTTATGATTCGGGGGAAAAATAATTGCGCATTTCTATAGTCCCCAGATAGCCCAGCTATTTAGCCATTAGCAATAAAGAAGTAAATATTCTTAGCTTATTTTTATTTTGAAAATTATGTATTTTAAATTTCCAAAATTTGAAACTGTACATATTCACTTTTTTAAACATATATTAAATAGTAAAAAAATCAAGTATTTCTATCTTAGATTTTTTTTTAAAACGGGAAAATGTAAATATTTTTTAAAATATTTATTTATTTCTATTTTTATGATTCAGGAAAAAAAATAATTGCAGATTTCTGTAGCCCTGAGATGGCCCGGCCATTTAGCCAAGAGTAATATAAAAGTAACAAATTTTTGCTTATTCAATTTTCATTTTGAAAAATATTTTAAATTTTCTAGAATTTAAACTGTAAATATTCAATTTTTAAACATATAGTACATTAAATAATAAAAAAATAAAGTAGTTCTATGTAAGTTTTTTTCTTAAAATGGGAAAATGTAAATATTTTCAAAAATATTTTTGTTGCTCTATTTATGAGTCAGGGGGAAAAAATAATTGCAGATATCTGCAGTCCACAGAAAGCCCATCTCTCTAGCCAAGATTAATATAAAAGTAAATATTCTTTGCTTATTTAATTTTCATTTTGAAAAACATTTTGCATTTTCAAAAACTACTTCTAAATATTTATCTTTTGAAAATATATTTAATAATAAAAATAAAATATTTCTATATTAGTTTTGGGGGGGTTGGGACAACGTACTTTTTTTTTATTTTTTTTAAAAATATTTTTATTTATACAATTGTATTTTTATGAATGGGGGGGGGGGTAATGGTAAATGGTGTTATACTTATATAGCGCTTTTCCAAGCAGACTTCTGTAGTATTCTGATAGCCCAGCTGTTTAAGAAATATAAAAGTAAATATCGTGATTTAAATAATAATCGACTATCAAAATGTTTTGAAGGCAAGCCTTATTAAAAACATAGGATTAATTGAATCAATGGGTGGTGAAAGCGCAAAGCAAACACGATGCATTATTTGTCTTGCATTGCCACCTAGAGGCGTGTCAGGAAAATGAGGCATCCAATGTACTTTTTCATTAATAATCGACCAGTCTAACAAATGTTGGTTTGGTCAAAAAAATTAAAATCTCACCAGGACGTATGTGTCGTGCTTCTTCTTGTGCATCGGCGGCATCTCTGAGGACGAACACACTCAACTTTAACATCACTGGAAATCACTTTTGGTAGGTAGCTGATATTTATTGTCTCTGTGCGAACAAAATATGTGCGAAAGGCAAACAGATGGTTGGAGACTACTGCTGAGGTGACCTTGAGCTGGGCATCATCCTCACCAACGCTCACAGTCCTCTCAGTTCTAATATGAACGTCTACCTACTAGTATGTCAACGACAGTAAACCATTAAAAACTTCTCATTTTAGAAGAGTTTTGATTCAATTAATATATCTGCGCGCGTGCTCAAGTGACCGTAAAACGTCAGTGAGCACATTCTTAAATTTAAAAAAGCCCAAACTGTAAATGGAGTCACATATTCCTGTAGTAAATGGAAACCAGGAAACGCACACAGTCAACATTAGCCTCTGTTAGCATAACAAACCGTGTTCGCTGACGTTGATGACGTCCACGGCCACCATGTCCGGTTTGTCCGGCGGGCCAACCTTCCGCTCGGTCACCCCGGAGGGAACCACGTCGGGCTTGGGTCCCAACTTTCGTGGGTAAAAGTCCGCGGCATTGTGGTAGGAAAGAGCCGCCGACGTGGACATTAGCATCGACTCCATTAGGATAATCACTTCCGCCCCTTCTCATTCTTCTTCTTCGTCGAGCACAACGTTCTTGTGCTGCCACCTGCTAGTCACTACGAAAAAACACTTTTAAAAAGTAGTAACACCCTTTTTTTGTTTGTTGATATGATAAAATACTCTCGTTTTAACGTGGAGGGAGTTGAAAGTCCATGTTGCCCAACGACAACCCCAAAACATCACTGCTCTAGAGGAGATCTGCATGGAGGAATGGGCCAAAATACCAGCAACAGTGTGTAAAAAGGTTGTGAAGTTACAGAAAACGTTTTGCCTCCGTTATTGCCAACAAAGGGTACATAACAAAGTACTGAGATGAACTTTTGGTATTGACCAAATACTTATTTTCCACCATGATTTGCAAATAAATTCTTTAAAAATCAAACAATTTGATTTTCTCGGTTTTTTTCCCCCCACATTCTGTCTCTCCTGGTTGAGGTTTACCCATGTTGACAATTACAGGCCTCTCTAATATTTTCAAGTGGGAGAACTTGCACAATTAGTGGTTGACTAAATACTTATTTGCCCCACTGTACATACTGTATGTAGCTCAAAAAGGAGTGGGAAGAAGCCAAGCTTTTTTTTTTTTTTGGGTCCCACCCCCAATTCACTCCTTAAAAATTCAATGAGAAAAAAATCACTTCCCAATATCGAAATCATCATCGCATCATCACTATCACTACCGCCGCCATCATCGTCGTCATCACCACTGTCCCCATACAGTGGTATTAAAAAGTATCTGAACCTTTTGGAATTTCTCACATTTCTGCATAAAATCACCATCAAACTTGACCTGATATTTTTCAAAATCACACAGATGAAAAAAAACATGTCTCCTTTAACTAAAACCACCCAAACATTTATAGGTTTTCATATTTTAATGAGGATAGCATTCAAACAATGACAGTAGGGTGACAAATAAGTGAAGCCTCTGCCTAAGGAGACTTATAGGAGTCATAAGACCAAATGAACCCCCATGAAGCTTTGAACCAATTGGATGCAAAGCTTCATTGCTTCAAGAAGATTCATTTGGCTATCACTACCCCCTTGGGGGAGACAGTCAACCTCTGCTGCCACCTGCTCTCAACATTGTTGTTACCCAACATGCCTCCTAGCATGCATTGCAGCACGACAGATGTATATACCAATCAAAACTCATGTTCTATGCTAAATATTTCTTCAGTTACTGTTCCAGTTGTTTCATTAATTGCTAGTTATGGTATTTGGTAACACTTTATTTGACAGTGGCGCCATAAGCTTTCAGTAATGCCCATGACAGTGCCATGTCATAATTATAAAAGCCTTATGTCTTACGATGCCGCTGTCAAATAAAGTGTTACCTAATTAACCCAAATAAATTAAAAAAATAAGCCGCACTGGACTATAAGCCGCAGGATTCAAAATGAAGGAAAAAAGTAGCGGCTTATAGTCCGAATATTACGGTAAATTTATTGGACAGAAAGTAATTTTGGAACATTTTTTGTTTTGTTGTGTGCCGCGAGATTTTTTTCCAATGTAAAGATGTGCCGTGACTCAGAAAAGATTGAAAAACGCTGGCCTTTGGCTCAGCATCGACGTGTTGTTTCTTTGTACTCGATAACGATGACGTCATTTTAGTTTGTACCCGATAACGATGACGTCATTTTAGTGCCGTATCGGTAGCGATAGGAACTCTGATTAATAATCAGTCATTGGTCAGCTAACCAAATAACTGTTTTTGGCAGGCCTAGAGAGCAGCACAATCATGAAACAAAAGAACATTTGGCCATTTTTATTAACATCTTGAAAGGTGTGCTTGTAAACTAGAAAAAGCAGTCACGTCCGAGGCTTTTCTCCGACGTCGATGGTGAGATGAGTGAAGAGAGCTTTCTGTTCTTTGGAGAGGAGTTTGTAAGACAGACTGTTGAGGCCGTCCGAGCGCCAGTCCAGTTTGGTCCGTTTCAGGATGTCAAAGCTAGCAGGTTCAAAATGGGTCAGAGGTGGAGCTCAGCTTCACTGTTTCAAAGTTTACTCACTTGTGCGGGTTTTCTTCATTTCCTGGGTCTCGTTCGTGCTTGATCATTTTGTAACGGGCGAATCTCACTGAGGGGCGCACCACCTTCATGCCGGACAGACCCACTCTGGTTGGGAAATAAAACGGCACAATTCCATAAAATACTACAGTTTCCGACTATGCAAGTATTTAATTTATTTTTGAAACCTTTTCCACAAATCATCGTCCTCTCTCCCCCAGCCCCAATACTGGTTGGAGAAACCGTTTATCTTCCTGTACTGCTCCGGAGTCATTGCAACAACCCCGCCGAAATATTCACGGTACGGCAGCCTAGCAGAGCCACGTGTCCAATTGAAATTCAGAAAAAGACATTGTTTAAATTAGATTCAGCAGAAATTAGGGGTGTCAAAAACATCCAAAGGTATCAAAGTATGGATTAGGGGTGTGACAAAAAGGTGATACAATCTATCGCGATATGAAAATGAACTCATTGCCTCGCATTGGCTGCCACTGACGGCCATAGACGTCCAATCCATTTGAAGTGGAAGGGATGATGTTGTCGGTATGATATCATGCAGTCCCCATCTACGGCGGAATGGAACCGAGATAGTGCCATTCTTTTGTGCTGCGTTTGTGCTCGTGACGTCATCAGTACAAATTAAAATTAGAATATCTACAGTTGTGGTCAAAAGTTTACATACACTTGTGAAGAACATAATGTCATGGCTCTCTTGAGTTTCCAGTTTTTTCTACAACTCTGATTTTTCTCTGATAGAGTGATTGGAACAGATACTTCTTTGTCACAAAAAAAATTCATGAAGTTTGGTTCTTTTGTGACTTTATTATGGGTGAACAGAAAAAAGTGATCAAATCTGCTGGGTCAAAAATATACATACAGCAGCGCTAATATTTGGTAACATGTCCCTTGGCCATTTTCACTTCAATTAGGCGCTTTTGGTAGCCATCCACAAGCTTCTGGCAAGCTTCTGGTTGAATCTTTGACCACTCCTCTTGACAGAATTGGTGCAGTTCAGTTAAATTTGATGGCTTTCTGACATGGACTTGTTTCTGCAGCATTGTCCACAAGTTCTCAATGGGGTTTTGGGAAGGCCATTTGAAAACCTTAATTCTAGCCTGATTTTGCCATTCCATTACCACTTTTGATGTGTGTTTGGGGTCATTGTCCTGTTGGAACACCCAACTGCGCCCAAGACCCAATCTTCGGGCTGATGACGTTAGGTTATCTTGAAGAATTTGAAGGTAATCCTCCTTCTTCATTATCCCATTTACTCTCTGTAAAGCATCAGTTCCATTGGCAGCAAAACAGCCCCACAGCATAATACTACTACCACCGTGCTTGACGGTAGGCATGGTGTACTTGGGGTTAAAGGCCTCACCTTTTCTCCTCCAAACATATTGCTGGGCATTGTGGCCAAACAGCTCGATTTTTGTTTCGTCTGACCACAGAACTTTCCTCCAGAAGGTCTTATCTTTGTCCATGTGATCAGCAGCAAACTTCAGTCGAGCCTTAAGGTGCCGCTTTTGGAGCAAGGGCTTCCTACTTGCACGGCAGCCTCTCAGTCCATGGAGATGCAAAACACGCTTGACTGTGGACACTTGCCACGTTTACATGGAGCCAAATATTCCAAATACAATCGGAATATTTGTTCAAACCGAATAAATGTGTTCCATATAAACACCTCATTCGGAATGAACAGGCCCAAACCGAATGGAATTTCATTCCGATTCACAGGGGTGGAATATTCCTTTTCCCAAACCGATTAGAAGTAAAATTATATCATGTAAACAGGGAAGCGGAATGGTGTCTGGTTGCGCTCTTTCTGCGCATGCTCCGTACTGACGTGGTGACGTCACTTGGTGACGTAAGTAACGTCACTTGCAACATGGCTTCCAAGCACACGCACAGTGCACCCACACAACTTTTTAAATGAACGGCGTGTCATTCTGAAGTTTTGTTTCCACTCGAAAAGTTAGAACAGCAGCTGATCTGACGATCGATCTCCATGTTTTGCAACGTGACGCTTTGTTTTGATTAATCTGCGCATGTCAGACGGCAGTTGTCAAACGTCCTTTCGGAATAAAGGCAAACACATGTAAACGCTGGATCGGAATAGATGAAGTGACATGTAAACAGCTGATGTGAAATTTCCATTCGGAATGATTTCAATCGGTATGAATAAAAGTCAGCATGTAAACGTGGCTAGTGACACCTGTGTTCCAGCAGCTTCTAATTCTTGGCAGATCTGCTTTTAGGTGATTCTCGGTTGAATCTTTACCCTCCTGACCAATTTTCTCTCAGCAGCAGGTGATAGCTTGCGTTTTCTTCCTGATCGTGGCAGTGACAAAACAGTGCCATGCAATTTATACTTACAAACAATTGTTTGCACTGTTGCTCTTGGGACCTGCAGCTGCTTTGAAATGGCTCAAAGTGACTTTCTTGACTTGTTCAAGTCAATGATTGTTCAAGTCAAAAATCACTCAAAAGAAATTGCTAATTCGTGTTGCTGTATGTATATTTTTGACCCAGCAGATTTGATCACTTTTTCTGTTAACCCATAATAAAGTCACAAAAGAACCAAACTTCATGAATGTTTTTTGTGACAAAGAAGTATCTGTTCCAATCACTCTATCGGAGAAAAATCAGAGTTGTAGAAATAACTGGAAACTCAAGAGAGCCATGACATTATGGTCTTCACAAGTGTATGTAAACTTTTGACCACAACTGTATAAAACCATTACATCACAAACAAAAAATTTTACAGTGCAAAAGATCAACACAATTTTAGCCATTGATAATCAAAATGGGGGGCTGGTCGACCTTAGATTGACCTATAAAAGTAATGTAAATATCTAAAAAATGATACTGTAGCAGCACAAAAGAAACATTTTACAGCACAAACGACTGACATCCTTTTTATATAAAAGTGCCCTGAACTTAACAAAGACCCAAATGAACTAATCGCCTACTATTAACAGCGACCAATAGGACTAGTGATGACTCGAATTTTTCAAGATACAGGGGTATGAAAAAGTATCTGAACCTTTTGGAATATCTCACATTTCTGCATAAAATCACCATCAAATGTGAGCTGATCTTTGTCAAAATCACACAGATGTAAAAACAGTGTCTGCTTTAACTAAAACCACCCAAACATTTATAGGTTTTTATATATAAATGAGAATAGTATGCAAACAATTACAGAAGGGGGAAAAATTAGTAAGTGAACCATCACATTTAATATTTTGCCCCCCCTTTGGCAGCAATAACATTGCTGTAGCTGCAGATCAGTCTGGCACATCGATCAGAACTAATCTTGGCCCATTCTTCTCGACAAAACTGCTGTATAGTTCAGTCAGATACCTGGTGTGTCTGGCATGAATTGTTGTATTTAGGTCATGCCACAGCATCTCAATCGGGTTCAAGACTGGACTTTGACTTGGCCACTCCAGAACGTGTATTTTGTTCCTGTGAAACCATTCTGAAGTTGATTTACTTCTTTGCTTTGGATATTGTCTTGTTGCAGCATTCATCCTCTTTTTAGCTTCAGGTTTTCCTGCAAAACATCCTGATAAACCTTTAATGTAATTCTTCCATTAACGATTGCAAGTTGTCCAGGCCCTGAGGCAGCAAAACAGCCCCAAATCATGATGCTTCCTCCACCATGCTTCGCGGTGGGGATGAGGTTTAGATGTCGGTGAGCTGTTCCATTTTTCCTCCACATACAGTGCCTTGCAAAAGTATTCGGCCCCCTTGAATCTTGCAACCTTTCGCCACATTTCAGACTTCAAACATAAAGATATGAAATTTAATTTTTTTGTCAAGAATCAACAACAAGTGGGACACAATCATGAAGTGGAACAACATTTATTGGATAATTTAAACTTTTTTAACAAATAAAAAACTGAAAAGTGGGGCGTGCAATATTATTCGGCCCCTTTACTTTCAGTGCAGCAAACTCACTCCAGAAGTTCAGTGAGGATCTCTGAATGATCCAATGTTGTCCTAAATGACCGATGATGATAAATAGAATCCACCTGTGTGTAATCAAGTCTCCGTATAAATGCACCTGCTCTGTGATAGTCTCAGGGTTCTGTTTAAAGTGCAGAGAGCATTCTGAAAACCAAGGAACACACCAGGCAGGTCCGAGATACTGTTGTGGAGAAGTTTAAAGCCGGATTTGGATACAAAAAGATTTCCCAAGCTTTAAACATCTCAAGGAGCACTGTGCAAGCCATCATATTGAAATGGAAGGAGCATCAGACCACTGCAAATCTACCAAGACCCGGCCGTCCTTCCAAACTTTCTTCTCAAACAAGGAGAAAAGTGATCAGAGATGCAGCCAAGAGGCCCATGATCACTCTGGATGAACTGCACAGATCTACAGCTGAGGTGGGAGAGTCTGTCCATAGGACAACAATCAGTCGTACACTGCACAAATCTGGCCTTTATGGAAGAGTGGCAAGAAGAAAGCCATTTCTCAAAGATATCCATAAAAAGTCTCGTTTAAAGTTTGCCACAAGCCACCTGGGAGACACACCAAACATGTGGAAGAAGGTGCTCTGGTCAGATGAAACCAAAATTGAACTTTTTGGCCACAATGCAAAACGATATGTTTGGCGTAAAAGCAACACAGCTCATCACCCTGAACACACCATCCCCACTGTCAAACATGGTGGTGGCAGCATCATGGTTTGGGCCTGCTTTTCTTCAGCAGGGACAGGGAAGATGGTTAAAATTGACGGGAAGATGGATGCAGCCAAATACAGGAACATTCTGGAAGAAAACCTGTTGGTATCTGCACAAGACCTGAGACTGGGACGGAGATTTATCTTCCAACAGGACAATGATCCAAAACATAAAGCCAAATCTACAATGGAATGGTTCAAAAATAAACGTATCCAGGTGTTAGAATGGCCAAGTCAAAGTCCAGACCTGAATCCAATCGAGAATCTGTGGAAAGAGCTGAAGACTGCTGTTCACAAACACTCTCCATCCAACCTCACTGAGCTCAAGCTGTTTTGCAAGGAAGAATGGGCAAGGATGTCAGTCTCTCGATGTGCAAAACTGATAGAAACATACCCCAAGCGACTTGCAGCTGTAATTGGAGCAAAAGGTGGCGCTACAAAGTATTAACGCAAGGGGGCCGAATAATATTGCACGCCCCACTTTTCAGTGTTTTATTTGTTAAAAAAGTTTAAATTATCCAATAAATTTTGTTCCACTTCACGATTGTGTCCCACTTGTTGTTGATTCTTGACAAAAAATTAAAATTTTCTATCTTTATGTTTGAAGCATGAAATGTGGCGAAAGGTTGCAAGGTTCAAGGGGGCCGAATACTTTTGCAAGGCACTGTATGTGTCTTACTCCCAAACTATTCAACTTTGGTTTCATCAGTCCACACAATATTTTGCCAAAACTTCTGTGTCCAAGTGCCTTTTTGCGAATGTTAAAAGGGCAAAAATGTTTTTTTTTAGACAGCAGTGGCTTCCTCCGTGGAGTCCTCCCATGAACACCATTCTTGGCCATAGTTTTACATATACTTGATGTGTGCACAGAGTTATTGGTCTGTGCCAGTGATTTCTGTAAGTCTTTAGCAGACATCTAGGGTTCTTTTTTACCTCTCTGAGTCTTCTGCGCTGAACTCTTGGCGTCGTCTTTGGTGGATGGCCACTCCTTGGGAGAGAAGCAACGGTGCCAAACTCTCTCCATTTGTAGACAACTTCTCTGACAGTCAATTGATGAACATCCAGACTTATAGAGATGGTTTGGTATCCCTTCCCAGCTTTATACAAATCAACAATCGTTGATCACAGGTCTTCAGACAGCTTTTTTGATGATGCACATCATACTATGCTTCTCATCAAGACATTTTTACCAGTTGTGTGTTTTATAGTGGGCAGGGCAGCATTAAGACAGTCATCAGTGATTGGGCACACACCTGACTTAAATTTTTTGGGTAAAAATTGGTTTCAATTGCTCTTTGAGTCTCCTTAGGCTGAGGGTTCACTTACTTACCCCCCGTCATTGTTTGCATGCTATCCTCATTAAAATTTGAAAACCTATAAATGTTTGGGTGATTTTAGTAAAAGCATACACCGTTTTTACATCTGTGTGATTTTGACAAAGATCAGATCACATTTGATGGTGATTTTGTGCAGAAATGTGAAAGATTCCAAAAGGTTCAGTTAGTTTTTCATACCACTGTATGTTTTTAAGATTATGATCCCATTGCAATTCGATGCCGATACAATACCCAGATTTTTAGACCAGTAAAGATAATTTTAAAAATTATACAACCACTTAATGACAAGTCGTATTTTTTGTATTAAAGTAAGCCCTGCTAGTATACGTGTTCTGTCGACAAAGATTACATGATGCTCTGTTACTATCTTTTGTTTCTAAAGAGATGTAGTTCCACACACCTTTACCCATTTGTCAGACCTTGGATTTTTTTGGGCGAGTTCCCACTAGTTGAAAACAAATCAAATAAATCAATTCAATAAAAAAATATCAGTGAAAACAACCTGTAATCAAACTTATCAATGGCCACCGCCAAGTGCATTGGGTTGTAATTGTCACAGGCGTAGGTGTTGCGGTCGTCCTCGGCCAGCAGGTCCACGTCATGGAGGATAATGCAGCTCCAGTCATCGTCTCGGAGAACTTCCACGATGCCGGCGTTGAAGAGAATGCCTTTGTTGAAGGTGCCGTCACCCCACTGGAAGATGTCCAGTCATGCGGCTCTCAAAAACTACATTCACACTCTTTCAATTTGTTTTTCACTAGTACAGTATATCCATTTGAAGGCGGAGGGTTGGCAGCGAATGAAAAAATGTGTTGTCACGCTACTAAAATTTTCAACTCATTATCGATACTCAAAAAAATAATGGATACTATTTTCGATTAGTGCTGCAACGATTAATCGATTAAAACTCGAGTAATTCGGCTACAAAAAAGCTTCGAATAAAATTTTGCTGCTTCGAGGATTCGTTTAATTACAGTGACGTTGCGATGCTTTGTTTTCAAAGTGTTACATTTAGTTTTATTGATTTAGGTGGATACACTGGCCTCTAGTGGCAACAGTGAATATGCCACAACTCGTCTAACATGTCTGAATCCAGCTGCTCCCTGTTCAGACTAACAAAAGGTATTTTTTTGTTTGAGCTCATATGTTTGTTTATGCATTTGTTATGTACAGTGTATCACAAAAGTGAGTACACTCCTCGCATTTCTTCAGATATTTAAGTATATCTTTTCATGGGACAACACTGAAAAAATGACACTTTGACACAATGAACAGTAATCTGTGTGCAGCTCATATAATAGACTTAATTTATTTTCCCCTGAAAATAACTCAAAATATAGCCATTCATATCTAAACCCCTGGCAACAAAAGTGAGTACACCCCTTTGGAAAAACATACATCCCTAAATGTCCAAATTGAGTACTGCTTGTCATTTTCCCTCCAAAATGTCATGTGACTGGTTACAGGAGGGCTGTCAGCATTGCTGCAGAATTGAAGAGGTGGGGGGGTCACCCCAGGAGGAAGCCTCTTCTGAAGACGGTACACAAGAAAGCTCGCAAACAGTTTGCTGAAGACATGTCAACAAAGCACATGGATTACTGGAACCATGTCCTATGGTCTAATGAGACGGGCGTGCTTTCTTGTGTACTATCTTCAGAAGAGGCTTCCTCCTGGGGTGACAGCCATCCACACCAATTTGATGTAGAGTGTGGCGTATGGTCTGAGCACTAACAGGCTGACCCCCCACCTCTTAACACTTGTTTGTTTTACATATCCTAAAATTCATTCCGCAACCTAGGAGTTCTATTTGACCCAGACTTATCGTTTAAAGCTCATATTAAACCAGGGGTCCCCAAACTACGGCCCGGCCCGCAGCCACATTTGGTCCGGCCCCCTGAACAAAAAAAAAAAGAAAATTGTAAAAAAAAAAAAAAAAAAAAAAAAAATTTTTTTTTTTTTTTTTTTTTTTTTTCAATAGAGTTATTTATGTCCTGGCTTTTTTCTGTGAAGAACTGAGCAATGGTTATTTGGTTATTATCTATTTAATTAATACAGTATTATTATATTATATTATATTATATTACATAATATTATATTATATTATATTATATTCAGGGGTGCACATAAGTGGTCCGCACATGCGTACTGGACGTAGACAAACGCGCTGGCCCTCAACGGCTTCCATACGCTTTTGCGTACCGATGGCTGACCACTCTATTTGCGGCGGACACGAGAAAATAACTTCTCAAAATGTCGATGAGGCAGGCCACACTGAGTAATTACTTCCGTGTTCCCCCACCCCCGTCAAAAGACAGACAGACGACAGAGACGTCACCGGAGCTACCGAAAAAAAGGACTTTTGCTGAAAAGTGGCTACAGGAGGTACCATGGTTAGAAGCGAATGATGCTCGCACGGAAATGCGGTACAAAATGTGCCGTGAGAATCCCAATGTCGCCGATTAGAGCAACGCATTTTATGTAGGGTCAAAGAATTTCAGCCATCCAAACTTTGAAAAGCACGAAAAAAACAGAGAGCATGTGGCAATTAAGCAAACTATCGATGTCAAACAGGACCCCACTCGCCCTATGGACATGTGGCGGAATAGGGCGGAATAAAGGTAATGAACAGCGACATGCACTGACAAACGTGTTTTTGCTCGCATTTTACAAAGCTAAACATGCACGTTCAATGAGGTCTTATGAGGAGGACATCCCACTTTTAAAAAGGCTTGGAGTTAATGTGGGAGCCGCATAATGCCCTTTATTTTGAATTGGTGCTTTTATGTTTATTTCTTTACATTTCACTTCAAAGTAATGGCAATTTTGTTGTGCCAGTTGATGTTAATTAAGCATTAACTGTTAATATAATTAATCAAAGTTAATTGGCTCTAAGTAAAGCTTGTCATAAATTTATCGCATCAGGTGGGTCGGCTCTCAAGCTCAATGAGGACCAAGTCACATCTCCAGGTCCTCCTCTGAGAACCTGGGCAAAAAAATTATGTGCACCCCTGATTATATTATATTATATTATATTATATTATATTATATTATATTATATTATATTATATTATATTATATTATATTATATTATATTATATTAAGGGCTGTCAAAGTTATCGCGTTAACGGGCGGTAATTAATTTTTTTCATTAATCACGTTAAAATATTTGACGCAATTAACGCATATGCCCCGCTCAAACAGATTAAAATGACAGCAGTGTCATGTCCACTTGTTACTTGTGTTTTTTGTCTCCCTCTGCTGGCGCTTGGGTGCGACTGAATTTATGCACCATGAGCATTGTGTAATTCTTGACATCAACAATGGTGAGCTACTAGTTAATTTTTTTGATTGAAAATTTTACCAATTTTATTAAAACGAAAACATTAAGAGGGGTTTTAACATAAAATTTCTATAATTTGTACTAAAATCCATCTTTTAAGAACTACAAGTCTTTCTATCCAGGAATTGCTTTGACAGAATATTAATGTTAATGCCATCTTGTTGATTTATTGTTATAATAAACAAATACAGTACTTATGTACAGTATGTTGAATGTATATATCCGTCTTGTGTCTTATCTTTCCATTCCAACAATAATTTACAGAAAAATAAGGCATATTTTAGAGATGTTTGAATTGCGATTAAATCGATTAATTTTTAAGCTGTGATTAACTCGCTTAAAAATTTTAATCGTTTGACAGCCCTAATTATATTATATTATATTATACTATATTATATTATATCATTTTTATTTTATTTACTTTGGTTCCGTGAAGAATCCAGAAAGGGTTATTTGATTGTGGCTTTCTGAAAAACAATACATTTTTACATTTAGGCACTCCTGCAATCGTCACACTTTTTCTGTTACAAACTGACCCCGGCCCCTCATCAGAGAAGAGAAGGGTTATGTGGCCCTCACAGGAAAAAGTTTGGGGACCCCTGTATTAAACAAACCTGCAGAACAGCCTTTTTCCACCTGCGCAATATGGCCAAAAATAGAAATATTTTATCTAAAAATGATGCAGAAAAATTAATACACGCGTTCGTTACGTCTAGATTGGATTACTGTAACTACCTACTTGCAGCTTGTCCTAAAAGTTCTCTAAAAGGTCTTCAGCTAGTCCAAAACGCAGCAGCAGGACTCTTAACAGGAACTAATAGAAGAGAGCACATCACCCCTGTACTCCAGGCCCTTCACTGGCTTCCAGTCGAGTTTAGAATTAAATTTAAAATCCTCCTTCTTACTTTACAGACCATTAATGGGTTGGGGCCGTCATATCTCACCGATGCTCTGGTTCCATACGGCCCCAACAGAACACTCCGCTCTCAGAATGCAGGTCTACTGGTAGTTCCCAGGGTTTCTAAAAGTACTGTCGGAGCTAGAGCCTTTAACCACCAAGCCCGTTTTATGGAATCAGCTTCCAGCTAGTATTAAAGAAGCCGAGACAGTCTGTACATTTAAGATTAGACTAAAAACGTTCCTATTCGACAAAGATTATGGTCAGGCTAGTTGAAGTCGGACTAGACTCACAGTTCAGTCTTAGCTGCACTAGAAGCTATAATGCTGGGGGAAGTACAGCCACTGAGTCCTATCTCCTTTTTCTCACTCTACCTACCACTTGTCTTACTTTATTTCTATTTTTCAATGTTAATATCTAGTTGACTAGTCTCTTCAACACTAGTCATCCGGTGTCCCCTGGGGCTATTTTTCAGCTGCAGCCTCCTGACTATCCGGACCACTGGCTGGATGGACGTCCTCGTCGCCACTTCCGTCTGGTGTCGCTAGATGGACCTCTTCTTGTTCCTTTACTCTATTGCATCTTTACAAACTGCAACTCCGTCTGCTAATTCCCATTGGCAGTCCGGGTGCATCCTGTCTATCCATCCTGGGAGTGGATCTCTCCTGACTATCCGGACCCCTGGCTGGATGGACGTCCTCGTCGCCACTTCCGTCTGATGTGGCTAGATGGACCTCTTCTTGTTCCTTTACTCTATTGCATCTTTACAAACTGCAACTCCGTCTGCTAATTCCCATTGGCAGTCCGGGTGCATCCTGTCTATCCGTCCTGGGAGTGGATCTCTCCTGACTGTGGTACTCCACAAGGTTTCTTATTTCTCCCAGAGAGTTTTGGAGGTTTTCCTTGCCGACATGGAGGGTCGAAGGATGGGGGATGCCCAGGACTTGACCTTTATTTATTTCATCTCTATTTATTTCATCTGCTGTTTCTGACTGTGTATCATATTGCCTCTGCAAAGCCCTTTGAGACAACCTTGTTGTGATTTAGGGCTATACAAATAAAATTGAATTGAATTGAACTCAGTGAATGTTCGTAATCCGATTATTCGAACTAACTGATGGATAGATTAATTGATTATATAAATAATCGATTCCGGCAGCCCTATATTCGATACTACATAAATGAAAAAATTTAATGTGATTCTTTCATTGACTCTTTCAGTGTTTCTTTGAGGTCTAAAATGTCTCTAAACCAGTGGTGCCCGAGTTCGGTCCTCGAGAGCCCCTATCCAGCTTGTTTTCCATGTCTCCCTCCTTTAACACACCTGAATCAAATGGTCAGCTCATCAACAAGCTCTGTAGGACCCTGATAACAATCCTAATTTTTTGATTCAGGTGTGCTGGAGGACGGTGACATGGAAAACAAGCTGGATAGGGGCACTCGAGCAACAGACTTGAGCACCCTTGCTCTAAATTAGGGGTCAGCAACCCTTGTCCTCGAGTGCCACTATCCAGCTTGTTTTCTATGTCTCCCTCCTTTAACGCACCTGACTCAAATAATCATGATCGTTATCAGGCTCCTGCAAAGCGTGCTGATGAGCTGATCATTTGATTCAGGTGTGTTAAAGGAGGGAGACATGGAAAACATGTTGGATAGTGGCACTCGAGGACTAGGATTGCTGACCCCTGCTCTAAATGATACATTGACCGTCATGATCGGATGAATTGTGCCAGCCCTTCAAATGCAATCCTGACTACGGTGTGTGGCCTTACCTGTTCCACCACGTAGATTTTGTAGTAGATCTGCTGCCTCTGCAGGAAAGGATGAAGGTGGTCCAGGAGATAGCGCAGGTGCGTCAGCCGGGCCCGGTACGGTATCACAATGGCCGTGCGGTGCCGAGATTGGCAATGCGGCGGACGGTAGAATCCGCCTGGCGACACCAACGTGCTCCTCCTTCCGATCTCCGCCAACGTCGGGGGTGACGTGGGCAGATGCACGGGTCGGGGTCCCACTGCAAAACGCGCCATCGTTCAAACTGGGACGTCGCTTAATGTTTCAGCGCCAGTGATGGCCGTACGGAAGGGATGTCTCGCTGTGTGTGTGCAGCGAATGACTTTTTTGCTTTCTCACCCAGCAGCGGGGACTCCACGCGGCAACCGCTCAGTGGCGGGGGCGCCGCCAAGAGGGTGCTGTGGAGGGCAAAGGTCGCCACCGTCAAGCCCGCCAGCAAGGCTAGCATGCGCCGGAGCCTCCGAAGGCGCCGGGAACACACCATCAGGGAAAAAGTCCTCTGGATTGGCAGCAAGTATAGGACCGAAAAAAGGATTCAGAGGTCACATGGGCAGACTATAAATGCAGGGTGGAGTCCGAATCCGAAGATTCCAAAAAGACTAGAGGACTTTAGACAGGCCTGAACACTCTATCTGTTGGAAAGAGAAAATATTGACACATCAGCTTAACTCTGGACTGGTGCCATTGGATGCAAACAATGATCATACAGCCATGTGAAAAAATCAGGACATATATTCTAAGAAATATTCAGTTCTTCATTAAAAAAAAAATGTTCACATAATCTTGTTTTTCTTTATCTCTGGCAAAGAAAGTGACTTAATTGCAGGTAAACAAGAAAAATTAACATTGTTTTACTCATTATACCAAATATATCAACCAAAATGCATATTCTAACTAAGGAAAAAGTTAGAACACCCTACCACATAATAGCTAGTGTTACCCCCTTTGGCTGAAATAACTTCAGTGTGACGCTTTTTGTTGCCTTCTACCAGTCTTTGACATCGGTCTGAAGAAAGTTTGCCCCACTTCTCAACGCAGCTGTGAGATGTTTGAGGGGTTTCTTGCATGCACAGCCCGTTTCAAGTTACCGAACAGCATGTCAATGGGATCATGATCTGGGCTTTGACTCGGCCATTCCAGGGCTCTCCATTTCTTCCTCTTCAGCCAGGCCTTGGTGGATTTACTGGTATGTTTTGAGTCATTCTCCGTTGTCCAGTTTTGCATCAGCGTTAATTTTTTCACGGATGATCTCACATGTTCCTCAAACCTCCACTGATACACAATAGAATTCATGGTGGATTCTATGATGGTGAGCTGGCCAGGAGCTGCTGCAGCAAACCTTCCCCAAACCATGACACTTTCACCTCCATGCTTCACAGTTGGTATGAGGTTCTTTTCCGAGAATACTGTATAGGGTTTAAAGTGCATGTGACACGAAAAAGCATGTCTAATTCATAATACACTGTCATGCCATGTCATATCCTGTTTTATTTTGAAGGCTTCACCCTCCTTGTGTCTGCGTACTTGCCCTTCCTCTGGTCACCTAATCACCTATTGTCTCCACCTGCTCCCAATTAACCCCTGTATGTATATATTGCCTTAGTTTCCCTTGTCTTGTGCAGAAGTGTCTTTCGTCCAAGGTCAGTCACGTCAGCCTCTCGTCATAGCCTACCGTCATAGTCTATTATAGTTCTACTGAATGTTATCCTCCATTGGAGCGCTTTGTGTTTGAATTTTTTTTATCTTCGCTATCTTGGCTTTTTTCCTCCATTAGGAGCGTTTTGTGTTTTTGCCTTTCCTCCCTTATGGAGTGCTTTTTTGTTTGAACCCTGATCGTGGTTGCTTTGACTTATTCCTCCATTGGAGAGTTTTTTGTTTGTACATTTTTCTCATTCCCGCAGGTCAGCGGGAGAACCTGTTTTCAAAATAAAAGTTTTTGCCTGAACCTCCGCAGCTGAGTCCGCCTCGTCATCCCGGTCTGATAGAACACTTCTGCCAGAAATGGACCCAGCGGAGGCCCCCGAATTGTTTGCCACGCTCCGAGAGCAATCTGGTCGTCTCACCCGCCAGGAGGACTTCCAAGCCACGATGGCTGCACAGCTGGTCCAAATGAACAATCAGCTGATGGAGCTCACAGCCCGGCTACTCCCAGCACAACCAGCTTCCGTTTCCAATAACCCTGACTGCCCCCCTCTGGTTTCTTCCTCCCTGGTTCCTGGAAGAGGACCAAGATTGGCGCCGCCAGAGCGATTCTGCGGGGACCCAGGTACTAGCCAAGCTTTCATCACGGAATGCAGTATGCACTTTGACTGTTCCCCCCACGAGTTCACCACCGACCGCTCTCGCATTGCCTTCATGGTGTCCCACATGTCTGGACGGGCCCGGGCCTGGGCCATGGCGGAGTGGGAGCGCGATTCACTATCATGCCATGTCTTGTCCTCATTTAGAGACGCCCTAAAGAAGACGTTTGACCCCGTTTGTTCTGAGCGAGACCGAGCCAGAGAACTCAGCAGCCTGCATCAAGGTAAAGACTCAGTCAACGACTATGCTATTCAGTTCCGTA
Source organism: Corythoichthys intestinalis (assembly GCF_030265065.1). NCBI lineage: Eukaryota > Metazoa > Chordata > Actinopteri > Syngnathiformes > Syngnathidae > Corythoichthys > Corythoichthys intestinalis. The sequence goes on along the minus strand of NC_080404.1, from coordinate 52,294,984 downwards.
CCCTGGCCACGGGTTGTGGCTGGTGCCACACTGCCCTGTATGACACTTTTTTCAAGGGACTCTCTCCCACTATCCGGGATCGACTCGTACCGCTCAACCTTCCAGAGGGGTTGGACGACCTCATCGCTCTAGCCATACGCACTGACTACCGTCTTGAGGAGCTTAGCAAAAGCCGACCTATCCACGCTGTGAGACCGCCTCCTGAGTCGCCGGAGCGGTCCGAACCTCTCCGCGCTCACACCCCGCCGTTCGCACCTCAAAGGGACCATAACGATACAGTACCAATACAACTCAGACCCACACGTACATCCCCAGAGGAGCGCAGACGCCGATACCAGGAGAGACTGTGTTTCTACTGTGGGAGCTCGGGACACCTGGTGGCAGTTTGCGCCGCCCGCAGAGCTAAGCCCAGCCACAACAATCAACCTGTGTGTGCCACTCCTCGTTCTACGACCACTGTTCAAGTAAAACACGGGTCCTCCTCACATACACTCCCCGCTCTCATTGACTCCGGCGCTGATGACTGTCTGATGCCATGGACGGTTTGCAACCTTCTGGGTCTACAGGCTGTCCCACTCGACCGACACCTGGTGGCCAGATCCCTCAATGGAGAGAGACTGTTTACAATCACCCATTCCTGCGAACCAGTAGAAATCACACTCCAAGGACACACTGAGACCATGTCATTCCATTTGTTTCCTGCCCAAGCTCGGTCATTGGTTTTGGGACTCTCATGGCTTCGCAAACACCAACCCCACATTGAGTGGAACTCCGGGTCCATATTGGGGTGGGGTGGGGACTGCTGGGGACGTTGTCTGGCTATTGAGAATGCTGGGGTTGGCGATCCTGGTGTTGGTGAGACTGTGATTAATAAGTTTTCTCTTTCTGTCACTCCAGAGCTAGAGATCGACTTGAGCACCGTCCCCGAGTGTTATCACCACCTACGCCAGGTTTTTAGTAAGACCCGAGCCCAGTCTCTGCCACCCCACCGTCCCTATGACTGTGCTATTGACCTTATCCCGGGCTCCACTATCCCCAGGGGGCGCCTTTATCCTATCTCCGGTCCTGAAAAAGCCGCCATGCGTGAGTACATTCAAGCTTCCTTGAAAGCAGGGCTCATCCGTCCTTCCTCGTCCGCAGCTGGGGCGGGCTTCTTTTTTGTAGGCAAGAAAGATGGGTCACTCCGTCCCACCATAGACTACCGTCAGCTCAACGACATCACCATCAAAAATCGCTATCCACTCCCCCTCATGTCTTCAGTATTTGACCAATTGCAGCAGGCCAAAGTCTTCACTAAATTAGATCTACGCAACGCCTACCACTTAGTCCGTATTAGAGAGGGAGACGAGTGGAAAACGGCCTTTAACACCCCAGATGGCCACTATGAGTATCTGGTTATGCCCTTCGGCCTCACCAGTGCACCTGCATTCTTCCAAGCTTTAATCAATGACGTCCTCCGTGAATTTCTTGACCGTTTTGTATTCGTCTATCTGGATGACATCCTTATTTACTCCCCAGATTTAGCCACCCACAAGCAGCATGTGGAATCAGTTTTGAAACGCCTTCTCACCCACGACCTTTATGTTAAAGCCGAGAAAAGCGAATTTCATGTTGACTCAATCTCCTTCCTGGGCTTTATTATAACCCCTGGGGGGGTCCAGATGGATCCAGCCAAAGTAGACACAGTGGTTAACTGGCCGACACCGGGCAGTCGTAAGAAGCTTCAGCAATTTCTTGGGTTCGCAAACTTTTACAGGCGGTTTATCCGCGGTTTTAGTACCATTGCAGGCCCTCTCCACGCTCTTACGTCCACCAAGGTGCATTTCGAATGGACCCCTGCGGCAGAGGCAGCGTTCCGGGCCTTGAAGAACCGCTTCACCACAGCCCCCATCCTGACCATGCCTGATCCTCGTCGTCAGTTTGTGGTGGAGGTCGACGCATCCTGTGAGGGCATTGGGGCTATACTGTCCCAGCGAGCGGAGCATGATGGGAAGATGCATCCCTGCGCCTTCCTTTCCCGCCGCCTATCTCCAGCTGAGCGGAACTACAATGTGGGCGACCGTGAACTACTCGCCATCAAGACCGCTCTGGAGGAGTGGCGGCATTGGCTCGAGGGCGCAGAGCAACCCTTCATAGTTTGGACAGATCATCGAAATCTAGAGTATCTAAAGACAGCTAAGCGACTCAATTCTCGCCAGGCCAGGTGGGCGCTCTTTTTTGACAGATTTTCCTTCTCTATCTCTTACAGGCCGGGGTCCCAGAACATCAAAGCAGACGCCCTCTCACGCCTCTATGACCCCGAGCCTGTAGCCAAGGAACCTGAAACCATCCTGCCACTGAATTGTGTGGTAGGGGCGGTAACTTGGCAAATAGAAACGGAGGTTAAGCAGGCATTAGGGGGGGTCCGGACACCTCGGGGGTGCCCAGAGAACCGACTATTCGTCCCGGCTGACCTACGTCCCCGGGTGATCCAATGGGCCCACTCCACGCCGCTTTCCTGTCATCCGGGAGTCAGGCGCACCATGCACGCCATCTCCCGGAGGTTCTGGTGGCCAGGCATGGAGCCGGAGGTCCGGGAGTACGTCGAGGCTTGCTCGGTCTGCGCCCAAAACAAGACGTCCACCAGACCACGCATGGGCCTTCTTCAACCCCTCTCGATTCCCTCCAGACCATGGGCTGAAATTTCCTTGGATTTTGTCACGGGGCTTCCTGTATCCCAGGGAAACACAACAATCCTGACCGTAGTTGACCGCTTCTCCAAGATGGCCCACTTCATAGCCCTGCCTGCCTTGCCCTCTGCCAAAGACACTGCAGGGATCATGATGCGGGAGGTATTCCGCATTCATGGCTTCCCCCGGGACATTCTCTCGGACCGGGGGCCACAGTTCGTGTCACACTTTTGGAGGGAATTCTGCCGCCTCATCGGGGCTAAGGCCAGTCTCACGTCAGGATACCATCCGGAGTCCAACGGCCAGACCGAGCGCCTCAACCAACAGTTGGAGACCGGCCTCCGGTGTTTGGTATCCCAGAACCCATCCACATGGAGCAACCACCTGGTCTGGGTGGAATATGCCCACAACACACTTCCCACCTCCGCCACAGGTATGTCACCCTTTAAATGCGTCCATGGCTACGATCCGCCTTTGTTTGCTGCACAGGAGCGAGAGGTCTCTGTCCCGTCTGCCTATGCCTTGGTCCGCCGTAGCAGACGCATATGGGAAGCAGCTCGCCAAGTCCTCGTCCGCCAAGGGGATCGAGTGAAAAGGGCCGCAGACCGCCACCGACGCCCAGCACCCGCCTACCAGGCGGGACAGCGAGTGTGGCTAAGCGCACGAAACCTTCCCCTCCGGGCCACCTGCCGGAAGTTGGCCCCCCGCTTTGTGGGTCCATTTCCTGTATCGAAGGTTGTAGGCCCAGCAGCGGTGCGTCTACGTCTTCCACGCTCCCTGAGAGTCCACCCCACCTTCCACGTCAGCCAAGTCAAGCCTGTGGTGGAGAGCTCAATGGTGCCTATGCCGCGCCCTCCACCTCCTCTGGACATCGACGGCGGCCCTGCCTATCAGGTCAAGAGGTTGCTGGCAGTGCGACCCCGAGGTCGGGGCCGCCAATACCTGGTGGACTGGGAGGGCTACGGCCCGGAAGAGAGACAATGGGTTCCTTCGCGGTTCATCCTGGACCCCTCGTTGATCAGAGACTTCCACAGGGACCACCCCGACCAACCTGGACCGTCTGGTAGCCGGTCCTAGAGGGGGGGGTTCTGTCATGCCATGTCATATCCTGTTTTATTTTGAAGGCTTCACCCTCCTTGTGTCTGCGTACTTGCCCTTCCTCTGGTCACCTAATCACCTATTGTCTCCACCTGCTCCCAATTAACCCCTGTATGTATATATTGCCTTAGTTTCCCTTGTCTTGTGCAGAAGTGTCTTTCGTCCAAGGTCAGTCACGTCAGCCTCTCGTCATAGCCTACCGTCATAGTCTATTATAGTTCTACTGAATGTTATCCTCCATTGGAGCGCTTTGTGTTTGAATTTTTTTTATCTTCGCTATCTTGGCTTTTTCCTCCATTAGGAGCGTTTTGTGTTTTTGCCTTTCCTCCCTTATGGAGTGCTTTTTTGTTTGAACCCTGATCGTGGTTGCTTTGACTTATTCCTCCATTGGAGAGTTTTTTGTTTGTACATTTTTCTCATTCCCGCAGGTCAGCGGAAGAACCTGTTTTCAAAATAAAAGTTTTTGCCTGAACCTCCGCAGCTGAGTCCGCCTCGTCATCCCGGTCTGATATACACGCTGTATTTTATGCTCCTGAATGATATGGACCGCTTGGATGTGTGTGGAAGCGATCGCTATATTTATTTAGTTTTTTCAATCCCGCGCCATGAAAATGAGTGACTTCCGGCTTCGGTCTTGCATTGAGGAGGAGGGCGCTGTGACGTGTACGGCTGAAGGCGTCCTCTTCATTAAACAGCGGTAGTGTTGTGTATGAGGACTAAGAATTCAGCTGATTTTGCAGATTAATACGTTTATTTTTCGCATCACGCCAGCCAAACGGCTGCAGAAAAATCTCGCTTTATGAGGGAGAGGCGTGTGCGCCTTTTTGGAGTTTCAAAAGGTTCCCATTCACCGTGGATATTGGCCAAGCTCTACTACTGTGGGACCATTGGACTTACGAGGAAGTGAGTAAACATCTTGTTTTGTATTATGTCAAATATTAATACAGCGATTACAATGTAAACACTACAAACTTTCTTTAAATAAAGGACTACTTACGTTTGATCATTGATAGGCATGTAAAAAGCTCTCCTCGTGCACATTAGCTGCACGTTAGCTGCACAACAACTGCAGCCGCCCTCCTCCGGGGAACGAACTGTAAATTGCTCTCCGCCGGGCGGTTTGCCGATCCGCAAAGACAATCGACAACCCAGTCGTCATGTCAAATAATCCGGGCTAGTTATGTGTGATTTTCCGTTTCAAAGACTTTGAAACATCACTGGGTTTGGGTTAGCATGTCGGCTAGCTGTCACGCCTCTTGGTTTGTTTACATTCTCCGAAGCCGGGGAAGGGAAATGACTTACGTATGTCCGATTTAGGTGTCATAAAATATCGTTCGGGAGGTGCGACAGTAAAGGTGAAGTCGACAGTTTTGACCGTTATGGAGTAATTTTGCCATGTCGTCCTGAATAAGTGCATTTTTATTATTTCATATTCCATTTAGCACAAGACTGGTATTTGTCATGACCATGCCATTTATTTAGCAATTAGGGAAAATGGATAAAAAGAATATCCTTTAAAAATATTGAAGTAAAGAGACAGCAACGATGACATTTTGCAGCTCTCTTCGTCGCGTTTTCCTCGTTGTGAATAGTTCCGCCTCGACGACCTGACTGGTCCTTCTCAAGCCATTTATTTAGCTATTGGGGAAAAATACTTGGATAAAAAAAAATTTCCTGTAAAAATATTGGAGTAGAGAGACTGAAACAATGGCATTTTGCGGCTCTCTTCGTCGCGTTTTCCTCGTTCTGAATAATTCCCCCTCAATGGGCTGAATAGTAAAACCGATGAGCCCAGTCTCCCGCTGACGTCATCCACCTGTTGGGGACGCTAGAGCCCTATAACGGTAGGCGTGGCTAACCGGCAGATAAAAAGACTAATTTCTCGTCATCTGCGCTTTGCTAAATTATTGTATATAGTTGAATCATCTCAAAATATGATTATAATTCACATAATAATGCTATTTGAGACTTTTTTTCTCCTGTCGTATGCTCTTTAAAGCAAAAAAACATGTCCTCTGTTCTGGTGTCCAAATAATTCAATTTTAGATTCATCTGTCCAACGAACATTATTGCAGAAGTCCTGGTCTTTGTCTACATTCACTCTGGCAAACTTCAGTCTGGCCTTCATGTTCTTCTTGGATAGCAACCTCCCAAGAAGGTTAAACTTTTGAAGTCTCTTTCTGATTGTAGAAGCATGCACTTTCACACCAACAGTAGCAAGAGCCTGCTGTAGGTCCCGTGATGACATTACAGGGTTTTTGGAGACCTCTTTTAGTATCTTGCGGTCTGCTCTTGGGGTGAACTTGCTTGGACGGCCAGACCTGGGCATGTTGGCAGTTGTTTTGAATGTCCTCCACTTGTAGACTATTTTCCGGACAGTGGAATGGGTGATTTTATATTCTTTTGAGATCTTTTGAAAACGCTTACTAGACTCATAAGCGTCTACAATCTTCTTTCTGAAGGCCTCAGACAGCTCCTTTGATCTCACAATGGTGTTTTCTCTCACTTCACCAGTCAGGGGCACACCAAACTAAATGTGAGGTTTAAATAAGGCAACCCTCCTTCAGGGTGTAGGTTTGCATAGTGACGGTAGGGTAACTTTTAAGGATGCTCAAATTGTCCCTACCAACTTTTAGGCAACCTTATTTGCATGATATAATGAGTTCAGTCCATAGGTAATTTAGATTGTCTCCCCATGTGTTGTAAGGGTAGAATTGACCCAACCATTAAGTGAATTATTATTGTTATGTTCACACTTACATTTACCCCTTTTCACTTGCTGAATGTACTGGCCCATTTTCCCCCCTTAAATGCACTTTTGATTAGCTAATGACTTGCCACCGCCCCACACACGCACAAAGCGTAGACACAGACATCATGCGGCCCCCTGCATCAGAGTTAGCATAACATTAAACTGTGAACTTGTTAACCGGCAAAACTCAAGTTGGAAGCTGCTTAGAGAAAGAGGTGCACTGTATGTGTTTTTTTATTGTTAATGTTAATTAAACTGTAAGAAATATAGTAAACAGGAGTAGGTACAAATATGGTTGAATGTGTGAAGGCATCAAAAACAAATACAAGAAAGTATTATTATTATGATTAGCCAAGTACCGTATTGGCCTGAATATAAGACGGTGTTTTTTGCATTGAAATAAGACTGAAGAAGAGGGGGTCGTCTTATGTTGGCGGTATAGACCTTATACCCATTCACGACGCTAGAGGGCGCCAGATATCATTGAAGCGATGTTCTGTCATGACAGATCTAAGCTACTCTCAAGTTTAACCAGTTTGCATTATTTGATTGCAATGTTTTTCCTTATTCAGATTAGTTTTAAGACTACAGTTATAGTTAGACCTCACTTTGATGGTTAATGCAGTTATTGCAATTTTGTTGTTTTATCACAATAGATTGGTTTATTTACATTTCAAAAACCAGAAGCCATTCATTTACGAATGTGATTGCACTTTTGTTTACATATTTAAATGTTCAGATATTAAGATTTGAATGAGGCAAAATAACATGCTTTTCCCCTCAAATATATTGTTATAATCATTTGTTTCATATGTACTGTAATTATTTTCTGTATACAAATTAATTTGGTGTTCAAAAAGTCTTGAAAAAGAGGGGGTCGTCTTATAATCAGGGCGGTCTTATATTCCGGCCAATACGGTAGTATTATTCGGGTATTTAGTGAAAAAGAAATCATTTTGGTGATCTAGTAGTCTCAAGAGAAGGAAACTTTTTTAAAAAGAAATAGTGAATGTAAGATGATTTTAAATTTAGCTTTTAAAAAATATGTTTTTATTGCTTTATTTTAGGGCTGTCAAAATTGTCGCGTTAACGGGCTGTAATTAATTTTAAAAATTAATCACGTTAAAATATTTGACGCAATTAACGCACATGCCCCACTCAGACAAGATTTAAATGACAGTACAGAGAAATGCCCACATGTTAATTGTGTTTTGTGGAGTTTTGCCGCCCTCTGCTGGTGCTTGGGTGCGACTGATTTTATAGGCTTCAGCACCAATGAGCATTGTGTAAGTAATTATTGACATCAACAATGGCGGGCTACTAGTTTATTGTTTGATTCAAAATTTTACAAATTTTATTAAAATGAAAACATTAACGGGTTTTAATAAAAAAATTCTATAACTTGTACTAACATTTATCTTTTAAGAACTACAAGTCTTTCTATCCATGCATCGCTTTATTAGAATGTTAATAATGTTAATGACATCTTGTTGATTTTTTGTTATAATAAACAAATACAGTCCTTATGTACCGTATGTTGAATGTATATATCCATCTTGTGTCTTATCTTTCCATTTCAACAATAATTTACAGAAAAATATGGCATATTTTATAGATGGTTTGAATTGCGATGAATTACGATTCATTAATTTTTTAGCTGTAATTAACTCGATTAAAATTTTTAATCGTTTGACCGCCCTACTTTATTTATTTAGTTATGTTTACCTTTTATTTATAATTTAATTTTTTTCCCCAAATCTAAAATCTATTTATTTATTACTTTTGTCGTTTTGTTTTAACCGAAGCTTGAAAAAAAATAATTTTGTGTTTGGCTGGTGAGGATAAACGGTACTGAAGATGAATTTTTGCAGTTTTGTAATTGTTTAGTCAATCGTAAATGTCACCACCGGAAGTGCTTTATTTTGAAAGCAAACTCACGATGCCACATCCCGTTTGCTTCCCCGACTGCCGTCCACTTGAGAGGAGTCTGGCTGCAGCCCGCCTCTCTCAGTACCCTGCGCCGCTCTTCTCAGTACCCATCCCGCAGACAGGAAATGACGCAACACCGCAGCTCTCAGTCCCCTCAGACCGGAAATGTCGTCAACCCTTGCGACGAAAACAAGTTACGTTATTTCACCTCTCGCGAAAAAAACACGGTAAGTGGCCGCACTGAAAAAAAGTTTTTAAAAGCGTATGCATGTTTAAAAATGTTAAATAGTTAAACAAGACTTGCGGTGAAAATATGAAGTGTTTATTCTGAGTTGAAAAGACCGTACTTATATCTAGTATACTTAATGTAATTTAAATAATGTCTTCCTTTACTAACTGCATGTGACTTTGCTCTACTTATATTGTTTAATACGTACTGATGAATTCAGCAGCGAATTCGCTAATGCTGCTAATGCTTTTTACATTTTTTTTTCACAATGAACAGTCTTCTTTGTGTAGTTTTCATTATATTGCACTCTTATTTTTCATTATGTACATGCCTGCAATTCGCAGCTCGCTGTTTTTGTTGTTGTATGGTATTGTTGTTTTGCCTTCATTTGTTTTGTCTGGTCCTTTGTAGTTTGAATGTTGTCACATGATCCAAATAGGACAAGGTTGTAATTTTTTCTTGATATTGTTACTCTGCTTAGCTATATATTTTTTCATTATTTTGTTTTTTTTTTTACTAGCTGCAAGATCACCACCCCATTGGGAAGAAACTAAATCACGACCCCCAAATGGTAGTCTTCCCATGCAGATACAGGGATGTCACACAGATCCAAATGGAAGTAAGTAGCATAAATATTAATGTACTTTAGATTTTGGACTGTGCTGAATACTTTTTTTTTGATAGACATCGAACACTGTAAAACCCACTGTGCAGACAGGACCAATGGTGACAATATAAGACCATGCCGAGCTTCATGGACGCTTCAAACTCATCCTGCCCAGGAACGGCTGGTATGTTTTATGTCTGAGACAAATGTTGTGCTCAGTGGAAATCTGGATAGGCTTATTATTCCTTATATTAGTTAACAATTGGACATAATTGATTATTTACTCTTTGTTTATTTAACCAATCAACATTCTCATTAGCTTATGCAAATCTTGAATATAAAGAGGCCAGAAATGGTGTTGATTGTCTAAAAAAAGAAAGTTTGATTGACACGTGCTGACTTTTGGAACGTTGGCCTGAACAATGAAATGGAATCAACTGTGAATTTTGAGGATTTAGTTTCTCTAAAGAACATAATGTCACTTGTACAATTAAGTAAAATGTAACTTTTTGTTTTTGTTTTTTTGCAGATATGAAATGCATATTTATAACTTGTCTAACAAGTAGCTCATTCAAAGGTATAAAAAAGTATTTTTTTGGCGTGTGTAGGGTATTATTTTAACTATGTAGCCTACAGAATGCTTGTATGGGCTCATGTAGGTGTCTGCGTACGTTTGTATTTATATAACATATGTCCGTGTGTATAGATTATGTATTTTTCAGGGAAGGACCATATTTGTGGCTGACCCCTATGTTGTTGCAACATGGTGAAAGCCTACAGGATGTGACCCACACATGCATCTGCCTGTAAGGCTGATTAGTAACAACTACAACTTGGAGCATTGGTTCATTTTCAAAGAACAGTCAAATCATAACAAATTAAATGATCCAAATTCCAATTATTTGTGGGAAGAAAAACAGATCCAATCTTGAGATCAGAGAACTATTGTTATCTCTAATGAAATTCAGTAACCATTCATATTGGCATGGCGTTTCCATGATGATCCAGAATAGCCTTGTTTGGTTTTGAAGGTATGTTCCAGTCGATCCTTTTATTTTGCCCCTTCAATTAAAGCAGAATTGCACTCCAGATGATTCATCCAATCATTTGAAGCAAAATTCTAAAATGCCACTCTAAAATTGCGAATGTTTTGTTTCAAGGGCATTGGCCCGGTCTCAACATTGGTAGGGACGAATATAATGCAAATAAGGTTGCTCAAAAGTTGGTGGGGACAACTTTAGCATCCTGAAAAGTTGGTCGTGTTATGTCCCTACCGTCCCTATGCAAACCTACGCCCTTGTTTTGTTTGCATGAATCATTTAAACCTGACTGGTTGGTGTTCTTATGCATGGAAACACGTTTGTAATTGTTTAACTACTGTATTTAATATAAACCGATATTTTCAATTGCAGAAAACGTTGACAGTCAATCAACAGGGGGACATGGAAAGAGAGGATTGGAAGTGAAATAGAGGTATTTGTAAAAGTGTGTATTCATTGATTCAAAACTTGAAGGAAGTGACTCGGTTAAATTCTTACGTTAGGGTTTTTCGGGACAGCCATAGGGGAAGGACTGTGGCATCTTCATGTTGGTAGGTGAGTTAAACTGTCCAATTTTGTCCTCTGTTATATTTGTATTCATTTATCCATTTGTAGTATGCTCTTTGCACTGTTCTGGATGCTCTCTTTGAGTTTAACCATTGTAAAATGAAGTTCACCGAATCATTCAAATTGGGCTACAAAATATCCTTGTCGTTATTCTTTATTTACACTTGTTTTTAATTTTTGTTAGACTGATATGCCAACTCTGAGGAAGTGGCGGTGTATATTGCTAGTGGACAATTTCAAACTTGGGTGCATGGTAAGTCTTTGAAACTGTTGATATGGCATTCATAGGAAAGTAGGTGCACAGCACCTTAATTCTTTGTTGGAAAATGTGGAATACTTATTTTTGTATTTTTTCAACTTAGGTGAGCCACAGGAAAGAGTTTGCCCATTGGACAGATAAGGCAAAAGCATTACTGCAGGGTGAAGTGCCACCAGTCTATCAGCTACAGAAGTGAAATTTGAATATAATTGCTGAGGTCAGCTTTTAAAGACTTTTTAGTGTCCATTACTCTGACGCACTTTTGAACATGTCCCCCTTTATTCACTGATTTTTTTTTAGGAAGAGGTGCAACCACAGCTCCTTCAAGTTAGTGGTGGCCCACTCCAAAAAGATATGGCGGGAAAAAATGGTAAGATTGTTTATATATCTAGTTTAATGCAATGCCTGAAAAGAAAAATCAAGTATAAAATTAACAAAGCATCATTTTTATTATGTAATATTCAAATAGCTGTTTTCTTTCTCTTTTCCAATGAACAGTTTTGGTAAAAGGATTGTGCAAGACAGCACAAAAGCCTCGGACAGGGCGGCGGGGCGGGGGGGGGGGGGGGGGGGGGGGGAATCAATGCAGTAGGAGTTCCCAAGCATCCTGCAGATGGAAGAGGATGAGCACGAACTACAATGTCTTGGAGCCATTCAAGTTCTGTTTCAACCATCTGGAAGATGGATTTACCTTTTTTGAGGAGATTGTTGACCAAAGAAAATATCTGGTATTCTCTCAATAATAATAAAAAAATAATAAAAATAAAGTTTACCATATTAGAACTGGTTGTATTGAGTTCATTTTTCTACACTTATAAATTAGTTGTTTTTTTTCTTTTATCCCAGATGTTAGTTGTAGGTAGTTTTAATTACCTGTGATGAAGGCTTGCCGAAAAATGTCAGGTAATTAAAACAACCTACAACTATTGTCTGGGATAAAAGAAAAGAACAACTAACACATGACAACTATTTTGTCATTTCTGTTTGAAATAAAGGTGCCTTTCCTGGAGCAGAAAGTTTAATATAGTTTCTGAATTAGTTAATTAGGATCTTCACCCACATGAGTGAATTTAAGTAGCAAAATGAAAGACAAAATTGGTTTGGTTGCAACATTGAGAGAATATTACGTTTTTGATACATTAAATTGTAATGAAGCTATATTAATGTGTCCGTTCATAAAAATGTAAGGATGACAGCAATTTCTAATAATTCTCAATTGGAGTATATTTTACAATTGACAAACTAAAGTACACACTGTGATAGGTCACATGCGATCTCTCAGTCACCAATTAAACCTTTATTGCAGTAGTGTGTATTTTAATTTTGATGTACTGTAACAGTGTTTTTCATTTTGGTAAAATCAGCAGGCTTTAACAAACTGACCGCGCTTAAAGAGTTAATCTCCCGATTTCACCAAATCAATTTAAGGAGCATGGAAATAAATTATTATTTAAATAATAATGAGTGATGCTGAAACCGAAAATAAAAGACGTGCGAAAAGGAAAGTAAACTAGTATTTACGTTCGAATGGACGCTAACTATTACGATAAAACCGGAAGCTCGGAGCTCGAGCGCTGTTTCATGTTGTCATTTCCGGTCTGAGAGCTGCGATATTGCGTCACTTCCTGTCTGCGGGATGGGTACTGAGACGAGCGGCGCAGGGTACTGAGAGAGGCGGGCTGCAGCCAGACTCTCTTGGTCCACTTCGATTAGTGACGTCACGCGGGCATCCGCGGGACTCCTGCGCGTGCACGTCTGGTCGTCTTCACAAGCGCGCGCCTCCTGTCGCGCCTAGTGGGTAAGCGCGGGCACGTCTTTTCGTTCGTCTTCTTTTTTCTCTCCTTTTATTTTCACTCAACCGATCGATCCATTGATTGATTGATTGCCGCCAGCTAGCTTCGCTGGCTTGCCAGCTAGCGTTAGCCACCGTCTGGTTGATCTTGACCTGTTACGCGCGCGTGGCTGCGTGACGTCATGTAACATGATTTGATATGGTTAAATGACGCCACGTGCTTGTTGCTGTCACATTATCTGACAGTTGGTAAACTGGGCTCATGGGCAAATTATCTTAATAATGGAGCAAGTGAAGTGAAGAATGGCTGAGCGTCTGTCTGTCGATATAATTGTCTCTCTGGAGCATTTGAGACCACGATTGTGCGGAATGTCGGCCATCATAGTCTATAAAATGAAATGTAGTGAACCCCCGTTTTCTGAGGGGTCTTATTTCAAAGCCACCTGTGCATTTGTAATGCAAAATGTACTCTGTAGGGGTGGGAACATCCGGGTACTTATCGATATGATACGATTTGCGATATTAGGCTCACGGGGCGCAGTTTGGGGTGGGCCCTGGTCTTCGCGCATCTGGGGGGCCCCGGTGGGCGAGTGGAGGGGCTTAAAAATTATGTATGATGATGCACGAACACAAACATATTGTTTAAACGGGCGGAAATATCTAACTCTTTGCTCATCACCTGGTCTAATGGAAAATGCTTGTTAGGATTCCTTTATTAGTTTTTTAATGACATTTTAGCGCCGAAGAAACGGAGGCGGCGTGTCGAACACCGGAGCAAACCTCACTTTAATAATAGACATCAACGCTCAAGCTAACACTGGCAGGAACTACTTCCCTCAAACCGGAAGTGCAACAACCAAAACAGTTCGTGCGGAACCTCTTAACATAACACATAAGTTCCCGAAGGTGAATTATGTAAACACCACACCAGCCCCCCCAGAATTCACCCATAGTCAAAATCCCGACGCAGAGGAGGGACGACGGCCCGACCCCGGCGGGTGTGCACGGCAATGGCCGAGGGGGGCGGGGCCATAAAGTCCACCGGGCCGAGGGGTAGGGGCACTGACGGGGTCGAGGGCACCCCGGCAGGTGCAGGGGGGCGGAGCAAAGGGGGACGACCCCGGCGCGGGGGGAGGGCCAACTCCAAAGGCCGAGCAATGTCCAGGTGCGCGGGCTTGACCCTGTCCACCGAAACAGTCTCGGGTCTTCCGCCAATGTCCTCGAGCAGGCCCTTATCCCCGCGCTCCAGGACTCTGAACGGGCCGTCGTAAGGGGGACGCAGGGGTCCGCGGTGGGCGTCATGACGAATAAACACAAAATCCGCCGAACGCAGGCCACGGGGGATCCGGGCAACCGGGGAGCCATGATGCGACGTGGGGACCGGCGCGAACCCCTTAGCAGCCTCCAGAAGGGAGGACCGTTGCTTGGCTGCCGACCAAGGGGCCGTGGCATCCGGGATGAAATCGCCGGGGACCCGCAGCAGCTGGCCATAGACGAGCTTGGCGGACGAGGACAGCAGGTCTTCCTTGGGGGCGCATCTGAGGCCAAGCATCACCCACGGTGGGGTCACCAGTAGGAGTGGGAACCTCAGGGCACCTCACGATACGATACGATTCACGATACAAGGCTCACGATAACGATTATCTCACGATATCACGATGCAGCGATTTTCGATATATTGGTCAGAAATTGGATACATGACATTCTACGATACAACTGTTGAAACGGGGGGAAAAAAAGATATTTAAAAATAGAAACAAATACTGTTTAAGTCATTTATTAAACAGTGACACCTTTTCTGTGCAACATTGCTATAAAATATAAATCTACTGCAAATTGTGCCCCTGCACATATATAGGAAACAAACCACGACCACTGATATCACTTTGAGAGATCATGATGAATGGCACCCTTAATTTCTTTAAAGTTTTAAATCTTTAAAATAAATAAATAAATAAATAAAAAGTGCCATAGGTGTCAGCAGTTGAGCTTGGAGTGGGGCAATGATAAAATTGGTGGGTCTTTTCTTCGTATATGACCTGATTTGCTTGGTTTGAGCACTTCCACTATCTGCTTCAGCATTTAAGATGCCAGACTTGCTCAGTCACAGTCTTCCTCACCTTAAAAACAACAAAATAAAACTAAAAATATTAGCTACTTCATAGCTTTTTAGTTGAAATCCTGATTTTCTTTTTTTGTGTTGGAAGTATTGAATTTAAAAAAATATGAATTGAATGTATAGAAATTAAAAATGCAATAATTACCCATTTTTAATATGTAAGCAACATTAATTATCATGCACATCACTTTATATATCTTGGAACCTATTCAAACCATTTTTATAGCTTATTGTATCAAAATGACAGTAATAACAGTTTGTGTAGTAAACTAGATGGAAAGCGGTTCTCAAATAATATCAAATAAATCGGTAAATTCATGTGGGCTTGTTCGATATTCATTTTCATCCAGTTTAGGGTCCTGGTTTATTTTATATCTTTCAACACCAAATGTCATCAAAATAATACATGTAAATTAAAAAGTCAATTACATTGCAAAACTTTCTTACCTCAAGTGATGAAAGCTAAGCTCACAAACTCCTGTGTCCACTACTTCACCAGCTGCAAGTGAAACTTATTTTTCTAAGACTTGTTCACCTTACTTCCTTTCTTGTTGGTGTAAAATCTAAAGTGTGTCCCCATGTGTGATTTGTAGCAATATTTTGCTCATTTTTTCCTCCACCGTTCTCACGGAGCTTTTTTATTTTTTCAACCCACTTGGAGCTACATTTCTTGTTCTCTAGACGACTTGTGCGCACTTTACCCTCACCGCCACTCCCGAGCGCCCCTAGTGGACCGCCAAGGAATTGCTCAACAAACGTTGAGCAGTTGACAGCATCCATACTCCATTGTATGGCCAATATATTAAATAAAAGTATCGATACTTGGCGGGAACATATCGATAACCGATCGGGTTGCAAAATATCGCGATATATCGCTGTATCGAGATATTGTCACACTCTTAGTCACCAGTGTAGCGCCGAAGAAACGGAGGCGGAGTGTCGAACACCCGAGCAAACCTCACTTTAATAATAGACATCAACGCTCAAGCTAACACTCGCAGGAACTACTTCCCTCAAACCGGAAGTGCAACAACCAAAACAGTTTGTGCGGGACCTCTTAACATAACACACAAGTTCCTGCAGGTGAATTATGTAAACACCACAACATGTTCATAAAACGACAGGAGCATATCGATAACCTAATGGCATGCGACCAAGGCCGGTCCAGCCTATACGCAGACTATGCAGCTGCTTAGGGCCACCACTAGGGGGCCCCCAATCTGGCAACCGCATTTTATACGTTGTTAATAGAGCATTCTGAATAATGTGGCGCGCATTGCCGTTTATCTATGCAAAAATCCATTTCTTGTCATTACAATCTGGCAACCTGGGGAGTGACGTTGAACCTGCTTTGCGATGATTGGTGCTCAAACTTGCTTGGAAAATAGATGCACGAATATGTCGAAGAGAATTTATCCTTTGGAGCAGAGAAACGAAAGAAGAAGAAAATCGGAGAAGAAAAGAAACAACATTATCAAGGTAATAGAGCATGTTGTTGAAGTTGTTGTTGTGCAAGACACTCCAACTTGAACGTTGTTGTCAGCTGAGCTTGTCATATTGTCATTAGCCGCAGGGCGAAGGCCCGGAGCGAAACAAGTAAAGCCGAGCAAGTTGTCACCTGTCGGCAACGGCAAATGTACGGCTTCCGCTGATTGTAGTAAAACGAAGTATTTGCATAATATGAATTTGGACTGGAGAGCGTAGATATTGGCTACGTCTACACGAGGATGGATAATGGCCTTAAACGTGTAATTACTTGGACTATACCACATGTCAGCTACACTAGTAAGCCTATTACTCAGATTAGTTGTTAGACGGCTAATGAAGGCGGGTAATGTTACCCACCGCCTACGCGCCGCCTAATATGGACTGCTGTCACCATACAACATTCGGATACTCGGCAAGGGAAGTCATGCCGTTGCTGTTTTTAGTGCGGCATGACAGCATCGTAAACAATGGAGGCGGACGATAACAATGTGGCATACCTGCTCTTTTCTTTTCCACACAGTTTTTCTTGAACCTTCAAACTACGTCTCAATAATATGCTTCAATTCAGTGCCAATTTGGGGTCCTTCCATCGCGGGTGAGGTGGAGATGAGCGTTCATTCGAGCGTATCATGTCCGATATTCTTTTGCTGATTCCGATACTTTGGAAATGACGTGATCGGACCCGATCGATCGGCATCCCGAGCGATGGGGACATCTTTAATTATTTTCTACACACGAGAGGTGCCGGATCTGCCCTAATAAGTCCCGGAACACAGGGAGGTCAAAATCAAGAGGTGTCGGATCTTGTTCCGGCAAGATCTGGCACAAATGAACCCCTGACTGTGAGGTACAATTAGGTAATGTATATGCGAGAGAAAAAAAAAACAAAAAACGAGTGGAGACAAAATGGCGGACAAGACTCAGGCGTCGTAAAGTCGAATACGTCATAACCCGGGGACTACCTGTATATATATATATCACCATATTGTTATATTGTCAGACCCCTAGTGAGTATTATACATACTGTATACTGTACCTGCACTGGCAGTGAACGAGTTAATAAACATTGTATTATAAGTGTCCTAATTTAGGTATCCATCTTTCCTGTCAATCAGCCAGCAGTCATGCAGCAGCACGAGTTTTGTTCCGGTTCTTTCCTCGAAGGGGAGAGCTGGGCCCATTTCCACGGCCCTGACGTGCCCGACGTCGCGGCCGGGTACCCGCCGGAGTACGCTGGCTTCAGCATCACCGGGAAGCTCCCGCCGGGGCGCGACGGCAGCCTCCCGGCCCGCGGGGGACGCCGTGGGCTACACATGCGCTCGCTCAGCGACGGCAGGGATGCCGCCCGCTTTCTCGTCTCCCGGAGGCGGACCCAAAGTGTGGGCGTGGCCACGCGGGCGGATGACGGGGACGTGGAGGACGACAATAGGAGCGAGGATGCCGCTTCGGATGAGGCACCAGATCACAGAGGAATTTTCCATCCCGACTTGGATTTGGACGAGGACCCGGAATGGAACACGGACCTCTCGGGTGAGCCCGTCGAAGAGCCTGTATTGCTGGAAAACTTGAGAAAAAATTGTTTAGCTGCATGATATCATCAAAGACCCTTTCCACCACCTGTTATACGCATGAAATCATTATAGACTCATCTTCATATGAAATTTGCTTGCATGAATGAATCTTTTCACAAACCTGTTAGATTGGGCAAAGACCGTTTTCAATCCACGCGACCTCTGCAACATCATCAAAGACCCCGTTTACATCTGCGTACTTTGCATCGTCAAAGACCCCACATTTACCATCATCAAAGACACTTTTCAAATACATTCGACCGAAATGCAATTATTGAAGATGCTTCTCCTCACCTTTTCACAGCGCAACATCATCAAAGACCCTATACGCAGCACTTTAAGGGGCCGTTTACATGGTGACTCTCCGAGAATACGAAAAATTTCAAATTTGCATTTATATGGGCCCCTCTCCATTCAAACAATGTCGCAATTACGCATGAAAACGATGTAGTATTCATGCCAGGCCCTATGGGGCAGTGCAGATTTATAAGGTGACAGCGAATGATGGACTTTACCCCATCAAAGTTCCTCAGTCCGGAAAAAAATATGCCCGCCCACTCGAAGCGATGGCATTTTTCTTATGTTCAAAAAGGCACAAAAATGGAAACGTTCAACATATTTAAAAATATTATTAAAATTGTAAATTATAGCCGACATTCCGCCATATTTGCTGTTTTTAATGTTTAATAGCACCGCTGCTAGGGTTGTTCCGACCATGTTTTTTTGCTCCCGATCCGATTGCTTTTTTTTTGCTCCCGATTCAATTCCAATCATTCCCGATAATTTTTCTCGATCATATACATTTTGGCAATGCATTAAGAAAAAAATGAATAAAACTCGGATGAATATAAACATTCAACATACAGTACATAAGTACTGTATTTGTTTATTATGACAATAAATCCTCAAGATGGCATTTACATTATTAACATTCTTTCTGTGAGAGGGGTCCACGGATAGAAAGACTTGTAATTCTTAAAGGATAAATGTGACTTTGTATATTGTCACTAAATATTGCCATCTAGTGTATTTGTTGAGCTTTCAACAAATGATACTGTAGCCATGCCCAAATGCATGATGGGAAGTGCAACCATGACTGTGCGTAGTGCTACCAATTGATATATCTTCTCTGCATTGGGAAATAACATAGGTTGTTAAGAAAAAGATCAATTACTACCTTGCTTCCCCACATTGCTTCCCACGATATTTTTAATCGTAGGGAGAGGGATTGTAAGGCTTTAGCCAATTAAAAATAGGCTCCAAAGGCTGCCAAAATTCACTCTACCAATTTTACGCTGCCTTTTAGCTTTCTATATAGGTAAAACGGCGCCATTACAGATGGAGCGTGACAATGCGTGAGTGGGTTGTGCAGTGCATGCATTAATTGCGTTAAATATTTCATGGTACACATGATACACTTTTTAAAAAATTAAATTTGATAACCCTACCTTAAGCCTAAATTAAAGACTCTGGATGAGTGTAACATATTATGTCTGTAACATTAAATACAATTAGAAAACGATTTAATTAAAAAATACATATATAGTAAAAAAAAGGCAGGTCCAATATTTTTTTGCCGATTCCTATACTTTGAAAATGACGTGATCGGACCCGATCGATCGGGATGCCGATCGATAGGGACATCTCTAACCGCTGCGTACGCCCAATGTGACGTGTACGAGTGCTGACGTTATCGGTGCGGTGTCGCGCCGCGGGAGCCTTTGATATGCATGTGGAGCAAGCCTCCATCAATCCCCCGCAATCGAATTCTTCCACTTTGGAGGCAGGATTCAGAATTTTTCGTCTTCGCCTTCCTTCTTCACTGACACCATATGCACGCGAAGCCACTCTGCAACACAGTCATTGCGTCTTCGTGTCGCAGAGTCGCCATGTAAACTGCCCCTAAAATGTCAAGGACACGTCTGAAGTACATTTGATCAAATTGCAAATATCCAAACCTTTTCCTCATCTTTTGCCAGCACAACATCATCAAGGACTCACCGTCAATACATTTTTATATCGTCGAAACACTTTTGAAGTACATTTGATCAAATCGCAAATATCGTAGACTCCTTATTCCCATCTTTTGCTGGCAAAACATTATCAAAGACCACGTTCCCATGTCTGTTCTTCCCTCTCAGGCCGCCGTCTTTCCTGGGGCGCGGACGAGGCGTCTTCCGCCTACGGCGCGGCCGAGGTCTTGCAGCGGCGTCTGTCGCGGGTGAGGACAGAGCTGGCGCGGGCTGACACGCGGCTGCTATGCGAGCGCGCCCACTCGCAGCATTTGTCACGCGAGCGGCAGGAAGTGGCGGAGAAGGAGCGCTCGCTGAGCCGGCAGGTGGACGTCGCCGTCACCGTCATCGCTGCCCTCAAGGAGCAAATCAACGCTTCTGAAAACGAGCTGGAATGGCGAGAGAGGTCACTTTTTTTATATTTTCATATTTTGCGTTTTAACTCGGTGGCTGTCATTGATGGCAGTAGGAGTCTAATCCATTTGAAGTGGGATGTCAGCTGCAAATTAATTCATTCGCTGCCAGCTCCCCTACTTCAAATGGATTGGACGCCAATTCGTAATAAATTCATTACAATTCACAGCAGAAGGATGATTGGATATATTGCATATTCAGTGGCGCGTTTGTTGTTTTTTTTTTAATTGTATTTTCAATGTAATTCTCGTTAATTTTGCAATATACAAATTTGTTTTATGAGTAATTCAAAATTGATTAACCTCTTATGTGATGGGATAAAAATCCATCCATCATCAACTGCTTAATCTGCGGTCGGGTTGCGGGGGCAGCAGCTTTAGCAGGGAAGCCCAGACTTCCCTCTCCCCAGCCACTTCAACCAGAGGTGTGCAAAATTTCTGATTCATAGATTATTCGCGATTCGGCCGTGAAAGATTCTAGAACGATTCACAAACTCCCAAATTCCGATTATTGAAATATGCCAAGTAAAGCGGAAGTACAACACACAGCGCGCCGCGCGGTCAATGAGGAACGGAGCGAGGGTAGCTAAACATCATGCTTCCTCGGGTAATGCCAATGCTCAACTCACGGCTCTAGCTCAACTCATGCCACGAGATAAAAAACACACAATAACATACCTGACTGCTGCCGAAAAGCTGCTACAAAGTACATCCACATAATGTTACGGTAGATATCATTTATATAGGACTAGATGCAATATAGATTCGGTAGCGTTAGCAGCACACCTACAAAAAGCTAGATGCGGGCGTTAGTAAACGGCCGCCATCTTAAAGCAGTACACTTCCCTGCAAGGCTGTTGTAGCGAACCTTCCAAACAAACCTAATCAACTTTTTATCTAAAATACGCCTAAATCGGTAAATATTGACTTGAATCTATCTTTAAAATAGTTTTAAAACTTTCACGTGTCGAAAGTAGACAAAAGGGAATTATGGAATAACGGGAGCAATTTTAACAACTTTAACGGTTGATTCACAACATTAAATTAATTGAATGTAGTTTAAAGCTGCTGATACAGAATGGGGACTGGAGTTTTTTATTTACTGTTATTTTTGTATATTTTATTTACTGCTATATGTTAACTTGATACTGAAATAGTAGTTTGGTTTAACCTGAGAGTATTTTTGAACAATTTTGGAACTAATGTACAAAACATTAAAAAAAAAAAAAAAAAAAAAAAATTAAAAAAGGAGGGAGGGTGCATCAATAATCGTTTTATAATCGAATGGGAACCTCTGAATCGTAATCGTAATCGAATCGTTAGGTGGCCAAAGATTCCCAGCTCTAACTTCAACCAGCTCTCCGGCGGGATCCCAAGGCGTTCCACTCACGCTGCTTAGAACAGCACACAACACGCAACGGCTAGTGTTTAACAAGCTAAACAACTTGGTGCCTTTGAAAGGGAACGCTCCCAAGCTTCTCTGGCAAGATCAAAGCAACACTCTCATCACCCATCGTTAACTTTAACAAGCTGCAGCTGCCTGCTGAGCAAGAAAAGCAGCAGGAGGTAGAGTCAGAGGCTGTACGTGATCAGATCGGTACTTCTCTATAAAATACTGTACTATTTTATTTTTTTATTGAAAAAAATCAGCAATGGACTGAGGGCGCTATGTTTGTAGCGAGGGATCACTGTAAAATCATCAAGTTTGTGCTTGTGTTATCAGGCAGGTTCTGACCATCCAGAAGTTTCTGGAAGCAGCCGTGCGCCAGGAGACCAGCGGCAAAGTTCGGATCCAGCGCTTTATCGAGAACTTGCTGAGACGCATCGCGCTGGCCGAAATGCTCCTGGAGGACTACCAGGTCCCCGAATCGAGTGCAAATACGCTTCATACCGCTTCCTGATGGCTCTCACCTGCGTCGTCTTCTCTCTGCAGCAGCGACAGACGCCGAGCGACCGCGACAAACCTCAGAGAATCACCAAGAGCAGGTGGCTGCACAACAACACTGTAGTCAATCGTTGTGTTTCAGTCCCTTGACGGTCATGGACGTCCAATCCCAGTCCAAACGGATTGGATGTCCATGGCCGCTAATGGCAGGCAAGAAGCTGATCACATTACAATTCTTACAAATTTTTACTATTAAAAACATCATATAATATATATGGTATAATAATAATCAAACCATCACAACTTTTAATGTGAAATGGATGACATTTTTACAGAGCCGCTACTGAGACATCAACAGAAAATACAATAAATGTAAACCATCTGTATGTAACCATAGTACAGTGGGGCAAATAAGTATTTAGTCAACCACTAATTGTGCAAGTTCTGAAAATATTAGAGAGGCCTGTAATTGTCAACATGGGTAAACCTCAACCATGAGAGACAGAATGTGGGGGAAAAAAACAGAAAAATCACATTGTTTGATTTTTAAAGACTTTTTTTGCAAATCGTGGTGGAAAATAAGTATTTGGTCAATATCAAAAGTTCATCACAATACTTAGCTATGTACCCTTTGTTGGCAATAACGGAGGCCAAACGTTTTCTGTAAGTCTTCACAAGCTTTTCACACACTGTTTCTGGTATTTTGGCCCATTCCTTCACGCAGATCTCCTCTAGAGCAGTGATGTTTTGGGGCTGTGGTTGGGCAACACAGACTTTCAACTCCCTCCACAGATTTTCTATGGGGTTGAGATCTGGGCCACTCTAGGACCTTGAAATGCTTCTTACGAAGCCACTCTTTTGTTACCCTGGCTGTGTGTTTGGGATTATTGTCATGCTGAAAGACCCAGCCATTTCTCATTTTCAATGCCCTTGCTGATGGAAGGAGATTTTCACTCAAAATGTCTCGATACATGGCCCCATTCATTCTTTCCTTTACACAGATCAGTCGTCCTGGTCACTTTGCAGAAAAACAGCCCCAAAGCATGATGTTTCCACCCCCATGCTTCACAGTGGGTATGGTGTTCTTCGGATGCAATTCAGTATTCTTTCACCTCCAAACACGAGAACCTGTGTTCCTACCAAAAAGTTCTATTTTGGTTTCATCTGAGCATAACACATTCTCCCAGTCCTCTTCTGGATCATCCAAATGCTCTCTAGCGAACCGCAGACGGGCCTGGACGTGTACTGGCTTCAGCAGTCTGGCAGTGCAAGATTTGAGTCCCTGGCAACGCATTGTGTTACTGGTAGTAGCCTTTGTTACTGTGGTCCCAGCTCAAAGTAGGTCATTCACTAGGTCCCCCCGTGTGGTTCTGGGATTTTTGCTCGCCGTTCTTGTTATCATTTTGACGCCACGGGGTGAGATCTCACATGGAGCCCCAGATCGAAGGAGATTATCAGTGGTCTTGTATGTCTTCGATTTTCATATAATTGCTCCCACAGTTGATTTCTTTACACCAAGCGTTTTACCTATTGCAGATTCAGTCTTCCCAGCCTGGTGCAAGTCTACAATTTTGTCTCTGGTGTCCTTCGAAAGCTCTTTGGTCTTGGCCAAAGTGGAGTTTGGAGTGTGACTGACTGAGGTTGTGGACATGTGTCTTTTATACCGATAATGAGTTAAAACAGGTGCCATTCATACATATATAGAAACTATCTGCTCTCTATCCTAGCTAGTTTATAGTGCGCACGACATACTAGCGAAAGCTCATGAGAAACAATCTGGTACGCAATGTAGTTATAGTTTCTAGTGCGCAAGACTTACTATCTGGTGTGCACCAAATGGTTTAAATTTTTTCATTTCTTTCGATGTCCCTTTAGGCGCACCACATATTTTAGCTGAAAATGTAAAAACATGAAACTGATCATGTTTGTACATGACACTTTTAAACATGAAATTATTTTAAAATTTTCACATTATTATGTGATACATTTCATTTACAAATGTCTAATAATAAAATGTGAAACTGAGCATGTTCAGTTATGAAATTTATGGCAATTTTTCATGAAAATGTTAATCATGTATGTTAAAACATCTCAAATTAAAAAAAAAAATTCTAATGTCAAACTTTCCAAATTCAAATGTGAAATTGATCCCATTTTAACATGAAACTTAGCACGTTAAATGTGAACTCTATCGTGTTGAGGAAGGGGCGGAGCTTGACAATACTCTCAAACTCTTTACTTTACTTTACTTTACTCTCAAACTGACAAAAACAAAACAAAAAAAAAAGAATTGACTATATTTGGAAGTTCTCCTCCTGTCACAAATGTAGCTCCTCCCTTTTATATTAGTCCCTCCCCTCAAGTTGTGTCACTCAACTAACTTGACTGACACGAATCGCGACTTTCCAACAAACCGGTGCTTTGGCGCCATCTTATGTCATTTTTCAAAGAGTGGCAAAAATCGATTTTGTAACTTTCTCCAGGTCAGCGGGATGTCAGCTGTCATCCGGTCTCCATGGCAACAACGCACCTTCGTCCCGTCCTCCGTTGGGGGACCCGCGCGACCTGCGTGAGCGTCTGGCGCGGTCGTCTCGTCTCTTCTGCCGACCCGAACATCGCGACGACATCTGGAACCAGCGTCAGCGTTCGGCGGGGTACGAAGCCTAACGTGGGACTTTTAACTCATTGGCTGCCTTTGACGTCCGATCCGTTTGAAGCGCTTCAAATGGATCCGACGTCGAGCGACGGCAATGGCAGCTAATGAGTCGGTTTAGAATAAGCTAGTTATGACATAATTTGAATGTCAATGCATTGACTTTGATGGAAACGTCACCCTACCAACATGGCCGCCCTTAGGCCATTTTGATAAGGGTGACGAAAGGTCTTTTTCTGCTTCTGCCGTGAGTTTATCACTCATAGACCTCCAATCCATTTGAAGCGGGACGTTCATTCCCTGCCAGCCGTCCAACTTCAAATGGATCGGACATCTAGCGCCGTCAGTGGAAAACAACGATTTTCACATTATTCTCATTTGTAGATGGGGTGGAGTGAAAAGTTAATTATTATCACATTGTAATTTTCCAAACTCTATTGTTAAAGGGAACCACGGATAGACGTTTATTTTAATTCTTAAAAGATAAATGTTAGTATGAGTCATAGACTTCATACCCTATTGACATGACACGGGAAACTGGGCCGATTCGTAGGGGGCCTATTTTCAAAAACTTCAAATTCAGATATTTTCAAAACAAAAGCTGCTACTGACCTAAAACCAAAACAGGTATCTACCTTAGCCATATACGAGTCTCCATGAGCAGTGTCATAAAAAAATTCAAAGTCGTTCCCTTATAAAATCCCGATTAATTATTTTTTTATATAAGTAAAACACAACTTAAAATGGCTAGTCTCAGATTTTACACTAGATACACAAAAATCGCCAAATGCAGATATGATCACCTATTTTTTCAGGATCAATAGCAATATTTAACATATAAGGTTTTGACCAAAATAGCAACGTTTTCAACAGCTAATAAATCACTCAATTTAACATCAGAAACTTAATACTTGAGGAAAACATGCGGAATCAATTATAAATAATATGTAAATAGATTATTAATAAATTCTATATATAATCACAACTAACTATAGAATAGAATAGTCCTTTATTATCATTATACACGATATACTTTTAGCAAATGAGGCTAGCAGCCGCCTGATGTAAACAGAGTTTTACTGGCAAAAATTCTTGTGAATAAATGCTTAAATCCCCAAATTCTTCATAGATATGGACGTAAAACAGTCTTGATTCTTGGTTTCAAGCAAAGAAACCGTGCAGTTAGCATTTGTTTTACGCATATATGTTGAAGTACAATGCTACTCTGTTAGCGAATGAGGCTAGCGTTCGCCTGGTGTAAACAGAGCTTTTCTGGCGAAAATTCTCGTGAATAAATGCTTAAATCCCCGGATTCTTCATAGATATGGACGGAAAACAGTCTCGATTCTTGGTTAAAAGCAAAGAAACCGTGCAGGTAGCATTTATTTCGCGTAAATATTGCCAACTATGAGGCAAGTCAGTTACGAAAATTAGCCGCCGCCATGTGTAAACAAAGAAGAAAATTCCTGCGAATAAATGCTTCAATCGCTGAATTCTTTGTAGAAATGGACGTAAAACTGTCTCGATTCTTTGTTAAAAGGGCAAAAAAACGGGCACTTTCGCGTCTATTTTACGTATATATGTCGAAAAATGACGCCATTGCTGTAGCGTTTCCCATTCTCCCATTGATTTTTTTTTTCACAACGTTTCAAAATGCATGCATGGTACGAAAAATATCATATTTACCTTGAATCCTCGAACAATTGACTCCTGAGACAATCCTTCCTGTTTGTATGTGGTACAGCTTCCGTAGTTCTTCAAAAATCCAATTTTGAATCCACCTTAGACATGAGCGTGTGCCGTCTTCGCCTGACTATACTAAATGAAGCTCGGCCCCCTCTGATATGGTGTGACGCAAAGAATGTCGAAGTGTCATGTCAATAGGGAATGAAGTCTATGTATGAGTTATAATGATTTTCACATTAAAACCCCTCTTAATGTTTTCGTTTTAATTCAATTTGTTTAACTAGTAGATCGCCATTGTTGTTGACGACGCAATGCACAGTGTGACTCTTTAGCTACATAAACATGTCGTAGGTTCTGCCCTTCCAATTAGGGATGTCCCGATCCAGGTTTTTGCACTTCCGATCCGATACTGATATTGTTTTGCACTTCCGATCCGATACCGATACTGGCCGATACCGACCTATCTGAGCATGTGTTAAAGTTAAAAGTTATTTAGCCTCCTTACTTAGTTGTCAGACTCATGTTGAAAAAGGTTTTAGTACTCTTGATAACAACTAGCCAGCTGAATTAGGTGAGTTTGAATAACACACAACGGTTGGTAACAAGAAACTGACCTGTTTATTCAGTGACAAACCAACATTATAAATAACAAACAGAAGTGCCATAGTCAGTCAGTAAAACGTGCAAATAATATTGTAAACTGTCTTAAAAAAGCAAAACACACCAACAACCTCAGTGGAAAATCCCACAAATCCCCCCAAGCTATTAGATGCTTTTAGTGTTTCGTGCATTAGTGACAAAAATTGTATAAAAAGCCTCCCAGGTTTAAAGTGCCTGTGACACGAAAAAGCATGTTTATTTCATAATACACGCGGTATTTTATGCCCCTGAATGATATGGACCGCTTGGATGTGTGTGGAAGCGATCGCTATATTTATTTAGTTTTTTGAATCCCGCGCCATGAAAATGAGTGACTTCCGGCTTCGGTCTTGCATTGAGGAGGAGGGCGCTGTGACGTGTACGGTAGAAGACGTTCTCTTCACTATACAGTGTACTGTTGTGTATGAGGACGAAGGATTCAGCTGATTTTGCGGATTAATACTTTTATTTTTTGCATCACGCCAGCCAAACGGCTGCAGAAAAATCATTCTGTATGCGGGAGAGGCGTATGCGCCTTTTTGGAGTTTCAAAAGGTTCCCATTCACCGTGGATATTTACTGTGGGACCATTGGACTTACAAGGAAGTGAGTAAACATCTTGTTTTGTATTATGTCAAATACGAATACAGTGATTACAAAGTAAACACTATAAAATTCCTTTAAATAAAGGACTACTTACGTTTGATCATTGATAGGCATGTAAAAAGCTATCCTCATGCTCATTAGCAGTTAGCTGTTAGCGCGTTAGCTACACAACAACTCCAGCCACCCTCCTCCAGGGAACGAACTGTAAATTGCTCTCCGCCGGGCGGTTTGCCGATCCGCAAAGAAACTCGACAACCGGGTCGTCATGTCAAAGAATCCAGGCTAGTTATGTGTGATTTTCCACTTCGAAGACTTTGAAACATCCCTCGGTTCGGGTTAGCATGTCGGCTAGCTGTCACTGCTTCTGGTCTGTTTACATTCTCCGAAGCCGGGGAAGGGAAATTACATATGTCCGATTTAGGTGTCATAAAATATCGTTCGGGAGGTGTGACAGTAAAGGTGAAGTCGACTGTTTTGACCATTATGGAGTAATTTTGCCATTTCGTCTTGAATAAATGGATTTTTATTGTTTTATATTCCATTTAGCACAAGATTGTTATTTGTCATGACCATGCCATTTATTTAGCAATTGGGGAAAGTACTTGGGTAAAAAGAATATCCTGTAAAAATATTGAAGTAAAGAGACAGAAACAATGACATTTTGCCGCTCTCTTCGTCGCGTTTTCCTCATTGTGAATAGTTCCCCCTCGACGGGCTGACTGGTCCTTCTCAAGCCATTTATATAGCTATTGGGGGAAAATACTTGGATAAAAAGAATATCCTGTAAAAATATTGGGAGTAGAGAGACTGAAACAATGACATTTTGCAGCTCTCTTCGTCGCGTTTTCCTCGTTCTGAACAATTCCCCCTCAATGGGCTGAATAGTAAAACCGATGAGCCTAGTCTACCGCTGACGTCATCCACCTGTTGGGGACGCTAAAGCCCTATAATGGTAGGCGTGGCTAACCGGCAGATTAAAAGACTAATTTCTCGTCATCTGCGCTTTGCTAAATTGTTGTATATAGTCGAATCGTCTCAAAATATGATTCTAATTTACATAATAATGCCATTTAAGACTTTTTTTCTGGTGTCATATGCTCTTTAAATAAACGACTATTTCAGTATCAAGTTAACATTTTAAAACAGTAAATAAAAATACTCAAGTCCCCATTCTGTATCAGCAGCTTCAAACTACATTCAATTCATTTAATTTTGCGAATCAACTGTTAAAGTTGTTAAAATTGCTCCCGTTATTCCATCATTTCCCTTCTGTCTACTTTCGACGTGTGAAAGTTTTAAAACTGTTTTGAAGATAGATTTAAGTCAAGATTTTGCCGATTTAGGAGTATTTTAGATAAAATGTTAATTAGGTTCGCTTGGAAGGTTCACAACAGCCTACTAGGGAAGTCTTCTGCTTTAAGATGGCGGCTGTTTACTAACGCATCTGGTTTTCAATACTTCAATGTTGCTACCGCCGTCGAGTCTGTCATTTTGCATCTAGTTCTATATACATATGATATCTATTATCTCCAGTAAAATGACATTGACGTAGTTTGCAGCGGCTGTCAGCAGCAGTCAGGTATTCTTGTGTTTTTTATCCAGCAGCATGAGTTGAGCTAAAGCCGTGAGTTGAGCATTGGTATTGCCCGGGTCTATGACAAGCATGATGTTTACTTTCGGGACGCAATGCGTTCAGTTTCTCATTGCGTCCCGAAGACCGCGCTGTGTATTAGTTCCGCTTTACTTGACATATTTCAATAATCGGAATTTGGATGTTTGTGAATCGTTCTCGAATCGTCCACGGCCGAATCGCTCAAGGATGTAATGACGGCTGGGCATGTTGTACTGTGGTTCTAAGTGTTGGATGGTGCGTCTTTACTCACGAGAGATAATGGCTCGTCATCCAGAATGAATTCTTCGGCAATGAGTCTTGTTATTCCCTGGGCTTTGGGACTGTCGAGTGCCAGTTTGTCACGCATAGCTAAAGTTTCTGCCAGTGTTAGTTGCGTAGGACCTTTCTATTTGTCTTCGGTTTTCTTAACATGCTTCTTATATTGTTTGCGGTGGTATTTCGCTAAATGCTTGATTAGGTTGGTTGTATTAAAACTTCTTACAGCTTTACCACCACGCTTGACTTTATTGTGGCATATGTTGCACTCTGCCTCTTCGTCTTTGTCGTCCTTTAAGGTGAAATGATCCCACACAGCTGACATTTTTACCGATAAAGTCTCTCGGTAAACTTGGAGACGGTAATGTAAATGTAGTGTGTTGAAGGTGTGCCGTAAAATGCGGACCGGAATTTAGGGAAATCGAAGCAAAAACTGGAATGGATTATGTGAATCGGTGCGCTGGAAAACCCGGACCGGATTTAAAACCAAAAACTGGATCGGAAGTCTGGATCAGAATTTTTCCGTGTTCCGATCCGATACCGATGCGCATTTTTTTGCCCATATCGGCGTCCGATCCGATCCAAATATCGGATCGGGACATCTCTACTTCCAATATGAACCCGAGCGGAAAAGTGTCGAGTACAGCACTGTCGATATTTCACAAAACAAGCAGCAAAAGCAAGTAAAGGTCTCCAGCGGGATTCAAACTAGCGTTTCCTGGGCGACAGACAAGCGTATAAACCAAAGGACTGTACTTCCACATGAAGAGAAGAGTCACAATTTTTCTTTATAAAACAATCGCCACCCACATGCGTCATCTGTCTCCGTGCGGTAAAACCTGAAAGGGAAACGCAAACGAAAAGAAAGTGCACCTGGCTTGACGACGGAATAAGAAAACGCGGCTCACTTCAGACAGCAAGCAGAAAACAACAACATCGGGATTGGGTGAAAGGGTTTATTGAGCCCCCAAAAACTATGTGATCGCGAAAAGGGATACACAAAAGGGTCCGTGACAGTAGGTCAGGGTCAATTAAAAAAAAAAAAAAAAAACGAGGGTAAACCGCGGTGAGATGCAGACAAACAAAAAAAAACAATGATGCAACTAGCAACGAAGGGATATACAAACTGTCAAATGGCAGCAAGTCAATATCTCGGCAAGTCGCCTAGGATCGGTTTAAAGACACTACTGATGAGCTGGAATTGGATGCAGGTACGACGTTAGGAACTCATCCCACAGCTCTGTAACAAAACAATCTGACCAGCAGCAGAATGTGACAAAATCATGCCAGTCGTCCTACTAGTTTCGCTTGCTAGCTAGCACAGCTATTCTCCCAGTCCAGCCCAACCGTGTCATCACCCTCAGCGTGCATTGCGTGCGTAAAAAATGGCCTAAATATTATGGATTTTGAAATCAATGGCAATAATATATGTTTCAAATAACATATTTTAGCAAAGACAATTGTGGCTTATTAGATCCTACAAGTCTTTAAGTTCGAGGTTCCCTTTAAATGTATCAACAATATTATTTTTCCGTTTGTATTTTATTTTAGTCATAGGAAATCCACGATGGAGTGTTGGGACCACAGGAGGAAATAGAAGAACAAGCCTTGAAAAGTAATAATATTAGGACTCGCTGGTAAAATTACGAGAATAACGTAATACATCATAACATTCAAGATTAAAGTCATAATATTATGAGAAAAATCGTCATATCACTCGATTGCCGTCGTCATGTAACATAATTTTACGTAAAATTACAAGAAAAACGTAATATGTAATTTCATGTCATGTTACGAGATTTAAGTCATAATAGTAGAAAAATGTCATAGCATTATGAGATTAGTCGTTCTACTACGTATCGTTTGAGGTTTTGCGGCTAAATTAGCTGCTACGTACTGAGCGCTTTAGCGCCTCTGTTAAAATGAACAATGTTTAGAGCATCTTGTGATGAGCTGTATATTACAATCGGTTTTCATAAGTTGGGAAATTATATGGCACATCTACAAAAAAGTATCATCAATATAAGGATTTATAGAATACTAATATTAGTCGTAGCTCCTAGCCAAGGTAAGACCACTGAAGCAGCTTTACGTACCTTATGCAAGTGGCGTAATATTCAAAATTGTTTTGCGTGAAACCGATTGGGAAAATACATCCTCAAGAGATGCTCAATATTATGTATTTTAACAGAGGCGGTTCAGTGCTACGTAAAGTACATAGCAGCTAAATTACTGAACAGCATTTATACATTACGTAATGTAACATATACTAGATAATATAAAATATGAAGAAATGCATTTTGATAAACATTTTAATTTCAAATGTATGTAATATAAGAGATTACCCCCGCCCCATTTGATATGACACATTTTTCAATCATGTTGTATTCATCACTTTGTACAAATGTTCTAGAAAATGGCGTGAACTTGGAGTGCCGTGTTTCTTGCGGGTTTTGTACAAACTCCTTCAGATGTTGTGACACGTTGAAAGTTGTCAAAAGTGCTGTGGATTTCATAACCCGACACAACCCCTATGGAAATTTGAGTTCTTGTGTTGGTATGTAAATAGAAAAGGACGCAAAAATGTTTGTTGTCATTGTACTTAGTCGTTGCTAAGGGAATAATGTTAGCATTAGTGTTGCACCGATATGACACTAAAATGACATCAATGGTATTAAGGAGTACCAAGAAATATCATATAGTTTCATATAGTTTCTAACCACATGTCGTGTTGCCCTACCCAAAATGGCTGCTAGCTACTCACAAACCAGGACAAAATGGAGCACTTCTTCTGTGAATTTCAATAAGTTAATCAATAGTTGACGTCCAATGAAGTGGGAGTGTAACAGCGAATGAACGTTCATTCGCATGTGTACTTGCGTGTTGTTGTACTACAAGCGCGTGTACTTATACTACAAGTACATATACTTGCGTGTACTTGTACTACAAGGTACATGTACTACAAGTAGTGCACTTGTACGACACGTGCATGTACTTGCCTGTACTTGTACTACACGTGCATGTACTTGCCTGTACTTGTACTACACGTGCATATACTTGCCTGTACTTGTACTACACGTGCATGTACTTGCCTTTACTTGTACTACACGTGCATGTACTTGCCTGTACTTGTACTACACGTGCATGTACTTGCATGTACTTATACTACACGTAGATGTACTTGCCTGTACTTGTACTACACGTACATGTACTTGCGTGTATTTGTACCTCAAGCGTGTCTACTGTACTTGTACTACCTGCGCGTGTACTTGTACTACAAGCATGTGTACTTGTACCAAAAGTGCATGTACTTAGGTGTATTTGTACTACAAGTGCGTGTACTTGTACTACAAGCATGTGTACTTGTACCAAAAATGCATGTAGTTAGGTGTATTTGTACTACAAGTGCGTGTACTTGTATTACAAGCGCGTGTACTTGCGTGTACTTGTATTACAAGCGTGTGCACTTGCGTGTATTTGTACTACAAGCATCCTAGGTGTATTTGTACTACA
This sequence comes from Corythoichthys intestinalis, assembly GCF_030265065.1. Taxonomy (NCBI): domain Eukaryota; kingdom Metazoa; phylum Chordata; class Actinopteri; order Syngnathiformes; family Syngnathidae; genus Corythoichthys; species Corythoichthys intestinalis. Next base: position 52,261,570 of record NC_080404.1, on the reverse strand, counting down.
AATGTGTGTACTTGTACTCTCCACGCGTGTACTTGTACTACAAGTGTGTGTCCTGCGTGTATTTGTACTACCTAAACGCGTACTTGTACTACCTGTGCGTGTACACGAGTATGTGTACTTACTTGTACTTGTACTAGTGTGTATTTGCTCTACAAGCAAGGCCGGCCCAGCTTATACGCAGACTATGCAGCTGCTTTGGGCCACTACTAGGGGGCCCCCAATCTGGCGACCTCATTTTAATCGTTGTTAATAGAGCATCGTGAATAATGTGGATCGCATTGCCGTTTACCTATGCAAACATCCATTTTCTTATCATTACAATCTGGCAACCTGGGGAGTGACGTTGAACTTGCTTTGCCATGATTGGTGCTCAAACTTGTTTGGAAAATAGATGCAAGAATATGTCGAAGACAATTTATCCTTCTGGAGCAGAGAAACGAAAGAAGAAGAAAATTGGAGAAGAAAAGAATTCAAGGTAATAATACAATTACTTTGGATGGTTCAAAGGAGCTATTGAGAAGTATCTTGGAATTGGAGGTGGAGTGCCGTCCTCTTCACAAGATGATGACTTCCCCAAATGTACAATTCAAGGTAATGCTTGGCAATGTCGTGTACATAGTTATGACATCAAGAATCAAGAAAGATGCACATAAAGTTACAATTTTAATACATTTTTACAAAAATATTGGCCCCTTGGGATTATTTTGCTTAGGGCCCCCAAATGGCCTGGGCCGGCCCTGACTACAAGCATGTTTACTTGAACGACAAGTGCATGTACTTAGGTGTATTTGTACTACAAGTGTGTGTACTTGCACTACCCACGCGTGTACTTGTACTACAAGTACATATACTTGCGTGAATTTGTACTACAAGTGTGTGTACTTACGTGAATTTGTACTACGAGTGCGTGTACTTGTACGACAAGAATACCGACCAGCACATCAAAAGCTACACACACAATTTCTCCAGAAATTTCATTTTCAGTTTCTGAGTGAAAGGCAACGTTGGTATGATAATGTAGCTTGATTCTCTATTGCGCAGAACTTGTCTGGCAGTCCAAAGGGCTGTTGTGCCCTTCAGTATTTTGATCCAGGTTGCAGTACCATTTTTGGCCACCAATCTTATATATTGCTCCTTTAAGCAGTGTCTGACCAAGCCACGGTGGCAATAACTTAAACAAAAAAATGATCTTTTTTCACAAAACGCAGTATTGGTTCAGTATCGGCATTGGCAGATACCAGACAGAATCCGTATCGGGAGCCAAAATATGCTATCGGCGCAACACTCGTTAGCATCTTTATTTTTTTACTCATAAAAGAATATGTCTTGAAATGTAGCACAATATATTTAAAATGTGGATAAAACCGATGTGACACTTTTCATCCCTGTCAAAGCCACGCAAATGGAAAATAAAAAGTCACGTTGACTCACTGCTTTTGTGCCTTTACTTTTCTTAATATGCCAATCTTGCTGGGAGGCATTCAGTTATTAGTCATTCTCAGTGTTGGGCACGTTACTTTAAAAAAGTAATTAGTTACATTACTCACTACTTCTTCCAAAAAATAACTGAGTTAGTAACTGAATTACTCTATAGTAAAAGTAACTAGTTACCAGGGAAAGTACCTATTTCCGTTACTTTAAAAAGAACTTGTTGTATGTCAAAGAATTTGAAATTTTCTGAACCCTTTCATGCGTGAATTATGACTTTTCGTTCACCCTTACAGGGCACTCATTGAACTTATGTGTTGACATTGACTGCACTAGACGCCCAATCGATTTTGCCTGGGAGGGGTAAATGATTCAATTGATCAGTCAATGGCACCGAAAGATAATTCAATTCAATTCAATTTTATTTGTATAGCCGTGGATCACAACAACGTTGTCTCAAAGGGCTTTGCAAAGGCAATATGATACACAATCAGAAACAGCAAATGAAGCAACAAAGATGAATAAATAAATTCAAGTCCTGGGTATCCCCAGAGGCGTAGCAAGGGTCCCCAGGCAACAAGCAACATGGGGCCCTTCGAGCATGTGCAAGTAAGGGGGACAGTTGGACTTGGAGCAATAGAAGAAAGAGTAGCAACACAAATTACCACCATCGGATGCGGAGGTATATACCTTTGTGTGAAATCAGTTGTCAGATTGGCCCTACAACCCACCAAATTCAAATTATTCCGTGAAAACCACCGATTGGTGGACTACCGACAGAAATGAGTATTAAATTAGCCAATAAAATTGTTTAGGATTATTTTAGCTGCATAGATGTTATATTTTTCTTATAGAGTATTCGACGAGGAATACGATAGACCCATTAATAGACTTTTTGGGAAAAAATAACCATTTCTTTAAGTAGTCACATGAATAATGAGGTGGCCTGTGAAAATCAACATTAAAAAAACCTGGCAACTGTTGGGTCTAAAACTTGTACTTTAACTTAGTTAGTTACCCAAGGCAAGCTGACAAAAGGCAGGGCTTAAAGTGAGACAGAGTTAGAGAGTTGACGTTTTTCAACCTGCAGGTTGGGAGAGCCAGGAGACATGTTCCGCGACCAATGTCTCATCGAAGTCTTTCTCCGAACTCCCCTGCGCTGCTAACCTTTATTTAGGGCTTGTTGATGGGCGGAATACAGTTACATCACTGTTGTCCAACGTGGCAGTATTCTAGTCACTGATTGAACAGTCACACTTCTTGATTGAATTAAAAGTCATACTCCTGATTGAATTAACAGTCACACTTTTGAGCAGGCAAGATTTCTTTGTTATGAACACACATTTGCACTTAAAGTACTGTAGCTTGGTGGAAAAGTACTGAGACGTGTGATGAATCAACATATGTGTGTATCTACTTATCAGCAGAATGTGAGCAATCACCGGTAAGCACATGATTATGGGCTAAAACTGTATTCCTCATAATAGCTTGGGAGTGCGCGTATAAAAGCTGTGGGAGAGCAAACTGGCATAATATATTTGGCATATAAAAACAAGCATAATCTACGATACATGGTTAGTGCGGATTGGGATTGATAGCAGAATCGTTAGATAATCTGCCAAATGATTCCATGGTATTGAAACACTCCCTACACTTGTTGCTGCGACAGTGCAGTAAAGCTACATGTGCTAAATCTCTTGGCCCTCTGGGGGCCCCTGCTGGCTGGGGGCCCTAGGCATTTGCCTGGTTTGCCTAATGGGACCCGACGCCTCTGGGTATCCCCCATCCTTTGACCCTCCATGTCGGCTAAGAAAAACTCCAAAAACTCCAGAGTATTTTTGAGAAAATGAGAAACCATGGGGAGTAACACAGTCAGGAGAGATCCACTCCCAGGACGGATAGACAGGAAGCCCCAGGACTGCTAATGGGAATTAGCAGGCGAAGTTACAGTTTGTAAAGATGCAATAGAGTAAAGGAACAAGAAGAGGTCCATCTAGCCAGATGAAACGGGGGTAGTAACGAGGACGTCCATCCAGCCAGGGGTCCGGACAGTCAGGAGGCTGCAGCTGAAAAATAGCCCCTCCCCTAAAGGGGACGCCGGGTGACTAGTGATGAAGAGACTAGACAACTATATATTAACATTGGAAAATAGAAATAAAGTAAGATAAGTGGTAGGTAGAGTGAGAAAAAGGAGGTAGAACTCAGTGGCTGTACTTCCCCCAGCTTTACAGTGTATAGCTTCTAGTGCAGCTTAGACTAAACTTTTGAGTCTACTCCGACTTAAATTAGCCTGACCATAAGCTTTGTTGAATAGGAACGTTTTAAATCTAATCTGAAATGTGCAGACTGCCTCAGCTTCTTTAATGCAGATAAACATTTAAGGCCAGTGCACCCAGTTTAAATGAATTGGACGTCTATCACTGTCAATGGCATACACTGAGTTAACACTATGAAAGAACTCTACTTTAGAGTATGTTTGTTTTGACTCAGTTTAATTTCATTTACATAGCTTATATGAGCATTATATTGCTTTGCTTTATATATAATTCCCTTTTTAATGACCAAAAGATGTCATTTGCTTTATTAAGGGTTCAAGTCTCCCCTTTGGGGTTAACATGGTTTATGTACACCGCCCTCCCCACTGTCTCACTGCCAGCACCAGAAGTTAGTTTCGGTTTCATAAATGCTGACCTCTGTGCGCCTGATTAAAATTGAGTTTATAAAGTGTACCAAAGACCATTTGTGCGTGATAAAGTAACGCTCAAACAACGCATTTTCTCCTTTTTTTTTTTTTTTTTTTTTTTTACTTTTGTTCATCGTTCAACCGCATTTATGGAGACGATCAAAGTCCCATTGGAATTCAAGACTGATATTTTTCGTCAGGCATCAACGTAGACAACTGATCCAAAGGGCGTATTCCGAGTTGCTACCACGAATCGGCGTGTTGCGTCGTTTTTGTCTGTTTCTCATACATGAGCCGACATATTCTGGAGTGAGTGAGACTTAAAATTGAGTTGCTTAAAATCCACTCGGTGAGCGAATATGAAGCGGGAGGGTTTTTTTTCTCTAATTTTGTCGTCGTTCCTGCTTTCCGCCGTCGGGAGGGACGTTCCCGTCCCATTTAACGAGGGCAAGGCATTGAAACTCGAACCCCAAACTCAAGGTCCTATCACTAGCCTGGAGTGGAAGCGGAACGGCGCTCTTTTGGCCGAGTGGGTCGACAGGAGTGGCGTCAAAGTCGACTACTACGGCAAAGACTTCAAAAACCGAACGATCCTAGACGTGACAACCGGTGTGCTAATTATTAAGGATCCAGTCGCAACGGATGCGGGCAGGTTCACGCTGTCGCTCAACAATGTGGAGATGGACGACGTCTTCGTTGCCACCTTCATCAAACCCCTGGACAAACCGAAAGTGCACTTGAGCCCGGTGAAGTGCTCGGCCTCTTCCGAGAAGTGCACGTTACACTGCGACGGATCCACAGACGGGGGAGCCGTCGAGTATTTTTGGAAACTGCAACCCGGAAATCAAATGAAGGCAAGAGAAAGTCACAAACACATCGACCAGAATACCAGCGGGGTGGAAAGCTTCGTGTGCGTCGTCAGGAACGCGTTGGAGGAGAAGGAAAGCGACCCTATCAGCAACCCCTTCTACCAGGACACTTCGAACACTGGCACAATTGTGGCGGTGGTGGTGGTCTTGTTGTTGTTGGTCATTTTAGCGCTTTTAATTTGGTACTTCTGCTTCCGAGGCAAGAGTGGCAAGGACAGACGCCAAAACCTTATCCGTTTTTTGTCCGGCCGCGGCTCGGAGACCAAATCGGAATCGGAAGGCGAAGCGATGAACCGCAACGCGGATGTCGCAGGGTCTTGAACGCAGCTTCCGATTCACGTTACAGTTGACTGATTAGCTTTAGCGAAACAAAATCGCAAAGTATTGTAAACATGCTTTTCCAGCACAGTGCTAATCTCATAATCCAGTTTTTGTGCATTTTGTTACACTGCAATTGTCTAGAGTTTCTAAGAAATGAAAGCAAAACACCTTTTGTTTGTAATTAATTGGCTGCCATGTCCAACGGCTTTTTAGTGACAAGCAAATTTTAATTTGCTGTACATTTACCGTTCGTCATTAATGAAAACTTTAAAATATCTTTATTGTCCAAAAGTTGTTCTTTTAGATGTTGATATGAGACAAATGAAGGCGCGCATATCAGTGTTTTGTTCATTAAGTTGTTAAATTTTTGCTTAAAAATAAAAGTTGGGTGTTTGGAAATATTTTGTGTTGAAGCTAGGGCTGAATGATATTGGGGCGGGGGCTATGGATGCTGCTATTTAAAAGTAAAATACTTTGGTTTAGCCTCAAACGGTATAAAAAATAAATGATCTAAGACAGGGGTGTCCATTTGTTGTCCAGTTGTATCAAATGTGATACATTTGGCAATAAAGGGTTAAAGTGCTGCTCCCTTTTAGTGGGTAAATGAAGGGCAGCATTTTGTGTGTACGCTACTTCATATGCTGGTTGCAGTACTGCTGACCAATTCATTAAGGTGGCCCCCGGGCCGGACTTTGAACATGTCTGATCTAAGAGAACAATTGGCTAACTTGCATAGCAAAGGTCCACTAGCTTAAATGCTATGAAATGCTTTTTTTTTTTTTTTTTTTTTTTTTTTTTAAACAACGCTCTTAACAAATCGTTCAAACACATGTCTTTATTGTCCAAAAGTTGTTCTTTTAGATGTTGATACCAGATAAATGAAGGAGCGCATATGAGTGTTCTGTTAGTAATTTAAGTTGTTCAATTTTTGCTTAAAAATAAAAGTTGGGTGTTTGTAAATATATTGTGTTGAAGCTATTGGCTGAATGATATTGGGGGGAAAAAACTATGGCTGCTGCTATTTAAAAGTAAAATACTTAGGTTTGCCTCAAACGGTATAAAAAAATAAATGATCTAAGACTGGGGTGTCCAAACTTTTTGCAAAGGGGGTCAGATTTGGTGTGGAAAAATGTGGGGGGCTGACGTCCTTAACGTAGAACAATATAGTTAAGCAAATTTTAGCAAACCATTCAGTGTGTCACGTTAGCTTAATTATTTTTTTCTCTTTCGACTCTCGGGCTCTTGCGAAATGCTGCTGTGACATTACACTCGCTTCAAGTTGCTTCAATTTCTCGCTGCGTATCTTCCCTGTAATCTTATCGTACATGTCAGCGTGTCTTGTTTAGTAATATTGCCTCACATTGAAATGTTTAAAAACAGCGACGTCTCTTTGCAAATGAGGCAGACACAGTTTTTGCGTATTTTAGTGAAGAATTAGTCTATTTCCACCTATCCTTGAAGCGTCGGCCGTCACAGTCAACTTTCTTTTTTTTGTTGTTGATTGTCACCATTGTAGAAAATGGAAGTAATGGGTCACACGGAGTAATGTTGCTTACACCATTTTAGAAAATGGAAGTAATGGGTCACACGGAGAAATGTTGCTTAGCCCTTAAATACCTCCAACATGAAGCAATTATCAGAGAATCCCTAAATTTGAAAAATAAGGTCCTAATGAAACCTTTTTTTCAAATATGTATAAAGAAAAGTCCAAATGAATATGTGTAATAAGCGCTCCATATAACCCATGCTCAATGATGTGTTTTTTTTCCTCATGGAACCTATAGATGCATGTGTTTGACTTGCATCCATCACTTTTTTTTTTTTTTCAAAAAGAAATGTCATAATTCTAAATTAGTCTCAAAATCATGAAATTTTAATTGTATTAAATGTGATACATTTGGCAATAAAGGGTTAAAGTGCTGCTGCCTTTTAGTGGGTAAATGGGCAGCATTATGTGGGTAAGCTACTTCATATGCTGGTTGCTGTACTGCTGACCAATTTATTAAGTCTGTATTCGGGCCAGACGTTATTGATTTTATGACAGAGGCTGGGGGCCGGATGAAATTTGACCACGGGCTGCATTTGGCCCACGGACCGGACTTTGGACATGATGATCTAAGAGAACAATTGGCTAACTTGCATAGCAAAGGTCCGCGAGCTTTAATGCCATGAAATGCTTTTTTATATTTTTTAAACAACGCTCTTAACAAATCGTTCAAACACATATTCCCACAAAAAAATATAAATATACCTATAAACTAAATTACTAATTCATACTAAACATTAGCACAAACAAAAAACTACCTTATGTTGGCTTAGCACCTTTTGTTTGTAACTAATTGGCTGACATTTCTGTCTTTTTAGTGACAAATTAAATCTGCTGCACATCTACCATTTGGCTTCAATGAAAAACTTAAAATATCTTTATTGTCCAAAAGTCTTTCTTTTATGTTTGTGTGAGACAAATGAAGGAGCGCATATGAGTGTTTTAATAATTTAAGTAGTTAATTTTTGCTTAAAAATAAAAGTCGGGTGTTTGTAAATATATTGTGTTGAAGCTAGGGCTGAATGATATTGGGGGGAAAAAAACTATGGCTGCTGCTATTTAAAAGTAAAATACTTAGGTCTAGCCTCAAACGGTATAAAAAATAAATGATCTAAGACAGGGGTGTCCAAACTTTTTGCAAAGGGGGTCAGATTTGGTGTGGTAAAAATGTGGGGGGCCGACTTTGGCTGACGTTCTTAACGTAGAACAATATATTTAAGCAGATTTTAGCAAGCCATTCAGTGTGTCACATTTGCTTAATTATTTTTTTCTCTTTCGACTCGAGCTCTTGCGAAATACTGCTGCTATGACATTAAACTAGCTTCAAGTTGCTTCAACTTCTCGCTGCCTATCGTTCCTGTAATCTTATCGTACATGTCAGCGTGTCTTGTTTGGTAATATTGCCTCACAATGAAATCTTTAAAAACAGCGACGTCTCTTTGCAAATGAGGCAGACACAGTTTTTGCGTATTTTAGTGAAGAATAGTCTAATTTCCACCTATCCTTGAAGCGTCGGCCGTCACAGTCAACTTTCTTTTTTGTTGTTGATTGTCACCATTTTAGAAAATGGAAATGATGGGTCACACGGAGTAATGTTGCTTAGCCCTTATTAAATACCAACATGAAGCAATTGTCAGAGAATCCCTAAATTTGAAAAACAAGGTCCTAATGAAACCTTTTTTTCAAATTTGTAAAAAGAAAAGTCAAAATGAATATGTGTAATAAGTCGGGGTGCACGATATCCATTTTTTGAAACCGATATCGATAACTTCCTGCTCCTCAAGGCCGATACCGATATACAGTGGGGAGAACAAGTATTTGATTTGTATCAAATACTTGTTCTCCCCACTGTAATAACCGGTAATATATATGATTTTTTAATGTATATCAATCGGTCAATATTGTTGACGATGTGTTCCCCTGAACAATGAGCACTGATCTAAAACAAACATAAACCCTACAGGTATTGTGCTTTGTCAGCAGATAAAACATTTGGTGCAACAGGAGAAGAGACTATTGTGGTCTCGGTCCATGAAACAACTTTCTTAACCTGGCAATTATAGAACAGCAAGCCTATCAATAACCAAAAGGCCTCTCAATAACTTGTAAACATAACACTGTAAAATGCAAACATTTGCTAATTGCCATAGTAAACTTTATACCTTTGTGAAGGAAAACTACGGCCTCTAGAATAGTAACAAAACTTTGCATACTGGCAAAACAGGAGTGGAAACAAACGCACACATCCCAATCCGACACCAAAAATATTATTAAAAGGACCGATAACATACAGTTGTGGTCAAAAGTTTACATACACTTGTGAAGAACATAATGTCATGGCTCTCTTGAGTTTCCAGTTATTTCTACAACTCTGATTTTTCTCTGATAGAGTGATTGGAACAGATACTTCTTTGTCACAAAAAACATTCATGAAGTTTGGTTCTTTTATGACTTTATTATGGGTGAACAGAAAAAAGTGATCAAATCTGCTGGGTCAAAAATATACATACAGCAGCGCTAATATTTGGTAACCTGTCCCTTGGCCATTTTCATTTCAATTAGGCGCTTTTGGTAGCCGTCCACAAGCTTCTGGCAAGCTTCTGGTTGAATCTTTGACCACTCCTCTTGACAGAATTGGTGCAGTTCATTTAAATTTGATGGCTTTCTGACATGGACTTGTTTCTTCAGCATTGTCCACAAGTTCTCAATGGGGTTTAAGTCAGGACTTTGGGAAGGCCATTGGAAAACCTTAATTCTAGCCTGATTTAGCCATTCTATTACCACTTTTGATGTGTGTTTGGGGTCATTGTCCTGTTGGAACACCCAACTGCGCCCAAGACCCAATCTTCGGGCTGATGACGTTAGGTTATCTTGAAGAATTTGAAGGTAATCTTCCTTCTTCATTATCCCATTTACTCTCTGTAAAGCACCAGTTCCATTGGCAGCAAAACAGCCCCACAGCATAATACTACCACCACCGTGCTTGACGGTAGGCATGGTGTACTTGGGGTTAAAGGCCTCACCTTTTCTCCTCCAAACATATTGCTGGGCATTGTGGCCAAACAGCTCGATTTTTGTTTCGTCTGACCACAGAACTTTCCTCCAGAAGGTCTTATCTTTGTCCATGGGATCAGCAGCAAACTTCAGTCGAGCCTTAAGGTGCCGCTTTTGGAGCAAGGGCTTCCTTCTTGCACGGCAGCCTCTCAGTCCAAGGAGATGCAAAACATGCTTGACTGTGGACACTGACACCTGTGTTCCAGCAGCTTCTAATTCTTGGCCGATCTGCTTTTTGGTGATTCTCGGTTGAATCTTCACCCTCCTGACCAATTTTCTCTCAGCAGCAGGTGATAGCTTGCGTTTTCTTCCTGATCGTGGCAGTGACAAAACAGTGCCATGCACTTTATACTTACAAACAATTGTTTGCACTGTTGCTCTTGGGACCTGCAGGTGCTTTGAAATGGCCCCAAGTGACTTTACTGACTTGTTCAAGTCAATGATTGTTCAAGTCAATAATCACTCACAAGAAATTGCTAATTCGTGTTGCTGTTTGTATATTTTTGACCCAGCAGATTTGATCACTTTTTCTGTTAACCCATAATAAAGTCATAAAAGAACCAAACTTCATGAATGTTTTTGTGACAAAGAAGTATCTGTTCCAATCACTCTATCGGAGAAAAATCAGAGTTGTAGAAATAGCTGGAAACTCAAAAGAGCCATGACATTATGTTCATCACAAGTGTATGTAAACTTTTGACCACAACTGTAAGTGGCGTAATATTCACAATTTTTTTGCGTGAAACTGATTGGAAAATACATCCTCAAGAGATGCTCAATATTATCTTTTTTAACAGAGGCGGTTCAGTGCTACGTAAAGTACATAGCAGCTAAATTACTGCACAGCATTTATACATATTACGTAATGTAACATATACTAGAAAATATAAAATATGAAGAAATGCATTTTGATAAACATTTTAATTTCAAACTTATGTAATGTAAGAGATTACCCCCGCCCCATTTGATATGACACATTTTTCAATAATACTGTATTCATCACTTTGTACGAATGTTCTAGAAAATGGCGTGAACTTGGAGTGCCGTGTTTCTTGTGCGTTTTGTACAAACTCCTTCAGATGTTGTGACACGTTGAAAGTTGTCAAAAGTGCTGTGGATTTCATAACCCGACACAACCCCTATCGAAATTTGAGTTCTTGTGTTGGAATGTAAATAGAAAAGGACGCAAAAATGTTTGTTGTCATTGTACTTAGTCGTTGCTAAGGGAATACTGTTAGCATTAGTGTTGCACCGATATGACACTAAAATGAAATCAACGGTATTCAGGAGTACCAAGAAATATCATATAGTTTTATATAGTTTCTAACCACATGTCGTGTCGCCCTACCTAAAATGGCTGCTAGCTACGCACAAACCAGGAAAAAATGGAGCACTTCTGTGAATTTCAATAAGTTAATCACAAGTTGACGTCCAATGAAGTGGGAGGGTAACAGCGAATGAACGTTCATTCGCATGTGTACTTGCGTGTTGTTGTACTACAAGCGCGTGTACTTGTACTACAAGTACATGTACTTGCGTGTACATGTACTACAAGGTACATGTACTACAAGTAGGGCACTTATACTACACGTGCATGTACCTGTACTACACGTGCATGGACTTGCCTGTACTTGTACTACACGTGCATGTACTTGTTTCCACGTGCATGTACTTGCCTGTACTTGTACTACACGTGCATGTACTTGTACTACACATGCATGTACTTGTACTACACATGCATGTACTTGCCTTTACTTGTACTACACGTGCATATACTTGCCTGTACTTGTACTACACGTGCATGTACTTGCCTGTACTTGTACTACACGTAGATGTACTTGCCTGTACTTGTACTACACTTGCATATACTTGCCTGTACTTGTAGTACACGTGCATGTACTTGCCTTTACTTGTACTACACGTGCATGTACTTACCTATACTTGTACTACACGTAGATGTACTTGCCTGTATTTGTACTATACGTACATGTACTTGCGTGTATTTGTACCTGAAGCGTGTCTACTGTACTTGTACTACCTGCGCGTGTACTTGTACTATGAGTATTTGTCCTCCAAGCACGTGTACTTGTACTACAACCATGTGTACTTGTACCAAAAGTGCATGTACTTAGGGGTATTTGTACTAAAAGTGCGTGTACGTGTACTACAAGCATGTGTACTTGTACCAAAAATGCATGTACTTAGGTGTATTTGTACTACAAGTACGTGTACTTGTATTACAAGCGTGTATACTTGCGTGTACATGTATTACAAGCGTGTGCACTTGCGTGTATTTGTACTACAAGCATATGTGCTTGTTGTCCAAGTGCATGTACTTAGGTGTATTTGTACTACAAATGTGTGTACTTGTACTCCCCACGCGTGTACTTGTACTACAAGCACGTGTACTTGAACTTACAAGTGAATGTACTTAGGTGTATTTGTACTACAAGTGCGTGTACCTGCGTGTATTTGTACTACCTGCACGTGTACTTGTACTAACTGTGCGTGTACTTGTACTACGAGTATGTGTACTTACTTGTACTTGCACTAAGTTGTATTTGCACTACAAGCAAGGCCGGCTCAGCCTATACGCAGACTATGCAGCTGCTTTGGGCCACCACTAGGGGGCCCCCAATCTGGCAACCTCATTTTATACGTTGTTAATAGAGCATCATGAATAATGTGGATCGCATTGCCGTTTACCTATGCAAACATCCATTATCTTGTCATTACAATCTGGCAACCTGGGGAGTGAGGTTGAACTTGCTTTGCCATGATTGGTGCTCAAACTTGTTTGGAAAATAGATGCAAGAATATGTCGAAGACAATTTATCCTTCTTGAGCTGAGAAACGAAAGAAGAAGAAAATTGGAGAAGAAAAGAAATCAAGGTAATAATACAATTACTTTGGAAGGTTCAAAGGAGCTATTGAGAAGCATCTTGGAATTGGAGGTGGAGTGCCGTCCTCTTCGCAAGATGATGACTTCCCCAAATGTACAATTCAAGGTAATGCTTGGCAATGTCGTGTACATAGTTATGAGATCAAGAATCAAGAAAGATGCACATAAAGTTACAATTTTAATACATTTTTTCAAAAATATTGGCCCCTTGGCATTATTTTGCTTAGGGCCCCCAAATGGCCTGGGCGGGCCCTGACTACAAGCATGTTTACTTGAACTACAAGTGCATGTACTTAGGTGTATTTGTACTACAAGTGTGTGTACTTGCACTACCCACGCGTGTACTTGTACTACAAGTACATATACTTGCGTGAATTTGTACTACAAGTGTGTGTACTTACGTGAATTTGTACTACAAGTGCGTGTACTTGTACGACAAGAATACTGACCAGCACAGCAAAAGCTCCACACACAATTTCTCGAGAAATTTCATTTTCAGTTTCTGACTGAAAGGCAATGTTGGTATGATAATGTAGCTTGATTCTCTATTGCGCAGCACTTATCTGGCAGCCCAAAAGGCTGTTGTGCCCTTCAGTATTTTGATCCAGGTTGCAGTATCATTTTTGGCCACCAATCTTACATATTGCTCCTTTAAGTAGTGTCTGACCAAGCCACGGTGGCAATTACTTTACCAAAAAATGATCTTTTTTCACAAAACGCAGTATCGGTTCAATATTGGCATTGGCGGATACTAGACAGAATCCGTATCGGGAGCCAAAATATGCCATCGGCGCAACACTCGTTAGCATCTTTATTTTTTTACTCATAAAAGAATATATCTTGAAATGTAGCACAATATATTTAAAATGTGGATGGAACCGACGTGACACTTTTCATCCCATGTCAAAGCCACGCAAATGGAAAATAAAAAAGTCAAGTCGACTCACTGCTTTTGTACCTTTACTTTTCTTAATATGCCAAACTTGCTGGGAGACATTCAGTTAGTCATTCTTCTCAATTGAAAACATCAACTCATTGGTTGGCTTTGATGGCCATTGACGTTCAATCTTGCTTTCGCAGTCAGAATAGTTTGGATGTCTGTGGCCGTCAACAGAGCACTGAAACGCTTATTCTCTTACAGTCCATTTCAGACAAGTTTATAGTTATAGGAGGAGAAAAATAGCAGTAGGCCTAATTTTTTCTGCCAAATACCAGTGTGTAAAAATGAATTTGAAGGAGAGCTTTCAACATTTCTACTGTAGTAGTCGCTCTCATTTCCATAGGTAGGAGGTCATATAGTCCTTGACAAAAGTATGGTCGCTAATCCATTTTGTAGAAACAATTGCTAATAACCTGACTTTTAATTATTCAATTGGTTTCAGAAATGGCTCATATGAAAGTTAAGACCCTCCCAAATGTTGAATGAACAAAAATATATTTGTTTCACTGAAAAAAGATTGATCATTTAATGAAGACATAAAGGTCAAATTTTGGCAAGACAAAAGTTTTGTCGCCTACCGAAAGTAGTGTGAAAATTGAACAAAAAATCTACTTCAAATACAAAAATATGTTACATAACATAAGCGAAATAAGCGAATTAAGTAGTGGTGCTGTGAGATCCAAATTGAATATTTTGTCTGACTTCCATGGGCTTCGGCAAGGATTCATACAATTTATTGATGATGTCATCAGGAACATCAAAGAAAGCAGTCTTGCATGCCTCCAAGAGTTCATCAATATTCTTGGGTTTCGTCTTCCATGCTTCCTCTTTCATCCTGTTCATGTCTGGTGACTGGGCTGGCCAGTCCTGGAGGATCTTGATCTTCTTTGCCTTGAGGAACTTTGAGGTACAGATTGAAATATGGACAGTCAGGAGGCTTCAACTATCCTGACCATAAGCTTTGTTGAATAGGGACGTTTTTAATCTAATCTTAAATGTGCACACTGTCTTGGCTTCTTTAATGCAGATAAGCATTTAAGGCCAGTGCACCCAGTTTAAATGAATTGGGACGTCTATCACTGTCAATGGCATACAATGAGTTAAACACTATGAAAGAACTGTACTTTAGAGTGTGTTTGTTTTGACTCAGTTTAATTTCATTAACATAGTTTTTATCAGCATTATATTGCTTTGCTTTACAATTAATTCCCTTTTTAATGACCAAAAGACGTCATTTGCTTTATTAAGGGTTCAAGTCTCCCCTTTGGAGTTATCATGGTTTATGTACACCGCCCTCCCCATTGTCTCACTGCCAGCACCAGAAGTTAGTTTCGGTTTCAAAAATGCTGACCTCTGTGCGCCTGATTAAAATTGAGTTTATAAAGTGTACCAAAGACCATTTGTGCGTGATAAAGTAACGCTCAAATAACGCATTTTCTCCTTTTTTACTTTTGTTCATCGTTCAACCGCATTTACGGAGACGATCAAAGTCCCATTGGACTTCAAGACTGATATTTTTCGTCAGGCATCAACGTAGACAACTGATCAAAGGGCGTAGTCCGAGTTGCTACTGCGAATCGGCGCGCCAACTCGGCGCGTTGTGTTTTTTCTGTTTGTCGAACATGAGCCTACATATTCTGGAGTGAGTGAGACTTCATTTTGAGTTTTTTAAAATCCACTCGGTGACCGATTATGAAGCGGGAGTTGCTTTTTTCTCTAATGTTGTCCTCGCTCCTGCTCTCCGCCGTCGGGCGGGACGTTACCGTCCCATTTACCGAGGGCAGTGCATTGAAACTCGACCCCAAAATTCAAGGTCCTATCAATATCCTGGAGTGGAAGCGGAACGACGATCTTTTGGCCGATTGGATCGACAGGAGTGGCGTCAAAGTCGACTACTACGGCAAAGACTTCAAAAACCGAACGATCCTGGACGTGACAACCGGTGTGCTAATGATTAAGAATGCAGTCGCAACGGATGCGGGCAGGTTCACGCTGTCGCTCAACTATGTGGAGATGGACGACGTCTTCGTTGCCACCATCGTCAAACCCCTGGACAAACCGAAAGTGCACTTGAGCCCGGTGACGTGCTCGGCCTTTTCCGAGAAGTGCACGTTACACTGCAACGGATCCACCGACGGAGGAGCCGTCGAGTATTTTTGGAAACTGCAACCCGGAAATCAAATGGAGGCAGGAGAAAGTCACAAACACATCGACCAGAATACCAACGGGGTGGAAAGCTTCGTGTGCGCCGTCAGGAACGCGTTGGAGGAGAAGGATAGCGACCCTATCAGCAACCCCTTCTACCAGGACACTTAGAACACTGGCACAATTGTCGCATGGTCTTGAACGCAGCTTCCGACTCACGTTACAGTTGACTGATTAGCTTTAGCAAAACAAAATCGCAATGTATTGTAAACATGCTTTTCCAGCACAGTGCTAATCTCATAATCCAGCGTTTGTGCATTTTGTTACACTGCAATTGTCTAGAGTTGCTATGAAATAAAAGCAAAGCACCTTTTGTTTGTAATTAATTGGCTGCCATGTCCAACGGCTTTTTAGTGACAATCGAATTTAAATTTGCTGTACATTTACCCTTCGTCATTAATGAAAAAGTTAAAATATCTTTATTGTCCAAAAGTTGTTCTTTTAGATGTTGATATGAGACAAATGAAGGCGCGCATATGAGTGTTTTGTTCATTAAGTTGTTAAATTTTTGCTCAAAAATAAAAGTTGGTTGTTTGGAAATATTTTGTGTTGAAGCTAGGGCTGAATGATATGGGGGGGGGGGGGGGGGGACTGGCTGCTGCAATTTAAAAGTAAAATACTTAGTTTTAGCCTCAAACGGTATCAAAAATAAATGATCTAAGGCGGGTGTCCATTTTTTGTCCAGTTGTATCAAATGTGATACATTTGGCAATAAAGGGTTAAAGTGCTGCTCCCTTTTAGTGGGTAAATGAGGGGCAGCATTTTGTGTGTAAGCTACTAAGTCTGTGTTCGGGCCAGACGTTATTGATTTTATGACAGAGGCTGGGGGCCGGATGAAATTTGACCACGGGCCGCATTTGGCCCCAGGGCCGGACTTTGGACATGTCTGGTCTAATGAGACGAAGATTAATTTGTTTGGTTCCGATGGTCTCAAGCATGTGTTGCAGCGACCAGGTGAGGAGTAAAAGTGTGTCATGCCCAGTGTTGTTAATCTTACTGAAAAAAAGTAATTAATTATAGTTACAAATTACTTCTCCCAAAAAGTAATTGCGTTAGTAACTCAATTACCTGAATGTAAGAGTAATTAGTTACTTGGCAAAGTAATTGGTGATAATTACTTTTTTTTTTTTTCCCTCAAAAAAAAAAAAAAAAACATTGGCCACACTATGTGAAGTTTTTTGTGAAGGTTTTTGGTACAATTGGCCCGAGCCCAATTCTTTACCCTAATTTACCCTTTACCCTGAATCAACTGTTAAAAGTTGTTAAAATTGCTCCCATTATTGCATTAGTTCTCTCTACTTTCGACATATGAAAGTTTTAAAACTGTTTCATCATTTAAAGATAGATTCAAGTCAAGTTTTTGCCGGTTTAGAAGTATTTTCGATAAAAAGTTACTTAGGTTCGCTAGGAAGGTTCTCTACAACAGAGCCGTCCGAAAAAGTCTACTGCTTTAAGATGGCGGCTGTCTACTAACTCATTTAGTGCCATGTCTGTCATTTTGCATCTAGTTATATCTATATACAGTACATGTAATATCTACCATGTCTACCATATCTACCATAACATGCGGGCATAGTTTGTAGGCTATCGGCTACAACATGTTTTATTGGAGCTACCTAGCATCGCGTTTGCTCGGCGTCAAAACTTTCTTGCCTCCTCCGCACTCCTGCTCTGCTCTGTCGTCTCGGTGAGTCCGTCTCCCTCAGACTTTTCGACCAATATAGTAACGCATGCCTTTCCGTCCTCAGTAACGGTAACGGCGTTGCCAAGATGAGAAAAGTAATTAATTAGATTACCCACTACTGAAAAAAAATAACGCCGTTATATTGTAACGCCGTTATTAACAACACTGGTCATGCCTACAGTCAAGCATGGTGGTGGGAATGACCCCTCCACCTCTTCAATCTCTGCAGCAATGCTGACAGCACTCCTGTAACGGGTCACATGACATTTTGGAGGGAAAATGACAAGCAGTACTTAATTTGGACATTTATGGATGTACGTAGTTCCCATGCGGTGTACTCACTTTTGTTGCCGGGGTTTAGAAATTAGTGGCTATATTTTGAGGGGAAAATAAATGAACTCTATTATATAAGCTGCACACAAACTACTTTTCATTGTATCAAAGTGTCATTTTGTTAGTGTTGTCCCATGAAAAGATAAATATCTGCTGAAATGCGAGGGGTGTACTCACTTTTGTGATACACTGTATATCAAACTCCCATGTATTCTCCATGTCTAAGCAGTTGAACATGGCAGGTTAGAAGTAAAATACAAAAAAATAAAACGATGCAGACAGGGCCGAGCCCATTAGGGGGCCCTAAGCAAAATAATGCCAAGGGGCCCGTATTTTTGCCACACCATTTCATCACAGTGTACTGTGAAACCCATACATGCAATCCAACCCATACGTCAATATTTTGTATATTAATCATTTTTGTTGCACTGCATACTTCAAACTTCTCACCCCAAATGATTGTCAGGACTTACAGTAGATAGCGCCAAACCTTTTTCTAAAAGAGGGGGAAAAAAGAAGTTAAGGAAGAACTTTTATTTTTCCAAGCTTGAAATTAAGTATCAAAACTCACAAAAGTCAAATAAAGCAAACTGTGGTAAACAAAATAGAATATAAATTAAACAATTGCCAAATTGGGGGGGCCCTAGTGGTCAAAGGCCCTAAGCAGCTGCATAGTCTGCGTATAGGTTGGGCCGGCCCTGGCTAAAGGTACCAAACCCCACGAGTTTCACATGTGCATTCACCGAACCCTTTTTTTTACCCCCCCCCCCCCCCAATTCAAAACCGATATAGCTAAGCAAGCAAGCAAATTCTAAGTTGTAATTTCTTCAAATTTCAAATTAATACAAAAAATTTAGGGTTTTGCAGTTAATTTTCACATTGGAAAATTACATTTCATGTCTGCATCTGCATCCAATGGTGTGCCAAAAATATGGGCCCCTTGGCATTATTTTGCTTAGGGCCCCCAAATGGGCTGGGCCGGCCCTGCCTTTAGCAAAGTTAAGAACCACTGGGTCTCCGTTGTAATTTGATTTTGAAGCGCTGCAAAGAAAAAAAAATAAAATAAAATTATATTAGTTGATTGATATACATTTTCAAAATTTGCCACATGAGGGAGCCATTTTACAGGTTATCGCGTCTGGTGGTGCTGTCTTCCACCTGCAGGCTGTTTTTTTTTAGGTGCTATAATTTACACGTAAATTTATGAATTTTAAACGTAAAAAATACTGTCGTTATCATTTGTTTAGTCATCCATAAAAAAATAGGGACAGTATTTGAACGGAAAGATGGTAAAACCTCACCGAGAGCTCATTAAAGTCGTGAATTTCACACCGCCACGTATGAGTCGTCTTTACTAAGTAAGACAATAAATGTGGTCCAAAATCTGGCTAGCTATTGTGATAAATAATTTATGGAGGTGGTTGTGGAGTTCAGCGAAAACTTGGCCGAAACATTTGGCTCAAATCGTCCTTATGAATATTCATTAGCACCGAGCGCTGATTGGCCAGAGTCCTCGACGATTTAGGCCCGCCCTCATTTAATATTCAAAGCGGCTCTCTCAGCCCCGCTGCAATAAAGGCAGATAGTGGATCATGGGGAGCAGGGGGAAACTTTTAATACTACATACATGTTAGCGCTATGACTTTTGACTAAGACTTAACTGGGGCCAGGCTCCGGGCGTGAGGGGCTTTTTTGAAGGGGGGATCAAAAAGGAGAACTCGACTTTTCAGCCCGAGGAAAAAGTCACCAAGGAACGAGTTCCATTGAAAGTATCAGCGGTGGCAAGTCGAGTTCAGCCCTTTGGATTGAAGATGAGCTTATTGTCTGCCATAGACACGAGTGCCTCCGTGTACCAGCCTGCGCAACTCCTCAACTGGGTCTATCTCTCTTTACAAGACCCCCACCACCAGACCAGCGCCTTTGACGCCTTCAGACCCGAAGCCAACTCTTCCCACCCGGATCTCAACTTCAGCAAGAGTCCCGCCTCAGCCGACTTGAGCTCTTCCCTCAACTCTAACTATCTCAACAACTTCTTTCAGCTGCAACGCAATGAGGTGACATTTATGTGTAACAATCTCGTGTTTTAGTGTGTTTCAAGTAACCGAGCTGGATGCATGCCTGCACAAGGAATGTTAGTGCACAGACTATTCTAGCAGGATACACCAGGGGCGTCACTAGACCTAATACAATACTGGGGCACAGCGGGGCACTGGCGAGCGAGCAAAATAAATAAATAAATAAATATATGGCGGAAAACACTTAAGGTGCCTGTGACACGAAAAAGCATGTTTATTTCATAATACACGTGGTATTTTATGCCTCTGAATGATATGGGCCGCTTGGATGTGTGTGGAAGCGATCGCTATTTTTATTTAGTTTTTTGAATCCCGCGCCAGGAAAATGAGTGACTTCCGGCTTCGGTCTTGCATTGAGGAGGAGGGCGCTGTGACGTGTACGGTAGAAGACGTCCTCTTCACGCTACAGTGTACTGTTGTGTATGAGGACGAAGGATTCAGCTGATTTTGCGGATTAATACGTTTATTTTTCGCATCACGCCAGCCAAACGGCTGCAGAAAAAATCATTCTGTATGAGGGAGAGGCGTATGCGCCTTTTTGGAGTTTCAAAAGGTTCCCATTCACCGTGGATATTTACTGTGGGACCATTGGATTTACGAGGAAGTGAGTAAACATCTTGTTTTGTATTATGTCAAATACAAATACAGCGATTACAAAGTAAACACTACAAACTTTCTTTAAATGAAGTACTACTTACGTTTGATCATTGATAGGCATGTAAAAAGCTCTCCTAATGCTCATTAGCAGCAGCACGTTAGCTGCACAAGAACTCCAGCCACCCTCCTCCGGGGAACGAACTGTAAATTGCTCTCCGCCGGTGTTGTGCGGGGCGGCTATTTTTCGGCACAACACCAGGTCGTCATGTCAAATAATCCAGGATAGTTATGTGTGATTTTCCGCTTCGAAGACTTTGAAACATCACTCGGTTCGGGTTAGCATGTCGGCTAGCTGTCACGCCTTCTGGTTTGTTTACATTCTCCGAAGCCGGGGAAGGGAAATGACATATGTCCGATTACGTGTCATAAAATATCGTTCGGGAGGTGCGACAGTAAAAGTGAAGTCGACAGTTTTGACCATTATGGAATTTTGCCATGTCGTCCTGAATAAATGCATTTTTATTATTTCATATTGCATTCAGCACAAGACTGTTATTTGTCATGACCATGCCATTTATTTAGCAATTGGGGAAAATACTTGGATAAAAAGAATATCCTGTAAAAATGTTGAAGTAAAGAGACAGAAACAATGACATTTTGCCGCTCTCTTCGTCTCGTTTTCCTCAATGTGAATAGTTCCCCCTCGACGGGCTGACTGGTCCATCTCAAGCCATTTATATAGCTATTGGGGAAAATACTTGGATAAAAACAATATCCTGTAAAAATATTGAAGTAAAGAGACAGAAACAATGACATTTTGCCGCTCTCTTCGTCGCGTTTTCCTCGTTCTGAATAATTCCCCCTCAATGGGCTGAGTAGTAAAACCGATGAGCCCAGTCTACCGCTGACGTCATCCACCTGTTGGGGACGCTAAAGCCCTATAATGGTAGGCGTGGCTAACCGGCAGATTAAAAGACTAATTTCTCGTCACCTGCGCTTTGCTAAATTGTTGTATATAGTCGAATCGTCTCAAAATATGATTCTAATTCACATAATAATGCCATTTAAGACTTTTTTTCTCGTGTCATATGCTGTTTAAGGTGGCACTTAAAGTTCCGCTCTTGGACCCCCAATTTGGCCAAACTCAAAATTGTCCAATATGCATGTGTGATACATCATTGGAAAGCTTAAAATCTCAATTTTCTGGGGGAAGAAAATTTTTGAACAGGAGGGCATTTAAAAAAATGATTTTTTTGAACAGCAAAACCCTATCGGGAGGTGAGAGCAGAATTACAGACGCCATGACTTTAACGAGATATTATCGCGTACTTCCCTTGTTTCCATCCAAAAACTCCATGTGGCATGTATCACTGAGTGTCAGGACACAGCTGTGAATGGCCACAGCTGGATTTTTTGGGGATTTTATGCGTGAAACATGGTAATACCACAAGGGTCGTGATGCAGAAATCGCAGACATCAAGGAGTGGTCGAGATTTTCTTTTTCATATACTTACCCTTTTAAATGTTTTTTTCGAATTTTTTTGTTTGGATCCATTATTTATCATCTAACATATAGGAGAAAATGCGACAGTAACAAAAAAAATACTATAAGCGATAGTTATGGGGTAGATATCCGTGACTTATTTACAGACGCCAAATTTTTCATTGTGACGTAATTTGTTTAAAAGTTTAAAATACACGAGTGAATAATTTTTTAAAGTTTTTTTTTTTTTTTTTTTTAATGAAATGTTGGACATTAATTAATGTTTCTAAGCTAAAAATGACATTTTAAATAATAAATATAATTACTTACCTATTTTTTATGGCTAGGTTTAGACAAAAACGGTTGTGTGACGTCTGTAAATGGGGGTTTCCAGGGTAAAACGGACAAATTAAAAATAGTTCGGGGACTTAATGCGCCATGAATCTGCTTTGGCAGCATATAGACATATTGTTCTATCAAACACAACAGTTCTTTTGGCTTAAAATACAGCAGTTTATTTTAAAGAGGGATGCAAGAGCAGAAACTGCTTTTTCAGCCTTGTCTGTGTTTTCCGCCATATGTATTTCTAATAACATATTTTAGTCACACAGAACAATTGTGGCTTATTCATACCTGTCAAGTTGTACGGTTTCGGCGTCATTTGTACAAGTGAGCACTGATTTTTAAATGTGTACGCCGTACGTTCAAAATCTGTATGTTTTTTGTGCATTTTTTTCCCCCTCCGTTCGGATTTTGTCACCGTTTCGGCAACGAGACAATGTGCGTTACGATGCGTTACTACGTTGGTTGAATGACGCGAGAAAAGTCAGAGACACTGAGAGAGAAGAGTGTTGTGACGCTATAGCAAACGCGATGCTAGGCTAGGTGGCTCCAATATTTCCTGACTGTAGCCGACAGCCTACAATCTACGCCTAGATATCAAATGCTTATAGAACTACATGCGAAATGACAGACGGCTACGTTAATAAACAGCCGCCATTTTGAAGCAGTAGACTTCTCAGAAAGGCTCTGTTGTAGTGAACCTTCCTTGCGAACTTAAGTAACTTTTTATCTAAAATTGGCAAAATCTTGACTTGAATCTATCTTTATCTATCTTTAAAACTTTAACATGTCGAAAGTAGACAGAAGGGAACTAAAGCAAAAATGGTAGCAATTTTAAGAACTTTAACAGTTGAGTCACAATATTAAACGATTTCCAAACATAGCAAAGGTTACTATTTTTTTTTTTCTTAAATGGAAAAAAAAAACATGAAAGGTAACACCAGTTACTTTGCCAAGTGACTAATTACTTTTACTTTCAGGTAACTGAGTTAGTAACTCAATTACTTTTTGGGAGAAGTCATTTGTAACTAATTAGTTACTTTTTAGGAGTAAGATTAACTACACTGCTCATAAAGATGAAGTCTGCGGAATGAAAAGTGGCGAAAGCGGAGATTTCATTCTGCCAATTTGTTGCCGAACACAATTTGCCCGCAACTATTGCTGATCACTTCTCAGAATTAGCAAAAGAAATGGTAAGTTAATTTTATCAATTGACCTATTTAATTTATATTGGACACACTAACGAGCTACCTTCAAGTCAAACTGAACTGCGAGCTGAAGTGCAGCCATCAAGACATGATAGAAATTGCCAAAAATGCTACATACAATTATAACAAAAGTCACTGTTAAATTTTATTAATCATTATGTAGCTGAAGATATTGATTGTTCTTTGATTGCACCAGGTTATATGTTACAATTAGAGATGTCCCGATCGATCAGGATGCCGATCGATCGGGTCCGATCACGTCATTTTCAAAGTAACGGAATCGGCAAAAAAATATCGGACATGCCTGTATACAGCATATTTTTTAATTAAATCGTTTTCTAATTGTTTTTAACGTTACAGACATAATATATTACACTCATCCAGAGTCTTTAGTTTAGGCGTAAGGTAGGGTTATCAAGTTTATCTCGATAACAGCGGTAATTGATTTTTTACAAAGTCACGTTAAAAAATTTAACGCAATTATTGCATGCGCTGCATGACTGACGCTGAATCTGTAATGGTGCCCTTTTACCTGCTGAATAACGAGAGCTAATCGGCAGCGTTTAATGAGCAGAGTGAATTTTGGCAGCCTTTGGAACCTTTTTTTAATTGGCTATAGCCTTGAAATCCCTCTCCCTACAATTAGAAATTTCGCGGGAAACACTGTAATAATTGATCTTTTTTTTAACACCCTATGTTATTTCCCACCGCAGAGAAGATATATGAATTGGTAGCACTACGCACAGTCATGGGTGCACTTCCCATCATGCATTTGGGCAGAAGTTAAATGCCTGAATTATCATTTACTGAAAGCTCATAAAAATCCACTAGATGGCAATATTTAGTCACAATATACAAAGTCACATCTGTCCTTTAAGAATTACTCTTTCTATCCGTGGATCCCTCTCACAGAAAGAATGTTAATAATGTAAATGCCATCTTGAGGATTTATTGTCATAATAAACAAATACAGTACTTATTTACTGTATGTTGAATGTATATATAGTTTTATTCATTTTTTTCTTAATGCATTGACAAAATGTATACGATCGGGAAAAATTATCGGGAATGATTGGAATTGAATCGGGAGCAAAAAAAAAAGCAATCGGATCGGGAAATATCGGGATCGGCAGATACTCAAACTAAAACGATCGGATCGGGAGCAAAAAAACATGATCAGAAAACAACCCTAGTTACAATATTACATATAAATTCATATTCATTTAAAAATTGAGTTTTATTTTTGTTTCATATTGCACGCTATATACAACGTTGTAAGATTAGTCACCAATTTGTAAGGGCATACGTCACTATTTGTAAGATTGCCAACGGCCTCGGGTTGACAGGTATGCTTATTAGAGCCTACAAGTCTTTAAGTCCGAGGTTCCCTTTAATTCAAGGCTGGGGAATCAAAAGAGCTCTACTCGCTTGATGAAAAAATATGACGCAACCATTGGATGCAAGTTGGTTAAACGTTCCTCGTATATTTAAATAGTGTGCGTAATTGTCTCATGGGCCATAAAGAGCCCGCGGAATGTAGGTTCCCCACCCATGTCTTAATTCATTTGAGCCAAGTCTCAAGCCCGTCCGAATTTCAAACAGGAAACATACCCCAATTAATTTGGTGTCATTATGTCTGTGACATGACTTGAAACATAGCCTTTCGCACAGATAACATTAGGCTAAATGAATTTGGACTAGTTTCAGACTTGGGCAGGCCGCGCTAGCCTTTTTCCGACCTCTTCAAATAGACTCGGTTGTGCAAACACAAAAATCAACTGGTGTTTGCATATTGTCTATTTTTGAAGCGCCGTGTAATTTTAGGGACAAACATGCCGACGATGTATGCGGGGCGCTAACCTGATACTACAAACTGTGCGCACTGCAAACACACCACTTCAGCTAAGGCACACTCAGAGTTGTAACACTCAAGTAGATGTGCTTGTGTTCTTTATTATGGTAATAGCTATATATGTCACTTAACATGAAACAGTCTTCTGAAGAATGGGTGTGCACACGATGCATTACACGCAATTGTGTAATGCAATTCAACCCACATGAGAATAGTGTGTTTCAAAGTGAGCGAGCGTACATACGGGCTGGAAACAGTTTAGCGGCACCAGGGATTTTGCAACTTTCTATGCTGACTGGGCCAAGCAAAATAAACCAACCGCGGAGATTTCATGATGAGATGAGTAATGCAGTTGTTTTCAAGACACGAAAGTGCAAAAGTCGGAACAAGTATTGTTGTGGTGTCTGCTGATAGTTTTACACCAATAGTTCCAAAAAGACATGTATATACAATAAACCGGTACACTCTTAATGTTTTTCTTTCCAGGGTACGCTAACCCTAACCTAGAGCAGTTTCCTTTTTAACTTCCTGCAGTTTTATGCTAACTCAGGTCACCCATTTAAAAAAACAACAAGATTGTGATTGCCCCCTGGTGTGACGAAACCACAATCCTTAACCTGGGAAAACAAATGCTTATGTCACTTGGTTACTAGCTTTTGTAAAGGCTGTTGGAACATATTCATCACCACAAACTCGATCCAAACGTGCACGATCCGCCACACATTCTCACTTAGTACTGATCAAAGGTGGGTAGAGTAGCCAAAAATTTTACTCAAGTAAGGGGCAGTTTACATGGCGACTTTGCGACATGAAGTCGCAATGACTGAGTAGCGGAATTGCCTCGCGTGCATATGGTGTCGGCGAAGACGAAAGGCAAAGACGAAAAATTCTGAATCCTGCCTCCCAAGTGGAAGAATTCGATTACGGGGGTCGCAGCGCATTCATATGCACGGAAACCGCCTTCGCTTCGATGACGTAAGGACTCGCGCACGTCACATGGGCGTGCGCAGCGGTGCTATTAAACATTAAAAAGAGCAAATGGCGGAACGTCGGCTTTAATTGACTGTTTTCATAATGTTTTTAACTTAAATATGTGGAATGTTTCCATTGTTGTGCCTTTTTGAACAAAAGAAAATGCCATTGCTTGGAGAGGGCGGGCATGTTGTCTTCCGGGCTGAGGAGGTCAAAGTGCATCATTCGCTGTCGCCTTGTAAATCTGCACTGCCGCCTAGGGCCTGGCATGAATACTACATCGTTTTCATGCGGAATTGCGATATTGTTTGAATGGAAATGGAACCATATAAATGCAAACATGAAATTTTTCGTCTTCTCGGAGAGTCGCCATGTAAACTGCCCCTAAGAGTACCGTTACTTCCAAATATTATTACTCAAATAAAAGTTGAAATAGTTGTCCAAAAATGTACTCAAGGACAAGCAAAGAAGTATTTGGTGAAAACATTTTGAGTAACTGCTTATATTTTTGTTGGATTTTTTTTTTTAAACAATGGTATTTTTTTATGAGCACAAAGTTATTTACAGTGGGGCAAATAAGTATTTAGTCAACCACAAATTGTGCAAGTTCTCCCACTTGCAAATATTAGAGAGGCCTGTAATTGTCAACACGGGTAAACCTCAACCATGAGAGACAGAATGTGGAAAAAAAAAAACAGAAAATCACATTGTTTGATTTTTAAATAATTTATTTGCAAATCATGGTGGAAAATAAGTATTTGGTCTATACCAAAAGTTCATCTCAATACTTTGTTATGTAGCCTTTGCTGGCAATAACGGAGGCCAAACGTTTTCTGTAACTCTTCACAAGCTTTTCACACACTGTTGCTGGTATTTTGGCCCATTCCTCCATGCAGATCTCCTCTAGAGCAGTGATGTTTTGGGGCTGTCGTTGGGCAACACGGACTTTCAACTCCCTCCACAGATTTTCTATGGGGTTGAGATCTGGAGACTGGCTAAGCCACTCCAGGACCTTGAAATGCTTCTTACGAAGCCACTCCTTTTTTGCCCTGGCTGTGTGTTTGGGATCATTGTCATGCTAAAAGACCCAGCCACGTCTCATCTTCAATGCCTTTGCTGATGGAAGGAAGGGGATTTTCACTCAAAATCTCTCGATACATGGCCCCATTCATTCTTTCCTTTACACAGATCAGTCCTCCTGGTCCCTTTGCAGAAAAACAGCCCCAAAGCATGATGCTTCCACTCCCATGCTTCACAGTGGGTATGGTGTTCTTCGGATGCAATTCAGTATTCTTTCTCCTCCAAACACAAGAACCTTGTTTCTACCAAAAAGTTCTATTTTGGTTTCATCTGACCATAACACATTCTCCCAGTCCTCTTCTGGATCATCCAAATGCTCTCTAGCGAACCACAGACGGGCCTGGACTTGTACTGCCTCCAGCAGGGGGACACGTCTGGCAGTGCAGGATTTGAGTCCCTAGTGCCGCATTGTGTTACTGATAGTAGCCTTTGTTACTGTGGTCCCAGCTTTCTGTAGGTCATTCACTAAGTCCCCCCGTGTGGTTCTGGGATTTTTGCTCACCGTTCTTGTTGTCATTTTGACGCCACGGGGTGAGAGCTTGCATGGAGCCTCAGATCGAGGGAGATTATCAGTGGTCTTGTATGTCTTCCATTTTCTAATAATTGCTCCCACAGTTGATTTATTTACACCAAGCGAAGAGTGAAGAGTTAAAGAAAACGTTTGGCCTTCGTTATTGCCAACAAAGGGTACATAACAAAGTATTGAGATTAGGGCTGCAGCTATCGAATATTTTAGTAATCGAGTAATCGACTGAAAATTCTACCGATTAATCGAGTAATCGGATAAAACAAATATCTTTTTAGGTGAAGAGCAATTATAAATATACATGAGAAAACAAGACATTCCATCTAATCTTGAACCATTTTCAGTCAATCAATGTCTTTATTTTCGATGTATATTGTTGAAAACAGCCAACAATTGCATCTCAGATGTAACTAACTAAAAACAGACTAATTCACTGCTTTCACTCAAAAAACCTTTAGATCTTATGAAAAAAAAAAAATATATATATATACTGTATAGTATATATTCCTAAAAATGCCGTTACGCTTGATAACACACATCACTTAAGAGTTAGGATTTTTTCCCACGTGTTTCAATTGAATTTCTATTTGTGTCAAGCCATTTTTAAGTTCTAGTTAAGTTTTAAGTTAGACTAAACTGTAAGTCCTGATAGGATTTTAAGTTTTTGCAGTGTTCAAGATAAATGTATGATACAGGCTGTATTGGAGCACATTAGGGACCAGTGCTACTTGGTCCCAGTTGAAGTGCTTTGGTCAGATGAGACCAAGATTGAGCTTTTTGGCAACAAACACTCTAAGAGGGTTTGGCGTGCCACGAAAGATGCGCATGCTGAAAAGCACCTCATACCCACTGTGAAGTATGGGGGTGGGTCAGTGATGCTGTGGGGCTGTTTCGCTTCCAAAGGCCCCGGGAACCTTGTTAGGGTGCATGGCATCATGAATGCTTTGAAATACCAGGACATTTTAAATCAAAATCTGTTGCCCTCTGCCCGAAAGCTGAAGATGGGTCGTCACTGGGTCTTTCAGCAAGACAATGACCCTAAATATATGGCCAAATCTACACAGAAATGGTTAACCAGGCACAAAATCAAGCTCCTCCCATGGCCATCTCAGTCCCCAGACCTTGTTTTGTTGGCAAAAGGGGGTTGTACAAAGTATTAACACCAGGGGTGCTAATAATTGTGACACACATTATTTGATGTCAAATAATTATTTCTTTATGTGGCATTTTTTCCCCACTGAATAAATGCACTTGTATTGAAGGTTGGATTTTTCTCTTTTTTTCCATTAAGGTCCCATATTATTTGAATTAAAAAAAATAATATTAGAAGCTAAAAACACATATTAACCAGGGGTGCCAATAATTATGGAGGGCACTGTATATATTATATGTATATAAAGACAATTTTTTTTTTTTTGACACGGCCATGTTGTTTTATAGAAAACGTATGCAGCGATCCGTTGCCGACCATTACGGTACATGACGTCACCATTTTGTTTCGGTAATACTTTACTCTGATTGGTCGAATGATTTCGTCTGTGTTAAATTCTGCTTTTTTCACTCTTCCTAAAGCACAGAATTTAGTTTCTTGAACTCATTTGAGTCAACGTTAATTGCAACTCGGACCATAACAATCGTAACACAACACAGACTTCCTGTGTCCGTCAACTATATCTGTCCCTCGGGAAACTCAAACCCAAATAACAATAGTTCCTATTGTTACTGTCATGTCGACAGCGATGAGCCCTCACGGATTTCCAACTTACGTTCTCACTTTCGTTTTACCGTATCAATCCATGGAAGAAACATTTATTCGTCATGATGAAATGATCAAGTTATACAGCAGCCTTTAAAAGAAAAGTCACATCTGTTTTGTTTTCTCCTGGATTTTGGTAAGTTGGAGAAGTTGTCAGATCATATTATTTGCCTGCATATTGTCAGTTTACCGCAGTACTTCTCAAATAGTGGGGCGCGCAGAGCGATGCCAGGGGTGACGCATGTGACCTCGGGGAACATGCCTTTTTTTTTTGTTTTGCCTTACTACTGTAGAATAAAGTGTACTTGCACATCCACTCAGTGGGTGGCAGTGGCGCTCGCATTTTCAGAGTGCGTGCAGTATTTTTTACCTAAGCAAGAGCACACAGACAAGCGATATGAAGAGCTGTGCTCCGTTTTCGAAAGCCGTTTTCCGGCCGGACTCACGCAGCCTTCCACTGTTTTCTCCGGTTCTCACGTGTCTGCCCGAGAAGTGCCATTTTCGGCTTGGGATCGTCACGACGACCGCCCTCACCTACGGTTCTCCCTCTGCCGCCGAGAATGCGCTTTTTATCGGGCCGTTTGCCTTTTGGTTTTGACTTTTAATTCAGTGGGAGATGTGGAAAGACCACTGTTTACTGTGTCTGAAAATGATTATAGCCTACAGCCGGAAGCCAAATCAATTAAGACGCCACTTAAAGACATTAGACCTCAATCTCATTGATACGCCGCTTGATTGTTTTTCAGCGAAAACGTTCCGAATATTGCCAACAATCGTCCTGCTTTGGCAGTGTTATGTCAGTAAACCAGTGAGCACTGTTAGCATGCTCGGTGAAAATAACCCCACACCATTGCAAAGGAAGTGAAACTGTATAAAAAAACTGTCCTTCTGTCCAAAGACACTTTTTTTTTTCTTCTATTCAGTTTTGTTTTTTCGGTCAAATATTTTGGCATATTGTCCTCATGAGTTAATTTTTCTAATCAATTTGAATTTGTTATTATTTACTGATTTTAATACATTTTATCTTTCAGTATCAAATTGTCAAAAATGTACCTTGAGTGTATTTTTACAGTTTGGATGTGACTTTTTTTTTAATTTAGGCAAATTGATGCACGTTAAGTCTTCTATAAAATTATACTTATTATATGTTGATCTATGTTACTTTTTTCTTCAATAGAAAAAAAGGACACCATGTTTGGCAGAGGCGTACTTATAATTAAAGATGTCCCGATCGATCGGGTCCGATCACGTCATTTTCGAAGTATCAGAATCGGCTAAAAAATATCGGACATGCCTTTTACAAAATATATATGTATTTTTTATGTAAATCATTTTCTAGTTGTATTTAACGTTACAGACAAAATGTCTTACACTCATCCAGAGTCTTTAGTTTTGGCTTAAAGTAGGGCTATCAAATTTATTGCGTTAACGACGGTAATTAATTTTAATTAATCACGTTAAATAATTAACGCATGCGCTGCACGACCCACTCACGCATTGTCGCGTTCAATCTATTAAGGCGCTGGTTTATCTATATATATAGAGCTAAAAGGCAGCATATAATGAGTAGAGAGAATTTTGACAGCCTTTGGAGCCTTTTTTTATTTGGCTAAAGCCTTACAATCCCTCTCTCTGCAATTAAAAATATCATGGGAGGCAATGTGAGGAAGAAAGGTAGTAGTTGATCATTTTCTTAACACCCTATGTTCTTTCCCAACGCAGAATTGGTGCCCCTACGCACAGTCATGGTTGCACTTCCCATCATGCATTTGGGCAGAACAGTTAAATGGCTTCAGTATCATTTACTGAAAGCTCAACAAATACACTAGATGGCAATATTTAGTCACAATATACAAGGCAAGTCACATTTATCCTTTAAGAATTACAAGTCTTTCTATCCGTGGATCCCTCTCACAGGAAGGATGTTAATAATGTAAATGCCATCTTGAGGATTTGTTGTCATAATAAACAAATACAGTACTTATGTACTATATGTTGAATGTATATATTCGTCCGAGTTTTATTCATTGTTTTCTTAATGCATTGGCAAAATGTATATGATTGGGAAAAATTATCGGGAATGATTGGAATTGAATCGGGAGCAAAAAAAAAAGCAATCGGATTGGGAAATATCGGGATCAGCAGATACTCAAACTAAAACGATCGGGAGCAAAAAAACATGATCGGAACAACCCTACTTATAATAGAAATATTATAGACAAATGATACTATTTACAGTGGCGGCAGAGAGTTGGGGGGGCGCGAAACATTTACGGCTTCTTTTGGGGGGGGGGGTCGTAACAGAAAATAATTGAGAAGCACTGGTTTACGGTAATGTTTTGAACGAGCAATGTGTTATGCTTCTGCTGTGTTTCACCAGTCAGTAAAAAGACATTTCTGTATCTGTACATGAGCTCTGTTTTCTTGTATTCTTAGGGTGTGCATTATACACGGGTACAGTAATTTCCCCTAGATTTTACAAGTAAATTTAGGGTGCGCGTTATACACGGGTGCGCCTTATATTCGGGAAATTACGTTATTCGTCCAACGAGCATGAGTGCTCTCTGTTGGTGAAAATAGTTCCTAGTTTGAATAGTGAAGAGTGCCTTCATAATTACTATTTTGAAATTTAATGCATCATATCTCTGGTTTTCCATGGTCAGTCGGTGCCAAATAAAAACTGGGAAAGAGGTTAAAATCTGCGCTTTTGACTCTTGTTGAGGGCAGTGCTCTATATCAAATGCTTCATTTTTATGGTGCTTTAAAGACACCGCATGATTGAACAGGCTGGTGTGAAAATAGAACCGCAAACTTGCTTCTGATTGGTATAATGGGCATCGTGTAATTATTGTTGCGATGTCTCATTGTAAATTGGTAGAGCTACCCCGGCAACACACAGTAAAACTACTCTTAGAAGTACGTTTTTCTCAAAAAGTTACACAAGTAAATGTAACTGAGTACATCAACAGTACATCTACCCACCTCTGGTACTGACTTACCTAATAAAAAACGGCAAATAAACAGTTTCACCCCACCTTTGTGTGAAATCCCTTTGGTTTGGTCTCCCAGCAAGAAACCAAAACCAAAGAATGAATTTTCCTGTTTGTCAAAGTAGCTCCACAACAACTGCACCAAGGGAATATATAAACAACTGTGTGTGCGGTCACACATAACATAGTAATACCCGAGGCTGAAAGGCATGGCAGATGGAAAACCTGAGAACGGACAGGACAGTGATGCTTGATTTACAGTGACGCCGTGTAAAAAATGAACACGGCCTCAAAGCAGGGGCTGGTTAGAGAGTCCACGGCTAACAGAGTGCAGATATATAGATTTGGATTGGAGCCGTGGCCAGGTTGCCAAGTTTCAGGTTTCTGCTCAATGCAACATTAAACAGCAACATTATTTCCCAGACATTCGGCTGGATCTGAAAAATACTTGAGCCTCTCTGATGAGGATGAATTTATCTGTAGATCCAATCAAAATCTCTTACTATGGCTTTTGCTTAAAGCAACACTAGCTAACTTTTCAACCTTCATGAAATATTTTCATAATATTTGTGATGATATGTCGATTGACGACTCATAGAATTCATAATGTATTGACGTGACGCGGGTCGCGGGGTCGATAAATAGGGGGCCTGCATTGTTGGCTAGGCCGTCAAAGCTGACCGAGTGGAATCACAGACAAAGAGCTTTTTTTCGTTGAAAATTCTTGTGAATAAATGTTTACATCCTCGATTGTTTTATAGATATGGATGTAAAACAGTCTTGATTCTTGGTTAAAAGCAAAAAAACACATGTATTAAGCGTTAAGTTTACATAAACATGTCGATGTAGAATGCTAGTCTGTTAGTGAATGTAGCTAGCGGCCGCCTGACGTAAACAGAGCTTTTCCGGTGAAAGTTCTTGTGAATAAATGCTTAAATTCCCGAATTCTTTGTAGATATGGACGTAAAACAGCCTTGATTCTTGGTTAAAAGCAAAAAAACACGTGTAGTTAGCGTTAAGTTTACATAAACATGTCGAAGTACAATGCTAGTCTGTTAGTGACTGTAGCTAGCGGCCGCCTGATGTAAACAGAGCTTTTCCAGTGAAAATTCTGGTGAATAAATGTTTACATCCTCGAATTTTTTAAAGATATGGATGTAAAAAGGTCTCGATTCTTGGTTAAAAGCAAAAAAAAAAAAAAACATGCACTCATGGTTTTATTTACGTAAAATGTTGAAGTACAATGCTAGTCTGTTAGTGAATGTAGCTAGCGGCTGCCTGATGTAAACAGAGCTTTTCCGGTGAAAATTCATGTGAATAAATGCTTAAATCCCCAAATTCTTCATAGATATGGACATAAAACACTCTTGACTCTTGTTTAAAAGCAAAACAAAAAAACGTGCAGTTAGCGTTTATTTTATGTAAATATGTCGAAGTACAATGCTAGTCTATTAGTGAATGTAGCTAGCGGCCGCCTGATGTAAACAGAGCTTTTCCGGTGAAAATTCTTGTGAATAAATGCTTAAATCCCCAAATTCTTCATAGATATGGACGTAAAACAGTCTTGATTCTTGGTTAAAACAAAAAAAAGTGAAGTTAGCGTTTATTTTACATAAATATGTCGAAGTACAATGCTAGTCTGTCAGTGAATGTAGCTAGCGGCCGCCTGATGTAAACAGAGCTTTTCCGGTGAAAATTCTTGTGAATAATTGCTTAAATCCCCGAATTCTTTATAGATATGGACGTAAAACGGTCTCAATTCTCAGTTAAAAGCAAAAAAAAAAAAAAAAAAAACGGGGACTTAGCGTTTAATTTACGTAAATGTCGAAGTACAATGCTAGTCTGTTAGTGAATATAGCTTGCGGCCGTCTGATGTAAACAGAGCTTTTCCAGCGAAAATTCTTGTGAATAAATGCTTAAATCCCTGAATTCTTTATAGATATGGACGTAAAACAGTCTCGATTCTTGGTTAAAAGCAAAAAAAAAAACAAAAACGTGCACTTAGCTTTTAATTTACGTAAACAAGTCGAAGTACAATGCTAGTCTGTTAGTGAATGTAGCTAGCGGCCACCTGATGTAAACAGAGCTTATCTGGTGAAAATTATTGTGAATAAATGCTTAAATCCCCGAATTCTTCATAGATATGGACATAAAACAGTCTTGATTCTTGGTTAACTCTAATGTGCTCCAATACAGCAGGTATCATACATTTATTTTGAACACTGCAAAAACTTAAAATCCTATCAGTACTTACAGTTTAGACTAACTTAAAACTTAATTAGAACTTGGCACAAATGGAAATTCAATTGAAACACATGGGAAAAACACGTAGCTTTCAAGTAATGTGTGTTGTCAAGCGTAATTACATTTTTAGGTAAGAAATATGTTTTTTTTTAATAAGATCTAGACGTTTTTTGAGTGAAAGCAGTGAATTTTTTTTTCTAGTCACATCTGAGATCCAATTGTTGGCTGTTTTCAACAATGTACATCAAAAATAAAGACATTGATTGACTGAAAATGGTTCTATTTTGGATCATGTCTTTTTTTCTCATGTATATTTATAATTGCTCGTTACCTAAAAAAAAAAGTTTTATCCGATTACTAGATTAATCGATAGAATTTTCAGTCGATTACTCGATTACTAAAATATTTGTTGGCTGCAGCCCTATTAATATCCATCAAGTAGTTACCGATATATGGGCATTTAGAATGGGGTCAACCATTTTGGAACACCCTGTATACAGTATCTCCAGTATATGAAAAAACTGTCTTAAATGAGACAACTCTACCTGTTTCTGGGCTTTACATAGTATCTTGATGCCCTTGACTGCATTCGACTTGGCCCAAAAAAGGCCTTGCTTTACATGTCTGAGTTAGGGATGTCCCGATCCAGGTTTTTGCACTTCCGATCCGATACCGATATTGTTTAGCTCTTCCGATCCGATACCGATACTGGCCGATACCGATACCGGCCTATCTGAGCATGTGTTAAAGTTTAAAGTTATTTAGCCTCCTTACTTAGTTGTCAGACTCATATTGAAAAGGGTTTTAGTACTCTTGATAACAACTAGCCAGCTGAATTAGGTGAGTTTGAATAACACACAACAGTTGGTAACAAAAAACTGACCTGTTTATTCAGTGACAAACACAAAACATTATAAATAACAAACAGAAATGGCATAGTCAGTCAGTGAAACGTGCAAATAATATTGTAAACTGTCTTAAAAAAGCAAAACACACAAACAACCTCAGTGGAAAATCCCACAAACCCCCCACGCTATTAGATGCTTTTAATGTTTCGTGCATGAGTGACAAAAATTGTATAAAAAGCCTCTCAGGTTTAAATAAACGACTATTTCAGTATCAAGTTAACATTTTAAAACAGTAAATAAAATACTCAAGTCCCCATTCTGTATCAGCAGCTTTAAACTACATTCAATTCATTTAAATTTGCATATCAACTGTTAAAGTTGTTAAAATTGCTCCCGTTATTCCATAATTTCCCTTCTGTCTACTTTCAACATGTGAAAGTTTTAAAACTGTTTTGAAGATAGAATCAAGTCAAGATTTTGCCGATTTAGGAGTATTTTAGATAAAAAGTGAATTAGGTTCGCTTGGAAGGTTCACAACAGCTACTCGGGAAGTCTCCTACTTTAAGATGGCGGCTGTTTACTAACGCATCTGGTTTTCCATACTTCAATGTTGCTAACGCCGTCGAGTCTGTCATTTTGCATCTAGTTCTACATACATATGATATCTAGTATCTACAGTAAAACAATGTTGACGTAGTTTGTACCGGCTGTCAGCAGCAGTCAGGTCTTCTTGTGTGTTTTTTATCCAGCGGCATGAGTTGAGCTAAAGCCGTGAGTCGAGCATTGGCATTATCCGGGTCTATGACAAGCATGATGTTTACTCTCGGGATGCAATGCGGTCCGTTTCTCATTGCGTCCCGAAGACCGCGCTGTGTATTAGTTCCACTTTACTTGACATCAAGGTCGGCCCAGCCTATACGCAGACTATGCAGCTGCTTAGGGCCCCTGACCACTAGGGGGGCCCCCAATCTGGCAACCTCCTTTTATACGTTGTTAATAGAGCATTGTTAATAATTTGGCGCGCATTGCCGTTTATCTATGCAAACATTCATTTTCTTGTCATTACAATCTGGCAACCTGGGGAGTGACGTTGAACCTGCTTTGCGATGATCGGTGCTCAAACTTGCTTGGAAAATAGATGCACGAATATGTCGGAAGAGAATTTATCTTTCTGGAGCAGAGAAACGAAAGAAGAAGAAAATCGTAGAAGAAAAGAAACAACAGTATCAAGGTAATAGGGCATGTTGTTGATGTTGTTGTTGTTGTGCAAGACACTCCGACTTGAACGTTGTTGTCAGCTGAGCTTGTAGCTGAGCTTGCAGGGCGAAGGCCCGGAGCGAATCAAGTAAAGCCGAGCAAGTTGTAACCTGTCGGCAACGGCAAATGTACGGCTTCCGCTGACTGTAGTAAAAGGAAATATTGGCATGATATGCATTTGAAATGGTGGGCCAAAAATATGGGCCCCTTGGCATTATTTTGCTTAGGGCCCCCAAATGGCCTAGGCCGGCCCTGCTTGACATATTTCAATAATCGGGATTTGGATGTTTGTGAATCGTTCTTGAATCTTCCACCGCCGAATCGCTCAAGGATGTAATGACGGCTGGGCATGTTGTACCGTGGTTCTAAGTGTTGGATGGTGCGTCTTTACTCACGAGAGATAATGGCTCGTCATCCAGAATGAATTCTTCGGCAATGACCCTTGTTATTCCCTGGGCTTTGGGACCGTCGAGTGCCAGTTTGTCACGCATAGCAAAAGTTTCTGCCAGTGTCAGTTGCGTAGGACCTTTCTTTTTGTCTTCGGTTTTCTTAACATACTCCCTTATATTGTTTGTGGTGGTATTTCGCTAAATGCTTGATTAGGTTGGTTGTATTAAAACTTCTTACAGCTTTACCACCACGCTTGACTTTATTGTGGCATATGTTGCACTCTGCCTCTTCGTCGTCCTTTAAGGTGAAATGATCCCACACAGCTGACATTTTTACCGATAAAGTCTCTCGGTAAATTGGGAGACGGTAATGTAGTGTGTTGAAGGTGTGCCGTAAAATGCGGACCGGATTTTAGGGAAACCGAAGCAAAAACTGGAATGGATTATGTAAATCGGTGCGCTGGAAAACCCGGACTGGATTTCAAAACAAAAACTGGATCGGAAGTCTGGATCGGAATTTTTCCGTGTTCCCATCCGATACCCATGCGCATTTTTTTGCCCATATCGGCGTCAGATCCGATCCAGATATCGGATCGGGACATTTCTACTTCCAATAAGACCCCCAGCGGAAAAGTGTCGAGCACAGCACTGTCGATATTTCACAAAACAAGCAGCAAAAGCAAGTAAAGGTCTCCAGCGGCATTCGAACTAGCGTTTCCTGGGCGACAGACGAGCGTATAAACCAAAGGAGTATACTTCCACATGAAGAGAAAAGTCACAATTTTCCTTATAAAGCATTCGCCACCCACATGCGTTATCTGTCTCCGTGCGGTAAAACCTGAAAGGGAAACGCAAATGAAAAGAAAGTGTACTTGGCTTGACGACGGAATAAGAAAATGTGGCTCACTTTAGACAGCAAGCAGAAAAAAACAACATAGGGATTGGGTGAAAGGGTTTATTGAGCCCCCAAAAATATGTGATCGCGAAAAGGGATAAACAAAAGGGTCCGTGACAGTAGGTCAGGGTCAATTTAGAAAAAAAAACAAAACAAAAAAAAACGAGGGTAAACCGCGGTGAGATTCAGACACACACAAAAAAAAACAATGATGCAACTAGCAACGAAGGGATATACAAAGTGTCAAATGGCAGCAAGTCAATATCTCGGCAAGTCGCCTAGGATCGGTTTAAAGACACGGCTGATGAGCTGAAAAAAAAACAAAAAAAACTGGATCGGAAGTCTGGATCGGAATTTTTCCGTGTCTGCCAATCCGATACCGATGCGCATTTTTTTGCCCATATCGGCGTCCGATCCAAATATCGGTTCGGGACATCTCTAGTCTGAGTGATTGACTTTCGTAAAATAAATCAAAAACAAAGTTTGACATGGCCACTACTTCTAAAGCTAGTAATTTTAATCATCGAATGCGTTTAGTTCAGATATTTGAAGTTCTTTATTGTGCCTTGGGTCATAAATCAACAGTGACAAGAGTCGAATTGAGGAAGGCTTTCGAAGAGTGATGTTAACATGAACCAAAGAGTTTTTCTATATTCCAGAGGAAAGGAAATGAAGGATAGACCTACTATTAATATTAAGAGGGCATTTTCAATGTTGCAGATGGCTTAGCGGCATACTTTGCTGCGCTCTGAGACAACACAAACTGACCACCTCTTGTTTACAGCCAGCAGCATCTGGTGACATTGCCGATGCTCCGTAGTCTGGCGACGGAACATGCCTCTCATCTTGTTCACAATGACTCATCCTCTGTAAAGTCCTGTTCTTCTCCTCTGTGAACCTGCTTAGTACTTTTCCAGTTCATGAACACAGCTGGGAGTCTCGCCAGATGTTCTGAATTTAATGAGAGAATAGATGTCGGAGGCAGGGGTTGTTTCTTTCTCATTTTTTTTGTCCAGCAGAAATTGGAGTAAACACATGAAAAGGAAATTGCTTATTAAACAAAGAATCAAAAATGTGCAAAAGACAAATGCAGTTTTACTCCCATGACGTTGTATGTGCTGTATAGTGTACATCAGTGAGACACCGTTGAAGATTAGGATTGAATTAAGCCTTTATCTTCTTAATGTTCATTTCTATTTCTGATTTCCACTGTTGGCCCTCTTTCTATTGGCCAAAGTCCTATTGATTATTCGGCAAATTTTGTACATACGTGAACACTTAAAGATCCATCTCAAGTAAACATTAATTAAATCACGACAGTGCGTGGTCTCAGTTCCAGCAAAATTGTGTCAGTGGAAGAGTTTGCATAAGCTATCCAATGAGAATGGACAGTTTTTCAGGTTCACCTACCCGAGTGGATCAGAAAGTCAAATAAACTAGCAATGTGAACCGCAAAAAACTGCTTTCAGGCTCCAGGCATATCTGATTCCAGTCGGATTCCTCTTCAAATCTGATTTTCAGGGCTGACGGTTCACACTATTTTTAGCAAGTGTCCAAATCAGATCTGGGCCAGAGACTTCATAACCTATTGACATGACACGGGAAACCGGGCCGTCTCGTAGGGGGGCCTATTTTCAAAAACTCCAAGTATTTTCAAAACCAAAGCTGCTAACGACCTAAACCCAAAACAGGCACCTACCTTAGCCATGTATGAGTCTCCATGAGCAGCGGAATCAAAATATTCAAAGTCCTTCCCTTATAAAATCCAGATTAACTATTTTTTATATAAGTATAGCAAAATTTAAAATGGCGATAAAATTATTATATTTTACACTAGATACACAAAAATCACCAAATGCAGAGATAATCACCTACAGTGGGGAAAATAAGTATTTAGTCAACCACCAACTGTGCAAGTTCTCCTACCTGAAAAGATTAGAGAGGCCTGTAATTGTCAACATGGGTAAACCTCAACCATGAGAGACAGAATTTGGGGGAAAAAAACAGAAAATCACATTGTTTGATTTTTAAAGAATTTATTTCCAAATTAGAGTTGAAAAAAGGTATTTGGTCACCTACAAACAAGCAAGATTTCTGGCTTTCAAAGAGGTCTAACTTCTTCTAACGAGGTCTAACGAGGCTCCACTTGTTACCTGTATTAATGGCACCTGTTTTAACTCATTATCGGTATAAAAGACACCTGTCCACAACCACAGTCAGTCACACTCCAGACTCCACTATGGCCAAGACCAAAGAGCTGTCGAAGGACACCAGAGACAAAATTGTAGACCTGCACCAGGCTGGGAAGACTGAATCTGCAATAGGTAAAACGCTTGGTGTAAACAAATCAACTGTGCGAGCAATTATTAGAAAATGGAAGACATACAAGACTAGTGCTGCAACGATTAATCGATTAACTCAAGTATTCGATTAGAAAAAAAGATTCAAATTAAATTTTGCTGCTTCGAGTATTCGTCTAATTAAAGTGGTGTTATAATGGTTTATTTTGAAAGTGTTTGCATTTAGTTTTATTGATTTGGGTGGATACACTGCCCTCTAAGCTGCCTAATTTCAGATGGTTTTATCCATCTACTCCCTGTTATTCGACCTTTATCTTTTTTTCATGCATTTGTAATCTATTTGATAGGTATATTTAGCCGTTTTTTTGTGGGAATATGTTTCTGAACCACTTGAGCATTGTAAAAAAAAAAAAAAAAAGTTAGCATTTTATAGCATTTAAGCTAGCGGAATTTTGCTACGTTAGGCAATTGTTCTTTTGTTATACATAGATCCTCATTTATTTTATTTTTTTTATACTGTTTCAGGCTCAGCTCAGGTATTTTAATTTTTCATGTTCCTTATCCGATTACTCGATTATTCGAACTAACTAGTTCATCGATTAATCGACTACTAAAATAATCGATAGCCGCAGCCCTATACAAGACCACTGATAATCTCCCTCGATCTGGGGATCCTGTGTCGTCAAAATGATAACAAGAACGGTGAGCAAAAATCCCAGAATAACACGGGGGGACCTAGTGAATGACCTACAGACAGCTGGGACCACAGTAGCAAAGGCTACTATCAGTAACACAATGCGCTGCCAGGGACTCAAATCCTGCACTGCCAGACGTGTCCCCCTGCTGAAGAAAGTACACATCCAGGCCCGTCTGCGGTTCCCCAAAGAGCATTTGGATGATCCTGAAGAGGACTGGGAGAATGTGTTATGGTCGGATGAAACCAAAATAGAACTTTTTGGTAGAAACACAGGTTCTCATGTTTGGAGGAGAAAGAATACTGAATTGCATCCGAAGAACACCATACCCACTGTGAAGCATGGGGGTAGAAACATCATGCTTTGGGGCTGTTTTTCTGCAAAAGGACCAGGACGACTGATCTGTGTAAAGGAAAGAATGAATGGGGCCATGTATGGAGAGATTTTGCGTGAAAATCTCCTTCCATCGGCAAGGGCATTGAAGATGAGGTGTGGCTGGGTCTTTCAGCATGACAATGATCCCAAACACACAGCCAGGGCAACAAAGGAGTGGCTTCGTAAGAAGCATTTCAATGTCCTGGAGTGGCCTAGTCAGTCTCCAGATCTCAACCCCATAGAAGATCTGTGGAGGGAGTTGAAAGTCCATGTTGACCAACGACAGCCCCAAAACATCACTGCTCTAGAGGAGATCTGCATGGAGGAATGGGCCAAAATACCAGAAACAGTGTGTGAAAAGCTCCGTTATTGCCAACAAAGGGTACATAACAAAGTATTGAGATGAACTTTTGGTATTGACCAAATACTTACTTTCCACCATGGTTTGCAAATAAATTCTTTAAAAATCAAACAATGTGATTTTCAGTTTTTTTTTTCCACATTCTGTCTCTCATGGTTGAGGTTTACCCATGTTGACAATTACAGGCCTCTCCAATATTTTCAAGTGGGAGAACTTGCACAATTAGTGGTTTACTAAATACTTATTTGCCCCACTGTATTTGTAATCTTTTGATTCACAGACACTCGAAGACGAAGGACGCATTTTGCGTCCTATATGGTATACTGGGGGCGGGTTTCAATAAACTTCGGCTTCTCCCTTCTGCCCTTTTCTTTTCGGGTTGAATTAATTGTGAACACAAAGAAATGCTGTATGTTTGTCATGCCTGAAGGGAAAATAAATAAATAAATAAATAAATTAGAGCTGAAACGAATACTCGGGCAACTCGAGTAACTCGAGTTTAAAAACTGATCCGAGTCATTTTATTCACCCCGAGGAATCGTTTAACTTTCTCCGCTTTAAGCATCACGTTTTGCCCGGACTACTTTTAATGCGGGACAACGCGCTGACGTCACGTGTGTAGAGGAAGAAGCAATATCAACAAAAAAACCTTACTGCAGCCGACAGCCGCTACAAACTACGCCGACGTTGCTAAAAATGACGCCCGCATGATGCTAGTGTGGTAGCAGGTAGTGTCTGATGCGTTTCATAGATATCGCATGCATTTAGAACTCGATGCGAAATGACAGACTCGGCCGCGTTTGGGCAGCGTTAGTAAACAGCCGCCATCTTTAAGCAGTAGACTTCTCAGCGCTAATAAATATAACGTTACTGTCACTTGCTCACGTAACGTAAGCCCTTCGGAGGGCTAGGTTTCCATTGATTATGACCACTGTCGATGCGTGGCTATTAGCTAACGTGTCTTTTTATTCTGTGATTAAGTGCGATATTTTGTCTTGGTTTTTACGTTGTATTGATTTAAATGTGATTTTTATGATCTTCATGTGATGTAAAGCACTTTGAATTGCCTCGTGTTGAATTGTGCTATATAAATAAATTTGCCTTGCCTTGCCTTGCCTTACATACAGGCTTTATTAAATC
Source organism: Corythoichthys intestinalis (assembly GCF_030265065.1). Lineage (NCBI taxonomy): Eukaryota > Metazoa > Chordata > Actinopteri > Syngnathiformes > Syngnathidae > Corythoichthys > Corythoichthys intestinalis. The sequence goes on along the minus strand of NC_080404.1, from coordinate 52,218,220 downwards.
TGTAAAAACACAGCGCTGTAGAGTGATGAGGGTGTAAAATTAAAACATAATATAGCTAGCTGTCAGTTTGGCTCAGCAGTCATTGCTGAATAAAACACCAAGTAGCACTGGTCCCTAATGTGCTCCAATACAGCAGGTATTACACATTTATTTTGAATACTGCAAAAACTCAAAATCCTATCAGTACTTACAGTTTAGACTAACTTAAAATTTAACTAGAACTTAAAAATAGCTTGACACAAATGGAAACTAAATTGAAACACGTGGGAAAAACACATAGCTTTCAAGTGATGTGTGTTATCAAGTGTAATTACATTTTTAGGTAAGAAATATGTTTTTTTTTATAAGATCTAGAAGTTTTTTGAGTGAAAGCAGTTAATTTTTTTTTTAGTCACATCTGAGAGGCAATTGTTGGCTGTTTTCAACAATGTACATCGGAAATAAAGACATTGACTGAAAATGATTCAATATTGGATTAAATGTCTTTTTTTCTCATGTATATTTATAATTGGTCTTTACCTAAAAAAATGTTTTATCTGATTACTGGATTAATCGATAGAATTTTCAGTCAATTACTCGATTACTTAAATATTCGATAGCTGCAGCCCTAAAATAAATAAATAATTACGGCATTTGAGTTCCAACGCATTTGAACTGGGAATGGCTGGCAGTGATAAACGCGTGCCAACCCATTTCAAATAGATTGAACGTCGATCAATGGCAGCCAATAAGTTGAAAAGCAAATGGTTTTGAGTCTTATAAAATAATTTAAATTTGAGAAGATACTAGAGGTGCACGATAACTATCGGTTCGATATTAGGAATTATGACGTCATCCCAATAAATTCAATAATAATATACTGTATATTATCGAGCCAGTTAATATTAATTTTGGCACGGTGTCGGTGGATTGGGATGTGTGCGTTTGTTTCCACTCCTGTTTTGCCAGTGTGCAAAGTTTTGTTACTGTTCTAGAGGCCGTATTTTTCCATCACTAAGTGCTAATTAGCAAATGTTTTCATTTTACAGTGTTATGTTTACAAGTTCTTGAGAGGCCTTGTGGTTATTGATAGCTTTGCTGTCCTATAATTGCCAGGTTAAGAAAATTGTTTCATGGACCAAGACCACAAAAGTCTCCTTTCCTGTTGCACCGAATGTTTTATCTGCTGACAAAGCACAATATTCAAATCCACCACTAGTATTTTTGACCTACAGGTCTTCAAAAACTCAGGTGAATATACATTTAAAAATTATATATATAATTATCGGTTATTGTATCGGTTATTATCGGCTTTGAGGAACAGGAATTTATCAATATTGGTTTCAAAAAATGGATATGGTGCACGCCTAGAAGATACACTTCATGTTGTGTTGGATCAGTTGAGTTTGATACTTTGGAAATTTAGTACCAAGATCTAACCCTGTACATGTCTTTTCTTCTGCAGGCCTTAAACAATAATGTGTATAAGAATGTATCACCCTATGGCTCCCTGAACAACATCGTAGATGGACTCAACTCACTGACGGACCACTTCTCAGACCTTTCCCTGTCATCGGAGCCCAGAAAGCCCAACAAGAGGCCGCCACCTAATTATTTGTGCCACCTGTGCTTCAACAAGGGTCATTACATCAAAGACTGCCCTCAGGTAAGATTATTTCATAATCAACAAGTAGAAAGATAAGCATTACATAATCAGTATGTTTTTGTTCCTGCAAAATGACTTATGTTGTGGTTTGAGTTAATTATCCTTTGTTTACGCGCCTTTGAATTTGTTTCGTATGAAACGCCAACCTTGCCGCAGCCTCTTCCTTCAGCTCGCTCCCTCATGCTGCCTCTCTCTATCTCTGCTCTGACCTACTTGTAAAACAGGCTGGCCTCTGTCTTCGGAAGTCATGTGTGCAAGTGTGTGTGTATATTTGTGCGTTTGCCTTCCTCTTTACTGCAATGCATTCAACCGGCCGCTAGGAATCATCTGTTATAGCGGCAATGATAAACACGTCAGGCTAATTTAAGGGTTAAACTGTGTATCACAGCATGAATTCATTTTTCAATCGTTCTAAGCGTGAAAAACGGTCCTCTCCGATTTTGCCAAATAGACTCCATCTATCTATTCCATTTTGTTCAAGCTGGTCTCTGATTCATTCTTGTATAATGCATTTTCTTTGGCCCCAGCTTTTTGTCATGACCCAGAGGACGACTTCTCATCACCCACCACATATCAATCAAAGCATATAAAAATGGCTCTTTCTATTCAATGGCCTGAGATGGGCAAATTTCTAAATCAGAGGGCATCTTTGTTTCAGATTGTGTTATAACTGCATTCTTATGAAAAGAACAAAAATGAACTTTACTACTCATATCTATCCAAGTAACAGTCAAGTAGAAAACCCCGCAATGGCAAAACACTGCTACTATTAACTAGGGCTGTCAAAATGATCGCGTTAACAGGCGGTAATTAATTTTTTAAATTAATCACGTTAAAATATTTGACGCAATTAACGCACATGCCCCGCTCAAACAGATTAAAATGACAGGAGAGTGTAATGCCCGCTTGTTACTTGTTTTTTTATGTTTGGCGCCCTCTGCTGGCGCTTGGGTCCAACTGATTTTATGGGTTAGTACCATGAGTGAGCATGGTGTAATTATTGACATCAATAATGGCGAGCTACTATGGTACTTTATTTTTTCATTGAAAATTTTACAAATTTAAATAAAACAAAAACATTAAGAGGTGTTTTAATATAAAATTTCTATAACTTGTACAAACATTTATCTTTTAAGAACTTTAAGAGAATGTTAATAATGTTAATGCCATCTTTTTGATTTATTGTTATAATAAACAAATAAAGTACTTATGTACCGTATGTTGAATGTATATATCCGTTTTGTGTCTTATCTTTCCATTCCGACAATAATTTACAGAAAAATATGGCATATTTTATAGATGGTTTGAATTGCGATTAATAACGATTAATTCATTTTTAAGCTGTAATTAACTCGATTAAAAATTTTAATCGTTTGACAGCCCTACTATCAACTAATTTGCTGTCCCCCTGAAGTGGACCCATTCTTGGATAGCTCCCCGATTTTATTTATTTATTTTTTTAAATGAACTTTAATGCACATAATGCATAATGATCCAAATGAGGAACGGCTGGTTTGACTTTGTTGTTCCTTGTGAAGGCTGGCCTGAGCGCAGTAGTTTTGCACGTTAGCAAGTTCACACAGTTTAATGGGACGCTAACTCTGATGCAGGTCGGACTTTCAGTAGCAAAATTAGCGGTGTTTCACCCACCTCCACAATACTGACGTCTTTTAAAGTGGTATGAAAAAAAAAAAAATAGGACTACGTGATTAAAGTCGTACTAGTACTATGAGGAAAAAAAGTCGTATTATTACATTGGGTACAGTGGTATGAAAAAGTATCTGAGCCTTTTGGAATTTCTCACATTTCTGCATAAAATCACCATCAAATGTGATCGGATCTTTGTCAAAATCACACAGATGAAAAATCTGCTTTAACTAAAACCACCCAAACATTTTTAGGTTTTCATATTTTAATGATGATAGTATGCAAACAATAAGTAAGTGAACCATCACATTTATAATTTTTGCCCCCCCCCCCCCCCCCCATCCCTTTGGCAGCAATAACTAACAACAAGACGCTTCCTGTACCTGTAGATCAGTCTGGCACATCAATGCGGACTAATCTTGGCCAATTCTTCTCTACAAAACTGCTGTAGTTCAGTCAGATTCCTGGGATGTCTGGCATGAATCGCTTTCTATAGGTCATCCCACAGCATCTCAATGGGGTTCAAGTCTGGACTTTGACTTGGCCTATCCAGAATGTGTATTTTTTTCTTCTGAAACCATTCTGAAGTTGGTTTACTTCTCTGTTTTGGATCATTGTCTTGTTGCAGCATCCATCCTGTTTTGAGCTTTAACTGTCTGGCAGACAGGTTTTCCTGCAAAACATCCTGAAAAAAACTTTTGAATTCATTCTTCCATTAATGACTGCAAGTTGTCCAGGCCCTGAGGCAGCAAAACAGCCCCAAATCATGATGCTCCCTCCACCATGCTTCACTGAGGGGATGAGGTGTTGATGTTGGGAGCTCTTCCATTTTTCATCTACACATGAAGTTGTGTTTTATTCCCAAACAATTCAACTTAGGTTTCATCAGTCAACAAAATATTTTGCCAAAACTTCTGTGGAGTGTCCAAGTGCCTTTATGCGAACATTAAACGAGAAACAATGTTTTTTTTCAGACAGCAGTGGCTTCCTCCGTGGAATCCTCCCATGAACACCATTCTTGGCCATAGTTGTACATATAGTTCATGTGTGCACACAGTTATTGGACTGTGCCAGTGATGTCTGTAAGTCTTTAGCAGACACTCTACGGTTCTGTATTACCTCTCTGAGTATTCTGCGCTGAACTCTTGGCGTCATCTTTGATGAACGGCCACTCCTTGGGAGAGAATCAACAGTGCCAAATGATCTTCATTTGTTGACAACTTATCTGACTGTCGATTGACAAACATCCAGACTTTTAAAGATGGTTTTGTATCCTTTTCCAGCTTTATACAAATCAACAATTCTTGATCGCAGGTCTTCAGACAACTCTTTTGAATAAGCCATTCATGCACATCAGACAATGCTTCTCATCAAGACAATTCTTACCAGGTGTGTGTTTTATAGTGGGTAGGGCAGCTTTAAACCACTCATCAGCAATTGGGCACACACCTGACTTAAATTGTTTGGTAAAAATTGGTTTCAATTGCTCTTTAAGTCTCCTTAGGTAGAGGGTTCACTTACTTATATTTCCCCCCTTCTGGCATTGTTTGCATGCTATCCTCATTAAAATATGGAAAACCTATAAATGTTTGGGTGGTTTTAGTTAAAGCAGACACTGCTTTTACGTCTGTGTGATTTTGACAAAGATCAGCTCACATGTTATGGCGATTTTATGCAGAAATGTGAGAAATTCCAAAAGGTTCAGATAATTTTTCATACCACTGTATCTATATAACTGAAATCATTCATTCATTATATGATGCAAATACAGTTGCTTAATAGTTGGTGGGAATATTTTGAGCATCCTGAAAAGTTGTTAGTGTAATGTCCCTACCGTCCCGATGCAAACCTACGCCCTTGTTCTAGAACCAATTAATTTCATAAGTAAAGGTACCACTGTACTTGTTTAAACGTATGAAAGTGCATCCACAATCGATTGAAGCTTTTCTGTTTAAAAAAAAGTGTGTGGAATGTGCAGGATTTGAAGATAGTGACTTGTTCTTAGGGATAGCGTACAGCAACTTTAAGAGCGACAGGAGAAAGTAACTTACAATAACTTCCTCTAAAGCGTATCATGATGAAGTTTGCAGGTGTTGATTTTGGTGTCCTATGGTGACCTGTAAAAGCAACTCCATGGTGGGGAATGGAGTCTAATAATGATCTAATTTCACTGAAACTTAGCAAAAAAAAAATAACACTAACGTATTTTTCAGTCGAACTCCTGGTTCCTTCATTTTCTCTCTCCATTCTTATTCTTCTTCCATCGTCTGGGTGAGGTGCAATGGCAAATCCCAGCACTGTGTTTCTTTTGCATGGAACAGTAACGAGGAGCAGATGTGAGATTAAAATGCTTTGACTGGCTTTATGACATATGATGGCTAGTCCCAGGAGGTCCGTAAAAGACCTGTGCACTGATGAAATATCTCGTGGACAAAGCCAAACTCCAATGTGTGGGAATTAGATCATCTATTGACCACTCTAATGGGGATTTGGCCAGAAAATATATCATGCAACAAGTTACATTCACCTCCATTTTCTAGAAGTAATGTTAAGATTGAAGGATTAATTCATGCACGAATTATGATACTCTATATCAGGGTCTTTTCTTAGGTGTTTACAGGGCTCCAGACTAACATTTTTTACAAACTTCCAAGATTCAGAGGTGCACGCTGTAAATCAACATGCAGTTGTCCTCTAATTGTCACTGTTTAATACAATAAAATACTCTCGTAGGCACAGTCTAACTGTTTGCATTATTTTAACACACATAATATAATCAATCAGGGATTAGTATTGTTTCTCGTATTTACTGTTTGACTGTTTGTATTACTCTAACAAACCCAATATAAAATAAATAGCATATATACCGTAGTTAAGGAAAACAAGCAGAATATAGAGCATAAAGATACATAACGCCTTCTTATCACAGAAGCCCAACGCATGCGTCATGCAACTGATTCCCAATCAGTTCTCCCGGACAGTCCAGAACAAATGGCGGTATTCTCTGTCCCAACACAACGAACACCGGAGAACGCCCGATAGGCCTGAACGATATTGGAAAAAACTATCGTTGCGTTTTTTTGGGGGTTTGCGATATATTGTGATATTATATTGCGATATTAAAAAAATGTATATATATATTTTTTAAAGACATTTTCAGTAGATGACTTGAATAGCTGTTTGGAAAGACTTTGGATGACTCACCATCACCAAAGTGTACAGTGATCCCTCGTTTTTGGCGGTTAATGGGGACCAGAACCCGCCGCGATAAGTGAAAAACCGCGAAGTAGCGCACCCCCCCATTTTATTATTTTTTTTTGTGTGTGTTTTTTGTGCTTAATGCATTTATTCAGATTTAGCATTGGAAAGAGATACATATAAGACATGTTTTTTTTTCACTTTTCCCCCCAAAGTGATTTAAAAAATGTATATAAATAAATGGTTTTCAAGCTTTTCAAATGTCATAATTATCATCAGTTTTAAACATAACTGTCCAACCAAATCATTTTTGAACAAGAATAAAGTACTGTAGTAGATAAATGCTTGGCTTTATTAAATGCTTCTGTTTATCTACCTTAGCTGTAACAGTTGGAGTGACATGTAGAAATTTCAAACTCCTCATGATCACTTCTGGCATTTATATGTCTCCAGCGTCTCCAAACACACAAACATTCATTCCAGCGCGGCTTCCTTGCAGAAACTGTTTAACAAGTTAAACGATGATTGACAGATTGCTGCCCGGCTTCTTTAGCCAGATCAAAGCCATCGTTAACTTTAATAAGCAAGTGCCGCAGTGACTGAGAGGAACAAAGGGCTGGTAGAGGGAGGGTGTGAGGCTGTGCGCAGAGCAGAAAGCAAGGCATATGTGGATTTAAAAAAATAAAAACTATCGCACGAGCTTGCGATGGGACTATCGCGCACGCACACATCGTGATATCGTTCAGGCTTAACGCCCGATATCCAACTAATAACACGACTGGCAAGACTTCAAGAGCCCCTTTGACGCTGAGGTGGCAAAATCCACAACCCTCGTTGCCCGGACAATAGTAACTCCGGAATCCTCCTGTCCAATCCACAAACAGACAATAAGCCCAAACGCACCCTTCTTCCTGCCCCTGAATGTGTAATTAATCGTGAGCATTTTTTCTCGGAAACCTTTTGTTGACGTGTGATAGGGTGACCTTGCCTCCCCGCCTGAGTCTTTTTGTTTCACCTTGCCGGTTTGATCGCTGTCGACCTGAATAAATTGTCAACTTGTTCTCGGTGAGCCTTCTTTAAACCTTCCGGTACTTTTTACAATAAGGGTCCCTTAATTAACATTAGTTAATGCATTTTTAGACAATAACTAATGTTTAAAGAGTATGTCATGCCCTGGGAAAATGTTAGTATTCCATCATTTATCCATAAACGCATGCCTTTTGTATTCATATCATGCCACTTCGTGTAATTACACACAAGAAAATGAGAGAAATTTGGCTCGATTGTCAAGCTAAAACGACCGGCGCCCGAGATCTGGCAGATTGTGTGCGGTACGTCACGACAAGTGAAGAGAGTGCCACCGGCCACTAGGGGGGCAGCGCCTGTCTGCATCAATATAATTCCTTCTAGTGAGGGGAGAATTAGCGGTGTTTTGAGCTGTTTATGCTGTTGCATTGTGTTCGTCCTGCACATATTCCAGGTTCCCTCATGAGGAAACACCCCTCGTTGTCAATAAAAGAGAATTCAGAATTGACAGTGAGGGGTGTTTCTTCAACAAGAAAAAAGGCTCAGTGCTTTAATACTGAATGGCGGCGATGATGGCAGACAATTTCGTTTCTAGTTTCAGCGACGAATCCGACGTAGAAGGACGTAACGAATGTTCATCTAATGGTGACGAGGAGAGTTACGGAGCTTTAATTTGTGTTTTAGGTTACCAATTTGAGCCCAAACGAACGCCAATGCAGCGTAATGAAACGGTCATTGAGGAGAGCAATGACACTGATGAAACATCGGCAGCAGATCGTGTGGGAAACAACGAATGATATTTTTTGCATTTCTTTTTGTGAAGCTGATACACCGTGATCGCAAAATAAAGTAATGTATAGAATAATTATCATTTATTGCGCTATCATAGTTTTTCGCTCTGCCAACAGACACAAATATGAATGAGATCAGAGGATTTGTTCTATATATTTTGCGAACGATAATTTATACATGTGTCCAGTCCTGTATCCAATGCGTGATATTTTTTTTATTATAAAAGAGTACTCACTCTGGCCATATCGAGCTTGGCTGCTCCCTCCTTTGCTTAGCCTTAGCCTCCTTTGCCAGTCATCGTCCTCTTTCTTGATTTCTCGGGACATTTAGGTGGCTGGTGTATGGTGGGCACCGCATCTGCTTTGAGCAGCAATCTTGCAGCAAAACCCGATTTCACTTGTCCATAGTTCGAGAAGCTTACAGGTGGAAAATAACAGAAAACCGTGCCGGAGGCTGGGTCTAGAAAATATTATTAATTAACATGAGTTAAAGCATTAGTTAATGCATTAGTTAATGTATAACCAGGCAGTAAGTAATGATTTGGTAAAATTATAATTTCTTAGTTAAAGGACACATGTGCTACACTTTACAATAAGGGTCCAAAAAGCATACCCCCCCCCCCCCCCCCTTTAGCATTTATTAACGATTACTGAATGCTTTTTGGACCCTTATTGTAATGTGTAGCACATGTGTCCCTTAACTAAGAAATTATAAATGCTCAAGTTGAGAAACCCTAAACCCTCACCCTATATAGGCCTATACAGTGGGGCAAATAAGTATTTAGTCAACCACCAATTGTGCAAGTTCTCCTACTTGAAAAGATTAGAGAGCCCTGTAACTGTCAACATCGGTAAACCTCAACCATGAGAGAAACAATGTAGGAAAAAAAAAAAACCCAGAAAATCACATTGTTTGATTTTTAAAGAATTTATTTCCATATTAGAGTGGAAAATAAGTATTTAGTCACCTACAAACAAGCAAGATTTCTGTCTGTCAAAGAGGTCTAACTTCTTCTAACGAGGTCTAACGAGGTTCCACTCGTTACCTGTATTAATGGCACCTGTTTTAACTCATTATCGGTATAAAAGACACCTGTCCACAATCTCAGTCAGTCACACTCCAAACTCCACTATGGCCAAGACCAAAGAGCTGTCAAAGGACACAAGAGACAAAATTGCACACAGGCACCAGGCTGGGATGACTGAATCTGCAATAGGTAAAACGCTTGGTGTAAAGAAATCCACTGTGGGCACGCTTTACAAATTGGGGATCGTGTGTGCTTGCGCTTGCTTTCTTTTGCAAAGCATTTGCAGTTGGGGTTCGTGTTTTTTTTTCTATTTGCAAAGCGGTAAAGACTAAAATATGAATCTGCAAAATTCCTACTTGCACAGGTGCAAGTAAATGAAACATTTACTAGGGTTGTGTCAATTTTTAGGGGTGAAATGCCCCCATTTAGGAGCATTGTAGTGAGCGCTGTCCCTGAAAGAGTTAATCAAATGACCGTAACACTTTTGAGCAAACTTTAAAGAAACAATACATAATCTAGTGTGTAGGTTATGTTTTCCATATTTCTATAAAGTCAGTTATGGAAACCACATGATGTCTACTTTAGAGAGTGTTCTCTTTTAAAATGATACATTGAAATGCTGTTTTAAATAAGCCCCGACAACGTCCGTATAAACCCTTGGACTCAATCGTGCCAAAGATGTCAGCATTCCAGGGTCAAACTCAAAATCAAGACTCCTTCTGGTTTTTGTTTCAGCTGTTGTTAAACTGCCAGCAGTAATTCAAAATACCGCAAAGTCTCCAAACAGCGTCCACACCTACACACTTCATCAACATCCTATTCTTTAACGCTCTCTCGGGGCTCTTGTCCGTGACTTTACCGTCCAATTGTGCTATATCACTTATACCGTTACCCACAGGTCACCCGTAGTGCCATCTCACGACCCCAATAATGTGACACGCTTCTTGCAATAATGGCAGCAGTGTCCGGCCGACTTATTATGCAACACTTGGATTTTGATTTGATCCGTATTTAATGGAATTTGGGACGGCACATCCAACTTGCTGTCATTATGATTTAATTCAATGCAAGTGTTTTTACTGTCCACTTGTGGCTGACTGAATAGCACACAAAATACATTTTTTTGGATCCTGACTTGGTTTAATAATGCGTGTATTGGAGTTAGGATATCTCTTAGGCTGCTGGATTTTTGAGTGTAAGGCCGCAACAACTAATTGATAATTAAGATAAAATAATAAACTAGTTGCCAACGAATTTGCAGTGGCTGCGTAGCTGTCCGCCTTCTTCTGGTGTGTGAGCGCTCTTCTTCGCGTAAACAAGTGCGAGTGCGCCCCCACTTGGTGCATCCCCTCTTGCCATCCCTGAAGGCCCGTTGATGGGTGCACGGGGGGGCCGGGGGACCACCTTGGATCCTGGGGGGGGTGCGATGGCTCGATTTCTGGGCTGCGGGAGGAGGGATTCACTTCAATTCAATTTTATTTGTATAGCCCTATAGACCCTACCCACTTGACGTCACATCTCCGCCCACCTGACTGGTGCCGCCCAATTGTCCGTCAACACATCGTGTTTGCCTGTTACGGCTACGTACATTTCTCCTATTTACGGCGTGTTTTTCTGCTCGTTAACATTAATAATCAAAGTGGTGAAGGCGTGTGTGGCGGTCAGTTGCAATAACAGAGAAGATAGACGGAGAGACTTGAAGTTGTACCGGATTCCGAGAGACCCGGAGAGGAGAGAGCAAGATGGGCTGCTGCAATTCGACGAGAAAACTGGGCTCCAAACGATTACCACAGATTATGTAGTAGTCATTTTATATCTGGTAAGATGCATTTAATATATATTTAGAGGGTTTTGGGCTGACAACCACAATTGAGATCATTGCTAGGCTAATCGCCGACAACATACACGTATGTATGTAGTGAGAGTGCTATCGCTAAACCATATAAACATTAAAAGCCCTAGCTCCATTGACATTTGACATGAAATACATTAGACTTGACAGTGGATGTTAGCAAGAACAAAAGATTTTGAATTGAAAATTTCGTAACTCACCTTTCCAAGCACAAGATAGATTCCTGCCGAATTTTCGTGGACGAGGACCTGTTTCACCCAACCAGCAACGAAATATTTATAAGCCTCCAAGCTCTTAAAGTTTTTCAAACTTTCGTGAGAATAGGCTGATTTTGTGTGGACAAGATAGTTGTACATATCAGGGTAGCTAGCAGATGTCAGGCAAATACGGCGGAGACAGCGGGTCGAAAAACATCGATTTAGGCATCAAATATGGATCTGGCGAATGGATAAACTGAAGCTTTTCCACATAACGCCTTTTATGCAACGCATCAAGTGAGTTTACGGCATCCGAAAGCACCGGGTCTTCCATGAAATGCATTATAAATTGCTCGATCAATTGAGACCATTGATAATACGGACACAAAATGACGGACAAGGGGGCGGAACAATACAGCGATCACGTGATTTTGTGACGTCGGTGGGTAGGGTCTATATCACAACAAGTTTATCTCAAAGGGCTTTGCAGAGGCAATATGATACGAAGTCAGAAACAGTAGATGAAATAAATAAAGGTCAAGTCCTGGGCATCCCCCATCCTTAGACACTCCATGTCGGCAAGGAAAAACTCCAAAACTCTTTGGGAGAAATGAGAAACCTTGGGGAGTACCACAGTCAGGAGGGATCCACTCCCAGGACAGATAGACAGGATGCACCAGGACTGCTAATGGGAATTAGTAGACGGAGTTACAGTTTGTAAAGATGCAATAGAGTAAGGGAACAAGAAGAGGTCCATCTAGCCAGATGAGATGGGGGGGGGGTCAACGAGGACATCCATCCAGCCAGTGGTCCGGATAGTCAGGAGATGGAGGGATGAGCTGCACTGACCCCCCGCGCTTGGTGGGGCTTGCATCCGGCTGGATGTGATAGGGCGCGCTCGGGTGCCGGGTCCCGGTGCTTGGATTGGGCGGCGTAGAGTCAGTCGCCAACGGGCTTACACTCACAAGGGATTCACACAATTACTGGGTTCTAGATCACAGAGCTGATTTGTGTACACTCTACCCCTTTCAATCACTTAGCTTATAGACTTCCCCACCCCCGTCCCCCTCTTTCCCTGGTCAACAGGCACCCCACGTGGTGTCAACCGGTAATACATGTAGCTGACGATAGCACCAACATATTAGTCGTTAGTGTAGACGTTCAATGTATTTCTTGTTGCTGTTTGTGTTTCTTTTCTTTCTTCTCTTGTGTTTCTTTTCTTCTGTTCCCCCATAACCCCTTCCTGTTAAAGTGATCCTCTACCTTAAATACATGTAGGCTTTAATAAACCACAATTGTTGTCTTGTACTAAAATATGTTGTTAGAAACACATAAAATGTTGAATCAATGGCAATATTTTATCATATTTAGTACATATTTTGACCGATAGTTGGCGCCATGGTTTGCGGGCTCGCAGTGATGACTTAAATGGGATGTTTCCAAATTTGTAGCATGTACAACAATTGCATATTGCTGCCGTTGACGTGAGTGGTCAAGGTGGAATTATTATTTTTTGTGAATAAATGTGCATAAGTGGAAGCTTTTCCCCTTTTTGGTCCCTGTATGCTCGTATCCTACCTACCATGCGTCACATCTGGCGCCCAAACATTTTTCCTGGATCCTCAGTCAAGTAAGGGATCCGTCTAATTTCTGGATCCGACGGTCCCACCGCGGCTGCAATATTGGTTTCGGATCAGTCTAGTTTCTGGATTCGTCGGTCCCACAGTGGCTTTTGGGATCAGTCTATTTTGTGGATTCGACGGCCTGATCCCGGTTGCAACATTGCCATGAGATCGGTCTAATTCCTGGATCTTCGAGTGAGTGAAAAAAATGCGGATTTGGATTACTATTGCTATCTTTTTTGTTGTCTATTCTTGGTGGGAGTTTTCCCCAAATCATACCAAATAATTAAAGCACTATGGCACGCTACAGTGACCTCAGTGACTCTTACATGGACCTGACTTTTATGGAGTTCGTCTGGGAACGCGTGTGTGCCTACCGCTGAGCTCCCGAGTGACGAGTGGTCAAGGTCAAAATATTGTTTTTTTGTGTGAATAAATGTGCATAAGTGGAAGCTTCTCCCCTTTTTGGTACTTTTATGCACGTATCCTACCTACCACGCCTTACAATGTACAAGACATGGATTACACTCGATTCCAGGATTTGTTCCTGCCAAACTGTTGGCTTGTACTGTATGTAAAGCATACGACAGCTCTGGACATTAACAATCTACATAACTATACTGGGATAAGTTTGAAAACGCAATATCTTACTTTGAAGATCTGCCAACAAAAACCGGAGTTCTCAACAGCATACACTCTCTGCTCCATTGAGACGCACTTGCAGCGAGTACATCACCAGTTTTGCCCAATTCTTCTCTTGTGAGGTACTGTATTTCCTGTTCTCATTTTGCCTTTGCTGCTCGTCTTGTGAACGACCAACAGTGCTGTCCTGCTCTTCACTTTTCCGATCTGGTTCAAATTGCAAGGGCAGAACCGACGACAAGTTGGGGTAGCTAAGAGTGATACGCTGGAAGTTCGGCCCGGTGACGTCACGCACTGCGACGTAACGAGAATGGCGACCTATCACTTAAAATAATTTTACAAATTTTATCAAAACGAAAACATTAAGAGGGGTTTTAATATCAAATTATTATAACTCATAATAATATTTATCTTTTAAGAATGACTTGTCTTAAAGATCGAGGATCACTTAAAAAAAACACCCGGTCGTTGTGGTGGCACGAGCTTGGTTCCACACCTGCCTGCATGAACATGTTGTCCTCCCCTGTCGTGATGATGGCAGATGGATGCGGTATTTCCAAATTGTCTTTTTTAAAGGATTTTGATGAGTAATGTTCTCCAGCTCCACTGTTGTTTTGGATGGAGAAATTCTAAAACAGAAGTTGCTTGCAGACATAAGAAGTAAAGCGGAAGTACCTCGGAAACTTGTCTATAAATCGATTAATCGTTTAATTCATTGTCCGATTAATGGATTATAAAAGTAATCGTTAGTTGCCACCCTGCTTGAGTGTAAAGCAATTAAAAGGCTAATGCCGCTAAAGTACAGTGCCTTGCAAAAGTATTCGGCCCCCTTGAATCTTGCAACCTTTCGCGACATTTCAGGCTTCAAACATAAAGATATGAAATTTAATATTTTTGTCAAGAATCAGCAACAAGTGGGACACAATCGTGAAGTGCAACAACATTTATTGGATAATTTAAACTTTTTTAACAAATAAAAAACTGAAAAGTGGGGCGTGCAATATTATTCGGCCCCTTTACTTTCAGTGCAGCAAACTCACTCCAGAAGTTCAGTGATGATCTCTGAATGATCCAATGTTGTCCTAAATGACCGATGATGATAAATAGAATCCACCTGTGTGTAATCAAGTCTCTGTATAAATGCACCTGCTCTGTGATAGTCTCAGGGTTCTGTTTAAAGTGCAGAGAGCATTATGAAAACCAAGGAACACACCAGGCAGGTCCGGGATACTGTTGTGGAGAAGTTTAAAGCCGGATTTGGATACAAAAAGATTTCCCAAGCTTTAAACATCTCAAGGAGCACTGTGCAAGCCATCATATTGAAATGGAAGGAGCATCAGACCACTGCAAATCTACCAAGACCCGGCCGTCCTTCCAAACTTTCTTCTCAAACAAGGAGAAAACTGATCAGAGATGCAGCCAAGAGGCCCATGATCACTCTGGATGAACTGCAGGGATCTACAGCTGAGGTGGGAGAGTCTGTCCATAGGACAACAATCAGTCGTACACTGCAAAAATCTGGCCTTTATGGAAGAGTGGCAAGAAGAAAGCCATTTCTCAGGCCATTTCTCAAAGATATCCATAAAAAGTCTCATTTAAAGTTTGCCACAAGCCACCTGGGAGACACACCAAACATGTGGAAGAAGGTGCTCTGGTCAGATGAAACCAAAATTGAACTTTTTGGCCACAATGCAAAACGATATGTTTGGCGTAAAAGCAACACAGCTCATCACCCTGAACACACCATCCCCACTGTCAAACATGGTGGTGGCAGCATCATGGTTTGGGCCTGCTTTTCTTCAGCAGGGACAGGAAAGATGGTTAAAATTGACGGGAAGATGGATGCAGCCAAATACAGGAACATTCTGGAAGAAAACCTGTTGGTATCTGCACAAGACCTGAGACTGGGACGGAGATTTATCTTCCAACAGGACAATGATCCAAAACATAAAGCCAAATCTACAATGGAATGGTTCAAAAATAAACGTATCCAGGTGTTAGAATGGCCAAGTCAAAGTCCAGACCTGAATCCAATGGAGAATCTGTGGAAAGAGCTGAAGACTGCTGTTCACAAACACTCTCCATCCAACCTCACTGAGCTCGAGCTGTTTTGCAAGGAAGAATGGGCAAGAATGTCAGTCTCTCGATGTGCAAAACTGATAGAAACATACCCCAAGCGACTTGCAGCTGTAATTGGAGCAAAAGGTGGCGCTACAAAGTATTAACGCAAGGGGGCCGAATAATATTGCACGCCCCACTTTTCAGTTTTTTATTTGTTAAAAAAGTTTAAATTATCCAATAAATGTTGTTCCACTTCACGATTGTGTCCCACTTGTTGTTGATTCTTGACAAAAAATAAAAATTTTATATCTTTATGTTTGAAGCCTGAAATGTGGCGAAAGGTTGCAAGGTTCAAGGGGGGCGAATACTTTTGCAAGGCACTGTATTTATGCATTACTTTAAGACCAATTATAATAATAACATGTTAACATTGAAACCGCTGTTGGATAAGTGGAGACAATAATTTTGATTGGTGACAGAAAACCATGGGTATAGCAGCGCAGCATTTCCCTTGGTCGTGGCGAGAGAGGCGTTATGTAGACTGGCTTTTATTCGGAAAATGAGGTCGCTCCCCCAGTCATGAGGAGAATGCCCCTCACCGCTGTTGCCACACCTTGGCTCGCTTCCAAGATGTCTTCCACTTGCACTCATGATTCTCTCCAACATAGTGCCGTTGGCCCCATCTTCGATATGGTTGATGAAAACGATGCAAGGAATGACATATTCTTGCATTTAGTGATGAAATAATGGAAAGTACGGTCATCAGTAGACAGTTACAGTATATATGGGTGGTCTGTTTCTGTGTGTAATTGTTGACATATTAAATATAAAACCACAGCGGCCACATTAGGACATCACAGATTTTTTCCTCCTTAAGAATTCCAAATTCATCCACACAAAAATAAACACCTCTCTCTAAATGACACCCCCCAGGAAGAAACACAGAGAACTCTAATAAGCTCACTCTAGTGAGGCTTTGTAAACAAAAGGAAATAAAACTTTCAAATTCTGAGGTCATTTAACACAGCTGCCAACCAAATTTGCAGCACAGTCGTATTCATAAATATAGAGACCTCCATAATAGGTCTTAGAATTAATTTAATGAATGACTGAAACTGATCTACGATCCTGACGGTTCCGATCCGACCTCCGTTTGCCAGTCTTTATAAGTTAAAGCAGTGCTTCTCAATTATTTTCTGGTACACCCCCCCCCAAGGAAGACGTAAATATTTTGCGCCCCCCCCAAACTCTCTGCCGCCACTGTAAATAGTATAATTTGTCTATAAAATTATTATTATAAGTACGCATCTTCCTAACATTGTGTCCTTTTTTCTACTAAAGAAAAAACAGTAATATAAATGAACTTAGGATAAAAGTATAACTTTATTAACATTACTTTGTTTGTAACAGAAAAGACTTAACGCGCATCAATTTGCCTGAATTTAATAATTAAAAAAAAAAAAAGTCAACATCCAAATTGTAAAAATACACTTAAGGTACATTTTTGACCATTTGATTCTGAAAAATAAAATGTAATAAAATCAGTAAATAATTTTTAAAAAAATCGATTAGAAACCTTAACTCATGAGGACAATTTGACAAAAAATTGACAGAAAAAACAAAACTGAATAAAAGAAGAAAAAAAAAGTGTCTTTGGACAAAAGGACAGTTTTTATCTTCGCTGCTCACAGTATCACCTCATTTGCAATGATGTGGTGTTATTTAGCACTGAGCATGCTAACAGTGCTCACTGGTTTACTGATATAACACGGACAAAGCGGGACAATTGTTGGCAATATTCGCCACGTTTTCGCTGAAAAACAATCAAGCGGCTTATCAATGAGATTGGGGTCTAATGTCTTTAAGTGGCGTCTTAATTGCAGTAATAAAATCTCTCCTAAAAAAACCTAATCTGGATGCCTCAACCATTAGCAATTACAGGCCAATATCAAATCTGACATTCCTGGGGAAAATTATCGAAAGGGTTGTGTTCGAACAGATCCAGACTTTTATGATGCAAAACAATCTTTTCAACTCATTTCAGTCTGGATTTCGGCCACAACACAGCACCGAGACCGTGCTTATCAAAGTCCTAAATGATATTCGTCGGAATACCGATGCAGGCAAATCATCTGTTCCGTTACTATTGGATCTCAGCGCCGCATTCAACACGGTTGATCACAACATACTACTCAGCAGATTGGAACAGTGGGTAGGGCTTACTGACACTATTCTTCAGTGGTTCACATCCTCAGTGGCGCCTCCAGAAATTTTTCATAGGGGTGGCCAGATTGGGCCACTTAAAATCTTGGGGTGGCACACCAAAACTAAAAGCCATAATTTCAAGTTTTCATTATATTATTGCAGTAAAAAGGTCATGGGAAAACTATCAGAAAGACTTAAGGACATGGCGACTGATATACTTTGGTGTATTGTGTAATATTTGATGTTACTAATGATTTAATGTGCATAGTCCATAACTGTCCAGTCAACATTTTGACTTCCACAACAATTCTGTTTAATTGTGTTATGTATATATTAGGCATAAGGTCTACATTTAACAAAACAAAATAATTACTGGGGAAAAGCAGGTGCTGGCAGATTTGCATTTGGGATGAAATGCATAACTAATGCTACAACAATCTAATGATATACTGGCAAGCGGGGTGGCCAGTGGGGTGGCCAACAAATTTATAGGGGTGGCCGTGGCCACCCCTGGCCACCCCCTGGGGGCGCCACTGCACATCCTATTTACATGATAGGGATTTCTTTGTGTCAATCGGAAACTATCAGTCAGAACAAACCAAATTCACGTGTGGAGTCCCTCAAGGGTCAATTCTTGGACCACTCTTATTTAACATCTATATGCTTCCGTTAGCTCAGATAATGGAACAGTATGACAACTCCTATCACGCCTATGCAGATGACACACAACTGTACATTTCTGTGTCCCCACATTATTATAGTCCCTTAGTCTCCCTTAGTAAATGCATTCACCAAATCAATGAATGGATGTGCCAGAATTTTCTCCAGTTAAATGTGGAGAAGACAGAGGTGATCATTTTTGGGCCAAAAGAGGAAAGGTCAAAGATAAGCAGGCAACTTAGCACAATGTCACTTACAGCTACAAATCAAGTCAGAAACCTTGGCGTAATTATTGATTCAGACCTAAAATTTGATAGCCATCTAAAGTCCGTCACTAAATCCGCTCATTACCACCGAAAAAATATAACCAGAATTAAGGGGCTTCTGACTCAACAAGACATGGAAAAACTTATGCATGCATTCATTTTCAGCAGATTGGACTATTGCACCGGTATATTTACAGGTCTTGATAAAAAATCAGTCAGGAAGCTGCAGCAAGTACAGAATGCTGCAGCCAGAGTCCTCACAAATACAAGGAAGCTGGACCTCATTTCACCGGTTTTGAAATCGCTACACTGGCTTCCAGTGAGTCAAAGGATAGACTATAAAATACTACTGCTCGTCTACAAAACACTTAATGGCCTTGGACCAAAATACATGCTTGACTTGTTAGATTCCTATGAGACATCTAGACCCCTAAGGTCGTCTGGAACCGGTCTTCTGCATGTTCCAAGAACAAGAACCAAGCAGGGTGAGGCAGCATTTAGTTATTATGCTCCTCACCTCTGGAACAAGTTACCTGAACGTCTGAAGTATGCTCAAACTGTTACCTCTTTTAAATCAGGGCTAAAAAAGCTTTTGTTTAGCACTACATATCCATAACTGGCTATATATTTCAATCTACCTGCTTTCTATTCCTCTTGTGCTTATCTCCATTACTGATTTCAATTATTATTAGTAGTAGTAGTTTTTGTTTTATTTTTATTTGTTTTATTTTTATTTTTATTCTATTTGTGATTAAATGCGATCTTTTGTCTTGGTTTTTACGTTGTATTGATTTAAATGTGATTTTTATGATCTTCATGTGATGTAAAGAACTTTGAATTGCCTTGTGTTGAATTGTGCTATATAAATAAATTTGCCTTGCCTTAATTGATCTGGCTTCCGGCTGTCCGCTATAATCATTTTTAGATACAGCAAACTGTGTTTTTTCCTTTTTTCCCCACTGTATTAAAAGTCAAAGCCAAAAGGCAAACGGCCCGAAAAAAGCGCATTCTCGGCGGCCGAGGGAGAACCGTAGGTGAGGGCAGTCATCGTGACGATCCCAAGCCGAAAATGGCACTTCTCGGGCGGACACGTGAGAACCGGAGAAGACAGTGGGTCGCTGCGTGAGTCCGGTGGGAAGACGGCTTTCGAAAACTGCGCACACCTCTTCTTCATATCTCTTTTCTGTGTGCTCTTGCTTAGTTCAAAAATACTGCGCGCACTCTGAAAATGAGAGCGCCACTGCCACTCACTGAGTGGATGTGCAAGTACACTTTATTCTAGTACGGCAAAAAAACAAACAAACAAAAAAAAACATATTCCCAGAGCTCACATGCGCCACCCCTGGAGGGCGCGCCCCACTATTTGAGAAGCACTGAGATAAAGTGAAATAATTATTATTATTGTAACATCAGCAGGTTGTTAATTATTAATTTCTGAACTTGTGCAACACAACACGGCTACTGTCCGCTGTAGCGGACGCCAATAACAACATGAAAAGAGAAAAAAAAAACTCTTACGTACCTCTCCCACTCTGTCGTCAGTCACACGATGCGTTCAGGAACAGCATGCAAAACACAACCGCCACATTAGAACCCGATTCGTTACGTTATTTTTATCATTATTAATTAGTATTCCAATATTTGTTTTGCTATGTGTAATTGCCATT
The DNA here is from genome assembly GCF_030265065.1 of Corythoichthys intestinalis. Taxonomy (NCBI): domain Eukaryota; kingdom Metazoa; phylum Chordata; class Actinopteri; order Syngnathiformes; family Syngnathidae; genus Corythoichthys; species Corythoichthys intestinalis. The sequence goes on along the minus strand of NC_080404.1, from coordinate 52,197,713 downwards.
TGTAATTGTTCCAACAGTATTTCTTTCGGGATTTAGCAAAAGGTTTTGGGCTGTGGAACAAATTAATCGAGTTATAATGTATTCTTATTAGGGTTGTTCCGATCATGTTTTTTTGCTCCCGATCCGATCCCGATTGTTTTAATTTGAGTATCTGCCGATCCTGATATTTCCCGATCCGATTACTTTTTTTTGCTCCCGATTCAATTCCAATCATTCCCGATAATTTTTCCCGATCATATACATTTTGGCAATGCATTAAGAAAAAAATGAATAGAACTCGGAAGAATATATGCATTCAACATACAGTACACAAGTACTGTATTTGTTTATTATGAAAATAAATCCTCAAGATGGCATTTACATTATTAACATTCTTTCTGTGAGAGGGATCCACGGATAGAAAAACTTGTGACTTTGTATATTGTGACTAAATATTGGCATCTAGTGTATTTGTTGAGCTTTCAGTAAATGATACTGTAGCTATGCCCAAATGCATGATGGGAAGTGGAACCAAGACTGTGCGTAGTGCTACCAATTGATTTATCTTCTCTGCGTTGGGAAATAATTTAAGGTGTTAAGAAAAAGATCAATTGCTACCTTGCTTCCCCACATTGCTTCCCATTATATTTCTAATCTTAGGGAGAGGGATTGCAAGGCTTTAGCCAATTAAAAAAAGGCTTCAAAGGCTGCCAAAATTCACTCTACTCATTTGATGCTGTCTTTTATCTCTCTATATTGGTAAAGCGGCGCCATTACAGATTGAGCGCGACAATGCATGAGTGGGTCGTGCAGGGCATGCATTAATTGCGTTAAACATTTTAACATGATACATTTAAAAAAAAAAAAAAATTACCGCCGTTATCGGGATAAATTTGATAACCCTACCTTAAGCCTAAACTAAAGACTCTGGATGAGTGTAACATATTATGTCTGTAACGTTAAATACAATTAGAAAACGATTTAATTAAAAAATATATATATATTAAAAAAAGGCATGTCCGATATTTTTTTGCCAATTCCGATACTTTGAAAATGACGTGATCGGATCCGATCGATCGAGACATCTCTAATTCTTATGGGAAAATTCCCGCTCAACATACGACTATTTCGACTTACAAACTGGTCCTGGAACAAATTAAATTTGTATGTAGAGGTACCACTGTAATATACAGTATATACATATATTATATACCCTGGAAGGAAGGACCCTGCATAATCTAAGTGCTTTAAAAAAATATATCGGCTTATAAAATCGTCTGTGGATATCGGCAATCGGCAAAATTTCTTTTTTTTAGATATTGGTATCGGCAAAAATCCCATATCGGTCGACCTCTACTCCATGATAATGCTCTTTTTGTTTAATTGGTTATGGTGCAGGCGGAATGCCAGTAGTTGAAATATGACAAAATAGTTATTGAGTCAGCAGTTCTTGTTTTTTGGGAGACAATTTGCTGAATGGACGAATTTATTCATTTTAACTCTAATGTTGGCACACTTCTTTATTCCAAACGAGACCATATGTCATACTTGAATAAGCCTCGCACCTTAAGTGGTGACCATTTTAGCAGCACTTAGTCTTTTGTGGCAAATGGTGGCCATTATCTGCTTACCACAGTGTCGACATGTTGACCTGAGGCGAGATGTTCACACCATCGAAACATCACACTTATGTCTCAATTGTTACTTGTCCAGATGTGTTTTTCTTTCCCCCGTGGTAATCAGCCCATCATAGCATACTAGTGCTTTTCATTGTGACAGAACATATTGCTGTGTTTGTATTTGAAAGAGCCTCCATTCAAAAGGTTGGCCACCCTGCAGGGATCATTTCACAACTCTTTTGCAACAGTTTTATTGTCTGTTTTTTTGTTGTTGTGTGGGCTGCAATTATGGGATCCTTTAAAAAAAATACTCTTACTCAATACTTGGCATTAATTGTTTACCAATGTTACGTTCCCTTTGCATTTGTTCTGAATTTTCAGCGTTGGCAATTAGGGTTGTTCCGATCATGTTTTTTTGCTCCCGATCCGATCGTTTTAGTTTGAGTATCTGCTGATCCCGATATTTCCCAATCCGATTGCTTTTTTTTTCTTTTTTTTTCTCCCGATTCAATTCCAATCATTCCTGATAATTTTTCCCGATCATATACATTTTGGCAATGCATTAAGAAAAACATGAATAAAACTCGGACGAATATATACATTCAACATACAGTACATATGTACTGTATTTGTTTATTATGACAATAAATCCTCAAGATGGCATTTACATTATTAACATTCTTTCTGTGAGAGGGATCCACGGATAGAAAGACTTGTAATTCTTAAAGGATAAATGTGACTTTGTATATTGTGACTAAATATTGCCATCTAGTGTATTTGTTGAGCTTTCAGTAAATGATACTTTAGCCATTTAACTGTTCTGCCCAAATGCATGATGGGAAGTGCAACCATGACTGTACCAATTGATATATCTTCTCTGCGTTGGGAAATAACATAGGGTGTTAAGAAAAAGATCAATTACTACCTTTCTTCCCCACATTGCTTCTCACGATATTTCTAATTGATGAGAGAGGGATTGTAAGGCTTTAGCCAATTAAAAAAAGGCTCCAAATCTACTCATTTTACGCTGCCTTTTAGCTGTATGTATATATATGTATAGGTAAAACGGCGCCATTACAGATTGAACGCAACAATGCGTGAGTGGGTCGTATAGCGCATGCGTTAATTGCGTTAAATATTTTAACGTGATAAATTGGAAAAAAAAAAAAAAAATTACTGCCGTTAACGGGATAAATTTGATAACCCTACCTTAAGCCTAAACTAAAGATTCTGGATGAGTGTAACATATTATGTCTGTAACGTTAAATACAATTAGAAAACGATTTAATTAAAAAAATAATAAAATAAAATAAAAAAAAAGGCATATCCGATATTTTTTTGCCGATTCCGATACTTTGAAAATGACGTGATCGGACCCGATCGATTGGCATGATCGGGACATCTCTATCGGCAATCTATGACATCACATTTACCGAATTTTTCGGACTATAAGTCGCACATTAGTATAAGTCGCACCAGCCATAAAATGCCCAATGAAGAGGAAAAAAACATATATAAGTCGCACTGGAGTATAAGTCGCATTTTTTGGGGAAATTTACTTGATAAAATCCAGCACATAGAACAGATATTTCAGCTTGAAAGGCAATTTAACATAAAAAACAAATACATTATAGAACAACATGCTGATTAAGTGTACAGTATGATAATTAGAGTTGTTTCGATCATGTTTTTTTTGCCCCCGATCGTTTTAGTTTGAGTATCTGCCGATCCCGATATTTCCCGATCCGACTGCTTTTTTTTTTGTGCTCCCGATTCAATTCCAATCATTCCCGATAATTTTTCCCGATCATATACATTTTGGCAATGCATTAAGAAAAAAATGAATAAAACTCAGACGAATATATACATTCAACATACAGTACATAAGTACTGTATTTGTTTATTATGACAATAAATCCTCAAGATGGCATTTACATTATCAACATTCTTTCTGTGAGAGGGATCCACGGATAGAAAGATTTGTAATTCTTAATGGATAAATGTGACTTTGTATATTGTGACTAAATATTGCCATCTAGTGTATTTGTTGAGCTTTCAGTAAATGATACTGTAGCCATTTAATTATTCTGCCCAAATGCATGATGGGAAGTGCAACCATGACTGTGCGTAGTGGCACCAATTGATCTATCTTCTCTGCGTTGGGAAGTAACACGGGGTGTTAAGGAAAAGATCAATTACTACCGTTCTTCCGCACATTGCTTCCCACGATATTTCGAATTGTTGAGAGAGGGATTTTAAGGCTTTGGCCAATTAAAAAGAGACTACAAAGACTGCCAAAAGTCTCTCTACTCATTTTACGCTGCCTGTTAGCTCTATATATAAGCAAAACGGCGCCATTATAGATTGAACGCGACAATGCGTGAGTGGGTCATGCGGCGCGTGCATTAATTGCATTAATTATTTTAATGTGATTAATTTAAAAAAAATTAATTACCGCCGTTTACGCGATAAATTTGATAGCCCTACTTTAAGCCAAAACTTAAGACTCTGGATGAATGTAAGACATTTTGTCCGTAACGTTAAATACAATTAGGAAATGATTTAATTAAAAAAAAAAATGTATGTCCGATTTTTTTTGCCGATTCCGATTCTTTGAAAATGACGTGATCGGACCCGATCGATCGGGATCTTTAATTATAGTGTTACGTGATGCATGAACAACAAAATGCGAACATTGCCGGTATGTTACCGTAACATAGCTCTTAAGAGTTATTCAGATAACTATAGCATAAAGAACATGCTAACAAGCTTAGCAAACCATCAGTGTCACTCCAAAACACCAAAATAACATAAAATTATATAAAAATGAGTTAATAATTTCACACATAAGTCGCTTCTGAGTATAAGTCGCACCCCCAGCCAAACTATGAAAAAAAAACTGCGACTTATAGTCCGAAAAATACGGTAAAAATGTTTTATTTTCTCACAGATAACATACTACAGACATTATGACTGCAACTTTGGAGGCAAAAAACATTTGTTATTGATCAGTTTACGAACTAGAATTGATATTTGAAGAATGTGTAGTCTGCTTGTTGAGGTACACAAAAATAAGTCAAGAATAAGGGAGTATACTTAGTTTAAAAAAAAACAAAAAAACAACAACCTATACTTGTGTGCCAGCTGACCAATTCTGTTCTATTTTGACTTTGCATTCTTTTGCCTTTGCTGTGTGTTTTTATGTTGTTTTTGTGAAAACAACATTGCCATCGGGCATACCAGTCAGAGTTATTTACAGGAGTTGGGTGGAATGGGCCATGCATCAGAATTTGTTTCAATATCCAAATAAGTCACAAAGCTATAAAGCTACCTTTACAATGAGCCTGAGCATAGATTTCATGACCTATTGACATGACACGGGCCTATTTTCATAAACTTCAAATTTAAATATTTACAAAACCAAAGCTGCTACCGACCTAAAACCAAAACAGGCACCTACCTTAGTCTCCATGAGTAGCGGCATCATAAAATTCAAAGTCATTCCCTTATAAAATCCTGATTATTTTTTATACAAGTATAACACAACTTAGAATGGCTATAAAATTCCCAGATTTTACACTAGATGCAAAAAAAAAAAATCACTAAATGCAGAGATAATCACCTATATTTATAGGATCAATAGCAATATTTAACTTATCATATAAGTTTACTGCAAGTTTTCAACAGCTAATAAATCACTCAATTTAACATCAGAGACTTAATACTTGAGGAAAAAATGCAGAATCAATTATAAATAATATGTACAGTGGGGCAAATAAGTATTTAGTCAACCAACAATTGTGCAAGTTCTCCTACTTGAAAAGATTAGAGAGGCTTGTAATTGTCAACATGGGTAAACCTCAACCATGAGAGACAGAACATGTGGAAAAAAACAGAAAATCACATTGTTTGATTTTTAAAGAATTTATTTCCAAATTAGAGTGGAAAATAAGTATTTAGTCACCTACAAACAAGCAAGATTTCTGGCTGTCAAAGAGGTCTAACTTCTTCTAATGAAGTCTAACAAGGCTCCACCCGTTACCTGTATTAATGGCACCTGTTTTAACTCATCATCGGATATAAAAGATACCTGTCCACAACCTCAGTCAGTCACACTCCAAACTCCACTATGGCCAAGACCAAACAGCTGTCGAAGGACACCAGAGACAAAATTGTAGACCTGCTTCTGGCTGGGAAGACTGAATCTGCAATAGGTAAAACGCTTGGTGTAAAGAAATCAACCGTGGGAGCAATTATTAGAAAATGGAAGACATACAAGACCACTGATCATCTCCCTCGATCTGGGGTTCCATGCAAGATCTCACCCCGTGGCGTCAAAATGATAACAAGAACGGTGAGCAAAAATCCCAGAACCACACAAGGGGACCTAGTGAAGGACCTGCAGAGAGCTGGGACCACAGTAACAAAGGCTACTATCAGTAACACAATGCGCCGCCAGGGACTCAAATCCCGCACTGCCAGACGTGTCCCCCTGCTGAAGCCAGTACACGTCCAAGCCCGTCTGCGGTCCGCTAGAGAGCATTTGGATGATCCAGAAGATGACTGGGAGAATGTGTTATGTTCAGATGAAACCAAAATAGAACTTTTTAGTAGAAACACAGGTTCTGTTGTTTGGAGGAGAAAGAATACTGAATTGCATCCGAAGAACACCATACCCGCTGTGAAGCATGGGGGTGGAAACATCATGCTTTGGGGCTGTTTTTCTGCAAAGGGACCAGGAGGACTGATCTGTGTAAAGGAAAGAAAGAATGAATGGGGCCATGTATCGAGAGAATACAAATAAAATCTCCTTCCATCGACTAGGGCAGTGAAGATGAGACGTGGCTGGGTCTTTCAGCATGACAATGATCCCAAACACACAGCCAGGGCAACAAAGGAGTGGCTTCGTAAGAAGCATTTCAAGGTCTTGGAGTGGCCTAGCCAGTCTCCAGATCTCAAACTCCATTGACAAACGACATGAAATACATTAGACTTGACAGTGGATGTTAGCACTAACAAAAGATTTTGAATTGAACATTTCGTAACTCACCTTTCCAAGCACAAGATAGATTCCTGCCGAATTTTCGTGGACGAGGACCTGTTTCACCCAACCAGCAACGAAGTATTTATAAGCCTCCAAGCTCTTGAAGTTTTTCAAATTTTCGTGAGAATAGGCTGATTTTGTGTGGACAAGATAATATCAGCGTAGCAGATGTCAGGCAGACAGGGCGAAGACAGTGGGTCGAAAAACATCGATTTGGGCATCAAATATGGATCTGGCGACTGTATAGAACGAAGCTTTTCCACATAACGCCTTTAATGCAACACATCCAGTGAGTTTACGGCATCAGAAAGCACCGGGTCTTCCATGAAATGCATTTTAAATTCCTCGATCAATTGAAACCAATGCTAATACAGAGACAAAATGACGGACAAGTGGGCGGAACCATACAGCGAGCACGTGGTTTTGTGACGTCGGTGGGTAGGGTCTATAGGAAGGTCAGTTTCATGCAATGATAGTTTTCGGCCACCAGGGGAGGCCTGCCCCCCGCCACCCCCCTTAAAATCCGTTTATGGTTTTAAATCTAAATAGCTCTTCATCACTCTCTTAAAGTCTGGTACTGCTTTGTGCAAACTCTGTAGATTATGTGGTCTTAATGCAAAAGACAATAGCAGTGCCCTTGAGATAGAGGGCACTCATAGTCTCCATCTGTTGATTGGCTTATGTAATCATTATTTAATCAACTCCCGACACCCATTGAGAGGGAAACTATTTACATTCTCAATCACCAGCTGTTTTCTGTCGCCCCGTCTTCTAGTTCAGCACTCCTTGGCTTTTGTGAGCTCGGTTGATAAACATTCTTTCAACAAGGCTGTCATGAGAAAGTGTTTCGCCTTTTCCATCCATGATCTCTCCAAGCCCGTGGGCCAGTTCTGCATGGCTGCCGTTATCTGCCGTGGCAGGCAGTTTGGATGTTTTTTTCGTCATGGCACGTCGGGCAATTGATTCGCACACATAGCCCTGCGCACACAAAAGGGAGGGTATAGTTCGAAGGCCTGAGATGAGTTTGGAGACAGCGAGCCAAGGAAAGCAATGTGAGGACACTTCCCATGATAGGAAATCAAAGCCTGAAGAATGATATGAAAAAAAAGTGTGGTTTCCTGCCAGCTGGTTTGTGTTCTGTACAGAAATCCCATTCTTCCGCTCACTTTTTGCTGAGACAACAATCACACCACTTCCTGCTTTGATAACCATGACACTCTACCCCACCTCTATGAGGCGCCACATTGGTCATAGGTGTGGATACTACCACTAGAATTGCTACCAGGAAGTGAAAAGGGAATATTTATACATTTTTAACTTAAGTTCATATTTCCTTAAGAGTTTGAGGCATAGTTAATGGCCCATTTACAGAAAAATGGATATTAAATGGAAACATTTTGGCCATTTTATGACATAAAAACAATTCTCTTAGCAACTAAAATTGTAAGTTTTTGAAATCAGCTCTCAAAGATGACACTTTGAACATACTGTAAAAAGAAACACCATTGCGGTTAACACTGAAAATAGTCTGTGTATAGATTTCATAATTATATTGACGGGACGCGGAGCCGATTAATTGGGGGCCTGCATTGTTGGCGTGGCCGTCAAAGCGGACCGAGTGGAATCGCAGACAGAGCTTTTTTCGTTCAAATTTCTTGTGACTAAATGCTTAAATCTCTGAATTCTACATTGCGGATTATTTTTCCAATTTAAAAAAAAAAAATATATATATATATATATATATATATGTACAGTAAAGTTAACAATGATTGACAGATGTTGATGTTGATCAGAGAAGTGAGCTTCAAAGCGCCGCATGCGTCAATCATCGTTTAACTTGTTAAACAGTTGCTGTGGCAACTCGTTGTGTGTAAGTGAGCAGCTTGAGCGGATTTGAGTGGACTCGCTCAATGAACCATTTAATAAAGCCAAGCATTTTCCCACATTATTCTTGTTTGAAAATAATTTGTTGGGACATGTTTAAAACTTATAATAAATATTTGACGAGCTTAAAAAACTAAAATAACTCATATATACTAGGAGTGTCAAACGATAAAAATTTTTAATCGAGTTAATTACAGCTTAAAAATTAATTAATTGTAATTAATCGCAATTGATCGCAATTCAAACCATCTATAAAATATGCCATATTTTTCTGTAAATTATTGTTGGAATGGAAAGATAAGACACAAGATGGATATATACATTCAACATACGGTACATAAGTACTGTATTTCTTTATTATAACAATAAATCAACAAGATGGCAATACCATTATTAACATTCTGTTAAAGCGAAAGATACATTTTAGTACAAGTTATAGAAATTTTATATTAAAACCCCTCTTCATGTTTTCATTTTCATAAAATTTGTAAAATTTTCAATCAAAAAATAAACTAGTAGCCCGCCATTGTTGATGTCAATAATTACTTGCACAATGCTCATGGGTGCTGAAGCTTATAAAATCAATCGCACCCAAGCGCCAGCAGAGGGCGGCAAAACTCCGAAAAACACAACAAGTACAGCTTTCACTGTGCTGTCATTTTAATCTGTTTGAGCAGGGCATTTGTGCGTTAATTGCGTCAAATATTTTAACGGGATTAATTAAAAAAAATAATTACCGCTCGTTAACGCGATAATTTTGACAGCCCTAACATATATATATATACATATATATATATATATACATATATACATAAATATATATATATATATATACATAATTTGTTATTTTTTAAATCATATTTTGGAAAAAAAGTGAAAAATAAAAATAAATGAGATAAAAATATATATCTTTTCAATGCGAAATCTGAATAAATACATTAAACACACACACACACACAATAAATAAATAAATAAATAAAATTGGTTTTTTTGGGGGGCCGCTACGTGGTGGTTTTTCACTTATCGCGGCGGGTTCTGGTCCCCATTAACCGCGAAAAACGAGGGATCACTCTACATATATTTGGATTGTTATTTTGAGATTTAGGGGTCCTTAATGGGTTAATTTAGACTTTCGCGGAAATTCGGGTTACGTCTCGAGCGCAGGAACAGAAGTCGTTCGCAACCCGGGGACTACCTGTATTATATTTTTATTGATTGACCAATCACTGATCGGCCCAAAATATATTCAATCAGCACCTTTAATATTGAAATATGCAGACATGTAACCATAGCCTAAAATGCTGTAATTTATGGGCCGATCTAACTAAGGATATTCAGTTTAAATGATCGCAAACAAGAATGTACCGCTAAACATGCAACACTTTCTGTGGTCTTCCCATCATGCTGCCAAGACACCAATAAAATGTGGACTCCATTTCACTGAAGCAAATAAACAATCTGTTTAGAAAGTTGCTCATTAATCATTCAATGTGAATTAGTCTTCGCAGCAACGACTGATACTAATGCTCGTACTCAATCCCTTTTAATTTCTTACAGTCCCACTTTAATGATACAGTATTTCCCCTCGTCTGTTAAATATGTCTTCCCTCCTGCTGCCTGGCAACATGTTGAGTGATTAACTGCACAGTAACCCCACTGTGGCTTGTGTGCATAACACAGCTACAGTGTCACCGGGGTCCTCGGCTATACCGAGGCTGCAGGAACTGGGTCGCCGAGATGGCTCGCCTGACACTGAGGATGGAAGGTTGCAGGTCAGATGTTCACTACAATGTGATATCCTGTTAGGACGGCAGCTCCGAAGAGGTTTGATAGTTTCTTTTGTGTGTTTTGTGATATAACCAAAGGAAAAGACTGCAGACCTTCAATATGGCCAATAGGCAGAAGGCGACAAGCAACTGTCCAGAAAATTTTGTTTTGAATGACTTGAGGTTCTGTGACACATTTTTTCCGCTGGCCTCCGAACTGAGTTCTCCCTGAAAGAGACTACTTCTGCGTAATCATATCGACAAAGGAAGGAACTCTGAGAACCTTCTAAATAATTCAGTTCGATTTATCAAAGTGACCTAACTTCCTTGACGGGGTAATCTTGTCATGCTCTTCGTTATTTGTCTCACTATGTAGTTTGATAATCACATTCGGAGGATATTTTTGAGAGCTGTGTTCAATTCTTCAGATTGCCTGGCATGACTGCTTCTTGGCTGAAATGCCAAGCCCATGTCCGCACTAAAAATGATCTAATTCAAATATGAAGCAACAGATGGGACTATCAGCCTTAGGTCTGTCAAACCTTATTAAGCGTCTGAGGCTCGGATCTCACTTGTTGATTGAATACTGAATATGTGTGATATGAATACTGTATTGGTCCGAATATAATACGGTGTTTTTTTTGCATTGAAATAAGACTGAATAAGAGGGGGTCGTCTTATATTAGCGGTCTAGACATTATACCCATTCACGACGCTAGATGGCACCAGATATATTTGAAGCTATGTTCTGTCATGACAGATCTCAGCTACTCTCAAGTTTAACCAGTTTGCATTATTTTATTGCAGTTTTTTTTCCTTATTCAGATTTTACTACAGTTACAGTTAGACTTCATTTTGATGGTTAATGCAGTTATTGCAATTTTGTTGTTTTATCACAATAGATTGGTTTATTTACATTTCCAAAACCAGAAGCCATTTATTTACGAATGGGATTGCACTTTAGTTTACATATTGAAATGTTCAGATATTAAGATTTGAATGAGGCAAAATAACATGCTTTTTCCTCTCAAATATATTGTTATAATTATTTTTTTGGGATGTACTGTAATTATTTTGTGTATAAGAATTAATTTGGTGTTCAAAAAGTCTTTTTTTCAAACTTGAGTCTTGAAAATGAGGGGGTTGTCTTATAATCAGGGCCGTCTTATATTTGGGCCAATATGGTATATCAGATGCAAAGGGGGAAAAAAATCCTCCTTCAGCACAAGCGAGTTGGTTTAGGGGTTTTATATTCTTAACTAATGACACTTCTAATAAGCCTATGCTTATTTAAAGTCTTATTCTACGCACCCCCTAAAGGGACGTCGACAGAAATAACATAAATTTAAACCATCTGGTGCGCACCAGATAGCATGTAGTGCGCACTAGAAACTATTTGGTGCGCACCAGAAACAATCTAATAAACATTTGCATTCTATAGCATTTAAGCTAGCGGACTTTTGCTATGCAAGTTAGCCGATTGTTCTTTTGTTGTACTTAGATCCTTTTATTTATTTTTTTAATTATTTTTTTAATATCGTTTGAGGCTAAACTCAGGCGTTAGTTGAGTCCAAGATTGAAGTAAAGGTCAATTAAATCCTGTATTATTATCATTTTTAGTACACCGAAACTGCTGGGGTTCGATGCGCGCCTGAGCTTAGCCTGAAACGATTAAAAACAATTAATTTAAACCACCTGGTGCATACTAGAAACTATCTCTGGTGCGCACCAAAAACAATCTGATAAACATCGGCATTTTTGCTATGCAAGTTAGCCAATAATTCTTTTGTTGTACTTAGATCCTCATTTATTTATTTTTATATCGTTTGAGGATAATCTCAGGCACTAGTTAAGTCAAAGATTGAAGTAAAGCTCAAATATATCCTGTATTATCATTTTTATCATGCCGAAAGTGCTGGTATGATGCGTGCCTGAGCTAACCCTCAGATGATATTTAAAAAAAAAAAAAAAAGAGGATTTTACAAAAGAACAATTGGCTAGCTTGCATAAAAAAGTCCGCTAGCTTAAATGCTATATAAATGTAATGTTTACCAGATGGTTTCTGGTGCACACCAGATGGTTAGATGGTATAAATTTATTTTTATTTATAACAGAATCTTACGGTGCCCCTAAAGGGACATTGACAGAAATAAAATAAATTTAATAAATTTAGATAGTAAGTGGTGCGCACTAGAAAGTATCTGGTTGTGCACCAGAAACAATCTGGTGCATACCAGATACTATCTGGAAAACATTAGCATTATATAGCATTTAAGCTAGTGGACGTATGCTACGCAAATTAGCCAATTGTTCTTTTGTTGCACATAGATCCTTATTTATTATTATTATTATTTTTTAATATCGTTTGAGGCTAGGCTCAGGCGCGCATCGGACACCAGCACTTTCGGCATGCTAAAAATGATAATATAGGATTTAGTTGAGCTTTACTTCAATTTTGGACTCAACTTGTGCCTTTTGCTTAAATGCTATATAATGCCAATGTTTACTAGATTGTTTTTGGTGCGCACCAAATAGTATGTGGTGCCCACTAGAAAACATGGTGCACACCAGAAGCAATCTGGAAAACATTAGCATTATATAGCATTTAAGCTAGCGGACTTTGGCTATGCAAGTTAGCCAATTGTTCTTTTGTTGTACTTTGATCCTAATTTATTTATTTGTTTTATGTCGTTTGAGGCTAAGCTCAGGCGCGCATTGGACACCAGCAGTTTTGGCGTGCTAAAAATGATAATACAGGATTTAAATTAGCTTTACTTCAATCTTGGACTCAACTAGCGCCTTTGCTTAAATGCTATTTAATGCCAATGTTTACCAGATTTTTTCTGGTGCGCACCAAATAGTATGTGGTGCCTACTAGAAACTATCTGGGGCGCACAAAAACAATCTGGAAAACATTAGCATTATCTAGCATTTAAGCTAGCAAACTTTTGCTATGCAAGTCAGAAAATTGTTCTTTTGTTGTACTTAAGATCCTCATTTATTTATTTATTTATTTTACATAGTTTGAGGCTAAGCTCAAGCACGCATCGGACACCAGCAGTTTCGGCATGCTAAATATGATAATACAGGATTTAGTTGAGCTTTACTTCAATCTTGGACTCAACTAGCGCCTGGGCTTAGCCTCAAATGATATAAAATAAAATAAAGATGAGGATCTAAGTACAACAAGAGAACAATTGGCTAACTTACATTGCAAAAGTCCGCTAGCTTAAATGCTATATAAGTCCAATGTTTACCAGATTGTTTCTAGTGCGCACTAGAAACTATCTAGTGTGCACCAGATGGTTTAAATTGATATCATTTTAGGGGCTCCATAAGATTCTGTTTTGAGGATGCGCAATTTAGTCTAGGGTACTGCTGATGTACTCAGACTTTGAACTTTGGGTCACATCAACACTGATTTGGTTGTAAAGTTAAATGGAACCATTCTCTGGACTATGGGTAATGCCGTTGATCAGTTTCCAACAACATAATCTGCCTCTTATTAATAGATGATATACTGTATATTCAATCAAGTGTGTTGCAACCTCCACATGTGCATCCTTATCAGACCACAACTCCTCTTTAACTGGTCTGTGGTATGTTGAATTGAGCTCAATGATTCTTTCACGTGTGAACCGCAGACAATTTTGCGATATGAGTTTGAATGACGAAGAAGGCGGTCATACAGAGACGCTGTGAAGCTGCGAGTGCTGGCACACCAGTCTGGATGTAGTGTCAAAGGATCAGGGAGTGACACTACCGGCTTTGTGTTGGGCCCTGAATGGGCACCTAAGGGAGAGCCTGCGGTTCTGAATGGGCACCATTGGGATAAGCCATAGTTGCCGGGAATGGAGGCTAGTAATTAAGGCGGTCATTGTGCGTCTGCAGGATCTGTTAGGCTGAGAGGTCAGGAAGGCAGGCCTGCATTGTTGCCTCAGCAGAGATCTCTAAGGTGCGTCAGACTCTTACATGTTTGGAGAAAGAGCCCTGGATCTCTGGGAAAAAATATATACAGTAATTACAACAACAAACCACACTGGCCGCCCTATAGAGTTTTTTTTTATCCATACAGCATGCCAACATACAAACTATAGGGGCCTCTTCTGAGTTTTTGATTTTGCAACTTTTTTCTCCCCCCTTAAGTGTCTTGAAGTACTTCTCTGGCAGCCTACCCATGAACGCAGGCCTCCTCGAGGAATCGGGGTTGTGTTAACCATAGCTTTGAGAACAGTTGTGGTCTGCATGTGAAGCCACAGGGGTGTGTGCGTGTGCATTCGAGGTAAGCCCAAATCAGCCCTTACAATGTGCGAGTCGACGTGAGTTTTATTTATTTGCATGGATTCGGTTCAAGGAGATTAGAATAACAGCGGGACGAAATGTGCTGAGAAAAGGAGAACCCCATTAATCACGCATAAAGAAGAGAGCCTTATGCAATAAGGTGGAGACAGGTTCAAACCTTCAAATATGAATGGATGTGAGAGTAAACAAGATTGAGGAACTAAATGTTCTTTTTTTCAACCTTCTCAAACTTGTTTAATCCCCAAGGGGATATGCTTTTTACCTCTTGACATTGTGTAGACCCTTAACATGTTTTCGATTGGATACAGAGGATTGTTGAAGAGTAAGGACGTGACGATTAAGTCTTCATCCATAGCATGTAACTCAATTGTCTTTTTCCCCCTCGGCAATTCGTGTTTGGAATGAAACCATATTTGAGGGAATCATGCTCAGAATTTGATTCAATGAAACATTTCTTCTGTGTCGGAATCATAGCCCTGCCATGTGCTTGGAAGTTTCTAGCTGTGTTGAGGACTTGGGGTGGTGGGCGGAGATCCAACATGGGAATGTTTTCACAGGGCGACCCCTGATCTTCCTTGCAGTCGCAGGCAGGGCTCTGAATGTGCTGTGCCTATCTCTACTCTATGCTGCTGTTTCATTCCCATCTGAGGTCGGGTTTGCAGGAGCTGCAGCTTCAGCAGGCAAGCCCAGACTTCCCTTCCCCAGCCACTTCATCCAGTTCCTCGGGCAGGATCCCAAGTCGTTCCCAGGCCAGCCGAGAGACATAGGCTAGGTTCATACTACAGGTCTTAATGCACAAATCCGATTTTTTGTCATACCTGTTTTTTTGGTGTGCCCGTTCAGACTGCCTTTGTCCATTGAGACCATTCAAGTATTATGCATGCGCACTAATTCGCAGTCTGACACGCGCTGAGCAAGACGACCCGCATGAGCAAGACGACACGCATGCGCAGAAGCATCAAAACAAATGACCACACATGCTGGCTGTCATCCGTCATTCCAGGGATATCATATTTTGCTTTTTAAAAAGAGGACACAAATAACAGACATAAATAATCCCAGTTTAGGCTTATATTCAAAGTATATGGATCGATAGCATGCACGCACTGTCCGTGCATGTCACACGCACATACGGGCAGTTTGCCCCGACTCGCGGCCGTGTAAGCAATGTTGAAATATTGCTTATATGGAGCAGACAGAAAACCGATCATTCTCAGGCTTATCCTCAACCCATTTTTATTTTTTTTTATGACTGTTGTCAAGTCCGACCCTTCCTAAAAAGTCGTGTTCAAGGCAAGCTAGGTGCTAATAACGCACAGCTGCACAGCTACCGTAACGTCTCTCTCGCTTTTTGATGACGTAATTGCTGCATGAATTCCGATTTGAAAGACTGGACAGTACAGACCGCCGCGACAGTCTGGAAAAATGTGGCCCAGATCGGATTTGAACCACATATGAAAGTGACCCAGATCGGATTTGAAATGGTCCAGTTCTATGCGACTTGTCACGTTCAGACCATCAAGTTAACGCCTCACTCGAGTCGGAAAAACACGAAAAAATCGGATTCGTGCATTAAGACCTGTAGTATGAACGTAGCCATAGCCTCGCCAGCATGTCCTGGGTCACCCCCGGGGCCTCCTGCTGGTGAGACATGCCCAGAACACCTCTGCAGGGAGGCGCCCAGGAGGCATCCAAACCAGATGCCCGAGCCACCTCAGCTGGCTCCTTTAAACTCGGAGGAGTTGCGGCTCGACCCTGAGTCCCTCTCTTCATCCAGCTCTTCCAGTAGAATCCTAAAATGTTCCCTGGCCAGCCAGGAGACGTAGTCTCTTCCGCGCCAGCGTGTCCTGGGTCAACCCTAAGGCCTCCTCTCATTGGGACGTGCCCGGAACACCTCATCGGGAGGCGTCCAGGAGCTCTCCTAATCTGATGCCCGACTCACCTCATCTGGCTCCTCTCGATGTGTAGAAGTAACGACTCTACTCTGAGGAAACTCATTTTGGCTGCTAGGGATTACCTCAGTGGCTGCCCTCTGCAATTATCTAATTATTGACACCTATCTACTAGGGCTGTTCGATTTTGCCTGAAAAAAAAAACCCAATTATTTTCTCTCAAACCTGATTTCCCGATATCGATTACGGTTTCTTGGCAAATAAAAGATGACAAATAAAGTACAGTTAGTCCCTGGGTTTCAAATGAGTTCCGTTCCTACACTGGCGACGTAGCACAAATATCCACTTTCGTAAGTCAGAATTAACTCTTTAAGTACCCCTAAATCTCAAGCTAACTAGCCAAAAAATGTATTACCGGTCATTGTACTGTCCTCACCAAGACGTTGGAGCTAGGACCTAACTAATCAGCAAGCTAAGCCCGGAAATGACGGTGTCAAACGTCCGTGTGGTTTGCAGACTTTATTCAAGCTGCTCATGACGTCAACGCTTGCAGAATGGAACTAAAATAAAAATGAAATTAAATCAGTTTCATCTTCGATAACAGCAATTCAAATTTGCGTTTACAGCAACCAGTTAGCCAGCCAGTCAATCAAGTCAGTCAAGTGAAATAAGTAGGCAGCCTCCTTCAGGGTGATGTGCTGTCACATTTCTGTCTGGACTTACTTACATAAATTAATGTGAAATGCAAAACTGCCACTCAGTAATAACAATATGCAAGGTGGCAATCACCTTGTCTAAACAAACACAAATCCCGCCACCCCCTCAGTGAAGGTAACAAACAGAATGATCCCTAAAGTTTATTATGCACTCCATCTTTACAAAAGACGTCAGCTCAACTCAGTTTTCAAATGTAGATCTATGCATTTTGCCAAAATAAGTTATTAAGTATTGTATGTTTTTGTTAGTACAGTAGTAAACGTGTATGATGCAGCGATACCCAGGATAGAGCCACTGCCCCAGGAGCTGTTTACCGCAGGCAGGAGGACCTTTATGAAATACAGTTGTGGTCAAAAGTTTACATACACTTGTGAAGAACATAATGTCATGGCTCTCTTGAGTTTCCAGTTATTTCTACAACTCAGATTTTTCTCTGATAGAGTGATTGGAACAGATACTTCGTTGTCACAAAAAACATTCATGAAGTTTGGTTGTTTTATGACTTTATTATGGGTGAACAGAAAAAAGTGATCAAATCTGCTGGGTCAAAAATATACATACAGCAGCGCTAATATTTGGTAACATGTCCCTTGGCCATTTTCACTTCAATTAGGCGCTTTTGGTAGCCATCCACAAGCTTCTGGCAAGCTTCTGGTTGAATCTTTGACCACTCCTCTTGGCAGAATTGGTGCAGTTCAGTTAAATTTGATGGCTTTCTGACATGGACTTGTTTCTTCAGCATTGTCCACAATGGGGTTTAAGTCAGGACTTTGGGAAGGCCATTCGAAAACCTTAATTCTAGCCTGATTTAGCCATTCCATTACCACTTTTGATGTGTGTTTGGGGTCATTGTCCTGTTGGAACACCCAACTGCGCCCAAGACCCAATCTTCGGGCTGATGACGTTAGGTTATCTTGAAGAATTTGAAGGTAATCCTCCTTCTTCATTATCCCATTTACTCTCTATAAAGCACCAGTTCCATTGGCAGCAAAACAGCCCCACAGCATAATACTACTACCACCGTGCTTGACGGTAAGCATTGTGTACTTGGGGTTAAAGGCCTCACCTCTTCTCCTCCAAACAGCTCGATTTTTGTTTCGTCTGACCACAGAACTTTCCTCCAGAAGGTCTTATCTTTGTCCATGTGATCAGCAGCAAACTTCAGTCGAGCCTTAAGGTGCCGCTTTTGGAGCAAGGGCTTCCTTCTTGCACGGCAGCCTCTCAGTCCATGGAGATGCAAAACACGCTTGACTGTGGACACTGACACCTGTGTTCCAGCAGCTTCTAATTCTTGGCAGATCTGCTTTTTGGTGATTCTCGGTTGAATCTTCACCCTCCTGACCAATTTTTCTCTCAGCAGCAGGTGATAGCTTGCGTTTTCTTCCTGATCGTGGCAGTGTCAAAACAGTGCCATGCACTTTATACTTACAAACAATTGTTTGCACTGTTGCTCTTGGGACCTGCAGCAGCTTTGAAATGGCTCCAAGTGACTTTCCTGACTTGTTCAAGTCAATGATTCACTTTTTCAGATCCATGTATGTACATTTTTGACCCAGCAGATTTGATCACTTTTTCTGTTAACCCATAATAAAGTCATAAAAGAACCAAACTTCATGAATGTTTTTTGTGACAAAGAAGTATCTGTTCCAATCACTCTACCGGAGAAAAATCAGAGTTGTAGACATAACTGGAAACTCAAGAGAGCCATGACATTATGTTCTTCACAAGTGTATGTAAACTTTTGACCACAACTGTATATCCTGCACATACTAACAACTACCGTGATGTGCACCTCTGTGAACTAGTCTGCAACTCAACCTGCTCTTGTCATTCACTGCGCGGGTAACCAAACGCTGGCATGCAGCTGCACAGCTCGCTGGGCTTAGTGGGACCGTTGTTAAGTCCAAGGCTAGTGCGAGCCAGAGAGTGTATGGTAGTCTGCATGTGTGTGTGTCGGGGTTGGAGTTGTCACACCTACAGCTCCGCTTAGCATTACCGCTTAAGCTCCAGCAAATACAATTAGTGTGAGTATACAATAAACTTGGTGGGAAATGCCGGGGGAACGGACTTTATGGGGACATATTCCATACTGATCTATTATTGGTGTTTATGTGAATGAAGCATAAAGAGAGATGATTGTCTAAGGCAGGGGTCCCCAACCTATTCCACTAAGGCACACTGTGGGTGCAGGATTTCATTCTTACCAAACAAGATGACAACACTTTTTCCCCAATCTGGTGTTTTACAAGTGCAATCAGTTGATTGCAGTCAGGTGTGGCTTGTTTTAGCAGAAGCCTCATTGGTTCAACTGTCTCTGCTGGATCGGCTGGAACAAAAACCAGGACCCACAGTGTGCCTTGAGGACTGGGTTGAAAACCCCTGGTCTAAGGAACACCAGCCTCCAACAAAAGAGTGTTTTCCTGGCCTGCAGTGAAATGCCCACATGTCAGATCCTCAGGGAGAGGATTCCATCAGACATTCAAGAACATGAGACTTGAGATCCGTAGCCAATTAGGGAAGCTGTGTTTTGGAAATGTAGGACTCTGGGAATTAGGATTGGCTTCGCTTGGGGATATGCATCTGCAGCTGTCTTGGCCCTGATACGTATATATGAATACATTACATATATGTAAGTGCAGACTTTGACCTTTAATTTAAGTATAAAAATTTTTAATCGAGGTAATTACAGCTTAAAAATTAATTAATCGTAATTATTGACATCAACGATGACGGGCTACTAGTTTATTTTTTGATTGAAAATTTTACAAATTTTAATAAACGAAAACATTAAGAGGGGTTTTAATATAAAATTTCTATAACTTGTACCAACATTTATCTTTTAAGAACTTTCTAGTCTTAAAAGTCTTTCTTTCCATGGATCGCTTTAAGAGAATGTTAATAATCTTAATGCCATCTTGTTGATTTATTGTTATAATAAACAAATACAGTACTTATGTACCGTATGTTGAATGTATATATCCGTCTTGTGTCTTATCTTTCCATTCCAACAATAATTTACAGAAAAATATGGCATATTTTATAAATGGTTTGAATTGCGATTAATTAATTACGATTAATTATTATATATATTAATGATTAATTTTTAAGCTGTAATTAACTCAATTAAATTTTACTCGTTTGACAGCCCTAATTTTTTTCAAAACTAATTTAGAATGACTCAAGTCAACCAATAAAAGCTTTGCAGGCTAAATGAATAGTATTTCCTCATAAGACAGAACACAGCTGCATTCAGCCTCTACCTTAAGTTTATAAAAACAGCAAGAAATTACAAGTTTAATTTATAATAATTAAACAAGACTGGGAAAGATTTTGTGTAATCTAAGTCAACAGTGCTGAATATTGAAACATGGTCACAGTCACTGAAACTGCTTATTATCTGGAAAACAGTGTAAATATCCAGATTTTTGCTATGTGAAAAAAAGTCAAGTTTTAGGCTACAATCGTATCTCAGTGAGCTTTGATGACACTGGAAACCACTGAAGGTCTCTCTTTTTTTTCTTTACCCCTTGCAAAGAGACTACGCTGTATCTTACATGACAGATAGCTGTGGGATGTTTTAAGTTTAGCACAGCTGTCTTCATTTACTCCTCCTGCCCCCTTGTGATCCCTCAGCGTGTCAGCGGAGAGACTAAACATACTGTATGCTGTATGCCAGTACGTTATGTTAAGGACTTTACAGGCATTTATGGGGGAAATATTAAATCTTCATACTTATTCAAGTTGGAGATCTTTTCGAAAATAAAACATTGACATACTTATGTGGGACTGAACAATTCTATTGCCTCGAAGAAGACTATTTTATTTCAGCCGATCGATCGGGTCTGATCACGTCATTTTCAAAGTATCGGAATCGGCAAAAAAATATCGGACATGCCTTTTTTAATATACATATATATATAAATATTTTATTAAATCGTTTTCTAATTGTATTTAAAGTTACAGACAAAATGCCTTACACTCATCCAGAGTCTTTAGTTTTGGCTTAAAGTGGGGCTGTCAAATTTATCGCGTCAACGGCGGTAATAACATTAAAATATTTAACACAATTAACGCATGCGCTGCACTACCCACTCACGCATTGTTGCGTCTAATCTATAATGGCACCTTATTACATATACATAGAACTAAAAGGCATTGTAAAATGAGTAGAGAGAATGTTGGCAGCCTTTGAAGCCTTTTTTTAATTGGCTAAAGCCTTACTATCCCTCTCTCAACGATCAGAAATATCGTGGGAAGCTATGTGGTGAAAAAAGTTGATCATTTTCTTAACACCCTATTTTATTTCCCAACGCTGAGAAGATATATCAATTGGTACCATTACGCACAGTCATGGTTGCACTTCCCATCATGCATTTGGGCAGAAGTTAAATGGCTGAATTATCATTTACTGAAAGCTCATACAAATCCACTAGATGGCAATATATAGTCACAGTATACAACGTCACATTTGTCCTTTAAGAATTACAAGTCTTTCTATCCGTGGATCCCTCTCACAGAAAAAATGTTAATAATGTAAATGCCATCTTGAGGATTTATTGTCATAATAAACAAATACAGTACTTACGTACTGTATGTTGAATGTATATATTCGTCCGAGTTTTATTCATTTTTTTCTTAATGCATTGCCAAAATGTATATGATCGGGAATGATTGGAATTGAATCGGGAGCAAAAAAAAAAGCAATCGGTTAGGGAAATATCGGGATCGGCAGATACTCAAACTAAAACGATGGGGATCGGTTTGGGAGCAAAAAAAAACATGATCGGAACAACCCTACTTTCATCTGACTATTTGTTGCGTTGGAATGGACTTTTTCATTGCTCTATCAATGTGAGTTATTTTAGACATGTACACAAGGGCCTCCAAAATTTGACATAATTTTGCTGGCCAATAATTTTAGCAGTTCTTGTTTAAAAACCTCAGATTTTAAAGAAAAATGAACATTTTATAATTGATAGCTAGGAAGGCTCCAGCATCCCAGGGACCCTAATGAGAATAAACGGATTAGAAGATGAATGAATGTATATTTAATGTCTTTCGCTTTTCAGGTTGAGGAAATGCCATTCATCTACAAAGAAAAGTCGTTTTGCGTATTGGAATATGGTCAAACTCTCTTATGACTGCACAGCATGCCTTCAATGCAAAATTTGGAAACATTTCAGCAACCAGTAATGGTGCACGATAATTATTGGTCCGATAATTATCGATCCGATTATAGGAATTATGACGTCATCCCAATAAATCCAATAACATTATTATTAGGACCGATAATACTGTATGTACTGTGCTTAGCTTCACACCAGTATGGGAAATCAGTTGACCATTTGCGGGGCATTGCTGCCACCTGCCGGTGAGAATAATTCGCTGCATCTAATTTTTTGTTTCGCTCACAAGCTTATTCACTTACACATTGCGGTGTCTAGCGGTAGCATTGACAATCGTGAATGCTTTCCGCCTCGGAAATATATGTCTGTAAGTATTTTATGTTTACTATAACATATGGATGTGCAATATATGTTTACTTCTGTGGGGAAGGGTCATATGTACAGAACTTCATAAGTTGTTGTGTTATAGAAGCCAACCAGTTCTTAAGGCTAGTAGCTCAAGCTAGTTTGCTATGCTATACATATAATTGTTGTGCATATAAGTGTGTTGTGCACTTTGTTGTATATTGAGTAGAGATGCCGATCGATCGGGTCCAATCACGTCATTTTCAAAGTATCGGAATCGGCAAAAAAATATCGGCCATGCCTATTTTTAATATATATATATATTTTTAAATTAAATTGTTTTCTAATTGTATTTAATGTTACAGACATAATATGTTACACTCATCCAGAGTCTTTAGTTTAGGCTTAAGGTAGGGTTATCAAAATTTATCCCAATAACGGCGGCAATTAATTTTTTTAAATATGTGTCACGTTAAAATATTTAACGCAATTAATGCATGCGCTGCACGACCCACTCACGCATTGTCATGCTCAATCTGTAATGAAGCTGTTTTACCTATATATTTAGATAAAAGGCGGCGTAAAATGAGTAGAGTGAATTTTGGCAGCCTTTGGAGCCTTTTTTTAATTGGCTAAAGCCTTACAATCCTTCTCCCTACGATTAGAAATATCATGGGAAGCAATGTGGGGAAGCAAGGTGGCAATTGATCTTTTCTTAACACCTTATGTTATTTCCCAACGCAGAGAAGATATATCAATTGGTAGCACTACGCACAGTCATGGTTCCACTTCCCATCATGCATTTGGGCATGGCTACAGTATCATTTTACTGAAAGCTCAACAAATACACTAGATGGCAATATTTAGTCACAATATACAAAGTCACAAGTCTTTCTATCCGTAGATCCCTCTCACAGAAAGAATGTTAATAATGTAAATGCCATCTTGAGGATTTATTGTCATAATAAACAAATACAGTACTTGTGTACTGTATGTTGAATGTATATATTCGTCCGAGTTTTATTCATTTTTTTCTCAGTGCATTGCCAAAATGTATATGATCGGGAAAAATTATCGGGAATTATTGGAATTGAACTGGGAGCAAAATAAAGCAATGGGATCGGGAAATATCGGGATCGGCAGATACTCAAACTAAAACGATCGGGATCAGATCGGGAGCAAAAAAACATGATCGGAACAACCCTAGTTGTGTATATAAGTGTGTTGTGCACTTTGTTGTATATTGAGTATTGAATATGTGTATTTTTCTGTTGTACGTTCACATTATTAAGACGAGTGTCTTCCCATTAAAGCAAGAAAAGACCAAGCCTTGTGGTTTATGGAAGTGCATTCATTTTTAGATGGCTCCTAAATACTAGAGATGTGTTTTAATTGTTATTTCTTTGTTTGTTTCTCATTATTCCATATTTTTTTTCCTCAGAACGGAGTGATTCCATAAATATTTCCCTGCACTTGCTCTATAAAATTAACATTTACTGACCACCACAATGTTTTTTGTTTCTTTTAGTTTTTCTGAATGCTAAAGAGTTGCACTTTAAAACCAATTCATTATTTTTTTTCAAGATTTCTATCGGAGTTTGTTCTACATGATAAAATGTCTGAGTGAGTGCTCGTCCGAGATTGGTGATTGCATACTTTTTGCTAGGGGTTGTATTATGGTGGAGGATTTTAATAAAAACTTGTTCGTTCCTTTTTTTAAAATTTTTTTAAACACTGACACCTTTTTAAAACGATATCTCGATTCTTGGCAGGAGCATATCGATAACCTTTTGGGATACAAAGTATCACGATATATCACCATTTCGATATTTTGTCACACCCCTAGTGTATACAGTACATGGTTATAACCACAGTTGACCTACATGGCTGAACTCACAGGGGAAACTTGTATGCTAGGCATGGTCACCATACCATAAGACATGAATGTGTGATTATTCATAATCCTCTTTTAAATGCTTGTACATAACGCTTTGACTTTAATATAATTTAGCTCCTTCCCGTATGATCATTTTCACCTCCTATCTTTGTTTGCTGTTATTTGCGACATGCATAAGCAAGGATAAACCTGGCTAAACACAAGAATATTTAGACCTGAGAACAACTGGCATACGCTATTGTAAGTGAGCTGGTTTTAAGTGTGATGAACTGCCCTACGTATACAAATAAAACCAAGAATTTCCAGAATATGAAACCTATTTTTAAGAATAGCGTCCTGACCCACTGGCTGAATTGGAGCATTTAAAATAGGAAGCCCTAATGTACATTACTGAAAATAAAAGTTTTAATCGTTTATCTTAAATTAAACTGACATTTTATCAGATGAGGTGCATGCTTTAATTGGGGGGGGGGGGGGGCTGTGGAGAGAAGCAGGGACGCTAGCTCATTTAATTTTTTGCCTTGCTTAAAGCTGCTATCAGATTTTCTATTTGGGTGACTGGCGGGTAACATATTTGCACAGTTTTATAACAAAGAGTTGATCGCAAACTACATTACTTCATTTTTTAACAGCTGTTGGCTGTTCGTCTGTGGTATTTTTCAAAGAGTGATCTTTTCCCAGCACTAACACTGCTAATTTTGGCTAGGCTAATTAGCCAAATAAACATCAGCTTTCCATTTTCATGTTCTTTGTAGTCCGTCAAATTTTACAACCAAGTCATGATAGTCCAATGATACATGCAGTAATGTTTAAACTGGTGCTGTTAATAGCAATTTTAGTATAGATATGGACATAACTTGTCTTTGTGCTAACACTACTGATTGTCAAGGATTCACATATTTTGGAGTGTTTAGTATTTCACTCAGTTTTCCAACAAAAGAACAGAAGTGAGTTATATTTTGACAATTACAGTTAATCGCTGGTGGATACATCCCTGTGTTATTTGGTTTTATTTAGGGCTGTCAAAATTATCGCATTAACGGGCGGTAATTATTTTTTTAAATTAATCACGTTAAAATATTTGACACATTTAACGCATATGCCCCGCTCAAATCGATTAAAATGACAGCACAGTGTCATTTCCACTTGTTACTTGTGTTTTTTGGTGTTTTGTCGCCCTCTGCTGGCGCTTGGGTGCGACTGATTTTATGATTTCAGCTACATCAGAATTGTGTAATTAATGACATCAACAATGGCGAGCTACTAGTTAATTTTTTTATTGAAAATTTTACAAACTTTATTAAAACGAAAACATTGAGAGGGGTTTTAATATAAAATTTCTATAACTTGTACTAACATTTATCTTTTAAGAATTACAAGTCTTTCTGTCCATGGATCGCTTTAACAGAATGTTAATAATGTTAATGGCATCTTGTGGATTTATTGTTATAATAAACAACTACAGTATTTATGTACAGTATGTTGAATGTATATATCCGTCTTGTGTCTTATCGTTCCATTCCAACAATAATTTACAAAAAAATATGGCATATTTTAGAGATGGTTTGAATTATGATTAATTACGATTAATAAATTTTTAAGCTGTGATTAACTCAATTAAACATTTTAATCATTTGACAGCCCTATTTTTATTACATAGTTTACATCTTATCAGTAAAACAATGCATACAAGAATTAGTTTTACTGGCAACAAGTTTTGAACTCTTCCTCACGCTAACACTAGCGTGAACTCCAGTACTATTTGACTAACATAGGAACGTCTTTCTGATTTGAAGTACTCTACTACAGGTAGCCCAATTGCGACGTACCTGACTAACATGATTTCGTCCTTCCAGGAAGACCGCATTTCCTCCCACGAAGAAGTCGCGCAACCAAGTGAGATAGAGAGGGGAAAGATTACAGTTTAGCTTGCTGTCTAGCTAGGATTTAGCTCCAACGTCTTGGCGAGGACAATACAATGACTTATAATACACGTTTTTGGATAGTTATTTTGAGATTTAGGGGGTATTTAGGGATACTTAAAGGGTTCATTCTGACTTATGTGGAAATTTGAGTTATGTTGCCAGCGTAGAAACGGAACCTGTGTGTAACCCAGGGACTACCTGTATACAAAAAACCTGGTGTATGTCGTATTTGTAAAGATGTCCTGATCGATCGGCATCCCGATCGATCGGGTCCGATCACGTCATTTTCAAAGTATCGGAATCGGCAAAAAAATATCGGACATGCCTTTTTTTAATATATATATATATATATATATATTTTTTTTTATTAAATCGTTTTCTAATTGTATTTCTTGTTACAGACAAAATGTCTTACATTTATCCAGTCTTTAGTTTTGGCTTAAAATAGGACTGTCAAATTTATCGCGTTAATGGCGGTAATGAATTTTTTAAAAATTAATCACGTTAAAATATTTAATGCAATTAACGCATGCGCTGCACGACCCACTCACGCATTGTCGCGTTCAATCTATAAAGGCGCCGTTTTACCTATATATAGAGCTAAAAGGCAGTGTAAAATGAGCAGAGTGAATTTAGGCAGTCTTTGGAGACTTTATTTAATTGGCTAAAGCCTTACAATATCCCTCTCAACAATTAAAAATATTGTGGGAAGCAATGTGAGGAAGAAAGGTAGTGGTTGATCTTTTTCTTAACACCCTATGTTATTTCTCAGCGCAGAGAAGATATATCAATTGGTGTCACTACACACAGTCATGGTTGCACTTCCCATCATGCATTTAGGCAGAACAGTCAAATGGCTACAGTATCATTTACTGAAACCTCAACAAATACACTAGATGGCAATATTTAGTCACAATATACAAAGTCACATTTATCCATTAAGAATTACAAATCTTTCTATCCGTGGATCCCTCTCACAGAAAGAATGTTAATAATGTAAATGCCATCTTGAGGATTTATTGTCAAAATAAACAAATACAGTACTTATGTACTGTATGTTGAATGTATATATTCGTCTGAGTTTTATTCATTTTTTTCTTAATGCATTGCCAAAATGTATATGATCGGGAAAAATTATCGGGAATTATTGTAATTTAATCGGGAGCAAAAAAAAAACAACAAAAAAAACATTCGGATCGGGAAATGTCGGGATCGGCAGATACTCAATCTAAAACGATCGGGATCGGATCGGGAGCAAAAATACATGATCGGAACAACCCTACTTATTTGTATTAGTTAAACTGGCCTATCAACGGATATTAGAGATCAGCATGCAACTTATGTTTTACCAACACACTTAATGTGCGTCCAAATGTTATATTGTTTATTAAAAGCTACACGAACCAAATCTTGGAGATTTTAGCAGCATATGATTAATAGATGCATGTTTACGAAAACGCTAATTGTCTGAAAAAGTGTCAAGTATTGCAGAATAATTAGGCATTGTTGAAGTCTGGTTATTTGTTGTCTGGACTCAAACCACATGGAGTTTCTTGTACCATCCATGGTTAACCAGTAAAACGGCGCCACATTGGAGCAATTAGAGGCCTTATCAGAAATGCTACGCTTAATGGCGTAACAAAAAGAGATTATCAAGCACTGTAAACTTGAACCTCATCTGCTGAATCTGAAAATCTTTTTTGATCAACACTGGCCAAAACAAATAGCGGTCCAATGACGAAGACGCCCGTATCTCCCATACACACATAGCTACGCTGTAGGTTCAGGGCCTGGTTTTGGTGTTCTTGTGTTGATGTCCTGGGGGATGCGGAGCGGGGCAGAGCAGGGCTGGAGCTCCTCCACTCCTCCTTTGTTTATACTGATGGTTTCCAGATGCTAGCTAGCTAGCTCTGAAACGCAGCCCAAAAGTGCAGGGCCTAACGCCAGCAAGGCAGGATTAAGACAGATAAAAAACATTTGTGTTGTAGTAATGCTAATAAATATATGCATATAGGGATATGTTTGAGATAAGTGATTGCATTGTGTGTTTTGTCAGCTTGCATGTTGCCGTCATAAATATGTTATTAAAATTGTACAAGGATTCTTAAAGGGGAAGTTCATAATTTTTGATATTAGGCTTAATCTTCGAGTTAGTGGAGGTTTGATTAGTCAGTGGAGGTGATTTCAACAAATTCCGTGCAGTTAGTTATTTAACTCCACCATGGCAAAGCCAAGATTGATGAAATTTGCCCTGAAATGCTGAAGGCTATGGGTGTTGAAGGGCTGTCTGTCATGGATGACATGCCTCTTTAACATTGCGTGGAAGTTTGGGACAGTACCGAAAGCGTGGCAGACTGGGGTAGTGGTTCCTCTATTTAAAAAGGGGGACCAGAGGGTGTGTGCCAATTACAGGGGCATCACACTCCTTTCCCTGGGAAAGTCTACTCCAAGGTATTTGAAAGGAGAGTCCGGCCGATTGTCGAACTTCTGATTGAGGAGAAATTATGCGGGTTCCGTCCTGGCCGTGGAACAACGGACAAGCTCTTTCCCCTGGCTGGCATCCTGGAGGGGACTTGGGAGTATGCTCGTCCAGTCTACATGTGCTCTGTGGACCTGAAAAAGCCATATGACCGGGTCCCCCAGGATATACTACTCCTTAAGGCCATCCAATCCCTGTACACTCAAAGTGAGAGTTGTGTCCATGTCCTCGGCAGTAAGTCAGACTTGTTCCAAGTGGGTGTTGGCCTTTGCCAGGGTTGCGCTTTGTCACCAATTCTGTTCATCATTTTTATGGACAGGATATCAACGCGTAGTCGTGGTGGAGAGGGTTTACAGTTTGGTGGGCTAAGGATTGCATCACTGCTTTTTGCAAATGATGTGGTCCTGTTTGCATCACCAGCCTGTGACTTGCAGCACTCATTGGATGGGTTTGCAGCTGAGTGTGAAGCGGCGGGGATGATGATCAGCACCTCCAATTGTGAGGCCTTGGTTCTCTGCAGGAAACAGGTGGATTGTCTTCTCCGGGTAGTGAATGAGGTTCTGCCTCAAATGAAAGAGTTCAAGTATCTCGAGGTCTTGTTCACGAGTGAGGGAACAATGGAGCGTGAGATTGGACGGAGAATCAGGGCAGCAAGAGCGGTATTACAGTCGCACTGTTGCACAAAGAGGGAGCTGAGCCAAGAAGCAAAGCTCTCCATCTATCGTTCAATCTTCATTCTTACCCTTAACTATGGTTATGAATGATGGGTCATGACCGAAAGGACAAGGTCATGGGTACAAGCGACCGAATTGGGCTTTCTCAGGCGGATAGCTGGTGTCTCACTTAGAGAAATGCTGCTATTCACGAGAGGCTCGGAGGAGTCAAGCCGCTGCTCCTTCACGTAGAACAGAGTCAGTTGAGGTGGTTCGGGCATCTGGTGAGGATGCCACCAAGATGCCTCCCTAGGGAGGTTTTCCTGACACTTCCAGCTGGGAGGAGATCTCGGGGTAGACCCAGAACCAGGTGGAGGGATTATATCTTGATACTGGCTTAGTAGCGCCTCGGGATACCCCCGTCAGAGCTAGTTGATGTGGCCAGGGAAAGGGACGTTTGGGGATCCCAGCTGAAACTGCTGCCCCCCACGACCCGATTCTGGATAAGCGGTTGATGATGGATGGATAGTTGGTTGTTTATTCAATGAGCCCGTTCTAGCATGCCAACGAAAAACGATATTAACAGATCTAACATAGTCAAATAAATTGCAGAAAAAAATGCAGATAGTTGCTCAAAATACCTATGCAGCCAAAACAATGTCGCACCAAACTGCCGTAATTCATTTATTTCGGCGGGACTATTTTTTTAGGTTGAGTAATTCGACCACTATAGAGCGGAGTGCCTCGTGCTCTCGTGCTCATGCTGCATTCGGAGTACTGGTGCACGACAATTATTGGTCCGATAATTATCGGTCCGATGATAGGAATTATGACGTCATCCTAATAAATCCAATAACATAATTAATAGGACCGATAATACAGTATGAACTGTGCTCGCTGGCTGGGAAATCAGTTGACCATTTGCGGGGGCACTGCTGCCACCTGCCGGTCAGAATAATTCGCTGCATCTATAATTTGGCCCACAAACTCATTCACTTTACACAGTGCTGTGTCTAGCGTTAGCATTGACAATCGTGAATGCTTTCTGTTACTTACGTTTCCGCCTCGGAAATATATGTTTGTAAGTATTTATGTTTACTATAACATATGGATGTGCAATATATGTTTACTTCGGTGGTGAAGGGTCATATGTACAGAACTTCATAAGTTGTTGTGTTATAGAAGCCAGCCAATGCTTAAGGCTAGTAGCTCAAGCTAGTGTGCTATGCTATACATACATATAATAGTTGTCGTGTAATGTTAGTCCTGTCAGCATGCTTGGTAGGATTTTATACTATGCAGAGAATAAACCTCATACTTTATTGAATATGGGTTCACTCACTGCCTTTTATATTGATTATTATAAGGCAAGCCATTAATCCTTTTTGTTCTACCATATTTTTGTTATGAGGAATGAGTGATAAACCTTACTATATAATGTTTACAGTGTTAGTTATAAGTTAGTAAGTTATTGAGAGGCCTTTTGGTTATGATAGGCTTGCTGTCCTAACCTGTCTTTCAGGTTAAGAAAGTTGTTTCATGGACCAAGACCACAACAGTCTCCTGTAGCACCAAATATTTTTATCTGATGACAAAGCACACTACCTGTTGGGTTTATGTTTTAGTTCAGTGCTCATTGTTCAGGAAACGCATTTTCAATTATATTGACTAATTGATTGTGATTGACTCAAATTATATTTATTTGAAAAAATAAATATTGGCACTTTATTTGAAGTCAAGGCTGTCTTTGTTTTGTTCATTATACATGTCATTATGAAAATTCTGGTGATATCAAAGACAAATCTATGTTGAATCCACCATTATTATTATTATTTTAAACCTCCAGGTGTTCAAAAACTCGGGTGAATATACATTTTAAAAATTATATATTTATTATCGGTTATCGATATCGGTATCAGCTTTGAGGAGCAGGAAGTTATCGATGTCGGTATCGGTTTCAAAAAATGGATATCGTGCACCCCTAATTTGGAGAAAGTGGGAAGTCGTAATTATCCTTCTCGGTTGGTACCCGTTGGGAGCTCAATGGCTAATGTAAAAAATTCTGAACTTTTTATTTTTTACTTCGACTAAAACTAGACGAAATTAGTCTTGGGTTTTCGCCAACAAAAACTAGATGAAGACAAACAAATTTTGTGGTGACTAAAATATGACTAAAACTAAAGTACCGTATTTGCCCGAATATAAGTCGGCCCTGATTATAAGACCACCCCCTCTTTTTCAAGACTCAACACCAAATTAATTTTTATATAGAAAATAATTAAAGTACATCTGAAAGAAATGATTATAACAATATGTTTGAGAGAAAAAGCATGTTATTTTGCCTCATTCAAATCTTAATACCTGAACATTTAAATATTAGGGCTGTCAAACGATTAAAATTTTTAATCGAGTTAATTACAGCTTAAAAATTAATTAATCGTAATTAATCGCAATTCAAACCATCTATAAAATATGCCATATTTTTCTGTAAATTATTGTTGGAATGGAAAGATAAGACACAAGATGGATACATACATTCAACATACGGTACATAAGTACTGTATCTGTTTATTGTAACAATAAATCAACAAGATGGCATTAACATTATTAACATTCTCTTAAAGCGATCCATGGATAGAAAGACTTGTAGTTCTTAAAAGATAAATGTCAGTACAAGTTATAGAAATTTTATATTAAAATCCCTCTTAATGTTTTCGTTTTAATAAAATTTGTAAAATTTTCAATCAAAAAATAAACTAGTAGCCCGCCATTGTTGATGTCAATCTTTACACAATGCTCATGGGTGCTGAAACCCATAAAATCAGTCGCATCCAAGCGCCAGCAGAGGGCGACAAAACTCCATAAAACACAAGTAACAAGGTGACATTGCACTGTGCTGTCATTTTATTATGTTTGAGCGGGGCATGTGCGTTAATTGCGTCAAATATTTTAACGTGATTGATTTTAAAAAATTAATTGCCGCCTGTTAACGCGATAATTTTGACAGCCCCATTTAATATGTAAACTAAAGTGCAATCACATTCGTAAATAAATGGCTTCTGGTTTTTGAAACGTAAATAAACCAATCTATTGTGATAAAACAACAAAAATTGCACTTACTGCATTAACCATTAAAGTGAAGTCTAACTGTAACTGGAGTTTTGAAACAAATCTGAATAAGGAAAAACATTGCAATAAAATAATGCAAACTGGTCAAACCAGTAGCTGAGATCTGTCATGACAGAACATCGCTTCAATGATATCTGGCGCCATCTAGCGTCGTAAATGGGGAAAGTAGCTGAGATCTGTCATAACAGAACATCGCTTCAATGATATCTAGCGTCGTGAATGTGTATAATGTCTCGACCCCCTCTTGTTCAATCTTATTTCAATTCAAAAAACACTGTCTTATATTCGGGCCAATACGGTATTATCATCTATAAGACTTAGCCGAAATTTAAAAGGGCTGCCAAAAACAACACTGATTCTAAACTGTCTTGATGAGCCCTGGAGACCAGTCAAGGGTGTATCCCGCCTCTTAAGCAGAAAATAGGCACTCGCTTACCCCGTATAGAAAATGGATGGATGGAGTTACTCTGTGATTTTCACCCTTACAAACACTGGCAACAGGCCAAATACAAGCACATTGGAGCGGGGCAGCCATGCAATTTTGAAAACCTCAGCACTGCTTTGAAAACCCTGAAAATGTTTGACCCACAAATACTCATGCATTTATCAAATATTTGTTGGTTTGTTCAATCCCATTTTTTCAAACTGAAGTATGGCCCCGCAAAAACCTTATAAACCTGGCTTATAGTTAGACAACTGCCCTATATATGTGCCCTTGCATTGTCAGTCTCGATTAAACTGTGTCAGTCAGGGAGATTGTTTACATAAACAAGGATTCATTGTACTGTAGCAAGTGCAGATTGATCACTTTAACAGCACACCTGTTCCTCCCGTCACTTTCAGCCTCAGCCACTTTTCTTCGCGTGCATTAGAAAGAGACAGCTGCACTCGCAAAGGAGGCGTCCACGGGTGAAAAAGATGCATGGGAAAAACAGTGCCTGTATTTAGAGCTTGTAGTACATGGCAGGATTGATAAACAGTCTCCCATAATGCACCTTGCTGAGGTTTTGGCCCTGGCTCGGGGATGTTAAGTCCATCAGCGGAAACACCCAATAAAAAAAAAGCTTGTTCAGTGTGCAATGAGACACAGCTGAGGTGGTCACTGGGTCATTGTTTTTTTAGAGGACTTGAAGCAGTGGCCATCTGCAAGGATTTGCTTGGCCCTTGGCTTCGACTGACAGGTTGATGACCGCATCCTTGCCTCTTCCTTCTGGAACTACTCTGATGTCAAAAAGAATGCAGAACGCAGGTAGTGAGAGTCCAAGTAGAGACAGGGATTTAAAATTTAAATAGTTGTGTAACGGTTAGGCATGTGCCGGGATGAGATTCTGACAGTTTGATAACCTTAAGCCAAAATATCACGGTTTGACAGTATCACGGTATTGCAATTACAGCTCTGAAAACAATCCTTTAAACAGAATTTTGATTTTTGAAAACATATCAGTAAATTGGAACATAAGTATACTAGGGCTGTCAAAATTATCGCGTTAACGGGTGGTAATTAATTTTTTAAAATTAATCACGTTAAAATATTTGACGCAATTAACTAGAGTTGGGAATCTTTGGGCACCTAATGATTCGATTATGATTCAGAGACTCCTATTCGATTATAAATCGATTATTGATGCCCCCCCCCTTTTTTTTTTTTTTTAATGTTTTGTATATTTGTTCCAAAATTGTTCAAAAATCCTCTCAGGCTAAGTAAACCAAACTACTATTTTAGTATCAAGTTCCCGGTTAAAGACAGTAAATAAAATACTAAAGTCCCCATTCAGTATCAGCAGCTTTAAACTACATTCAATTAATTTAATGTTGTGAATCAGCCGTTAAAGTTGTTAAAATTGCGCCCGTTATTCCATAATTTCTCTCATGTCTACTTTCGACATGTGAACGTTTTAATACTGTTTCATCATTTAAAGATAGATTCAAGTCAAGATTTTGCCGATTTAGAGGTATTTTAGATAAAAAGTAATTAGGTTCTCTATAACAGAGCCTTCTAGAGAAGTCTACTGCTTTAAGATGGCGCCTGTTTACTAGCGCGGGAAAGTCTGTCATTTCACATCTAGTCTAGATATATGTGATATCTACCATAGCTGTATGTTGCCGTATGTTTGTAGCAACTACCAACTGGGCACTGTTTGTAGCAGCTGAGGGCCGCAGTCAGGTATTATTATTTTTTTTTTGTTTTACCTAGCGGCATTAGCTGCACATGATATTTACTCTCAGTCCATTCCTCATTGCGTCCCGAAGACCGCGCTGACTGCGTTTTATTTCCGCTTTACCTGGTATAATTCGATAATCGGAATTTGGATGTTTGTGAATCGTTCTCGAATCTTCCACGGCCGAATCGCGAATAATCTAAGAATCGGAAATTTTGCACGCCTCTACAATTTACGCACATGCCCCGCTCAAACAGATTAAAATGACAGCACAGGGTCATGTGCACTTGTTACTTGTGTTTTTTGGAGTTTTGTCGCCCTCTGCTGGCGCTTGGGTGCAACTGATTTTATGGGTTCAGGACCATCAGAATTGTGTAATTAATGACATCAACATTGGTGAGCTACTAGTTTATTTTTTGATTGAAAATTTTACAAATTTTATTAAAACGAAAACATTAAAAGGGGTTTTATTATAAAATTTCTATAACTTGTACTAACATTTATCTTTTAAGAACTACAAATCTTTCTATCCATGGATCGCTTTAACAGAATGTTAATGTTAATGCCATCTTGTTGATTTATTGTTATAATAAACAAATACAGTACTTATGTTCAGTATGTTGAATGTACATATCCGTCTTGTGTCTCATCTTTCCATTCCAACAATAATTTACAGAAAATTATGGCATATTTTAAAGATGGTTTGAATTGCGATTAATTACGATTAATTAATTTTTAAGCTGTGATTAACTCGATTAAAAATTTTAAAGGTTTGACAGCCCTAAAGTATACAGTGATCCCTCGCTACTTCGCGCTTCAGTGGCAGTGCACTGGAGTTGCTTATTAAAGTTAACGATGATTGACAGACAGTTAAGGTTTGACCTTGCCGGAGACGTTAGTAAGCCAATACTTCAAAGCGCTGCATGCGTCAACTTTAGGGGTGTAACGGTACAGAAAAATCTCGGTTCGGTACGTACCTCGGTTTTGAGGTCACAGTTCGGTTCATTTTCGGTACAGTAAGAAAACAAAATGCAAAATATAATCGTGCTAGTTGTTTATTACACACTTTTGTAGGAACATTAGCCTATACATAGGTAGAATTCTGCTCAAAACGTAGCGGGTATTTAAAGATAATAATCCAACAACAATTTGCCTTTCAGACCCCACGTATTGGTCAGCTTTCATTCTGAAAGAAAGAAAAAAGAAGTCCTGTGCTAAAGAGAAAAGCAATCCTAATGACAAAGATTTTAACATGTATTTTACAAATGAAATGCCTCAATGAATCATTTTTTTTCTTATGAACGGTTTTCAAAAGCTTTATTGGTGGATTTTCTCAAGTTAAACTGCCACACAGAAATTAAAGGGTATGACAACACCTGGGGAAATGCTAATATTCCATCATTTATCCATCAACGCATGCCTTTTGAATTCATATCATGCCACTTCGTGTAATTACACACATCGTAAGACCAAGAAAATGATAGAAATTAGGTCGATTGTCAAGCTAAAAGGACCTGCCCTCGAGATGCCGGAAATCTAGCATATTGTGTGCGTGACGTCACTATAGGGAAACAACCGGCTCAGTGCTTAGTACTGAATGGCGGCGATGATGGCGGACAATTTTGTTTCGATTTGCAGCGACCAATCCGACGTAACGAACTTTCTTCTAATGGTGACGAGGAGAGTTATGAACCATTCTTTGGTGTTTTGGGTTATCAATTTGAGCCAAAACGAAAGCCAATGCAGCCTAATGAAAGGATCATTGAGGGGAGCAATCACACTGATGAAACACCAGCGGCAACAGAATCACCGAATGGTTTGTTTTACATTTCTTTTTGTGAAGCTGATACACCGTGACCGCAAAATAAAGTAATGTATAGAATAATTATCATTTAATATGCTATCATCGGTTTCGCTCTGCCAACCGACACAAATATGAATGGGATTAGAGGATTTGTTCTATATATTTTACGAGCAATAATTTATACATGTGCCCGGTCCTATATCCAATGCGTGATATGTTTTTTATTATAAAAGAGTACTCACTCTGGCCATTTCCCTCCTTTGCTTTGCCTGGGGTGGTGAGGTGGTCTCATCAGAGCCAGTCATCGTCCTCTTTCACCGGGCACCGCATCTGCTTTCTGCAGCAGTTTCTTAGCAAAACCTGATTTCATTTGCCCATAGTTCGTATAGCTTTCAGGTGTAAAATGCGCATCACACAAAAACGTGCCGGAGGCTGGGTCTGCAAAATTTGCCCTCTTAGCACTGACGAACTTTACTCATTGTCTGCGTAGTCCAACTCTTTTTCTCGCGTTCGGGAACTCATGGGTACTACATTGCGACAAATGGCTATTTGTAAACCTCATAGCATGACAGGTTTGAACCATTTTAGCGATTTTTTTTTATAAAACACGAACGCAACTCTCTCGTCGATAAACAACGATGGCACCTGCCTCGACCTTTTGTTTCCTTGTTATGACGTCTCCGCCCCATTCGGCCGTTTCCGGAACGCTTTCGGAAATGTTCGTCATTTTCGATCTATTTTCGATAATTGCTCATTAATGTGATTGATTTTTTTGTGAACTTTATCAATATTTGTTATCTTTGCACATAACGGTTCTATTGATGTCTCACACCCCGTTTGCGTTTTCATACCCTTTAATACATTTAATTGTGTAAGCAGGATCTGTATTCTTATTACCGTAATTTCCCGAATATGATGCACACTTTTTTCCCCAAAATTTACTCGTAAAATCATGGGTGCGCGTTATACACGGGTACAGGGAAGGAGACAGAAAAAATTCATCATGATTCATGTTCCATTGTAAGCATGGACCAGCACAGTATTACCTAATCCGAACGACAGTGATATAATAATCAAGTTTCATGTGGTAAATAATTGTTTTCATGATATTTTTCACATCTAATAAAAAAAAATAAAAAATTCGTACTATTCGTTTATTATTTACCGGTACATTTTTCTAACCTTTGCGTTGCGTCATGCCGGCACACGGCGATGTTGTCTTGAAGAGAACGTATACGGCGATCCGTTTTGTATAAATGTTGACCGTGTGGCGAGCTAGGACAGGAGTCTGAGGAAGAGTGTCAAACCACTGAGCCAAGCCGCGTTGTTGCATTTACATTGAAACTCACAAAGTAAAAACGTACGTCTTGCACCCAAATCGCGGGACATTTGTTTACTTCCGTCTGTTCCCTTAACTAAACTCTTGCTCCCGGGAACTACACAACTTGCCAACATTAGTTTCGCTGGTGAATTCTGTTAAAACTCACTACAACTCCTTACTTTGTGAAAATTATTATCGTATACTGTGAGCAATTTTACCACAGAAAATTAATATTCTATTTTTTTTTTTTTAATATTTGACAAAAGGAATAAAAAATACTGCAACCGTACTTTATAAAAGTTCGAGACACTAGACTCATATTTATTGGTGCTAAAATTAGGGTGCGCTTTATACACGGGTACAAGAATTTTCCCTAGATTTTACAGGTAAAGTTGGGGTGCGAGTTATACACGTGCGCGCCTTTTATTCGGGAAATTACGGTATTTAATTACAGGTGTTTTAGCTCATTTCAATTTATTTTATCTAAATGGGCTATTATTTATTTTATTGTGTTTATATTTTACAAATGTGACGTAATATTCATTTTTATTGTATATTTTATGTTGTATAACTTTAGTTCTTATGTGAATATTAGTTCCTACTTGTTTTGTTGTGGTAGGAGGGTTTTGTATTGAACATGGGACCGTGCTGGTTATTATTATAGCGGAGAAGACAGCTGTAAATCAACAAAGACAAGTTAGCTGTGCCCCGATCTACCACTCAAGAAATCTGATGGACTCAAAAAGTGGGTTACGATTGCATATTAGTTTGAAAATCGACCGGCTCCACCGTATTTTGACACGAGTGACTTCCGGTCTGCCCGATCCTAGCTACCGGTAGTAGTATTGACGCAGCAGGGTCGCGTCTCGCGTCAAATAATAAACTCTGCCGTTCTTTTCGTGTGCGTCGTGTTGAGCCGCTTCTGGGACGCGTCTAACACGCGGGAGCACTGCGATTGGTGTGCATTGGCTGATTGACTTTAACGCCCGCGTTTCACTGCGTTCTCGCGGCGGCCACGTTGTCGCGCCGTTGACGTTTCTGGGTTATACTGTCCTACCGTGTTGGTCCTCATTATAGTAGTAAAGATGGGAGTAAATATAATCTACACAAAGAAACTGTAACCCGATCGACTCACAGCCTCGAAAAGTAAAGGTTACATTACGTCAGAAAGTCGTTCGGTACACCTCCGTTCCGAACCGAGCACCACGTACCGAAACGGTTCAATACAAATACAGTGCCTTGCAAAAGTATTCGGCCCCTATGAACCTTGCAACCTTTCGCCACATTTCAGGCTTCAAACATAAAGATGAAAAATTTTAATTTTTTGTCAAGAATCAACAACAAGTGGGACACAATCGTGAAGTGGAACAAAATTTATTGGATAATTTAAACTTTTTTAACAAATAAAAAACTGAAAAGTGGGGCGTGCAATATTATTCGGCCCCCTTGCGTTAATACTTTGTAGCGCCACCTTTTGCTCCAATTACAGCTGCAAGTCGCTTGGGGTATGTTTCTATCAGTTTTGCACATCGAGAGACTGACATTCTTGCCCATTCTTCCTTGCAAAACAGCTCAAGCTCAGTGAGGTTGGATGGAGAGTGTTGGTGAGCAGCAGTCTTCAGCTCTTTCCACAGATTCTCGATTGGATTCAGGTCTGGACTTTGACTTGGCCATTCTAACACCTGGATACATTTATTTTTGAACCATTCCATTGTAGATTTGGCTTTATGTTTTGGATCATTGTCCTGTTGTCCTGTCCCAGTCTCAGGTCTTGTGCAGATACCAACAGGTTTTCTTCCAGAATGTTCCTGTATTTGGCTGCATCCATCTTGCCGTCAATTTTAACCATCTTCCCTGTCCCTGCTGAAGAAAAGCAGGCCCAAACCATGATGCTGCCACCACCATGTTTGACAGTGGGGATGGTGTGTTCAGGGTGATGAGCTGTGTTGCTTTTACGCAAAACATATCGTTTTGCATTTTGGCCAAAAAGTTCAATTTTGGTTTCATCTGACCAGAGCACCTTCTTCCACATGTTTGGTGTGTCTCCCAGGTGGCTTGTGGCAAACTTTAAACGAGACCTTTTATGGATATCTTAAAGAAACGGCTTTCTTCTTGCCACTCTTCCATAAAGGCCAGATTTGTGCAGTGTACGACTGATTGTTGTCCTATGGACAGACTCTCCCACCTCAGCTGTAGAGCTCTGCAGTTCATCCAGAGTGATCATGGGCCTCTTGGCTGCATCTCTGATCAGTTTTCTCCTTGTTTGAGAAGAAAGTTT
Source organism: Corythoichthys intestinalis (assembly GCF_030265065.1). Taxonomy (NCBI): domain Eukaryota; kingdom Metazoa; phylum Chordata; class Actinopteri; order Syngnathiformes; family Syngnathidae; genus Corythoichthys; species Corythoichthys intestinalis. The sequence continues at coordinate 52,157,394 of NC_080404.1, read as the reverse complement.
GGAAGGACGGCCGGGTCTTGGTAGATTTGCAGTGGTCTGATGCTCCTTCCATTTCAATATGATGGCTTGCACAGTGCTCCTTGAGATGTTTAAAGCTTGGGAAATCTTTTTGTATCCAAATCCGGCTTTAAACTTCTCCACAACAGTATCTCGGACCTGCCTGGTGTGTTCCTTGGTTTTCATAATGCTCTCTGCACTTTAAACAGAACCCTGAGACTATCACAGAGCAGGTGCATTTATACGGAGACTTGATTACACACAGGTGGATTCTATTTATCATCATCGGTCATTTAGGACAACATTGGATCATTCAGAGATCCTCACTGAACTTCTGGAGTGAGTTTGCTGCACTGAAAGTAAAGGGGCCGAATAATATTGCACGCCCCACTTTTCAGTTTTTTATTTGTTAAAAAAGTTTAAATTATCCAATAAATGTTGTTCTACTTCACGATTGTGTCCCACTTGTTGTTGATTCTTCAAAAAAAAATTAAATTTCATATCTTTATGTTTGAAGCCTGAAATGTGGCGAAAGGTTGCAAGATTCAAGGGGGCCGAATACTTTTGCAAGGCACTGTACATGTAACGTTACAACCTTAGGTATTGGCTATTTTTTATGTCCAAAAAAATGCAGGGAGAAATCCCTCGATTGCAGCTGCAAGGCTCAACCCTAACCTACCGATTGTTTCTCAGTGTCAGTGAGTCAGCTGCGCTACACAATGGCTGGAGGAGGTGAAACTCCTGAACTTTTTTTACCCCATCGAAGAAAACGAAATCGCTGGTATGGGAATACTTCGGCTCCAGAAAATATACATATGGCCGCGGTTTAGAGGAGGAAGGACGTGTAAAGAATTATTGCAGAGGGTGGCTGCCGAGCAGGCTATACCACCAATATGATTTCGCATTTATACAAAATTAAAGGTTGGTAAACACTATCATTAACGTTTCCCACCAGCTACCATTTAACACCAGCATGCTTAGTACATCTAGCGGTGGTAAAACATGTTTTTTTCCTCTCTGGCAGCTGTCTGTGTTGAGAAAGAGAGTGTGTGTGTGTGTATAATATCATATAGGACAACATTGGGATATCGGTTATCGGTGAAAGTCATTATCGGACAACTCTACTTACGATTTGTGTGTGTGAAACTATCTGCTGTTGGGCATGGTCATTGAATTAGTTTATAGTGGCAATGAGAAACATTAAATAAGATTTGCTGATACCTGTAGAAAATTGAGTGTATTTCCCCTTTATTCCTCCACATCTTCATGACGCACATCACTATTGCTTTGATGTGGTCAATACAAAAAGCTCTGTTCTCTAACAGTCTTTTCGCAAGTATAACTTTCCTCACACGTTTGTGTTGCGGTCTGACAAACAACCTTAGGCGTCGATTCTTTACAGCATCTTAAGCTGCACTCCATGGGATGTTTTTGTTGTGACTCACTGACCTGTCTGGGTCACAGTGATGACAGTAACTCTTCTTTTTGCTGTGATGGGAACATCGAGCCATGCCAAAGAATGTCAAACACTCAGAAAGCCTCAAGTTTGTGTACTTTTTGGAAGAAGAGCTCTGGCTAAGACGAGGCATTGCTTTGTTTACATTGTAAATGTTTACAATAGTAAATCCGTGTAAATAAACTACAATGCGCAATTTGTTTCACTTTCTTGCCTGCTGAAGGGGCTTTCAAGATGAACACTTTGGCACATCTGGTGTTTGGTCTCAGCAGAACATCTTCAGCTCTATTTAAATAGGGTGATAGGGGATCTTCGCAGCTCATCATGAACACTGAATTTATTCTCACCTCATCCAACCATGGGCTGGGAGGAAGTAGATGAAACATAAAGACAAGAACTATTATACCGCTAGTCCTCGGGTTATGACGTATTAGACTATTAGACACAAAATGATTGGTGTTTAAACGTCCATCTAGTCTGATCAATTTGTCAATTAAGTAGATTCAATTAGCCTAATTTGCTTCACAAAAATCCGCTAGCTTAAATGCTACGAATTAAAGATGTCCCGATCGATCGGCATTAGGGGTGTGACAAAATATCGAAATGGTGATATATCATGATACTTTGTATCCCAAAAGGTTATCGATATGCTCCTGCCAAGAATCGAGATATCGTGTTAAAAAGGTGTCAGTGTTTAAAAAAAAAAAAGGAACCAACAAGTTGCTACCAAAATCTTCCACCATAATAGGGTCTCAGGTAACTCAGGTAACAATTGACTAACTTACATAGCAAAAGTCCGCTAGCTATAAAATGCTAACACTTTTTTACAATGCTCTTAACAAATGACTCAGGCACATATTCCCACAAAAAATGGCCAAATATACCTTTAAACTAAATTACGAATGCATTCAAAAAAATCATTAGCTCAAACAAAAACTTAGCTTACGTTGGTCTTAACAGGGAGGAGATGGATTCAGCCATGTGAAATGAGGTAGACTAGAAGGCAGATCAATGAAAATAAATGCAAACACTTTCAAAACAAACCATTACAACGTCCCTTTAATTAAACGAATACTCGAAGCAGCAAAATTTAATTTGAATCTTTTTTTTCTAATCGAATAGATTAATTGTTGCAGCACTAATTCGACACCAGAGCATTCGCAGTCATTCCGTCCGATTTTTCGGGGAGACTTCCACCCTCCTCGGTCCTCTTCGCATCCCCACCTATAGCGCACTATCCTCAGCTTGGGCGCGTGCAGCCATGCGCTTCGACGTCGGCCGGTTTGTCCTCCGAGAATGCGCCATTTTCGTCGTTTATTCCCCTCTGCGTCCCCAGCGACGAGCACTGCCTGCCTGCCGGGGCCGCAGCACAAAGACGAGCCGAAACTTTCTCGCCCCGGGGGCTGGCCGATCGGTGAAGACGATTAACTCCGCCGCCGTGTGTGACATGAATCGAGGTAGTTTTGTGTGATTTTTCGTTTTGACAGCCGAGGAAAATACTTGGAAAAGCCTCCTGTTTTGTTTACGCTGTTTCCTCCATCTCCGAAGCCGGGGCAGGGAAATGACAAAAGCCGGACTAACTCCGGTGGCATAAAATACCGTTTAGGAGGTTTAAGAAGTCGTCAGTTTTGAGAATTTAGCCCTGTCGTACTGAATAAATGCATTTTTAACTTTTTATATTCCATTTAGCACAAGACTGTTATTTGTCATGACCATACAATTTATTTAGCAATTTGGGAAACATACTTAGATTTAAAGAATATTCTGTAAAAATATTGGGAATTGAGAGATTTAAACAATGATGAAAATTTGCTGCTCTCTGTCGGATTTTCCTCGTTCTGAATCTTCCCCCTCAATGTGCTGGATTCTAAATCAACTGAAATCGTTACCCTGCCGATGTTATTACCCAGATGGAAGTGCTAGAGCGTTATAATGACAGTCGGGGCTAAACGGCAGATTAAAAGACTCATTTTCTCATCATCTCCGCTTTGCCAAATTGTTGTATATAGTCGAATCGTCTCAAAATATGATTTTAATTCACATAATAATGCGATTTAAGATTTTTTTTATGGTGTCACAGGCACTTTACTAAGGGAAGACAACTCTGGGAGAGTGTCAGATTTTGAGACTGTTGTTTTACTGTTGTGGTGGTCTTTTATGAATTATGTCTGCATGTGGTTGAACTGTGGATTAACAACAACATGACAACAACATTGTGTTGCATTATTCAGTTGTGTTTGACGATAACCTTTACAGGGGTTAAAGAAAATTATGTTATTACAAACTTTGTACAGTTCCCCGAATAGAATGGTATTTTCTATTTTAAAAGGTACCACGGATAGAAAGACATGTAATTCTTAAATGGTAAATGTTGTTACGAGTTATAACAATTTGGTATTAAAGCCCCTCTTAATGTTTTCGTTTTAATAAAATTTGTAAAATTTTAAACCCAAAAAATAAACGAGTAAGTCACCATTGTTGTTGACGTCGCAGGGCGTTGACGTCACATGCGTACGCTGCCGGACTTTCACAGTGCCGCTTTTTAACTACATAAACATGTCGTGGGTTTTGCCCTTCCAATTTAAACCCGAGCGGAATATTAATGAGAAAGACAGCCTTGTTGATTTTTCACAAAATGAGCAGCAAAAGCAAAATGTACAAGAAAGACGGGATGAGACGAGTAGCGTACATGTGTCAAGTTCACTAGTGACAGCTAACTCTCCTGCTCTATTGACGGAGCAGGAGAGTGATGTCAAAAAATGTTTGCAGATCTTCACGGTAAACTATTGTGTGATTCAACTTATTCCAATATTATTCTGGAGATAGTTAGCATCCAGAGCTGTCGTTTGCTTTACATATGATTAGTGCTGCAACGATTAATCGATTAACTCTAGTATTCGATTAGAAAAAAAATATTCGAATAAAATTTTGTTGCCTCGAGTATTCGTTTAGTTAAAGTGGCGTTGTAATGGTTTATTTTGAAAGTGTTTGCATTTAGTTTTATTGATTAGGGTGGATTCACTGCCCTCTGGTCGGCCTCATTTCACATGGCTGAATCCAACTGCTCCCTGTTAAGACCAACGTAAGTTAAGTTTTTGTTTGAGCTAATGTTTTTTAATGCATTCATAATTTAGTTTATAGGTATATTTAGCCATTTTTTTTTTTTGTTTGTTTAAAGCATTGTAAAAAAAAAAAAAAAAAAAAAACTTTAACATTTGGTAGCATTTAAGATAGCGGACTTTTTCTATGTAAGTTAGCCAATTGTTCTTTCGTTTTACATAGATTCCCATTTTTTAAAATAAATTTATACCGTTTGAGGCTCAGCTCAGGTATTTTAATTTTTCATGTTCCTTATCGATTACTCGATTATTCGAACTAATTAGTCCACCGATTAATCGACTACTAAAATATTCGATAGCTGCAGCCCTACATATGATTAAAGTATACAGTGCAACACAGCAGTTTGATTATTTTTTGCATCACAGCACACAAAAACGTTGATGCAGTCTACTAAGATGTCTAATGACGGCTTACCTTATTTTTGTCACGTAAAAGCGCTGTCCACGTCGATGATCATCCTGCCGGAATTCTCAGTTGTCTCAGCTTTCTCCCCGGTGAATAAGCGACTTTGCCTGGGTTTTTTCATTTGGCTGCCACCCTGGTTTTTGCGATGGCGACCTGCTAGTTAACTCATTTGCTCCCAAGAACGTATAAATACGATCTATTTTTAATTGTTTCAGTGTCCCAAAGACATATTTATACGTCTTTTACGTTTTTTTTTTCATAAGAATAATCTCTGGGCTCTGATTCAACTGAGCTCCAAAGCACAAAGCTGAAAATCCATTTAAAAGCAATTAGGGCTGTCCCAAACGACTAATTTCCTCCCAATTAGTCAGCCGACTATTTTTACGATTAGTCGACTCATCTAATATATATATATATATATATTTTTAAACTACTTTAATAATGCATTTTTTGTTCAAGCTTATTAATTCACAAAAAAACATTTTGGAACACCTAAATTATTTATTAACATATAAATAAATAACATAAATACCAATAATAAATCACAGACAATGAGGTCAAATGCTGCTGGCATTAACTAGTGCAAAAAAAAAATGTAAATGGAAACACTGTGACTTCACCTCTTTAACAGGAATCAAAACAATTCTTACTCTTTTTGTGGTATGTCATTGTTTATATATTTCTAAATGTTAAAATGAATTGCAATGTCCCGGACAAACATTTTCAGAATACTTTGTGTAAGTTCAGATGCTTTTTCTGGTGTGCATGCCGCATTTTTGGGGGATGGGAAAAACTGTTCAACTTTTGTTTGTTTTACCCTGAAAATAGATCAAGTAGAGGGCACCCTGAAATATTACCACAATTATTTTGAATGAAAGGCACACATACCCACAGTAACAAAAATTAAATATATGGTATTAATTTTATAGTATACTACTATATGTAAAACTTTATAATATTAAATAACTAACAGTGCAGTCATGGATTACAGTAAGCAGGCCAGTGGTGTTTCCATGTATATTTTTATTATATTATGTATATACAGGATATATGTATATATTTTCCCCAAGTGGGAGCTTCCATGATCCTAATAAATGTAATAATAATTTTTAAAAATTATATAATTATATTAATTATTTTATTAAATAAAAATGCACGTTGATACGACGCACATAAAGGCAACTTCCATTTAAAAAATTGTTAGAAAGTTGTATGGACTTACAATCCGCTAGCTTGTTGTTTCTTGTTGTCTTCGAAAATTACACTTGCGCTTCAAGTGTTCGTTCATAGCCGACGTGCTGCTGTGGTATGCGAGCTCAGCTTAGCAGAGAGTACACAAAGTGGCACCCTCCATATTTTCCTTGAAATAATTCCAGGCTCTGGCTATTCTGATCCGCTTTTTTGGCTTTATGCCGCTTTCAGGTGTTACCAACTCTGCCCTTTTTGGAAATTGGCGGTGTTTTCAACTCCTCACCGGCGATTCACTTGGCTCGTTGTCGTCGGTTCATCTGGGTTCGTCCGATTTCCTTATCAGGAAGTCGGCGGCGTGCATAAAAACACCGAGAGGCGTCGGATGGCTCTTTATGGATACTTTTATTGACCAAAACAAATACGTGGGGGATGAAGCCACTCAACTCGGCGCTACCCGCACACTTTTCCAACTCACCGATCTCGCTCCCTTTCTCTAGCTCGCTCACCCACTTTCTTCCTCTTTGCTCAGTCTGTCAACGCCGGTCACATTGAAATAACAGCGGCCCCCTTGGGGGTGCCAGTAACAACCGCTGGTATCGCGAGCTCCCGCCATTCTAAACTTTATCCGCACGTAATTTTTTTTAACCCGTCATTACCCGTTGATAATATGTTTTACCCGTCGACGCATTTACGTCATCGATGACGTCGACAACGTCGACTAGTCGGGACAGCTCTAAAAGCAATAAAACTGGCAGTAGCGCATTTGGTAAGACCCGCAACCTGATTCAACGGCAACGAACGGCCGGGCCACATGGCCGCGGCGCCGGCGGAAGAATGCCAGGCGGCGGACGACCGAGCAGAACAACCGAGAGGACGCCCGAGATGCCAGGCGCTGGACGACCGAGCAGAACGACCGGGACCACCAGTGCAGCGGACAAAGTCGTTGAGTCTGTGCTGCTCTACAAGCAGACCCCGCGGAGACTAAAAAAAAATCCATCTTTATGAGACAGGCGGCGATGAGAGAAAGTTAACCCGGCTGTCGCGGCCACAACAGCGTCATCTCAGTTAGTTATGTGTAAATAAATTGTTACTTAGCTATCAAAAGCTCTATTTGTCTTGTTGTTTATGTTATTTTGTAGAAGGAAAACATTATTCAGATGTTTGGGATGTCACATAAGCAAAAAATAGCTGTGTTAAAGTCAAAGTTATATTGAAATGTATGCTTACACAAAAAGCTCATTTTCATCAGAAATTGGAAAATTGCTCAAACTAAGCTATTGTCTAATGCTGATTCCTAAAGAATGAAAAAAGATACGAACTTACTTTTTTTCGTGCTGAAAGAAGAGAGTCTAATCTTTTTTTTGGTGGGTTCAATGGTTATATAGCAATAGAACAGAATTTTCTGTGGGCCTTGCAAAATCAGTGCGAAGGGCCTTGCTCCGGTGAAAATGGCTGGGAGTGAATGAGTTAAAATAATTTAAAAAATTTTATTAAAACGAAAACATTAGGAGGGGTTTTAATATCAAATTAGTATAACTCGTACTAACATTTGTCCTTTAAGAACTATATGTCTTTCTATTCGTGGTTCCCTTTAAAAGATTTTGGAGTGTGAAGTTATCCACACCAGACTCAAATATTCCTTTCAGGACCAGATATAGAGAGCTAACTCGGTTGGATTTCCACTAAGTTGGAACCACAGAATTGTCCAAAATTTCCAAGAAAAAAAAAAAAAAAAAAAAAAAACACATTCAGGCGGGAAAACAAGACTAGGCTTTGTTATCATGATAGCATTTTGATAGTATCTTGATATATTTATGGCCATGTACAAAAACAGCACACAGATAAAACAGAGATTATTGCAGAAAGACCACATTGTGACAGAACCACCGTATTATCACTGTGATTCCCTTTCCCTGGGACCCTAGTTTTGCATGCAAGTCCTCAGGGCGATGCTTCCAGAGAAGTGTTGTTTTTTTCTCTTCCTGGAAATGCCTATTAATGTTTTTGCTGGTATTTCAGACAACTTCTTTAACACTGCATGTCTTGACATTTCCATTCAGATCCATCTCTTCTGTCTGAGACATTTTCATTCTTACGAAAATGGAATATACAAAGTTTTGAGGCTCTAAGTCAGGGGTGTCCAAACTTTTTGCAAAGAGGGCCAGATTTGGTGTGGTAAAAATGTGGGGGGCCGACCTTGGCTGACAACCTTTACATTGAACAATATATTTAAGCAAATTTTAGCAAGCCATTCTGTGTGTCACATTTGCCTCATTATCTTTTTTAATTACCGTATTGGCCCTAATATAAGACGTTGTTTTTTGCATTTTTTGCAAAAAGTGGGGGTTGTCTTATATTCGTGGTCTAGACGTTATACCCATTCACGACGCTAGATGGCGCCAGATATCATTGAAGCGATGTTCTGTCATAACAGATCTCAGCTACTTTCAAGTTTGACCAGTTTGCATTATTTTATTGCAATGTTTTTCCTTTCAGATTTGTTTCAAGACTACAGTTAGAGTTAGACTTCACTTTGATGGTTAATGCAGTTATTGCAATTTTGTTGTTTTATCACAATACGGTCATAATACGGTAATAATTTCAACAATCTCGCAACTAGCCTTGTGGCGTTCTCTTTCGACTCTCGGGCTCTTGCGAAATACTGCTGCTGTGAAATTAAACTAGCTTCAAGTTGCTTCAATTTCTCGCTGCCTGTAATCTTGTCGTACAGGTCAGCGTGTCTTGTTTGGTAATATCGCCTCACATTGAACTCTTTAAAAACAGCGACTGTTTCTTTGCAAATGAGGCAGACACGGTTGTTGCGTATTTTAGTGAAGAAATAGTCCAATTTTCACCTATCCTTGAAGCGTCGGCTGTCGCATTCAACTTTCTTTATTTTTGTTGGTTGTCGCCATTTTAGAAAATTGGGAGTGAAGGGTCACACACAGTAATGTTGCTTGAAGTGCTGCTGCCTTTTAGTGAGTAAATGAAGAGCAGCATTTAGTGTGTAAGCTACTTCATATGCTGGTGGCAGTACTTCTGACCAATTTATTAAGTCTGTGTGCTGGCCAGATGTTATTGATTTTATGACAGAGGCTGGGGGCCGCATTTGGCCCCCGGGCCGGACTTTGGACATGTCTGCTCTAACTCTTCTATGACTGTAAATGATAAGCATCATAGAAAATATCAGTCCAGTATAATTAAAACAGCTCTGTAGCAGTGTTGTTTTCGTCAAGAATGAGGAAAACAAAAACATTTCGCCGATGAATAATTTCTTTCATGACGATAACGTGATGAGCTTAAAAGGTGGCTAGGGAGACTAGAACATAACGATAAGAATGCCAGTTTTTGTCTGACGAGATGACTACGAGACAAAAATGCTTCTCATTTCTGTCATATGTTCATAATATGTGACTTTTTCACATAGTCTGTGGAGTACATCAGCTCGCATTTTAGCAGTGTTTGGGTCCTGTCACTTATGTAAGATGTGCTGCGTGTTTAGAATGTGTCTCAAGCTAGGCTGCGCTCCATCGTAATTGTTTGGAAACACGGTAAGATTTGTTTTTTTATCTTGGCAAGAAAGAGTATGCAATGTTACTTTAGCCTTTCAAAGTCTGTGCTGAGTGATCATAAGACGCTAAATATAATTAGTGCTGCAACGATTAATCGATTAACTCGAGTATTCGATTAGAAAAAAAATATTCGAATTAAATTTTGTTGGTTCCAGTATTCGTTTCATTAAAGTGACGTTGTAATAGTTTATTTTGAAAGTGTTTTGCATAAAGTTTTATTGATTAGGGTGGATACACTGCCCTCTGGTTTGCCTCATGTCACATGGCTGAATCCAACTGCTCCCTGTTAAGATTCAACATAAGCTAAATTTTTGTTTGAGTTAATGTTTTTTAATGCATTCGTATATAGTTTATAGGTATATTTGGCCGTTTTTGTGGGAATATGTGTCCGAACTATTTGTTAAGAGCATTGTAAAAAAAAAAAAAAAAAATGGCAGCATTTTGTAGCATTTAAGCTAGCGGACTTTTGTTATGTAAATTAGCCAATTACTATTTTGTTGTACATAGATCTTCATTTATTTACTTATTTTTGTACCGTTTGAGGCTGAGCTCAGGTATTTTAATTATTCATGTTTCTTATTCGATTACTCGATTATTCGAACTAACTAGTTCATCGATTAATCGACTAGTAAAATAATCAATAGTTGCAGCCCTAAATATAATCCTTGCGTTAGCATAGCAAGCGTGTTAGCATTACCATTAGCGTCCTCATAAAGGGCAGGTGAAGAGTTTTTCGGATTTGGTGTAATTTTACGAATATAAACTTTGGACGAGTTCGTTGTTTCGACATTTGCTTTTGTTGCTATGGTGGCCCTCACGAATTGTTTCTGTCCTTCGTGCTCACGCTTTTTTGTATAAAAAATCCAAAGGCTTATCCATTTATCCAAGTTGCTTAGTCTCTATGTGCCGAAGCAGCTTTGAAGGCTTTATTGCCTTGTTTGCTAACTTTTTGCCACATATTATGCAGCAAGGACTTGGCTTAGGCTCCTCTTCTGACTCGTCAGGTGGCCTTTCCCCCATAAAAATTCTGTTTTCAGTGATCTTTGCTAGCTTCTGGGCTTATTACTTCCGGGAACAAATCTGATGCGCTTATGTCATACGTCATTATCGAGGACAAGCACACAAAGATATAAAAAAGAAACGATGCTAGCTCAAATTGATTTCTATGACGACATTTATCCAATTTTATTATTATATCTACTGACTCATCCAGGCAAAATGACAGCTGGGGTGTGCCGCCCGCAGTGCTTAGCAGAAAGTAGCTAACGTTACTATTCAAATTGACTGACGCTGGGCAGCTACTGAGGGGTGTAAACACCCTAGTAATGGCTGCCACCACTACAGGGCGACGTCCACAGATCTCTACTCGGGTTAGGCAAGGCAAGGCAAATTTATTTATATAGCACAATTCAACACAAGACAATTCAAAGTGCTTTACATCACATGAAGATCATAAAAATCACATTTAAATCAATACAACGTAAAAACCAAGACAATCAAAATCGGAAATAAAATTATACATAAAAATCGCATTTAATAACAAATAGAATAAAAATAGATAAATAAAAATAAAACAAAAACTACTACCAATAATAATAGTAGTCAACAGTGTAGGCAGGCAGATTGGTGTGCCAAGAGGCACGAGCCAGAATGCGGTCGTTAATGAATTACCGTAATTTCCCAAATATAAGGCGCACCCGTGTATAACGCGCACCCCAAATTTACTTGTAAAATCTAGGGGAAATTATTGTACCCGTGTATAACGCGCACACTAATTTTAGCACCAATAAATAGAAGAATACAAGAAAACAGAGCTTGTGTACAGATACAGAAATGTCATTTTCCTGACTGGTGAAACACAGCACAAGCATAGCACATTGGTAGTTCAAAACATTACCATAAACTGACAATATTTACAGTAAAAATATGATTTGACAACTTCTCCAACTTACCAGAATCTAGGAGAAAACAAAACAGATGTGACTTTTCTTTTAAAGGCTGCTCGTTTCATCATGATGAATAAATGTTTCCTCCATGGATTGATACGGTAAAATGAAAGTGAGAACGTAAGTCGGAAATCCGAGAGAGCTCATCGCTGTCGACACGACAGTAACAATAGGAACTATTGTTATTTGGGTTTGAGTTTCCCGAGGGACAGATACAGTTGACGGACACAGGAAGTCTGTGTTGTTACGTTTGTTATGGTCCGAGTTGCGGAGCGGCAATAAACGTTGACTCAAATGTGTTCAAGAAACTAAATTCAGTGCTTTATGGAGAGTGAAAAAAGCAGAATTTAACACAGACGAAATCATTCAGCCGATCAGAGTGAAGTATTACCGAAACAAAATGGTGACGTCATGTACCGTAATGGTTGGCAATGGATTGTCGCATACGTTTCTTCAACACATGGCCGTATCAATTAAAAAAAAAAAAAAAACAGTTTTTATACATATATAATATACATATTTTTCTGTCTCCATCCATGTACCCGTTTATTATGCGCACCATGATTTTACAAGTTGATTTTGGAGGGAAAAAGTGTGCGTTATATTCGGGAAATTACGGTATTCATTATTTCTGTGCGGTAGTTGGGGACCACTGCCCTAAACTGTTCCAAGCCCCCAAAAATTCAGACATAAAAATGCATTAAAACATGTAACAAATACATGTTACAATTACATTATTGCACAATAAACATAAAAATCAGACTTGTGCATTATGTAAAAAAGAATAGAGTGAAGAATAGAAGTTAATACACTCATGTAAAGCTGTATGAACACCAGGGGTGAATGAAGAGGACGCTGGGCTACACAAATACAGTAGAAGTCCCTCTTAGCCAATTGAATGCTAGGAATGCTAGCCAATAGCCAACGGCAGAGCAGCTATGATAAGTATGTTACGTTCCGTAAACTCTGGGAGCTGCGAGTACCAGCCATACTGTATTTTTGCCTTTCGTATCCTGAAATTTCCTTCGTTTTGTCTTGTCACGTCTTATCCTGAAAATTCTGTATGTATAGACCAGTGGTTCTTAACCTGGGTTCGATCGAACCCCAGGGATTCGGTGAGTAAGTCTAAGGGTGAAGGTAAACAACCGCAGGGCCCCATTTTCGTACGCTGATTAAATCGTGGCAAAGTGGCTTTTTAGACCAGCTTTTGGACTGGTTTGCTCTCAATTTACAGGCTTAATCCATTTCTTAACTGCTAGTCCTTAATCTGATGGGAGGAAGAACTAACAAAATTCTGAAAAGTATTTCCAACATTATTACTGGACCTCTTACCCACTGTATCAATCTGTCTCTACTTTCTGGAGTGGTGCCTCAAACAGCAAAAATTGCACGAATCACACCAATTTTTAAATCTGGAGATAAAAATGATCTGAGCAATTACCGACCAATATCTATTCTGCCTACCCTTTCTAAGGTATTGGAAAGAGTAGTTTACAACAAACTAAATAATTACCTAGACAAGCTAGACATCATTGTACCATTGCAGTATGGATTTAGAAAGAAAAATAGTACATATATGGCAGTTCTTGATCTAACAGAAAAAATCCACGATACAATTGATAAAGGGGACTACGGAGTCAGCATTTTTTTGGACCTATCCAAAGCATTTGACACCATTAAGACCGATATACTAATTAAAAAACTACAACATTATGGGATTAGAGGCCTAGCGCTAGAGTGGTTCCGTAGCTATCTATCTGGAAGACATCAGTATGTCAACATTAATAATTCAGAATCATCATACAAACTCATCAATCATGGAGTCCCCCAGGGCTCCATTTTAGGGCCAATCCTCTTCATCCTTTACATTAATGACTTTGTTAATTCCTCATCCGTTTTTCATAAAGTACTATTTGCTGATGATACAAATGTATTCTTTTCCCATAAACATCCCTTTGCACTTGAGCAAACCATAAATAGTGAACTAAAGAAAATAGACACATGGTTCAAATGTAATAAACTCTCTCTAAATATCAATAAAACAAATTACATTGTATTTCGCTCCTATAAAAAACAGCCCATCAAACAAATTTGTTTAAACATAAATGGAGAAACCATTGAAAGAGTCTGCTCTACAAAATTCCTGGGGATCCATATTGATGAGTACCTTAATTTTAAAACACATATCGATGAGCTCACAAATAAGCTGTCGAAATATGCCGCTCTGTTTTTTAAACTGCGACATTATATCCCACTATCTGCATTTCTCACCCTGTATAAATCTTTATTTGAACCACATCTACAATATTGTAATATCATAGGTTGGAAATGTGTTGCACCATATCTAAAAAAGCTTGAAACACTGCAGAAAAAAGTCATATGTGCCATAACATGGTCCGGGTTCAGTGCTCCAACTAAATTAATATTTTACCATCACCACCTTCTGAAGCTGAAAGAACACAACTACTTTAAAAATGCTTGCATAATGTATCAGGTCATCCATAAACTAAACCATAAATTAAGTGATCTCATCCCAATCTATACTCCTCAGCACACATATACTACCAGAAGAAAAAATCACATCACAGGAAAAAATAGAAGGCTAAAGTCTACAAGCTTTGGCACTGTGTGCAGAGGACCACAGATCTGGAATGAACTGGACGAAACACTTAAAATGTCACACTCCATCTCTATTTTTAAGAAAAAACTGAAAACTCATCTCCTTGCTATGTATGCTTAATATGCTGTCTTTGAATAACACTCCTAAGGTATCACATGTCAAATCCGATGTAATTAGAATTTTGAAATTTCCCATAGTTAATTGTATGTATGTGTATGGATGTGTGTATGTGTGTGTTGTTTGACTGGGCCCCTACTAAAAGCTTTAAATAGCTTATTAGAGTGTCCCTTTCATGCATCTTGTCAGATGAACTGCTTGTATATATGACCATGTTCTTGTGTGTACCATGATACGATGTGTGAATAAACTAAACTAAACTAAACTAAACTAAACTAAACTAAACTGGTTTGCTCAGTGGAAGGTTGACTCGCACTTGGTATGAGGGAATACAACAGAACAATGCGCAGCGTGGTCTCAAATTTTGACCTGTTTATATAACATGCTGTCAAAATGAGAAGAATTTTGAACATTTGCTAAATTATTAGCTTGCTAGCTTATATATACAGTTTTGGTTTTGAATTTGAAAAAATTGCTGTATAATATAATTCCGAAGGGTTCGGTGAATCCACATGCGAAACTTGTGGGGTTCGGTACCTTTAGCAAGGTTAAGAACCATTGATATAGACGTGCTTAAGTAGAGGTGCCATTGTATTACTAATGCTACTATGTGTTCGCCAATGCCTCAGTGTTGTTTCCTTACCTCAAACTGATTTAAAAGCTTAGTGAGCAGGTTCTTCACGTGTTTATCGTCCTTACACAGACTTCTGCCAATACCTTGAGCCTAAAACAACTGTAGGTAAGATATCTTCTCTAATATCTCGAAAAAAGGAAGGCATTCCAACCTTGAGATGTGGGCTGTGGGAATGTTTGCTCTCGGTTTAGACTTGGACGGGGCAGCTAATATTAAACGGGAGACAAAACTATGTTGGTTCTGGAGACAAAGGATTAAGAGTTCACATTTGAAGGTGAGGGTGTGGGAGTGTCGAGTCTGGTGTCCATCCACTTGGTCATTACTCTTGTTTTGGAATGTGAGATTCCACTCAAAATGCGGCATCTTCTTCAACCTTATGGCCTGGTCGGTCCTCCGTTGGTCTTTTTGGAGCAGATTTGCGAATGGCTTCTTAGGTAAACACTACTAGATCCCTGGATTGTGTAACTTGAAATCAATTACACAGTGTTAGATGGGAGATATTTTACAACCTCACCAATGGGTATTTGTCGTCTAGACGGATCATCCTCATGCATCATCAAATGGTGCGCTTAAGCAGCGTCATTGCTAATGCTTCAAATTCCTAATGCGGTTGTTTTTATTAATTTATTTTGAAAAAAGGAAATTGGTCCTACATTCCTCCGAATGATAATGGGTCTAATGTAATGTAGTTGTGGTCGCAGTTACCACCAACATTCTATTATGTATGACTTTATTGAAAGCAGAGTACTGATTTTTACGACGACTTCTCCTGTCCAACCCCCACCGAGGCCATCTGCTTCTCATTTAGATTTCCTCTTCATCCATCCCTCAGTCGGCTCAGATGACCGTGGGTGTTGTTAGGGCCCAAGAGGCCGGTCATGTGAAGAATCAGTTTTTTTCTTATTAGCGTACTACCCCCATTGACTCACCTGTTTTGAAGCTTTAGCATATTTGAAAAGTCTTCCAGGTGCGTGTATCATACGGGCATTCGCACATTTCCCTGATATAAGACCTTAGAGAGAAAAAGAAATCATATCAGTCACAAGTTTCATCAATTTCAACTTCATTGTGATGCGTATGACCAGAATGGTGCCTAGGCAGTCAAAATTAAACCCGCCAAACATTGGCACTGATTTGCACTAGGAGTGTGACAATATATCGAAAAGGTGATATACAACCCCTAGCAAAAAGTATGGAATCACCAGTCTCGGACGAGCACTCACTTAGGCATTTTATCATGTAGAACAGGGGTCCCCAAACTTTTTCCTGTGAGGCCACATAACTTTTCCCTTCTCTGATTAGGGGCCTGGTCAGTTTTTAACAGAAAAAGTGTGACGATTGCAGGAGTGCCTACATGTAAAAATTAGAGATGTCCCGATCGATCGGGATTGATCGGGTCCGATCACGTCATTTTCAAAGTATCAGAATTGGCAAAAAAATATCGGACATGCCTTTTTTTAATATATACAGTATATATTTTTTAATTAAATTGTTTTCTAATTGTATTTAACGTTACAGACATAATATGTTAGACTCTTCCAGAGTCTTTAGTTTAGGCTTAAAGTGCCTGTGACACGAAAAAGCATGTTTATTTCATAATACACGCGGTATTTTATGCCCCTGAATGATATGGACCGCTTGGATGTGTGTGGAAGCGATCGCTATATTTATTTAGTTTTTTGAATCCCGCGCCATGAAAATGAGCGACTTCCGGCTTCGGTCTTGCATTGAGGAGGAGGGCGCTGTGACGTGTACGGTAGAAGACGTTCTCTTCACTATACAGTGTACTGTTGTGTATGAGGACGAAGGATTCAGCTGATTTTGCGGATTAATACTTTTATTTTTTGCATCACGCCAGCCAAACGGCTGCAGAAAAATCATTCTGTATGCGGGAGAGGCGTATGCGCCTTTTTGGAGTTTCAAAAGGTTCCCATTCACCATGGATATTTACTGTGGGACCATTGGACTTACAAGGAAGTGAGTAAACATCTTGTTTTGTATTATGTCAAATACGAATACAGTGATTACAAAGTAAACACTATAAAATTCCTTTAAATAAAGGACTACTTACGTTTGATCATTGATAGGCATGTAAAAAGCTGTCCTCACGCTCATTAGCAGTTAGCTGTTAGCACGTTAGCTACACAACAACTCCAGCCACCCTCCTCCAGGGAACGAACTGTAAATTGCTCTCCGCCGGGCGGTTTGCCGATCCGCAAAGAAACTCGACAACCGGGTCGTCATGTCAAATAATCCAGGCTAGTTATGTGTGATTTTCCACTTCGAAGACTTTGAAACATCCCTCGGTTCGGGTTAGCATGTCGGCTAGCTGTCACTCCTTCTGGTCTGTTTACATTCTCCGAAGCCGGGGAAGGGAAATTACATATGTCCGATTTAGGTGTCATAAAATATCGTTCGGGAGGTGTGACAGTAAAGGTGAAGTCGACTGTTTTGACCATTATGGAGTAATTTTGCCATTTCGTCTTGAATAAATGGATTTTTATTATTTTATATTCCATTTAGCACAAGATTGTTATTTGTCATGACCATGCCATTTATTTAGCAATTGGGGAAAGTACTTGGATAAAAAGAATATCCTGTAAAAATTTAAGTAAAGAGATAGAAGCAATGACATTTTGCCGCTCTCTTCGTCGCGTTTTCCTCATTGTGGATAGTTCCCCCTCGACGGGCTGACTGGTCCTTCTCAAGCCATTTATATAGCTATTGGGGAAAAATACTTGGATAAAAAGAATATCCTGTAAAAATATTGGGAGTAGAGAGACTGAAACAATGACATTTTGCAGCTCTCATCGTCGCGTTTTCCTCGTTCTGAACAATTCCCCCTCAATGGGCTGAATAGTAAAACCGATGAGCCTAGTCTACCGCTGACGTCATCCACCTGTTGGGGACGCTAAAGCCCTATAATGGTAGGCGTGGCTAACCGGCAGATTAAAAGACTAATTTCTCTTCATCTGCGCTTTGCTAAATTGTTGTATATAGTCGAATCGTCTCAAAATATGATTCTAATTCACATAATAATGCCATTTAAGACTTTTTTTCTGGTGTCATATGCTCTTTAAGGTGGGGTTATCAAATTTATCCCAATAACGGCGGTGATTAATTTTAAAATAAATGTATCACGTTAAAATATTTTTTGCTATTAATACATGCGCTGCACGACCCACTCACGCATTGTCGCGCTCAATCTGTAATGGTGCCGCTTTACCTATATAGAGAGATAAAAGGCAGCGTAAAATGAGTAGAGTGAATTTTGGCAGCCTTTGGAAGCCTTTTTTAATTGGCTAAAGCCTTACTATCCCTCTCCCTATGATTAGAAATATCATGGGAAGCAATGTGCGGAAGCAAGGTAGCAATTGATCTTTTTCTTAACACATTATGTTATTTCCCAACGCAGAGAAGATATATCAATTGGTAGCACTATGCTCAGTCATGGTTCCACTTCCCATCATGCATTTGGGCATGAGCTTTCAGTAACATTTACTGAAGCTCAACAAATACACTAGATGGCAATATTTAGTCAGAATATACAAAGTCACAAGTCTTTCCATCCGTGGATCCCTCTCACAGAAAGAATTTTAATAATGTAAATGCCGTCCGAGTTTTATTCATTTTTTTCTTAATGCATTGCCAAAATGTATATGATCGGGAAAAATTATCGGGAATGATTGGAATTGAATCGGGAGCAAAAAAAAGCAATCGGATCAGGAAATATCGGGATTGGCAGATACTCAAACTAAAACGATCGGGATCGGATCGGGAGGAAAAAAACATGATCGAAACAACCCTAGTAAAAATGTATTGTTTTTCAGAAAGCCACAATCAAATAACCCTTTCTGGATTCTTCACGGAACAAAAGTAAATAAAAAAAAAAAAAATAAAATAATAATAATTAGGGCTGTCAAAATTATCGCGTTAACGGGCGGTAATTAATTTTAAAAATTAATCACGTTAAAATATTTGACGCATTTAACGCACATGCCCCGCTCAAACAGATTAAAATGACAGCACAGTGTCATGTCCATTTGTTACTTGTGTTTTTTGGTGTTTTGGCGCCCTCTGCTGGCGCTTGGGTGCGACTGATTTTATGGCTTTCAGCACCATGAGCATTGAGTAATTATTGACATCAACAATGGCGAGCTACTAGTTTAAATTTTTGTTTGAAAATTTTACAAATGTTATCAAAACGAAAACATTAAGAGGGGTTTTAATATAAAATTTCTATAACTTGTACTAACATTTATCTTTTAAGAACTACGAGTCTTTCTATCCATGGATCGCTTTAACAGAATGTTAATAATGTTAATGCCATCTTGTTGATTTATTGTTATAATAAACAAATACAGTACTTATGTACCGTATGTTGAATGTATATATCCGTCTTGTGTCTTATCTTTCCATTCCAACAATAATTTACAGAAAAATATGGCATATTTTATAGTTGGTTTGAATTGCGAATAATTACGATGAATTCATTTTTAAGCTGCGATTAACGCGATTAAAAATTTTAATCGTTTGACAGCCCTACATATAATATAATATAATATAATAATAACACTATTAATCAAATGAATAATAACCAAATAACCCGCTCTGGGTTCTTCACTGAAAAAAGTCAGGAAATAAATAACACTATTGGGAAAAAAAAAAAAAAAAATGTTCAGGGGGCCGGACCAAATGTGGAGGCGGGCCGTATCCGGCCCACGGCCCATAGTTTGGGGACCCCTGATTTAGAACAAACTCAGATAAAAAGCTTGAAAAAAATGTTTTTATAGTGTTCAAAAGTTCAACTCTTTCATTCAGAAACACTTAAAGAAACGAATAAAAACATTGTGGTGGTCAGTAAATGTTACTTTTATAGAGCAAGTGTAGGGAAATATGTATGGAATCACTCCATTCTGAGGATATAAATATGGAATCAAGAGAAACAAACAAAGAAATAACAATCAAAACACATCTCTAATATTTAGTAGCACCACCTCTGGCTTTTATGACAGCTTGCAGTCTCTGAGGCATGGACTTGATGAGTATTCTTCATCAATTTGGTGCCAACTCTCTTTGATTGCAGTTGCCAGATCATCCTTGCAGGTCGGAGCCTTGCTGTGAACCATTTTTTTCAATTTCCACCACAGGTTTTCAATAGGGTTTAGATCTGGGCTATTTGCAGGCAATGACATTGACTGGACGAGCCTTTCTCCAAGGAATGCCATAACAGTTTTAGCTCTGTGGCATGATGCATTGTCATCTTGGAAAATGAGAAATATATTTCCAATTGAAGGGATAAGAAAGCTATCTAAAATTTCAATGTAAACTTGTGCATTTATTGAAGATATAACCACAGCCATCTCCCCAGTTCCTTTGCCTGACATGCAGCCCCATATTATCAAGGACTGAGAGAATTTTGATGTTTTCTTTAGGCAGTCATCTTTGTAAATCTCACTGGAACAGCACCAAACAAAAGTTCCAGCATCATCACCTTGTCAAGAGTCAAGAATCTGCATTGGACAATTTTTTAAGAGTCAAGAAACTCCATTGGACAAGTTGATGATGCAGGAACTTTTGTTTGGTACTGTTCCAGCGAGATTTACAAAGATGACTGCCTGAAGAAAACATCAAGATTCCTTCAGTCCTTGATGATATGGGGCTGCATGTCAGGCAAAGGCACTGGGGAGATGGCTGTGGTTAAATCTTCAATAAATGCACAAATTTACATTGAAATTTTAGATAGCTTTCTTATGTGCAGGGAAAATGTCACTCACCATAGACTGAATCAACTTTTTTTTTAACAGCAACCGCTCCTAAAACTTGCTGGCAAGTATCCGTGGCCACAAGCATAATTTCTTCTCCAATCATAAAAGGTTTCTTAGCTTTAGCAAAACTGTTCACCATGTGGTATGGTGCTCTCGGTGCATTTGCTTTTTTTGCCTCGTTTGCTAGCCTTTATCCACATATGCAGAATAGACTTGGTTGTAGGCTCCTTTTCTGGCTCAGCAGGTGGCCTTTTCCCCATTAAAAAGCTATTCAAAGACATCACCACCCACAGCACACACTCCAACAGCAGCTAAAGTTACTGTTTACATTGATTGGCGCTGGGCAGCTATAGGTGTGCAAACACCCTAGTAATTGCGGCCAACCACTAGATGGCGACCTATACAAATCTTTATTCGGATTAGTCTATTGAATAGACAGAGATATTGATGGTTCAAGAGCCACAGGCCAGATTGCAGTCGTTAATAAATTATTTATTTCTCTGCGGCCCTGTAGAAAATCCCTATTTGCACTGATTTAGCGGACATTTTTCACTTCCTCTTCAGTAACCCAAAATCAACAGGAAATGACCTGTAAATACCACAAAATCAACAGAAAATGACACGAAAATGCCCCAAAATGAACTCGTTGCCTGGCATTGGCTGCCAAAGACTGCCATAGACGTCCGATCCGTTTGAAGTGGTTGGGATGCCATCCGCCTACTTAAGATGGATTGGACGTCTACGAGTGATAAACTCATTTCAAGACTCTACACTGAGTAAAGACCCAGATTTACCAGATTTAAGAAAAATAATCTGATTAAGACGTTATAAATTTGAGTGTAAAACTGCTAATATGATGGCGCAACACCCAGAATTATGTGTTGACAGGTTTTTTTCAAGGCCTTGAATGGCCTTTACGAGAGGACACATAGCAGGAAGATTGATTCGGTTTCTCCCTCTTGTTCTGTTTGTACCTTTTTTATGTTTAGTTTGGCTGTCTGTATTTGTCCTATTTATTGCGGTTATAAACTCATTAATGCTGTGATAAAAGCTGTGAAATAGTGCTCTCGTCAACAGCTGAGTGGGAGTATTGCGGTTGTCTCAAGAGTGTACCGAAAGCTGTGGATGTGGAATTTGGGCTGTGTGTGCGTGTTAAAAGGTAACAAGAGGCGAGAGGGACTGTGGCAATATATTTGCTTATGTTTGTGTGTGGCTGTGTTTTGCATTGAGATTACATCAGTGAGTGTGTGTTTGTGGTACATGCCTCATTAAACAGTCAACTAAACTGTGGGGCGCGTTTGTGCGTGTTTGTGGGGGTGTTTCCGTACATGTGTATCCCCAGCACCAAAGGAGGATGTGGTTGAATTGCACTCGTGGCGCTAGCCAATGTTCCCTCTAGTTTTTCATGTTTCTGAGCAGACACACAAGCTCCCTGAGCACAGCGAGGACCACTGTGAGCAACATCAGATGTGTAGGCTGCAGGCTTGCAACTAACAATTATTTTTTTAATAATAGATTAAACAGATAATTAATTAAATTTGATTAAAATAAATTAAATGAACCCATTTCAATTCGATATATCGATCTATCTCTACAAACCACCAATAGGAATGTTGCGTTGCCGTATCAAAACCACCGATAGGAGCGTCGCGTTGTCGTATCGAACGCAGTAATAGGAATGTTGCGCTGACATATCGCAGCGGCAGTAGTCATAGTGATGCTACAATACGTTTCTGTTAAGTATTATTTTATCCTATCTATCCTCTCTTTGGATGCTGCCCTAAGCACAGACAACTACACTGACCTTCATTTCTTGGACACAAACTCAAAAATTGATTTTAAGTGAGCTGCCACTGTCTGTGTGACATGACAAACACTGAGCTTCTGGAAGATAATCAACCGATGTGTGGTTTTGAAAGACAACTATTTAAAGTGCCTGTGACCTCAACCATGAGAGACAGAAAGTGGAAAAAAAAACCAGAAAATCTCGTTGTTTGATTTTTAAAGAATTTATTTGCAAATCATGGTGAAAAATAAGTATTTGGTCAATACCAAAAGTTCATCTCAATACCTTGTTATGTACCCTTTGTTGGCAAAAACGGAGGCCAAACCTTTTCTATAACTCTTCACAAGCTTTTCACACACTGTTGCTGGTATTTTGGCCCACTCCTCCATGCAGATCTCCTCTAGAGCAGTGATGTTTTGGGGCTGTCGTTGGGCAACACGGACTTTAAACTCCCTCCACAGATTTTCTATGGGGTTGAGATCTGGAGACTGGCTTTGCCACTCCAGGACCTTGAAATGCTTCTTACGAAGCCTCTCCTTTGTTGCCCTGGCTGTGTGTTTGGGATCATTGTCATGCTGAAAGACCCAGCCACGTCTCATCTTCAATGCCCTTGCTGATGTAAGGAGATTTTCACTCAAAATCTTTCGATACATAACCCCATTCATTCTTTCCTTTCCACAGATCAGTCGTCCTGGTCCCTTTGCAGAAAAACAGCCCCAAAGCATTATGTTTCCAGCCCCATACTTCACAGTGGGTATGGTGTCCTTCGGATGCAATTCAGTATTGTTTCTCTTCCAAACACGAGAACCTGTGTTTCTACCAAAAAGTTCTATTTTGGTTTCATCTGAACATAACACTTTCTCCCAGTCCTCTTCTGGATCATCCAAATGCTCTCTAAATTCCGAGACGAGCCTGGACGTGTACTTTCTTCAGCTGGGGGACATGTCTGGCAGTGCAGGATTTGAGTCCTGGGCGGCGCATTGTGTTACTGATAGTAACCTTTGTTACTGTGGTCCCAGTTCTCTGTAGGTCATCCACTAAGTCCCCCCGTGTGGTTCTGGGATTTTTGCTCACCGTTCTTGTTATCATTTTGACGCCACGGGGTGAGATCTTGCATGGAGCCCCAGATCGAGCAAGATTATCAGTGGTCTTGTATGTCTTCCATTTTCTAATTATTGCTCCCACAATTGATTTCTTTACACCAGGGGTGTCCGAACTTTTTGCAAAGGGGGCCAGATTTGGTGTGTTAAAAATGTGGGGGGCCGACCTTGGCTGACGTCCTTTACGTAGAACAATATATTTAAGCAGATTTTAGCTAGCCATTCTGTGTGTCACATTTGCTTTATTATTATTTTTTTTTAAATTAATAATTCCAACAATCTTGCAACTAGCCCTTGTGGTGTTCTCTTTCGACTCTTAAGATCTTGCTGAGGTGAAATAAAACTAGCTTCAAGTTGCTTCAATTTCTCGCTGCGTATCTTCCCTGTAATCTTGTTGTACATGTCAGCATGTCATGTTTGGTAATATCGCCTCACATTGAACTTTTTAAAAACAGTGACTGTCTCTTTGCAAATGAGGCAGACACAGTTGTTGCGTATTGCGTGTTGCGTCCAATTTCCACCTATCCTTGAAGCGTCGGCCGTCGCAGTTAACTTTTTTGTTGTTGTTGATTGTTGCCATTTTAGAAAACTGGAAGTCAAGGGTCACACCGGGTAATGTTGCTTAGAGTACTGCTGCCTTTTAGTGGGTAAATGAGGAGCAACATTTAATGTGTAAGCTACTTCATATGCTGGTAGCAGTACTGCTGGCTCTTTGGTCTTGGCCATAGTGGAGTTAGAGTGTGACTGACTGAGGTTGTGGACAGGTGTCTTTTATACCGATAATGAGTTAAAACAGGTGCCATTAATATAGGTAACGAGTGGAGCCTCGTTAGACCTCGTTAGAAGAAGTTAGACCTCTTTGGCAGCCAGAAATCTTGCTTGTTTGAAGGTGACCAAATTCTTATTTTCCACTCTAATTTGGAAATAAATTCTTTAAAAATCACACAATGTGATTTTAAGTTTTTTTTCCACATTCCGTCTCTCATGGTTGAGGTTTACCCATGTTGACAATTACAGGCCTCTTTACTATTATAATTAAGGCAATCGACAACCCAGTCGTCATGTCAAATGATCCGGGCTAGTTATGTGTAATTATCCGCTTTGAAGACTTTAAAACATCACTCGGTTCGGGTTAGCGTGCCACGCCTCTTGGTTTGTTTACATACTCAAGCCGGGAAAGGGAAATGACATAAGCCCGATTTAGCTGGCATAAAATATCGTTCGGGAGGTGCGACAGTAAAGGTGAAGTCGACAGTTATGACCATTATGAAGTAATTTTGCCATGTCGTCTTGAATAAATGCATTTTTATTATTTCATATTCCATTTAGCACAAGACTGTTATTTGTCTTGACCATGCCATTTATTTAGCTATTGGGGAAAAATACTTGGATAAAAAGAATATCCTGTCAAAATATTGGAGTAGAGAGACTGAAACAGTGACATTTTGCGGCTCTCTTCGTTGCCTTTTCCTCGCTGTGAATAATTCCCCCTCAATAGGCTGCATACTAAATCATATGAAATCGTGACTCTGCTGACGTCATCCACCTGTTGGGGACGCTAGAGCCCTATAATGGTAGGCGTGGCTAACCGGCAGATTAAAAGACTAATTTCTCGTCATCTGCGCTTTGCTAAATTTTTGTATATAGTCGAATCCTCTCAAAATATGATTCTAATTCACATAATAATTCTATTTAAGACTTTTTTTCTCCGGTCGTACGTACTTTAACATACGCAGTGGCTCTCAAAGGCCCACTTACCTCATACTATATATCGGCTTGACTGGCTTTAATTGCAACAGGAAACCAAACATAGCCTCCAGTGCAGGCATATCTCCAGTTTTGCACAGTGCAATGACGCAATTCTATTAACAACGCCATGGCTTGTGCGCCTATTATAACTGTTTCGTAAACGTTACTTCAGAGCCAGCCTGGTGTGCTTATTTTCCTGGAAATCAAGCTCAACTAAAACATTTTGTTGTATTTGTAGTGGAGGAGCTTGTGTTGTCCGCTGGTGCTCTAAGTTAAATAAAAATAGACTGTAAACATATATGTCCAAAGCGCAAATGATTCTGTTTATGTTCTCTGCCAAAGCACAGGCGGGTTGAGGCACAAGATTTCAGATGTTTCTGGGACATCATGTTTGGATGCTCAGTGAAACGTATAATAGCAACCATGCCTGTTTAAAACATCAGCTTTGTAGCTCTCCATAAGAGGCAGCACGTTACTCTGATTTGACAAGAGTTCATTGCAGGAATATAAATGATTGCTTTGTAATATCGATAATAGTAAGTCATGAAATTTGGAGAATTAATGGTTGCTATAAGTAAAGTGGAGTGGATTAATTTTGACTGTCCCTCCTAATTTGCTGTCCAAACATGACATCAGCTGAAAGAAGTTACATAGGGGTGTTTTAGCCATAGACATTTCTCAGGGCAAATTGTCATGCTAAAGCAACATTTAAGCATTCAGTTAAAAGCTGATTTATGCTTCTGCCTTGTGGTGCCGGGAGAGCGACGTTGTGGACCGTACGTTGGCATTAAGCATTCGAATATCTGCGTCAAGGGTACACGCTGTTCTGTAATTCACCGCCAAGCCACTAGATTGTTATGGCTTTGTCTTTGTATGGTTTTGAGGGACTCTTGTCGAATTCCTTTACTTTTCCTCCGGTCATAGACTCATAGAGAGCAAAGGCAACGGGTATGGAACGTGCGTATTTGGAGCTGATGCTAATCAATATTGAACAAAAAATGTTGTCACATAGACTTCAGAAGATATTGACTGGACACAGACGCGGGGCCGATTAATAGGGGGCCTATCTCCATCAAAGCTGACTGAGTAGAAACACAGACAAAAAGCTTTTTACGTTGAAAATTCTTGTGAATAAATGCTTAAATCCCTGAATTCTTTATAGATATGGATGTAAAACAGTCTCAATTCTTGGATAAAAGCAAAAAAAAAAAAAAAACGGGCAGTTAGCATTTTAGCATATTTTACATATGTCGAATGTGCTGCTAGTCTTAAAGCCACTGTGGTGCCGTCTTATCACCACAAAGAGCTTTTTCCATTGAAAATTCTTGTCAATAAATGCTTAAATCCCTGAATTATTTATAGATATGGACGTAAAACAGTCTCGATTCTTGGTTATAAGGTTAGCATTTATTTTACGTTAGTATTGCGAACTATGACGCCAATGCCGTAGCGGATAATTTCTCCCATTGATTTTTTTCCATGTTTCAAAATGCATGAATTATACGAAAAATATAATATATTATTTGAATCCTCGAACAAATCACTCCTGAGACAATCCTTCCTGTGTGTATGCAGGACAGCTTTCGTACTTTTTCAACCTAAATCCGTCGTTAGAGGGCTGCCTGCGTGTGTTTGAGAATAACTCCTCTTGATATGGGCAGGCCCCCTACTTGAAGGCATGGCGCAGGGCGTGATGTGACCCGTCAATATAATTATGAAGTCTTTGCGTCGTCCTTCTCGAATCTAAAATACAACTGATGTGGCGTTATTTTTTGGCACCACATAGACCTCATCTGACCAAAGCACACAGTCCCAGTTGAAGCCTGGGACCGTGTGTATTTTTGTGTGGGACCAAGATTGAGCTTTTTTGCAACAAACACTCTAAGTGGGTCTGGCGTGCCACGAAAGATGCGCATGCTGTAAAGCACCTCATACCCACTGTGAAGTATGGGGGTGGGTCAGTGATGCTGTGGGGCTGTTTCACTTCCAAAGGCCCTGGGAACCTTGTTAGGGTGCATGGCATCATGAATGCTTTGAAATACCAGGACATTTTAAATCAAAATTTGTTGCCCTCTGCCCGAAAGCTGAAGATGAGTCGTCACTGGGTCTTTCAGCTAGACAATGACTCTAAACATATGGCCAAATCTACACAGCAATGGTTCACCAGACACAAAATCAAGCTCCTCCCATGGCCATCTCAGTCCCCAGACCTTGTTTATTTGGCAAAAGGGGGTTGTACAAAGTATTCACACCAGGGGTGCTAATAATTATGACACACGTTATTTGATGTCAAATATTTGTTTCTTTTTGTGGGATTTTTTCCCCACTGAATGAATGCACTTGTATTAAAGGTTGGATTTTTCTCTTTTTTTCCATTAAGGTCCCATATTATTTGAATTTTTAAAAAAATTATTAGGAGCTAAAAAACACATCTTAACCAGGGGTGCCAATAATTATGGAGGGCACTGTATGTTTTTTTTTTCCTCTTCGTTGGGCATTTTATGGTTGGTGCGACTTATAGTACAAAAAATACGGTATATACAGAACTCGATGCGAAATGACAGACGAAGGCGGCGGCAGCGTTAGAACATGTATCGAGAACTAGTTGTGAAATGACAGACTTGCCGGCTTTAATAAACAGCGCCATCTTAAAGCAGTGGACTTCTCTGAAAGTCTCTGTTGTAGTGAACCTAATTAACTTTTTATCTAAAATACACCCAAATCAACAAAATCTTGACTTGAATCTATCTTTAAAACAGTTTTAAAACTTTCACATGTCGAAAGTAGACTGAAGGGAAGTTATGGAATAACAGGAGCAATTTCAACAACTTTAACGGCTGAGTCACAACATTAAATTAATAGAATGTAGTTTAAAGCTGCTGATACAGAATGGGGACTTGAGTATTTTTATTTACTGTTTTTAACTTTTAACTTGATTCTAAAATAGTAGTTTGGTTTAGCCTGAGAGGATTTTTGAACAATTTTGGAAGTAATGTACGAAACATTAAAAGTGGGAGGGCGGGGGTGCATCAATAATCGATTTATAATCGAATCATAGCCTCTGAATCGTAATCATAATCGAATCGTTAGATTCCCACCTCTAGTTAAAATTAGGTAAGTCATCGCGAACCATCTCGGTAGCGGTAAATTTTCGATAAACTGCCCAGCTCTATTTTCAGATAGGATAAATTTGAGTCACATATTAAATGATGTTAAAAGTTTAATTTGAGTTAGAGTTATTATTTGAACCTGATTGTTTTTTATTACAATGTTTGTAATGTAAACATTACATTATGCTGATGTGTGACTTAACTATTTTTCGTGACCACTACTCTTGACGTTAATTTAAAAAAAAAAAAAAATGTCCTTCATGACCCCCAACCCTCCAACCACCCACACCACCGCCACCTGATTATAAGAACTGTGACTCACTTTGGCACTTTTTTGAACGAGTGAAGCAATGACATGCCACTAAGTGAAATAAAACACCAACCTCTTGTGGTTAAACTATAATGAAAGGCAATAATAAAAGAAAAATGCTTTTGTATTCAGAATTTATTAGCTACGCATGGAACTTAAGACATAAGTTCCTATGAATAACTTTGTAAAATGTAATTTTTATGACGCTGTAATATAAAATTTACAGTCTTGTTAGCACATGTGGGTGAGGCGCTTTTGGTGTCTGACACTAATATAAATTTATACAACATTCATTCCAGTTAGTCATGTGTTTTGGAGTGCATTCCTCAGATTGACTGAGCCAAAAGTGAATCTTCCTGCATCAAAACCAATTAGTCTTCAACTTGCCGAGGGTTTGTTTGCTGTGTGCATATTATGAGCATCTTCCAAAGGGAGCTTTATCCGCTCTGAAAACATACAGCTGCAAACAGAGTGCGATGTGAGGCCAAAAGTCAAGTTTGGAGCTCGTAAGCCGCGTGGAGCCAGTGAGGAATGATCGTGAGGAGAGCTGTTTCTGTCCCGCTGTGGTTGTAACATGTAGGGGAGATTTGTTTTGAGCAATTCTTTTTGAGAATCAAGAGTTGCTATGATAGCCTTTAGTCCCAAGTTTGATCATTGCAGGCAATTCTCCAGGTGGTCCAGGACGTATTTTAGCTGATATATTTCGTTTACCCCATCCGATGTGTTTGTGTTGAGGGATGTTTAGGCAGAGCATGTTGGGTCTTAATTTGTTTGTTGGCAGGACTACACACTGGTACTTAACTGGGTGAAAGGTGGTGGCATTGGTACTTTCAATTTGGACCCAGATAAAAAGTCAAAGAAATTTTTAGCCAGTCTGGAGTCAAATTTGATTCATGCTCAGCTGTTTTGTTTAGTTGCAAAAAGCTTGAAGAAATGACTCATTTTCCTCACTTCATGACTAGAGTGACTTTGATGTTTCTGATACATTTTAAATATTTTGATGCTAATACAATTAATAAAGAATCTGTATTGATTAGGGCTGTCCCAAACGACTAATTTTCTCCCGATTAATCAGCCGACTATTTTTACGATTAGTCGACTCATCTTTTAATTAAAAAATAAAATTTGTTATTTATTTTTTTACTAATTTAGCAATGAAATTTTTGTTGACGCTTATCAATTCACAAAAACATTTATTTTATTTATTTATTTTTTGGTACTAATTTAGCAATGACATTTTTGTTGACACTTATCAATTCACAAAAACATTTTGGAACACTTAAATTCTTTATTAAAGTACAAATAAACAGATAAATAACAATAATAAATCACAAACAATGAGTTCAAATGTTGATAGAATTAACTTGTGCAAAAGAATGGAATGTAAACAGATTCAGAACACTGACTTCACCTTTCCAACATGATTCAAAACAATTCTTAAAATACCTAGCATTAATATTATAGTATACTGTAGTACTATATATAATAGTATTATAATAATTATTCATTGCCAATCAGACTTTTCATAAAGGGTGTCATTTTAAAGGAATTCTTAGTGTAGAATCTGAAGTATGTGGGATTAACTCCAGAAATCATTATTTATATGACGAACATGACACGCTTTTATTTTGAAATGTTCACCGGAAGTGTGCTCGCTAAACCGCTAACTAATTCAATTCAATCAATTCAATTTCTCACATTTCTGCATAAAATCACCATCAAATGTGAACTGATCTTTGTCAAAATCACACAGATGAAAAAACAGTGTCTGCTTTAACTAAAATCACCCAAACATTTAAATGTTTTCATATTTTAATGAGGATAGAACAATAGGTAAGTGAACCATCACATTTAATATTTTGTGCCCCTCCCTTTGGCAGCAATAACATCAACCAGACGCTTCCTGTAGCTGCAGATCAGTCGGGAACATCGATCAGGACTAATCTTGGCCCATTCTTCTCTACAGAACCGCTGCAGTTCAGTCAGATTCCCAGGATGTCTGGCATGAATCACTGTCTTTAAGTCATGCCACTACATTGCAATGGGGTTCAAGTCTGAACTTTGACTTGGCCACTGCAGAACGTGTATTTTGTTCTTCTAAAACCATTCTGAAGTTGATTTATTTCTGTGTTTTGGATCATTGTCTTGTTGCAGCATTCATCCTCTTTTTAGCTTCAACTGTCCTACAGACGGCCTCAGGTTTTACTGCAAAGCTTTTGAATTCATTTTTCCATTTATGATTGCAAGTGGTCCAGGCCCTGAGGCAGCAAAACAGCCCCGAATCACGATGCTCCCTCCACGATGCTTCTCGGTGGGGATGAGGTGTTGATGTTGGAGAGCTGCTCCATTTTTCCTCCACACATGACATTGTGTGTTACTCCCAAACAATTCAACTTTGGTTTCATCAGTACAAAAATATTTTGCCAAGATCTCTGTGGAGTGTCCAAGTGCCTTTTTTACGAACATTAAACGAGCAACAATGTTTTTTTTAGACAGCAGTGGCTTCCTCCGTGGAGTCCTACCATGAACACCATTCTTGGTCATAGTTTTACATATGGTTGATGTGTGCACAGAGATATTGGACTGTGCCAGTGATTTCTGTAAATCTTTAGCAAACACTGTAGGGTTTTTACCTCTCTGAGTATTCTGCGCTGAACTCTTGGCGTCATCTTTGGGGGACGGCCACTCCTTGAGAGAGAAGCAACAGTGCCAAATTCTCTTCATTTGTAGACAACTTCTCACCAGACTTTTAGAGATGGTTTTGTATTCTTTCCCAGCTTTATACAAATCAACAATCCTTGATCGCAGGTCTTCAGGCAGTTCTTTTGATAGAGCCATGATGCACATCAGACAATGCTTCTCATCAAGACAATTCTTACCAGGTGTGTATTTTATAGTGGGCAGGGCAGCTTTAAATCACTCATCAGTGATTGGGCACACACCTGACTTAAATTGTTTGGTAAAAATTGGTTTCAATTGCTCTTTATGTCACCTGAGGCAGAGGGTTCACTTACTTATTTTCCTCCTTCTGTCATTGTTTGCATGCTATTCTCATTAAAATATGAAATCCTATAAATGTTTGTGTGGTTTTAGTTAAAGCAGACATCTGTGTGATTTTGACAAAGATCAGATCACATTTGATGGTAAAATTCCAAAATGTTCAGATGATTTTTTTACAACACTGCATAGAAATATATCATGCCATACACCACTTAGGAAGAATACGTGTCGCTTCCAATTTCATGTTTTAGCTGAACACATTGTGTAATGATTGTTTTTCATTGACATGTAAAATCCTAATGCCATTGTGAGAGAAAAATACGATTACACAACAACAACGATACTTTGACACAATGCACAAGCATGACAGATAGGCAGACACCCTTAAACTGACGAGTTAATGAAAATTTGATTTGCACAAATCTCTAATTTACAAAACGGCTAACAAGAGGCAGTGGCAGTATCAGGGTACGACTAATTTGTGTAACCAACAGATTTGGTAAGTTATAATGCTTATTTGTAGGGTTTTTGCAAAATTCAATGGTAAGAAAAGTGCCTTTAAAGTGCGTATGACACCAAAAAGCATGTTTATTTCATATTTCACACGGTAGTTTTATGCGTCTGAATGAAATGGACCGCTTGGATGTGTGTGGAAGCGATCGTTTTATATAATTAATTTTTGAATCCCGCGCCATGAAAATGAGTTACTTCCGGCTCCAGTCTCGGGTTTAGGACGAATGCGAATGTGACGTCACCTGGGTCAACATCTCACAATACAGCATTGCTTTATAGCATGCAGATGGACTGGGGATTCAGCTGATTTTGCAGATTAATTTGTTTATTTTTCGCATCACGCCAGCCAAACAGCTGCAGGCTTTTGTTGCTGCACCAGGGAGAGGCGTGTGAGCCTTTATGGGTTTCAGAAAGTTCCCGTTCACCCCGAGATCGGCTAAAACAAGTGTGTGACAACTGTGGGAGCATTGGACTTAAGAGGAAGTGAGTAAACATCTTGTTTTGTGTGATGTCAAGTACGGGGATCATGGCACACGTTTTAATTAGGGCTGTCAAAATTATCACGTTAACGGGCGGTAAATAATTTTTTAAATTAATCACGTTAAAATATTTGACGCAATTAACGCACATGCTCCGCTCAAACAGATTAAAATGACAGCAGTGTAATGTCCGCTTGTTACTTGTTTTTTGGTGTTTAGCGCCCTCTGCTGGCGCTTAGGTCCAAATTATTTTATGGGTTTGGGGAGTGAGCATGGTGTAATTATTGACATCAACAATGGCGAGCTACTAGTTTACTTTTTGATTGAAAATTTTACAAATTTTAATAAAACGAAAACATTAAGAGGGGTTTTAATATGAAATTTCTATAACTTGTACTAACATTTATCTTTTAAGAACTACAAGTCTTTCTATCCATGGATCGCTTTAAGAGAATGTTAATAATGTAAATGCCATCTTGTTGATTTATTGTTATAATAAACAAATACAGTACTTATGTACCGCATGTTGAATGTATATATCCGTCTTGTGTCTTATCATTCCAACAATAATTTACAGAAATATTTGGCATATTTTATAAATGGTTTGAATTGCGATTAATTACGATTAATTAATTTTTAAGCTGTAATTGACTTGTTTAAAAATTTTAATCGTTTGACAGCTCTTGTTTTAATGCGAAGGTGGTCTGCATTTTGTGGCTGACATGCTCCTTGTCCACCGAGAATGACACTCGGCCGACGACCAGCTCGACGGGAGAGCGCTATACTCGGCTTATTGCCCTCTTCGTGTGCCCGGTGTTCTGTCAAACTTTACACCCGATCAGAAATTGCAACTTTGTGTTAAAAATGGCCGCGAATACAGCGACTACAAAGTAAACACTACAAACGGTCTCTAAACAAAGGACTATTTACTTACGTTTGATCATGGACCGACATGTAGAAAAGTTCTCCTCAGACACATCCTGCCATGTTAGCTGCACAACAACTGCACGCCGCTCTCTCACTGTTGTTGGCCGTGTAGTTAAGCTTTAATTTACGCCATATTCGTGTTGACCATGTGGCAGCTATGCGCTCCTCCGACGTCGGCCGATTTGCCCGGCGGTAATTCTCCAGCTGCTTCCCGGCAAACATGCTCTCCTCCCGCAGCAGGGGACAAGCTGTAACTTGCTTGCCGCCGGGCGGGTTGGCGATCGGCGAAGACAATCGACAACCCCGCCGCCGTGTGACATGGGAGTTTTGCGTGATTTTTTGCTTCGAAAGCCGAGAATAGACTTTGAAACATCACTCGGTTTGGGTTAGCATGTCGGCTAGCTGTCATGCCTCCTGGTTTTTTCATGCTCTCCGAAGCCGGGGCAGGGAAATTACAAAAGCCGAACTAATTCCGGTGGTATAAAATATTGTTCGGGAGGTGCGACAGTAAAGGTGAAGTCGACAGTTTTGACCATTATGGAGTCGTTTTGCCATGTCGTACTGAGTAAATGCATTTTTAATATTTCATATTCCATTTAGCACAAGACTGTTATTTGCCATGACCATACCATTTATTTAGCAATTGGAGTAAAGTGCTTTGATAAAAAGAATATCCTGTAAAAATATTGGAGTAGAGAGACTGAAACAATGACATTTTGCGGCTCTCTTCGTCCCATTTTCTTCATTCTGAATAATTTCCCCTCAATGGGGTGAATTCTAAATCAGATGAAACCATGACCCTGCGGACGTCATCCTCCTGTTGGGGACGCAAGAGCCCTATAATGGTAGGCGTGGCTAAACGGCAGTTTAAAAGACTAAGTTCTCGTCATCTGTGCTTTGCCAAATTGTTGTATATAGTCGAATCGTCTCAAAATATGATTCAAATTCACATAATAAAGCTAATTAAGACTTTTTTCTCCTGTCGTAAGCACTTTAATCTTGCTTTAGGCCTCCTTTCATTATACAGGGGTGTATAGACTTTTTAATATTCACTGTATATTTTAGGGCTGCAGCTATTGAATATTTTAGTAATCGAGTAATCGACTGAAAATTCTATTGAATAATCGAGTAATCGGATAAAACATACATTTTTAGGTGACGAGCAATTATAAATATTCATGAGAAAACAAGACATTTCATCTATTATTGAACCATTTTCAGTCAATCGATGTCTTTATTTTCGATGTACATTGTTAAAAAACCGCCAACAATTGCGTCTCATAAAAAAAAGACTAATTCACTGCTTTCACTCAAAAAAAACTTTTAGATCTTATTAAAAAAAAATATATATATATATATATATATAGATATAGATATAGATATATTTCTTACCTAAAAATGCCATTACGCTTGATAACACACATCACTTAAAAGTTAGGATTTTTCCCCACGTGTTTCAATTGAATTTCTATTTGTCTCAAGCCATTTTTAAGTTCTAGTTAAGTTTTAAGTTGGTCCAAACTGTAAGTCCTGATAGGATTTTGAGTTTTTGCAGTGTTCAAAATAAATTCTGCGCTGTATTGTAGCACATTACGCACCAGTGCTACTTGGTGTTTTATCCAGCAATGACTACTGAGCTAAAATTGATAGTTAGCATTATTAAGTTTTTGTTTTACACCCTAATCACTCCACAAAGCTATGTTATGTTAAAGCCTGTAAGTAAGACACGTTAACCACGCATCGACAGTGGTCATAATTAATACAAACTTAGCCCTCCGCAGGGCTAACGTTACGTGAGCTAGTGACAGTAAAGTTAATCTTATTTATTAGCGCTCTTTATTAGCACTTAGCGCTCTACTGCTTTAAGATGGCGGCTGTTTACTAACGCCGCTGACTCTGTCATTTAGCATCTAGTTCAACATACATGTGATCTCTGAGACGCATCAGACGCTACCTGCTACCAACGTAGCATCATGCGGGCTAGTTTTTAGCAACGTCGGCGTTGTTTGTAGCGGCTGTCGGCTGCAGTAAGTTGTCTTTTTTTTTTTTTGGCTTCTTCCTCTACGCACGTGACATCAGCGCGTTGTCCTGCATTAAAAGTAGTCCGAGCAAAACGTGATGCTTAGAGCTATCAAAATAAACGATTACTCGAGGTGAATAAAATTACTCAGATCAGTTTTTAAACTCGAGTTACTCGAGTTGCTCGAGTATTCGTTTCAGCTCTAGTATATTTACCTCCATAGGTAGATAAAACCAACAAAAGCAGAGGTTATGTATTTGGTTCGGTATGTCTGTTTGTTTCTCCGTATGTTTGTGTTCAAAATAACACAAGAAAAAACAAAGAAAATATTATTAAATTTGCGGGATATGTTTGTGATAAGAGAACAGAAGATGTGATTAAATTTTGGGGTAATGAGGTCAAAGATCACAGAGGTCAGAAAAGGAATTTCGCAATAATAGCCTATTATAAGTCAAATTCGCCAATAATGTTCAATAATGAATTTCAATAATGAATTGCAATGGCAAGCAGCGTCCAAGTAGTTAGAATGCAACCAAACAAAATGTCACCACACCTAGTGTTTTTTATTGTAAAGTCACATTTTTCAGGGCAGGATATGCAAAGGCTGACAGTGAGTGGGGTTGGGTGGGCCAAAGCGTTGGGTTGAAGTCATTTAGTTTTGGGGAGCACGTCGAAGCACAGCCGTTGGTGCTTATGGCAGCCTTTGCCGGTGCTGATGCAAAGCGTTGACGTTTGTTAAGACAGCGCCAGATGCTGGTGATTAGAGTTGCTATGACTCACATGTGAGCTGGATGAACTAAGGGAAGCCCGGGAATGCACGTGCACCCCCACATTCGTGACCCTATACCTCCTATATGTTCTGTAAAATATGTGTCTAATGTCAAAGCCACTAATGAAACCAATGTGCAGCCTTGCTGGGAACTTAACAATCAACTGATTAGCACCTTCAAGTGTGCAAGTGCAAAATAGAAATTTGCTTTCTTCGAAGTCTTGTTTATTTGATGATTTAAAAAAACAAAACAAAAAAACTACAGAACCTAACTTTTTGTAAGCTTTGTGGGTCATTTCATTTGGTTAAAATCTAACTAGTATAAACAAAGCATGTTACAGGTAGTCCCCAGGTTACGAACGAGTTCCGTTCCTACGCTGGCGACTCGGGTTGTTCCCATCATGTTTTTTTGCTCCCGATCCGATCCCGATCGTTTTAGTTTGAGTATCTGCCGATCCCGATATTTCCCAATCCGATTGGTTTTTTTTTTGCTCCCGATTCAATTCCAATCATTCCCGATAATTTTTCCCGATCATATACATTTTGGCAATGCATTAAGAAAAAAATGAATAAAACTCGGACGAATATATACATTCAACATACAGTACATAAGTACTGTATTTGTTTATTATGACAATAAATCCTCAAGATGGCATTTACATTATTAACATTCTTTCTGTGAGAGGGATCCACGGATATAAAGACTTGTGACTTTGTATATTGTGACTAAATATTGCCATGTAGTGTATTTGTTGAGCTTTCAGTAAATGATACTGAGGGCCGTTCCCAAATGCATGATGGGAAGTGGAACCATGACAAGTGGACCCATGACTGTGCGTAGTGCTACCAATTCATGTATCTTCTCTACGATGGGACATAACATAAGGCATTATGACAAAGATCAATTGCTACCTTGCTTCCCCACATTGCTTCCCATGATATTTCTAATCATAGGGAGAGGGATTGTAAGGCTTTAGCCAATTTAAATAAGGCTCCAAAAGGCTGCCAAAATTAATTCTACTCATTGTACGCTGCCTTTTAGATCTCTATATAGGCAAAACATGCATTAATTGCGTTAAATATTTTAACGTGATACCTTTTTCAAAAAATTAATTACCGCCGTCATTGGGATAAATTTGATAACCCTACCTTAAGCCTAAACTAAAGACTCCGGAAGAGTGTTACACATTATGTCTGTAACATTAAACACAATGATTTAATTTAAAAAAAAAATATATATATATATATTAAAAAAAGGCATGGCCGATATTTTTTGCTGATTCTGATACTTTGAAAATGACGTGATCTGACCCGATCGATCGGCATCATCTCTAGTTTTGATTGTTATTTCTTTGTTTGTTTCTCATGATTCCATATTTTTATCGTCAGACTGGAGTGATTCCATGTATATTTCCCTGCACTTGCTCTATAAAATTAACATTTACTGACCACCTGTAGCCTATCTGCTGCTGTATTCCATCTGCCTCAAAGTTCGATGTACTGTGCGTTCAGAGATGCTCTTCTGCCTACCTTGGTTGTAACGGGTGGTTATTTGAGTCACTGTTGCCTTTCTATCAGCTCGAACCAGTCTGGCCATTCTCCTCTGACCTCTGGCATCAACAAGGCATTTCTGCCGACAGAACTGCCGCTCACTGGATATTTTTTCTTTTTCGGACCATTCTCTGTAAACCCTAGAGATGGTTGTGCGTGAAAATCCCAGTAGATCAGCAGTTTCTGAAATACTCAGACCAGTCATTTTGGCACCAACAACCATGCCACGTTCAAAGTCACTCAAATCACCTTTCTTCCTTTCTGATGCTCAGTTTGAACAGCAGGAAAGTGTCTTAAACCATGTCTACATGCCTAAATGCACTGAGTTGCCGCCATGTGATTGGCTGATTAGAAATTAAGTGTTAACGAGCAATTGGACAGATGTACCTAATAAAGGGGCCAGTGAGTGTATATTGGAGTAAATGGGGTGCTTGAGAGATTAATTTCGAGTGATGACGTGACTCGCAACCCCCATTTACTGCAAAATTGTCCCTGAAAGGGTGCAATTCATTCCTGCTACATTTGCGCTAGGGACACCCCTGTTATTTAGAGAGTTGGTACGCCTTGTCAGCTGCAGGAGCTGGATACGGAAAAGCTACAAGTGATGTCATCACTCAAAATTAATATCTCAATATCTATAAAACGATAGCAGCACAAACAAACAATTTTACTGCACAAACGTAGCAGAAACAAATAGCACTATTTCAGGTCTTTTTTTCAATAAGTGAGGGGCTGCATGATGTCATCACTTGAAATTAATGTCCCGATCACGTCATTTTCAAAGTATCGGAATCGGCAAAAAAATATCGGACATGCTTTTTTTTAATATATATATTTTTTCATTAAATCATTTTCTAATTGTATTTAACGTTACAGACATAATATGTTACACTCATCCAGAGTCTTTAGTTTAGGCTTTAGGTAGGGTTATCAAATTTATCCCAATAACAGCGGTAATTAATTTTTAAAAAAATGCCTCATGTTAAAATATTTAACTCAATTAACGCAGGCGCTGCACGACCCACTCACTATTGTCGCACTCAATTTGTAATGGCTCCGTTTTACCTATATAGAGAGCTAAAAGGCAGTGTAAAATGAGTAGAGTGAATTTTGGCAGCCTTTGGAGCATTTTTTTTAATTGGCTAAAGCCTTACAATCCCTCTCCCTACGATTAGAAATATCGTGGGAAGCAATGTGGGGAAGCAAGGTAGTAATTGATCTTTTTCTTAACACCTGAAGTCATTTCCCAACGCAGAGAAGATATATCAATTGGTAGCACAACGCACAGTCATGGTTGTACTTCCCATCATGCATTTGGGCATGGCTACAGTATCATTTACTGAAGGCTCAACAAATACACTAGATGGCAATATTTAGTCACAATATACAAAGTCACAAGTCTTTCTATCCGTGGATCCCTCTCACAGAAAGAATGTTAATAATGTAAATGCCATCTTGAGGATTTATTGTCATAATAAACAAATACAGTACTTACGGTATGTACTGTATGTTGAATGTATATATTCGTCCGAGTTGTATTCTTTTTTTTCTTAATGCATTGCCAAAATGTACACGATCGGGAAAAATTATCGGGAATGATTGGAATTGAATCGGGAGCCAAAAAAAAAGCAATCCGATCGGGAAATATCGGGATCGGCAGATACTCAAACTAAAACGATCGGTTCGGGAGCAAAAAAACATGATCGGAACAACCCTATCAAAAACGATAGCACAATCTTTAATCAAAATGGAGGGCTGGTTGCCTTCAGATTGACCTATAAAAGAATTGTAA
Source organism: Corythoichthys intestinalis (assembly GCF_030265065.1). Lineage (NCBI taxonomy): Eukaryota > Metazoa > Chordata > Actinopteri > Syngnathiformes > Syngnathidae > Corythoichthys > Corythoichthys intestinalis. The sequence continues at coordinate 52,117,462 of NC_080404.1, read as the reverse complement.
CTATCTTAAAAACGATGAAACAAACGAAACTTTTTACAGCACAAACGATTGACATCATCTTTATATAAATTTGCGTCTGATGGGGGGCCAACTTCACGGAGGTAAAGATTACTCATGGGCAGCTTGATGTTCTTTGAAGATTCTAATATTTTTTTTTCTGTGAATAAGCTCCAATGTTGCAACTGCGCGCGTAAATTTCTCCGCTTGACGACTTATATTTATTTGTAAATGTGAGCGGATTCCCTCCCTCGCAGTGGCTTAAATCAAGTTGCCAACATGGAATCAGTGAAGCGTGCTCCTCCCAGCTCGATTTCTCTCGGGCGACTGTTCTCGATCAGCTTCCTCACGAGAATCATAGGAATGATTTCATCCCACAGCTGCGATGGATGTGTGCGTCATTTACACAAGAACACGCTGAGCCAACCGCGTGTGTAGTAGATTGGTGGAGATTGTTATATTAGCTATGAAAGGACGGACACACCCGTTTGTCAAATATTATTATCGTTACTCTAAAGCCTACATGAAAAGTATTGGATGGAAGGGGGAAAAAAGTGTATTTAATTTATATGGCTTTTGTTCTGTGCAGGCCCGACCCAAAGGAGAAGGCTTGACCCCTTACCAGGGCAAGAAGAGATGCTTTGGCGAGTACAAGTGTCCAAAGTGCAAAAGGAAGTGGATGAGTGGCAACTCGTGGGCCAATATGGGACAAGAATGTATCAAGTGCCACATCAATGTCTATCCACACAAGCAGGTAGGCCCAACTTAACTGCGTCGACGGGCAAAACAAACCGTCGACAGGTAATGACGGGTTAAAAAAAAAAAAATTACATGCGGATAAAGTTTAGAATGGCGGGCGCTCGTGATACAAGGGGTTGTTATTGGCACCCCCAAGGGGGGCGCTGTCATTTCAATGTGACCGGCGTTGACAGATTGAGCAAAGAGGAAAAAAGTGGGCGAGCGAGAGAGAGGGAGCGAGATCGGTGAGTTGGAAAAGCGCACGGGTAGTGCCGAGTTGAGTGGCTGCATCCCCCACGTTTTTGTATTGGTCAATAAAAGTATCCATAAAGAGCCATCCGACGCCTCTTGGTGTTTTTATGCACGCTGCCGCCTTCCTGAGGAGGAAATCGGTTGAACCGACGACAACGAGCCAAATGAATCGCCGGTTCACTCCTCACTATGGCGAGGAGCTGAAAACACCGCCAATTACCAGAGATGTCCCGATCGATCGGGATGGCGATCAAGTCATTTTCAAAGTATCAGAATTGACAAAAAAATATCGGCCATGCCTTTTTTTAATATCTATATATTTTTTTTAATTTAATCGTTTTCTAATTGTATTTAACGTTACAAACATAATATGTTACACTCATCCAGAGTCTTTAGTTTAGGCTTAAGGTAGGGTTATCAAATTTATCCCGATAACGGCGGTAATTAATTTTTTTAAAAAATGTATCACGTTAAAATATTTAATGCAATTAATGCATGCGCTGCATAACCCGCCCACGAATTGTCGCGCTCAATCTGTAATGGCGCCGTTTTACCTATATTGAGAGATAATAGGCAGTGTAAAATGAGTAGAGTGAATTTTGGCAGCCTTTGGAGCTTTATTTTCATTGGCTAAAGCCTTACTATCCCTCTCCCTACGATTAGAAATATCATGGGAAGCAATGTGGGGAAGCAAGGTAGCAAATGATCTTTTTCTTAACACCTGAAGTTATTTCCCAACGCAGAGAAGATATATCAATTGATAGCACTACGCACAGTCATGGTTCCACTTCCCATCATGCATTGGGGCATGGCTACAGTATCATTTACTGAAAGCTCAACAAATACACTAGATGGCAATATTTAGTCACAATATACAAAGTCACAAGTCTTTCTATCCGTGGATCCCTCTCACAGAAAGAATGTTAATAATGTAAATGACATCTTGAGGATGTATTGTCATAATAAACAAATACAGTACTTATGTACTGTATGTAGAATGTATATGTTCGTCCGAGTTTTATTCATTTTTTTCTTAATGCATTGCCGAAATGTATATGATCGGGAAAAATTATCGGGAATGATTGGAATTGAATCGGGAGCAAAAAAAAGCAATCGGATCGGGAAATATCGGGATCGGCAGATACTCAAACTAAAACGATTGGGATTGGATTGGGAGAAAAAAAACATGATCGGAACAACCCTACCAATTACCAAAAAGGGCAGAATTGGTAACACGTGAAAGCGGCATAAAGCCAAAAAAGCGGACCAGAATAGCCAGAGCCTGGAATTATTTCAAGGAATATATGGAGGGTGCCATTTTGTTTACTCTTTGCTAAGCTGAGTTCGCATACCACGGTAGCACGTCGGCTATGAACGAACACTTGAAGCGCCGTCACCCAATTGTAATTTTCGAAGACAACAAGAAACAACAAGCTAGCGGATTGTAAGTCCATACAACTTTCTAACGATTTTTTAAATGGAAGTTGCCTTTATGTGCGTCGTATCAACGTGCATTTTTATTTAATAAAATAATTAATATATATACAATATAATTATTAGGGTTGTTCCGATCAGGTTTTTTTTGCTCCCGATCCGATCCCGATCGTTTTAGTTTGAGTATCTGCTGATCCCGATATTTACTGATCCGATTGCTTTTTTTTTTTTTTTTGCTCCCGATTCAATTCCAATCATTCCCGATAATTTTTCCTGATCATATACATTTTGGCAGTGCATTAAGAAAAAAATGAATAAAACTCAGACGAATATATACATTCAACATACAGTACATAAGTACTGTATTTGTTTATTATGACAATAAATCTCCAAGATGGCATTTACATTATTAACATTCTTTCTGTGAGAGGGATCCACGGATAGAAAGACTTGTAATTCTTAAAGGATAAATCTGACTTTGTATATTGTGACTAAATTTTGCCATCCAGTGTATTTGTTGAGCTTTCAGTAAATGATAATTTAGCCATTTAACTGTTCTGCCCAAATGCATGATGGGAAGTGCAACCATGACTGTGCGTAGTGGCACCAATTGATATATCTTCTCTGCGTTGGGAAATATGATAGGGTGTTAAGAAAAAGACCAACTACTACCTTTCTTCCCCACATTGCTTCCCACGATATTTCTAATTGTTGAGAGGGGGATTTTAAGGCTTTAACCAATTAAATAAAGGCTCCAAAGACTACCTAAATTCACTGTACTCATTTTGCACTGCCTTTTAGCTCTATATATAGGTAAAACGGCGCCTTTATAGATTGAACGCGACAATGCGTGAGTGGGTCGTGCAGCGCATGCGTTAATTGCATTAAGTATTTTAACGTGATTAATTTTAAAAAAATTAATTACCGCCGTTAATGCGATAAATTTGACAGTCCTACTTTAAGCCAAAACTAAAGGCTCTGGATGAGTGTAAGACATTATGTCTGTAACGTGAAATACAATTAGAAAACGATTTAATTAAAAAATATATATATATTAAAAAAAGGCATGGCCGATATTTTTTTGCCGATTCCGATACTTTGAAAATGACGTGATCGGACCCGATCGATGCTGATCGATCGGGACATCTTTAATTATAGTCATCTCAAAATGTGTTTGTTTTCGTTTAGCTTATGTTGATGATTAAAAAAAATATTTTCGTCTGTAAATTTTAAAAAAAATTAGTCAACAATTAAGTAAAAGTTTCCAACTATTTCGAATGAACATTGACAGATATATTGTAGTATCTTGGACAACTCCAACTTATAATACAGTCCCTGACAAACGTCTTGTCGCTTATCCATTTTGTAGAAACAATTGCTAATAACCTGACATTTAATTATTCAGTTGGTTTCAGAAATGGTTCATATGAAAGCTAGGACCCTCCCAAATGATGGTGAATGTACAAAAAAAATTTTTTTTCACTGAAAAAAGATTTATCATTTCATGAAGACATAAAGGTCCAATTTTGGCAAGACAAAAGTTTTGTCGCCTACAGAAAGTAGTGTGAAAATTGAACATAAAATGGACTTCAAATACAAAAATATGTTACATAACATAAGCGAATTAAGTAGTGGTGCGGTGAGATCCAAATTTAATATTTTGTATGACTTCCATGGGCTTTGGCAAGGATTCATACAATTTATTGATGAAGTCATCAGGAACATCAAAGAAAGCAGTCTTGCATGCTTCCCAGAGATCATCAACATTCTTGGGTTTCGTCTTCCATGCTCCCTCTTTCATCCTGTTCATGTCTGGTGACTGGGCCGGCCAGTCCTGGAGAATCTTGATCTTCTTTGCCTTGAGGAACTTTGAGGTAAAGATTGAAGTATGCGATGGAGCACCATCCTGCTGCAGAATTTGTCCCGTTTTATGGTTAGGAATGTAGACAGCTAACCATTCCATTACATTCCTAACCATAAAAAGGGACAAATTCTGCAGCAGGATGGTGCTCCATCGCATACTTCAATCAAGATCCTCCAGGACTGGCCAGCCCAGTCACCAGACATGAACATCATTGAGCATGTCTGGGGTAGGATGAAAGAGGAAGCATGGCGAAACCCAAGAATGTTGATGATCTCTGATGTATTCATCAATAAATTGTATGAATCCTTGCCGAAGCCCATGGAAGTCATTTGCAATTGAAGTGTTGAACCCTTTCTTTCACTTCTCGAGACACTTTATTATTACTCTCTCTCAAGACAACAACCCGAGCAACTCAAGATGCCTGAAGTAGATAAGTTCAAATAGGCTCATGTTTCTCATGAGGGCTTTTGCCAGACAAACATGATTTTTGAGGGTGTGACCCAACCAGCTCTTCATGCCTGCATGTTGACTCGAGGATATCACATATGGTCTCATTTAGAATGTAATAAAAATCACCGTATCAACAATTAATTTTGCCTTTTTAAAATGAAACCGGCTCCCGGCAAACTAATAGCATTTCCTGGATTCCATCAAATCCCTAAATCAGCGTCCTTTTTTCGGATGCCCATCTGCATGGGTAGCTCTTATATAATTGTGCTGAGGAGCTGCTGGAATTCCCCTCTCAATGAATGAAACCAGCATGTCATTTTATTATTCAACATGCTTCTTCCAAAAACAAACACAAATGTTTCTCACAAGGGTCGGAGCGCATAGCAAGATTTGGTCCTAAGAAAGAAGAGATATTCATCCCAAACACTTCATATTTTAACATTTCTAATTCGACACATTTTTCTAATTCCACATTCTGAATTAAATTAGGACTACTGCTCGAGGCCCTGCTTGCTCTCAAAATACCGTTCTTTGTTGGCAACCTTAAATATGAGTTTAAGTTATAACTAAAGATGTCATCCCGATCGATCGGGTCCAATCACGTCATTTTCAAAGTATTGGAATTGGCAAAAAAATATCGGACAGGCCTTTTTTAAATATATATATATATATATATATATATATATATATATATATATATATATATATATTAGGGCTGTCAAAATTATCGCGTTAACGCACGGTAATTAATTTTTTTAATTAATCACGTTAAAATATTTGAGGCAATTAACACACATGTCCCGCTCAGAAAGTATTCTGCCTTTTGTTAAGTTTTACAGCAAGGCTTTTTGTGCTGTCCAACAGCGAACTCTTGTGGTCGCTTTGCGACATGGTTTATTATTTTCTTCTTTTCTTTCTTCATAATGGCTGCACGACGTCTCGGGCTGATAATGTTGTGCTTATATTATCCTTGGACAAGATTTGTCCGTAAGTATGGTTGTTGTAAAGAATGTACATATTATGTTAGTAAGCGAAATGTTATATTTTTTGTATGAGACGCTTTTTGTTTATGTTTAGTGAACCTGTATAGCGTGCTAAGCTAACGTTGTTGCTAATGCAATGCTTGTGTACTTTTATTTTGTAGTTTTACGACGGTCTAAAGAGGACAATGGTTTGAGGCCATTTTATCAATAAATCAGATGAAAAAGGAAGAAGTCTTAATTATTAAGGCGTCGTTCACTAGCTGTCTAGCTTTGGTAAAAGTAGACGCTTCGGAGTGAGGACAGCATAGACAGATTTAAATGACAGTCGAGTGAAATGCCCACTACAGTCCTTATGTACCGTATGTTGAATGTATATATCCATCTTGTGTCTTATCTTTCCATTCCAACAATTTATTTTACAGAATATATATATAATTTACAGAAAAATATGGCATATTTTATAGATGGTTTGAATTGCGATTAATTGCGATTAATCACGATTAATTAATTTTTAAGCTGTAATTAACTCGATTAGAAATTTTAATCGTTTGACAGCCCTAATATATAATTTAATTAAATCGTTTTCTAATTGTATTTAACGTTTCAGACAAAATGTCTTACATTCTTCCAGTTTTGGCTTAAAGTAGGGCTATCAAATTTATCGTGTAAACGGCGGTAATTAATTTTTAAAAAATTAATCACGTTACAATACTTAATGCAATTAACGCATGCGCTGCACGACCCACTCACGCATTGTCGCGTTCAATCTATAATGGCGCTGTTTTACCAATATATAGAGCTAACAGTCAGCGTGAAATGAGTAGAGAGAATTTTGGCAGCCTTTGGAGACTCTTTTTAATGGGCTTAAGCCTTAAAATCCCTCTCTCAACAATTAGAAATATCGTGGGAAGCAATGTGGGGAAAAACGGTAGTGGTTGATCTTTTCCTTAACACCCTATGTTACTTCCCAACGCAGAGAAGATGTATCAATTGGTGCCCCTACGCACAGTCATGGTTGCACTTCCCATCATGCATTTGGGCAGAACAGTTAAATGGCTACAGTATCATTTACTGAAAGCTCAACAAATACACTAGATGGCAATATTTAGTCACAATTTACAAAGTCACATTTATCCTTTAAGAATTACAAGTCTTTCTATCCGTGGATCCCTCTCACAGAAAGACTGTTAATAATGTAAATGCCATCTTGAGGATTTATTGTCATAATAAACAAATACAGTACTTATGTACTGTATGTTGAATGTATATATTCGTCCGAGTTTTATTCATTTTTTTCTTAATGCATTGCCAAAATGTATATGATCGGGAAAAATGATCGGGAATGATTGGAATTGAATCGGGAGTTTAAAAAAAAAAAAAGCAATTGGATCGGGAAATATCGGGATCGGCAGATACTCAAACTAAAACGATCGGGAGCAAAAAAACATGATCGGAACAACCCTAGTTATAACACTACCAAACAATGTAAAGGTCATCCATAATGAGATTTTATCATGTTATTATTAACCGGATTTAATCATAGTGGTCAGGGCAGTTATTTATTCAGCTGTAGTGCATGCCAGGCAATTATTAGAAGTGTGGCCTTTTATTGCATAATTTATACGTAAAATAAATCGAACCCATATCCATCCATCTTCTGTACTGCTCGTCCCCATTTGGTTGGTGGCCAATCCAAGCAAGAAGAGGGAAAGCACGCAGGTCAGATCCGAGTTAAAAAAACGCCATGCCTAAGAACTTTGAGGCGGATGTGCTAACCACTCAGTGACCATGCACAGTAAGTGTTTGAGTCATGGCAAACTGTCATTCTTCCATTCCAGCGAGCATGGCATCCTATGTTGGAACACTTTGATGTCAAGCAGCTTTATAGAAACCACGTCTGCTGTGTTACAGTAATGATGTCTTGAAAAAAAAAAAAAAAAAAGTGTCTATTTAAAAGATAACATCGTTAGCTAGCGTTATCCCTGGCTTTCATTTTCTTCTCCACAAACTTTCATTTGTTTCAAGTGAGGCAAAGCACTATGGCTGCAATAACTAATTGATTAATAAATTAGTTGCCAACTAATTTGATAATCGATTTTTACCCGCAGATATGAGCAGTCCTGTTTGGGTCTTTGTTTGTGTGTAATGTGAGGCTGCGTGCGCATCAGTGATTAGAGCAAGAGAGAGAGAGAGTTCACTGCTGCAACTGCTGCTGCTGTTGGGTTGCTGAATCAATAATGTAACGAACGCGGAAGCTCGTTCTACCCCTGAGACAGCGGCAAGGAGGAGGCTTGACGAGGTGTTTCGGTAAACACCAGTTTGTTTAAAAACAATAAAACAAGCTAAAAACATGTTAAAAGAGGGTTGCCTCGGTCTGAGCTAGGGCAAGGCGGCGTGGCGTTCATATCACCCCTGGACGGAGGACACTGCTCCATGGTTCAGTATGCACTGCAAATGGAAAAAAAACGAAGCAAGGAAAAGTCACTGCAAACCACAAAAATCGATACACCTGAGCAGGCCTCCAGGGGGTTGAGCCTGGAAAGTGTCTAAAAAAAAAAATTAAAAACAGTGAGAAAAATGGATTAAAAAAACCCAATAAAAATTAGGGCTGTCAAACGATTAAAATTTTTAATCGAGTTAATTACAGCTTAAAAATTAATTAATCGTAATTAATCGCAATTCAAACCATCTATAAAATATGCCATATTTTTCTGTAAATTATTGTTGGAATGGAAAGATAAGGCACAAGATGGATATATACATTCAACATACGGTACATAAGGACTGTATTTGTTTATTATAACAATAAATCAACAAGATGGCATTAACATTATTAACATTCTGTTAAAGCGATCCATGGATAGAAAGACTCGTAGTTCTTAAAAAAAAAAAAATGTTCGTACAAGTTATAGAAATTTCATATTAAAACCCCTCTTAATGTTTTCGTTTTAATAAAATTTGTAAAAATTTTCAATCAAAAAATAGACTAGTAGCCCGCCATTGATGTCTATAATTACACAATGCTGATGGGAGCCGAAGCCTATAAAATCAGTCGCACCCAAGCGCCAGCAGAGGGCGGCAAAACTCCATAGACACAACAAGTGAGCGTTTCACTGCACTGTCATTTAAATCTGTCTGAGCGGGCCATCTGCGTTAATTGCGTCAAATATTTTAACGTGATTAATTAAAAAAAATTAATTAACGCCCATTAACGCAATAATTTTGACAGCCCTAATAAAAATGCGTCCACCCCTCCTTTAGTACTCTTCCCTTGGTCCGGAGTCCGTCTGCGAAGCGAGACTTTTACAGGTGCCCTCCCAAGGCCGTATTTATAGCGGCCAAGTGTTCTGCTTCACCAATCCACCTAACCAAGTGTTAATCAAGGTGATTGGGAGCACCTGGGGGAAAAGTTCAGACACTTGTCCGCAACGCCCCCTTCAGTACGCTACAATAATATTACGAAGCGTCGAGAGTCGGGCTGGGCGATATGGCCTTAAGCACGTATCACGGTAAATTCACACGGTAAAGCAACAAGCATAAAAAACAAGCATAACAAGGGTAACGATGATGCTAGATTTGAGTTTGTCAATCCCAGAATCCCCGCGCTACGTTACAGCACAACCAGGTGTCCCTTAGCAGTGAAAATCGCTTACCGTAACAAATGAGCGGGAGCCAACGCTCCGGTAAGGCGGCGAAGGAACAAAGTCAGGCGATCCGTACGTGACCCGCTGGCGGACTTCACTGGTTGCCCGGAAATGTCCGGTTTTTGTAGGAACGCGCCACACAGGGGCGGAGACGGCCAATCTCCGCTCCCAGGCGGTGCGGCCCCGTCCAATGACAAAGCTACTTTTGGTTCAGCCCCTCGAAAAAGGGGCTTTTCTTTGCGTGGTTCTCAGGTTGCGCCGTCCGGTAGCAGATGGTGTGTTCCCACGGTAAATATTATGAGTGCAAAACAAGTTATCTCGTGAGATTCCCTCCTAACTATGGAACCCAGGCGTGTAAAAAACAATCAAAACAAGTTATCTCATGAGATTCCCTCCTAACTATGGGACTATGGTGCAAAACAAGTTATCTCGTGAGATTCCCTCCTAACTATGTAACTCAAGGTAAAAACAATAGAAGTTGTTACAATTTAGGTCACAGAAGCAATCATACATCACAAAGGCATAATGTAATATTTTCCCCCATCATTCCGCCCTTTGACCCGGATTGAATTTATCATAAGGCATAATGTGCTAATTCACTTCGGGTCACATAATATTTTCTCCATCATGTAGACTACAGTAAAGTCAGGGAGCTGTAATCAAATATAATTTTTTGATGGAAATCGTCATCCATTTTGTCTTCATTGTTGCTTACAACATGCCAAAAACAACTTTAAGTAAAATTGTGAACGTAACTGAAAAAAGTGATATTTAGCCAATGAATCGATCAATCATTTAATTACTCGCCTGGTTAATCGATTATAAAAATAATCGTTAGTTGCAGCCCTAAAGTGCACATTCCAAATATTAGCAATATCGCACAATGATTATATTCCTTTCATACCAGCGGGCACGTCGCATAAATGCACGAAATATCCTTTCCAATGGCATCCATATGTATGTCACGGGGAAATAGGGAGGCTAGTCAGCCAGAAGTATATTTGGCATTTTACATCAAGCGCATAACTTGCAGACTGGGGCCATGCAACCTCCTCTACTCCCCTGCCCTACACTGCAAATAATAGTCCACCAATCATCCACATAAAAGCATCTGAAAAAGAGGATCTGCTTAATATCTTAAAAGACAGATGTCTCCAAGCAGGAACACTGAAAAACGACACTAAATCGTAAGGCTGTTTGTTCAGTGATACTCCATTAACGCAACTAAAATCAGGGCCAAGATAAACAAGATTTACGAACCAAAACAATGTCTGAAACGTCATCTGTAAGGATACAAACCTTGTAAAAATCTCATAAATCGCACATCATCGTTCATCATGACTTATTTAACCAAAACATGTGGGATGCTATTGACTCCAAGAACAGAAAAACCCAAATAAAACAGTGGAGGGCCTTTTAAATTGAGTTAGTTTGGATTTTTTTCAGTCGTGAGCAGGGACCTTTAAATTAGGAGAGGTCAGCCACATGCAAGGGGCTTTAAAATACAGGTAGTCCCCGGGTTACGACGTACCCGACTTATATGATTTCGACTTTATGACGCCGGAGTCTCGTCCACTGTTTTGTCTTGTCTTTTTTAAAATTGCATAACAGTGTCTTGTCTGCCACCTCTCAGCATTGATGGTAAGAACAATACTGTCATTTAATTTTGTTATTAACTCATTCACTCCCAGCCATTTTCACCTGAGCAAGGCCCTTCGCTCCCGGCCGTTTTACTGGATTTTGACTGATTTTGCAAGGCCCACAGAAAATTCTGTTCTCTTGCTAAATAAATATGGAACCCACCAAAAGAAAGATTAGACTCTCTTCTTTCAGCAGAAAAAAAAGTTAGTGCGTATCTTTTACCATTCTTTAGAAATCGGCATTAGAAAATAGCTTAGTTTGAGCAATTTTCCAAATTCTGAGGAAAAAAACGGAGAAATTGAGCTTTTTGTGAAGGCTACATTTAAAACATAACTTTGACTTATACACAGGTATTTTTTTGCTTTAGTTACATCCCAAACGTCTGAATAATGTTTTGCTTTTACAAAATAAGATAAACAACAAGACAAATAGAGCTTTTGGTATTAAAGTAACAATTTATTTACACATAAATAACTGAAAGATGACGCTGTTCTGGGCGCGACAGCCGGTTAAACTTTCCCTCATGAATTTTTTTGAGGCTCTGCGGGCTCTGCTCGCGAGCAGAGCGGACTCAAAGGCATCGTCCGCTGCACTAGTGGTCCCGGTCGTTCTGCTCGGTCGTCCAGCGCCTGGCATCCCGGGCGTCCAACCGGTTGTTCTGCTCGGTCGTCCACCGCCTGGCATCCATTCGGTCGTCTTCCGCCAGTGCGGCTTGGCCGTTCGTTGCCGTTGAATCGGGTTGCGGGTCTTACCAAATTCGTTTACTGCCCTCCAGTGGCCAGTTTTATTGCTTTAAGATGGATTTTTCAGCTTTGTGCTTTGGAGCTAAATTGAATCACGACCAAGAGAGGTCTTTTTTGAAAAAAAAAAAAAAAAAAATGTAAAAGACATATAAATACGTCTTTGGGACACTGAAACATTTAAAAATAGAACGTATTTATATGTTTTTGGGCGCAAATGAGTTAATGAAATCTAAATGCATATTTGGGTTTTCTTCATACTATATGTGCGGTCCGTTTTCCTTTGTTGCATTCGGACTTGTTGGACGTCACGCCAGGGCTACTTTCTTTTAGTTTTGAGCGTTGCTTTCACGTTGGGAAGCGGGGGTGAACGCCAGTTAACATTACAAGAAGGCAGAGAAAGGGTAATTGGTGCAGGCTCGGCGATAAGCCCGCTAGCTTATTGCGCTGCCTTTGTTTTCACCACTGGACCGGTGTCACTGATAGCTGCAGTTTTCTTTGTTGACCTTATTTTCCTCGGTATTATTGTGCACCCATTGAGGTATGTTTTTGTAAGCAAATATGTCTCTATTGATTTACTTTATAGCATTATTGTAAGCTCTGTCATGATTGTATTTTCTAAATGTGTGTTCATAGTTTGACAGTGACAAATAAATAAATGTTGTTTAGTAGTAAGAAGACCTATGGTATGATCGATATTAAGGTAGGGAAGAAATATCTTATTTTATACTTTATTTTGTTAATATGACATATAATTAGGGCTGTCAAACGATTAAAATTTTTAATCGAGTTAATCACAGCTTAAAAATTAATTAATCGTAATTAATCACAATTCATCTGTAAAATATGCCAAAAATTTTCTGTAAATTATTGTTGGAATGGAAAGATAAGACACAAGACGGATATATACACTCAGCATACTGAACATAAGTACTGTATTTGTTTATTATAACAATAAATCAATGGAATTAACATTATGAACATTCTGTTAAAGCGATCCATGGATAGAAAGACTTGTAGTTCTTAAAAGATAAATGTTAGTACAAGTATTAGAAATTTTATATTAAAACCCCTCTTAATGTTTTCGTTTTAATAAAATTTGTAAAATTTTGAACTAAAAAATAAACTAGTAGCTCGCCATTGTTGATGTCAATAATTACACTACGCTCATGGTGCTGAAACCCATAAAATCAGTCGCACCCAGGCGCCAGAAGAGGGCGACAAAAAAACAAAAAACACAAGTAACAAGTGGAAATGACACTTTGCCGTCATTTTAATCTGTTTGAGCGGGGCATGTGCGTTAAATGCGTCAAATATTTTAACGTGATTAATTAAGAAATATTAATTAATGCCTGTTAACGCGATAATTTTGACAACCCTACATATAATACATGTTTTTGGAAAGTTATTTTGAGGGTTTGAGGTTATTTAAGGGTACTTAAAGGGTTCATTCCAGCGTTGGAACGGAACTCACTCATAAATTGGGGACTACCTCTAGTGTGAGTTTTGTATAAAAACCCATCTCAGATTAAGCTTTTAAAAATTGGAGGAGCAGAACAACTTGGGACTACACGCATGACCTTCAAAAATGACACCATAATATGTACTGTTGCACGATAATTATTGGTCCGATAATTATCGGTCTGATAATAGGAATTATGACGTCATCCCGATAATTCCAATAACATTTATAATAGGACCGATAATATGTACTGTTCTGGCTTTACATTTTACACACTAGTATGGGAAATTAGTTGACCATTTGCGGGGCATTGCTCCCACCTGCTGGTCAGAATAATTCACTGCATCTACTTTTTGTTACAGTAGTTTGGTTCAATCACTTACACATTGCGGTGTCTAGCGGTAGCATTGACAGTCGTGAATGCTTTCTGTTATGTTTCCGCCTCAGAAATATATGTAAGTATTTTATGTTTACTATAACATATGGATCTGCAATATATGTCTACTTCTGTGGTGAAGGGTCATATGTACAGAACTTCATAAATTGTGTTATAGAAGCCAGCCAATGCTTTCGTAGCTCAAGCTAGTGTGCTATGCTATGCATATAATAGTTGTGTGTATAAGTTTATTTTGCAGTTTGTTGTATATTGAGTATTGAATATGTGCATTTTTCTGTTGTACTTTCACAATATTAAGACGAGTGTCTTCCCATAAAAGCAAGAAAAGACCAAGCCTTGTGGTTTATGGAAGTGCATTCATTCTTAGCTGGCTGTCAGGCAGTGCAGAAGTGAAACGCACTGTTTTGTTCATGTCATTATGAAAAATCTGGTGAGATCAAAGGCAAATCTATGTTGAATCCACCACGAGTTTTTTTTTTTTTTTTTTAAACCTCCAGGTGTTCAAAAACTCAGGTTATACATTTTAAAAATTATATATTTATAATCGGTTATCGGTATCGGCTTTGGGGAGCAGGAACTTATCGATATCGGTATCGGTTTTAAAAAATGGATATTGTGCACCCCTAGTAATATGCACACTAGACCAATTGCAGAGCTGGGTAGAAACGCGTTACATTTACTCAGTTACATTTACTTGAGTAACTTTTTGAGAAAAATGTACTTCAAAGAGTAGTTTTAACACACAATACTTTAACTTGATTAGATTTGTGAAGAAACGCTACTCTTGCTCCACTACTTTGGGTAACACTAGTAGTCATCTATTTTTATTCTACAAACAGTATTAGATTTTACGTCTTTTTTTTTTTTTTTTTGACAGCGATGCCAACAGTAGCTCTACCAGTTTCACCAATGAGACGTGGCAAGATTAATCACATGACTCCATTATACCAAAAGCACCGTAAAAAAAATATTTGACATAGAGCGCTGCCCACAACAACACACAATAGCACAGATTTTAACTTCTCTCCCAGTTTTTATTTGTGACCGATTGACCATGGAAAACCGGAGATATGATCCTATTAATTTCATAATAGGAACTATGAAGGAACTATTCACAATTCAACTATTCAAACTAGGAACAATTTTTTCCACTAGAGGGCACTCATGCTCTTTGGACAAAGGATGCTTCAGTTGTGTTGATTTTTTTTTTTTCTCCTGCTAGATTTTTTTGTGTATTTGGCTTAATGTGGTTATGTAATAGGTTATAGTATAGTACAATAATAACTGTCCATATATCTTTGTGCGGGGAAAAAAAAACCTAAAGATGTCCCGATCGATCGTTTTCAAAGTATCGGAATCGGCAAAAAAAATATCGGACATGCCTTTTTTAAATATATATATATATTTTTTTATTTAAATCGTTTTCTAATTGTATTTAACGTTACAGACAAAATGTCTTACACTCATCCAGAGTAGTTTTGGCTTAAAGTAGGGCTATCGCGTTAACGGTGGTAATTAATTTTTTTAAATTAATCACGTTAAGTAATTAACGCATGCGCTGCATGACCCACTCACGCATTGTCGCGCTCAATCTATAAAGACGCCGTTTTACCTATAGCTAGCGCTAAACGGCAGCGTATAATGAGTCGACAGAATTTTGACAGCCTTTGAAGCCATTTTTTATGTGGCTAAAGCCTTACACTACCTCTCTCAGCAAATTAAAAATAACGTGGGAGGCAATGTGGGGAACAAAGGTAGTAGTTGATCATTTTCTTAACACCCTATGTTCTTTCCCAACGCAGAGAAGATATATCAATTGGTGCCCCTACACACAGTCATGGTTGCACTTCCCATCATGCATTTGGGCAGAAGTTAAATGGCTGCAGTATCATTTACTGAAAGCTCAACAAATACACTAGATGGCAATATTTAGTCACAATATACAAAGTCACATTTATCCTTTAAGAATTACAAGTCTTTCTATCCGTGGATCCCTCTCACAGAAAGAATGTTAATAATGTAAATGCCATCTTGAGGATTTATTGTCATAATAAACAAATACAGTAGTTATGTACTGTATGTTGAATGTATATATTCATCCGAGTTTTATTCATTTTTTTCTTAATGCATTGCCAAAATGTATATGATCTGGAAAAATTATCGGGAATGATTGGAATTAAATCGGGAGTTAAAAAAAAAAAAGCAATCGGATCGGGAAATATCGGGATCGGCAGGTACTCAAACTAAAACGATTGGGATCGGATCCGGAGCAAAAAAAACTCCGGAGCAAAAAAAACATGATTGGAACAACCCTAAAAAAAACATTTAAAAAAAAAAAAAAAAAGAAAGAAAGAAATCAAACATCATAAGCAGTTACTCACAATGTTACTCATTACTTGAGTATTCTTCTCACCAAATACTTTTTTACTTGTTCTTCAGTACATTTTTTGGATGACTACTCTTACTTGAGTAATATTATTTTGAAGTAGCACTACTCTTACTTGAGTAAGATTTTTGGCAATTCTACCAAGCTCTTGCTAGTTGTTGGCAAATGATGATGATTAACAAAACATGCTATGTATGTATTCATGTTTGAATGGTAACTCCATCGCACTTGTGGAAAAGTACAAAGCACTGTAGTCCATATTCTTTTCTTTGTGCCAAGTACTGATGCGTGCCAACATGACCCAAGTGGTATATATAATGAGAAAAAGGTTCCAGTGTGACTAATAAAATGTAATACCCAGTGTATAACAAGTAAAAAGTCATAATGAAAGAAAAAAGATAAAAGTCATCATGGAGAAAAATCTCACGCTTGTCTAAGTGGGAATATTACGACAAAATGTGTAATGTATAGGGTGGGGCTGCAACTAACGATTATTTTTTTAAATGATTTATCAGAAGATTAATTAAATGATTAATCCGATATATGTCCAATTTTTTCAATTACCTTTACAATTTACCTTGAAGTTGTAAGTAGCAATGATGACAAAATAGATGACTATTCCTTCAAAAATAATATTTTAATACAACTTCCTGACTTAACTGTAGTCTCCAACGGTATCGGTTATCAAATTCATTGGCAACTGATGTATTAATCAATTTAATAGATTAGTTATTGCAGCCTTATGAAGAAGCTAGCTTAGACAGTAAGACTTGACAAAAATATGAATTGTTTTCCAAAGTAAAAGATTTTTGTTCATGTCCTACTTTGACTTAACAAAAATATGATGAAGAAATCTGATAATATATACAACTGAGAAGCCATATGTATGTTATAATTTTAAAAATTTGGACAAGTTAAAGGTGAAGAAGATTACGATTAAATAACAATTACAGTGGGGCAAATAAGTATTTAGTCAACTGTGCAAGTCTTTTCACTTGAAAATATTAGAGAGGCCTGTAATTGTCAGCATGGGTAACCCTCAACCATGAGAGACAGAATGTGGAGAGAAACCCAGAAAATCACATTGTTTGATTTTTAAAGAATTTATTTGCAAATCATGGTGGGAAATAAGTATTTGGTCAATACCAAAAGTTCATCTCAATACTTTGTTATGTACCCTTTGTTGGCAATAAAGGAGGCCAAACGTTTTCTGTAACTCTTCACAAGATTTTCACACACCGTTGCTGGTATTTTGGCCCATTCCTCCATACAGATTTCCTCTAGAGCAGTGATGTTTTGGGGCTGTCGTTGGGCAACACGGACTTTCAACTCCCTCCACAGATTTTCTATGGGGTTGAGATCTGGAGACTGGCTAGGCCACTCCAGGACCTTGAAATGCTTCTTACGAAGCCACTCCTTTGTTGCCCTGGCTGTGTGTTTGGGATCATTGTCATGCTGAAAGACCCAGCCATGTCTCATCTTCAATGCCCTTGATGACAGAAGGAGAATTTCACTCAAAATCTCTCGATACATGGCCCCATTCATTCTTTCCTTTACACAGATCAGTTGTCCTGGTCCCTTTGCAGAAAAACAGCCCCAAAGCATGATGTTTCCACCCCAATGCTTCACAGTGGGTATGGTGTTCTCCGGATGCAATTCAGTATTCTTTCTCCATGACTCCCTCGGCTATCCCTCCCTACAAACTGGACAATCACCCTAATCAAGGAACTCATACAAATCGACAACATTGCTTAAGTGCCATGCAATTAATAACTTTTGGGAAGATAATTCATGTGAAAAAAAAAAAGGGAAAAAAAAAGAAAAAGCTCATGTAATGTGATGTATGCAACTCTACCATGTTTGATTGTGCGTCTTTTAGCTGTTTGGGGGACGGGAAATGATAAGCATATTCTCCCGTCTGCCCCTTGTCCTTTTTCAGTTCTCTCTTCCTTCGGGCAAATCATACCAAATTTTGTAATCGTCAATGATACCGATGATGATGACAATAAATATTTCATTCATCCTCCAAACACGAGAACCTGTGTTCTTTTTTATCGGCTTATTTTTTTTGTTTGTTAATTGGCTGATAGTGAAAAAAAAGTCAATATATCGGCCAATATATAGTGGTTTACCTCTTCTCGAAATCTTACAAGTAGGGTTGTTCCGATCATGTTTTTTTGCTCGCGATCCGATCGTTTTAGTTTGAGTATCTGCCGATCCCGATATTTCCCGATCCGATTGCTTTTTTTAAATTCCCGATTCAATTCCAATCATTCCCGATAAATTTTCCCGATCATATACATTTTGGAAATGCATTAAGAAAAAAATGAATAAAACTCGGACGAATATACATTCAACATACAGTACATACTGTAAGTACTGTATTTGTTTATTATGACAATAAATCCTCTAGATGGCATTTACATTATTAACATTCTTTCTGTGAGAGGGATCCACAGAAAGAAAGACTTGTAATTCTTAAAGGATAAATGTGACTTTGTATATTGTGACTAAATATTGCCATTTAGTGTATTTGTTGAGCTTTCAGTAAATGATACTGTAGCCATTTAACTGTTCTGCCCAAATGCATGATGGGAAGTGCAACCATGACTCTGCGTAGTGGCACCAATTGATATATCTTCTCTGCGTTGGGAAATAACATAGGGTGTTAAGAAAAAGATCAACCACAACCTATCTTCCCCACATTGCTTCTCACAATATTTTTAATTGTTGGGAGAGGGATTTTAAGGCTTTGGCCAATTAAAAAAAGGCTCCAAAGACTGCCAAAATTCACGACTCATTTTACGCTACCTTTTACCTCTATATATAGATAAAACGGCGCCATTATAGATTGAACGCAACAATGCGTGAGTGGGTCGTGCAGTGCATGCGGTAATTGCGTTAAATATTTTAACGTGATTAATTTAAGAAAAATGTATTACCGCCGTTAACGCGATAAATTTGATAGCCCTATTTTAAGCCAAAACTAAAGATTCTTGATGAGTGTAAGACATTTTGTCTGTAACGTAAAATACAATTAGAAAACGATTCAATTAAAAAATATACATATATTAAAAAAAAGGCATGTCCGATATTTTTTTGCCGATTCCGATACTTTGAAAATGACGTGATCGGACGATGCTGATCGATCGGGACATCTTTACTTACAAGGTTCATGTTCTCCAAAGACAGATGTTCCCGTTTGGCTTACATCACCTGCACAGAAATCAGTGCAAATTTCATTTCACTGGTTCACTTAGCGGATAAATGATTGCCATGTACTGTTAAAGTAGGTACGCTGAATGTCCTAGCCAGTACCAAATGTTAAAGTAGTGCATGTTTGGGTTTTTTTATATTTAGAGCCCTGTTAGCCAGTGCAAAACACGGGAGTGAATCCAAACCTAATAGCCCCAATAAACCAGCCGGGATACAGTGCCTTGCAAAAGTATTCGGCCCCCTTGAACCTTGCAAGCTTTCGCCACATTTCAGGCTTTAAACATAAAGATATAAAATTTTAATTTTTTGTCAAGAATCAACAACAAGTGGGACACAATCGTGAAGTGGAACAACATTTATTGGATAATTTAAACTTTTTTAACAAATAAAAAACTGAAAAGTGGGGCGTGCAATATTATTCGGCCCCCTTGCGTTAATACTTTGTAGCGCCACCTTTTGCTCCAATTACAGCTGCAAGTCGTTGGGGGTATTTTTCTATCAGTTTTGCACATCGAGAGACTGACATTCTTGCCCATTCTTCCTTGCAAAACAGCTCGAGCTCAGTGAGGTTGGATGGAGAGTGTTTGTGAACAGCAGTCTTCAGCTCCTTCCACAGATTCTCGATTGGATTCAGGTCTGGACTTTGACTTGGCCATTCTAACACCTGGATACGTTTATTTTTGAACCATTCCATTGTAAATTTGGCTTTATGTTTTGGATCATTGTCCTGTTGGAAGATAAATCTCCGTCCCAGTCTCAGGTCTTGTGCAGATACCAACAGGTTTTCTTCCAGAATGTTCCTGTATTTGGCTGCATCCATCTTCTCGTCAATTTTAACCATCTTCCCTGTCCCTGCTGAAGAAAAGCAGGCCCAAACCATGATGCTGCCACCACCATGTTTGACAGTGGGGATGGTGTGTTCAGGGTGATGAGCTGTGTTGCTTTTACGCTAAACATATCGTTTTGCATTGTGGCCAAAAAGTTCAAATTTTGGTTTCATCTGACCAGAGCACCTTCTTCCACATGTTTGGTGTGTCTCCCAGGTGGCTTGTGGCAAACTTTAAACGAGACTTTTTATGGATATCTTTGAGAAATGTCTTTCTTCTTGCCACTCTTCCATAAAGGCGAGATTTGTGCAATGTACGACTGATTGTTGTCCTATGGACAGACTCTCCCACCTCAGCTGTAGATCTCTGCAGTTCATCCAGAGTGATCATGGGCCTCTTGGCTGCATCTCTGATCAGTTTTCTCCTTGTTTGAGAAGAAAGTTTGGAAGGACGGCCGGGTCTTGGTAGATTTGGTCTGATGCTCCTTCCATTTCAATATGATGGCTTGCACAGTGCTCCTTGAGATGTTTAAAGCTTGGGAAATCTTTTTGTATCCAAATCCGGCTTTAAACTTCTCCACAACAGTATCTCGGACCTGCCTGGTGTGTTCCTTGGTTTTCATAATGCTCTCTGCACTTTAAACAGAACCCTGAGACTATCACAGAGCAGGTGCATTTATACGGAGACTTGATTACACACAGGTGGATTCTATTTGTCATCATCGGTCATTTAGGACAACATTGGATCATTCAGAGATCCTCACTGAACTTCTGGAGTGAGTTTGCTGCACTGAAAGTAAAGGGGCCGAATAATATTGCACGCCCCACTTTTCAGTTTTTTATTTGTTAAAAAAGTTTAAATTATCCAGTAAATGTTGTTCCACTTTACGATTATGTCCCACTTGTTGTTGATTCTTGACAAAAAAAATTAAATTTCATATCTTTATGTTTAAAGCCTGAAATGTGGCGAAAGGTTGCAAGATTCAAGGGGGCCGAATACTTTTGCAAGGCACTGTATATAATGTGCTGAACATGACTCACTGGTGTTCTTATGTGTTTTTTCTGTCCTCAGCGTCCGTTGGAGAAGCCAGACGGCCTGGATGTGTCTGACCAGAGCAAAGAGCACCCGCAACACCTGTGTGAGAAATGTAAAGTCCTTGGTTACTACTGTCGGCGTGTGCAATAAACGTCTCCTGTCGCTGTGGTCCTAGAACCAAGAAGGTTTTACGAGTCATCCTCCGCTCCATCGACCCTCAAATCTAGTAACGTTTTAAGAGATGACATTCAGGAAACAACCGAGGAATACATTTGTGTCGAATCAGCTTCTCGAGCAGGAAACCCCGTTCAAGCATTTTCTCATTAGGCTCATGTTACAGTCATACGTTACCTCAACTTGGGGTTTGTCACCTTTGTGTTTACAGAAATCAGCCTTCAATTTCCCTGCCAAGTGAAATGTATCCGTGTGTTGTATATACATTTTATGCATCATTGCCACATTTAGGGTCAACAGCACATTTTTATTAACTGTGAATTAACTGAGGGATAATGTGCCATACATCCCGAGCTTATGCGTGGCCTATTTATTTTCTTATTGTCTAGTGTGCAATTCGACTTTGAACTGGGACAGAAAAACAACGTTTTCTAATGTTTGTATTCCGCATTGTTGCCTAAATGCTTCAACGTGTCTTTGGAAAATACTGTAGACTTATAATCGCTTCAATGTGTCAGACGAACCATCCACGCAGAGTCTGGTAAAAAACTTTTGTTATGTTTTTTTTTTTAGTGATCTTCATGCACAGGCTGAATATATATATATATATACTGTATATATATATGCCAGTTTTCATGCTTGCTGGAGGCAACGAAACGTCGTAAATGGAAAATACTGAAAGTTATGTGCAACAGCTGATTGTGGGGTGCAGAGGAGGGGATGAGGGTTGTTGGGAATGCGACCATTTAAAGCAACACTTGCTAACTTTTCAGTTTTGGTCGATTTTAATAACACTGGTGGACAAAAGCGCTAGTGTTTTGCCTTAAGGAAGACTGCGTTTCCCATGAGGACCAGTGCACACCCCGCACAATGTTGTAAAATCAGGGTCGCTTGCAGATGGATTAAACAACGTTTCTGTTTCCAGCTGCCACCCTCCTCAAAGTTAATTAGTGCTGGTGAAAGGAGATATAGACACCCTCAAGAGATAAAAGAGGTGTATTTAACTAGTTGTCAGTCGACATATCATCACAAATGTTATGAAAATATTATATAAAGGTGGAAAAGTTATCTAGTGTTGCTTTAAAGGCTAGTGAAGTGCAAAAAAAAAGAAGGAAGAATACAGGGAGAAGCAATAGTCGTTGTGATAAGGAGCAAAATTAAGGCCACCCTGAACTGAAATGTCTTACAATTTTGAAAAAAAGTTGAGAAGTTGTTGCGGGTGAAAAAGTAGGACGATAACACTAGGCAAAAAAAATGGACAAACTTTCACTCTTGGTGAAAATTACATTTAATTTTTAAATTTTCTGCGCGCCATTGAGCCACCGCCTGAGAAATATCAATGAAATCTATTAACACTATGTGCAGCGCATATGTAATTTTTCTACAACAATACTTAACTATATTTATAATCTCGTATGTACCTGTGGACGGATTATCAAAGCATGTGGCGAAAAAAAATATGTGAACGCACATACGTGACAGCGAGTCCCGCCTTTAATATTCTTGTCATTTTTTTTTCATGTCCTCTTTGTTTAGCAACCTCCTTGACTGACACTCAACCTTTTTATGACTTAAAAGAAATATTTGAATACCACCACTACCAACAATAATATTTATTTTGCACTTTTGCTGTTATTTTTCTTTGCATGTATTCATTTGATCACCTCATCCTTTTTTAAAAATATATTCATTTTATTGGCAATATCATTTTTCAACCAGAAAAAAATAGCTTTCAAAACCACATGGATTTGATCTAGTTTAAAATAAATAAATAAATAAAAGCAGGGTTTCCCCTAGGATTTTTTGAAGCAGTGTGGTGGGCTGCATCACAGTCGGACAGCCTTACTATATCGTGCCCTGGCGAAATTGCTTCATATGAGACAAATGAGAAGTTTTTTTTCCCCCAAAAAGAACCATAACAAACATCAATTTGAAACATTTAATTAGCCAAGCTAATGTCGTAGCTCTCGGCTTCGGTACATGCACGTAAAATGCTTAGCTGATTACAGCTACAATACCCCGACGTAATAATACGACTTTTTTTCTCGTAGCAATAGTACGACTTACAGTGCTGGCCAAAAGTATTGGCACCCCTTCAATTCTGTCAGAGAATGCTCAATTTCTCCCAGAAAATGATTGCAATTACAAATGCTTTGGAAGTAATATATTCACTTATTTTGCTTGCAATGAAAAAACACAAAAGAGAATGACATTTTTTTTTTTAATCATTATCATTTTACACAAAACTCCAAAAGTGGGCTGGACAAAAGTATTGGCACCCTTTGAAAAATCATGAGATGCTTCTCTAGTTTGTGTAACTAACAGCACCTGTTACTTACCTGTAACTAAATAATAACTAAATCCCATTTACAGCCAGTTAAAATGGATTAAAGTTGACTTAACCTCTATCCTGTGTCTTTGTGTGTACCACATTGAGCATGGGGAAAAGAAAGAAGACATAAGAACTGTCTGAGGACTTGAGAAGCAAAATTGTGAGGAAGCATGGGCAATCTCAAGGCTACAAGTCCATCTCTAAATACCTGAATGTTCCTGTGTCTACCGTGTGCAGTGTGATCCATAAGGGTAAAGCCCATGGCATTGTGGCTAACCTCCCTAGATGTCGACGGAAAAGAAAAATTGACGAGAGATTTCAACGAAAGATTGTGCGGATGGTGGATAAAGAACCTCGACTAACATCCAAACAAGTTCAAGCTGTCCCGCAGTCCGAGGGTACAACAGTGTCAACCCGTACTATCCCTCGGCGTCTGAATGAAAAGGGATTGTATGGTAGGATACCCAGGAAGACCCCACTTCTGACCCAGAAACATAAAAAAGCCATGCTGGGGTTTGCCAAAACTTACCTGAGAAAGCCAAAAACGTTTTGGAAGAATGTTCTCTTTTTGGGAAAAGGCATCAACATAGAGTTTACAGGGGGAAAAAAACTAGGCTTTCATAGAAGAAAACAATGTTCCCACAGTCAAACATGGCAAAGGTTTCCTGATGTTTTGGGGTTGCTTTGCTACCTCTGACACTGGACTGCTTGACCGTGTGCATGGCCTTATGAAGTCTGAAGACTACCACCACATTTTGCAGCATAATGTAGGGCCCAGTCTGATAAAGCTGGGTCTTCCTCAGAGGTCATGGGTCTTAACAACAGGCAAAACACACTTAAAAAAGCAATTGAAAATGGTTTGAAAGAAAGCAATTGAGACTTCTAAAGTGGCCAGCAATGAGCCCAGACCTGAATCCCATAGAACACCTGTGTAGAGATCTGAAAATGGAAGTTTGGAGAAGGCACCCTTCAAATCTCAGAGACCTGGATCGGATGGCCAAAGAAGTATGGTCTAAAATTCCAGCAGAGCTTTGTAAGAAACGTTGTTCGCAGTTATTTTATCTAAAGCAGGGGTAGCCAACTCCTGTCCTGGAGGGCCCCTATCCAGCTTGTTTTCCATGTCTTCCTCCTCCAACACACCTGACTCAAATCATCAGGATCGTTATCAGGCTTCTGAAGACCTTACGGATGAGCTGATCATTTGATTAAGGTGTTTTAAAGGAGGTAGACATAGAAAACAAGCTGGATAGGGACCCTCAAGGACCAGAGTTGGCTACCCCTGGTCTAAAGGTTGTGCTACCAAGTATTAGGCTGAGGGTGCAAATAGTTTAGTCCGGCCCATTTTTTAGAGTTTTGTGTAAAATGATAATGATTTAATTTTTTCATTCTTTTGTGTTTTTTCATTGCAAGCAAAATAATTGAAGATAGTACTAACAGAGCATTTGTACAGTAATTGCAATCATTTTCTGGGAGAAATTGAGCATTATCTGACGGAATTGCAGGGGTGCCAATACTTTTGGCCAGCACTGTACATCTCGTAGTCCTTTTTTCCCTTTTATTTGGCTCTAATACGTATTATCTTACCACAACAATAATAGTCCTTGTGTTAATGGACCCTCGTCCGTTGACAACTTAATTTTTTTCTAAATACTTCAAAATACTCGTCTGACTTTACAACCAGCGGCATTAGCAATGAAAAAATGCTAGCTAGGGCGTGACGATTCAGGTCAAACACATGCCATACTGAACTTAAATGTTTTTTTGATTTTGAAATTTGATGTGCTATTTCAGATGACTTCTGGCAAATAGTATTGTTTAAATATTGTTGTTTAAGTATTGTTAAATTCTACATATTATAAATTAGAATGTATCTTTAAAAGGCCTTTTCACATTAGCGTCAGCCCAGTGTGATGAGCGGTCAATGGCAAGCGCAAAACAGGAGGAGGCAGGTAGCCTGATATAGACGATGTCAGGAAGTGAAAAGCGGCAAACATATTTACTATAGTCCTTAGCACCAATGTGTTTATTTGTCATTGTTGCACAAGAAAACATCGGCTTTTCCTATTTCAAGGAGTTATAATAATTGTGTAAAGAGTTTTACTAGTTTCGGTGAAAAGGTGTTTTTTGTTGTTGTTGTTGTTGTTCGTGAACTACATTTCCAAACAAACGCACATCGAGGTACCATTTAGCTTAGCAAGGAGAGGTATGAGAGTCATTTTTCGAATGTCCCAGAGCTTGCGAAACTTAAAAAAAAGCACATTTATTAAGGTTTCGTCAGCCGTGATGCGTATATCCGTCTGCCGAAACAGCCTGATAGCACAGATATAAGTACGCCTGCCCCTCGTTGTTGAAGTTTGTGCGGTTGCGCTCTGAAAATAGAGCAAGGCTCTATTTTGGGCCCCACCTCTCGGCGCAAATTCATTCAAACTTGCAGTTCTGCCAAAGACGGCCGTCCACTGCTCGCTTTCGCCGAAAAGTCAGATCCAAAATACACAATGTCGCTGAACCCTTCACACTAGGCTGCCGCTAGTTTGAAACAGCCTTTAAAAAAACAGAACAAAACAAAACATCTCATTTGCCTGGTTTGGATGCCACAATCTTTTTTTTTTTTTTTTTTTGTAGGGGAAACCCTGTTAAAGTCAACAAAAAATAACATAAATAAATAAGATAAATAAATGACTGTTTTTTTTTTTACTTTGACTATTATATTAAAAAAAATTGTGCAAAAAACAAAAAAACAAAACCTCATAACTAAAATGTAACTGAAGTTGTAATGTCCTAAAATGTATTCTTTTGTACTGCAAAACATTAATTTTACAATTAGTTAAATTATTACTATATTATTATAACATTAATTTTGCTCACATAAGGATAGTATTATAGTATTTCTTTTCAGTGTGGCCTTAATACTTCCATGTATTGTGAGGATTTATGGAAAGTGACATTGTTGGTTTTATTTTTATTTTCATGTTTTTTACTAGAACAATTGAATCCACTACAGAAGATTCAAAAGTGCAGTTTTTATTGATGCAAAACTGCCTTAGCATCTTCATCAGGAAATACTTTTTTTATAGTACACTTTAAAGAAAGCTGTAAAAATGGCAGTCATACTATTTTTATATTGTACTATGGCATATATGCTTGGGGTGAGTTCATGAAACAAACAGGGGAAGTCAAAGTGGCAGAGCAGTTATGTTTTGTATTGACAAAAGAGTTGTCGTTGGTTTAGAAAAGTTTAAAATACAGGTAGTCCCCGGGTTACTACGTACCCAATTTACGTGATTTCGACTTTAAGAGGCCGAAGTTTCGTCAGCAATTTTGTCTACAATCGTTTTTTTTTTCTGTTTTGTTGTTTGTCGCTTAAACAGTACCGAGTTCCCGTTGCCGATTTTCATGTCAGGATCCTCTCCTGCCCCAGCAGCGTCGTTGCCGTCCTGCAGTTCCTTTTTGAGTTCGGAGGGCAGACTCGCGTTAAGAGAGGTGACGTTGCCAACCTGAACGGCCATGATATCACCCCTCTCTCGCCTCCCTACTCTTTCTACAGCGCCCTTTTCAAGGAAAGCCCGAATAGTCAAAGAAAATATAAGGGCATTTAACACAAAGGACCTCACAATATATTATTTTTAACTTTTTTTTTTAACTAATATGACGTATAATGCATGTTTTTGGATAGTTATTTTGAGATTTAGGGGTACTTAAAGGGTTAATTCCGATTTACGTGTAATTCGGGTTACGTCACCAGGGTAGGAACTGGTTCGAAACCCGGGGATTACCTGTATCAGTAATAGGAAACAATGGTGTTTGTTCCGTCTAAAGCTCCCCCTACAGTTAGCACGCACAACTTATTTTTAAGACTGAATTAACACTCATGTCCAAGTCACCTGATTTTGAGTCCTGGTCTGATACCGAAAAAGTTTTTTTTAACAAAAAGTTCCAAACATGTTACTGTCCCACCGTGCCGCCTTCGTAATGTGAAATATTTTTCAACAAGAATAATGTAGAAAAACACTTGTCTTTATTAAAGAACAGACTCTCACTTACACAATGAGTTGCCACAGAACACTAACCGCTAGTGTGGAACAAGCTAAACAATGATTGACACATTTTGTGCCTTGAATCATTGAGCTACCAAGAAAAACATATAAAACATATATATATATATATATAATTTAATTAAAAACCAGATCCTTTTCACCTGATTCCGATTCTCTGAAAAATGGCACAATCAACCCGATTTCCGATTACGTGATCCCTACTTGTGATGATAAATATTGAGGATAAACATGAACAGTACAGTATGTCTTTAAACATACATTGTCTTCTCAACATCACAAAAACACTAAGGGGTTGTTTACATGGTGACTCTCTGAGAATACGAAAAATTTCAAATTTGCATTTATATGGGCCTGTCTCCATTCGAACAATGTTGAAATTCCGCATGAAAATGATTAAGTATTCATGCCAGGCCCTAGCGGGCAGTGCAGATTTACAAGGCGACAGCGAATAATGCACTTTGACCCCAACAAGCTCCTCAGTCCGGAAAAAAATATGCCCGCCCACTCGAAGCAATGGCATTTTTCTTTTGTTCAAAAAGGCACAAAAATGGAAACATTCAACATATTTAATTTAAAAATATTATTAAAACAGTCAATTAAAGCCAACATTCCGCCATATTTGCTGTTTTTAATGTTTAGTAGCACTGCTGCGCACGCCCAATGTGACGTTTACGAGTGCTGCCGTTGTCGGCGCGGTCCCGCGCCGCTTGAGCTTTTGATATTCATACAAGCAAGCCCCCCTCAATCCCCCGCAATCGAATTCTTCCACTTTGGAGGCAGGATTCAGAATTTTTAGTCTTCGCCGACACCATATGCACGCGAGGCGAGTCCGCTACTCAGTCATTGCGTCTTTGTGTCGCAGAGTCACCATGTAAACTGCCCCTAAACCTGTGATTAGCTGGCAACCAGGTCAGGGTTTACCCCGCCGACTGCTGTTAGCAAGCTGTGATTGGCACTAGCACCCCCGCGACCCTCATGAGGATAAGCGGTATGGAGTAAGAATTAAACAAACTTGCAGTTTGCCAGTTATTTGTTAGCTTCCGGGCTCCGGAGTAGCTAAGCTAGCGCGAGTCAATGGTGCCTCCTTAGCATGCCAATGAAAAACGATATTAACAGATCTAACATAGTCAAATAAATTGTAGATAGATCATTAAATCATTATTCGAAATACCTATGCGGCCAAAACGATGTCACACCAACCTGCCGTAATTCATTTCATTCTGCAGGACTTTTTTTTTTTTTTTTTTTTAAGATGCGTAATGCGGCCACAAAAGAGAGGAGTGCTCCGGCCACTCTTGCTTAGTCTGCTGGGGAGTACCTTTCATTCCCACATAAAAAAAAAAAACAAACAGACAAAAAAATGTAAATAAGCGGTTAAAAAAAACAAATATAATATCACGCTGTCCTGCTTGCCTAGACTTGCCCATTCCCTGCAGAGCTGCTGGATTACAACTGTTTGTGTTCATACTACAATTATTGACATGCAATGCAAAAGTTTTAATAACTTTATCTTGAAAACATAGCCAACACTATTGATTGCGTGGGTCATTGGTGATTCTCATGCGTGCTTATTATTGGTATCCTAAGCAGGCACCATTGACTCATGCTAGCTTAGCTACTCTGTAGCCCTGAATCTTAATAACTAACAAACTGCACGGAACTTGTAGGAATCAACTCCACCGACTAATAAACCCTTGCAAGAGTCCACAATGTATCGTGCCAGACATCAATTTCTGATGAATGATCGACTATATGCCTGCCTTACTAAGTCACTAAATAGAGTATTAATGAAGAGCAGTTTAGTTTGTTCAAACTGATGTAGCAAGTGTAGCAACTTTGTCAGCTCCTACTTTTCTCCATATTTCAATGTTTCAACACCCCTAAAATGTTTGTACGTTGTTTATTTTAGTGCTTCATCATTGGGAACAATACACTTTATTGCTTAGGGGGAGACAGACTTAAAAACAGGCCTGAAAGAGTGTTTAGTCTGGGCCACTATGCATGAAAACCTCCTTTAAAAATAAAAAATCATTCAACCAACAAATGCTGATTACAGAATGCAAGAAACATTTGTTTGCTTTATATATTTAGTCTACTGTATATACCGGTACAGTATATCTGGGGGAAATGGTTTAACACCCCTGCACTATGTGAAGACACCAGCAGACCACCGTGAAGTTTGCCCTGCATCAGGCAGAAGTTTATAGAAATATTGTCATTTGTTTGTGCTCATTTATGCTAAAAAGATTGTCGTTTGTTCTGCTATTGTTCTTGAGATATTTACAATTCTTCTATAGGTCAATCTGAGGTCAACCAGCCTCCCATTTTTATCAAAAATGGCTAAAAATAGTGTCAATCATTTGTGCTACGATGGTGCTGGTTTGTGCTGTAAAAATTTTCGTTTGTGCTGCTATCGTTTTTAAGATATTGAGATTAGGGTTGTTCCGATCATGTTTTTTTGCTCCCCGATCCGATCCCGATCGTTTTAGTTTGAGTATCTGCCGATCCCGATATTTCCCGATCTGATTGCTTTTTTTTGTGCTCCTGATTCAATTCCAATCATTCCCGATCATTTTTCCCGATCATATACATTTTGGCAATGCATTAAGAAAAAAATGAATAAAACTCGGATGAATATATACATTCAACATACAGTACATAAGTACTGTATTTGTTTATTATGACAATAAATCCTCAAGATGGCATTTACATTATTAACATTCTTTCTGTGAGAGGGATCCATGGATAGAAAGACTTGTGACTTTGTATATTGTGACTAAATATTGCCATCCAGTGTATTTGTTGAGCTTTCAGTAAATGATACTGTAGCCATGTCCAAATGCATGATGGGAAGTGGAACCATGACTGTGCGTAGTGCTACCAATTGATATATCTTCTCTGCGTTGGGAAATAACATAAGGTGTTAAGAAAAAGATCAATTGCTACCTTGCTTCCCCACATTCCTTCCCATGATATGTCTAATCATAGGGAAAGGGATTGTAAGGCTTTAGCCAATTAAAAAAAGGCTCCAAAGGCTGCCAAAATTCACTGTACTCATTTTACGCTGCCTTTTATCTTTCTATATAGGTAAAACGGCGCCGTTACAGATTGAGAGTGACAATGCGTGAGTGGGTCGTGCAGCGCATGCATTAATTGCGTTAAATATTTTAATGTAATAATTAAAAAAAAAAATTAATTACCGCCGTTATCAGGATTAATTCGATAACCCTACCTTAAGCCTAAACTAAAGACTCTGGATGAGTGTAACATATTATGTCTGTAACGTTAAATACAATTAGAAAACGATTTAATTAAAAAATATACTGTATATATATTTAAAAAAAGGCATGGCCGATATTCTTTTGCCGATTCCGATACTTTGAAAATGACGTGATCGGACCCGATTGATCAGGATGCGGATCGATCGGGACATCTCTAGTTTTAATTACATACTTTAGTAAAAGAGAACAATTGTGGCCTATTAGCGCCTACAAATCTTTAAATCCGAGGTTCCCTTTAATATCTCAAAAGCAATAGCGAGCACTTTTTTCTTTTTTTTCAGCACAAACGAATGTTTCTATAAATTTGCGTCTAATGGGGGGCCAATTTCACGGAGTTCACCCCCAGGCCTTTCAAACACAGTGATGCCTTTTTTGATGCGACCATAGTGTAGTAACATCAAAAAGTCTACCTAGTGACGATGTAAATGGCACATCAGGAGCAAACAAAAGCAGTTAAACAAATAAAAATAGCTTATTTTGTCTTGAAATTGAATTAAAACTTGACTTTTCTATTAGCAATTCAGTATATATATCCTATATATAAAAAAACGTATATACAATATGTGTAT
The DNA here is from genome assembly GCF_030265065.1 of Corythoichthys intestinalis. Lineage (NCBI taxonomy): Eukaryota > Metazoa > Chordata > Actinopteri > Syngnathiformes > Syngnathidae > Corythoichthys > Corythoichthys intestinalis. Next base: position 52,085,985 of record NC_080404.1, on the reverse strand, counting down.
TTTGCAAAACGTATAATTTTTTTTAAATAGCAATCTAACTTGAGTTATGACGTATTTTTATGAACGAACGACTGTCTATGTATATATTTGATGGCCATCATTTTGAAAGTTATGATATATTACAGCCTTTTTTGTGTGTTTGTGAAGAAGGGCCTTTGCTGAGAAGACACCTGGGAGTTTTCTTTCCTTTTGAATCTTTTACAATAATCCGCAGAGGTATTTATGTGTTTTTTTGCAACACTTTTTGTATAGAATATGCAAACAAAGTTAGACTACGGAGAAAATATTGATGTCTAAATAGGTTATTAAAAAAAAAGAAGAGAAAAAGCAGGTACATAATCTTACTCAAATATAGGTCAGTGTGTTTTTTGTTATTACCGTAGTAAAATAATCTGCAATATGTTACTAATTATGTGCTGATATACAAAACATGTATAGTAGTTTTAATGCTAAAAAGTATATCGTTTCATACATGCAGAATGTCCCGGCGCCACTGTATGAGCACGTTAAAACTGTGAGACCCAGCTTTCCTGAGCTGATCTATTATGGGATGTTACAGTGTTATTGGCTGTTGGCTGTATTAGCTGTTCGCTCATGACAAAGAACTTGTTGACAGTTTGCATGTGCATGTGTCAAAAGAAGTATTACGTTTGTGCAATGATACAAGTGTTTTTATTATTTAATTTTTTTATTTAGTTGCAGTATTACATTTACAGCTGTACTATTTACGGAATGTATAATGTGTTAACTAAATACGTGTATCACTTGTTACACAATATTGCAACACGTTTGAAAAAACAAAACAAAACAAAAAAGTACTCTTGGGAGGTTTTTCTGATAAAAATGAAGGACATTCATGGTTGTGAGAGTCGACCGACTGGGTCTGTTTTTCATGTCCATGAAATGGCATTCCAAACTGTGCCTTATTTGTTAGCTAGAAAACAAGTTTTAGTGCCCTAGTGATGTCTACTTTGATGAATAAAATTCTGACTGAACGTCTGCCTTCTTTTACAGGCTTTGTGTGTGGTTTTGTTTTAACATCAACACAAAAAGCAACACAGTCATGGTCTGCCTTAGGGGGACCTCTTTTGGTCATGCACTATAAAAGTAATACAAATGTTAGTTTTGGTAATTACCTAGCAGAAGGTTCCATGTCTTTTTTTTTTTTACATTTATTTTGCATTGTTGCGATATATTTACAATCCATTAAATTACTACAGTCCCTGACAAAAGTCTTGTCGCTTATCCATTTTGTAGACACAAATGCTAATAACCTGACTTTTAATTATTCAATTGGTTTCAGAAATGGCTCATATGAAAGCTAAGACCCTCCCAAATGATGTTGAATGTACAAAAATGTATTTGTTTCACTGAAAAAAGATTCATCATTTAATGAAGACATAAAGGTCAAATTTTGCCAAGACAAAAGTTTTGTCGCATATAGAAAGTAGTGAGAAAATTGAACAAAAAAATGTACTTCAAATACAAAAATATGTTACATACCATAAGCGAATTAAGTAGTGGTGCTGTGAGATCCAAATTTAATATTTTGTATGACTTCCATGGGCTTTGGCAAGGAATCATACAATTTGTTGATGAAGTCATCAGGAACATCAAAGAAGCAGTCTTGCATGCCTTCCAGAGTTCATCAACATTCTTGGGTTTCGTCTTCCATGCTTCCTCTTTCATCCTACTCCAGACATTCTCAATGATGTTCATGTCTGGTGACAGGGCTGGCCAGTCCTGGACGATCTTGATCTTTGCCTTGAGGAACTTTGAGGTAGAGATGGAAGTATGCGATGGAGCACCATCCTGCTGCAGAATTTGTCCCTTTTTATGGTTAGGAATGTAAGAGGCAGATAAGATTTGTTCATATTTCAGACTATTTATGTTGCCTTCCACCCTGCAGATCTTTCAGGGTGACGACAAACAAAAAACAGTGTGGCATTTGCCAAGGCCCACAGCCTGTCAAAAGGATGGACGCTGGAAAAGTGGCAAAAGGTGGATTTTGCAGATTAATCTTCCATTGAATTACACCACAGTCGTCGCAAATATTGCAGACCTACTGGAGCCCGCATTGGATCCGAGATTCACTCAGAAAACAGTGAAGTTTGGTGGTGGCAAAATCAGATGGACAGAAGTGGTCAACTGGAACAGCAGAAATTAAGTTGGGACAATCAGAGGCACTTTGGCAGATGTGTGCTGACTCCGATTTCGCACGAGTTAGAATGCGATTTGCTAATTGTCAACACAGCTACATTTGCAGTGTGTTCAGTCCACCGTCGTTTAGTTCTACCCCCCGTGTATCCTTTGAATCAGAGGATGTCATCATTAATCATCAATATTTCTTATTTTAAATATTCTAAAAATAATCTTCATAACTCATCTTACTTTAAATATTACAGGTAGTCCCCAGGTTAGGACGTACTCGACTTACGTGATTTTGACTTTACGACGCCTGAGCATTGTCCGCCATTTTGTTTCCAGTTGTCTTTTTATCGCATAAACAGTAACTTGCTGTATCTCACAGTATCTTATTTTTTACGTTACTTTATTAATACGACGTGGTCAGTCCTCTCCAACGTGAAGTTGTTCAGCTTTACAGACAGCAAATAAGGCAATTGTCCGTTTCGAAGGTTTTTACCTTCACTCGATAATTTGTAAAGCTGTAACACATACAGTGGGGAGAACCATTGACAGTGTATCAAATACTTGATACACTGTCAATGGGAAACCCCATTGGCAGTGTATCAAATACTTGTTCTCCCCACTGTATGTACAGTGTGTCACAAAAATGAGTACACCCCTTGCATTTCTGCAGATATTTAACTATATCTTTTCATGGGACCACACTGACAAAATGACCCTTTGACACAATGAAAGGTAATCTGCTGCTTATATAATAAATTTATTTTCCCCTCAAAATAGCTCAAAATATAGCCATTAATATCGAGACCCCTGGCAACAAAAGTGAGTACACCCCTTAGAAACTACGTACATCCCTAAATGTCCAAATTGAGTACTGCTTGTCATTTTCCCTCCAAAATGTCATGTGACTCATTACAGGAGTGCTATCAGTATTGCTGCAGAGATTGAAGAGGTGGGGGTGGGGTCAGCCTGGTATTGCTCAGACCATACGCCGCACTCTACATAAAATTGGTGTGCATGGCTGTCACCCCAGTAGGAAGCCTCTTCTGAAGACGGTACACAAGAAAGCCCGCCTGTCTCATCAGACCATAGGACATGGTTCCAGTAATCCATGTGCTTTGTTGACATGTTTTCAGCAAACTGTTTGCGTTATTTCTAGTGTACCGTCTTCAGAAGAGGCTTCCTCCTGGGGTGACAGCCATGCACACCAATTTGATGTAGAGTGCGGTGTATGGTCTGAGCACTAACAGGCTGACCCCCCACCTCTTCAATCTGCAGCAATGCTGACAGCACTCCTGTAATGACTCACAGGACATTTTGGAGGGAAAATGACAAGCAGTATTCAATTTGGACATTTAGGGATGTACGTAGTTTCTAAAGAGTGTACTCACTTTTGTTGCCAGATGTTTAGACATTAATTTGCAATATTTTGAGTTGAGGGGGAAATAAACGCTATCATATAAGCTGCACACAGACTACTTTTCATTGTGTCAAAGTGTCATTTTGTCAGTGTTGTCCCATGAAAAGATATAAATATCTGCAGAAATGCAACGGATGTACTCACTTTTGTGATACACTTTACATTCATGTTCAAAATGACACACATTTTAAAAATAAAACACTTGACACAAAATAATTGGTGTTCAAACGTCATCTAGTCTTATCAATATGTAAATTTAGTTTAAATTAGCCTAATTTGCCTAACAAAAAAACGCTAACTTAAATGCTATGAATGCTAACGTATTTACAATTCTCATAGCAAATCGCTCACACATAACGCTACAAACTTTAGCTCTAAACTTAAAAATGCATACACAATCATAAATTAGCTGAAATAACTTCTAGCCTGATGTGGGCCAAACCAGAGTGCAGCTATCCTTTATCCATGTGAGATGTCTGAGTCTGCACCTCAGTCATACAAGGCAACACTACAGCCAGACACACCGCTGCCACCAGAGGACATTGTATCCGCCACAACTGAACAAAATACAATACTTTTGGACTTTTTTGGATAGTTATTTAGAATTTTTAAAGTTAATTCCGACTTGCGCCAGCGTAGGAACAGAACTCGTTCGTAACCCGGGACTACCTGTATTAATCTATTACTGGTATTTATTCAAAGTAACAATGTATTTGATATTTTAGTCAATAGTGTCTGTGAAGCCTTTTGGTGATTTGTTTAACCTAGCATTTAAATGGGGTGTTTAAACATTTTATATCCACCAATAGAAGAAATAAACCATATCTTTAGTCCAATTTTTCATCAAATCACTCTGCACAAATCATACCATAAGAAGAATAAAGCATCTGAAATGTGAAAAAAAGCATAACGGTTTGCAATTTGAGAGTTTTAAAACTTCATATTGGTCAATGATTTGTAAAAATTAACGTAATGTAGGGACTGACCAATAGTATCGATTTGTAAAAATAAAAAGATGTATTTAAAAAAAATAAATCGATGACAGAATTTAGACATACAGTATCACAAAAGTGAGTACACCCCTTGCATTTCTGCAGATATTTAAGTATATCCTTTCATGGGACAACACTGACAAAATGACACTTTGACACAATGAAAAGTAGTCTGTGTGTAGCTTACATTACATAGTTAATTTATTTTCCCCTCAAAATAACTCAAAATATAGCCATTAAATCTAAACCCCTGGCAACAAAAGTGAGTACACCCCTTAGAAACTACGTACATCCCTAAATGTCCAAATTGAGTACTGCTTGTCATTTCCCCTCCAAAATGTCACGTGACTCATTACAGGAGTGCTGTCAGCATTGCTGCAGAGATTGAAGAGGTGGGGGGTCAGCCTGTTAGTGCTCAGACCATTTGCCGTACTCTACATCAAATTGGTGTGCATGGCTGTCACCCCAGGAGGAAGCCTCTTCTGAAGACGGTACACTAGAAATCCCGCAAACAGTTTGCTGAAGACATGTCAACAAAGCACATGGTTTACTGGAACCATGTCCTATGGTCTGATTAGACGAAGATTAATTTGTTTGGTTCGATGGTCTCAAGCATGTGTGGCGGCGACCAGGTGAGGAGTACAACGATAAGTGTGTCATGCCTTGAGTCAAGCATGGTGGTGGGAATGACCCCCCCCCCCCCACCTCTTCAATCTCTGCAGCAATGCTGACAGCACTCCTGTAACGAGTCACATGACATTTTGGAGGGAAAATGACAAGCAGTACTCAATTTGGACATTTAGGGATGTACGTAGTTTCTAAGGGGTGTACCGTAATTTTCGCACTATAAGGCGCACCTGACTATAAGTCGCCACCCACCAAATGTGACACGAAAACGGCATTTGCTCATAGATTAGCTCCACTGCACTATAAGCTGCAGCTGTCCTCACTGTATTATGGGATATTTAGACCAAAAGATATCAACTGGCAGCACTCTATTTGACAATCGGCATCATACGACTGTCATAAGACCAAATGAACCACCATGAAGCTTTGAATCAATTGGCTGCAAACCTTCATTGCTTCAATAAGCTTCATTTGGCCATTACTGCTCCCTTGGGGGAGACATTCAACCTCTGCTGCCACCTGCTGTCAACCCGGTTACTGTCCAACATGCCTCTTATCATGTATTCCAGTGCTCCAGATGAAAATAACGATCAAAATTCATGTTATGTGCTAATTATTTATAACTATTACTGTTCTAGTTGTTTCATTTATTCCTAGTTATACTATTTGGTGACACACTATTTGATAGTCGTGCCATAAAACTGTCATTACACAATCATAATCATGAGATGACACTGTCACGAGCATTAGTGAATGTTTATAACAGATGTCATTCGTGTTATCTGGCAAATGATCTCACTTTTGAATGGATGCAAAAGATCCGAGATGGATATAAATGGCGCTATTCACATAACTTGTCGAATGACACTTAATGACATCTGTTATAAGCATCGATTAATGCCCATGATAGTGTCATGTAATAATTATGACAGTCTTATGACACTGCTGTTAAATAAAGTGTTCCCAAATACCATAACTAACAATTAATGAAACAACTGGAACAGTAACTGAATAAAAAAAATCGCATAGAACATGAATTCTGATTGGTGTTTACATTGTTGGCACTGCATTGCATGCTAGGAGGCATGTGTTACCTATTAACCCGAACAAATCAACAATCAAGCCGCACTGGACTATAAGCCGAAGGATTCAAAATGAAGGAAAAAAGTAGCGGCTTATTGTCCGAAAATTACGGCACTCAATTTTGTTGCCAGGGTTTTAGATGTTAATGGCTATATTATCAGTTATTTTGAATTTTTCAGGGAACATAAATGAACTCTATTATATAAGCTGCACACAGACTACTTTTCATTGTGCCAAACTACAGTCAAAGTGTCATTTTGTTGCTTAAATATCTGCGGAAATGCGAGGTGTGTACTGACTTTTGTGATACACTGTACAGTAGGTGGTTTCAGCCCAACATCAGTCATAAGAACCATAAAATTGCAACTTGAAAGTACTCACACTTTTCCACACATTGGTGTTGCCACTTTTTTCCTAAATAAATTCAATTATTTTCTCCATCAGTATTCCACATACACCACCTTACAATGATAATATGGAATGGATGTTGTTTCTGGGAAATAGAAAAAAAGATTTTTACACATTTATTAAATAGAAAACAACAGATCGAATTTACTGTACATTCATATTCAGTGTTTCCCACACGTCATATAAATACTGGCCGGGACTTTATTACAAATATTATATTTTGGATGCTCTTAACAAAAAATGTAAACAAGAGCCCACATATATTTTCTGTATTGCTTTTCCACTCGAGGGTCACGGCGGTGCTAGTGCTATTTTTCAATACAGTTCTAAAAATGTGTGACAGAAGTGGACATTTACAGGCTATAAAAGAGCAAATCAGCAATAGATTCCATGCACTCCAGCCATGTTAAAAACTCCAATCTGGAGATCCCATTTCTATCAAATTTGTTACATTTCAAGCTGGAAACATGTGCTAGTATCTTCACGGCAACCATGTAACGTGAGAATGCAAACAAACACTGGTGGAAAGTCAGCGTGCAGATGTTTTTTATTTGACAAGGGGGTGTCTCAATTATTTACTTTCATAAAACATCAGCTGCAGTGCTGCCAGGCCCCACATATGAGCACAAAGACATTTTCCTTTGCAGATTAGGCCAACACATTCTTGCTGTCCCTCCCGTGGATGTCATCTGATGTCACTTCCTGCTGGGATGAACAGGAAGCGGTGGCGTCTAAAAAAAGCCACTGGCTGTTTTCCAGGAAGGTTACAGAGCAGCGGGGGGCAAAAGCCGAGAGCGGGAACATCTGACGTTTGTTGCCAGGAAGTGGCGGGCGAATTTGGAAGATTCCAACATAAAACGACAGCCCTCGGACTTGCTGACAATCAAGATGAACGGGACGAGTCCCACACACAAGATTCAAACACTTCGACGAAGTCCTTTCATTTGTATGGCCATCTTATTTGACTTGCCCGCAATCCACCACGACTATTTTCTTGATCACACCACCATCGTGTAAGCCGAACGCTTCCATTTTTGTAACGACGTCCATACCTGACGTGACCTGTCCGAAGACCACGTGCTTGCCGTCCAGCCTGCCCACAAAATACAATAATTCTATTAAAATGTGTCCAATAAATTGGGAAATTTCCATGGGAAATGATGGGATTTGACCAACTGCCAAAAACCTATTAAAATTAAAGCCTGGCAGCCGAAAAGAATTATGAAATCTATCGGCGTCAATGACAACCAACATGTTAAACAATAAATGTGAACACATATGATAAACAAATAAAAATGGAGAAAAAAATGAATGACTTATGAGTTTAACCCTTTAAGGTCTGGGCCTATTTTGTCTGATTTTGCATGCCTTTGAAGTTGCCTTTATATTTCAAAGACAGAATTGTTTACGATGGCCTGGTTTGGTCCCTTTTTTTGTGACACCTTGAACTTCATGTCCAAACTGTTGTTTCCTTCACTGACCAATTATAAATCATAATTTTGGGCCCAAAAAGGCCAAAAATTCCAAAATCGTTTTGTCAAAATTTTTAATATTGATGTCCAATTGACAACCAAACATGCGTAACGAACCGTTTTGAAACTTTGTAATATTTATTCAACATGTTAGGATGAACATTCAACCAAAAAAATTTAGAATAAATAGTCTTTTATTTGACAATTCAACATAAACAACATGTATAGCCATAGGCGTTTTTTGCATTTATACATGCTCTAGTCAAAACAGGTTATATACAGCAGACCAAACAGTGAAGAACAGTGAAAAAATATACCATCTAACACAAAAAGTGTTTAGAGGCCATCTCTTTATGAGTTTAGGTATTGCGGCCCATTACCTGATGAAAACTATGTACACACAATCAAGCTTCTTGAACACACATTTATATACACAAATTGAGAAGACTGATTGTGGGAAAAAAAATATATATATAACATTGGGGAAAAAAGTATTTTCAAAAATATTTACAATAAACAAGTTAAATTTTTTTCAGGCATGCCACTCCGAAAAGCAGTTTCGTCCTGGAATTAGACACAGGGCTACATCACAGCCCACACTTCCATGGGGTGCCGGTCCTCTTTCCACCCTTCCATTTTCATTTCACTTTACTTTCATTGTCACTATAAATGTACATGAAACAAAAGTCAGTATTTATGAAAATAATAAAGTATAAAATAAAAATATATACAGCAATAAATAATAATGGAAATCTATATGTATGACAATAGAAAGAATACCGTAGCTGAATATGTGCTACATCCCTAATCTTCATATAGAAAGAAGACCACAAATTATACTTTGATCTGATATGCACATTTTATTATTACATACACAAACACGCACTTATATTGCATCAAAATTAACTTTGTCTTGCAATATCAAAAGAAACTTTTACAGCATTAAAAAAAAAAAAAAAAAAAGTGAGTTGGCTTACCTCTGCTCGTCGATGGCGTCACCCACGTGTTCAAATCCGTCACTATCTTCACTCGAGGACTCTTCCGAAGAAGACGATGATGACGAATTTGGACCACCCTCTTCCTCAAGTTGATCAAAAAGCACAATTGCTTGCGCTAAATTTAGTTTTCCGTTCATCCTCAAAGTCACACAAAGTCGTCGCTCGCCCCCTCGCTGCTTCAGATTCACTCCTCCCTCTCGTTCGGTGGAACCTCGCGCGGCAGTTATATTTATTAAAAAAAAAAACGCATTTTGTGCTTCCACTGTGACTTCGAAAGGGTTCGTTTGAGTTGTGTTTTTTTCATGGAGCTTCCGTTTTGAAAAAGGACAAGAAATTATGGAAATATAGACATAAACAAATGATCCATGCAGCGTTTTAATGTTTTTTTGAGAGGACAATAAAACTATAAAACTTAAATGACAATATCTCACGTTTTAGTTGGTCGATTGACTTCAAATAACAACGAGAGTAAACCGCAACTTCCGCACTTTAAAACGAGACCAACCAACGGCATGTGGGTGACGTAATTAAAACGCGAGGGTGCTTCAAAGACGACGTGCACTGAGGACGCGCCGGCGCGTCCTTCGACTCTCAAGGGTTAAGTCAGAACAGTAAGGCTGCAACAACTAATCAATTAAACATGTTAAAATCGATTAATAATTTACTTGCCAACTAATTTGATAATCAATTCTAATCCTTTGGGTCCTTGTTTGTGTGTTACGTGAGGCGCCACTGATTAGCGCAAGAGAGAGAGAGTTCACTGCAACAACTACAGCTGTTGGGTTGCTGAATCAATAATACTATTTAGACGTGCAACAATTAATCTATTAATCGACAACTAAACGACTAGCAAATTAATCTACATCCATTTTGATAAGCAATTAATTGTTTAGGACCTTCTTCAACTTAAACTCTGAACTCTTGAAATTATAACATATACATATATATAACTGCTTAGTTGTAAATATCAGATTTCTTCATTATATTTTTGTTAAATCAAAGTAGGGCATGAACGATAATCTGCTTTTACTTTGGAAAACAACAATTCACATTTTTGCCAATTTTCGGACATCTTACTGTCTAAACTACATTCTTTATAAGGCTGCAACAACTAATGGAAGTTGTTGTTTTAAGTTGCCAAAGGATTTGATAATAGATACAGTTGAAGAAAATGGTCATCCATTTTGTCTTCATTGCTACTTACAATACATCGAAAACAACTTTAAAGTAAATTCTGAAGGTAATTGAAAGAAGTGACATTTATCAGATTAATCGATTATGAAAATAATCGTTAGTTGCTGCTCTAATATTATTAAGAGTCAAGAGTTAGATTGTCTTTTGTGTTGTAAGATCCAGTGTGCCTCTGTCAGAGGTGAGTATATGAAGCCAATTGCATTGTTTGTATTCTTTGTTGATGAGACGTTAATACTTGGCACGGAGCGCTAAGCTAATTAGCTATTATGCTAATTAGTGTCTTAAGTATTGTCTTAAGCATTTGTATTGTGTTCTGGAGAGGCATATTAGCACTTGAGTCATAGTTATTATCCAGTGGCTCCCATATAAAGGGTACCTTGGATAGAAAGACATGTAGTTCTGAAAAGATAAATATTAGTACAAGTTACAATAATTTGATATTAATTTTTTCATTTTAATAAAATTTGTAAAATTTTAAATAAAAAAACAAACTTGTAGCTCGCCATTGTTGTTGACGTCGCACAGCGGTGACATCACATGCACACGTTGCCATACTTCACAGTGTCACTCTTTAACTATGTAAGGTAGTGATTTAAATACACCACAAGGTGTCATTGGCGAGTTTTAAATTAATAAGAGCTCAAAAAAATGAGTGCATTTTGTCCCTCGACGAACGCCGTAGTAGAGTCAGCCACAACAAACAAGACTTCTGATAATAGCTCCCAGCATCATAATGTGTATATTGTGTTGCCATCCAGTGTATTTGTTGAGCTAAACCAGTTGCTGAAATGTTTAAATAGAATTTGACCTTACTCTGAGTAAGTTTTATATGTATTATGCATATGTATTTTGATTTTGAATTTGTGAATGCCAGATCTCTTTGCATTGTTGTTTAACTGTGCGAGAATAGGGCCTCATTAATACAGACTGAAGCACTTTTCTTTTTGTGAACAACAAACCTTTTAAGAGATATGAATATTATTTTTGTTGTATTTTCACCATATGATACAATAAACGGAGCAGTCCGAGCTACGAATCTGAACGCCTGTGTCCATAGGCGGAGTTTGACTTTTGGGGCAGGGAAAGCACAACATGTTGATGATCCCGAAACGCAGTGTCAGCAATAAAATTAACTTACAAGAATATGTATAATAATAATAAATTGAAAATGAGCGTTTTTTTGGTTCCCTTCATTCTTGAGGGGAATTCTAAATCAGGCTGCTTATGCAATACTTTTCGCCAACATCGTCATCCATTGAATATGGGACGCCCGCCGGTGTCGTGCCGTGTAGTTACCCCAGTCAAAAATGGTATCCCCTGGGCGGAGTATGGAGATAGATTTGTGTCTTTATTATTCAATCAAAAAAGTTGCTTCAATCAAAATATATATTTTCGACCAAAAAAGGTCACGTCAATCAAAAAAAAAAAAAAAGTGTTTGAATGCAAAAATAAATTTGAAACTAAAAAAAAATGCATGTGAAAGCTATTTTTGTTTAATTTTTTTTTTTTTTTTTTGAATGAAGCAACTTTTTTGATTGAAGTATTGTTGATTCGTGTTTGGCAACACTTTGGCTAGGACATCTTTGTCTTTATTATTCCATTAAAAAATAAGTGGCTTCAAAAAATATATATTTATATATTTTTATATTTTATATATTTTCAAAAAGAAAAATCACTTCAATCAAAAAAAAAAAAAAAAAAAAAAAAAAATTTCAATCATGGAAAAAGTTTTTGAATGCGAAAACATATTTGAGATTGATAAATTTGCATTTGAACACTTAATTTTTTATCGAAAAGTTTTCTTTGATTGAAGCAATCCTTTTTGTGTTTGGGCCATATTATGGGTAGGACATTTGTGTCTAAATCATTAAATCCCCCAAAAAGTTGCTTCAATCAATCCCCCAAAAATATTTTCAATCAAAGAAAAAAAATCATTTGAAAAATAAAATTGCCCTCCCCAATTTTTATTTTTGTTGAAAATTACATGCAAAGCAAATGACCGTCTGAGTTGCTAGTCAAATGATGTGTTCGAAAACTAATTTTGACCAATGATATATATATTTTTTTGTTCATTTCATTCAATTTTGTTGCAGTTTTATTGCTTTACAACTTTTATTTATACATATATATATAGGAAAGTCAATTACAGGCAATGACACTTTTCGGCCACCGCTTATGCCTGTATCCACTCTCCTTTCTATCTGCCTTACACCCCATTGTGCATTAAAGGAAAACTACTGCGTCAGTCAAGGGACAAAACGCACTCATTGGCTTGCGCCCTAATTAATTCAAAACTTGCCATTGACACCTTGTGGCGTTTTTAAATCACGACCTTACATAATTAAAGGGTGACTCTTTTTTTCTTAAGAGTGACACTGTGAAGTACGGCAGCGTGGCCATGTGACGTCACCGCCCAGCGACGTCAACAACAATGGCGATCTACTAGTCAAAATAATTTTACAAATATTATTGAAATGAAAATATTAAGAGGGGTTTTAATATCAAATTATTATACCGTAACTTGGACTAACAAAGTGGTCTCTAAATGTTTTGGGTATATACTGTATATATAATTATTACATATGCTATAGTTACTTATTACTACTGATATATTGTGTTATCACTGCAACTATATATCACCACTGGCACCAGTAAAGCTGTCATTACATAAATTTTGATTTTAAATGTACAATTCATATATGGGGACGGCGGTAATGACGACGATGATGGCGGTGGTAGTGATGGTGGTGGTGATAGTGCAATGATGATGACGATTTTTGGGAAGTGACTGTATTTACATTGAATTTTTGGGGAGTAATTTGGGGGTGGGACCCAAAAAAAAGCTCTGCTTCTTCCCACTCCTTTTCGAGCTACGTATGTACTGTATGTATTTGTTATTAATTTTTGTTAAAATTAACATGTACTATTGTTATTGTTTTCCCCTATTCTTGCTGTTTTTGTTATTACTGCTCGAAATAAATTAATCAATCAAAATCAATCAATCAATCAAACATTTATCTTTTAAGAACCACATGTCTTTCTATCCGTGGATTCCTTTAAGACCAACATAAGGTAAGTTTTTGTTTGAGCTTAAGATGTTTTTAAATGCATTTGCAATTTAGTTTATAGGTATATTTAGCCATTTTGTTGTGGGAATATGTGTTTGAATGATTTATTAAGTACGTTGTAAAAAAAAGTTAGCATTTTATAGCATTTAAGCTAGCGGACTTTTGCTATACAAGTTAGCCAGTTGTTCTTTTGTTGTACTTAGATCCTCATATATTATTTTTTTAATACTGTTTGAGGCTAAACACAGTACAGTATTTTAATTTATTTTCAAACGAAAGTGCAACTCTGCATAGTTTGAAGGAACACTCTGGAATTTTATTTTGTATTCGCATTTAATGCTCTTTTGAAAGTGCAATCTTAACAAGTGTTTGTCTTAAATCTCAAATTTATTCTGCAACGCATTAAATGTTTCTTATCTGGACTCAAATATTTAAACTAACTAGTTGATGGATTAATTGACTACTAAAATAATCCATTGCTGCAGCCGTACTTCCAACATGCCTAAAACTTCAAGTTAAATGTGAAGGTAACTGAAAATTGGACCTTTATCTGATTAATAGCTTAGATTAATCGATTATAAAAATAATTGTTTGTTGCAGCTCTACAGAGCAGAAAGTTTTGAAGACTTCCACTTCTTGGAAGCAACAATTTTTATTCCTCACTACTTAAAACTCATGCTCTCTAGGGTTTAAATTGAAAGATGGCGCAATGTGGTGTAATACGTTCCACTTGCAGCCTATGATGAACTCCTTTGTTGTTTCTGGCAGTGTTTGGTCTCAATATCTCGCTGTACAACAAACGATATTCCGAACAATTTCATTTAAATGGCAGACAAACACGTTTTTGTAGACCTCTGAGCTCATTTAAGAGCTGCCGTCACGTGTTATCAGTGAAGATTGATGAGTCTGTAACGTAAGACGCCAAGCAAGTCCAAGCCAAACTGTTGCCAGCATTGTGTTTTACACTATGAGGAAACACGAGCCAATCCTTTTCTTGTCAGACCATTAAACGATCTCAAAGAATTATTTAGACTGGTTTCCGTACTGTTAGGCAAATTCCAGCCTTGCGTTCTTCTAATGCTAATGAATGGTATGCATCTGTACTTTCGTTTAGTTCCTGACCTTCAGTTCTGCCCTCTGGAGGTTTTCTTGTTCCTGATTTCATTAACAGTTGCGTTAGTTTTCCGTTACACTTTTCAAAAATGTTGCTGTCATCAACTCCTTGTTGGTTTCCTTCATCTACAGATTCTGTTACATACTACACTCCTGGTTTATACAGTACCCTCCATAATTATTGGCACCCCTGGTTAAGATGTGTTTTTTAGCTTGTAATAATTTTTTTAAATTCAAATAATATGGGACCTTAATGGAAAAAAAGAGAAAAATCCAACCTTCAATACAAGTGCATTTATTCAGTGGGGAAAAAATCCCACATAAAGAAATAATTATTTGACATCAAATAATGTGTGTCACAATTATTAGCGCCCCTGGTGTTAATACTTTGTACAACCCCCTTTTGCCAACAAAACAAGATCTGGAGACTGAGATGGCCATGGGAGGAGCTTGATTTTGTGTCTGGTGAACCATTTCTGTGTAGATTTGGCCATATGTTTAGGGTAATTGTCTTGCTGAAAGACCCAGTGACGACCCATCTTCAGCTTTCAGGCAGAGGGCAACAGATTTTGATTTAAAATGTCCTGGTATTTTAAAGCATTCATGATGCCATGCACCCTTACAAGGTTCCAAGGGCCTTTGGAAGTGAAACAGCCCCACAGCATCACTGACCCACCCCCATACTTCACAGTGGGTATGAGGTGCTTTTCAGCATGCGCATCTTTCGTGGCACGCCAGACCCACTTAGAGTGTTTGTTGTCAAAAAGCTCAATCTTGGTCACATCTGACCAAAGCACACGGTCACAGTTGAAGCCCCAATACCGCTAAGCGAAATCCAGATGTTTGCGTTTATGAGTGTGAGTGAGGAAAGGTTTTCTCCGTGCATGCCTCCCAAACAGCTTGTTGGCGTGTAGTCAGCACCTCATACTAGCCCTGAACGATATTGGAAAAAACAATTGCTGCGATTTTTTTGGGGTTTGCGATATTTAAAAAAAAAAAAATTATTATTATTATTTTTTTTTTTAAAGAAATTTTCACTAGATGACTTGAATAGCTGTTTGGAAAGACTTTGGATGACTCACAATGACCAGTGTACAGTAATCCCTCATTTTTCACGGTTAATGGGGACCAGAACCCGCCGCGATAAGTGGAAAACCGCGAAGTTGCGCACCCCGCCCCCCAATTTTTATTTTTTTGTGTGTGTGCTCAATGTATTTATTCAGATTTAGCATTGGAAAGAGATGCATATAAGGCATGTTTTTTTCTCAGCTTTTCCCCAAAGTATGATTGTAAAAAATGTGTGTGTGTGTATATATATATATATATATATATATACACACATATTTATAAATAAATGGTTTTAAGCACTTCAAATGTAATAATTATGATCAGTTTTAAACATAACTGTCCAACCAAATCATTTTTGAACAAGAATAAAATACTGTAGTAGAAAAATGTTTGGCTTTATTAAATACTTCTGTTTATCTACCTTAGCTGTGACTCTTGGTGGACATGTAGAAATTACAAACTCCTTATGATCACTTCTGGCATTTAATTTATATGTCTCAAACGTCTCCACACACACACACACATTCATTCCAAAGCGGCTTCCTTGCAGAAACTGTTTAACAAGTTAAACGATGATTGACAGCTGCTGCGCTGTGATGTCCGCTTCTTTGGCAAGATCAAAGATACCAGCATCATTAATTTTAATAAGCAAGTGCTGCAGTGACTGTGAGGTTCAGAGAGCGTGTGAGGCTCTGCGCAGAGCAGAAAGCAGAGCGTATGTGGATTAAAAAAAAAAACAAAAAACTATCGCACATCCTTGCGATGGGACTATTGCGCATGCACACATCGCAATGGCAATGTTTAAACGATATATCGTTCAGGCTTACCTCATACCCACTGTGAAGTATGGGGGTGGGTCAGTGATGCTGCGGGGCTGTTTTGCTTCCAAAGGCCCTCGGAACCTTGTTAGGGTGCATGGCATCATGAGTGCTTTGAAATACCAAGACATTTTAAATCAAATTCTGTTGCCCTCTGCCTGAAAGCTGAAGATGGGTCGTCACTGCGTCTTTCAGCAAGACAATGACGCTAAACATATGGCAAAATCTACACAGAAATTGTTCACCAGATACAAAATCAAGCTCCTCCCATGGCCACCTCAGTCCCCAGACCTTGTTTTGTTGGCAAAAGGGGGTTGTAAAAAGTATTAACACCAGGGGTGCTAATAATTGTGACACACATTATTTGATGTAAAATAATTTTTTCTTTATGTGGGATTTTTTCCCCACTGAATAAATGCACTTGTATTGAAGGTTGGATTTTTCCTCTTTTTTCCATTAAGGTCCCATATTATTTGAATTAAAAAAAATATATATTAGAAGCTAAAAAACACATTTTAACCAGGGGGGGGGCAATAATTATGGAGGGCACTGTATCTTCTTCTGGGCGATAAGTAATGTGTGTGTGCAATAGGTGTGATTGATATTTCTTTTTTGTTTCTTCAAAAAAAAGACAAAAACAAAATTCTCCTGTTTTCATGTTGTTGTTGAACAGACAAAACACAAATTTGAAAGTGTATTATTTTGTTTGCATTTAAAATGGGTGGAGTTTAATTCGAACCGAATATACAATAAATGGTCTGATTTGCAGGTAAACGTAGCCACAAGAATTGCCGATGAATAATGGCTTCTGCTTAAAATGTTTTTTTTTTTTTTTTTTTTAAGAAGTCAAGGTATTACCATTCGGTTTTGGTGGTGCTGATAAAGAACTGGGAACCATTGGTGTTTGGACCGGAGTTGGCCATTGACAGAGTTCCTGGACAAAATGACAAACACAATATTTAAGATTCATACTATCAAATTGATCTAATCTGGAACCCAGTTGGAGAGTAGGCCAGCAGTTAATGAATGCAAATACAGTTGTACCTTGATATACGATCGCTTCGACACACGAACTTTTTGACATCCGACGTAAAATTTGACTCGCCATTTGTTTCTACATCCGTCGACATGCTCGGAATACGACGACAGGACAGCACCGCAGATGAACGCACAGCTGATTTTCTTGTGTGAGAAATCAACACAAGTTTCAAAAAACTTGGTACAGGTGGTGAAACAAGGAAAAAGGTGACGCTTAACAAGGAAAAAGGTGACGCTTACCTTCTAAATGAAGATGCAAATTATAGAAAAATATGAGCGTGGGGTGCGCATCCCTGAACTGTTTCAACAATACATCTTCACGGTCCTCCTCTGACCACGGTTCGCCAGTCTTTATAAGTTAAACTGACAATTACTATTGTGGTAACATCGCCAAAGAAAACGCCAGCTTCGTCACATTTTTAGCATTAAATTCACAACTTATTCACCACAAAACGCCTCATGACGTTCTCAAGAAAACATTGAAAGTGAAACTCTCAAACTCACTTGGGTGCGGTGCATTCAGATATAGCAAAAAACGTCCGCCACATTAGAACCCGATTCATTACATTATTACAGGAATTATAATTATATTATTCAGATTTTTATTTATAAATTTATTTGTTTTGCTATGTGTAATTGCCATTTGTAACAGTACCAGCAGTATTTATTAAGGATTTAGTGTATTTTTTTGGGCTGTGGAACGAATTAATGGAATTATAATGTATTCCTATGGGAAAATCCTGCTTGACATACGACCATTTCGACTTACAAACACGGTCCTGAAACAAATTAACTTCATATGTAGAAGTACCACTCTAGCCGATAAGTAGAGAATAAGACATTTCAATGCTGCCATCTCGTGGACATGCAGGGATAAACATTTGAAACAAATATATAAAAGTAAAGCAGTATGTGGAAGAAAATATACACAGATTTTGTTGAAATAAAATTTCAAATTGTCAAAATGAGTACGATATAACGATGATTTCCTGAGGTTTAAAAACCTGTCGATAACAAAAATTGACCCAAAAAAATTGGGAAAAAAAACAAAACAACAAAAATTTGAATGAACATGCGATTCACCTGCTCCTGTGTGTTTTAACTTAAAGTTTTCATCCTTGAAGTTTTTTCCATATATGGACTTCCCTCCTGTGCCATTGTGTTTCGTAAAATCTCCTCCCTGTGACACACAAAGCGTCAACAATAAACATAACATTAAAAAAAAATAAAAATACTAAACGTGACGGTGAACTGACCTGACACATAAACTGCGGTATGATCCTGTGGAACACACACCCCTTGTAGCCAAAGCCATGCTCTCCTGTACACAAAGCTCGAAAGTTCTCTACGAAATAAAAATCTCTTTATTAGTTGACCACAGATCTTATAGACTTTGTAATGTTGTTTTTACCTGCAGTCTTTGGCACCACGTCTGCATTGAGCTGTGAGATGAAACAATAGTTTAAGCACAAGTGTGTCGTAGGTGCCCTGCAGAATAGGGATTTGCGAAAACCTGTCCCCCAACCACCAAATGGCATCACCGGGTTTGTCAGCTTTTTGTGATTCGAGCTGCACATGCCCTCTTGTGGCAATAATGGGGATTTTTCAAAATGATGATGCAAAATTACATATACTGTAGCTGTTATTTTTACCTGCTAGGTTGTCGTTCATAGTTTATATTACTTGTATATGAAATATGAAGTTGCTATGATGCTGCCTTATAGTCTGCCTGCCTACCCGTATTGGCTAATAGGTGTATGGTTTTGAAATCCATTCTATTCTACTGACCCCCATTATCTATCTCAGTGTTTTTCAACTAATGTGCCACGGCACACTAGTGTGCTACGAGAGATCATCAAATATCACTTTTTTTGTTTTGTTTTTAATAATTTATAATATAATAGAGCTGCAGCTATCGATTATTTTAGTAGTCGATTAACCGATGAAATAATTAGTTCGAATAATCGAGTAATCGGATAAGGAACATAAAAAATTAAAATACCTTAGCTGAGCCTCAAACGATATAGAAAATAAACAAATACTCTAGTTTTTGCACTATAAGGCGCACCTCACTATAAGCCGCCACCAACCAAATTTGCCATGAAAACGACATTTGTTCAGAGATAAGCCGCACCGGACTATAAGCCGCAGCTGTCGTCACTGTATTATGGGATATTTACACCAAAACATATTAACTAGTAACACTTTATTTGACAGCGGCATCATACGACTGTCATAAGACCATATGAACCACCATGAACCACCATTCATTGCTCCAAGAAACTTCATTTGGCCATCACTGCTCCATTAGGGGAGGCAGTAAACCTCTGCTGCCACCCGCTGTCAACAGTTGTTGTCCAACATGCCTCCTAGAATGCATTGCAGTGCTACAGATGTAAATAACAATCAAAGTTAATGTTCTGTGCTAATCATTTCTTCAGTTACTGTTCCAGTTATTTCATTAATTGCTAGTTATGGCATTTGGCAACACTTTATTCGACAGTGGCACCATAAGACTGTCATTAGACAATCATAATTATGACATGACTCTGTCATGAGCATGAATGAATGCTTATAACAGGTGTCATTTAGTGTTATTAGGCAAATTATCTCGCTTTTGAATGGATGTAAAAGATCCGAGCTGGACATAAATGGAGTTAGTGATATAAATTGCCGGATGACCCTTAACGACATCATTGCTCATAAGCATTCAGTAATGCCCATGATAGTATCACATCATAATTCTGACGGTCTTATGACGACGTTGTCAAATAAAATGTTACCTTTTAACCCAAATAAATCAACAAATAAGCCGCACTGGACTATAAGCCACAGGATTCAAAATGAAGGAAAAAAGTAGAGGCTTATAGTTCGAAAATTACGGGTAAATAAGAATCTAGGTACAACAAAAGAACAACTGGCTAACTTGCATAGTAAAAGTCCGCTAGCTTAAATGCTATAAATTACTAACGTTTTTTTGTTGTTGTTTTTTTTATTATTTATACAATGCTCTAAACCAGGGGTCCCCAAACTTTTTCCTGTGAGGGCCACATAACCCTTCTCTTCTCTGATGAGGGGCCGGGGTCAGTTTGTAACAGAAAAAGTGTGACGATTGCAGGAGTGCCTAAATGTAAAAATGTATTGTTTTTCAGAAAGCCACAATCAAATAACCCTTTCTGGATTCTTCATGGAACCAAAGTAAATAAAATAAAAATGATATAATATAATATAGTATAATATGATATAATTAGGGCTGTCAAACGATTAAAATTTTTAAGCGAGTTAATCACAGCTTAAAAATTAATCGTAATTAATCGCAATTCAAACATCTCTAAAATATGCCTTATTTTTCTGTAAATTATTGTTGGAATGGAAAGATAAGACACAAGACGGATATATACATTCAACATACTGTACATAAGTACTGTATTTGTTTATTATAACAATAAATCAACAAGATGGCATTAACATTAATATTCTGTCAAAGCAATCCCTGGATAGAACGACTTGTAGTTCTTAAAAGATAGATTTTAGTACAAATTATAGAAATTTTATGTTAAAACCCCTCTTAATGTTTTCGTTTTAATAAAATTGGTAAAATTTTCAGTCAAAAAAATTAACTAGTAGCTCACCATTGTTGATGTCAAGAATTACACAATGCTCATGGTGCATAAAATCAGTCGCACCCAAGCGCCAGCAGAGGGAGACAAAAAACACAAGTAACAAGTTGACATGACACTGCTGTCATTTTAATCTGTTTGAGCAGGGCATATGCGTTAATTGCGTCAAATATTTTAACGTGATTAATGAAAAAAATTAATTACCGCCCGTTAACGCGATAACTTTGACAGCCCTTAATATAATATAATATAATATAATATAATACAATATAATATAATCAGGGGTGCACATAATTTTTTTGCCCAGGTTCTCAGAGGAGGACCTGGAGATGTGACTTGGTCCTCATTGAGCTTGAGAGCCGACCCACCTGATGCGATAAATTTATGACAAGCTTTACTTAGAGCCAATTAACTTTGATTAATTATATTAACAGTTAATGCTTGATTAACATCAACTGGCACAACAAAATTGCCATTACTTTGAAGTGAAATGTAAAGAAATAAACATAAAAGCACCAATTCAAAATAAAGGGCATTATGCGGCTCCCACATTAACTCCAAGCCTTTTTAAAAGTGGGATGTCCTCCTCATAAGACCTCATTGAACGTGTATGTTTAGCTTTGTAAAATGCGAGCAAAAACACGTTTGTCAGTGCATGTCGCTGTTCATGACCTTTATTCCGCCACATGTCCATAGGGCGAGTGGGGTCCTGTTTGACATCGATAGTTTGCTTAATTGCCACATGCTCTCTGTTTTTTTCGTGCTTTTCAAAGTTTGGATGGCTGAAATTCTTTGACCCTACATAAAATGCGTTGCTCTAATCGGCGACATTGGGATTCTCACGGCACATTTTGTACCGCATTTCCGTGCGAGCATCATTCACTTCTAGCCACGGTACCTCCTGTAGCCACTTTTCAGCAAAAGTCCTTTTTTTCGGTAGCTCCGGTGACGTCTCTGTCGTCTGTCTGTCTTTTGACGGGGGTGGGGGAACACGGAAGTAATTACTCAGTGTGGCCTGCCTCATCGACATTTTGAGAAGTTATTTTCTCGTGTCCGCCGCAAATAGTGGTCAGCCATCGGTACGCAAAAGCGTATGGAAGCCGTTGAGGGCCAGCGCGTTTGTCTACGTCCAGTACGCATGTGCGGACCACTTATGTGCACCCCTGAATATAATATAATATAATATAATATAATATAATATAATATCATGTAATGTAATAATACTGTATTAATTAAATAGATAATAACCAAATAACCATTGCTCAGTTCTTCACAGAAAAAAGCCAGGACATAAATAACTCTATTGGAAAAAAAAAAAAAAAAAAAAAAAAATTTTTTTTTTTTTACAATTTTTTTTTTTTTTTACAATTTTTTTTTAATTTTTTTTTTATTCAGGGGGCCGGACCAAATGTGGCTGCGGGCCGTATCCGGCCCGCGGGCCGTAGTTTGGGGACCCCTGCTCTAAACAAATGGTTCAGACACATATTCCTAAAAAAATGGCTGAATATACCTTTAAACTAAATTACGAACGCATAAACAAAAACATTAGCTCAAACAAAAACTCAGCTTATGTTGGTCTTAACAGGGAGCAAATGGATTCAGCCATGTGAATGAGGCAGACTACAGGGCAGTGTATCCACTCAAATCAATAAAACTAAAGGCAAACACTTTCAAAACAAACATTACAACGCCACTTTAATTAAACGAATACTCGAAGCAGCAAAATTTAATTTGAATATTTTTTTCTAATCGAATACTCGAGTTAATCGATCGATCGTTGCAGCACTAATTTAAAACATCATTAGGGTGGTATTTCGAAGGACACTCAGTCTTGTTAACAGCACGTGGACGTCGTCGGAGTTGAAGTAGAAAGGAAGGAGTAGGTGCAAGCGAGTGAGTTATTGCTTGTCTTGCGTTCAAGAAGTGCACAGAGTTATAGCCATCAGCCACCTTGCTGTCCATGACAATGTGTTGGAATAAAACGCAGGGGAAGGATTGACGGTCGTCACATATGGATAAAATGGAAAGGAAAGGACACTTTCGTGTATATCACACATGGCAAGTCTAATCAAATGATGCACAGTAGACGTGCTGGGGTCCACATTGTCACGGACAGATAAAAAAAAAGATAAAGAGCTGAAAGGCAAGGCAATACAGTGAAAGCTATGTTTTGTTCGGATTTACTTTCACCGGGGATGAGACGAAACCTACTCCATTATGTTTCACGTTCCATCAATAATCACACTCTGAGTAAATATAAATATTGAGAAATTATATGAAGAAAGTCATTTTGGAACATTTTAGTTTGTGGTGTGCCGCAAGATTTTTCCAATGTAAAAACGTGCCGTGACTCAGAAAAGGTTGAAAAACACTGATCTATCTAAATGGTACGAATTTACAGCACTTAAACGGCACCTAACATATTTCTTTCATATTTTAATGTTATTTAGATTTTTTTTTTCACTTAAAATATGGGCATATGCAGGAAATTGGCATGTTCCTTATTGTTGTAAGAAGCAGAATATTTGTATCAAGTTTGTATTTTTATTTTATTTATTAATTTTTTTTAAATAGGTCAAACGTCAGTAAATGTGAGGTCACAGGCTAGGTAATATGCCATTATTTTCCAGGAATAAAATATGAATGTCAAAAGATGATTTGACACCAAAAATGTGGCCCTATTTGTGAATCTATTTTGATTGTTAAGAGGTCGAGGGTTGTGCCTACATAGGTCAAGGTTAAGTTGTCAGGTCAAATGTCAAGTAAATGTCATAAACATTATGTACTGAAAATTTGATAAAACAAAAATAGAAAGCGACTGAGATATAGTTTAAAACATTCAAAATCCACTACAATAGGGAATGGGACGTACTACGTCACTGTTTGGCTAGGCCGCCATGCTGGCAATATGCTTCCGGCAGGCTCAACGGGGATTGTAACGTGTGGTAGTGCTAACCTAATTCCTTCGGTGTATTAGAAAGAAAATATGGGTGTGCATTGTTGTGTTACCGGGTGCAACAGTGTCTCCTGCGACAAAAAAAAAAAGGGCGAGGAAAACTGGACTCACTTCTCACCGTTTTTCTGCATGGAGGACCAAATATCAGATCACGAAGGCACGACGGATGGCTGGGTTGCAGCGGCTCGTCGGAAAAGCATTTCTTTTGATCATATTTCTGCTGGAATGAGAGCGTGTTCCCGTCATCTCTACTCTTGTAAGTTGAACGATTTATCCGTTTTGGTTTCAATACGTTTTTTTATTTTATTTTTTTACCGTTGTGTAAATCTGCCTCGGTAGCAATGCTAACCTACTCCTCCTTCTCACCTACCTGTTGTGTTACTAGGTAAACCTGCTGACAAGACATCCCGATTGGTCACCATCTCTCTTCTTGGATTATTTGACAAAGAAAATTTGTTCAATTGAGTGGTTCCATTTGTCTTGTGTCGGAATCAAACAAGCCCCTGCAGCAGACGTCGTCTGGGTCTGCCTTTCTTGCTGATAAACTGCGGGCTTTTAACTTGTGAAAATGCAAGAACTTTAATGCACATATTTATTCTGCCTGGCTATTTAACTAAGGCCAGTGAAGTGTTGTTTTTTTTAACCACTTTGACAAAGACACGTTTCATTGTAATGTTGAATTGATAAATTCTATTATTATTTATAATTATTCTTGTTTGCACTAATGTAGACTTTAGACTGTCAATTCAAATAGTGTTGGAAAAGTTGCAATACCTAAAATAGAAATGCAAGAACTGTAATGTACATATTTATACACCTTTATCTACCTGAGGCCACTGAATGTTTTTTTTAACTGCTTTGAAAAATACAGGTTTTGTTGTGATCTTGTATTTATATAGTATATAGCTTTTTATAATGTATTATGTATTATAATATTTGCTACCCCCTGTCAGAGTGTGGGCCATTTTGCACTAAAAGGATTTTAAACTGTCAGTTCAAATATTGTGTTGGAGAACTTGCAATACCTAAAATGGAAATGCAAGAACTTTAAACCACATATTTATTCTGTCTGGCAATTTACCCAAGGCCAGTAAATAGTTTTTAAACTGCTTTGACAAAGACACATTTATGTTAAACTTGTATATATTATAATTATATAATATTTGCTGACCCTATCAGAGGGTGGGCCTTGTTTGCACTAATTTAAAGATTTTAAACTGTCAGCTCAAATATTGTATTGGAGAAGTTGCATTACTTGAAATAAATCTATTGCAACTTATCAGTCCCAGTTCTTGTCTACAACACTGTCCACACATTGTCAATGCATATTCCAAATAGAATAACAAAATTAAGTCACCTGACTTTGTAATTATTACACCTGTTTATTATGAAGACCTGAAGTAAACAACAAGCAGTTACAGTTTGTCAGGAAGTTGTTCAAGTCATGTTTTGGTATTCATATTTTATTGACTTTTCACAACAACACTTGGGATCGTGTTTGTAAGAGCAGAGCAAACTGAAGTTTCAGCGTGCACTCTTCGCCTTTCCAACCTCTCATAACGCTCCGATGTGGTGCGCTTGACCTCAGAATAACCCAAGAAGAGATATGGTGACCAATCGGGATGTGTTGTCAGCATTTCATATGCAGGTTTTCCTAGTAACACAACAGGTAGGTGAGGAGGAGGAGTAGGTTAGCATTGCTACCGAGGCAGATTTACACAACGGTAAAAAAAAAATAAAAAAACGTATTGAAACCAAAACGGATAAATCGTTCTACTTACAAGAGTAGAGATGACGGGAACACGCTCTCATTCCAGCAGAAATATGATCAAAAGAAATGCTTTTCCGACGAACCGCTGCAACCCAGCCATCCGTCGTGCCTCCGTGATCTGATATTTGGCCCTCCATGCAGAAAAACGGTGAGAAGTGAGTCCAGTTTTCCTCGCCCTTTTTTTTTTTTTTGTCGCAGGAGACACTGTTGCACCCGGTGACACAACAATGCACACCCATATTTTCTTTCTAATACACCGAAGGAATTAGGTTAGCACTACCACACGTTACAATCCCCATTGAGCCGAGAGGAGTCTGGCTGCAGCCCGCCTCTCTCAGTACCCTGCGCCGCTCTTCTCAGTACCCATCCCGCAGACAGGAAATGACGCAACACCGCAGCTCTCAGTCCCCTCAGACCGGAAATGTCGTCAACCCTTGCGACGAAAACAAGTTACGTTATTTCACCTCTCGCGAAAAAAACACGGTAAGTGGCCGCACTGAAAAAAAGTTTTTAAAAGCGTATGCATGTTTAAAAATGTTAAATAGTTCAACAAGACTTGCGGTGAAAATATGAAGTGTTTATTCTGAGTTGAAAAGACCGTACTTATATCTAGTATACTTAATGTAATTTAAATAATGTCTTCCTTTACTAACTGCATGTGACTTTGCTCTACTTATATTGTTTAATACGTACTGATGAATTCAGCAGCGAATTCGCTAATGCTGCTAATGCTTTTTACATTTTTTTTTCACAATGAACAGTCTTCTTTGTGTAGTTTTCATTATATTGCACTCTTATTTTTCATTATGTACATGCCTGCAATTCGCAGCTCGCTGTTTTTGTTGTTGTATGGTATTGTTGTTTTGCCTTCATTTGTTTTGTCTGGTCCTTTGTAGTTTGAATGTTGTCACATGATCCAAATAGGACAAGGTTGTAATTTTTTCTTGATATTGTTACTCTGCTTAGCTATATATTTTTTCATTATTTTGTTTTTTTTTTTACTAGCTGCAAGATCACCACCCCATTGGGAAGAAACTAAATCACGACCCCCAAATGGTAGTCTTCCCATGCAGATACAGGGATGTCACACAGATCCAAATGGAAGTAAGTAGCATAAATATTAATGTACTTTAGATTTTGGACTGTGCTGAATACTTTTTTTTTGATAGACATCGAACACTGTAAAACCCACTGTGCAGACAGGACCAATGGTGACAATATAAGACCATGCCGAGCTTCATGGACGCTTCAAACTCATCCTGCCCAGGAACGGCTGGTATGTTTTATGTCTGAGACAAATGTTGTGCTCAGTGGAAATCTGGATAGGCTTATTATTCCTTATATTAGTTAACAATTGGACATAATTGATTATTTACTCTTTGTTTATTTAACCAATCAACATTCTCATTAGCTTATGCAAATCTTGAATATAAAGAGGCCAGAAATGGTGTTGATTGTCTAAAAAAAGAAAGTTTGATTGACACGTGCTGACTTTTGGAACGTTGGCCTGAACAATGAAATGGAATCAACTGTGAATTTTGAGGATTTAGTTTCTCTAAAGAACATAATGTCACTTGTACAATTAAGTAAAATGTAACTTTTTGTGTTTGTTTTTTTGCAGATATGAAATGCATATTTATAACTTGTCTAACAAGTAGCTCATTCAAAGGTATAAAAAAAGTTTTTTGGCGTGTGTAGGGTATTATTTTAACTATGTAGCCTACAGAATGCTTGTATGGGCTCATGTAGGTGTCTGCGTACGTTTGTATTTATATAACATATGTCCGTGTGTATAGATTATGTATTTTTCAGGGAAGGACCATATTTGTGGCTGACCCCTATGTTGTTGCAACATAGTGAAAGCCTACAGGATGTGACCCACACATGCATTTGCCTGTAAGGCTGATTAGTAACAACTACAACTTGGAGCATTGGTTCATTTTCAAAGAACAGTCAAATCATAACAAATTAAATGATCCAAATTCCAATTATTTGTGGGAAGAAAAACAGATCCAATCTTGAGATCAGAGAACTATTGTTATCTCTAATGAAATTCAGTAACCATTCATATTGGCATGGCGTTTCCATGATGATCCAGAATAGCCTTGTTTGGTTTTGAAGGTATGTTCCAGTCGATCCTTTTATGTTGCCCCTTCAATTAAAGCAGAATTGCACTCCAGATGATTCATCCAATCATTTGAAGCAAAATTCTAAAATGCCACTCTAAAATTGCGAATGTTTTGTTTCAAGGGCGTTGGCCCGGTCTCAACATTGGTAGGGACGAATATAATGCAAATAAGGTTGCTCAAAAGTTGGTGGGGACAACTTTAGCATCCTGAAAAGTTGGTCGTGTTATGTCACTACCGTCCCTATGCAAACCTACGCCCTTGTTTTGTTTGCATGAATCATTTAAACCTGACTGGTTGGTGTTCTTATGCATGGAAACACGTTTGTAATTGTTTAACTACTGTATTTAATATAAACCTATATTTTCAATTGCAGAAAACGTTGACAGTCAATCAACAGGGGGACATGGAAAGAGAGGATTGGAAGTGAAATAGAGGTATTTGTAAAAGTGTGTATATTCATTGATTCAAAACTTGAAGGAAGTGACTCGGTTAAATTCTTACGTTAGGGTTTTTCGGGACAGCCATAGGGGAAGGACTGTGGCATCTTCATGTTGATGGTAGGTGAGTTTAACTGTCCAATTTTGTCCTCTGTTATATTTGTATTCATTTATCCATTTGTAGTATGCTCTTTGCACTGTTCTGGATGCTCTCTTTGAGTTTAACCATTGTAAAAGGAAGTTCACTGAATCATTCAAATTGGGCTACAAAATATCCTTGTCGTTATTCTTTATTTACACTTGTTTTTAATTTTTGTTAGACTGATATGCCAACTCTGAGGAAGTGGTGGTGTATATTGCTAGCGGACAATTTCAAACTTGGGTGCATGGTAAGTCTTTGAAACTGTTGATATGGCATTCATAGGAAAGTAGGTGCACAGTACCTTAATTCTTTGTTGGAAAATGTGGAATACTTATTTTTGTATTTTTTAACTTAGGTGAGCCACAGGAAAGAGTTTGCCCATTGGACAGATAAGGCAAAAGCATTACTGCAGGGTGAAGTGCCACCAGTCTATCAGCTACAGAAGTGAAATTTGAATATAATTGCTGAGGTCAGCTTTTAAAGACTTTTTAGTGTCCATTACTCTGACGCACTTTTGAACATGTCCCCCTTTATTCACTGATTTATTTTTAGGAAGAGGTGCAACCACAGCTCCTTCAAGTTAGTGGTGGCCCACTCCAAAAAGATATGATGGGAAAAAAATGGTAAGATTGTTTATATACCTAGTTTAATGCAATGCCTGAAAAGAAAAATCAAGTATAAAATTAACAAAGCATCATTTTTATTTTACTTATGTAATATTCAAATAGCTCTTTTCTTTCTCTTTTCCAATGAACAGTTTTGGTAAAAGGACTGTGCAAGACTGCACAAAAGCCTCAGACAGGGCTGGGGGGGGAATTAATGCAGTAGGAGTTCCCAAGCATCCTGCAGATGGAAGAGGATGAGCACGAACTACAATGTCTTGGAGCCATTCAAGTTCTGTTTCAACCATCTGGAAGATGGATTTACCTTTTTTGAGGAGATTGTTGACCAAAGAAAATATCTGGTATTCTCTCAATAATAATAAAAAAAATAATAAAACTAAAAAAATAAAGTTTACCACATTAGAACTGGTTGTATTGAGTTCATTTTTCTACACTTATAAATTAGTTGTTTTTTTTTTCTTTTATCCCAGATGTTAGTTGTAGGTAGTTTTAATTACCTGTGATGAAGGCGGGAGTGCTTGCCGAAAAATGTCAGGTAATTAAAACAACCTACAACTATTGTCTGGGATAAAAGAAAAAAACAACTAACACATGACAACTATTTTGTCATTTCTGTTTGAAATAAAGGTGCCTTTCCTGGAGCAGAAAGTTTAATATAGTTTCTGAATTAGTTAATTAGGATCTTCACTCACATGAATGAATTTAAGTAGCAAAATGAAAGACAAAATTGGTTTGGTTGCAACATGGAGAGAATATTACGTTTTTGATACATTAAATTGTAATGAAGCTATATTAATGTGTCCGTTCATAAAAATGTAAGGATGACAGCAATTTCTAATAATTCTCAATTGGCGTATATTTTACAATTGACAAACTAAAGTACACACTGTGATAGGTCACATGCGATCTTTCAGTCACCAATTAAACCTTTATTACAGTAGTGTGTATTTTAATTTTGATGTACTGTAACCATGTTTTTCATTTTGGTAAAATCACCAGGCTTTAACAAACTGACCGCGCTTAAAGAGTTAATCTCCCGATTTCACCAAATCAATTTAAGGAGCATGGAAATAAATTATTTAAATAATAATGAGTGATGCTGAAACCGAAAATAAAAGACGTGCGAAAAGAAAAGTAAACTAGTATTTACGTTCGAATGGACGCTAACTATTACGATAAAACCGGAAGCTCGGAGCTCGAGCGCTGTTTCATGTTGTCATTTCCGGTCTGAGAGCTGCGATATTGCGTCACTTCCTGTCTGCGGGATGGGTACTGAGACGAGCGGCGCAGGGTACTGAGAGAGGCGGGCTGCAGCCAGACTCTCTTGAGCCTGCCGGAAGCATATTGCCAACATGGCGGCCTAGCCAAACAGTGACGTAGTACGTCCCATTCCCTATTCTTCATTATTTAGAATACAGAAAGTAATGGGGTTTATAATTAGTGCACTTTCCCCGCTGTAACTTTTTTCTTTTTAATTTCTTAATGAAATAAAAAGTGACGTCATTGTGTCAGCGAGCCTTGTAGGATACATGCAAAAAAATGAGTGAAAAAGATGACTTCTAAATTTTTTCCAAGTGCCTACAGCAGGACACACCAAAGGTTCCCCGGACAGAGTAACCACCATGTTAATAAGATGGAGAGCGTTTACCTGGATAATAATTCTCCCCAGTGGCTCACCGTCCGCCTCAATGTCCAGAAACACGACAGGGTTCTCGGTAGGAGCGGATGAGAGCAGCCTCGCTGTGGCGATGCCTAGCGAGCTAAATCTGATTCGGTTTTTGACAGCTAACATCGTACCTTCAAGTGTTAGCTTTAGCTTATTACTTCGCCACGCCAGTGGTGGCGCTATTATTGTGTGACGTCACGCACTTGTGAAAGGCAGTGGCATTTAAACAACGACATCGTGTGGCGTAATTCAGTAAATCATTAAAAAAAAAAAAAACATTTCTTTTAATTGTTTGGTTTTCTATGTAATACTCGTCTTTCTGTTAGTCTTTTGGAAGATAATACTTATTAGTCTAAGTCATGATTTTAGTAATTTACAAATGTGTTTGTCTTCATCTAATTTTTGGTGACACAAATTCAGAATAATTTTGTCTAGTTTTCGTCAACGTTTACTCAATATTTATGTCTAAAATTCGAAAGTTTCCCTCCAAAAATAAATAAAGCACATATTTTAGCAACTACAAGCATCTACAAGTCTATCACGTGATAATACACACTCAGTAGGAAAACAGTACATTATTTTTCATTAATTATACGCACCTGGATGGCATGGACTGTTAAAAAAAAAAAAAAAAAAAATCTGAGAGTTTAAGAGGGCGCTCACTTTTAGCAATAGCCTAATGCTAACACGAATGCTGTACTAATCCTACGAGTTACATTTAGTGTGTGATTATCACGCCAAACAGACCTTTAAAGGCGAACGCAACATTGCATATACTCTTTTGCCAAGACAAGAAGACAAATCTTACCGTGTTTCTCAAAACAAGCAATGGGGAAACTGGAGAGGACACTAGCAGGTGAGTTGGGGAGCCGCAGCACATCACATGAGTGACACAACCAGACACTGTTACGATGCAGGCTAACGACACATAAAATGTCGCATATTGCGACCATTTTCACGTCGTTTTTGTCAGACGAAAACTGGCATTCGTGGCATTATGTTTTAGTCTCCCAAGACACGTTTTTAACTCATTATCGTCTCGTCACCGTCATGAAAAAATTGTTCGTTGACGAAATAGTTTCATTATAGTAATCGTTGATGAAAACAACACTGATTTACTCGCCTTGATCTTACTTTTCCAATAAAAATCTAATTACACTACTTAATAGTACAACAACAAAAACCATATATACCAGGGTTCACTAAATCTGGACCTCGATGCCATCAATCCTGTCGTGTTTTCTAAGTCTCTCTCCCCTAACACACCTGAATCAAATGATTATGTCATCAGCAACCTTTCCAGAAGCCTGATAATGATCCTGATTATTTGATTCAGGTGTGTTGGAGGAGGGAGACATGGAAAACACGACAGGAAAAGTGGCTCCGAGGTCCGGATTTAGTGAACCCTGATATATACTGTACGATATTTACATACAAATGTTTTTATGTGGTGCATTAAAACTATACAGTATGATGTAAGTAATACTTGTTCATGATATAATTTTCTGACGTAATAAAACTACTTTAAACCATGGGGTGCGCACCAAAGAGTATGTGGTGCGCACTAGCAACTATCTGGTGCGCACCAGAAACCATCTGGTAAACATTATATATAACATATACATTATATAGCATTTAAGCTAGCAGACTTTTGCTATGCAAGTTAGATAATTGCTCTTTTGTAAAATCCTATTTATTTATTTTTTATATCGTTTGAGGCTAAGCTCAGGCGCGCATCGGGCACTAGCAGTTTCGGCGTGCAAAAAATGTTAATACAGGATTTAGTTGAGCTTTACTTCAATATCGGACTCAACTGGCGTCTGAGCTTAGCCTCAAACGAAATTTTAAAAAATGAGGATCTAAACAACAACAAAAGACCAATTGGCTAACTTGCATAGCATAACTCAGCTAGCTTAAATGCTATTTGATGCTAATGTTTACCAGATTGTTTCTGGTGCGCACCAGTGGGTTAAATTTATTTCATTTCTATCGCTGTCCCTTTAGAGGCTCCGTATTAACACATATTCAAAACAATGTAATTTTTACATCGATTACCTTTAAACACTGCTGACACCAGTGATAGTTTCATTTCTGAACAACTGTTTACAAAAAAAATCATTTTTAATAAGAAAGTGTAGTGACCACTACCTCTTAACAGAATTCACCTAGGGAACTGGTGTGGGGCATGTTGTGTTCCCAGGGAAAAACTTTGTTGTCGTGCGCGTTTCCGGCACAGTCCCTTAAAGAGTCACGAGCAACCGAACACGGCAACACGTCTACTGAACGAGCTATCGAGACTCAACAACATTCATCGGCTACAAAAGGTTCTTTTATTTTCAGTGTTGCAATACTTGTGCAGTAATGCCACTTAACTATGTCTAAATTAGCCATAATACCATATATATAGTTTAAGGAAACAAGCGGACTATACTCCATGCTGTTTGACACAGCGAAGCGGACTGGCTTATCAGCCGTCACCTAATAAGCAAAGGAAAAACACCATCATCTCTTCGGTGGGGCCAAGGCACCCAGACTTACCAAAGCAATACCCGAGAACAAGAAGAATGAAGTTTGATAGCTCGACGCCTCTCAGACATCAAGGCAGGCCCAACATCCCACTTCAGTTGCCTCATTAACACGAACTAAACAGCCCAAACTGCGATAGAAGATTATACTAAAGACACCCTTCATCCTGCCCATGGCCCACCCCTCGAGAGCCTTTAAAAAGAAAATGTTAAGCATTGTCATTTTTCTCGGGAACTCGGGAATACTGTATGATTGCTGTCGACTCAGAATAAATTATCAACTTGTTTCGAAGCCTTTTTCCAGCTTTCAAAATGGAGTCAGTACAAGGGGTTAAAACTAGGGTGAACGCGCGGAGTTTGGCCTTTTGGCCTGGTCGTTGGTCTCGCCAGCCCGTCGTTAGGATCTCACCGGCCCGGGTCGTTAGAGCTGCGCCAGCGCGTGTCTGGCTGGCGTTATTCCGGCAGTCTGTCTAAAAGGTAAGATTCCTTCAATCAAACTTAATATTTAAGAATTTAACATTCAGAATTTTTGAAATTATCATATATATATATATATATATATATATATATATATATATATATATATATATATATATATATATATATACACATATACATATATATACTGTATATATTAAGGCTGTCAAAATTATCACGTTAACGGGCAGTAATTAAATTTTTTAAATTAATCACGTTAAAATATTTGACGCAGTTAACGCATATGCCCCGCTCAAACAGATTAAAATGACAGCAGTGTCATGTCCACTTGTTACTTGTGTTTTTTGGTGTTTTGTCGCCCTCTGCTGGCACTTGGGTGCGACTGATTTTATGGGTTTCAGCACCATGAGTGTGTAATTATTGACATCAACAAGGGCGAGCTACTAGTTTATTTTTTGAAAATTTTACAAATTTTGTTAAAACGAAAACATTAAGAGGGGTTTTAATATAAAATTTCTATAACTTTTACTAACATTTATCTTTTAAGAACTACAAGTCTTTCTATCCATTGATCGCTTGAACAGAATGTTAATGCCATCTTGTTGATTTATTGTTATAATAAACCAATATAGTACTTATGTACAGTATGTTCAATGTATATATCTGTCGTGTCTTATCTTTCCATTCCAACTATAATTTACAGAAAAATATGGCATATTTTAGAGATGGTTTGAATTGCGATTAATTCCAATTCATTTTTAAGCTGTGATTAACTCGATTAAAATTTTTAATCGTTTGACAGCCTTTATATATCATATACACTCACCGGCCACTTTATTAAGTACACCATGCTAGTAACGGGTTGGACCCCCTTTTGCCTTCAGAACTGCCTCAATTCTTCGTGGCATAGATCCAACAAGGTGCTGGAAGCATTCCTCAGAGAGTTTGGTCCATATTGACATGATGGCATCACACAGTTGGTGCAGATTTGTCGACTGCACATCCATGATGCGAATCTCCCGTTCCACCACATCCCAAAGATGCTCTATTGGATTGAGATCTGGTGACTGTGGAGGCCATTTGAGTACAGTGAACTCATTGTCATGTTCAAGAAACCAGTCTGAGATGATTCCAGCTTTATGACATGGCGCATTATCCTGCTGAAAGTTGCCATCAGAAGTTGGGTACATTGTGGTCATAAAGGGATGGACATAGTCAGCAACAATACTCAGGCAGGCTGTGGCATTCCAACGATGCTCAATTGGTACCAAAGGGCCCAAAAGAGTGCCAAGAAAATATTCCCCACACCATTACACCACCACCAACAGCCTGAACCGTTGATACAAGGCAGGATGGATCTTGTTGACGCCAAATTCTGACCCTACCATTCGAATGTCACAGCAGAAATCGAGACTCATCAGACCAGACGTTTTTCCAATCTTCTCTTGTCCAATTTCGATGAGCTTGTGCAAATTGTAGCCTCAGTTTCCTGTTCTTAGCTGAAAAGAGTGGCACCCGGCGTGGTCTTTTGCTGCTGTAGCCCATCTGCCTCAAAGTTCGACATACTGTGCGTTGAGATGCTCTTCTGCCTACCTTGGTTGTAACGGTTGGTTATTTGAGTCACTGTTGCCTTTCTATCAGCTCAAACCAGTCCGGCCATTCTCCTCTGACTTCTGGCATCAACAAGGCATTTCCGCCTACAGAACTGACGCTCACTGGATATTTTTTCTTTTTCGGACCATTCTCTGTAAACCCTAGAGATGGTTGTGCGTGAAAATCCCAGTAGATCAGCAGTTTCGGAAATACTCAGACCAGCCCTTCTGGCACCAACAACCATGCCACGTTCAAAGTCACTCAAATCACCTTTCTTCCCCATACTGATGCTCGGTTTAAACTGCAGGAGGTTGAGGAATGCTTCCAGCACCTTGTTGAATCTATGCCACGAAGAATTGAGGCAGTTCTGAAGGCAAAAGGGGGTCCAACCAGTTACTAGCATGGTGTACCTAATAAAGTGACCGGTGAATGTATATTATCATGATAATATAAATATAATAATATATTTATTATTAAATTAATTTTAATTTTTTTCCCACTGTCCTGCATACCTAATTTTTTTTTTTTTAAACTGCATATTCTATCAGTATCTTCTTTACTGTGACAAAGTTACAACTTAAGCCTCCGTTCTCATTACAACTACTGTATAAACAGTAAAATCTAAGTATCAAGAGGCACGTCCAACATGGTGTTTCATCGGAATACATATTTATTAGATAAATATTAGGGATGTCACATCCATCTAACTACATACAGATTTTCAAGACTAAAAATCACAATGTTTGTCTGACCAGTTTTCCAATATGAACTGAATGTACACCATTAAATGTTCAAAAACCAAGAGAAAGACAACTGCCAATAACTTTAGATTGTACCTTTATAGAACTGTTTGCCAAATTGCATAAAAACTATAAATTGGAACTTTTATTAAGATTTTTTTTTTTTTTTTTTTTTACAAACTGCAAAGCTTTTTCTCCAAGTCTTAATGAAGGGTGTGAATCATTTTGTAGCACCTTTATCAAGTACACAGGCCAGAGAGAAATACACAGAATTACACAAAGGGGAGAAAAAAATGTATTTTGTGTCTCGGGACCCCCACGCATGGGAGGGTTTACATAAAGTATTTTACATAAATGAACAGGCGAGTTTAGCGAGGTCATCAAACATATTTCCAATTGGGATGTCTGACAGGAGGATGCAAGCTTTACAAATTCTAAATACACTATGAACACTCCCTCTGGAGAAAAATGAATACAATTCAGTTAACAGGGTCTCTATTTGTCATTTACATTATGTACACAAACACACACGCATCCCCTCACAGTCACACCCTCGTTTTTGTTTAGTTTTTAAACAAGAATTTTCTTCTCATTGGCCAGAAGTGGACAGTACATTTTGAATTCAAACATGACTGTGTAGGGAACATCCCAATGCGGCAGTGCATTGTTTTACAATGGAACAAACAAAACGATATTTGACAAGTAAAGTAAAGCATATTTGGTTGCGTATGAAGGGATTACACAAGAAAATAATAAAACGGGATGAAAACGTACATTTTAAATTTCGATGAATGCATCGAAATTAAGAAGCAAAAACAATCATTAACTTAAAAGCGTATAAAATGTGGCGAAAATACACAAAACATTTTTGAATTAACGTGTTCAATGATATTTTGGAGGGGAGAAATTTGGACCTCTAAGCTGCTTTTACACCAATACGAACACATTACATTCATGAACAAAAAGAACAAAAATGGTTGACGAGGGTACATCATAACACAGTACAAGGCCAGAGTGCATTTGGAAGTGGGTTTGTGTGTATTGTATTTGTGTAAAGTGAGTGCATGTGTGTGGAGTGTGACACACAGTACCATGTCTAGTTGACAGTAATAGATGGGCACAGCACTGCACAGTCACTAAGTATTCACAAAGCGTATATACAACAGTTGTGCACGCACACACACGCAAAAAAAAAAAAAAAAAAAAGGAGGCTGGGTTTGGACGCTACGTTTGAATAGTAAAACAGGAGAATAATTTGCTTTGGTGAGACAGGATTGGAGAAAAAAATGACAATGATAAAAACAACAGATGTAGTAAAGCAATAAATAGAAATGAGACAAATGAAAGGGATGCGTTGGCACAATTGCAAAAAAAAAGATGTCAAAGTGAGATATCATCATAAATACAGCATCTGTGGAGTGGAAGAAGAACACAGTGGTGGATTTACTCCGTTTTTACGCGTACACACACACTCTGCGCGACTACTCGTCCTTTCGGCGAGGTCACACGCTCCGTTTGCCACGTGCACTCTGGAGGGGGTTCAAAGGTCACAGCAATTGCCGCCGTCTTGGAAGAACACGTTTGGAAAAGGGACAAAAACACACACGCACACATAAAAGACTTGTTTTTCCTACAAAAGCCAAATCATGCTTAGATTAAAAGAAAAAAAAACGCTTTTCCTTGTCTCCTGGCTTTTGTCGTTTACAGGTGATGATAATAATAGCTGCACACTTGATTATGTATCACAGATATGTATATTCACTGTATACATATGCGTGATATCGCCTTTTTTTTGTGCACGCCAACGTGGCCGTGGATGCTGTTGGTGGAATCTTTACATAAAAAGGAAGTGCAGGGATGAGCGGCGTTCCCGTCCTTTTTTTTTTGTCCCACGCAGCACATCTTCTAGAAAGACAGTGTGCGCGTGTGCGCATGGGATACAGTCTCAAGTGTCAAAGTGGGGGGTGGGCGACGTGTCTGTGGACAGGACAGTCAAACACATCCCCCTGTGAGGTGAGCTTGAAAGGAGGAAGTACAGGGGCCGGGGCATTGGGAGCTTAGTTGTTCTCAAAGAGGGAGAGAAGGTCGTCGTTGCTGTTGGCCGGAAGGTCGGGAGGATCCAGGTACGAGAGAAGCTCGTCCGGGTTGGCCAGCTCAGGAAGCAGCTGTGGATGAACCCCACAAAAGACAAAACGGCACAATTGTTAGCAATAGTGGCTGCACGGTTTTGACACAAATACTGTATGTAGACAGACAATATAATAATACTCACTGGCCTATGACATCTGCAAAAAAACTACTTTATTACTAGTTCTGCAACAATTAATCGATTAAGAAAAAAGCTTCGAATCACATTTTACAGCGAGTATTCGTTTAAGTAGAGTGCCGCTGTAATGGTTTGTTTTGAAAGTGTTTGCGTTTAGTTTTATTGATTTGTGTGGATACACTGCCCTCTAGTGACAACAGTGAATGTGAAATAACTATTTACCGGCTGAATCCAGCTGCTCCCTGTTAAGACCAACACAAGGTAAGTTTTTGTGCATACAGACAGTGGGGTAAATAAGGGTTTAGTCAACCACTAATTGTGCAAGTTCTTCCACTTGAAAATATTAGAGAGGCCTGTAATTGTCAACATGGGTAAACCTCAACCATGAGAGACAGAATGTGGGAAAAAAAAACAACTGAAAATCACATTGTTTGATTTTTAAAGAATTTATTTGCAAATCATGGTGGAAAACAATAGAGCTGGGAATCTTTGTGCACCTAACGATTCGATTACGATTCAGAGGCTCCGATTCGATTATAAAACGATTGTTGATGCACCTCCCTTCATTTTTTTTTTTTTTAATGTTTTGTACATTAGTTCCAAAATTGTTCAAAAATCCTTTCAGGCTAAACCAAACTACTATTTCAGTATCAAGTTAATATATAACAGTGAACAAATACACAAAAATAACTAAATAAAATACTCCAGTCCCCATTCGGTATCAGCAGCTTTAAACTACATTCAATTAATTTAATGTTGTGAATCAACCGTTACAGTTGTTAAAATTGCTCCCGTTATTCCATAATTTCCCTTCTGTCTACTTTTGACATGTCAAAGTTTTAAAACAGTTTCATCATTTAAAGATAGATTCAAGACAAGATTTTGCCGATTTAGGAGTATTTTAGATGCAAAAGTTAATTAGGTTCACTACCAAAGAGCCATCTAGAAAGGTCTACTGCTTTAAGATGGCGGCTGTCTACTAACGCTGGCAAGTCTGTCATTTCGCATCTCTGTTCAATAATACATGTTCTAACACCGCCGTCGTCTGTCATTTTGCATCTAGTTCTACATATATATGATATCTACTCTGGCCGTATGTTTGTAGCAACTAGCAACTGGGCGTTGTTTGTAGCGGCTGTCGGCCGCATTCAGGTATGATTGTTTTTTTATCTAGCGGCATGAGTTGAACATGATATTTACTGCCGGACCGTTCCTCATTGCGTCCCAAAGACCGCGCCTACTGTGTTTTACTTCCGCTTTACCTGGTATAATTCAAGAATCAGAATTTGGATGTTTGTAAATCGTTCTCGAATCTTCCACGGCCGAATCGCGAATAATCTAAGAATCGGAAATTTCACACGCCTCTAGAAAATAAGTATTTGGTCAATACCCAAAGTTCATCTCAATACTTTGTTATGTACCCTTTGTTGGCAATAACGGAGGCCAAACGTTTTCTGTAACTCTTCCCAAGCTTTTCACACACTGTTGCTGGTATTTTGGCCCATTCCACCATGCAGATCTCCACAAGAGCAGTGATGTTTTAGGGCTGTCGTTGGGCAACACGGACTTTCAACTCTCTCCACAGATTTTCTATGGAGTTGAGATCTGGAGACTGGCTAGGCCAGTCCAGGACCTTGAAATGCTTCTTACGACGCCACTCCTTTGTTGCCCTGGGTGTGTGTTTGGGATCATTGTCATGCTGAAAGACCGTCCCATCTTCAATGCCCTTGCTGATGGAAGGAGATTCTCACTCAAAATCTCTCGATACATGGCCCCATTCATTCTTTCCTTTACACAGATCAGTCGTGCTGGTCCCTTTGCAGAAAAACAGCCCCAAAGCATGATGTTTCCATCCGCATGCTTCACAGTGGGTATGGTGTATGGTGTTCTTTGGATGCAATTCAGTATTCACAGAACCCGTGTTTCTACCAAAAAGCTCTATTTTGGTTTCATCTGACCATAACACATTCTCCCAGTCCTCTACTGGATCATTCAAGTGCTCTCTAGGGAACCGCAGACGGGCCTGTACGTGTACTTTCTTCAGCAGGGGGACATGTCTGGCAGGGCAGGATTTGAGTCCCTGGCGGCGCATGTTACTGATGCCTTTGTTACTGTGGTCCCAGCTCTCTTTAGGTCATTCACTAGGTCCCCCCTTGTGGTTCTGGGATTTTTGCTCACCGTTCTGGTTATCATTTTGACGCCACGGGGTGAGGAGGGAGTTGAAAGTCCGTGTTGCCCAACGACAGCCCCAAAACATCACTGCTCTAAGGGAGATCTGCATGGAGGAATGGGGCAAAATACCTGCAACAGTGTGTGAAAGCTTGTGAAGCGTTACAGAAAACGTTTGGCCTCCATTATTGCCAACAAAGGGAACACTACAAAGTATTGAGATGAACTTTTGGTATTGACCAAATACTTATTTTCCGCCATGATTTGCAAATAAATTCTTTAAAAATCAAACAAGGTGATTTTCTGTTTTTTTTCCACATTCTGTCTCTCATTGTTGAGGTTTACCCATGTTGACAATTACAGACCTCTCTAATATTTTCAAGTGGGAGAACTTGCACAATTAGTGGTTGACTAAATACTTATTTGCCCCACTGTATTTAGTTTATAGTTTTTTTTTTTTTGGGGGGGGGGGGGGGGGTATGTGGTTGAACGATTTGTTAAAGAGAATTGTAAGAAAAAAACAGTACTTCATAGCATTTAAGCCAGCGGCCTTTGTTATGCAAGTTAGCTAATTGTTCTTTTGTTGTACTTTGATCATCATTTATTTATTTGGCGCTCAGACATACACTTCATTATGTATTGACGGGACACGGAGCCGATTCATGGGGGCCTATCGCCGTCAAAGCTGACAGAGTGGACACACAGACAAAGACCTTTTTCTGTTGAAAATTCTTGTGAATAAATGCTTAAATTCCTGAATTCTTCATGAAACGGTCTCGATTCTTTATTAAAAAAGTCAAACAACCGGGCAGTTAGCATTTATTTTACGTAAATATGTCGAATGTAATGCGGCTGCCTTATGAAAACAAGGAGCTTTTTTTTCGTTGAAAATTATTGCGAATAAATGCTTAAATCCCTGAATCCTTTACAGATATGGAGGTAAAACAGTCTCGATTCTTGGTTAAAAGCAAAAAAAAAAAAAGTGCAGTTAGCATTTATTTCATGTAAATATTGTCAACTATGACGGCAATGCCTATTGATTTTTTTTCACGTTTCAAAACGCGTGCATGGTACGAAAAATATAATAATTGTTCAATAATAATTGTAACATTGTTCATAAAGTAATACTTTATTCTAGGTTGATATATATTACTTTTTAATATTAAAACAGACACAATATTATGCAGAAGGTGCACTTATAATAATAATAATTGTAAAGACGAATGATACTATTTACTTGGGATGTAACGAAAGCAAAATTCGTGGCCGAAACCGAATATTAGAAACACTTGGACGAAAAAACTAAAGGCTGGAAAATATACACGCATATAATAATGCTTTTATTTTACATTTTAAAAATTGATTTATTTCATTATTTACCGATTACCAATAAAATGGGAACCGGGGCACTCCTTCAAATTAGAGAGGGGGCCAGTGCCCCTGTGGCCCCCCCTTAAAGTGCCTGTGACACGAAAAAGCATGTTTATTTCATAATACACGCGGTAGTTTATGCCCCTGAATGATATGGACCGCTTGGATGTGTGTGGAAGCGATCGCTATATTTATTTAGTTTTTTTAATCCCGCGCCATGAAAATGAGTGACTTCCGGCTTCGGTCTCTCATTGAGGAGGAGGGCGCTGTGACGTGTACGGTAGAAGACGTTCTCTTCACTATACAGTGTACTGTTGTGTATGAGGACGAAGGATTCAGCTGATTTTGCGGATTAATACTTTTATTTTTTGCATCGCGCCAGCCAAACGGCTGCAGAAAAATCATTCTGTATGCGGGAGAGGCGTATGCGCCTTTTTGGAGTTTCAAAAGGTTCC
This sequence comes from Corythoichthys intestinalis, assembly GCF_030265065.1. NCBI lineage: Eukaryota > Metazoa > Chordata > Actinopteri > Syngnathiformes > Syngnathidae > Corythoichthys > Corythoichthys intestinalis. The sequence goes on along the minus strand of NC_080404.1, from coordinate 52,043,637 downwards.
CATTCACCGTGGATATTTACTGTGGGACCATTGGACTTACAAGGAAGTGAGTAAACATCTTGTTTTGTATTATGTCAAATACGAATACAGTGATTACAAAGTAAACACTATAAAATTCCTTTAAATAAAGGACTACTTACGTTTGATCATTGATAGGCATGTAAAAAGCTATCCTCATGCTCATTAGCAGTTAGCTGTTAGCACGTTAGCTCCACAACAACTCCAGCCACCCTCCTCCAGGGAACGAACTGTAAATTGCTCTCCGCCGGGCGGTTTGCCGATCCGCAAAGAAACTCGACAACCGGGTCGTCATGTCAAATAATCCAGGCTAGTTATGTGTGATTTTCCACTTCGAAGACTTTGAAACGTCCCTCGGTTCGGGTTAGCATGTCGGCTAGCTGTCACTCCTTCTGGTCTGTCTACATTCTCCGAAGCCGGGGAAGGGAAATTACATATGTCCGATTTAGGTGTCATAAAATATCGTTCGGGAGGTGTGACAGTAAAGGTGAAGTCGACTGTTTTGACCATTATGGAGTAATTTTGCTATGTCATCTTGAATAAATGGATTTTTATTATTTTATATTCCATTTAGCACAAGATTGTTATTTGTCATGACCATGCCATTTATTTAGCAATTGGGGAAAGTACTTGGGTAAAAAGAATATCCTGTAAAAATATTGAAGTAAAGAGACAGAAACAATGACATTTTGCCGCTCTCTTCGTCGCGTTTTCCTCATTGTGAATAGTTCCCCCTCGACGGGCTGACTGGTCCTTCTCAAGCCATTTATATAGCTATTGGGGGAAAATACTTGGATAAAAAGAATATCCTGTAAAAATATTGGGAGTAGAGAGACTGAAACAATGACATTTTGCGGCTCTCTTCGTCGCGTTTTCCTCGTTCTGAACAATTCCCCCTCAATGGGCTGAATAGTAAAACCGATGAGCCCAGTCTACCGCTGACGTCATCCACCTGTTGGGGACGCTAAAGCCCTATAATGGTAGGCGTGGCTAACCGGCAGATTAAAAGACTAATTTCTCGTCATCTGCGCTTTGCTAAATTGTTGTATGTAGTCGAATCGTCTCAAAATATGATTCTAATTCACATAATAATGCCATTTAAGACTTTTTTTCTGGTGTCATATGCTCTTTAAAGTCACCACTGGGAGGGTGCGTCCCCAGCTACAGTGAGAGCTGGCGTCATCATAGCATTCTGTTCGGTGGACGTAGACACACACGTCGCGGCAAATTTGGGACATTCGAAAAATGGGTCTCACGCCTCCAATTGCAAAGCTAAATAAGATCTCGATGTTCGTTTGTGTGGAACTTTAGTTCACAACAACAACAAAAAAATAGTAAAGCACTTAACAAAGCTATTATTATCTCTCCCACACATTAAAAATTGCCAATTATTCCGTTTAAAACAGACCAAACTGGGCTAGTGTGAAAGTGCCCTTAAAGTGCATCATGCTGGACCCAGAACAAGGTTCAGATGTTCTAGTAGGATTTTCCTTCAATTTTGTTTTGAATTTCAAGAAGAACTTTGGAACTTCATAATTGCCTCCACCTTGATTCTGTCCCCAGTTGCAGAAAAATAAAAACAGCTTCATTGACACTACAATGCTTCACTGGAAATGCTTCTTTTGGTGAAGAAAATATCTCCCAAATGTATGAAAATCTCTCATCCTAATTTGCATCTTTGTCAATGTGAGGCCGCTTTTTGTATGCCTTTTGGGCAACCACACATACACACACACACTTACATCCAGCGAAGGTTCGGGCATGTCCGGACCATCTGACGAAGGGTTAAACGTCAGATCGGCGTGCGGGTGAGTGTTTTGGCCGGGCGGCTGAGGTTGTGGCGGCGGGCGAGGCGGCTGCGATGACGATGGGCCACCACCGCCGTGATGCAACGGTGGCCCCGATTGACCGCTGTGATGCAAAGACGGCCCCGATTGGCCGCCGGGGTGTGGAGAAGCATGCAAGCCGGGCTGCATTGAGTTATGGGACGGATCGGGGTGGGACATCTGCGGGAGCCAGAGAGGGAATCAGAGTGGAGTAGATGAAGAGAGTGAAATGAGTCCCAGCATGAATAATGTGAACCAGGCCCTTGAAAATACCTCTGTTAAGTTGGCCCCCCATCAGATGTAAATTTATAGAAAAACTAAGTCAATCGTTTGTGCAACATTTGTGCTCATCCATCCATCCATTATCTTCCGCTTGTTCCGGGGTCGGATCGCGGGGGCAGCAGCTTTAACAGGGAAGCCCAGACTTCCCTCTCCCCAGCCACTTCAACCAGCTCCTCCGGCGGGATCCCAAGGCGTTCCCAGGCCAGCCGAGAGACATAGTCTCTCCAGCGTGTCCTGGGTCGTCCCCGGGGCCTCCCGCCGGTGGGACATGCCCGGAACACCTCTCCAGGGAGGCGTCCGGGAGGCATCCGAACCAGATGCCCGAGCCACCTCAGCTGGCTCCTCTCTACGCGGAGGAGTGGCGGCTCGACGCCGAGTCCCTCCCGGATGACCGAGCTTCTCACCCTATCTCTAAGGGAGAGCCCGGACACCCTGCGGAGGAAACTCATTTCGGCCGCTTGTATCCGGGATCTTGTTCTTTCGGTCACGACCCAAAGCTCGTGACCATAGGTGAGGGTAGGAACGTAGATCGACTGGTAAATCGAGAGCTTTGCCTTTCGGCTCAGCTCCTTCTTCACCACTACGGACCGGTGCAGAGTCCGCATTACTGCAGACGCCGCACCGATTCGCCTGTCGATCTCTCGCTCCCTCCTACCGTCACTCGTGAACAAGACCCCAAGATACTTGAACTCCTCCACTTGGGGCAGGATCTCATCCCCGACCCGGAGAGGGCACTCCACCCTTTTCCGACTGGGGACCATGGTCTCGGATTTGGAGGTGCTGATCTTCATCCCAACCGCTTCACACTCAGCTGCGAACCGCTCCAGTGAGAGTTGGAGGTCACGGCTTGATGAAGCCAACAGCACTAAATCATCTGCAAAAAGCAGAGATTCAATGCTGAGGTCACCAAACCGGACCCCTTCAACGCTTCGGCTGCCCCTAGAAATTCTGTCCATAAAAATTATGAACAAAATCGGTGACAAAGGGCAGCCTTGGCGGAGTCCAACCCTCACTGGGAACGAATTCGACTTACTGCCGGCAATGCGGACCAGACTCTGACACAGGTCGTACAGGGACAGAACAGCCCTTACCAAGGGGCTCGGTACCCCGTACTCCCGGAGCACCCTCCACAGGATTCCCCTAGGCACACGGTCGAACGCTTTCTCCAAATCCACAAAACACATGTAGACTGGTTGGGCGAACTCCCATGCACCCTCGAGGACCCTGCTGAGGGTGTAGAGCTGGTCCACTGTTCCACGGCCGGGACGAAAACCACACTGCTCCTCCTGAATCCGAGATTCGACTTCCCGACGGACCCTCCTCTCCAGCACCCCTGAATAGACTTTACCGGGGAGGCTGAGGAGTGTGATTCCTCTATAATTGGAACACACCCTCCGGTCCCCCAAAAAGGGGGACCACCACCCCGGTCTGCCAATCCAGAGGCACTGTCCCCGATGTCCACGCGATGTTGTAGAGGCGTGTCAGCCATGACAGCCCTACAACATCCAGAGCCTTTAGGAACTCCGGGCGGATCTCATCCACCCCCGGGGCCTTGCCACCGAGGAGCTTACCAACCGCCTCAGTGACTTCAACCCCAGAGATCGAAGAGCCCACCTCAGAGTCCCCAGACTCTGCTTCCTCAAAGGAAGGCGTGTCGGTGGAATTGAGGAGGGCTTCGAAGTATTCTCCCCACCGACTCACGACGTCCCGAGTCGAGGTCAGCAGTACACCATCTTCACTATACACAGTGTTAATAGTGCACTGCTTTCCTCTCCTCAGACGCCGGATGGTGGACCAGAATTTCCTCGAAGCCGTCCGGAAGTCGTTTTCCATGGCCTCACCGAACTCCTCCCATGTCCGAGTTTTTGCCTCGGCGACTGCCGAGGCCGCAGTCCGCTTGGCCAGCCGGTACCTGTCAGCTGCCTCCGGAGTCCCAGAGGCCAAAAAGGCCCGATAGGCCTCCTTCTTCAGCTTGACGGCATCCCTTACCGCTGGTGTCCACCAGCGGGTTCGGGGATTGCCGCCACGACAGGCACCAACCACCTTACGGCCACAGCTCTGATCGGCCGCCTCAACAATGGAGGTGCGGAACATGGCCCACTCGGACTCAATGTCCCCCACCTCCCCCGGGACAAGGGAGAAGTTCTGCCGGAGGTGGGTGTTGAAACTCTTTCTGACAGGGGATTCTGCCAGACGTTCCCAGCAGACCCTCACAATACGTTTGGGCCTGCCAGGTCTGGCCAGCATCTTCCCCCGCCATCGGAGCCAACACACCACCAGGTGGTGATCAGTTGACAGCTCCGCCCCTCTCTTCACCCGAGTGTCCAAAACATGCGGCCGCAAGTCCGATGACACGATTACGAAGTCGATCATCGAACTGCGGCCTGGGGTGTCCTGGTGCCAAGTGCACATATGGACACCCCTATGTTTGAACATGGTGTTCGTTATAGACAAACCGTGACGAGCACAGAAGTCCAATAACAGAACACCACTTGGGTTATGATCGGGGGGGCCGTTCCTCCCAATCACGCCCCTCCAGGTCTCACTGTCATTGCCCACGTGAGCGTTGAAGTCCCCCAGTAGAACGAGGGAGTCCCCAGAGGGGGCGCTCTCTAGCACACCCTCCAAGGACTCCAAAAAGGGTGGGTATTCTGAACTGCTGTTCGATGCATAAGCGCAAACAACAGTTAGAACCCGTCCCCCCACCCGAAGGCGGAGGGAGGCTACCCTCTCGTCTACCGGGGTAAACCCCAACGTACAGGCGCCAAGCCGGGGGGCAATAAGTATGCCCACATTTGTGCTCATGTGTGCTGAAAGTTTTTTCATTTGTGCTGCTATTATTTTTAAGATAATGAGATATTAATTTTGAGTGGTGACGTCACGCGCCCCGCATTTACTGCTAAATGAACCTGAAACGGTGCCCCTTCGTTCATGCTACGTTTGTGCTGTAAAAATTTTCGTTTCTGCTGCAATCGTTTTATAAATATTGAGATATTAATTTCGAGTGATGACGTTAATCGCAGCACCTCTATAGCAGCTGACGAAGCATACCAACTCTCTCATTAACAGAGGGGTGTCCCAACAACTACAAAACGTAGCGAAATGAATGGCACCCCTTTGGGTCCATTTTGTAATAAAGTTAATATCTCAAGCACCTCTGATACACCCGTCTGATATTGAGAGAGTTGGTACGCTTCGTCAGCTGCGACAGAGGAGCTGCAATTGATGTCATCACTCCAAAATAAATATTTCAATATCTATAAAACGATAGCAGCACAAATGAAAATTTTTACAGCACAAACGAGCACAAATGTATCATAAAGGAATATCGATTTTTTAAGTAATTGATTAATTTGTCAATTAGTCAGTTCGAAAAATCGACTAATCTGATTAGGAACATTTAATGTGTTGCAGAATAAATTTTAGGAGCTGTAAAACAAAGGCTTGCTAATATTGCATTTTCAAAAGAGCATTAAATGCAAATATAAAATAAAATTCTCGAGTGTTTTTTTTCCAAACTATGCAGTTTCATTTCACAAGAGCAATACATTTAAATAAAAACATCCAATTTAAATTAAAAGTAAAATACCTTAGCTTAGCTTTAAACTGTATAAACATAAATAAATACAACAAAAGTACAATTAGCTAACTTGCATAGCAAATGTCTGCTAGCTTAAATGCTTTGAAATGCTAACTTTTTTTTTTTTTTTTTTTTTTAAACAATGCTCTTAACAAATCGTTCAAACACATATTCCCACAAAAATATACTTCTGAACTAAATTAAGAATGCATAAACAGTCGTATTAGCTCAAAGAAAAACATACAATGTTGGTCTTAACAGGGAGCAGCTGGATCCAGCCATGTTAGATGAGTTATGTCATATTCACTGTTGCCACAAGAAGGCAATGTATCCAACCAAATCAATAACACTCATTTTAAACATTTCAAAGCAAACCATTACAACGCCACTCTAATTAAACGAATCCTCGAAACACCAAACTTTCATTCAAAGCTTTTTTTCTAATCAAATTACTCGAGTTAATCGTTTAATCTTTGCAGCACAATATACAAATGGTACCATTTCAAGTCCATTTTGCAATAAGTAGGGGGGCTGCGTGACATCATCACTTGACATTATGATCTCAATATCTCACAAACGACAGCAGCACCAACGGAAATTTTTACAGCACAAACCAGCACAAACGATTGACATCATTTTAGCCATTTTCAGTCAAAATGTGGGGGCTGGTTGACCTCAGATTGACCTATAAATGTGTTGTTACTTGTTAGTATCTCAAAAACGATAGCAGCACAAACGATTTTTTTCAGCACAAACGAGCACAAACCTAACACAAACAAATGACATAATTTTACTATAAATTTGATGGGGGGGCCAACATCACGGAGGTCTTGAAAATGGAAACTGCGATGAGCAGACGCAAACAGTTGCAACACGTGCGGCCTCAGCCCATAAAACAAAGTCTCTCATTTTATAATGTCAGCTTTCAAAATAACATTCATTATATAGTAGAGTATTTAGTAAGTTCATCGTTTTGTAGTGGTCCTCAATTAGCAGGGAGTTTAGAATGAGTTTACAATTTTAAAAGACAGAACCTCAGCTGAACCTGAACCTCAGCCCTAATGTAAAGTGTCATTCGCGCTACTCACGGAGTCATTCATGCCGTGGTTGAGGAGCTTGTCCTGGGACAGAAGACCGCTTGGCCCATCTGGTGGGTGGGAAAGTTGCGGGCCATGGATGAAGTCACTCATAGGAGGAACCCCTCCCCCAGACGGGTTCCCATGTGGGAAGTCAAAGTTCCCTTGGCTGTGGTATGGGGTGCCTTCAAGGACCAAAACAAAATGCTTTAGTTACCTCATGACGTTTATCCTGTAGAATTGAAGCGTAACGATGACAGGATAGCTATGCCAACAATATCCTCTTCACAGTTTATTTTTTTCCTAGTTCCATTTTACAGTGGTTAGCTTGTTTTCTTCATGTATCATGACACTTAATAAATGTTACTTTGAAACATCACTTGCACACAATAAAAATTGTCATTGTGTCAGTACAAGTCTGAAATGATTTAAAGCAACATTTTGTAACTTTTCAATGTTAGCTAGGGTAAAGGGACTGAGGCCACACTCGGCTTTTACGAGCAGTTGCCGAGTTGTGATTCAAATAAATCTTTAGAAAAGAACAAAAATGAAAGCCTGACATTGTTCCTTGGGATGTTACAATCGATGCTCAGTTGCCCATTCACCGCTTGGAAAATAACAAATAGAAAAATATGGTGTATCGCCGCGTATATTTCCTGGAAGCCGCAACAAGGAGTGCTTGTGCCTAACAGTGGTGATCCTAGAGGGCCGACAGTTTTGACACAAGGAAATATCATCAAAATGAAACTGATCTGGCGCCTCTGTGACTTGGGGTACCACGCAGTTAACTTTTCGGGGTTTAATTTTCCTCTACGCATGTTTATATACTCCAGTTCGGCCGGCATTGTGCTGGAAGGGTCCAGCCCCGCTGCTTGCTGATCGGAGACTTAATGATTAACTAACCCGCGATGGGAGTACCACGAGTGGCCACTAAATAGAAGCATATTATTTAGGGCTGTCCTAAACGACTATTTTTCTCCCGATTAATCAGCCGATTATTTTTACGATTAGTCGACTAATCAAATAATTATTTATTAAAGTACAAATAAACACGTAAATAACAATAATAAATCACAAATAAACAATGAGTTCAAATGCTGACAGAATTAACTAGTGCAAAAGAATGGAATGTAAACAGATTCAGAACACTGACTTCGGCTTTCCAACATGATTCAAAACAATTCTTAAAAAAAAACACCTAGCACTGATATTATAGTATGGTACTATACAGTCACCGGCAACTTTATTAGGTACACCATGCTAATAACGGGTTGAACCCCCTGTTGCCTTCAGAACTGCCTCAATTCTTCATGGCATAGATTCAACAAGGTGCTGGAAGCATTCCTCAGAGAGTTTGGTCCATAATGACATGATGGCATCACACAGTTGGTGCAGATTTGTCGGCTGCACATCCATGATGCGAATCTCCCGTTCTACCACATCCCAAAGATGCTCTATTGGATTGAGATCTGGTGACTGTGGAGGCCATTTGAGTACAGTGAACTCATTGTCATGTTTAAGAAACCAGTCTGAGATGATTCCAGCTTAATGACATGGCGCATTACCCTGCTGAAAGTAGCCATCAGAAGTTGGGTACATTGTGGTCATAAAGGGATTGACATGGTCAGCAACAATACTCAGGTAGGCTGTGGCGTTCCAACGATGCTCAATTGGTACCAAGGGGCCCAAAGAGTGCCAAGAAAATATTCCCCACACCATTACACCACCACCAACAGCCTGAACTGTTGATACAAGGCAGGATGGATCCATGCTTTCATGTTGTTGATGCCAAATTCTGACCCTACCATCCGAATGTCGCAGCAGAAATCGAGACTCATCAGACCAGGCAACGTTTTTCCAATCTTCTATTGTCAAATTTCGATGAGCTTGTGCAAATTGTAGCCTCAGTTTCCTGTTCTTAGCTGAAAGGAGTGGCACCCGGCGTGGTCTTCTGCTGCTGTAGCCCATCTGCCTCAAAGTTCGACGTACTGTGCATTCAGAGATGCTTTTCTGCCTACCTTGGTTGTAACGGGTGGTTATTTGAGTCACTGTTGCCTTTCTATCAGCTCAAACCAGTCTGGCCATTCTCCTCTGACTTCTGGCATCAACAAGGTATTTCCGCCCACAGAACTGACGCTCACTGGATATTTTTTCTTTTTCGGACCATTCTCTGTAAACCCTAGAGATGGTTGTGCGTGAAAATCCCAGTAGATCAGCAGTTTCTGAAATAATCAGACCAGCCCTTCTGGCACAAACAACCATGCCATGTTCAAAGTCACTCAAATCACCTTTCTTCCCCATACTGATGCTGGATTTGAACTGCAGGAGATTGTCTTAAACCATGTCTACATGCCTAAATGCACTGAGTTGCCGCCGTGTAATTGGCTGATTAGAAATTAAGTGTTAACGAGCAGTTGGACAGGTGTACTTAATAAAGTGGCCGGTGAGTGTATATAATAGCATTATAATAATTATTATAATTATTCATTGCCGATCAGATTTTTCATAAAGGGTGTCATTTTAAAGTTATTCTTAGTGTAGAATCTGAATTCTGACATATGTGGGAATAACTCCAGAAATCGCTATTTATATGACGAACATGACATGCTTTTATTTTTTAAATGTTCACCAGAAGTACGGTCGCTAAACCGCTAACTTCAGCTTTACACTCCGCAAAAAAAGCACTTTTGTCATTGCATGTAGTGTCAGTAATAGAGTTTGTCATTTTTTTTGTTTGCAAATGCTGTTAATCAGCGATTTTTCATGTTTGAAGTGTCACCTTTCAACCGCAAGTTTGCTTTCACAAGACGACTGCCAATGTTTTATAGCAGGCTAAAGTAGGTTGCCTTTTTTCCCCCATTCACCTCAGTGTAGCAGTGCTAACGTTACAGTGTTTAATATAGATGTGTTATCTAATTTTGTATGTCTGAACTTTAATTGTACAGCGTGTTGATAAGAGAAAGGAACTGGAGTCTCATACGCCATCAGCACGCACGCACCAATGTTTGCATGAACGCGCGTGCCTGCGATAAAAGGCAGCCGTGAAAATTACCGCCCTCATTTTTATTTGCCGTGCGATAAATGGACGACGTGCAGCCAAGCGTCGCATTGAAGAGACAGGACACAAGAGTGTACCCTCCTTTGTTTCTTTGAAATAAGTCAATGTTTTGGACACTCTGGTGCGCTTTTTTTGGCTTTGTGCCGCTTTCCCCGCTTGCATACAGAGCGTCCGACATTCTGAACTTTCCACGCATATATTTTTTAACCCTTCATTAACCGTCGACGGGATGTTGTGCTCGTCGACGGACTTACGTCATCGATGACGTCGACTATGCCGACTAGGCGGGACAGCTCTAATATTATTGCGACTTACGTTTGAAGGTTCTAGAAAAACGTGTTAACGCATGATCAGCTGATCACAGCTTGTTCAAGTCGAGCGAGCCCGCCTGTAGAAAAGAAAGATGAGCAGGAATGCCAAGTCTTGATAGTCCGCCTCCATTGTTTACATTGCCGTCATGTAGCACTAAAAATGGCGATGGCACGCTCCATGATGTCACTTCCTTAGTATCTGATAGTTGTACGGAGACAGCCGTCCATATTAAGCGGTAGGTAATATTACCAGCCTACATTATCCGTGTAACAACCAATCCGGACAAGTGGTATACTCGTGTGGCCGACATGCCGTATATCTAACTAGTTACACGTTTAAGGCCATTGTCCATCCTAGTGTGGTTGTAGCCTCAGTGTGGCTAATCTCCCCCACCCCACCCGAACTCGTCAGCGCTGACAAGTTCAGTTGGGTGGAGGAGTCTGTGTCACGCCAGCTAGTGAATGCCGGGCCAATGTTTATTCAGCCTGCCTTTTTTTCCTCCTCAGACAAAACTTTTGATCTCTTTTGTTGTTCTGCCATCTTTGCACAATTCGCGTGAAAGCGTTCACATCGATTTCCGACTTTACAATGAATGGGAAAAAGGGACGTGACGTTACCGTAAAGCAGTCAGCACATCTGTAGTGTTTTTTGTGTGTGGAAGGGTTCCTGCCACACTCCTCAAAGTTAATTAGTGCCATTGAAAGCGATACACACCCCGTCAAGATATAAAAGATGTCATTCAACTAGTTGTTAGTCGACATATCATCAAAAATGGTATGAAAATATTTATAAAGGTTGAAAAGTTAACTAGTGTTGCTTTAAAGGGATCCTCTGTTTTTAAGACAAGTAATTCTTACAAGTTAAATGTTAGTATTAGTTATAATAATTTGATATTAAAACCCCTCTTCATGTTTTTGTTTTAATAAAGTTTGTAAAATTATTTCAACTGATAGGTCGCCATTCTTGTTACGTCGCAGTGCGTGACGTCACTGGTCAAGTTGCCGAAATTCCAGCATGTCACTCGTTAGCTTTCCCAACATGTCGTCAGTTCTCCCCTTCTTATTTGTACCAGATCTGAAAAGTGAAGAGCAGGACAGCACTGTCGGCCGTTCACAAGACGAGCCTCAGGGAAAAATGCGTGCAGCAAATACCTGATAGGACAAAAGTTGGGGAAAACTGGTGATGCGAGAGAGAGTCCTGTTGGGAAGTCTGGTTGGGAGGGAGAGTGTATGGTGTCCGGTTTTATTAGCAGATATTCAAGGTACGTTTTCAAACTTATCCCAATATAATGATGTAGATTGTTAGCATCCACAGCTGTCGTGCGCTTACAGTACAGGCCAAAGAGCACACCTTGTGTAATCCATGTCTTGTACATTGTAACGCGTGGTAGCTAGGATACGTGTATAAAAGTACCAAAAAGGGTAGAAGCTTCCACTTATGCACATTTATTCACAAAAAATATTTCCACTTTGACCACTCTTCACTCGGGAGCTCAGCAGTACGCAAACACGCGTTCCCTGATGAACTCCAACATTGTTGTAAGGTCCACGTCAGAGTCACTGTCGTCACTGTAGCCTGCCATAGTGCTTTAATTATTTAATATGATTTGGGGAAAACTCCCACGAAGAATAGTCAACAAAAAAGATAGCAATACTAATCCAAATCCGCGTTTTTTACTCACTCGAAGATCCAGGAATTAGACCGATCCCATGGCAATGTCGCAGCTGTCGATTCCACAAAATAGACTGATCCGAAAAGCCGCTGTGGGACCGATGAATCAAAAAAATGGACAGATCCGAAACCAATATTGCAGACGCGGTGGGACTGTCGGATCCAGAAAATAGACGGATCCCTTACTTGACTGAGGATCCAGGAAAAATGTTCGGGCGCTAGTTGTAACATGTGGTGGGTAGGATATGTGGATACAGGGACCAAAAAGGGGGAGAAGCTTCCACTTATGCACATTTATTCACTAAAAATAATAATTCCACCTTGACCACTCACTTCACTCCCCTTGTTTCCATTTGACTGGAAATTGCATTCAAAAGCAATTTCGCGAGTTTAGGCAGCAATAAGCAATTGTTGAACATGAAAGATACCAATGACGTCATCACTGTGAGCCCGCAAACCATGGCGCCAACTAAAGGTCAAAATATGGACTAAATATTATAAAATATTGCAATTGATTTAACATTGTATGTGTTTCTCACAACATATTTTAGTACAAGAGAATAATTGTGGTTTATTAGAGCCTACATCTATTTAAGTTAGAGGATCACTTTAAGTCAGGAAGCTGTGATAAAATATCATTCTTGAAGGAAAGTCATCATTTTTGTCTTTATTGTTACTAACATCATGCCTAAAATAACTTCAAGTTAAATTGCGAAGGTAATTGAAAAAAAGTGACATTTGTTCGATTAATTGTCCGATTAATCGATTATAAAAATAATCGTTATTTGCAGCCCTAGCATAGGCATTGCATTTTGTCATTGTCAGGCAAAAACATTGCTTTCCTATCTATAGGTTTGTGCAGATTCATTTCCACAAATTAAAACCGTTTGGTTGTTAGGTATTGTTGTTCATCTTCCAAGATTCTTTGAAACGCTCATTATAACTCCCACTTGTGGTGTTATTCATCTCAGCTGCAAGTCTTAACACTTTTATATTACCTGCTCCTGGGTAATCGCTTCCATTTCCACTGGCATGTTGGCCTGGATGGTGTGAGGGATAAGGGCTGGGGCCGGGTCCAGGACCGTGGCCGGGGCCTGGCCCGCTTCCAGGCCCCAGCTGAGCGATCATCTCCATCACGTTGGGCATGGTCATCTGACTCGGGCTCATGGTCTTGAAGCGCTTTGCCAGAGGTCCGTCGGGGTCCTCTTTGATATGCATTTCCGACTTGATGGCCACGGGCCGCCAGCTGCACGTCGGGTCGATCGTGACTTCCTCAAACTCGGAACTGAATTACAACGTTCAGTTGAAACTGTGTTATTTATCTGGACGTGGTGCGTTTTCACATTCAAACTTACTTTTGGATGGCATTGAGGATCCCCCACATGTACTGATCCACTTCGAGGCCTTCTAGTAATGCGGTTTTACTGTAACAAAGCAAAATGTATATTAGACCGTCCAGTCAAATTCAATGAGACGTCAAGATGATTGTTTATGTTTTTGGCTCGCTTCAAACGAAAATCACGCATTAGCGTGACATTGACCTGTGACGTCGAACCATATATGATGGCACCTCATAAATAAACAAATGGACATTTATGAATTCTCAAAAAGATATTTACGCAATATATTGGAAACCTAACATTGTATTGCATTATGCGTATCGTGTCACTTCCTATCCCAATTTACCTATATACAGGTAATATTGCCCAGCTCTAATTTTGAAGATATCAAAATATCCACATTTAAGTTGTAAGAAAAAAAACAAACAAAACATTGACATACTTGCAAACAGGACACCTCCACGTTCCTCTCTCACAGTTCAGCTGCAAGTAAGACTCCAGGTCGAAGCACTGCAAAAGTCACAAGAGACATCACGACCACTGCTACCCCTTTATTTACAATAAAGGATTTCTTAAACAGATTTTGATAACCACAAACCTGCACGTGTTTACAGTCATGCCCTCGTGCGGGCAGCTGAATGCGGCGAAAGGTGATGGGACACTTGAGAGACACTTTAATGGCAGTCTGCTCCACGCCGTCCTCCCCGTTGAGAGTGGCGCTTCCCGCTGAGGCTGCCACGCTGCTGAAGTTTCTTTTGACTATGAAAGGAGACAAAAATTGGGAAAATTCAAGGGTGTCCCTACACTTAAAAAAAAAAACAATAGTCAGCAGATCTTGTCATTTCAAGTCAACTAGTTTCGAAATTTGAACTTAGCTTAGCTCAGTCATCAGCACGTTCCACTACCACTATGCAAGCCGGGTTAGACCCTCCCTTGGAGCAACTTACATATACAGTGGGGAGAACAAGTATGTGATACACTGCTGGCAGTGTATCACATACTTGTTCTCCCCAATGTACATACTTAAATTGAAGGTTTTTATTTATTTATTTATAAACAATGTATAAAAAACATAATGAGCAGCAGGTGTTGGGGTAATTGAGATATTAACACACAGCAGCATACTTTTGGTAATGCAGTGTTCCGCGGGAAGGAGCCTCTTCTTTAGAAGCCCCTGGAGGACAGAGCGCACAGATGGCCTGTGGACCAGCTGCAGCACAAACAGATGCGACTGCAAAGACATAGATGCAAACAAACACACATCTATTAAACTAGAATCTACACAGCGGCGGATGTTTTTGTCACACCGAGTACGGTTTCTCGTCAGATAGCAAGCCGCACTCACGCAACAACAGGCGGTGACGGTGATCTGTATGGTGTTCCTGCCTGGCTGGCACACATGTTTCAAGTGCAAGGGCTTGTGGGAGGTCTTGTTATCGCCCCGCTCGATGGTGAGGGGCGTGGCGTTGACGCTGACCTGGACCGACGCCGGCCAGTTGGTGTTCATCTGCCTGTCTTCGTGGTGATAGCACTTGAACTGCAGTTCCAGGTCTGATCTGTGGGGGAGACGGATTTGTAATACAGGTAGTCCCCGAATTACGAACGAGTTCTGTTCTTAAGATAGCGACGTAAACCGAATTCCCGCTTAAGTCGGAATTAACCCTGTAAGTAACCCGAAATAACTATCCAAAAAGTCCAAAAGTATTACCGTATTGGCCCGAATATAAGACGGCCCCCTCTTTTTCAAGACTCAAGTTTGAAAAAAGACTTTTGGAACACCAAATTATTTTTTTTATACAGAAAATAATTACAGTGCATCTGAAACATGATTATAACATAACAATATATTTGAGAGAAAAAGCATGTTATTTTGCCTCATTCAAATCTTAATATCGGAACATTTAAATATGTAAACTAAAGTGCAATCACATTCATAAATGAATGGCTTCTGGTTTTTGAAATGTAAATAAACCAATCTATTGTGATGAAACAACAACATTGCAATAAAACCATCAAAGTAAAGTCTAACTGTAACTGTAGTCTTGAAACAAATCTGAATAAGGAAAAACATTGCAATAAAATAATACAAACTGGTTAAACTTGCGAGTAGCTGAGATCTGTCATGACAGAACATTGCTTCCATTGATATCTGGCACCATCTAGCGTCGTGAATGGGTTAGGGCTGTCAAAATTGTCGCGTTAACCGGCGGTAATTAATTTTTTAAATTAATCACGTTTAAATATTTGACACATTTAACGCACATGCCCCGCTCAAACAGATTAAAATGACAGCACAGTATTATGTCCACGTGTTACTTGTGTTTTTTGGTGTTTTGTCGCCCTCTGCTGTCGCTTGGGTGCGACTGATTTTATGGGTTTCAGCACCATGAGCTTTGTGTAATTATTGACATCAACAATGGCGAGCTACTAGTTTATGTTTTGATTGAAATTTTTCAAATTTAATTAAAACGAAAACATTAAGAGGGGTTTTAATGACATTTTTTTTTTATAACTTGTGCTAACATTTATCTTTTAAGAACTGCAAGTCTTTCTATCCATGGATCACTTTAACAGAATGTTAATAAAGTTAATGCCATCTTGTTGATTTATTGTCTTAATAAATAAATACAGTACTTATGTACCGTATGTTGAATGTATATATCCGTCTTGTGTCTTATCTTTCCATTCCAACAATAATTTACAGAAAAATATGGCATATTTTATAGATGGTTTGAATTGCGATTAAGCTCTGATTAACTCGATTAAAAATTTGAATAGTTTGACAGTCCTAGAATGGGTATAATGTCTAGAGGCGAATATAAGATGACCCCCACTTTTTCAGTCGTAATTCAATGCAAAAAACACCGTCTTATATTCGGGCTAATACGGTATATTTTGTTCAATGATGGAGGATACAATGCCCTCTGGTGGCAGTGTTGGGTTTGGCTGAACTGTCGTCTTAGGACTGAGGAGCAGACTTTCGTCTGACACGGATATAGGACAGCTGCACTCTGGTTTGGCCCACATAAGGCTGTAAGTTGTTTCAGCTAATATATGTTTGTGTATGCAATTTTAATGAAGTTTACAGCTACAGTTTATGGGGTTATGTGTGAGCGATTTGCTATGAGAATTGTAAATATGTTAGCATTCATAGCATTTAAGATAGCGAACTTTTTTTTTTGGCAAATTAGGCTAATTTAACCAACTAAATTTACATTTATTGATCAGACTAGATCGGCGTTTGAACACCAATCGTTTTGTGTCAAGTGTTTGATTGTTTATACAGCTTTACAAATTGTCAAGAGTGAAGGAAGTAGAACGCTTCAAAAATTATAATTGCCGTGTTTGATGTCTGGAAAGCAGAACAATTTCACGTTTGGTAGTCTAACATAACATTCTTAACACTTTTAAATAGCCTTTTGAAATAAAACACGAGAGATGGAATTTAAGTGGTTTAAAAGCGTGTTAATTGTCTTATGAGATTATATCATTACGTGTTGTGCTTGCGCAACATGTGTTTACATTTAACCTTCCACCTTAGCATATGCTGGCAATTACGACCCCCACCTCGATGATTTTACAGGTGTTGGTTGTTTAACGTTAAGAATTTTTTTTTTTTTGTTCAAATCAACCGAAAAGAAATTAGTGGAAAAAACCTTACCTCCACATAAGGGTCTGGTGGACGGACGGCCGCAAGTGGAAGACGTGGTTGCTGACAGCCAGGTTATGCTCCAGGCGGAATGGCTCGAGCACCACGCCGTCTCGCACCGGGAACGTCAGTCGCAGCTCCTCGTTGGTAAGAGCTGAGAACCAGAAAAACTGTATGTCAGTTACTGGTACGACAACTCCTGGCAAAAATAGAGGAATCGCCAGTCTTGGAGGATGTTCATGCAGTTGTTTAATTTTGTAGAAAAGAATGCAGATATCAGACATGACAGAAAACTGAAGTCATTTTAAATGGCAACTTTGTGGCTTTAACACTAAAAGAAATCAAAGGGAAATGTATGTGGTAGTCAGGAACAGTTACTTTTGTTAAACCAAGCCATAAAATTACTGATTTTTTGTTGTTTCATCTTTCTTTCTTAAATTGTCAAATACAGGTAGTCCCGGGTTACGGACGAGTTCCGTTCCTATGCTGGCGACATAACCCGAATTTCCACGTAAGTCGAAACCTTGTAAGTACCCCAAAATAACTATACAAAAAGTTGCGTCGCCTGTACGACTCAGAAGCAGACTCAGACGTCTTACTGATTGGCCCACATCAGGCTGTAAGTTGTTTCAGCTATTATATGTTTGCGTATGCATTTGTAATTAAGTACTACAGTTTGTAGAGTTACGTGGCAGCAATTTGCTATGAGAATTGTAAGTACGTTAGCATTCGTAGCATTTAAACTAGCAGACTTTTGTTAGGCAAATTAAGCTAATTTAATCTACTAAATTTACATATTGATCAGACTAGATGGACGTTTGAACACCAATTGTTTTGTGTCACCTGTTTTATTGTTAAAATGCGTTTTGTTTTAAACATAAGTGTACATATGTGTGTTTCAGCTTTACAAATTGTCAAAAGTGATGGAAGTAAAAAGCTTCAATAAGCGCAACTGCCTTGTTTGCTTTCTGTAAAGCTGAACAACTTCACGTTCAGTGAGGACAGGACACGTCATATAAATAAAGTAAAAAAATAAGATACAGTAAGGTACTGTTTATGCACAAAAAAAAAAAAAAAAAGATTTTTAATGTTCATGACATACACATTTAATGTGTATCAGTGTTGTTTTCGTCAATGATGACTATCACGAAAATATATAGTCGACGAACAATTTTTTCATGACGATGACAAGACGATAACGAGCTAAAAACGTGTCTTGGGAGACTAAAACATAACGACCCTATTGCCAGTTTTTGTCTGACGAGAGGAGAATCAGAGGAAAATGCGCCATAATTTCCATCACATGTTCACAATGTGTGACATTTTGCGTCGTAGCAATGTATGGTCGTGTCACTCATGTGACGTGCTGCGCCCCCCAACTCACCCACTAGTGTCCTCGCCAGTCTCCCCATTGCTTGTTTTGAGACACATACGATAAGATTTGTCTTATCTTGGCAAGAGAGAAAATGCAATGTTGTTTTAGCCTTTAAAGGCCTGTGCTGAGTGATTATCACACACTAAATGGAACTCTTAGCAAGACATGTGCTGATTACCGGTTTCAAGGTAATCGACATATGTTGTATGAAAACGTCAAGGTTTGAAAACTGCAAAAATGTTCTGTCATACCGTCTCTAATGTATTAGCTATTATTCATGTCCCAAAAATGCATAGTGAAATCCCTGGCTTGCAGCTTCAACGCTCAATCCTCCCCCACCGGTTGTTGCCCAGTGTCAGCTGTGCTACACAGCTAGCTGGAGGAGGTGAAACTCCTGAACTTTTTCCCCCATCAAAGAAAATGATATCGCTGGTATTGGAATACTTCAGATACAGAAAGTTACAGACGGCCGTGCTCAGAGGAAGAGGGCCAACTGACATGTAAAACGTGTTTGCGGAGGGTGGCTGCCGAGGAGGCAATATCTCCAATATGTTTTTGAAATTATACAAAATTAAAGGTTAGTAAACACTGTCATGAACGTTTCCCACCAGCTTCGAGAGTGAACTCCAGCGTGTTTAGTGTGTCTAGCGGTGGTAAAACGTGGTGTTTTGTCTGTCTGTGATTAGAAAGAGAGTGTGTGTATAATGTAAACAGGATACGAGTCATACACACGTGCTTTTTATGTAAAATAATTCCATTATTTTGGTTTTAATGGTAATAATGTTGAGCTGTGGCTGTAGGTTTAGGCTCACCTAAAGGACAGTCTTTATTTTAATTTTGTTTAGAATATTTTTTCATAATTTATTTTAACTTAAAATTATACTAATGTTACAATTTGGTAATATTTTTTGAAAAATAAAAATCCTGTTCAATGGAAAAAAGTTTGTTTTTTTTTTAACCCAGATATCACAAAAAAAACCACACTGTGTAGCTTTAATTGCAATACTGTGACACAGTGATATTTTGGCTTAAGGTTATCATACCATCACAATATCATACATGCCTAGGAGTCATAGCATTAGCATAGCATTCATGTTCGCATTAGCATTAGGCTATTGCTAACAACGAGCGTCCTCTTAATCTTGTAACAGATTTGTAGAAGCTACAATATGTGCTTGTCTGTCAATGTTCATTCAATATAGTTGGAACTTGGAAAGCTTTTTTTATTTATTTATTTATTTTTGGAATTAAACTTTTGGAAATATTGGGTAAATGTCAACAAAAACTAGACGAAGACACATTTAGAAATGACTAAAATATGACTAAAACTAATAAGTATTATCGCCCAAACGACTAAAACTAAGATGAAAATTTAAAGGGCTGACAAAAACAACACTGATGTGTATATATTGCATTTTATCACACTATTCAGCAATTCATGCTTGAAAAAAATTTCATTCATTCATAAGGAATTGGTAGAGGAATTCCAAAGTTCTACTTCCTCATAGTGAGAACACTTGCTTATGTTAGCAAATATTGTGTACTCACATGGAGGAGGTGGAAGTGCTGTCATATTTGGTTTCAAGTCAGGTGGAAAAGGGGGTTTCACGTCCTGGTTCGGCGACAGGTACGGAGGGATACTACTTCCGGGCGTCATGGGTGGGGTGGGATTTCCAGGTACTGGTGAGTGGGGGTAATTACCAGGCCTAGGGGGCTGTACAAACAGTAAAGCCGTCAACTACTACTTCATGTCCATTCACAATGTTGTTAATTCAGGTAATAAGTGTGAACTTACCCCATTCACTTGCCCGTACGAGTAGCCTCCACCCGAGAAGTTAGTGCTCTGCCCATTAAATGGTTCTTGCTGCAAAATATATAGCCATACATGTCAAACGAGGAACAACTTTTGTTGAAATCAACAATAGTCGGAGCTGAACAAGACCTTGTAATACTGGCCAATGGGCATGCCAGGCGGGTACTGTCCTTGCCCCTGCTGCCCGGGCATCCTCTGTCCTGGGTAGTTGGGTGAAGGCAATGGTCGGGAGGCGTTGGGAGTCGGGTACTGCCCCTGTTGCGGCGGGAACTGACTGTTAGGCCCATATTGTCCACCATACCCGGCCTAGGGAGAGACATTCAAGCAATGAGTTAGATTACCGTTTATACAGGGGAACGCTCAATATTATTTAACAGGACGCAGGTTTGGCAGTTTACCTCGCCAGGATACGGCCGCTTCATTCCCTGCATGGGAATGCCCTGCCGAGGTCCTCCCGGATAGCCTTGCTGGGGCATCCGCTGGCCGTGAGCACCAAAAGGTCCCATTCCGGGAGTCCGGGCCTGATTCATGCCCATGGGTGGCCCGCTCATGCTAGGGTTGTTCATTCCTGAAGCCATGCTGGCGGGATTCATCCCTCCGGGGGGTCCTCGTGGGCCAGTCTGGTTCATGAACTGACTGTTGTAGGCCTGAGCGTGGCCCATTTGGAAGGAAGAACACATCTGGAGGCAAGAACAGAATGTTTGAGTTTCACTCTTATTTGCTTAAAAAGCACTGTCCTCCTGTATATATGAAGCTATGTTTCTGCGGTGTTTCTGTTCCTGCTTTATGCTACCAATGCGACACCTGTACCTGCCCATACTGGTTCATGTCTTTATTCTGCGTCTCCTGTAGCGCCGCTACGGTGGCTGTTGCCGTGGCGGTAGCCGTAGCAGCGGCGGCAGCGACAGCAGCTGCAGCGGCGGCGGCGGCCGGCTGCGTGAAATCGCCAGTCGGTCGAGTGTGGGAGGACACGCCCATACTTCCTGGAGGAGGATTTGGACCTCCAGAGTAACTGTAGGAAAATTAGCACTTCAGTGAGGAACCATTTCTATTTCTGTTGATGTATAAAATTATACAATGCAATGTAGAATTGGCAAAACATTAAAAAACTTTTATATTTAACATTAATGTGACATTAACAATAAATACTTTATTAATAATTCTGACTTACATTGACTCATCTTTTCCCTTGGTTACCAGCCACCCTCCCACACACACACTCTATTATAATAGCATCACTATGTTCATAGGGAGCATTAGTGTAAAGATTGTATGTATTTTTAAAAAAATTCAAAATAGGGCTGAACGATATTGGAAAAACGGAAATTGTGACTTTTTGGGGGTTTGCGATATATTGCGATATTAGCTCTGTTTGGGAAGACTGGTTGACTCACTATGACCGCATTGTATTCATTAGAGATGTTCTGATCTGATCACGTGATTAGAAATCGGGCCATTCCCGCCATTTTTCAGAGCAAGGGCGTAGGTTTGGTCCCAACATTTGTAGCGACGATATAGAAGCATAAACTGCATGAACACTTTTTGATGGGGATGGGACATTAATAAAACCAAACAGATTATTGAACAGTGATCAGGGCTACATTTCTCAAGAATATGAGTTAAGAGATGATGATCAATACAAAATAAATCTACTTACACTAACTTTCATGTGTATTAGTTCAGGTGAAACAACGTTCAATTTAGGGCTGCAGCTATCGAATATTTTAGTAATCGAGTAATCGACTGAAAATTCTATCGATTAATCGAGTAATCGGATAAAAGAAATATATTTTTAGGTGAAGAGCAATTATAAATATACATGAGAAAAACAAGACATTTCATCTAATCTTGAACCATTTTCAGTCAATCAATGTCTTTATTTTCGATGTATATTGTTGAAAACAGCCAACAATTGCATCTCAGATGTAACTAGAATTTAAAAAAAAGACTAATTCACTGCTTTGACTCAAAAAACTTTTAGATCTTATTAAAAAAAAAAATATATATATATATATCTTACCTAAAATGCCGTTACGCTTGATATCACACATCACTTAAAAGTTAGGATTTTTTCCCACATGTTTCAATTGAATTTCTCTTTGTGTCAAGCCAGATTTAAGTTCTAGTTAAGTTTTAAGTTAGTCTAAACTGTAAGTCCTGATAGGATTTTGAGTTTTTGCAGTGTTCAAAATAAATGTATGATACAGGCTGTATTGGAGCACATTAGGGACCAGTGCTACTTGGTGTTTTATCCAGCAATGACTACTGAGCTAAAATTGATAGTTAGCATGATTAAGTTTTTATTTTACACCCTCATCACTCCACAATGCTATGTTAGTTTAAAGCCTGTATGTAAGACACGTTAGCCACGCATCGACAGTGGTCATAATTAATTGAAACCTAGCACTCCGCAGGGCTAACAATACGTGAGCTAGTAGCGACAGTAACGTTAATCTTATTTATTAGCGCTTAGCGCTCTTTATTAGCGCTTAGCGCTCTACTGCTTTAAGATGGCGGCTGTTTATTAACGCTGCCCAGACGCGGCCGAGTCTTGTCATTTCGCATCTAGTTCAACATACATGTGATCTCTATGAGACGCATCAAACGCTACCTTTTACCAACGTAGCATCGTGCGGGCTAGTATTTAGCAACGTCGGCGTCGTTTGTGGCGGCTGTCGGCTGCAGTAAGTTTTTTTTCCCCCCCTTCTTCCTCTCCGCACGTGACAGCGCGTTGTCCCGCATTAAAAGTAGTCCGAGCAAAACGTGATTCTGAGAGCTGTCAAAATAAACGATTACTCGAGGTGAATAAAATTACTCGGATCAGTTTTTAAACTCGAGTTACTCGAGTACTCGTTTCAGCTCTAGTTCAATTCAAACCTTTGTTTTCAAAAACTGCTAAAGAACCATTTGAAGTTCATGTCCCTTTATTAAAAAAAAAAAAACTATCCAAGAATGGGTCCACTTTTGGGGGACACTGGAGCATTCCAAGGCTCAAACTAAAGTATTGTAACAAAAGTGATTAGGGAAAAAAATCAATGAGAAAAAATATGAGATGTCCACGCTAGCAAGTGAAAGCTGGGCCAATGTTCATTCTTGAGTGTCCTTTTATCCAGGTAGCCTCCTTTTTTTTTTTTTCTTATTCTTCCTCGGACAAAACTTTTTGTCTATTTTGTTGCTCTGCCCTCTTTGCATAATTTGCACTACAGCGTTGCATCGATTTCTGTCTTTATAACGAATGGGGATGGGAAAGTGACGTATATGACGTAAAGCAGTCAGCACATTTGTAGTTTTTTTGTGTGGCAGGGTTCCTGCTACCCTCCTTAAATGGTAAATGGTGTTATAAAGTTAATTTGTGCCGGTAAAAGCGATACAGATACCCTCAAGATATAGAAGAGGTGTCATTCAACTAGTTGTCAGTCGACATATTATCACAAATGTTATGAAAATAATTTATAAAGGTTGAAAAGTTACCTAGTGTTGCTTTAAGTGTTTGTTTTGGTTTGCATTGAGGGCTGTATCAAATGCTCCCATGGGCTCCCAATGTCAAGAGGCTGGGAACGAGATTTGCGTGTCCTTACCTGCCGCTGTATCCTCCAGGGCCTCCAGGGTATCCGGGCCTGCTGTACATCCCCTGCTGCATGTACTGCTGGTTGGAGCCTCCTTTGTTGGGAAATTGCTGCTGCTGGGCATTGAACTGGGGAGAGTTAAGCCCCCCAGTGCTGGCCGACATTCCCGACGCCATGGGGTTACCCCCGGGATTCATGGGATTATTGCTGTTGGCCATCGGGTTCCCAAGAACCTGTGTTGAATTGGACGTATTTGTTTTATTCCAGCAGAAAGGAGAAGTGATGGGAATACGCGAGGGACCTACCTGGCTCTGTGATGTATTGGTGACGCCCCACACTGTTGTAACCACAGACAATGACCCAGGGGGCTGGTTAGTACTTTGTTGCCAAGGGACAGAATCATAGGGAAAAGAGCCATCGCTAGAGAGTAGATAACACAAACCTGATGTTACACACACAGGAACTAGCTGTTAGAAAGCCAACACAGGAACACATTTACCTGAAAAAGCGAACCATTTTCAATGTGGTGCCAAAAGTGTTGGGCAACAAAGTTCTTTTTCATAACACGGCTTCAGCGCCAGAGTATGTCCTGATGGACAAACACCTCCCTTACAAATGAAAAATTTTGGCATAGCTGCTTGAAAAGGCCGCAGAGTTGTCCCGGTGGCTCGGAATGCCAGGCATTCCCGTCGAAAACAATCCGAATGCCAGGTTGCATACAATGAACATCCAGATGGGAAGAGGCAAGTGGCCAGGCGCAGAGTGCAGGAGGAGACGCTATTTTTGGACGGCGGCTTGTTTTTGCTCCGAGGTTAGCACTCAGAATGAATGACATGTTCAATATTTTCTCTAAAGAACAAAAAACATTATACTAAATAGGGGTGTGACAAAATATCGAAATGGTGATATATCGTGATACTTTGTATCCCAAAAGGTTATCGATATGCTCCTGCAAGAATCGGGATATCGTTTTAAAAAGGTGTCAATGTTTTTTAAAAAAGAAAAAGAAAGGGACGAACTGGTTGCTACCAAAATCTTTAGTGTCTAAGGTGTCTAATAGTGTCTAAGGTAACTAAGACTGCCATTGACGGTGATCGGCGCCCAATCCATTTAGACTGGGAACGTTTCATTCGAAATAGGGACGCAGCTATCGATTATTTTAGTAGTCGATTAATCGATCGATGAACTATTTAGTTCGAATATTCGAGTAATCGGATAAGGAACATAAATTTTTTTTACCTGAGCTGAGCCTCACACAGTATATTATATATATATATATATATATATATATATATATATACATACCGTATTGGCCCGAATATTAGACGGTGTTTTTTGCATTGAGATAAGATTGAAAAAGGTTTTATATTTGCAGTCTAGAAATTATACCCATTCACGACGTTAGATGGTGCCAGATATCACTGAAGCGATGTTGTGTCATGACAGATCTCAGCTACTCTCCCCATCCATAACGCTAGATGGCGCCAGATATCATTGAAGCAATGTTCTGTCATGACAGATCTCAGCTACTCTCAAGTTTAACCAGTTTGCATTATTTTATTGCAATGTTTTTCCTTATTCAGATTTGTTTCAAGACTACAGTTACAGTTAGACTTTACTTTGATGGTGAATGCAATACATTGGTTTATTTAGATTTCAAAAACCAGAAGCCAATCATTTACGAATGTGATTGCACTTTAGTTTACATATCTAAGTGTTCAGATACTAAGATTTGAATGAGGCAAAATAACATGCTTTTTCTCTCAAATATATTGCTATAATCATTTGTTTCAGATGTACTGTAATTATTTTCTGTATAAAAATTAATTTGATGTTCATAAAGTATTTTTTCAAACTTGAGTCTTGAAAAAGAGGGGGTCGTCTTATAATCAGGGCTGTCTTATATTTGGGCCAATACAGTATATACATATATATTTATAAAAAAAGTACAACAAAAGAACAATTGGCTAACTTACATAACAAAAGTCCGCTAGCTTAATTGCTACAAAATGCTTTTTTACAATGCTCTATACAAATGGCTCGGACACATATTCCCACAAAAAATAGCTAAATATACCTTCAAACTAAATTACGAATGCATTCAAAAAAAATCATTAGCTCAAACAAAAACTTAGCTTATGTTGGTCTTAACAGGGAGCAGATGGATTCAGCCATGTGAAATGAGGTAGACAAGAGGGCCGTGTATCCACCCAAATTAATAAAAATAAATTGAAACACTTTCAAAACAAACCATTACAACGCCACTTTAATTTAAACGAATACTCGAATCAGCAAAATTTAATTCGAACCTTTTTTTTGTAATCGAATACTCGAGTTAATCGATTAATTGTTGCTGCACTAACTCGAAACCAGAGCATTCGAAGTCATTCTCTCCGATTTTTGGGGCATTTACAGGTCACTTGCTGTTCTGTAACAAAGAATAAACAGGAAGTGACCCGTAAAATACCCCAAAATCAACAGGAAGTAACTGAAAATCAACAGGTAAATGACCTTAAAGAGCATATGACACGAAAAAGCATGTTTATTTCATAATACATGCGGTATTTTATGCTCCTGAATGATATAGACCGCTTGGATGTGTGTGGAAGCGATCGCTATATTTATTTAGTTTTTTGAATCCCGCGCCATGAAAATGAGTGACTTCCTGCTTCGGTCTTGCATTGAGGAGGAGGGCGCTATGACGTGTACGGGAGAAGGACTCCTCTTCACTATACAGCCTACTGTTGTGTATGAGGACTAAGGATTCAGCTGATTTTGCGGATTAATACGCTTATTTTTCGCATCACGCCAGCCAAACGACTGCAGAAAAATCTTGCTTTATGAGGGAGAGGTGTGTGCGCCTTTTTGGAGTTTCAAAAGGTTCCCATTCACTGTGGATACTGGCCTAGCCCTACTACTGTGGGACCATTGGACTTACGAGGAAGTGAGTAAACATCTTGTTTTGTAATATGTCAAATATTAATACAGCGATTACAAAGTAAACACTATAGACTTTCTTTAAATAAAGGACTACTTACGTTCGATCATTGATAGGCATGTAAAAAGCTCTCCTCGTGCACATTAGCTGCACGTTAGCTGCACAACAGCTGCAGCTGCCCTCCTCCGGGGAACGAACTGTAAATTGCTCTCCGCCGGGCAGTTTGCCGATCCGCGTATACAATCGACAACCCAGTCGTCATGTCAAATAATCCGGGCTAGTTATGTGTGATTTTCCGCTTCGAAGACTTTGAAACATCACTCGCTTCGGGTTAGCATGTCGGCTAGCTGTCACGCCTCTTGGTTTGTTTACATTCTCCGAAGCCGGGGAAGGGAAAAGACATATGTCCGATTAAGGTGTCATAAAATATCGTTCGGGAGGTGCGACAGTAAAGGTGACGTGGACAGTTTTGACCATTATGGAGTAATTTTGCCATGTTGTCCTGAATAAGTGCATTTTTATTATTTCATATTCCATTTAGCACAAGACTGTTATTTGTCATGACCATGCCATTTATTTAGCGATTCGGGAAAATACTTGGATAAAAAGAATATCCTGTAAAAATATTGAAGTAAAGAGACAGAAACAATGACATTTTGCAGCTCTCTTCGTCGCATTTTCCTTGTTGTGAATAGTTCCACCTCGACGGGCTGACTGGTCCTTCTCAAGCCATTTATTTAGCTAGTGGGGAAAATACTTGGATAAAAAGAATATCCTGTAAAAATATTGGAGCAGAAACACAAACAATGACGTTTTGTGGCTCTCTTCGTCGCGTTTTCCTCTTTCTGAATAATTCCCCCTCAATGGCCTGAATAGTAAAACCGATGAGCCCAGTCTCCCGCTGACGTCATCCACCTGCTGGGGACGCTCGAGCCCTATAACGGTAGGCGTGGCTAACCGGCAGATTAAAAGACTAATTCCTCGTCATCTGCGCTTTGCTAAATTGTTATATATAGTCGAATCGTCTCAAAATATAATTCTAATTCACATAATAATGCTATTTAAGACTTTTTTTTCTCCTGTCGTATGCTCTTTAAATGGCCCAAAATGACCTCATTGCTTGGCATTGGGTGCCAATGACGGCCATAGATGTTCAATCTATTTGAAGTGGGAGGGATGGCAGCGAATGAACATTCGTTCATTCGCTGCCACCCTCCCAGTTCAAACGGATTGAACGTCTACTAGTGATAAACTCATTCCAATTCGCAGCAAAAGCTTGTTTTTCTGTTTATTAGTTGTTTGTAGAATATCCTAGCATGATTTCCTGACCAATGTATCGATAATCGTTGTATCGCCATATCGTCAGATCATCGTTATCGTGAGCTTTGAATCGTATCATATCATGAGGTAACAAGAGGTTCCCACTCCTAATATTAAGATCATTCTCAGACCCCAAACAGGAATCTTGGCTAACTTGCGTTTGTCTTTCTTTCCGTTTTATGTGTTTTACTTAAACTCTCCTGCTTGATTGCGTGTCGTGAGCACACCATGTTCTCAACAAACATGACTTAAGTCTTCCCTGCTGGTCCACCCCTTAAATCTGCTCAGCACCCCTCCAAGTAATTCTGCCTGCACTCCAAAAAATGCAAATCCCGTGTGTCCTTGAAGACTACATAAACACTGGCTTCAATAGAAATACTTTATTGAAGCCCTTTCTGGAAGACACCACATTGAACTTGCGTCCACTTTATTTCATTTACTACCATTGCAGCTGCCTCCCTCCCACAAATCGGTATTCATTTTAAAAAATGTTATTGTCGCTATGGTTTGCAGTTGTGTGGAACAGCACTGGATTCTTTTGAGAACTACTGGTACTCAAATTTTTAGGATGTTTTTAAACTGCTCATAGGGGATATATAATGGAAAATTAGCCTTTTTTTCATTGGCTCGTTTGCAACTGGTTGTGTCTCTGGACCGTTTGCTTATTCGTCAAGTGTGAAATTAAACAAGTAAATGTTATATTTGACTTTCTCCATCAATGATCGGGACCCCTCAATGGTCGTAGGTTGCGTAGATCCGAAAGATGTGTTTGAAGCTATTCTAACATTATGACAGATGCACCGACATCACCAACTAGCATTATCGAGATTGGTCACTGACCTGTGCGTGAGGCCAGCCTTCATGCTATTCATGCCGGACTGCATGGGCACTTTCCCCTGTGATTCGTTCTGTCTGTTTTTCTGGTGACGCAGCAGGAGCAGACGACCCAGCTCCTCGCACCACGACGACAGCAGGGCTGTAAGGACAACACACACACGGTCACGAAAAATGAATGAAGAAACCAATAATGCATTAAGTGTATTCCTACATGAAATCTTTGATCTTTGTCATCTTACTCCAGGACTTCAAGACATTAACCCTTTAACACAGGGGTCCCCAAACTATCCGGCCCGCCTCCACATTTGGTCCGGCCCCCTGAACATTTTATTTTATTTTTTTCCATAGTGTTATTTATTTCCTGGCTTTTTTCTGTGAAGAACCCAGAGAGGGTTATTTGGTTATTATCTATTTAATTGATAGTGTTATTATTATATTATATTTAGGGGTGCACGATATCCATTTTTTGAAACCGATACCTATATCGTTAACTTCCTGCTCCTCAAAGCCGATACCGATAACCGATAATAAATATATAATTTTTAAAATGTGTATTCACCTGAGTTTTTGAACACCTGTAGGTTTAAAAAAAAAAAAAAAATGGTGGATTCAACATACAGTGGGGAGAACAAGTATTTGATACACTGCCGATTTTGCTGGTTTTCCCACTTGTAAGCCATGTAGAGGTCTGTAATTTGTATCATAAGTTCTCTTCAACTCTGAGGGACGGAATCTAATACAAAAATCTAGAAAATCACATTGTATAATTTTTAAATAATACATTTGTATTTAACTGCATGAAATAAGTATTTGATACATTACCAACTAGTAAATATTGTTCTCCACTCATTACCGGAAGTAACTGCACCTGTTTGAACTTGTTACCTGTATAAAAGACACCTGTTCACATGCTCAAAAAACAAACAAACTCCAACCTCTCTACAATGGCCAAGACCAAAGAGCTGTGTAAGGACATCAGGGATAAAATAATAGACCTGCACAAGGCTGGGATGGGCTTCAGGAAAATAAGCAAGCAGCTTGGTGAGAAGGTAACAACTGTTGGAGCGATTATCAGAAAATGGAAGAAGTTCAAGTTGACGGACAATCTGCCTCGTTCTGGGGCTCCATGCAAGATCTCACCTCGTGGGGCATCACTGATCATGAGGAAGGTGACGGATCAGCCCAGAACTACACGGCAGGACCTGGTCAATGACCTGGAGAGAGCTGGAACCACAGTCTCGAAGAAAACCATCGGAAACACATTACGCCGTCATGGATTAAAATCCTACAGCGCACGCAAGGTCCCGCTGCTGAAGCCAGTGCATGTCCAGACACGTCTGAAGTTTGCCACTGACCATCTGGATGATCCAGAGGAGCAATGGGAGAAGGTCATGTGGTCGGATGAGACCAAAATGGAACTTTTTGGGCTAAACTCGGCTCGTCGTGTTTGGAGGAAAAAGAAGGATGAGTACAACCCCAAGAACACCATCCCAACCGTGAAACATGGAGGAGGAAACACCATTTTTTGGGGCTGCTTCTCTGCCAAGGGTACAGGACGACTGCACCGTATTGAGGGGAGGATGGATGGGGCTATGTATCGCCAGATCTTGGCTGACAACCTCCTTCCTTCCCTGAAGATAGGTCGTGGCTGGGTCTTCCGGCATGACAATGACCCAAAGCACACAGCCAAGGCAACTAAAGAGTGGCTCCGTAAGAAGCATCTTAAGGTCCTGGAGTGGCCTAGCCAGTCACCAGGTCTGAACCCGATAGAAAATCTATGGAGGGAGCTGAAAGTCCGTGTTACCCAGCAGCAGCCCCGAAACCTGAAGGCTCTGGACAAGATCTGCATGGAGGAGTGGGCCAAAATCCCCGCTGCAGTGTGTGCAAACCTTGTCAAGGACTACAGGAAACGTTTGGTATCTGTAATAGCAAACAAAGGTTTCTGTACCAAATATTAAGTTCGATTTTTGTGATGTATCAAATACTTATTTCATGCAATTAAATGCAAATTTATTATTTAAAAATCATACAATGTGATTTTCTGTTTTTTTGTATTAGATTCCGTCCCTCACAGTTGAAGAGAACGTATGATACAAATTACAGACCTCTACATGCTATGCAAGTGGGAAAACCAGCAAAATCGGCAGTGTATCAAGTACTTGTTCTCCCCACTGTTTATGTATTCCCTTTCCAATGCCAAATCTGAATACATTAAACACACACACACGCCAAAAAAAAAAAAAAAAAAAAAAAAAAAAAAAAAAAAAACCATTAAAAAAAAAAATATATATATATATACATATAAATAAATAATATAAATTATCGCTTTGGGTCCTCATTAACCGTGAAAAACGAGAACTCTCACTGTATAATACCAAAACTGTAAAAAACACAG
This sequence comes from Corythoichthys intestinalis, assembly GCF_030265065.1. NCBI lineage: Eukaryota > Metazoa > Chordata > Actinopteri > Syngnathiformes > Syngnathidae > Corythoichthys > Corythoichthys intestinalis. The sequence continues at coordinate 52,012,581 of NC_080404.1, read as the reverse complement.
TATTATACAATTAGTATTGGTTGCATTATTTCAAATTCCCACCAGTGTCATTTTCTTAGTTACAATATGTTCTAAATTCATTTTTGTTTCCGTGACCGAATTATTCTGAATTATTATCATTATTTGTGACAGTCATCTTGTCATTCGTTTGTTAAGACTAAGTTGCTGATTACGCATAAATAGTTCAGTCCAGCAATGTATTTGAAAAAATAAACAACAACAAAAAACATGCAAATCTAATAAGCAACAACTAAACCAGAAAAAGAAAGGACAGAAAGAGAGTGTTCATTGTCACTGTGGGCGTAGAGCGCCAAGCCTCCTCGTTTAGGAGGAATTATTCCACCCTGCTATTACGCACAGCTTATCTCTGCACTAAATCACCACCTCCACACTCGGCCGCTGACTCTTCAAGCTGCTAACCCGCCATTTAGACTTAAACATCAGCTGCAAGCCATCGCTGCTGTCGCTCTAGCTGAAAAGACAGCCATGGTGACTCATTGCTTCAGCGAAGGCCTGGAGTCATCCATAATGGAGGGCAGAGTCTGCTGTGGGCCAACATACATATTTAGTGAGGGGTTAGCACAATGCGTGGCCTTGTCTTCACCTCCAAGTCGCCAGTGTTAACAGCCCTGCCAACACTACTGCCTTATATGGTGACATTAAAAGCTATGTTCCAACAAAGTAATTTTGGTTAGGATCCCAGTTGGTATTGTTTTCAAGACCGAAATAAAATGTAGGTAAAATATTTACAAAAGAAAACAAGCCATAACAAGAAATTCCTTCACTGACCTCTGGGACGTTTGACCTCATTACCCCAAAATTTCAATCACCTCTTCCATTTTAAATTACAAAATTATCCTGCAAATTTGATCATCCCTTTGTTTGTTCTTGAGAAATTCCTGTTCTGACCTCTCTCTCTGTGACCTTTGACCTCATTAACCTTGTTTGGTAATCATCCCTTTTTTCGGGCATTACCTGTTTTTATCACCAAAAACATACAAACAGCAATACAAAACTGAATACATAACAGGGTTTCCCCTATACATAATAGATTGTGGTGCACCGCCACACCAAAATAAAAGCCGCCACGTCATGCAAATTATTATTATTTTTCTAAATTTATTTAAATATACTAGTCCTGCAACGATTAATCGATTAACTCGAGTATTTGATTAGAAAAAAAGATTCAAATTAAATTTTGCTGCTTCGAATATTCGTTTAATTAAAGTGGCGTTGTAATGGTTTATTTTCAGAGTGTTTGCATTTAGTTTTATTGATTTGGGTGGATACACTGCCTTCTAGTCTCCCTCATTTCACATGGCTAAATCCAGATGCTCCATGTTAAGACCAACATAAGCCAAGTTTTTGTTAGAGCTAATGTTTTTTTTTTAATGCATTCGTAATTTAGTTTATTTAATTTATTTAGCAGTTTTTTGTGGGAATATGTGTCTGAACCATTTGTTAAGGGCTTTGTAAAAAAAAAAAAAAAAAAAAAGCGTTAGCGTTTTATAGCATCTAAGCTAGCGGACTTTTGCTATGTAAGTTAGCTATTGTTCTTTTGTTGTACATAGATCCTTTACTTATTTTTAAAGCATTTGAGGCTCAGCTCAGGTATTTTAATTTATCATGTTCCTTATCTGATTACTTGATTATTCGAACTACTTCATCGATTAATCGACTACTAAAATAATCGATAGCTGCAGCCCTAAAAGATAAATTCCAAATTAATAATTTAGTTTGTATAATTTAACATGACGTTTAAATGAATATATATAGCTTATTATTTACGCACTATTAGCCAGAAGTCGTCTGAAATAGCGCGTCAAATACAAAGTGTTCCTTTTCACGCTTTATTTTGAAAATCACATAGATTCTCCTGTTGCAAGCTGGTGCCTGACTAAGTCGGCGCGAAGTTGGAAATCGGGAGAAAAACCCACAGAATGTTATTTCAAGTTATTGAATGTAATTCTGTTTTAAGCCTGTGAAAACGACCTTAATATTGACATTGACGTAACGTTTAAGTTCTTAATGGCGTGTCTTTGACCCGAATCGTTGCGTCCTAGCATAGCATTTGTTCGTTGCTGACGTCACCGGTTGTAATTTGGTTGTATTTGAAAGTATTTTGGAAAGATAAAAGTGAGGATCCATTAACAGAAGGACTATTATTGTTGTGGTGATGTAGTACGACTGAGTATCACAGCTACAGTAAATAAAGAAAAGGGGGGAAAAAAGATGGTGGATGTATAAATCTAATTTCTGAGATCGATACACGGTCATGTATGAGAGTAAATGCTAGCTTGTTGTAAGTAAACAGAGTCACAGAAAAGATCTGAGAACAGATTGTGTCCTCATGCAGAACAGCTTGAATTTCAGGATTTTTCTCGTCCAACCTGAGTCCGAACTCGTCCCAGTTGCAGAATTGAATGACAACTCCAAAAAGTGCTATTTGAACACGTGTCGACAAGCCCCAGTGCATGTCACAAGCTGTTGTATGGAACATGAAAAGTTGGTGTAAAATGCTAACGAGACAAAGTCATGAATCAGGCTCTCTGTAGGGTTTTCTACAAGCCAAATTTAAGAATTATTAAAGACTGTAATGAATTAAATGGAAGACCTGTTTCACATCGATACCAGCAAAAACATGTACAAAAGATTTGAAGGAAATTTACAGGCCCGGAATTACTTGCTAAATACACTGTATCACAAAAGTGAGTACACCCTTCGCATTTATGCAGATATCTAAGTATATCTTTTCATGGGCAATGCTGACAGCACTACTGTAACGAGTCACGTGACAGTTTGGAGGGAAAATGACAAGCAGTACTCAATTTGGACATTTAGGGATGTACGTAGTTCCCATGCGGTGTACTCACTTTTGTTGCCAGGCTATATTTTGAGTTATTTTGAGGGGAAAATAAATGAATTCTATTATATAAACTGCACACAGACTACTTTTCATTGTGTCAAAGTGTCATTTTGTCAGTGTTGTCCCATGAAAAGATATACCGTATTGGCCCGAATATAAGACGGCCCTGATTATAAGACGACCCCCTCTTTTTCAAGACTCAAGTTTGAAAAAAAGACTCTTTGAACACCAAATTAATCTTTATACAGAAAATAATTACGGTACACCGAAACAAATGATTATAACAATTAGAGGTGTGCAAAATTTCCGATTCTTAGATTATTCGCGATTTGGCCGTGGAAGATTCGAGAACGATTCACAAACATCCAAATTCCGATTATTGAAATATGCCAAGTAAAGCGAAAGTACAACACACTCAGCGCGCCGCGCGGTCTTTGACGCAATGAAGAATGGAGCGAGAGTAGCTAAACATCATGCTTCTCATTACCCGGGCCCTCGGGTAATGCCAATGCTCAACTCACGGCTCTAGCTCAACTCATGCCACGAGATAAAAAACAACAACATACCTGACTGCTGCAGAAAAGCTGCTACAGAGTACATCCACATAATGTTACGGTAGATATCATTTATATAGGACTAGATGCATTATAGATTCGGTAGCGTTAGCAGCACATCTACAAAAAGCTAGATGCGGGCGTTAGTAAACGGCCGCCATCTTAAAGCAGTACACTTCCCTGCAAGGCTGTTGTAGCGAACCTTCCAAGCGAACCTAATTAACTTTTTATCTAAAATACTCCCAAATCGGTAAAATAATGACTTGAATCTATCTTTAAAATAGCTTTAAAATCACATGTCGAAAGTAGACAAAAGGGAAATTATGGAATAACGGGAGCAATTTTAACAACTTTAACGGTTGATTCACAACATTAAATTAATTGAATGTAGTTTAAAGCTGCTGATACAGAATGGGGACTGGAGTTTTTTTATTTACTGTTATTTTTGTATATTTGTTTACTGCTATATGTTAACTTGATACTGAAATAGTAGTTTGGTTTAGCCTGAGAGTATTTTAGAACAATTTTGGAACTCTATGTACAAAACATTAAAAAAAAAAAAAAAAGGGGGGGCGAGGGGGGTGCATCAATAATCGTTTTATAATCGAATCGGAGCCTCTGAATCGTAATCGAATCGTTAGGTGCCCAAAGATTCCCAGCTCTGATAACAATGCAAGTGACCGGGAGATTGATTTTTGATTGATTGATGATTTTATGACACTGTGCGGGTGTGCGCTGGTCCTCATGGGAAACGCAGTCTTCCTTAAGCAAAACACTAATGCTTTTGTCCACTGGTGTTGCTAAAATCAACCAAATCTGACCCCACGGATACCCTGTGAATGTTGTCGGAACATTGACAATATTCTCCTCTGTGCAGCGCTGATTTACGTCACACAGGAAATGCCTTTGCACAAACAAAACAGGAAGCATTTATCTCTGGTTAGCAATCACTTTCCCCCCCCGAAGTTAGCACTGTAAAGTGTTTGTAAAACTTTCGAACACATTTGGGACTGATTTGCTTCAACTCGAGAAGCACAGTTGGAAATAAATGTTTTTTGTATGCTGAGATCTTTATATCCAATAAAAGTGTTTTAAAATAAGTATGAAGAGAAATAAGGACTTTGAGATCTATATAACTGCCACTTCATTTGCTATCTCAATCGGCAAATACATAAGCGTTAAATCCCAAATCTGCAACATGAGATCCATATAGCGAAGGACTGGAATGCTGTATATATTGAGTTGTATAGTAAGTCAGCGTTCGATAAGGGCACATAAAAAATATACTAGTATATAATTTATAAAGCGAAATTGAGAAAGCCATATTCAAAGTGAACTAATATTTGTGTTTCTCTTCTACCAAACACTATTTAAGCTTCTTTCCTTTTTTATGATGTAACTTTGACCACATTTGAACACAAACTATCAAATCAAATCAATCAAATATAAAAATCAATAATCAAATCAAACTATGCCAACGTTGCTACAAACTACGCCCGCATGTATAATGCTATGGTGGTAGCATCTGATGCGTCCCATAGATATCACTTGTATAGGTACTAGATGCGAATTGACAGACTCGCTGGCATTAGTAAACAGCCGCCATCTTAAAGCAGTAGAGCGCCAAGCGCTAATAAGTAAAGATTAACGTTACTGTACCTTGCTAACGTAATGGAGTGCCTTGGATGGAGTAACGTTACGGAGGGCTAGGTTTCTATTTATTATGACTACTGTAGATGCGTGGCTTTCATACGGGCTTTATTTAAGTGCGTACGACACGAGAAAAAAGTCTTAAATAGGATTATTATGTGAATTAGAATCATATTTTGAGACGATTCGACTATATACAACAATTTAGCAAAGAGCGGATGACGAGAAATTAGTCTTTTAATCTGCCAGTTAGCCACGCCTACCATTATAGGGCTCTAGCGTCCCCAACAGGTGGATGACGTCAGCGGTAGACTAGGCTCATCGGTTTTACTATTCAGCCCATTGAGGGGGAATTGTTCAGAACGAGGAAAACGCGACGAAGAGAGCTGCAAAATGTCATTGTTTCAGTCTCTCTACTCCCAATATTTTTACAGGATATTCTTTTTATCCAAGCAGTTTCTCCAATAGCTAAATTAATGGCTTGAGGAGGACCAGTCAGCCCGTTGAGGGGGAATTATTCAGAACGAGGAAAACGTGACGAAGAGAGCCGCAAAATGTCACTGTTTCAATCTCTCTACTCCAATATTTTTACCGGATATTATTTTTTTATCCAAGTATTTTTCCCCAATAGCTAAATGAATGGCATGGTCATGACAAATAACAGTATTGTGCTAAATGGAATATGAAGTAATAAAAAAGCATTTATTCAAGATGACATGGCAAAATTACTCCATAATGGTCAAAACTGTCAACTTCACCTTTACTGTCGCACCTCCTGAACGATATTTTATGACAGCTAAATCGGACATATGTCATTTCCCTTCCCCGGCTTCGGAGAATGTAAACAAACCAAAAGGCTTGACAGCTAGCCGACATGCTAACCCTAACCGAGTAATGTTTCAAAGTCTTCGAAGCGGAAAATCACACATAACTAGCCCGGATAATTTCACATGACGACTGGGTTGTCGATTGTCTTTGCCGATCGGCAAACCAGCCGGCGTAGAGCAATTTACAGCTCTTTCCCTTGCTAATACGGACAAGAGAGCTCGCCGAGGAGCAGCTGGACAATGACCGCTGAACATTTACATGCCAATCCATGATCAAACGTAAGTAGTCCTTTATTTAAAGAAAGTTTGTAGTGTTTACTTTGTAACGGCTGTATTCGCGGCTATTTTTAACTCAAAGTTGCAATTTCTGATCGGTCGGAAAATTTGACAGAACACCGGGCACTTGAAGAGGGGAATAAGCCGAGTATACTAGTAGTGCACTCCCGGCAGGGGGATGTGCGATAAGCCGCCGGTCGTCGGCCGAGGGGACAAGGAGCATGTCACAAAATGCAAGCCAACTACATAATAAAATGATCCCAGTCTGACATAATAAAATGATCCCAGTCTGACATAATTCAAAACACTTCCTCGTAAGTCCCATGGTCCCACAGTCGTAGGGCTTGTTTTGGCCAATATCCACTGGTGAATGGGAACCTTTTGAAACCCCAAAAAGGCGCACACGCCTCTCCCTCCTACAGCAAGATTTTTCTGCAGGCATTTGGCTGGCGTGACGCGAAAAATAAACGTAATAATCCGCAAAATCAGCTGAATCCTTGGTCCATCTCATACAACAGTACGGCTGTATAGTGAAGAGGACTCCTTCCTCCGTACACGTCACAGTGCCCTCTTTCTCAACTCGAGACTGTCACTCATTTTCATGGTGCGGGATAAAAAAAAACTAAATAAATATAGCGATCGCTTCCACACACATCCAAGCGGTCCATTTCATTCAGGAGCATAAAATACCACGTGTATTATGAAATAAACATGCTTTTTCATGTTATTAAGGATTTATTAAGGATTTAGTTTAGGTTTTCGGGCAGAGAACGAATTAATGGAGTTAAAATACTTTCTTATGGGAAAATCCTGCTCGACATACGACCATTTCGACTTACAAACAACGTCCTGGTACGAATTAACTTTGTATGTAGAGGTACCACTGTATATTTATAATAATTGCTCTTTACCTTAAAAAAAAAAAAAAAAGTTATCCGTTTACTCGATTAATCGGTGGAATTTTTAGTAGAATACTCGGTTACTAAAATATTCGACAGCTGCAGCCCTACCACCTGCACTAACCGCCTTGGGACCCATGTTTATTTCTGTCCCAAGAAAAAAAAAAGAAAAAAAAAAGTGTCCGCCTTGCGGGAAAACAATGAAATTGCAGCGCTGTCATAAATCATTGTATTTCGAGCTTGTCATCATATGTCGGGGCAAATGGCAAGTCGAAACCTTGTAATCACTACGCAATCTGAATGTCAAAAATTGTTTCTGCGTCCTATGGTATACTGGGGGCGGGTCTCAATATGCTTCGGCTTCTCCCGTCTGCCCTTTTCTTTTCAGGTTGAATTAATTGTAAACATATATAAATGATGTATGTTTGTTGGATTTGTCATGCCTGAAGGGAAAAAAAAAAAAAATTAATAAAAGAATTTTATGTTGGATGTCAAAAGGATAGCATGTTGAGGTACAATTGTATTAACTAGAAACTGCAATTTCTGGAGAAATTACTCTAGGGCTTTGCTGTGTGGACATACAGATCTTAGCCCCGCCCAGATTGGTTTAGGGACATTTGGGGGACAGGTATTGTTGATAAATGAATGGGAAATTCTTACATTTGCGTCAATGGAATCCAAGTACTTTGGCATCAGTGGAATCAACATACATGGCCGGGAATGGCATAAAACAAAGTATATGCCATTGGAAATAAATGGGATATTTTAGACTAGGGCTGCAGCTATCGATTATTTTAGTAGTCGATACATCGATGAACTAGTTTGTCGAATAATCGACTAAGCGGATAAGGAACATGAAAAATTAAAATACCTGAGCTGAGCCTCAAACGGTATAAAAAAATATTTTATATATCTATATAATATAAATAAGGATTTATGTACAACAAAATAACAATTCGCTAACTAACATAGCAAAAGCTTAAATGCTATTTTTATTTATTTATCCTTTTTTTTTTTTTACAACGCTCTTAACAAATGGTTCAAAAACATATTCCCACAAAAAACGGCTAAATATACCCATAAACTAAATTACAAATGCATTAAAAAAACATGAGCTCAAACAAATACTGAGCTTATGTTGGTTTTAACATGGAGCAGCTGGATTCAGCCATATGAAATGAGGCAGACTAGATGGCAGTGTATCCACTCAAATCAATAAAACTGAATGCAAACACTTTCAAAATAAACCATTACAACGCCACAATAATTAAACGAATACTCAAAGCAGCAAAATTTAATTCTAATCTTTTTTTCTAATCGAATACTCAAGTTACTCGATTAATCGTTGCAGCACTATTTTAGATGTCCATGGCCGTCAATGGCATTGACTTCCATATGAGTCACCGGAATCGGGGACATTTGGCGGATACGTCGTATTTATATCTGGTCATTTCCTGTTGATTTGAGAACATTGTTTTTTTTTTTGCCATTGAGAATGAATGGGAAATTTGGACGTCAATGGCCATCAATAGCATCTATTTCCATATGCGTCAAAGGAATCGGGGACATTTGGGGGACACGTTGTATTTAAATCTGGTCATTTCCTGTTGATTAAAAAAAAAAAACTTTTTTTTTTTTTTTTTGCCATTGAAAATGAATGGGAAATTTGGACGTCCACGGCCGTCAATAGCATTTATTTCCATATGCGTCAAAGGAATCAGGGACATTTGGGGGACACGTCCTATTGATATCTGTTAATTTCCTGTTGATTTGAGAACATTGTTTTTTTTATTTTGCCATTGAAAATGAATGGGAAATTTGGACGTCCATGGCCATCAATAGCATTTATTTCCATTTGGGGGACACGTCGTATTTATATCTGGTCATTTCCTGTTGATTTGAAAACATTGTTTTTATTTTTTGCCATTGAAAATGAATGGGAAATTTGGACGTCCATGGCCGTCAGTAGCATCTATTTCCATATGCGTCAAAGGAATCAGTGACATTTGGGGGACACGTCCTATTGATATATGGTCATTTCCTGTTGATTTGAGAACATTGGCTTTTTTTGCCATTGAAAATGAATGGGAAATTTGGACCTCCATGGCCGTGAATAGCATCTATTTCCATATGCGTCAAATGAATCAGGGACATTTGGGGGACACGTCCTATTGATATCTGCTCATTTCCTGTTGATTTGGGGACATTCATATTTTTGCTATTGAAAATGAATGGGAAATTTGGACCTGTATGGCCGTCAATGGCATCGACTTACATACGCATCAATGGAATCCAAGTACATTGGCATCAATAGATTCAACATACATGGCCGTCAATAACATCAATTCAATGTAAATTTCATTGGAAGGTAATGGGAAAGTTCCCATTAAAAGTGAATGGGAAAGTTTTTGGCAAATTTCCGTATATTTTTCCCAACATTATCATGGCTTTTGCAAGGCAAAGCCCTAGATAAAAATATGTTGAAAATATTTGGGTTCATAAAGACAAGGAATTATTGCTTTGCAATTTATAGCCAATAGAAAATAGTGAGACGTGGGCAGAACAGTAACCCAATCTAAGTACGAAAGTTTTAATCCGTCTCAGTACATTAGCTTTATACACTGATAATTAGCACATACGGTACGCACCAGTGTTATCGGCAGAACAGCGGGACCTGTGCTCGCACCTTGACTCCATTTACAATATTTTCCAACGCGCTCATGATGAGCTTTGATAACAAAAACACGTACAAGTGCATGCGGCTCTATTGTATTTGAGCTGATAAAACACAGACAAAAGAGCAAAAAAAAGACTACATGGAAAATGTGCAGCAACAAACAAAGCAGCCCTGAGAGACAATGTGTGGGATGATTAAAAGGAAACATCCGTAAAAAGACTGGCAGGTAAATCTATGCCGTGTGGGCGCTAAATATTATGCAAAATGGAAGGATAATAAAATCCCGTGGATGAGGGTTGGGGGAGTCATGCTTTTTGCGGGAATGTGATGGAAGCCATTTAAGCAGTGATGCCCCCGCCCTCATCCTGCCCCGCCTCCTCTACTGCTCAGCCGTCAAATTGAACAGCTGACAGAAACCAGGCTTAGAATCAAACAACTAGCACCTTTTAAAGACGTGTCGAACCCCCCAAAAAATCTTTTTTATTGCATTGGTAGGACCTTTGAAGAGAATTTCATCCATGACCTCTGGCAGGACAACAGACATGAGCGCGCAGAGGGGGGGAAGAGGATGGATGGAGGGATGCTAGACAGAGAACAGGTGGCGATGGAAGGGAGTGGGCAGATCCCCTCCGCACCACAATATGTATGTTTATGTCACAAGGCAAGAGATGCTGCAGCCAGGAAGAGAAAGTAGCTCTACCTGAGTCAGTCTGACATCTCCTGCAGGTGCTGGTTTCTGTGGGGTTCAAATTACACATTTTTAAATGGGGCAGAGGGACACAAATCAGCATGAACACCAAACATAATGCAACGCTTTGCAGCACAGGGATGACGACAGAGCAATTTGATGCTCTCAACATGTCCTTTTCCCACTGCATAGTATCGCTAAGCTCCACTCGCCTTGGTCTGGGGCGGTGGCTTTTCCACTTCAACGTAACACTGCATAAGACTGGAAAACAAAAACCGACATCAGTAGAGGAGCTTCTGTATTTAGGTCTTGTCCAAGGAGAAGCTTTACAAGTAGTGTCCGGGTTACAACGTATTCGAATTAAGCGATTTTGACTTTATGACGCCGGAGTGTCGTGTACCATTTTAGGCTAGGCTCATTTACAGTGCTAACTAGGGATGTCCCGATCCAGGTTTTTGCACTTCCGATCCGATATTCTTTTACACTTCCGATCCAATACCGATACTGGCCGATACCGATACCGGCCTATCTGAGCATGTATTAAAGTTTAAAGTTATTTAGCCTCCTTACTTAGTTGTCAGACTCACGTTGAAAAGGGTTTTAGTACTCTTGATAACAACTAGCCAGCTGAATTAGGTGAGTTGGAATAACACACAATGATTGGTAACAAGAAACTGACCTGTTTATTCCGTGACAAACACAAAACATTATAAATAACAAACAGAAATGGCATAGTCAGTCAGAAAAACGTGCAAATAATATTGTAAACTGTCAGTGGAAAATCCCACAAACCCCCCACGCTATTAGATGCTTTTAATGTTTCGTGCATGAGTGACAAAAATTGTATAAAAAGCCTCTCAGGTTTAAATAAACGACTATTTCAGTATCAAGTTAACATTTTGAAACTATAAATAAAATACTCAAGTCCCCATTCTGTATCAGCAGCTTTAAACTACATTCAATTCATTTAATTTTGCGAATCAACTGTTAAAGTTGTTAAAATTGCTCCCGTTATTCCATAATTTCCCTTCTGTCTACTTTTAACATGTGAAAGTTTTAAAACTGTTTTGAAGATAGATTCAAGTCAATATTTTGCCGATTTAGGAGTGTTTTAAATAAAAAGTGAATTACGTTCGCTTGAAAGGTTCACTACAACAGCCTACAAGGGAAGTCTCCTGCTCTAAGATGGCGGCTGTTTACTAACGCACGTAGTTTTTAATGCACGTGTTGCTAACTGTGTCGAGTCTGTCATTTTGCATCTAGTTCTATATACATATGATATCTATTAGACAAGCATGATGGACGGCATTGTGTCCCGAAGACCGCGCTGTGTATTAGTTCCGCTTTACTTGACATATTTCAATAATCGGAATTTGGATGTTTGTGAATTGTTCTCGAATCTTCCACGGCCGAATCGCTGAAGGACGTAATGACGTCTGGGCATGTTGTACCGTGGTTCTAATGCTGCGTTCCAGAAAAGTGGGATGTCGGACTTTTCCGACCTCCGACTAGGAAAATATCATTGGAACGCCACTCAAACTGGGAGGTCCAAGTCGCGAAGTCGGAGAAAAAATAACTACCCCGACTTCCAAGTTGTTTCAATCTGACGTCACTGGACAAAATGGCGCTCAAGAAAACGTATTGAATGATAACACAATAATGAAGTAAATCAAGTTTATTCGAGACGCCATGTATTTTTTCTCATACAGTGAATTATCTTTGTTGTGCTATGTTTTTATATTGACGATCAGCAAAGGATGTAACTAAAAAAAGGCAGTTTACAGTGTGGGCAATAACGCAGCCGTCGTTTTTGCTCTACTATTTGATCGCTTATAGGAAGGCAGGTTCGCTGGAGGTCAAAATGTCTTTGGATGGCCAAAATAAAACACACCTCGTCGCGATCAGCCATGTTTTGTTGTTTACATTTGCTTGGAACGCTTTGAGGTCGGAACTGGTACCATCCGAGTGGGATAAATCCGACTTCCCACTTCTCTGGAATGCAGCATAAAAGTGTTGGATGGTGCGTCTTTACTCACGAGAGATAATGGCTCGTCATCCATCATGAATTCTTCGGCAATGACTCTTGTTATTCCCTTGGCTTTGGGACTGTTGAGTGCCAGTTTGTCACGCATAGCAAAAGTTTCTGCCAGTGTTAGTTACGTTGGTTCTATTAAAACTTCTTACAGCTTTACCACCACGCTTGACTTTATTGTGGCATATGTTGCACTCTGCCGCTTCGTCTTTGTCATCCTTTAAGGTGTAATGATCCACACAGCTGACATTTTTACCGATAAAGTCTCTCGGTAAATTGGGAGACGGTAATGTAGTGTGTTGAAGGAGTGCCGTAAAATGCGGATCGGATTTTAGGGAAACCGAAGCAAAAACTGGAATGGATTATGTATATCGGTGCGCTGAAAAAAAACGGACCGGATTTAAAAAAAAAACTGGATCGGAAGTCTGGATCGGAATTTTTCCGTGTCGGCCGATCCGATACCGATCCGCATTTTTTTGCCCATATCGGCATCCGATCCGATCCAAATATCGGATCGGGACATCTCTAGTGCTAACAGTGATTAGAGGAGTTCCAAAACATCGATTATTACATGTATCACGATTCGACGCGTGACGATTCGATTACGATTCATAAAGGCTCAAAAACGATGATTTTCCCTCATAACTTTATGACAGCCGCTCGTAGCGTAACGAAACTCAAGACACGTCTGCCGCCCACACACCGTTAACGGACACACGCACAACGTTATGATGGATGTTCCCGGTTACTGGGGGAGAGATTTACTCCTTTTTAAAAGACTGAAAAATGAATTTGTGTATGAGACAGGCAGGCGCCTCTGCGCGCACTTTTTTTTTTTAGAGCGAGAGGGGAAGAGGGATAGTTCGTTGCTCCTCGTATTTCAGATGCCCAGCTGTGGTTTCAAGTCATATCAATTGAAAAATGTCCTGAGTTGCTAAAACCCGCGTGTGTCCATAAGAGGTGAGTACACAAACCCCCTTGTACTGATTAGCCTTTATTGTTGTTGTTTTTTAGGTGTTTATTGTTAGCGCCGAGCGCTAAGCTTATTAGCTAATTCGCTAACGTGTATTTCATATGCAGAATGTGTAAATCCATGATTAAGTACAGCGGTAACACTACAAACATGCAAATTAGTACAGAAATCTGTGAAAACAAAGTATATTGGTTAAAAGAAGGCTTATTTCTAAGGACACTTTGTTTCCAGAAAAAGTGGAATTCATTCCACCCGTGTAAATTTTATTGTATTGTTGAGTGAAATAAGTACTCCCTTTAAAATGGTTAATGTTTTCGCATTTTGTTGTAAAATTAAATAAATAAATAAGCAGTTTAAGGGCATCTTTTTGTTGTATGGGCATGTTTCCATCGTTCCTGTTGAATCATTACGATATTTCAAATAAATAGTGGACAAAAATTTGTTTTGTCTACTTTATCAATTAGTAATGTACGATGCATAATCGTGATAATCATGATAACTAGGGTTGTTCCGATCATGTTTTTTTTGCTCCCAATCCGATCCGATCGTTTTAGTTTGAGTATTGATGGGAAGTGGAACCATGACTGTGCGTAGTCCTACCAATTGATATATCTTCTCTGCGTTGGGAAATAACATAGAGTATTAAGAAAAAGGGCGGCACGGTGGCTGAGTGGTTAGCACGTCTGCCTCACAGTTCTAAGATCAAGGGTTCAATCCCGGGCTTCGGCCTTCCTGTGTGGAGTTTGCATGTTCTCCCCGTGCCTGCGTGGGTTTCCTCCGGGAACTCCGTTTTCCTCCCACATCCCAAAAACATGCATGGTAGGCTGATTGAACACTCTAAATTGTCCGTAGGTATGAGTGTGCGCGTGAATGGTTGTATGTCTCCTTGTGCCCTGCAATTGGCTGGCAACCAGTTCAGGGTGTCCCCTGCCTACTGCTCCGAGTTAGCTGGGATAGGCTCCAGCACCTCCGCGACCCTCGTGAGGAAAAAGCGGCATGGAAAATGAATGAATGAATGAATTAAGAAAAAGATCAATTACTACCTTGCTTCCCCACATTGCTTCCCACGATATTTCTAATTGTAGGGAGAGGGATTGTAAGGCTTTAGCCAATTAAAAAAAGGCTCCAAAGGCTTCCAAAAGTCACTCTACTCATTTTACGCTGCCTTTTAGCTCTCTATATAGGTAAAACGGCGCCATTACAGATTGAGCGCCACAATGGTGAGTGGGTCGTGCAGCGCATGCATTAATTGCGTTAAATATTGTAATGTGATACATTTAAAAAAAAAAAAAAATCACCGCCATTATCGGGATAAATTTGATAACCCTACCTTAAGCCAAAACTAAAGACTCTGAATGAGTGTAAGATATTATGTCTGTAATGTTAAATACAATTAGAAAACGATTTAATTAAAAAAAATATATATACACTGTATATTAAAAAAAGGTATGTCCGATATTTTTTTTGCAGATTCCGATACTTTGAAAATGACCTGATCGGACCCAATCGATCAGGACATCTCTAATGATAATCGTGATCATCGCCAATACCGTGATCATCGTTCAAGAATCGAATCGTAGCACCCTGAATCGTGATCAAATCGAATCGTGGGGTGCCTAAGATGGCACACCCCTAACAATGATTGGATATTTACAGGGGGCAGTGCCCGCTTTACTGTGCTTGCGCGCTGACCATTCTGTCATCAATAGACACACAGCGGAGGGAAAGAGAGATGAGACAGAACTGATAGGATATCGTCTTTGAGTCTCCTTTTCGGCAGATTTTTTTCCACTAATGCAGATTAATCTGTCAATTTAGATTCTTCAATGAATCTAACATGCATGTTTCTGGAATGTAGGAAGAACGCTAACAAAAACCCGAATAAACATGCAGAAAAAATCCAAACTCTACAGAATGGCTTCAAACCAGAACCTTAAAAATGCGATGCAGGTGGTTAATCACTACAACATTATGCTGTCTAACATGAATACAAAACCAAAAAAGCGAGAAATAAGACTCTCATGTACAATACAGCAAGCTGAGAGGTCTGTATGTCGAGCAAGTAAACACCAGGATTTGTTCGTAGAGGAAAGCCCATCACATGGACGAGTAATCGAGAAGCTCTTATCGTACATGAACAGCCCCCCGCCCCGCTCCCACTACAGTAAATATCACATGGCTAATTATAAGCAGACATGCTACTTATCTCCATGACCACCACATGCTTTTTCCTTCGAGGAAATCGCAAGTGGGCAGGAAAAAAAGTGTAATTACGTAAGGCTGTGATTAAAATGTGATGACATTCCAGTGCCATTAGAGAAGACATGAGAGAAAGAGCTGAATAGTTGAGGCATTACAGCCCAAGGCAGAGAATTCCATCCTCACAGCTATCAATATTTGACATTGGTTAGTACTCGCAGAAATCACCATCGCAATCCATACATTGTCAGACCGAGCAACTTCTCCTTTAAATGAGAGGATGGCGCCGGGGAAGGCGGGTGAGACGATGATTCACGAGTGAAAGCCGCAGTGAAAACAATGCCGGCCGCGCAGCTTTCCGTCAGAATGTTACGAGTGAGTCAGGAGGTCAGCAAATTGTCTCCAAACAGCGCTGCAAGTCATTCCGCACAATGCTGAAAGTGGTACCAAATAACAGTTTCCGACACGGTCCAGTACAAGATGTGTTATTGTTTGCTAATGAAGTTGCCCACTTTAAGGTTAAACACTGATTGAATGGCCCGTAGGAGCTTTTATTGCCCGAGTGCCCTTTTGCGCTCTTCACGGAGCAGGAGAGATGGATTTTATAATAATTAGGACATCACTCCCATAAGGCCTTCAATGCAAATTCATAAAGTCTTAATCAGATATTTTTTCTTAACACTAGAAAACCCAGCAGAGGTCGACTCGGTCTTTCCCAAGACAAATACTCCTTATATTCTCCTAATATATTCCCCTTCTCACGACACAAACTCAGCCTGTTACTGTTTTTTCCTCAAAGTTTTCACACATTTTCCTGGGACTAACTTCAGACACAATGACCACAATTCATGCTCCATGCCCCTGATTCAGTCCTTCTAAACTATAGACACAATTCCTGCTTTACACTCAAATTGCAGTTTCAATTTCAAAACACTGTATATATTTGGGCCATTTTTTTCTTGTTATTGTGTGCAGTGTAGGAGAAGTGAGTTAAAAACTGTGTAAAAAGTGTAAAACTCCATGAATACATGTAAATGAATAAATACGTAGCTTGACTTAGGGCTGGGCGATACGGCCTTAAGTACGTATCACGATAAATTGAGCAGATTTACCTCGATAACGATAAATTCGCCCAAGCGGACTGTTATATAATTTGAAAATTTGAATCAATCCATGGAATACAAATTGACCGTTTCTCGTTAAATTTATTTACCAGCTTTCAATTTAACAATTGCACATGCAGTCTAAACATTAAGTACTAAAAAAATCTTCTAAACAATAACAATTCTAGTGTGAACATTTATAACAGCTTGTATGACTTGAAAAATGTACAACATTATAAAAATCAATATGACGACTGTGCAAACATGTCATTCTAACGCAAATGACTTGCAGCTTTAACAGTACACTTCAGACAACTTATTGGTAATGGCTGCTGTGACATAATTATTCCACACAAGTGTTTACGTCAAGGTTCCAGGTTTTTTTCCCCCGAAATATTTTTTAATACATGCACCCCCCACACAGACACAATCAGATTAAAGCTGAATTGCTCTGATGCCAATGAAATATTTAAGGTTTGATGATGGCAGAATAAAGCAAACACATACAGAAAAATAGCTGTGGCCATTAAACTGTCATATTATATAAAGACTTTACTGTTGGATTATACTTTATGCTGAGTACTTTACCATCATGAAAGCTTTCAGAAAAATCACACAGAGATGCCAAATAACACGACATCATGATTGCTACATGAAGTCCGTGCCCAGTCCACTCATTAATTTCAGCCGTTTCGACAAGGTTAGAGCCGCTATCAGACTCTTTCACGTTCATTTGTAGCCGCTGTTAGCCGCTAGCGTTAGCCTGTGGCTTGGCTACCAGAAGAAAGCACTGAAAGCATCCTCTCCTGAAATCGTGAGAACCAGGGAGGACTGCGGGTGAAAGCCCGTCTGGAACCGGCCAAGAGTTTACTTAATGTTGGGTGAAAGTTTGGTGAAGCTAACTTAAGCCGGACTCCATCCCGTTTGTAGCATTAGCCGCTGGCGTTAGCCTACCGGGCTTCTGTTTGTTTGGCTTCCTGAAAACCGCGTGACTCCATACGTAAGCACACTGTCTGCTTTCTTAAAGGGGAATGAACATAGCCGAACAACACAGAGTCAATGCGGGATGAAAAGACTATATTTTCTTGTTTTATTAAATTACCGAATTTGCCGACATGGTCAAAATTACGTCGGTCATCGTGAAGAATTTCGGTGACGGTAAAATTTCGGTTTACCGCCCTGCTCTAGCCTGACTTGAACAAACTATCACATGAATAGTTAAACCGTGGTGTGTTCTCTTCCGTTTGGGCCGCATACCAACACAATGTATTTCTAGTAGATCCATTTCCATATGAATGTTTTTTTGTCTGTCGGACAACGGTTTGCCAAATCAAAAGCATTTGGGTCATTTTGGCCACCTCTGGATTTTCTTAGTGGGTAAGCCATATCGGGCATTGCTTGGGACTATTAGGATTACCAGAATTCTTTGGGACTTTTAAATCTAGTCCAATAATTTTCTCCATCTTGTTTTGAGTGTAAAAGACTAGTTAACAGATTAATGTGTCAGATTATTCCACTTACTTTAAGTAAATACCATATTGGCCCGAATATATGACGGGCCTGATTATAGGACGACCCCCTCTTTTTCAAGACTCAAGTTTGAAAAAACTTTTTGAACAATTTTTATACAGAAAATAATTACAGTACATCTGAAACAAATTATTATAACAATATATTTGCGAGAAAAAGCATGTTATTTTGCCTCATTAAAATCTTAATATCTGAACATTAAAATATGTAAACTAAAGTGCAATCACATTCGTAAATGAATGGCTTTTGGTTTTTGAAATGTAAATAAACCAATCTATTGTGATAAAACAACAAAATTGGCAATAACTGCATTAATCAACAAAATGAAGTCTAACTCTAACTGTAGTCTTGAAACAAATCTGAATAAGGAAAAACATTGCAATAATATAATGCAAACTGGTTAAACTTGAGAGCAGCTGACATCTGCCATGACAGAACATCGCTTCAATGATATCTGGCGCCATCTAGCGTCGTGAATGGGTATAATGTCTAGACTGCGAATATAAGACAACCCCCACTTTTTCAGTCTTATTTCAATGCAAAAAACACTGTCTTATATTCGGGCCAATAAGGTATTACCATTTGTTCTTAGTAAACCCATACAGGGGTATGAAAAAGTATCTGAACCTTGTGGAATTTCTCACATTTCTGCATAAAATCACCATCAAATGTGATCTGATCTTTGTCAAAATCACACAGATGTAAAAACAGTATCTGCTTTAACTAAAACCAGCAAAACATTTATAGGTTTTTCATATTTCAATGAGGATATCATGCAAACAATGACAGAAAGGGGAAAAATAAGTGAACCCTCTGCCTAAGGAGACTTAAAGAGCAATTGAAACCAAATTTTACCAATCAATTTACCGTATTTTTCGGACTGAGTATAGGTGTTATACCTGAGTATAAGTCGCACCAGCCAATAAATGCCCAACGAAGAGGAAAAAAACATGTAAGTCGGATTTTTGGGGGAAATCTACTTGATAAAATCCAACATATAGAAAAGATATGTCATCTTGAATAGCAATTTAAAATAAAAATACAATAGAGAACAACATGCTGAATAAGTGGACAGTATGATGATGTTACATGATGCATGAACATCGAAATGCGAACGTGGCCGTTATGTTAACGTAACATAGCTATTAAGACAAATTCAGATAACTATAGCATAAAGAACATGCTAACAAGTTTACCAAACCATCAGTGTCACTCCAAAACACCAAAATAACACGCAAAATGACCTAATAATGTGTTAATAATTTTACACATTAGTCGCTCCAGAGTATAAGTCGCATCCCCAGCCAAACTAAGAAAAAAACTGCGACTTATTGTCCAAAAAATACGGTAAGTCAGGTGTGTGCCCAATCACTGATGAGAGGTTTAACCCTTTAATGCCAGCAATATGAAGCAATCATCAGAGAATCCCAAAATTTGAAAAATAAGGTCGTAACGAAACCTTTTTTTCAAATTTGTAAAAAGAAAAGTGAAAATGAATATGTGTAATAAGCGCTCAGATATATACAACCCTCGCTAAATCCTGTTTGTTTTTTTCATGGAACCTGCAGATGCATGTGTTGACTTGCATCCATCATTTTTTTTTTCAAAAAGAAATGTCAAAATTCTGAATTAGTCTCAAAATCATGAAATTTTAGGTGTATCAAATGTGATACATTTGGCACTATAGGGTTAAAGCATCCCTGCCCACTATAAAACACACACCTGGTAAGAATTGTCTTGATGAGAAGCATTGTCTGATGTGTATCATAGCTCAGTCTACAGAGCTGTCTGCAGACCTGCGATCAAAGATTGTTGATTTGTATAAAGCTGGGAAAGGATACAAAACCATCTCTAAAAGTCTGGATGTTCATAAATCGACAGTCAGAGAAGTTGTCCTCAAATGGAGGGGGTTTGGCACTGTAGCTTCTCTCTCAAGGAGTGAACGTCCACCAAAGATGACACCAAGAATTCAGCGCAGAATACTCAGAGAGGTAAAAAAGGAACCCTAGAGTGTCTGCTAACGACTTACAGAAATCCCTGGCACAGTACAATATCCATGTGCACACATCAACTATATGTAAAACTATGGCCAAGAATGGCTTTCATGGGAGGACTCCACAGAGGAAGTCACTACTGTCTAAAAAAAAAAACATTGTTGCTCGTTAAATGTTCGCAAAAAAGGCACTTAGACACTCCTCAGAAGTTTTGGCAAAATATTGTGTGGACTAATGAAATCAAAGTTTAATTCTTTGGGAGTAACACACAACGTCATGTGTGGAGGAAAAATGGAACAGCTCACCATCATCAACAGCTCATCCCCGCCGCGAAGCATGGTGGAGGGAGCATCATGATTTGGGGCTGTTTTGCTTAATCAGGGCCTGGACATCTTGCAATCATTAATGGAAGAATGAATTCAAAAGTTTATCAGGATGTTTTGCAGGAATACCTGAGGGCGTCTGTCAGACAGTTGAAACTAAAAAGAGGATGGATCCTGCAACAAGACAATGATCCAAAAGACAGAAGTAAATCAACTTCAGAATGGTTTCAGAAGAACAAAATACACGTTCTGGAGTGGCCAAGTCAAAGTCCAGACTTGAACCCCATTGAGATGCTAAAGACGGCGATTCATGCCAGGCATCCCAGGAATTTGAATCAACTAAAGCAGTTTTGTAGAGATGATTAGTCCTGATGTATGTGTCAGACTGATCTGCAGCTACAGAAAGCGTCTGGTGTAAGTTATTGCTGCCAAATGTGGGCTTCAAAATATTAAAAGTGATGGTTCACTTACTTATTTTCCCCCCTTCTGTCATTGTTTGCATAATATCCTCATTAAAATATGAAAACCTATAAACGTTTGGGTGGTTTTAGTTAAAGCAGGCAGTTTTTTCATCTGTGTGATTTTGACAAAGATCAGATTACATTTGATAGTGATTTCATGCAGAAATATGAGAAATTCCAAAAAGTTTAGATACTTTTTCATACCACTGTAAGTTAGCTAATTGTTCTTTTGTTGTACTGAGATCTTCATTTATTTATTTCTATTGTGTTTGAGGCTCAGCTCAGGTATTTTGATTTTTTATGTTTCTTATCCGATTAGCATCAGAAATTGTTTGGTAAAAATTGGTTTTAATTGCTTTTTAAATCTCCTTAGGCAGAGAGTTCACTCCTCTGTCATTGTTTGGACACTATCCACACTCAAATATGAAAACCTCTAAATGTTTGGGTGGTTTTAGTTAAAGCAGACACTGTTTTTTTCATCTGTGTGATTTTCACAAAGATCAGATTTGATGGTGATCTTATGCAGAAATGTGCGAAATTCCAAAAGGTTCAGATACTTTTTCATACCACTGTACATAAAGTCTGGAGATTAACACATTCTTCCTCATTAAAATATGAAAACCTATAAATGTTTGGATGGTTTTAGTTAAAGCAGGCAGTTTTTTCATCTGTGTGATTTTGACAAAGATCAGATCACATTTGATGGTGATTTTATGCAGAAATGTGAGAAATTCCAAACAGTTTAGATACTTTTTCATACCACTAAGTTAGCTAATTGTTCCTTTGTTGTACTGAGATCTTCATTTATTTATTTTTATTGTGTTTGAGGCTCAGCTCAGGTATTCTAATTTTTTTATGTTCCTTATAGGAATAGCATCATAAATTGTTTGGTAAAAATGGATTTTAATTGCTTTTTAAGTCTCCTTAGGCAGAGAGTTCAATCTTCTGTCATTGTTTGCACACTATCCACATTCAAATATGAAAACCTCTAAATGTTTGGGTGGTTTTAGTTAAAGCAGACACTGTTTTTTCATCTGTGTGATTTTCACAAAGATCACATTTGATGGTGATCTTATGCAGAAATGTGAGAAATTCCAAAAGGTTCAGATACTTTTTCATACCACTGTACATTAAGTCTGGAGATCAACACATTCTTCCTCATTAAAATATGAAAACCTATAAATGTTTGGATGGTTTTAGTTAAATCAGGCAGTTTTTCATCTGTGTGATTTTGACAAAGATCAGATCATATTTGATGATGATTTTATAAAGAAATGTGAGAAATTCCAAAAGGTTTAGATACTTTTTTCATACCACTGTACATTATGTCTGAAGATCAACACATTCTTCCTCATTAAAATATGAAAACCTATAAATGTTTGGATGGTTTTAGTTAAATCAGGCAGTTTTTCATCTGTGTGATTTTGACAAAGATCACATCATATTTGATGATGATTTTATAAAGAAAAGTGAGAAATTCCAAAAGGTTTAGATACTTTTTCATACCACTGTACATTAAGTCTGGAGATCAACACATTCTTCCTCATTAAAATATGAAAACCTATAAATGTTTGGATGGTTTTAGTTAAATCAGGCAGTTTTTCATCTGTGTGATTTTGACAAAGATCAGATCACATTTGATGGTGATTTTATGCAGAAATGTGAGAAATTCCAAACAGTTTAGATACTTTTTCATACCACTAAGTTAGCTAATTGTTCCTTTGTTGTACTGAGATCTTCATTTATTTATTTTTATTGTGTTTGAGGCTCAGCTCAGGTATTCTAATTTTTTTATGTTCCTTATAGGAATAGCATCATAAATTGTTTGGTAAAAATGGATTTTAATTGCTTTTTAAGTCTCCTTAGGCAGAGAGTTCAATCTTCTGTCATTGTTTGCACACTATCCACATTCAAATATGAAAACCTCAAAATGTTTGGGTGGTTTTAGTTAAAGCAGACACTGTTTTTTCATCAGTGTGATTTTCACAAAGATCACATTTGATGGTGATCTTATGCAGAAATGTGAGGAATTCCAAAAGGTTCAGATACTTTTTCATACCACTGTACATTAAGTCTGGAGATCAACACATTCTTCCTCATTAAAATATGAAAACCTATAAATGTTTGGATGGTTTTAGTTAAATCAGGCAGTTTTTGATCTGTGTGATTTTGACAAAGATCAGATCATATTTGATGATGATTTTATAAAGAAATGTGAGAAATTCCAAAAGGTTTAGATACTTTTTTCATACCACTGTACATTATGTCTGAAGATCAACACATTCTTCCTCATTAAAATATGAAAACCTATAAATGTTTGGATGGTTTTAGTTAAATCAGGCAGTTTTTCATCTGTGTGATTTTGACAAAGATCATATCATATTTGATGATGATTTTATAAAGAAAAGTGAGAAATTCCAAAAGGTTTAGATACTTTTTCATACCACTGTACATTAAGTCTGGAGATCAACACATTCTTCCTCATTAAAATATGAAAACCTATAAATGTTTGGATGGTTTTAGTTAAATCAGGCAGTTTTTCATCTGTGTGATTTTGACAAAGATCAGATCACATTTGATGGTGATTTTATGCAGAAATGTGAGAAATTCCAAACAGTTTAGATACTTTTTCATACCACTAAGTTAGCTAATTGTTCCTTTGTTGTACTGAGATCTTCATTTATTTATTTTTATTGTGTTTGAGGCTCAGCTCAGGTATTCTAATTTTTTTATGTTCCTTATAGGAATAGCATCATAAATTGTTTGGTAAAAATGGATTTTAATTGCTTTTTAAGTCTCCTTAGGCAGAGAGTTCAATCTTCTGTCATTGTTTGCACACTATCCACATTCAAATATGAAAACCTCAAAATGTTTGGGTGGTTTTAGTTAAAGCAGACACTGTTTTTTCATCTGTGTGATTTTCACAAAGATCACATTTGATGGTGATCTTATGCAGAAATGTGAGGAATTCCAAAAGGTTCAGATACTTTTTCATACCACTGTACATTAAGTCTGGAGATCAACACATTCTTCCTCATTAAAATATGAAAACCTATAAATGTTTGGATGGTTTTAGTTAAATCAGGCAGTTTTTGATCTGTGTGATTTTGACAAAGATCAGATCATATTTGATGATGATTTTATAAAGAAATGTGAGAAATTCCAAAAGGTTTAGATACTTTTTTCATACCACTGTACATTATGTCTGAAGATCAACACATTCTTCCTCATTAAAATATGAAAACCTATAAATGTTTGGATGGTTTTAGTTAAATCAGGCAGTTTTTCATCTGTGTGATTTTGACAAAGATCATATCATATTTGATGATGATTTTATAAAGAAAAGTGAGAAATTCCAAAAGGTTTAGATACTTTTTCATACCACTGTACATTAAGTCTGGAGATCAACACATTCTTCCTCATTAAAATATGAAAACCTATAAATGTTTGGATGGTTTTAGTTAAATCAGGCAGTTTTTCATCTGTGTGATTTTGACAAAGATCAGATCATATTTGATGATGATTTTATAAAGAAATGTTAGAAATTCCAAAAGGTTTAGATACTTTTTTCATACCACTGTACATTATGTCTGAAGATCAACACATTCTTCCTCATTAAAATATGAAAACCTATAAATGTTTGGATGGTTTTAGTTAAATCAGGCAGTTTTTCATCTGTGTGATTTTGACAAAGATCACATCATATTTGATGATGATTTTATAAAGAAAAGTGAGAAATTCCAAAAGGTTTAGATACTTTTTCATACCACTGTACATTATGTCTGGAGATCAACACATTCTTCCTCATTAAAATATGAAAACCTATAAATGTTTGGGGGACTTTAGTTAAAGCAGGCAGTTTTTCATCAGTGTGATTTTGCCAAAGATCAGATCATATTTGATGATGATTTTAAAAAGAAATGTGAGAAATTCCAAAAGGTTTAGATACTTTTTCATACCACTGTACATTATGTCTGGAGATCAACACATTCTTCCTCATTAAAATATGAAAACCTATAAATGTTTGGGTGACTTTAGTTAAAGCATGCAGTTTTTTCATCCGTGTGATTTTGCCAAAGATCAGCTCACATTTGATGATGATTTTATAAAGAAATGTGAGAAATTCCAAAAGGTTTAGATACTTTTTCATACCACTGTACATTAAGTCTGGAGATCAACACATTCTCCTTCTTTTGAATGGGTAACTACTGTCCAACAAATAATGTAACAATTAAAAAAAAAAAAAAAAACCTTTGACCTTTATTTCGCTCACAAAATGAAATTACAGCTAAAAAGTTTTCTCTTTCACAAACACTTTGGTATAACGCAAAAATATTCTAACAATCTTTAATGAGTACATGCTCATTTTAAGCCACCATAACCAAAAGTCCACTCCATGACGTGACTTCCAGAGCAGAAAATTAAGCCTCGACCAGCAAGCTTTCCTGAACGTGTGCTCATAATATAGCACGTAGACAGAAAGTATGACCCCCCGCGGTAGCATGTAGGTCAGCTGATCTGTTCTGATCCCTCTCTTCTAGCCTGGTCGTAGTAGCATCACACAGTTATGGACTCCCTTGCAAGCATGCCAAGCACAGGTCAAATGTGGCACAGTTCCACATTTAGCCTAATTATCGAGGAGAAAAGTGTGATGACAGTGAAACTAATGTCAACAGAAAGCAATTAACTGCTAACCCAGCCTCTGTTTACAATAGATCCTACTCCATGCACGGATGCAGAAAACACACAGTGAACTTACTTACCCCGAGCTGAACGCAACCCTTGCACATGTCATCCCATTCAAGTCACCGCGCAACGTGTCTCCTGTTGAAACTCTCTGAGCGTTGGCCGCTTCCTGCGCCTTATCACTCTCTTTTATGACTTCCTTCCCCCCCCCTCCTTACTTTTTTTTTTTTGCTAACCCTCCTCTCCTGCTCTCTGATCTGTCTGTTTCTCCTTGTCCGGCGTCTGCACAATGCACATCAATTATTCAGAGGCAGTCTCCCGGTTCCTCCCGGCTTATCCAATCAGAGCAGGGGGCTTTGCGCTAATGGGCTCCTGCTGTACCTGCTACCGGCTCCAGAGCCTGGAGACGACCGGGAGGTGGAGAGGGGGTGGGTGGCTTGCAAGATAGACCGGTGAGGAGGGGGCACGGGTGTGCACAAGAAAAAGGATGAGAGTCAGAGATCAAGACCGCAAACGGTAGCAAAGTGGAGCAGAGATTGCCAGGACAAGATATTGCGGCGCTTCTCACCCTTCTGTCTTGAGGTGATGTAATGGATGCTTCAGAAAATAGCACCTGCATAAATATATGACAACTGCATCCGACTCGCAGAAATGGGTGGAGTTTAGAGTTGGTCACTCAAAATGATGGGTGTGTGCATACCGGAGATTCTGATCTCACAATGACAGGCCTTCCTTCATCGCGATGCCACCTCGTGACTAATACGACAGAGATAAAGAGCAAAAACGTCAAATTGAAGTTGAATCCGAGTTCAGCCTTGACTGCCCCGAACATCAACCAGACGTAGTGATGAACTGAAGGGGGAAAGCCGAACCTGTCACCGCACTTACATCTATACTTCAAAGTGAATCTCTGTGAAGATGGCCCAAACACCAGGCGCAAATTTATATAAAAAGTATGTCAAACGTTTGTGCTATGTTTGTGCTGTAAAAAGTTTCGTTTGTACTGCTATCGTTTTTAAGATACAGTGATCTAGAGCTGCGGCTATCGATTATTTCAGTAGTCAATTAATCGATGAACTTCTGAGTTCGAATAATCGAGTCATCAGATAAGGAACATGAAATATTAAAATACCTGAGCTGAGCCCTAAACGGTATGAAACAATTAATAAATGAGGATCTATGTACAACAAAAGAACAATTGGCTAACTTATGTAGCAAATGTTCGCTAGCTTAAATGCTATAAAAATGATAACTTTTTTTTTTCTTTAAATCCTTGCTCTTAACAAATGGTTCAAACACATATGCCCACAAAAAAATGGATAAATATACCTATAAACTAAATTACAAACGCATTAAAAAAACCCAAAAACATTAGCTTAAACAAAAACTTAGCTTATGTTGGTCTTAACAGGGAGAAGCTGGATTCAGCCATGTGAAGTAAGGCAGACGAGAGGGCAGCGTATCCACCCAAATCAATACAACTAAATGCAAACACTTTCAAAACAAACCATTACAGCACCACTTTAATTAAACGAATACTCGAAGCAGCAAAATTAAATTCAAATCTTTTTTTCTAATCGAATACTCGAGTTAATCGATTAATCGTTGCTGCACTACAGTGATCCCTCGCTACTTCGCGCTTCAAACTCTGCGTCCTCGGTCCATCGCCGATTTTTTTTTTCAGTTACAATATAAATGAATAAATACAGATCCCATTATGTAGTTAACGATGATGGACAGACGTTAAGCTTTGATCTAGCCAGAGATGATTGGAAGCCGAAACCTCAAAGCGCCGCATGCGTCAATCATCGTTTAGCTTGTTAAAACAGTTGCTGTGGCAACTCATTGTGTGTAAGTGAGCAGCTTGAGCGGATTTGAGTGGACTCACTCAATGAGAAAAAGCATTTTTCTGCTTTATTCTAGTTCAAACACAATTCAGTGGGACAGTAACATGTTTAAAACTTATCATAATTATTCAATTTGAAGTGCTTAAAATGCATTTATTAACATATATGTATATATATACAATTAAAAAAAAAATTATTATACTTTTGGGAAAAAAACAGGTCATCTTTCAAATGCTTGATCTGAATAAATGCATTGAACACACACATACAAAAAAAAAAACTTTTGGTGGGGGGTCACTACTTTGCGATTTTTCACTTATCGCGGTGGGGTGTGGTTCCCATTAACCGCGAAAAAAGAGGGATCACTGTATTTGCAATTCTTTTATAGGTCAATCTAAGATCAACCAGCCCCCCGTTTTATTAAAAATGGCTAAAATGGTGTCAATTGCTTATGCTTCCTTTGTGCTGGTTTGTGCTGTAAACAATTTCGTTTGTACTGCGATTGTTTTATAGATATTGCGATATTTATTTCGCGTGATGAGGTCACTCACAGCCCCTCCGTCGTGACTAATGGGGCATACCAAACCTCTTAATAACGGAAGGGTGTCCAACAAACTAGCGCAAACATAGCACAAGCGAATGGCACCCCTTTGGGTCTATTTTGCAATGGGGGGTTGAGAGTCACGTCATCACTCAAAATTAATGTCTGAAGCCATCCATTTACTGTAAAATGGACCGGAAGGTGTACCATTTGTTTGTTTTTGCTACGTTTGCGCTAGCTGTTGGGGTACCCCTCTGTTATTGAGAGAGTTGGTACGCTCAGTCAGCAGCAGGAGTTGGATATGGAAAAGCTGCGAATGACGCCATCACTTGAAATTAATTAACAATATCTATTGAACGAGCAGCACAAATTTTTTTTTTTTTTTACAGCACAAACACAGCCTAAACGAATGGCACCATTTCGGGTCCATTTTGCAGTAAATGGGGGGCTGCGTGACGTCATCACTCGAAATTGATATCTCAAAAACCATAGCAGCACAAACAAAACGCTTTACAGCACAAACGAAGCATAAATGATTGACACAATTTTTTATTCAAAATGGGGAGCTGGCTGACCTCAAATTGACCTATAAAAGAATTGTAAATATCTTAAAAACGATAGCTCAAACAAAAACATACAAACTCATTTTGGTTTTAACAGGGAGCAGCTGGAGCCAGCCATTTTAGATGAGTTATATCATATTAAATGTTGCCACTAGAGGGCAGTGTATCCACCCAAATCAAGAAAACTTTTTTTTAAATCAAAAGAATATGCAAATACTCTCAAAACAAACCATTACAACGCCTGTCTAATAAAACGATTCCTTGAAACAGCAAAATTTGATTCGAAGCTTTTTTTCCAAATCGAATTACTTGAGTTAATCGATTAATTGCTGCAGCATTATATACAAATTAGGGCTGCAGCTATCGATTATTTTAGTAGTCGATTAATCGATGAACTAAATATATTTAGTTCGAATAATCGAGTATTCGGATAAGGAACATAAACATTTAAAATACCTGAGCCGAGCCTCAAACAGTATAAAAAAAATAAAATAAATGATGATCTATGTACAACAAGAACAACTGGCTAACTTACATTGCTAAAGTCACCTATCTTATATGCTATCGAATGCGAGCTTTTTTTTTTTTTTTTTTTTTTTAAACAATGCTCTTAACAAAAAAACACTAAATATACCTATAAACTAAATTACGAATGCATTAAAAAAAAACTTTAGTTCAAACAAAAACTTGGCTTATGTTAGGTTAGGTTTTAACAGGGAGCACTTGGACTCAGCCGTGTGAAATGAGGCAGACTAGAGGGAAGTGTATCCACCCAAATCAATATAGCTAAATAAAAACACTTTCAAAACAAACCATTACAACGCCACTCTAATTAAACGAATCCTTGAAACAGCAAAATTTGATTCGAAGCTTTTTTTCTAATCGAATGACTTTAGTTATTCGATTAATCATTGCAGCACTATAAACGAATGACAGCATTTCGGGTCCATTTTGCAATAAATAGGGGACTGCGTGACGTCATCACTTGAAATTAATATCTCAATATCTCACAAACGATAACAGCACCAACAAAACTTTTTACAGCACAAACCAGCAAAAACGATTGACACCATTTTTAATCAAAATGGGGGCTGGTTAACCTCAGATTGACCTATAAAAGAAATGTAAATATCTTAAAAACGATAGCAGCACAAACACAACTTTTAACAGCACAAACGTAGCACAAACGATTGTCATCATTTTTATATAAATTTGCGTCTGATGGGGGTCTAACTTCACACAGTGATGACGCTGGTTTTGCGTAAATTGCAGCGTGTTACAAACGTTCATCGATACCACATGCAGACTCCGAAAAAACTATGACATTGTTAGAGAGCAATTTTACTTGAAGAAGGTGTGCCAAAAGCCCATGGGTATGACGAGTGCTAGGGGGTGGGGGGGTGGCTTAGTCCTGAGGTGCGGGCGCCAGATCAGTCAACCCCCGAACAAAAGAGGGATTTAAATCATTTGCTCATCCGGTTTTGACAAGTCATTGTCTTGCGATTGTGAAGTGGCGCCTCTTTGCCAGGTTTAGCGTCTCGAGTAAAGAAAAACCAATTAGCTGGCGAATGATCGAGGACCCACAGAGCCAAGAGGGTTGGAAGTGCAGCTAATGAGTGTTTAGTCCACAAACTTAACAGTGAACTTCTAAAGGTAGTTTGGTGTTGCAGGAGAATTTCATCATCTAAAGCAAAGCCAGTGTCAGAGGAGAGGCCGGTGTGCTAAAAATAAAGCTGTTAATAATTCAGCGAGCTACTCTTACCCTCGCTAGTAATTAAATATAAAAAGTCTGTCTGGATGATTGGATCTGCATGAAAGAATGTAGCACTTTCCTAGAGTTCTTCAGAGCTAAAGCATAAGATCTGTCATTTTAAAAGTAGGGTACAATGGTTGTTTTTCTGTCTTTGACCATTTTGGGTGAAGCTTAGCATTCACAGTAACCAGAAAACTTATGAAAGTGCTGTCATTAGCAGGCCACGCCAATGGTTGACAAAGCCGTCAAACCCTGTGTCAACTGATTCAACTCACATCTTCTTAAATACTCACCGAGGTTGTGTCTAAAAATGATGCTGTGAATGTTTTTGTTTTGAATTATGGATTCTTTGTACAGTGGTACCTCTACATACGAAGTTAATTCGTTCCAGGACCTTGTTTGTAAGTCGAAATGGTCGTATGACGAGCAGGATTTTCCCATAAGAATACATTATAATTCCATTAATTCATTCCACAGTCCAAAAACCTACACTAAACTACACTAAATACTTCATAAATACTGCTGTTACTATTGCAAATAGCAATTACAAAGAACAAAACAAATAAATTAGGAATAAAAATTAGAATATAATAATAATAGTAATAATAATAAGGGCTGTCAAAATTATTGCGTTAACGGGCGGTAATTAATTTTTTAAATTCATCACGTTAAAATATTTGACGCATTTAACGCACATGCCCCACTCAAGACAGATTAAAATGACAGCAAAGTGTCATTTCCACTTGTTACTTGTGTTTTTTGGTGTTTTGCCACCCTCTGCTGGCGCTTGGGTGCGACTGATTTTATGGGTTTCAGCACCGTAATTATTATTGACATCAACATTGGCGAGCTACTAGTTTATTTTTTGATTGAAAATTTTACAAACTTTATTAAAACAAAAACATTAAGAGGGGTTTTAATTAGATATGTCCCGATCGATCGGCATCCCTATCGATCGGGTCCGATCACGTCATTTTCAAAGTATCGGAATCGGCAAAAAAATGTCGGCCATGCCTTTTTTTAATATATATACCTTATATTTTTTAATTACATCATTTTCTAATTGTATTTAACGTTAAAGACATAATATGTTACACTCATCCAGAGTCTTTAGTTTAGGCTTAAGGTAGGGTTATCAAATTTATCCCGATAACGGCGGTAATTAATTTTTTAAAAAATGAATCACGTTAAAATATTTAATGCAATTAATGCATGCGCTGCACGACCCACTCACGCATTGTCGCGCTCAATCAGTAATGGCACCGTTTTACCTATATAGAGAGATAAAAGGCAGCGTAAAATGAATAGAATGAATTTTGGCAGACTTTGGAGCCTTTTTTTAATTGGCTAAAGCCTTACAATCCCTCTCCTTACGATTAGAAATATCATGGGAAGCAATGTGGGGAAGCAAGGGAGCAATTGATATTTTTCTTAACCCCTTATATTATTTCCCAACGCAGAGAAGATATATCAATTGGTAGCACTACGCACAGTCATGGTTCCACTTCCCATCATGCAGTTGGGCATGGCTACAGTATCATTTACTGAAAGCTCAACAAATACACTAGATGGCAATATTTAGTCACAATATACAAAGTCACAAGTCTTTCTATCCGTGGATCCCTCTCAGAGAAAGAATTAATAATGTAAATGCCATCTTGAGGATTTATTGTGATAATAAACAAATACAGTACTTATGTACTGTACGTTGAATGTATATATTTGTCCGAGTTTTATTCATTTTTTTCTTAATGCATTGCCAAAATGTATATCATTGGGAAAAATTATCGGGAATGATTTTAATTGAATCGGGAGCAAAAAAAAAGCAATCGGATCGGGAAATATCGGGATCGGCAGATACTCAAACCAAAACGATCGGGAGCAAAAAAAACATGCTCGGAACAACCCTAGTTTTGATATAAAATGTCTATTACTTGTACTAACATTTATCTTTTAAGAACTAAGTCTTTCTATCCATGGATCGCTTTAACAGAATGTTAATGTTAATGCCATCTTGTTGATTTATTGTTATAATAAACAAATACAGTACTTATGTACCGTACGTTGAATGTATATATCCATCTTGTGTCTTATCTTTCCATTCCAACAATAATTTACAGTAAAATATGGCATATTTTATAGATGGTTTGAATTGCGATTAATTACGATTAATTAATTTTTAAGCTGTGATTAACTCGATTAAAAACTTTAATCGTTTGACAGCCTAATAATAATACCTGTAATAATGTAACAAATCGGGTTTTTATGTGGCAGATGTTTTTTCTCCACCTGCAATTATCTTTTCGAATGTAGTGTTGATTTCTCTCACAAGAAAATCAGCCGCGCGTTCGTCTTCCGGCAAAACAAAGAAACTGCGGTGATGTTAAAAATCGTCATATTTTGAGCATGCCGTCGGATGTCGAAACAAATGGAGAGTCAAATTTTGCGCCAGATGTCGAAAAGATCGTGTGTCGAAGCAATAGTGATTAATTAAAAAAATTAATTACTGCCCGTTGACGCGATAAATTTGCCAGCACTACTAAATAGACGTGTCAAAACGTAAAGTATATTTGTTCAACATTAAGCGGCTATCAACAACGGGGAGATTACTTTGACGAAGGAGCGCAAATCGACTGAACACCGGGTAACTTCCTGTTGTGCAACCCAAAATCAACAAGAAGTGCTCCTTGAATGCTTCAAAATTAACTGATTGGCTGCCACTGACCGCCATAGACATCCGATCCGTTTGAAGTGGGACGGATGGCAGCGAATGACCCTCCCAATTCAAATGAATTGGATGTCTACTAGTGATGATCTCACAGCAGAAGGATGAAAATATCTAAAGTTTTAGGAGGTGAGCTGTCTGTATTTATGTTAGTGTATTTGTAGTTCGGACATGAATTGACATGCTGAGGATTAACAGCAGCTGTTCTTGGAATGATAGAGACGTTTAATGTTTAAGTCTGAAGCAGGTTGTGGCTTGTCTTTTGCTCAAAGTCACTGTGATCTACTGAGAAGTTTGGAAAACATACGCACTGATTGCATCTCACGGAGACCGCAAGCCACTCAGTCGGGCTGTGCGGCGCACTCTTAGTCGGGTCAGTGAGGTAAACAAGCGGTGTTAACAGTGACTGAAAACTTCCAGGGTGCGGCATTAGAAAACAAGTGGTACAGCCACCCTAGCCCCTCCAAAAACTAACATAAAGCACATTATTAAGGATGCGACAAGTAAAATTGTATATGAATTTTCCCTTACCATTTGCATTGAGCAACAACTGAGAGACAAGGAACTGAATATTTAAATAGGGGTGGGAACCTTGTGGTACCTCACAATACGATACTATTTGCGATACAAAGCTCACGATACCGATGATCTCACAATATGGCGATACAACGATCGTCGATACATTGGTCAGGAAATTATTCTACAAAACAACCATTCATTCATTCAGTTTCCTGTTGATTATGGGGGCATTTTATGGGTCACTTCACATGGGTCAAAATTAGGGTTGTTCCGATCATGTTTTTTTTGCTCCCGATCCGATCCTGATCGTTTTAGTTTGAGTATCTGCCGATATTTCCCGATCCGATTGCTTTTTTTGCTCCCGGTTCAATTCCAATCATTCCCGATAATTTTTCCCGATCATATACATTTTGGCAATGCATTAAGAAAAAAATGAATAAAACTCGGACGAATATATACATTCAACATACAGTACATAAGTACTGTATTTGTTTATTATGACAATAAATCCATTTACATTTTTAACATTCTGTCTGTGAGAGTGATCCACGGATAGAAAGACTTGTAATTCTTAAAGGATAAATGTGATTTGTATATTGTGACTAAATATTGCCATCTAGTGTATTTGTTGAGCTTTCAGTAAATGATACTGTAGCCATGCCCAAATGCATGATGGGAAGTGCAATCATGACTGTGCGTAGTGCTACCAATGGATATATGTTCTATGCGTTGGGAAATAACCTAGGGTGTTAAGAAAAAGATCAATTACTACCTTGCTTCCCCACATTGCTTCCCACGATATTTCTAATAGTAGGGAGAGGGATTGTAAGGCTTTAACCAATTTAAAAAAGGCTCCAAAGGCTGCCAAAATTCACTCTACTCATTTTACGCTGCCTTTTAGCTCTCTATATAGGTAAAACGGCGCCATTACAGATTGAGTGCGACAATGAGTGAGTGGGTCGTGCAGCGCATGCATTAATTGCGTTAAGTATTTTAACGTGATACATTTTTGAAAAAATTAATTACCGCCGTTATCTGGATAAATTTGATAACCCTATCTTAAGCCTAAACTAAAGACTCTGGATGAGTGTAACATATTATGTCTGTAACGTTAAATACAATTAGAAAACGATTTAATTAAAAAAAATATATATATATATTAAAAAAAGGCATGTCCGATATTTTTTGCCGATTCCGATACTTTGAAAATGACGTGATCAGACCCGATCGATCGACACATCTTTAATAGGAGACAAACAAATTTTTGTCCATAACTTATTTAAAATATCCTAATGATTCAATAGGAACGATGGAAACGTACATACAACAAAAACCTGTCCTTAAGCTGCTTTTTTTATTTATCTATTTTTACAAGAAAGTGCAAAAACATGAACCATTTTAAATGGCGTACTTATTTCACTCAACAATACAATAAAATTTATACAGGTGGAATGAATTCCACGTTTTCTGGAAACAAAGTGTCTTTAGAAATAAGCCTTCTTTTAACCAATATACTTTGTTTTCACAGATTTATGTACTATTTCGCATGTTTGTAGTGTTACCGCTGGACTTAATCATGGTTTTACACGTTCAGCATATAAAAATACACATTAGCGAATTAGCTAATTAGCTTGGCGCTCGGCGCTAACTATTAACACCTCAAAAACAACAACAATAAAGGCTAAACAGTACAAGAGGGTTCGTGTACTCATCTCTTGTAGACGCACATGGGTCTTGGCAACACACTCAGGATACTTTTCAATTGACATGACTTGAAACTACAGTTGTAAATATGAAAGACGAGGAGCAACAAACTATCTCTCTTCCCCTCTCGCTCTAAAAAATAACGTGCGCACAGAAACACGACCCGGCACGCTTCTGCTCCAGCCCGTCTCATACACAAATTTATTTTCCAGTCTTTTGAAAAAGAGCAAATCTCTCACTCAGTTACAGGCAGCATCTATTATAACGTGCGTGCGTCCGTTAAAGGTGTCCGGGTGGCAGACGTGTCTTGAATTTGTTCCGCTACGAGCGGCTGTCATAAAGTTATGAGGGAAAAATCATTGTTTTTGAGCCTTTATGAATCGTCAAGTGTCGAATCGCGATGAATGTAATAATCGATTTTTTGGAACTCCTCTAGTCACAATGAAATGTAACTGGATCATTCCCTGCTGAAGACATGATTGCTACCTAACAAGTTGGCAGTTACTGATATAAAGAACTAATGAGAGTATGTTGGCGAATCAATGACATTGCTATTTTATGATAAAATGGCAGATTGTTACGCATAGGTTAAATGTGTATTACTGAGTAACAATTGGATACGACACAGCATCATTACCATCGCCCCATGGGGGGCTGCTATGATGCCGCGGAAGGCCACAGTAAGACCCTTGACAGATTATGAACCTAATCTGATTTGCTGCTTGAACTTCTCAACTAAATCTGTCGGGGTCACTGGTATTTGTTCAACAGCAGAGCAACGACTACATCATCGACTAATGATTTAATAAGTAAAAATCTAGATATTAGATGTCTTTTCATTTTCAATGTACTTCCGGATAACAAACACTGTAAACCCCAGTGACAGCTCGAACTAAAATGACGTTGCAAGTGTGCTGCCATTAAAGACATTGATTAATAGCACAAATGCAATCCGACCTAGCGGCAGATACTGAAAATCTGTTCAAGGGATTATGGATTAGAACAATGAGCTAATCCCACAGACCACCAGACTATTAGTGGTGTGGAGTCTCTGCACTCCACTTGACTGGTGATGTGTGGGTGTACTTATGCACCTTTTATTTTTATTCACAGTAGTGCAAGACAGGGAATAGAAGTTTTTGCTTTTGAAGAATAATCGCCTCGAACCACCCGTCGCAAAATTAGGAATACTTTAAACATTTCAACTAGGGCTGCAGCTATCGAATATTTTAGTAATCGAGTAATCGACTGAAAATTTTATCGATTAATCGAGTAATCGGATAAAACATATTTTTAGTTGAAGAGCAATTATGAATATACATAAGAAACAAGACATTTCATTTAATATTGAACCATTTTCAGTCAATCAATGTCTTTATTTTCGATGTACATTGTTGAAAACAGCCAACAACTGCATCTCAGATGTAACTAGAATTTTAAAAAAAATCACTGCTTTCACTCAAACTTTTAGATCTTATTAAAAAAAATAATTATATATATATATTTCTTACCTAAAAATGCCATTACGCTTGATAACACACATCACTTAAAAGTTAGGATTTTTTCCCACGTGTTTCAATTGAATTTCTATTTGTTTCAAGCTATTTTTAAGTTCTAGTTAAGTTTTAAGTTAGTCTAAACTGTAAGTCCTGATAGGATTTTGAGTTTTTGCAGTGTTCAAAATAAATGTATGATACAAGCTGTATTAGAGCACATTAGGGACCAGTGCTACTAGGTGTTTTATCAAGCAATGACGACTGAGCTAACATTGATAGTTAGCATTATTAGGTATTTATTCTACACCCTCATCACTATGTTATGTTAAAGCCTGTATGTAAGACACGTTAGCCACACATCGACAGTGGTCATAATTGATAGAAACCTAGCCCTCCACAGGGCTAACGTTACGTGAGCTAGTGACAGTAACGTCAGTCTTATTTATTAGCGCTTTGCGCTCTTTATCAGCGCTTAGCGCTCTACTGCTTTAAGATGGTGGCTGTTTACTAACGCCGCTGACTCTGCCATTTCGCATCTAGTTTAACATACATGTGATCTCTATGAGACGCATCAGATGCCACCCGGTACCAACGTAGCATCATGCGGGCTAGTTTTTAGCAACGTCGGCGTCTTTGTAGCGGGTGTCGGCTGCAGTAAGTTTTTTTGCTTCTTCCTCGTCAGCGTGTTGTCCTGCATTAAAAGTAGTCCGAGCAAAACGTGATGCTTAGAGCTGTCAAAATAAACGATTACTCGAGGTGAAAAAAATTACTCGGATCAGTTTTTAAACTTGAGTTACTCGAGTTGCTCGAGTATTCGTTTCAGCTCTAATTTCAACTGAGATTCAATGCAATAGGTGCATCATATAACATGGTCTTCATGGTCTATGTATGGATAGAAGACGGCTGTCTTAAAGTTACTGACAGTGACGTTGGCTGCCAACTAATGCACTTTACTATGCACTGCTATGATTTTTCATCTTCATTGTTTGTTTTGTGTATTCGTTTGAGCGCAATACTGCATAGGGCTGCAGATTACCATGATGACAACAAACATCCCGCCTTCCTTCTTAGATACACCACATTGAATCATTCGATTATCTACTGTAAGTGGTTTGATTTGGTATGACAAGAAAGTGATTTGAATTTGCTTTTGAAGTGCACAACAGGGGCTGCGAGGTGGGGTAATCAAACAACATGTCCATCTGCAGGGGACCGGGAGATCATGATTTTACAACACTGTGCGCTGATCTTCATGATCTTCAATAATGCAACCCGCCTGTGAACAGTTTTCCCTGTTGTTCTTACTTCTTCCTTTTTCTGACACAGCATATGTGAATACTTATACTTGTTTATGGCTCGGAGTGCATAAAAGGGGAAAATCAGAAATTTTGACATTAAGCTTAGTCTTAAGTTAGTCTGGGCTTAATTAGTCGGTGGAGTGGAGTTATTTGTTAGTTTTAGGGCTCTGGAGTGGCTAAGTTAGCGTGAGTCAATGGGGTTTGCTAGCATACCAATAAAAAAACAACATATGCATGCATGAGAATCACCGATGACCCATGCAATCAATAGTGTTGGTCATGTTTTCATGATGAAGATAATCAAACTTAACTAGGGCTGCAGCTATCGAATATTTTAGTCATCGAGTATTGGACTGAAAATTCTATCGATTAATAGAGTAATCGGATAAAACTTTTTTTTGTAAAGAGCAATTCTAAATAGGCCTGAACGAGATTGGAAAAAAACTATTGCTGCGATTTTTTGGGGGGGTTGCGATAAATTGCGATATTATATTGCGATATTAAAAAAAAAAAAAAAAAAATATTCAAGACATTTTTACTGGATGACTTGAATAGCTGTTTGGAAAGACTTTTTGGATGACTCATCATGACCACAGTTTACAGTATTCCATCGTTTTTCGCAGTTAATAGGGATCAGAACCCGCCGCGATAAGTGAAAAACCGCGAAGTAGCGCATACCCCCCATTTGTGTGTGTGTGTGTGTGTGTGTGTGCTCAATGTATTTATTCAGATCTGGCACTGGAAAGAGATACATATAAGACATGTTTTTTCTCACTTTTTCCCCCCAAAGTATGATTTTAAAAATTGTATATAAATAAATGCTTTTTAAGCACTTCAAATGTAATAATTATGATCAGTTTTAAACATAACTGTCCCACTGAATCATTTTCAAACAAGAATAAAGAACTGTAGTAGAAAAATGCTTGGCTTTATTAAATGCTTCTGTTTACCTAACATGGCTGTGATTCTTGGAGTGACATGTAGAAATTACAAACTCCTCATAATCACTTCTGGCATTTATTTTGTATGTCTCGAACGTCTCCACATTCTCCCCCCACAGACACACGCATTCTTTCCAGCCCGTGCTTCTTTGCAGAAACTGTTTAACAAGTTAAACGATGATTGACAGATTGCTGCCCGGCTTCTTTGACCAGATCAAAGCCATCGTTAACTTTAAAGCAAGTGCCGCAGTGACTGAGAGCTGTGAAAGGGGGTGAGAGAGGCTGTGCGAGCGAATGAAGCAAATCGAAGGTTTGTGGATTGGAAAAAACAAAACAAAAAAACTATCACACATGCGCCCATCGCGATGGCGATGTTTAAACGATATATCGTTCAGGCTTAATTCTAAATAAACATTCTAAAACATGAAAAAACAAGACATTTTACCAAATATTGAACCATTTTCAGACAATCAATGTCTTTATTTTCGATGTACATTGTTGAAAACAGCCAACAATTGTATCTCAGATGTGACTAGAAAGAAAAACAAAAACAAAAAACCAATTCACTCATAAAACTCATGAAAAAAAAATCTTATTTCTTACCTAAAAATGTAATTACGCTTAAACACATCACTTAAAAGTTAGGTGTTTTTCCCACGTGTTTCAAATGAATTTCCATTGATGTCAATCAATCTTTAAATTCTAGCTATAATTAGTCTAAATTATAAATCCTGATAGGATTTTGAGTTTTTGCAGTGTTCAAAATAAATGTATGAAACCTGCGAAGCACATTAGGCACCGGTGCTACTTGGTGTTTTATCAAGCAATGACTACTGAGCTAAAATTTAGAGCTAGCTTTATTACCGTATTGGCTCGAATATAAGACGGTGTTTTTTGCATTGAAATAAGACTGAAAAAGAGGGGGTCGTCTTATATTTGCGCTCTAGACATTATACCCATTCACGACGCTAGATGGCGCCAGATATCATTGAAGCGATGTTCTGCCATGACAGATCTCAGCTACTCTCAAATTTAACCAGTCAGCATTATTTTATTGCAATGTTTTCCTTATTCAGATTTGTTTTAAGACTACAGTTCACTTTGATGGTTAATGCAGTTATTGCAATTTTGTTGTTTTATCACAATAGATTGGTTTATTTACATTTCAAAAACCAGAAGCCACTCATTTATGAATGTGATTGCACTTTAGTTTACATATTCAAATGTTCAGATATTAAGATTTGAATGAGGCAAAATAACATGCTTTTTCTCTCAAATATATTGTTATAATGATTTGTTTCGGATGTACTGTAATTATTTTCTGTATAAAAAAATAATTTGGTGTTCAAAAAGTCTTTTTTCAAACTTGAGTCTTGAATAAGAGGGGGTCGTCTTATAATCAGGTCCGTCTTATATTCGGCAATAAGGTATATTTTTATTTTACACCTTCATCACTCTACAGCACTGTGTTTTTACAGATTAAATGAAGCCTGTATGTAAGACACGTTAGCCACGCATCGACAGTAGTCATAATTAACAGAAACCAAGCCCTCCGCAGGGCTAACGTTACGTTTGCAAGGTACAGTAACGTTAATTTTATTTGTTAGCGCTGAGAAGTCTACTGCTTTAAGATGGCAGCTGTTTACTAAAGTTGGCAAGTCTGTCATTTCGCATCTAGTTCCATATGCATGAGAAGCATCAGACGCTACCTGCTACCACCGTAGCATCATGCGGGTATAGTTTGTAGCAACGTTGGTATAGTTTGTAGCGGCTGTCGGCTGCAATTAGGTATTATTGCTTCTTCATCTACAGACGTGACGTCAGCGCATTGTCCCGCATTTAAAGTAGTCCGGGCAAAACGTGATGCTTAGAGCTGGCAAAATTAAACGATTCCTCGAGGCGAATAAAATTACTAGGATCAATTTTTAAACTCGAGTTACTCGAGTATTCGTTTCGGCTCTAAACTGCCTGTAAATAATTGAAGCATGAACAGCAACAATTGTAATCCAGCAGCTCTGCAAGGAACAGGCTGTCTAGGCAAGCAGAATGGAGTGACGTCACATCGTTTTTTTAAAAAGTGGGAATATAAGGGACCCTCCATGCCCTAAATCAACCACCCTGACGCAACGCACGGTTTACTCTTTGACCACGACATAGCTTCATTTGAACAGTTAGATCTGTTAACATCCTTTTTATTGGCATGCTAGCAAACCCCACTGACTCGTGCTAGCTTAGCCACTCCGGAGCCCTGAAACTGACACATACAGTGGGGCAAATAAGTATTTAGTCAACCACTAATTGTGCAAGTTCTCCCACTTGAAAGTATTAGAGAGGCCTGTAATTTTCAACATGGGTAAACCTCAACCATGAGAGACAGAATTTGGGGGAAAAAAAAAAGGAAAACACATTGTTTGATTTTTAAAGAATTTATTTGCAAATCTTGTTGGAAAA
This sequence comes from Corythoichthys intestinalis, assembly GCF_030265065.1. Lineage (NCBI taxonomy): Eukaryota > Metazoa > Chordata > Actinopteri > Syngnathiformes > Syngnathidae > Corythoichthys > Corythoichthys intestinalis. Next base: position 51,971,005 of record NC_080404.1, on the reverse strand, counting down.
TAAGTATTTGGTCAATACCAAAAGTTCATCTCATTACTTTGTTATGTACCCTTTGTTGGCAATAATAGAGGCCAAATGTTTTCTGTAACTCTTCACAAGCTTTTCACACACTGTTGCTGGTATTTTGGCCCGTTCCTTCATGCAGATCTTCTCTAGAGCAGTGATGTTTTGGGGCTGTCGTTGGGCAACACGGACCTTCAACTCCCTCCGCAGATTTTCTATGGGGTTGAGACCTGGAGTCTGGCTAGGCCACTCCAGGACCTTGAAATGCTTCTTACGAAGCCACTCCTTTGTTGCCCTGGCTGTGTGTTTGGGATCATTGTCATGCTGAAAGACACAGCCACGTCTCATCTTCAATGTCCTTGCTGATGGAAGGAGATTTTCACTCAAAATCTCTCGATACATGGCCCTATTTATTTTTTCCTATCCACAGATCAGCCGTCCTGGTCCCTTTGTAGAAAAACAGCCCCAAAGCATGATGTTTCCACCCCCATGCTTCACAGTGGGTATGGTGCAATTCAGTATTCTTTTTCCTCCAAACAAGAGAACCTGTGTTTCTACCAAAAAGTTCTATTTTGGTTTCATCTGACCATAACACATTCTCCCAGTCCTCTTCTGGATCATCCAAATGCTCTCCAGCAAACCTCAGACGGGCCTGGACGTGTACTTTCTTCAGCAGGGGGACACGTCTGGCAGTGCAGGATTTGAGTCCCTGGTGGCGCATTGTGTTACTGATAGTAGCCTTTGTTACTGTGGTCCCAGCTCTATGTAAATCATTCACTAGGTCCCCTCCGTGTGGTTCTGGGATTTTTGCTCCCCGTTCTTGTTATCATTTTGACGCCACGGGGTGAGATCTTGCATGGTTACGATGCATATTAGTTTGAAAATCGACCCGATCCACCGTATTTTTACACTGGTCTGCCCGATCCTAGCTACTGGTAGTAGTATTGACGCAGGAGGGTCGCGTCTCGCGTCATGTTGTGCCGCTTCTGGGACCCGTCTAACAACTGGTGTGCATTGGCTGATTGACTTTAACGCCCGCGTTTCACTGCGTTTTCGCGGCGGCCACGTTGTCGCTCCGTTGACGTTTCTGGGCTATACTGTCCTACCGTGTCTGTCCGCATTATAGTAGAGAAGACGGAGTAAATATAATGTACACAAAGAAACTGTAACCCGATCGACTCACAGCCTCGAAAAGTAAGGGTTACATTACGTCAGAAACTCGTTCGGTACGCCTCTATTCCGAACCGAGCACCACGTGCCGAAACGGTTCAATACAAAAACATGTACCTTTACACCCTTAACGCCACGGAATTTGTTGAAACCAACTCTCGCGACTAATTATACCCCCGCTATCTCGAACATTAAGTCTAATATGAACAAATCAACTTCCCCTTTAAAGCCTCACACAAAATATGAAACAAAAATGATTAGAAGAATATTAAAGGAAACATCTCTGGTATTGGAATAGTATCGTATCGGCATATGTCGATATCATATAAAGAACGGATCAGAAGTGAAAATATATAAATCGGTGCATCCCTACTAAATAGGGTTATGAACTTGATCTGGGAACAACCTGAACTCCTAAGTCAAGATACCACTGTACTTTAGAGTCTCACAGTTTTAATTGTGTTATCAACTTCCTTGTTAAAGTGATGCTCTGAGAGAATGCGACAGTGTGATTGATCTCTTAAGAGCCTGGCTGCTTTTCCTCCCTTCCCCTGAGGAGCCCCACTCAGAGCAGCACCAGACTATTTTCCCCCCTCTCGGGTGTCACATTTGCACCCCCGTGTCGCCACGTAGGCTGGCCTGTAATTCGTGTCGAGCACATTAACAAGCGAGTCGTTAAAAATGGGATCGCAGGGCACACAAAGCAGTAAAAGTCAGTCGGTTTGCGATGTTTTTTTTTTATACAGTCTGCCTTTGCACCGTGCGTCACCCAGTCTGCTCCCAAGACTTGCTCGAATGGAGGGAAGATGCTCAGTGAGTAAGATGTGCCTTGAATCACATGTGAGTCTGCATCATTCCCACCCACGGTAATTAGACTCCCTATTTACCCGCTGTGCATTAACGGGCCATCCTTCCTGAAAACATTGCGTTCCCTTCTATTAGATCGCATGAGACCCGAGGACGAGTCTCTGGCCGTCAGACAGCCGGCCCGAGCCATGCCTGCACAACAATTACATTATGCCAGACTGAAAGAAACAAGACGATCGATATGGTGCACTGACGTCTGGCTGCCCACTTAAGCTGCTTTCCGACACAGCTAAGAAACGATTTTTGACCAATACGAGGAGCCGGTTGGTGTAAACTTGTTCACACTAATTGAACATCAGACATCTATTTACAAGGAAAAACAATAAACGACACAACAATAATAACAATTTGAAGCAATTCTGAAAATAGGCAACATACTTTAGACATAATCAAAAGACAGGGCTAACTGGGATCATTTTAAACTTGCAGTCCATTTAGCCAGTTCCAGTTGATTTACATTGGTACGCAAAAGTTTGGGGTATCCCTGATAATTTTAAAGATTTTCCTTTGTAAATCAGTTTGTTTGGATCAAAAATGTCAGTCATTAGAAGTGGGAACCTCTTGTCACCTCACGATACGATTTGCGATGATCTGACGATATGGCGATACAACGATTATCGATACATTGGTCAGAACTCATTCTAGGATATTCTACAAACACCTAATAAACAGAAAAACAAGCTTCTGCTGTGAAGTGGAATGAGTTTATCACGAGTAGACGTCCAATCCGTTTGACCTGGGAGGGTGGCAGCGGATCTTGGATCTTTTACATCAATTCAAAAGTGAGACAGTTTCCCAGATAACACTAAGTGACATCTGTTATATACATTCATTAATGCTCATGACAGTTACATGTAATAATTACGATTGTCTTATGACAGTTTTAAGGCGCCACTGTCAGACAAAGTGTTACCAAATAACATAACTAGCAATGAATGAAACAACTGGTACACGAATTGAAGAAATAATTAGCACTGAACATGAATTTTGTCCGTAGTGCCGCAATGCATGCTAGGAGGCATATTGGACGACAAAAGTGTTGACAGCAAGTGGCAGCAGAGGTTGACCGTCTCCATCAAGGGAGCAGTGGTGGCCAAATGAAGCTTCTTGAAGCTTTGCAGCCAATTGGTTCATAGCTTCACGGTGTTTCATTTGGTTTTATGACAGTCTTATGATGCAACTGTCAAATAAAGTGTTAGCAATTAATATCTTTTGGTGTATACACTCACCGGCCACTTTATTAGGTACACCATGCTAGTAACGGGTTGGACCCCTTTTGCCTTCAGAAGAGCCTCAGTTCTTCGTGGCATAGATTCATCAAGGTGCTGGAAGCATTCCTCAGAGAGTTTGGTCCATATTGACATGATGGCATCACAGAGTTGGTGCAGATTTGTCGGCTGCACATCCATGATGCGAATCTCCCGTTTCACCACATCCCAAAGATGCTCTATTGGATTGAGATCTGGTGACGGTGGAGGCCATTTGAGTACAGTGAACTCATTGTCATGTTCAAGAAACCAGTCTGAGATGATTCCAGCTTTATGACATGGCGCATTATCCTGCTGAAAGTAGCCATCAGAAGTTGGGTACATTGTGGTCATAAAGCGACGGATATGGTCAGCAACAATACTCAGGTAGGCTGTGGCGTTCCAACGATGCTCAATTGGTACCAAGGGGCCCACAGAGTTCCAAGAAAATATTCCCCACACCATTACACCACCACCACCAGCCTGAACCGTTGATGGAGCCATGCTTTCATGTTGTTGATGCCAAATTCTGACCCTACCATCCGAATGTCGCAGCAGAAATCGAGACTCATCAGACCAGGCAATGTTTTTCCAATCTTCTATTGTCCAATTTCGATGAGGTTGTGCAAATTTTAGCCTCAGTTTCCTGTTCTTAGCTGAAAGGAGTGGCACTCGGCATGGTCTTCTGCTGCTGTAGCCCATTTGCCCCAAAGACGTACTGTGCCTTCAGAGATGCTCTTCTGCCAACCTTGGTTGTAACGGGTGGTTATTTGAGCCACTGTTGCCTTTCTATCAGCTCGAACCAGTCTGGCCATTCTCTTCTGACCTCTGGCATCAACAAGGCATTTCTGCCCACAGAACTGCCGCTCACTGGATATTTTTTTCTTTTTCGGACCATTCTCTGTAAACCCTAGAGATGGTTGTGCGTGAAAATCCCAGTAGATCAGCAGTTTCTGAAATACTCAGACCAGCCCTTCTGACACCAACAACCATGCCACGTTCAAAGTCACTCAAATCACCTTTCTCCCCCATACTGATGCTCGGTTTGAACTGCAGGAGATTGTCTTAAACCATGTCTACATGCCTAAATGCACTGAGTTGCCGCCATGTGATTGGCTGATTAGAAATTAAGTGTTATGAGCAGTTGGACAAGTGTACTTAATAAAGTGGCCGGTGAGTGTATATCCCACAATACAGTGAGGTCAGCTGCATTTTAATTGTCCAGTGTGGCTTATCTATGAACAAATACCGTTTTCCTGTCTAATTTGATGGGTGGTGTATTATAGACAGGTGCGCCTTATAGTCCAAAAATTACGGTAATAAGAAATAAATGGGGATAAATACGTTCAAGCAGCTTGAGAAATATAAAATAACAAATTTAGCATTAAATATATTTTTTTAAATCTGGCACAGTCATGCTCACTGTAACTCAAATCTCAGAACATTTTCTGTTTGTGTTGTGTCCATTTATGATTGTGGGCTAAGGGTCTTACCGGCAGATTTGGGGGTGAATTTGTCCCTGTTGGCGGCACACACAGCCAGCAACCGGTAGCCTAGGTCCAGGTCAAATCCTTGCTGAGCGGCCACACGACTTACCACCTAAGTAAAAAAGCAAGACATTACAGCATTATTACGCAAGAAAATCTCTTACTGAGGAGTGGACAGTCAAACTAGATTCATCTTTACAGTTTACTAACTCTAAACAAATGTTTTATTATTTCAAACAAGTCATCCGTGGTTCATAACCCTTTGTCCTCCACAGCTTCAAAAAAAGGCGGTGAATTGTCGGAAGAGGCCCAGAATGTAAGCGCTGTTGAGTGAAGGTAATGAAGAAGACTCAGGAGGGTAAATCTTTTAAAGTGGAAACGCCTGTGCTTTTACCTCATACATGACAATGTTGCTCTACTAGCTTCTGACCTGCAAACACACTTTGCTTTGCATTACAAGGTCAGCCAGAGTGCCATGTTGTTCTAGTATCAGAATGATAAAATATAGTATAGGTAGTCCCCGGGTTACGAACGAATTCCGTTTATACGCTGGCGACGTAACCCTGATGATACATTTTTAAAAAAATTAATTACCACCGTTATCGGGATGAATTTGATAACCTTACCTTAGGCCTAAAATAAAGACTCTGAATGAGTGTCACATATTATGTCTGTAACGTTAAATACAATTAGAAAACGATTTAATTTAAAAAAATATATATATTAAAAAAAGGCATGGCCGATATTTTTTTGCCGATTCCGATACTTTGAAAATGACGTGATCGGAATTATGTTATTTATGACATTTATTTATTTATTTATTGTCATCATCATCGGTATCAGTGACAGGTGCAAAATGTGATATGATTAGCCCGAAGAAAGAAAGAACCGAAGAAAGACAAGGGCTGACGGGAGAGGCATATGCTTATCAAGACCTCTTTATCCCCCTGAAGCCAAGGACGCACAATCAAACATGGTAGAGTTGCATACATTACATTACATGAGCTTTTTTTTCCTTTTCTTTTTTCACATGAATTTTCTTCCCTAAAGTTATTGATTTACCATAGCACTTAGGCCAGGGGTGGGCAAACCGGTCCTCGAGAGCCGCAGTGGGTCCTGGTCTTTGTTCCAACTGACCCAGCACAGATAGTTTAACCAATGCTGTTTCAGAAAAAATGAGAAGCCCCTGACTGCTATCGACTGATTGCACTTCAGATTGGTGAAAAGGTATCCTCTTAATGGGTTGCAACAAAAACCTGCATCCCTTTGTGGAATAGTTTGCCCACCCCTGACTTAGACAATGTTATCGATTAGTGTGAGTTCATCGATTAGGGTGATAGTCAGATTTGTGTTGGGAGGAATAGCCGAGGGAGTCCTGATGCCCACCTCCGATATATTATGAGATACAGTGTATCACAAAAGTGAGTACACCCCTCGCATTTCTGCAGATATTGAAGAATATCTTTTCATGGGACAACACTAGCCACGTTTACATGGAGCCAAATATTCCAATTGCAATCGGTTTAGATGTTCAAACCGAATAAATGTGTTCCATATAAACACCTCATTCGGAATGAACAGGCCCAAACCGAATGGAATTTCATTCCGTTTCACAGGGGTGGAATATTCCTTTTCCCAAACCGATTACAAGTAAAATTATATCATGTAAACAGGGAAGCGGAATGGTGTCTGGTTGCTTTCTTTCTGCACATGCTCTGTACTGACGTGGTGACGTAAGTAACGTCACTTGCAACATGGCTTCCAAGCACACGCACAGCGCACCTAATTGGAGTCCGGCGGAAAGTTTATATCCATGAATCCCTCCACCAGCCCACACAACTTTTAAAATGAACGGCGTGTCATTCTGAAGTTTTGTTTCCACTCGAAAAGTTAAAACAGCAGCTGATCTGACGATCGATCTCCATGTTTTGCACCGTGACGCTTTGTTTTGATTAATCTGCGCATGTCAGACGGCAGTTGTCAAACGTCCTTTCGGAATAAAGGCAGACACATGTAAACGCTGGATCGGAATAGATGAAGTGACATGTAAACAGCTGATCTGAAATTTCCATTCGGAATTATTTGAATCGGTATGAATAAAAGACAGCATGTAAACGTGGCTACTGACAAAATGACACTTTGACACAATGAAAAGTAGTCTGTGTGCAGCTTATACAGTATAATAGAGTTAATTTATTTTCCCTTCAAAATATAGCCATTAATATCTGAACCCCTGGCAACAAAAGTGAGTACACCCATTTGAAAAAACATAAATCCCTAAATGTCCAAATTGAGTACTGCTTGTTATTTCCCTCAAAAATGTCATGTGACTCGTTACAGGAGTGCTGTCAGCATTGCTGCAGAGATTGAAGAGGTGGGGGGGGTCAACCTGTTAGTGCTCAGACCATACGCCGCACTCTACATCAAATTGGTGTGCATGGCTGTCACCCCAGGAGGAAACCTCTTCTGAAGACGGTACACAAGAAAGCCCGCAAAACCATGTCCTATGGTCTGATGAGACGGGTGGGCCTTGTTTGCTTTCTGTAAAGCTGAAAAACTTTACGTTTAGTGAGGACAGGACACGTCATTTTAATAAAGTAAAGTAAAAAATAAGATACTGTGAGGTACAATAAGGTACTGTTTGTGCGACAAAAAAAAAAAATGACTGGAGACAAAATGGCGGACGAGACTCTATTGTAAAGTCGAAATTGTGTAAATCGAGTACGTCGCAACCTGGCGGATTACCTGTAACACTATTTTTAAGTCACTGGCTGCCTTTAAGATCAATAGACTTCCAAACCATTTGAAATTGGAGGCCTGTGTATTAAGGGTGTAACGGTACATGAATTTGTATTAAACCCTTTCGGTACGGGGTGCTCGATTCGGAACGGAGGCGTACCGAACGAGTTTCTGACATAATGTAACCCATACTTTTCGAGGCTGTGAGTCGACCAGGTTACAGTTTCTTTGTGTAGATTATATTTTCTCCGTCTTCTCTACTATAATGAGGACAGTATATAACCCAGAAACGTCATCGCTGCGACAACGTGGCCGCCTCGTTTCACTACGTCAATCAGCCAATGCACACCAGTCGCAGTGCGGCCGCGTATTAGACGCGTCCCAGAAGCGGCTCGACGCGACGCACGCGAGAAGAATGGCAGGGTTATTGTTTGACGAAAGATGCGACCTTCCTGCGTCAATACTACTAACGGTAGCTCGGATTGGGCAGACCGGAAGTCACTCGTGTAAAAATACGGTGGATCCGGTCGATTTTCAAACTAATACGCAATCGTAACCCACTTTTTGAGTCCATCAGATCTCTTGAGTGGTAGATCGGGGGACAGTTGACTTGTCTTTGTTGATTTACTACTGTTTTCTCTGCTATAATAATAACCAACACGGCCCCGTGTTCAATACAAAACCCTCCTACCACAACAAAATAAGTAGGAACTAATATTTACGTAGGAACTAAAGTTATACAACATAAAATATCCAATATAAATGAATACTATATTGCATTTGTACAATATAAACACATATAATAAAGTTTTTGAAAACCGTTCATAAAAAAAAAAAAAAAAAAGATTCATTGAGGCATTTCATTTGTAAAATACATGTTAAAATCTTTGTCATTGGGATTGCTTTTCTCTTTAGCACAGGACTTCTTTTTTCTTCTTCCTTTCAGAAAGAAAGCTGACCAATACGTGGGGCCTGAAAGGCAAATTGTTGTTGGATTATTATCTTTAAATACCCGCTACTTTTTGAGCAGAAGTCTAGCTTTGTATAGGCTAATGTTCCTATTGTTGAAAGCACAAAAGTGTGTAATAATCAACTAGAACATTTATATTTTGCATTTTGTTTTCTTATTGTACCGAAAATGAACCGAACCGTGACCTCAAAACCGAACTGAGATTTTTGTGTACCGTTACACCCCTACTGTGTATATAGATATTATATCGTAGCATATCGATATCGTTACATGAATTGGCCTATACTGTGATGGAAGGTTTTTTTTCCATGTCGCACAGCACAAATTTACATTATTTCCTCTAGGGCAGCGGTGCCCAAGTCCGATCCTTGAGAGCCCCTATCCAGCTTTTTTTCCATGTCTCCCTCCTCCAACACACCTGAATCAAATGATCAGGTCATCAGCAAGCTCTGCAGGAGCATGATAACGATCCTGATTATTTGATTCAGGTGTGTTGGAGGGAGACATGGAAAACACGCTGGATAGGGGCTCTCGAGGGCCGGACTTGGGCACCCCTGTTCTAGGGAATATTGCACTACATCTTGCAAAACAGTGGTACCTCGATGAACGCAGTTAATTCGTTCCGGGACCTTGTTTGTAAGTCGAAATGGTCGTATGTCGTGCAGGATTTTCCCATAAGAATACATTTTAATTCCATAAATTCATTCTGAAGCCTTAAAACCTACACTAAATCCTTAGTAAATCTGGCTGGTACTATTACAAATGTCAATTACAATGTCACTTACACATAGCAAATCAAATAAATTGTGGATAAAAATCAGTTTAGTAATGTAATAATGTAACGAAGTGGGTTCTAATGTGGCGGATGTGTTTTGCGGGATGCACCTCAACACACCGTGTGGCTGACGTGACATCGAGATAGGTGCGGTAGACATTTTACTTTCTCTTTTAATATTTTGTTGCTGTTGGCCTCAACTGCGGCGGACAGTAGGTGTGTTGTGTTGCACAAGTTCTGAAATAAATGATTAAAAACCTGACAAAGCTGGCGATGTTACCACAATAGCACCACTAGCGAACGGAAGTTGGAGGAGGACCGTCGAGATCGTACACAATCTACGGCCGTATTGTCCAGCCAGTTCATGGACGCGCACACCAGGCTCGTATTTTTCGATCCTTTCCATCTTCATTTCAATGGTAAGTGTCACCTTTTCCTTTTTTTTCACCACCTGCACTAACCCTCTTGGAACACGTGTTGATTTCTCTCCCAAGAAAATCCGCTGTGCGTCAGTCAGTCTTGCGGGAAAGCAATGAAACTGCGGCGCGTTCATGTCGTATTTCGAGCTTGTCGTCGGATGTAGAAACAAATGGCGAGTCAAATTTTACGTTGGATGTCGAAAAGATCATGTGTCAAAGCGATCATCTGTCGAGGTACCACTGAATCAGATTCATCACACACAACGATGTTTTACTGTACACCATCTTCAAGCAAAATAACAACACACTGCACAGCAGGCCCGGAGTGACTAATCGGGAGCTTCTGGACGATTCCAGAAGGGCCGGCCGGCCAGATGGGCCGGTCCGCGTTTTATTAAAAAAAAAAAAAAAAATTACACTGTTATCATTTTTTGTTTGGTATTTATTTATGACAGTGTCACTGAGTATAACTTACATTCTGTTACCGCTGTCCCTGTGGGCCGTCTTAAAAAAAAAAAAAAACAGTATTATTTTTTTTTCCAGACTCATCCTCACGTGTGCAGACGAAAAATACGGCATGCAGCTCCGCCCCCTAATTGTAGTCTGTATTGAGCCAAATTAGCTGCTATCTCGGTGCTCGGATGGATAAAAAGAGCAAGGGTGGCGCTGAAAAATAAGAATTAAAAAGAGAAAAGCACTCGTGAAAGAATCGGCAAAATGCGCGAAAATAGCTAATTTTTTTCATGCAACGACCTTGCTGCCTCAAACTACAGAGGATTACAACGAAAGTGGTAAGGCCAGATGGCGAATAAAATGCAACTTGCACCGTGTGATACGACAATATGTAATTGTGGAAACTTTGGCTTCTTGTAGCACCTCACAAGGGATATGTAGCAGCAAGCATTAGCCATAATGAACACACCACAGGTGCAGAGCTGGAAGGTAGGATTGCCATGTCGTTCAGCGAGTGAACATTAGAATTTATATATAATCAATTACGTGGCGTTTTTAAAGTGGAAATGGAAAATGGATAATAGTATCATTAGAAGTTGTTACAATGTGCAATACGTATTCTTTATTTTTCATATTGTTATGTTGCTATGTTTGTTTTATCTGTAAGCACTCATTTTGTTAATATTTGATGTTGCAGAAAAGGTCTTATTTATTCATTTATTTTGGGGCTGCCAAAATTATCGCGTTAACGGGCGGTAATTAATTTTTTTAATGAATCACGTTAAAATATTTGACGCAATTAACGCACATGCCCTGCTCAGACAGATTTAAATGACAGTACAATGACATGCCCACTTGTTAATTGTGCTTTATGGAGTTTTGCCGCCCTCCGCTGGCGTTTGGGTGCGACTGATTTTATAGGCTTCAGCACCCATGAGCATTGTGTAAGTAATTATTGACATCAACAATGGCGGGCTACTAGTTTATTTTTTGATTGAAAATTTTACAAATTTTATTAAAACGAAAACATTAAGAGGGGTTTTAATATAAAATTTCTATAACTTGTACTAACATTTATCTTTTAAGAACTACAAGTCTTTCTATCCATGGATCGCTTTAACAGAATGTTAATAATGTTAATGCCATCTTGTTGATTTATTGTTATAATAAACAAATACAGTCCTTATGTACCTTATGTTGAATGTATATATCCATCTTGTGTCTCATCTTTCCATTCCAACAATAATTTACAGAAAAATATGGCATATTTTATAGATGGTTTGAATTGCGATTAATTACAATTAATTTTTAAGCTGTAATTAACTCGATCAAAAATTTTAATCATTTGACAGGCCTAATTTATTTTTCAAATGTATCATTTAATATAGTTTTTTTTAAAATCCATTTTTAAATTTGTTCAAAATATGTTGTGTTGCACTTGTTAAAATAAAGCCACCTTGTTAAACAACCATGACCTGCACTGAATTGGAATACACAGAATTACAGTACACGGCTTTAGAGAACACTGAACTTAACACGTGTATGCATAATGACATAATTTTAAATGAGTGGGCCGGTCTGAGGCATGAAATTCCAGGGCCGAAAATGAGTCCCACTCCGGCCCTGCTGCACAGTATTTGTTTTTATACTGTATCACTCTTTTAAAACAACTGACAGTTGAGGGAGAAAGGACATTTCACTGAATCTATAACAGCTGTCATGTCATCCTTTCGAGAGTCCAAGTTCCACCCGGCAACGACTTCTCCCACATGCTAGAGGCAACAGGCATTTCTGTATGTGCATGCCGTTTCATTTAGCGGCAGAAAATCTCATTGGCTAAAGATCGCACGCATTGGTATTAATATTCTGAGCCTGGACACTCGGAAGCGAAGCGATGACGTCAGCATGAAGACAAAAATCCAACGCTGTAATTCTCCCGATAAGGAGCTGTATGCTCTCGGAGTCTAATGAAGCAATTTAGCAGATAGACGGGGGCGCCATGCTGAGTGCTTGGCTGCATTGTATGGCTCTTTATCAGACTCTAAGAGGCTTTTATTGTGATTTACACATTAATGAGCCTTTATCTGTTTGCTCACGCTACCACTTGTGATAGGAACAATGCTCCTTCAGTGTTTCTCACTGATCGCGCTCGGCCAAGCCTTTTGATTTCGATACACCCGTGAGTGTGCGTGTGCTATATTTTATCACACACCTGCTGGAGAATGGGCAGGCGCCGCTCTGGCCCTCAGCCTACATCGGTGAGTGATGGTAGGTGAATGGAAAATTGGGTTGAATAGGACCCGCCGTATTCTTCTACTGTAGAATTATTGTGTTTGGAGGAGGTGTACCTTAGTCGGTCACTTGAGTTTAACCTCGTAGTAAGTGACTTGATGACTTTCTCATAAAATTTCATAAACATAAAAAAATGACAGGCAACAATATCATTAAAAATAGCTTTTTCCAGGACATAAGGACTACTGTTGCAACGATTAATCGATTAACTCGAGAATTGGATTTGAAAAAAAAAAGCTTTGAATCAAATTTTGCTGCTTCGAAGTTTCGTTTAATTAGAATGGCGTTGTAATGGTTTGTTTTGAAAGTGTTTGCCTTTTGTTTTATTGATTTGACGGGGTATACCGCCCTCTAGAGGCAATCGTGACTATACCATACCTCGTCAAACATGGCTGAATCCAGCTGATCCTTGTTAAGACCAACAAAGGTAGGTTTTTGTTCGAGCTAATGTGTTTGTTTTAGGGCTGTCAAACGATTAAATTTTTTTAATCGAGTTAATTACAGCTTAAAAATTAATTCATCGTAATTAATCGCAACTAATCGCATTTCAAACCATCTATAAAATATGCCATATTTTTCTGTAAATTATTGTTGGAATGGAAAGACACAAGATGAATATATACATTCAAAATACAGTACATAAGGACTATTTGTTTATTATACCAATAAATCAACAGGATGGCATTAACATTATTAACATTCTGTTAAAGCGATCCATGGATAGAAAGACTTGTAGTTCTTAAAAGAAAAATGTTAGTACAAGTTATAGAAATTTTATATTAAAACCCTTCTTAATGTTTTCGTTTTAATAACATTTGTAAAATTTTCAATCAAAAAATAAACTAGTAGCCCGCCATTGTTGATGTCGATAATTACTTACACAATGCTCATGGGTGCTGAAGCCTATAAAATCAGTCGCACCCAAGCGTCAACAGAGAGTGGCAAAACTCCATAAAACATAATTAACAAGCAGTTCACTGTACTGTCATTTAAATCTGACTGAGCGGGGGGTGTGCGTTAATTGCGTCAAATATTTTAACGTGATTAATTGAAAAAAATAATTAACGCCCGTTAACACAATGATTTTGACAACCCTAGTTTGTTTATGTTGGAAAACGCAGACAAGGCTGAAAAAGTTTCTGCTCTTGCACCCCTCTTTAAAATAAACTGCTGTATTTTAAGCCAAAATAACTGTTGTGTTTGATAGAACAATATGTCTATATGCTGCCAGAGCAGTTTCATGGTGCATTAAGCCCCCAAACTATTTTTAATTTGTCCATTTTACCCTGGAGACGCCCGTTTACAGACACCGCGCAGCCGCTTTTGTTTCAACCATCCATAAAAAGAAGGTAAGTAACTACATTTATTATTCAAAATGTTTGTCATTTTTAGCTTAGATTCATTAATTGATGTCTAACATTTGGTTAAAAAAAATCACTTTGTAAAATTATTCACATATTTTAAATTTTTAAACAAATTACGTCACAATGAAAAAAAAATAGTGTTTGTAAATAGGTCACGGATATCTACCTAATAATGATCGCTTAAAAGTATTTTTTTGTTGTTGTTATTTTCGCATTTTCCCCGATATGTTAGATGATAAATAATCGATCCAAACAAAGAAAATTTGATTTAAAAAAAAAGTTTAAAATGATAATTATTTGAAAAAGAAAATCTTGACCACTCCTTGATGCCTGTTATTTCTGCATCACGACCCTTGTTATATTACCGTGTTTTACCCATAAAATCCCCAAAAAGTCCAGCTGTGGCCATGCACAGCTTTGTCTTGACACTCGGTGAGACACGCTACACGGCGTTTTTTGATCGAAACAAGGTAAGTAAGCGGTAATATCTCGTTAAAATCATGGCATCTTTAATTATTCTCTCTCATGCTCTCACTTCGAGTTAGTGTTTAGGGTTTAATTTTTAATTTTTTTTAAATGCCCTCCTGTTCAAAATTTTTCTTCCCCCAGAAAACTGAGATTTGAAGCTTTCCAATGATGTATCACACATGCATATAGGACATTTTTAAAATTTGGCCAAATTTGGGGTCTCAGAGCAGAACTTCAAGTCACCTAAGCGTTTTCAGCCTTATGCATTCGTTATTTAGTTTAGAAGTATGTTTAGCAGGGTTTTTTTGTAGGAATATGTGTTTGAACAATTTGTTTGTTATGAGCATTGCATAAAAAAAAAAAAAGTTTGCAATTTATAGCATTTAAGCTAGCGGACTTTTGCAATGCAAGTTAGCCAATTGTTCTTTTGTTCTACTCATCCTCATTTGTGAAAAAAAAAAAAACAAAAGAAAAAATATGGGAAAACAATGAAAAAACTAGGCCTGCAAGCAGGACTGAACGGGCCCTCGCAATCTAGCGCAACTCGGACGTCACGCAACTCGGACTGTGTGCAGGTCAGGGTGGTGGCAGATCCTCCTCTCTAATCATCTCATTAGAACCTAACATGCACGAAAGTCGCCTATTTACATTACCACACCCAAGAGATAAAAAACCCTATTGGAGAGAGTACTACAAAAAAGGAGCAACTACTGAGCTGTGCAGCCAAGCCCTTATTCAAAACCAAATTAATCTTCTAACTGGGCCAATTCGACCAAGTGTGCCAAATATTGTGGCTCTATAAGCTGCCTGAGTCTCTGAAAAAAAATATTTCCTTTAAATGGCGAACAAAGGGTCGTCACGGCAACAGATAGAGACACGTGGACATGTGCCGTAAATAAGTATTTTAATAGGTCTTGAAATTACAATGACCAACCTGAAAAGAACTGGACATGTATTGGAAAAACGAGTGACTTTCTATTGCCACTAGTTGGCGCTGTAGCGTTGATGCAAATGACCCCTACAAGGCCCTTCAGGGTATGACTCTCAACAAGCACGGGAAGTTTGGCGCAGATATGTTGTATATCTGCCGAGTTTTGACTGTTCAAAGTTTTTGGAGAGAAAAATTGATGACAGTCATTTTCACTTTGCTGTTTGGACCCCTCCGCTTCAACGAAACTTCAATATTCTTCATCAGGCACCTGAAGACAGGTCTTAAGGCTTCCCTTATGCAGGTTTGAGGTAGATTGATTTTTTCCCTTTAGAGGAGGAGTGTGTCCAGTAAAAAAGGGCATTTCCTGTTCCCACTAGGAGGCGCCAGGCACAAACGGTAAATTTTCAATCCAGTCCTGCTCAGGCTGGTATACCTCACACACATGCCAGATTTAAAATAGATTGAAGGTTGTATGAGGGAGTTATCAGTCATTTTCCGAATTCGGTGTTTTGGCGAAAAAATGGCCGACTTTGGCACCCCGCCCATGTCAGGCCCGTGAATGAAAACACACCATTTTGATAACTTAAGATTTCATGTGCCTCATGAACAGTCTCGCCAATTTTGAGAATGATCAAACTAATTCCCTAGGTGCCAAGGTGTAAAATGTGCACACTGTAAATCGATACAATTTTCATATTCAATCCAAAATACCTGATTTCCTGTTGGGTTTGGAATACGCATGCAAGAGACTTTTTGGAGCAGTTTTGTACAAGGTATCGACTCTCCGAATTTCATCCTTCTACGTTGAAAAAACCTAAATAGAGAGGCCTTTTTGAAAATTTCAAGGGGGCGCCACTGAGCCATTTTGTTACATGTTTTCGTAACGTTGCAAGATTATTGAACGTTATGCAAAGCCGCATGTATGTCCAAATTTTTGTGAGTTTTCGTGCATGTTCAAGCCTCCAAATGTAAACTCCTACTGTGAACCGATAAAAATTTCACATTCGATCTAAAATACCCGATTTCCTGTTGGATTTGGAATACGGGTGCAAGAGACTTTTTGGAGCAGTTTTGCACAAGGTATCGACTCCCCAAATTTCATCACTCTATGTTAAAAAAACCTAATAGGAAACGCCTTTTTGAAAAATTCAAGGGGGCGCCACTGAGGCATTTTGTTACATTTTTTCGTAACATTGCAAGATTATCGAACGTTATCCAAAGCCGCATGTATGTGCAAATTTTTACGAGTTTTTGTGCATATTCAAGCCTCCAAATGTAAACTCCTACTGTGAACCCATGAAAATTTCACATTCGATCCAAAATACCCGATTTCCTGTTGGATTTGGAATACGGGTGCAAGAGACTTTTTGGAGCAGTTTTGCATAAGGTATCTACTCCCCAAATTTCCTTGCTCTATGTTGAAAAAACCCAATAGGAAAGGCCTTTTTTAAAACTTCTTTCTGTCGCCACTAGTTGGCACTGTAGAGTTGATGCAAATGACCCCTACAAGAACCTTCAGGGTATGACTCTCAACAAACACGGGAAGTTTGGCGCAGATATGTTGTATATCTGCCGAGTTATGACTGTTCAAAGTTTTTTGCGTGACAAATTGTTGACGTTCATTTTCACTTTCCTGTTTGGACCCCTCCGCCTCAACGAAACCTCAATATTTTTCATCAGGCACCTGAACACAGGTCTTAAGGCTCCCCTGATGCAGGTTTGAGGTCAACAGATTTTTTTCCCTTGGAGGAGGAACCTGTCGCGTAAAAAAAGGCATTTCCTGTTCTCACTAGGGGGCGCTAGACCTAATGGGTAATATTTCAATGCACTCGTGTTAAGGGTGGGATACCACACATACATGCCAAATATGAAAAAGATTGAACGTTGTGTCAAGGAACTATTAGTCATTTACTGAATTTGTCATTTTGCCGAAAAAATGGTCGACTTTGGCACCACGCCCAGGTCAGACCCGTGAATGAAAACGCACCATTTTCAAAACTTAAGATTTCATATGTCTCCTGAACAGTCTCACCAATTTTGAACATGATCCAACTAACTCCCTCGGCGAAAAGGTCTCAAATGTGCACCCTGTGAATCGATAAAAATTTCATATTTGATCCAAAATAACCGATTTCCTGTTGGGTTTGGAATATGCGTGTAAATGCTTTTTTGGAGCGGTTTTGGACAAGGTATAGACCCCCCAAATTTCATTGCTCTACGCTGACATACCCTAATGTTATAGGCCAATTTTAAAATTTCAAGGGGGCGCCACTGAGCCATTTTGTTATATTTTTTTGCAACGTTGCAAAATTATCGAAATTTACAATTTTCCGGACGTATGTGCAAATTTTGGTGACTTTTCGTGCATGTTCAGGCCTCCAAATTGGCCGTTTTCATTTGCCCTGAAAAAAAAAAAAAATAAAAAAAATAAAAAAAAAAATAATCCTTTGCAAAACAATAGGGCCTTCGCACGTCTAGTGCTCGGGCCCTAATAAGATCTGAAAGTAAAAAAAATCTGACGGTCAAATTAGATAACCGAAACCAAAAAATTAATATTTGCACCTGAAAATGTCAACTTTGTAACTGAAAAAATTAACTTTTTTTTTAGCTTTTGAAAGATTCATGAAAAAAACGTAACATTTAATTTTTTTTTTTTTCTTCTATCGTTTATTATTTTTCAGATTACAATACTTTTAGCCTTGGTTTTGCATTTAGCACAGTGCTTCTCAATTATTTTCTGTTACGCCCCCCCCAGGAAGACCAAAATGTTCCACGCCCCCCCAACTCTCTGCCACCACTGTAAATAAATAAACTGTAGTATCATTTGTATATAAAATTCTTAATATTATAAGTACAACGCTGCATAACATTGTGTTCTTTTTTAAATTGAATAAAAAAGTAATATAGATCAACTTACGGTACAATAAAGTGAAAAAAAAAAAAAAAAACACATTCGTGCTGTAAAAATACACGCAAGATACATTTTTGGACTGTTTGATACTGAAAAATAAAATGTAATAAAGTAAATAAATAATAATAAATTCAAATTGATTAGCAACATTAACTCATGAGGACAATATGTCAATTAGATAAAAAAAACAAAAAATTAATAGAACAAAAATGACGTGGCATTGGACAGAGGGACAGTTTTTATTTTTGCTGCAGGCAAAAGCTAAATGCTACACAAGCTTTGTCATATTTGCTTGTCTTAACTTTTCATATCTCCAGTGCTCTTTGCTGTGTGCTCTTGTTTGGTTCAAAAATACTGCGCACACGATCAAAATGAGAGCGGCACTGCCACCCACTGAATGGATGTGCAATTGCACTTTATATACGACAAAAAAGTATGTTCCCCAAGATCACATGCGCCACCCCCAGCATCGCTCTGCGCCCCGCTAGGGGGGCACGCCCCACTATTTGAGAAGTACTGATTGTAGCACAATACAAAACAGTTCGTTGAGCATGTTTGGTTGTCAACGAGACATCAATTTCACAAAAATTTGTCCATCTTTTTGGGTCTAGAATTTTGGTCAGTGAAGAAAACAAAAGTTTAGACATAAAGGCTACGGTGTCCTGAAAATAGGGACTCAACGAGGCCACTGTGAACAATTTTTTCTTTGAAATATTAAGGCAACATGCAAATTTGGACAAAATAGGCCCAGGTGTTAAAGGGTTAATATCAGTAACCACGCTATATCTGGAATAAATAAGGTTCAGTTCTTGGCCCCCTCCTCTTCATTTTTTACATCCTCCCTCTTGGTCAGATCATCCGTAAATTTGGACTGCAGTTTCACTGCTACGCCGTATCCAAATATACATCTTCACAAAAACCATCTCACACAGCACCAAATCTACACTTCACAACTGCCTCAGTGAAATGAAATCCTGGATGCAACATTCTTCAACTCAACAGCAACAAATCGGACATAATCATCATCGACCCTGCAGCTCACATCAAAAACAGTCAATTCACCCTTACCATCGACAACTAGAGATGTCCCGATCGATCGGGTCCGATCATGTCATTTTCAAAGTATCGGAATCGGCAAAAAAATCGGACATGCCTTTTTTTAATATATATATATATATATATATTTTAATTAAATCGTTTTCTAATTGTATTTAACGTTAAAAACATAATATGTTACACTTATCCAGAGTCTTTAGTTTAGGCTTAAGGTAGGGTTATCAAATTTATCCCGATAACGGCGGTAATTAATTTTTTAAAAAATGTATCACGTTGAAATATTTAACGCAATTAATGCATGCGCTGCACGACCCACCCACGCATTGTCGCGTTCAATCTGTAATGGCGCCGTTTTACCTATATAGAGAGATAAAAGGCAGTGTAAAATGAGTAGAGTGAATTTTGGCAGCCTTTGGAACCTTTTTTTTAATTGGCTAAAGCCTTACAATCCCTCTACCTCCGATTAGAAATATCATGGGAAGCAATGTGGGGAAGCAAGGTAGCAAATGATCTTTTTCTTAACACCTTATATTATTTCCCAACGCAGAGAAGATATATCAATTGGTAGCACTACGCACAGTCATGGTTCCACTTCCCATTATGCATTTGGGCATGGCTACAGTATCATTTACTGAAAGCTCAACAAATACACTAGATGGCAATATTTAGTCACAATATACAAAGTCACAAGTTTTTCTATCCGTGGATCCCTCTCACAGAAAGAATGTTAATAATGTAAATGCCATCTTGAGGATTTATTGTCATAATAAACAAATACAGTACTTGTGTACTGTATGTTGAATGTATATATTCGTCCGAGTTTTATTCATTTTTTTCTTAATGCATTGCCAAAATGTATATGATCGGGAAAAATGATCAGGAATGATTGGAATTGAATCGGGAGCAAAAAAAAGCAATCGGATCGGGAAATATCGGGATCGGCAGATACTCAAACTAAAACGATCGGGATCGGATCGGGAGCAAAAAAACATGATCGGAACAACCCTATCGACAACTGCACCCTCCCTCTCTCAACACATTCCCGCAACCTAGGTATCATTTAAAAAGCTCCTGATTCTAAAGAAACGTTTGGGTTTTCCCCACAGAAGTCTTGAAACAGGTCACCCACAGCATTACAAGACAAAGGAAAAGAGGACATTTCATGGCAAATATTCATCAAAGCAATTATCCTCTCGATGTTGTCTTGACAGAAAAGTCCAGCGCGAACCCACAACTGCAGTTTACTTACCGTCAGGCATCCCATGAGGCTTTGCTCGAAAGGTCGTTGGAAGGCCCGGGGATCTCCACACCAGTCCAGCAGCTCTGTGGCTGCAGAGTGAAAGTTGGCTGGATTCTGTAAGTGCTGTGTGAAAACACAAAACTATCAGAAACAGAGAAAGAGAAAATGATGATTGCTGTATTTTTGGACTATAAGTCTCACCACCCAAAAAATGCGCAATGAAAAGAAAAAAAAAAAACATATATAAGTCCCACCGGCGTAAAAGTCGCATCTTTCGGGGGGAAATTTGATAGAATCCAGCACCAAGAAGGCAATTTGAAATACAATAGAGAACAACAGGCTGAATAGGCGTACAGTATGCTAACATTACATGACGTTAGAAGTTAGATCGGGCCTAAAAAATCCAGCCCGACCCGACTGGCACGCAGGTATTAAAGCCCGACCCGGCCCGAGCCCGATCATTTATCTTGATTTGCTTGCCCGAGCCCGAAAACCCTCCCGAAATGTTATGTTTTATTTAGGGCTGTCAAAATTATCGCGTTAACGGGCGTTAATTAATTTTTAAAATTAATCACGTTAAAATATTTGACGCAATTAACGCACTCCCCCCGCTCAGACAGATTTAAATGACAGTACAGTGAACTGCTTGTTAATTGTGTTTTATGGAGTTTTGCCGCCCTCTGCTGGCGCTTGGGTGCAACTGATTTTATAGGCTTCAGCACCCATGAGCATTGTGTAAGTAATTATTGACATCAAGAATGGCGGGCTACTAGTTTATTTTTTGATTGAAAATTTTACAAATTTTATTCAAACGAAAACATGAACAGGGGTTTTAATATAAAATTTCTATAACTTGTACTAACATTTATCTTTTAAGAACTACAAGTCTTTCTATCCATGGATCGCTTTAACAGAATGTTAATAATGTTAATGCCATCTTGTTGATTTATGGTTATAATAAACGAATAATCCTTATGTACTGTATTTTGAATGTATATATCCATCTTGTGTCTTATCTTTCCATTCCAACGAGAATTTACAGAAAAATATAGCATATTTTGTAGATGGTTGGAACTGCGGTTAATTGTGATTAATTACGATTAAATAATTTTTAAGCCTTAATTAACTCGATTAAAAATTTTAATCGTTTGACAGCCCAAAATGTTTTATTTGTAGGCACGAGCCCGTAAAAACACACAAAATTTTATGTTTTATTTGTGAGGACTCTGGGGGAGGAGGAAATGCGGGGATGCGATGCGTGGTTGCGTTTTGTGTCATCACGTTTGTCATGATGCCGGTGCATATATGCATAATGATAACAAATTAAAGCCTGTCTTTTGTAACGAATTCTCCCAGTTAAACAAGATTGTAAGATGGATATTCAATAAACATTTATAGCTCTTGACAGTTATTTTGATCTCCTCGAGTTGGCAGAAAAAAAACGCAAGTTTTCTCAATGTTTAAATAGTCTATATATTTTTATGATCCTTATAAATGCATTTACACAACGAAATAACGCTGGAAAAGTTTGTTGAATATATTTCTCGTATGACACCAAAGCGCCACATTCGTTTACATTCAGCGAAGACGAAACAGGTTTCTGTATAGCATCTTCAGCAATCAATTTGAATCCTTTCCATATCCCACTCCAACCGCAGTTGTTTGCTTTTCAATTCCCCCGTCTTTAGTTTGTTTTTGACTCCTCGCTGCTCCATATTGAAAAGGAAATACCAGGATGCTCGCGGAGGGCGCCAGGGCGGGAGGGGAAGACTGAATAGTGAGCGGGCCGCTGCGTTCACGTGCGCAGGCATGCACAGCTGCTTCTCTGTTTTGTACAAATTATTTATTTTATTTAACATCCATATATTGTTTTAGTATGAATACATGAATATATATTAATTAGGGCTGTCAAACTATTAAAAATTTTAATCGAGTTAATCACAGTTTAAAAATTAATTAATCGCAATTCAAACCATCTTTAAAATATGCCAAATTTTTCTGTAAATTATTGTTGGAATGGAAAGATAAGACATAAGAACGATGTATACATACAGCATACTGTACATAAGTACTGTATTTGTTTATCATAATAATGAATTAACAAGATGGCATTAACATTAACATTAACATTCTGTTAAAGCGATCCATAGATAGAAGGACTTAAAAGTTCTTAAAAGATAAATGTTAGTACAAGTTATAGAAATTTTATATTGCAACCCCTCTTAATGTTTTGTTTTAATAAAATTTATAAAATTTTCAATCAAAAAATAAACTAGTAGCTCGCCATTGTTGATGTCAATAATTACACAATGCTCATGGTGCTGAAACCCATAAAATCAGTCGCACCCAAGTGCCACCAGAGGGTGACAAAACTCCCAAAAACACAAGTAACAAGTGGCCATGACTTGTGCTGTCATTTTAATCTGTTTGTGCGGGGCATGTGCGTTAATGTGCGTCAAATATTTTAACGTGATTAATTGAAAAAATTAATTACCGCCCGTTAACGCGATAATTGTGACAGCCCTAATAATTATTTTTTTAAAAGTTAGCGAGAGAGAAGTCGGGCCGACCTGACCGTAAATAATCACACATAAGTTGCTCCAGAGTATAAGACGCACCCTTTGCCAAACTATGAAAAAAACTGCGCCTTATAGTCTGAAAAATATGGTGTTACTTTCTTAGAAATGTTGTAAAAACAGTCGGAAATAAAGAATTGGCAGCTTCATGCTTGGCGTTCTCTTAATTCGAGGTCTTGTGTATCTGCGCGACCCCGTGAGGACCTCGACTGTGTCAAATGTACACTCACTCAGCACTCTGCTGCATTGTGGGAAGAGGATCACACCCTCAACCACAATGATGCCAGTGTTTCTTGTTAATCTCTCCTGGCAACGGCCAGTCCTCACCCTGACGGCTCTCACAGAATCTTTCCCACCAAAACCCACACTCTCCCATCGTATCTTTCTTCTCCAGAATGTAACGGAGCCTGTGCACCGAAAGCCCACTGAGTGGCTTGTGCATAAAACAAACAACCTTGGTCCTGGCAGTCATTTGTGCACACTCCATCGCAGACGGGTGTATGTTGTCTAATCTCTTTCAGAGTCTGTCAGTCTTTCTTTCGCTTGTTCGCCCAAGCCCTAAACAGTCAAGTCTTTTCTTCCCACTGTCTGAAGGCTACTCTGGCTGGCGGGACACAATAAGCGGTTTTAAAAATTGGGCTCTCTTTCTTCGCGGCTCAGGAGGTTAATAGCTCCGAAACGACACTGCTGCAGCGAGATTGAGCCTACTTGAAAGCGTTTATTATGCTCATGTGGCGCAGGAGCGCCTTGTTTTGTGAGTTCCTGCGGAGAAGGTAAAGGCATTGTCCTTCATAGCCGGCGAAAGGTAAAGGTTCCGGAAAGGATGGCTTTTTTTGTGTGTGCGTGACAAAAGCCCACACTACTGAGCACCTGCCTACCGAGAAAATCTCTGTGAGCCTCCAGAGATATCATGAGCCTCAAGGTAGAAGGCCTTGAGTGACTCATCCTTTGTGATCGCCACAGATCCTGCGCGACTTTGACTGGGAACGGGGAGACACTCTCTGGGAGTGTGCCTGTTTTACATGAGTGATATGAGCTGGCATCACTGCCGCTTGATGGGAGGCACATCAGCCTGAGGCACCAGAGGAATCTGAGCTAGCGCAGCAGGGGCCTGTCTGCCTGCATGCGAACTTACAGCTCCTTTTGCCGCAACACGCTTGCCACTGCCGCTCTGCCTGACAACATCGGCTCTGGTGTGAAGGGAAGGACAGCAGAGGGAGAGAGAGGAAGGGGTTGCTCTTGTTGCCGTTTCGGGTTGGGTGAGGACAAGGATCGGCGGGGGAGGTAAGGATAAAAGAGTGCAGCGGTGCTGCTTCAAATGCTGCACACAAGGAAAAGATGGACTGATTCCTTCTGACACTTGCGACACATCAGTTAGCTCATTGCCAAACGAACAGCATAGTCAGTTCAGCACGGCTGTATTGTAAAAACTGATCAGGGTTGTCAAAGATTACAATTGTCTGGATTTTTTGACTTGCCTAACAATATTCGAGCAGATGAAACGACAATTTCAAGATATATTATCTACTGTGGAATCACTGTTGGGTTATAAGCGCTTCACTTCTGGGCGGGTTGGTTGGTTTCAAGTACAACTCTTATAGTGTGAAAGTATCAATGGTTATGTCTCTATGCACCCTGTGATTGACTGGCAGTTTTGTCAGTAACGCGTTACTACATGCTAACAGTAAAGGAGCCGGAGAGATACAACAAACGGCTGCATTTGCTCACTGGAGATACAGCCATTACTTCACATATCCGTCCAGTAAAGATGACAAAAATATCTCCGTTCGTTGCAAACTCTGCGCTGGCTCAGAAAGACTGTCGACCGCTATATACTCGACATCCAATTCAACAAGGAAGCACTTGGAATTACAGCACAACGCGAAAAAACTCGAATCAAAGCCGACAGGTAACAAGACAGCCAGCACTTCTACAGTTTGCAACCAGCCTTTATAATATGTGTAATTATGTTATTATTAGTTATTATTTTCTCGTTAGTTTGTAATCATAGGCGGAGTTTTTCAGTGGGACTGGGGGGAGAAGCATGTTGAAGACTGCAACGAAAGTCAAAAGTTTGGACACACTTCATAATTTTTGCGTTTTATATATTTTCCCTACTATCGTATATTCTCATTGAAGACATCAAAACTATGAATGAACATGTGGAATGGCAAAAAAAAGTGAAATACCTGAAAACAGGTTTTGTGTTCTACATTATTCAAAGTATCTACCTTTGAGGCGTCTTCAAACTTTTGGCCAATACTTTATATATATAGATATATATATTAGGGGTGTCAACCGATTAAAATTTTTAATCGAGTTAATTACAGCTTAAAAATTAATTAATCGTAATTAATAGCAATTAATCGCAATTCAAACCATCTATAAAATATGACATTTTTCTGTAAATTATTGTTGGAATGGAAAGATAAGACACAAGATGGATATATACATTCAACATACGGTACATAAGTACTGTATTTCTTTATTATAACAATAAATCAACAAGATGGCATTACCATTATTAACATTCTGTTAAAGCGATCCATGGATAGAAAAACTTGTAGTTCTTAAAAGGCAAGTTATAGAAATTTTATATCAAAACCCCTCTTCATGTTTTCGTTTTAATAACATTTGTAAAATGTTTAATCAAAAAATAAACTAGTAGCCCGCCATTGTTGATGTCAATAATTACTTACACAATGCTCATGGGTGCTGAAGCCTATAAAATCAGTCGCACCCAAGCACCAGCAGAGGGCGGCAAAACTCAGAAAAACACAACAAGTACACCTTTCACTGTGCTCTCATTTTAATCTGTTTGAGCGGGGCATTTGTTCGTTAATTGCTTCAAATATTTTAATGGGTTTGATTGTTAACGCAATAATTTTGACAGCCCTAATATATATATATATATATATATATATATATATATATATATATATATATATATATATATATATATATATCTTGACACTGTTCGAGTTCAATCAACTGTTCAAGTTGTTGTTGGCAGTGTTTGAAAGCTTAGGTTGAAAGAAATTCTAAATATCCATCTTGCCTCTTCTTGTGTAGTTTTGGCTAAGCAAAGCAAAGGATAGTCTCCAAGGTGCTAGTCTCATGATCTGTTCGAAAAATGATTTTGACCCATTATGAAAACTATGTTGAAGGATTTTTGTTCCTTTCATTAATTTTTGTTGTTTGTTTTATTGCTTTACAACTTTTAAAGACAACAACTTAACGGCTAGGTCTTTATTTCAAATGGGAAGTTCAGAATTTTTTACATTAGGCTTTATTTTGGAGTCAGCGGGGGTTTAATTAGTCGTTGGAGTTGATTTAAACACGTTTTGTGCAGTTTGTCAGTTATTTGTTAGTTTTAGGGCTCCAGAATGGCTAGGCTAGGGCGAGTCAATGGTGGTCGACTAATTAAACCCCCGCTAACTCAAAGATTAAGCCTTATGTGAAAAACTCAATTACACGCGATGACATTTTTCTGTTATTTTTATGTTGAGGCAGCAAAAGGAAAAAAATTGGTAAAAAGTAACTGATAAGTTACTTTTAAAGTAACAGTTACTTTGATAATAAAGTAATCAGTAAAGTAACTAGATTACTTTTTTGAGGTGTAATCAGTAATCAGTAATTCAATTACTTTTTTAAGTAATCCGTGACAACACTGTTGACTGGTAACCAGTCCGTATTGTTGTCTAAAATTATCTATAGTTTCTCACAATCTCTGAACAAGACAGGTGGTATAGAAATGGATGCATGTTATCAACTCATAAATCATTAGGGGCAGGTACTTCGAACTCGTTCCAAGTACATTAGGTAGGAAAAGGTTGCATTGCACAAGTTCTGAAATAAATGAACAAAAACCTGACGAACGTGGCGGTTTCTTTGCCGATGTTACAATAATAATAACTGTCATCTTAACTTATAAAGTCTGGTGAATGAAGGTAGGAGGAGTACTGTCGAGATCATAGACATATTCTGGCAGTATTGTCGAGCCAGTATACTGATGCGCACACCACGCTCATATTTTTCTATCATTTCCATCTTAATTTCAATGGTAAGTGTCACCTTTTTCCTTTTTATTCACCACCTGCACTAACCACCTCGGGACCCATGTTGATTTCTCTCCCATGAAAATCCACTGTGCATCTTTCCAGCAGGAAAACAATTAAATTGTGACGCTGTCATAAATCGTCGTATTTTGAGCATATCGTCATATGTCGAGATAAATAACAAGTCAAATTTTACGTTGGATGTCTAAAAGATCGTATGTCGAGGTACCACTGTATTAGAATTAGAAACAACAAACACTACCATATTTTGTTAACTTTACATGGGGTAGGTTTTACTGAGACTGGATATGGAACAGAAAGATCAGGCACTACGTAAAAGGCGCACAGTCCGATTTATCCGTCCATTCATTATCTACCACTTAATCTGGGGTCGGGTTGCGGGGGCTGCAGCTTTAGCAGGGAAGCCCAGACTTCCCTTTCACCAGCCACTTGAACCAGCTTTTCCGTCGGGATCCCAAGGCATTCCCAAGCCAGCTGAGAGACAGTTTCTCAAGCTTGTCCTGAGTCGTCCCCGGGGCCTCCCGCCGGTGGGACATGTTCGGAACACCTCTCCAGGGAGGCGTCCAAGAAGGCATCCGAACCAGATGCCCGAGCCACCTCAACTGGCTCCTCTCAGTGCGGATGACTAGCGGCTCAACACTGAGTCCCTCCCGGATGACAGAGCTTCTCACCCCATCTCTAAGCGAGAGCCCGGACACCCTGCAGAGGAAACTCATTTCGGCCGCTTGTATCCAGGATCTTGTTCTTTCAGTCACGACCCACAACTTGTGACCATAGGTGAGGGTAGGAACGTAGATCGACTAGTAAATCGAGAGCTTCGCCTTTCGGCTCAGTTCCTTCTTCACGACTACGGAACGGTGCAGAGTACGCATCACTGCAGACGCTGCACCGATCCGCCTGTCGATCTACCGCCCCCTCCTACCCTCACTCATGAACAAGACCCCAAGATACTTGAAGTCCTCCACTTGGGGCAGGATCTCATCCCCAATCCCTAGAGAGCACACCACCCTTTTCCGACTGAGGACCACGGTCTCGGATTAGGAGGTGCTGATCTTCATCCCAACCACTCCAGAGAGAGTTCGAGGTCACGGCTTGATGAAGCCAACAGCACCCCATCATCTGCAAAAAGCAGGGATGCAATGCTGAAGCCACGGAACCGGACCCCCTCAACGCTTCGGCTGCGCCTAGAAACTCTGCCCATAAAAATTGTGAACAGAATCGGCGAGAAAGGGCAACCTTGGCGCAATCCAACCCTCATTATGAACGAATTCGATTTACTGCCGGTAATGCGGATCAAACTCTGACACCGGTCGTACAGGGACCGAACAGCCCTTGTCCAGTCCACTCCAATTTACAGTAGGGTAAATAAGTATTTAGTCAACCACTAATTGCGCAAGTTCTGACACTTGAAAATATTAGAGAGGCCTGTAATTATAAACATGGGTAAACCTCAACCATGTGAGACAGAATGTGGGGAAACCCCCCCCCCCAGAAAATCACATTGTTTGATTTTTAAAGAATTTATTTGCAAATCATGGTGGAAAACAAGTATTTGGTCAATACCAAAAGTTCATCTCAATACTTTGTTATGTACCCTTTGTTGGCAATAATGGAGCCCAAACGTTTTCTGTAACTCTTCACAAGCTTTAAACACACTGTTGCTGGTATTTTGGCCCATTCCTCCATGCAGATCTCCTCTAGAGCAGTGATGTTTTCGGGCTGTCGCAAGGCAACACGGACTTTCAACTCCCTCCACAAATTTTCTATGGGGTTGAGATCTGGAGACTGGCTAGGCCACTCCAGGATCTTGAAATGCTTCTTACAAAGCCACTCCTTTGTTGCCCTGGCTTTGTGTTTGGGATCATTGTCATGCTGAAAGACCCAGCCACGTCTCATCTTCAATGCCCTTGCTGATGGAAGGAGATATTCACTCAAAATCTCTCGATACATAGCCCCATTCATTCTTTCCTTTACACAGATCAGTCGTCCTGGTTCCTTTGCAGAAAAACAGCCCCAAAGCATGATGTTTCCACCCCCATGCTTCACAGTAGGTATGGTGTTCTTCGGATGCAATTCAGTATTCTTTCTCCTCCAAACACGAGAACCTGTGTTTCTACCAAAAAGTTCTATTTTGGTTTCATCTGACCATAACACATTCTCACAC
Source organism: Corythoichthys intestinalis (assembly GCF_030265065.1). Taxonomy (NCBI): domain Eukaryota; kingdom Metazoa; phylum Chordata; class Actinopteri; order Syngnathiformes; family Syngnathidae; genus Corythoichthys; species Corythoichthys intestinalis. The sequence goes on along the minus strand of NC_080404.1, from coordinate 51,941,794 downwards.
TCCTCTACTAGATCATCCAAATGCTCTCTAGTGAAACACAGACGGGCCCGGACATGTATTTTCTTCAGTAGGTGGACACGTCTGGCGGTGCAGGATTTGAGTCCCTGGCGGCGCATTGTGTTACTGATAGTAGCCTTTGTTACTGTGGTCCCAGCTCTCTGCAGGTCCTTCACTAGGTCCCCTTGTGTGGTTCTGGGATTTTTGCTCACCATTCTTGTTATCATTTTGACGCCACGGGGTGAGATCTTGCATGGAGCCCCAGATCGAGGGAGATTATCAGTGGTCTTGTATGTCTTCCATTTTCTAATAATTGCTCCCACAGTTGTTTTCTTTACACCAAGCGTTTTACTTATTGCAGATTCAGTCTTCCCAGCCTGGTGCAGGTCTACAATTTTGTCTCTGGTGTCCATAGTGGAGTTTGGAGTGTGACTGACTGAGATTGTGGACAGGTGTCTTTTATACCGATAATGAATTAAAACAGATGCCATCAATACAGGTAACGTGTGGAGCCTCGTTTGACCTCGTTAGACCACGTTAGAAGAAGGTACACCTCTTTGACATCCAGAAATCTTGCTTGTTTGCAGGTGACCAAATACTTATGTTCCACTAATTTGGAAATAAATTCTTTGAAAATCAAACAATGTGATTTTCTGTTTTTTTTCCCCACATTCTGTCTCTCATGGTTGAGGTATACCCATGTTGACACTTACAGGCCTCTTTAATCTTTTCAAGTAGGAGAACTTGCACAATTGGTGGTTGACTAAATACTTATTTGCCCCACTGTATATGCTGTTTGTTTTCATAGAAGGATAGTTTGTTCATTCATTGTTCCAAAACAAACCGAAGTCTGCCGCTCGGTGGATATGAGATCAGTTGCTTTCTCCCTAAATCACAACAAGAAGTATATTCTGACACGGAAACTCATCTTTACGTGTCAGTTCCGTCAAAACCATGTCGAATACAAGATTAAAAAAATTCCAAGGCAACTCTGATGGTGACGGAGGCGGCTTGGGATCAGTGGGGAGGCAAAAAGGTTAAAAGCCCGATCATTCATCTATCAATGATATGTGTAACATGTTAATAATGTGAGAGAATTGAAAACGCCTACACAGACTGAACAAGTAAGCCTGCAACCTGCCAGTCACTTAGCTCGAACTAACTGTTAATTACAGTGACGTTAGCTAGCCCTGGGTCATGTCTGACCATGCGTGTCGAGGAAGTGGACAAAAGCACATGGAGAGCAGGATACAAAAAGAAAATGAGGTCCATAGAGGTCAAACCTGTTTGATGCACTGCAGCCTGTCATTGGTCTGCTGGATGTGCCGGTCCATTGATGGTAGCGTGTTCATTTTGGCGATTCTACCGGGACGCCATTAAACTTTGTCTGTTGATCTGCAAAACAAAGACACGATGCGGTTCTTTCAGGATAGGTTGCTAGTGTGAAATGACTTTGGTGGATGAAATTAGTCGCAGATATGCTTCTGTTATTTCTGTGTACTAACTGAGATGTAATGTGCCATCCACAGTTCGAGTTGGTGTACAGATCAGCGTCCACTGCTGATTACAGTGCAAAGAAAGGTAAAGAAAGTTAATAATACCCCACAGCTTCACTGCAATCCCCGACCCTAGAGTCTGACTGTGATTACAGATTTGCAAATAGTAAAAAGTTTGGAAATACTTTGTCCAAAGTGAATATTTTACATTTGATGCACTTGATTATATGTAAAATAAATTGTTATTTTGTCATCTAAACCACATTTCACTTTTTTTTTTTTTTTTTTTTTTTTTTTTTTTTTAAGAAGGCATGTTTGAGTTGTCTTAAAAGGGAAAAAATGCTTGGATTAAAGCCACTGTTGTGCAAAAAATTTATATTTTCACAAAAAGCTTGTTTTCGCCATATTTTGTCTGAATTTGTTCCCCTCAGATCTCCCATTTTTAAATGCTAAGTACTAAAGCACGAATTGAGGTAGAAACACTACTTTTTTCTGATGAAGCAGAGGTTGACCGTCTTCCCCAAGGGAGCAGTGATGACCAGATGAAGCTTCTTGAAGCAATGAAGCTTTGCAAAAAAATGGTTCAAAGCTTCATGGTGGTTCATTTGGTCGTGTGACAGTTATGATGCCGCTGTCAAATAAAGTGTTACTGGTTAATATCTTCTGGTGTATATATCCCATAATACAGCTGTGGTTTATAGTCCAGTGTGGCTTATCTATGAACAAATGCCGTTTTCGTGTCAAATTTGCAGTGGCGCCTCCAGAAATTTTTCATAGAGGTGCCAGACGGGGCCACTTAAAATCTTGGGGTGGCCAAAACTAAAAGCCATAATTTCAGGTTTTCATTATATTATTGCAGTTAAAAAGGTCAGGGGAAAACTATCAGAAAGACTTAAGGACACGACTACTGATATACTTTGGTGTATTGTGTAATATTTGATGTTACTAATGATTTAATGTGCATAGTCCGTAACTGTCCAGTCAACATTTTGAGTTCCACAACAATTTTGTTTTATTGTGTTATGTATATATATTAGGCATAAGGTGTACATTTAACTGGGGCTGTCAAACGATTAAAATTTTTAATCGAGTTAATCACAGCTTAAAAATTAATTAATTGTAATTAATCGCAATTCAAACCATCTCTAAAATATGCCATATTTTTCTGTAAAATATTGTTGGAATGGAAAGATAAGACGGATATATAAATTCAACATACTGTACATAAGCACTGTATTTGTTTATTATAACAATAAATCCACAAGATGGCATTAACATTATTAACATTCTTTCTGTGAAAGGGATCCACGGATAGAAAGACTTGTAATTCTTAAAGGATAAATGTGAGTCTGTATATTGTGACTAAATATTGCCATCTAGTGTATTTGTTGAGCTTTCAGTAAATGATACTGTAGCGACTTAACTGTTCTGCCCAAATGCATGATGGGAAGTGGTGCAACCATGACTGTGTGTGGTGGCTGCAAATGCTATATCTTCTCTGTGTTGGGTACACTACAGGGTGTTAAGAAAAAGATCTCCTGTCATTCTTCCCCACGTCGCGTCCCACAATATTTATAGTTGCTGTGGGAGAGATGACAAGCTTTTGCCAATTAAAACCACGGCCCCAATGAATGCTTGTATCTACTCAACTCTGCCTCTTATTTCTGTATAGAAGTAAAATGGCGCCATTGTAGGCTGTTAGTGGCAATGCTTGAATGAGTCGTACTGCGAATGCGTTAATTGCGATAAATATTTTCACGGGATTAATTTTTAAAAAATTAATTACCGCCCGCTAACGCGATAAATTTGACAGCCTACATTTAACAAAACAAAATAAATGCATTCATTTGGGGTGAAATGCATAACTGATGCTACAACAATCTAACGATATACTGGCAAGCGGGTGGCCAGTGGGGTGGCCAACCAATTTATAGGGGTGTCCGTGGCCACCCCTGGCCACCCCCTGTTGGCGCCACTGCAAATTTGATGTGTGGCGGCAGGTACGCATTATAATCCGAAAATTACAGTAGTTCATCAACAGAATTTTTCAACAGAACAACAATAAACATACCGTATTGGCCCGAATATAAGACGGCCCTGATTATAAGACGACTCCCTTTTTCAAGACTCAAGTTTGAAAAAAAGACTTTTTGAACACCAAATTAATTTTTATACAGAAGTTAATGACAGTACATATGAAACAACTGATTAAAACAATATATTTGAGAGAAAAAACATGTTATTTTTCCTCATTCAAATCTTAATATCTGAACATTTAAATATGTAAACTTAAGTGCGATCACATTCGTAAATGAATGGCTTCCGGTTTTTTGAAATGTAAAGCCAATCTATTGTGATTTAAAAAAAAAAAAAAAAATTGCAATAACTGCAATAAACATCAAAGTGAGATCTAACTTTAACTGTAGTCTTGAAACAAATCTGAATAAGCAAAAACATTGCAATAAAATAATGCAAAGTGGTTAAACTTGAGAGTAGCTGAGATCTGTCATGACAGAACATCGCTTCAATGATATCTGGCGCCATCTAGCGTCGTGAATGGGTAAAATGTCTAGAACCCGAATATAAGACGACTCTCACTTTTTCAGTCTTATTTCAATGCAAAAAACACTGTCTTATATTCAGGCCAATACAGTAATTAACATTCTGTAGATTGGCTACATAACAATTAGAGGTGGGAATCTTACGGCACCTAACAATTCGATTACGATTCAGAGGCAACAATTCGATTATAAATCGATTATTGATGACACCCACAAACCCCCCAAGTTATTAGCTGCTTTCAATTTTTCGTACATTAGTTACAAAAATTGTACAAAAAGCCTGTCAGGCTTAAATAAACGACTATTTCAGTATCAAGTTAACAGTTCAAAACAGTAAATAAAATTTTCAAGTCCCCATTCTGTATCAGCAGCTTTAAACGACATTTAATTAATGTTGTGAATCAACTGTTAAAGTTGTTAAAATTGCCCCCTTTACTCCATAATTTCCCTTCTGTCTACTTTAGACGTGAAAGTTTTAAAACTGTTTTAAAGATAGTTTCAAGTTAAGATTTTGCCAATTTAGGAGTATTTTAGATAACAAGTTAATTAAATTCGCTACAACAGAGCCTTCTAGAGAAGTCTCCTGTTTTAACATGGCGGCTGTTTACCAACGCCGCATCTAGTTTGCAATAAATGTTCTGCTAATGCCATTGAGTCTGTCATTTTTTATCTAGTTCTGTATATATATGATATGTATTACCTACCTTAACATGATATGGACGTAGTTTGTAGCGTGGCAGCAGTCAGGTATTATTGTTTTTTTTTATCTAGCGGCATGAGTTGAGCCAGAGCCGTGAGTTGAGCATTGTCATTAGCCGGGTAATGACAAGATGTTTACTCTCGGGACGCAATGCGGTCCGTTCTTCATTGCGTCCCGAACATCGCGCTGACTGTGTTTTAGTTCCGCTTTACTTGACATATTTCAATAATCGGTATTTAGATGTTTGTGAATCGTTCTCGAATCTTGCACAGCCAAATCGTGAATAATCTAAGAATCGGAAATTTCGCACACCTCTAATAACAATGAGTCAAATCAGCGTGCTTACAAGAGCCTCTCTCAGTCAAGCCTAAAAGACGACTGCTACCACCCCACCCACCCATCCGTCGCTGTTCACTGGCTCTGACCAACTCTAGAAAATGGGTTAAATCAGGATTAATAGGCATCGTGCTGCTTTGGTAGTGAGACCTCTGTCCCTCGCCATCCAAATGTGTTTATCTCACCACAGATTCCTCCACACAAAAGGTGGTAGCTACAGGTGGCAGTGTGAAAGAATGGGTAGGGCTATGTGAGTGTACATGTTCTAGAAAGCTGTTCAGTAGTGATAAAGGCTCCCTCAGGACCCCCTGCAGTGGCAAACTGCAGATGCTCATCCAGCAAAATGTTCCTATGCAGCGAGTTAGTTGATCTTCCCGAAATGTCGCAAATGTGCTCTCCCTCACGAGCATGTAAACATAATAGTTCCAGTCCTCCTCTTTGATTGTGTGTAAAGGTAAAGACTTCAAAAGCGCACTTGCAGAGAGAATAAGAGTGTGTTACTAATCCTCTGAGCTTAACGGAGTAGAATTACCCACACTGCATTTAGAAAGTCTTAGACATTAAGGGCAATGTAGCCAAACGTAGTGAGGGAATTCTTTTTTTCCCCCCTTAGCCTACATGTGAAATTATGACACTCACTTCATTAACCATCTGTGTAAATCACACCACAAGGCCGAAACTTCACGGCACATGTACTTAATGCTGGCGGCCTAGTTCCGCTGTCCTGCAATTTCATCGACATCCAGTAGATGTCTCCCGATCTCTCTCTCTGTTTCATTCACACATCAGACCTAAGAGCTAGTAGTAGTCCAGGGGAGGGCTACTTTAAGCCCTAACAAGCACTACAAATCCCCCACAGTCAGTCTGCAAACCACTGGTGGGGCAGGCTCATGAACACAGCCGGCTTTCTACCTGACCTTGTGGCTATTGATGAACTGCTTCTCTTCTTTTTCAGGTGTCGCAACATCTACAACAACGGCAGGAGAGGAAAAAGGAAAAGCTACGGAAAATCAACACACCGTTTTTTCAGGGTTGATGATGAAACCACCTTTCTGAAAAGTAATTTGAATTATGTTCTGGGATTGTTTCTGTTGAGGTGGTTGCAGCTCAACGTTGCATTCAGAGGAAGAATTGACGGAGAATAAGTTGTCTTTTAGCCAAAATTTGGCGTGTTCAATTTCTACTGACATGCGGATACATCCTCTCTCATTGCTGTCTTCACAGGCAATCCCACAAATCAAAGTCATCGAAGTCAAACACAAAGAAGTAATAAATGTAGCACTTTAGACAATTAAGTCCCATCCAGCCATCTTGTGGCGAAAAGATAATATGTCAATAATAACAAGCAATAGGAACATTATTTCAACATCAACTGAGGACACATTTATGAATACAAAACATTTCCTCAACCATCTCTCTCAACACCCCCACTTGTTCTCATGTTGATGCCTTTTTAACAACCAAATGAAATTTTACATTTCAAATTCCAAAAATAGCACTGTCAAACTTCTTTAATTTTAACTGTTACAGGTTTTGTCATGATATCAGCTGTTATGTCATCCGTTGGACAATACGTCAATGCTACTCTTCCCTGATTCACAGTAGATCTAATAAAATGATATTTTATGTCTACGTGATTGCATCTCTGTCCGTTAACAGGATTTTTGGCAAGAGCGATTGTCCCTTGGTTGTCATCGTGTACAATTGTTGGAGTGTACTGATAATGATCAATGCTACCTAGTAGTTGTTCTAAATATAGGCATTCTTGTATGGTTGAAGCCAGTGCCATATATTCAGCTTCACAGATAGATAGTGCGACTGTAGGTTGTTTCTTTGTTTTCCAAGAAATTGGAGAACTCTTCTTGCTCAAGAAAACACAGTATCCTGAAGTACTGCGCCTGTCGCTAGTATCAGCTGCCCAGTCAGCATCACTATATGCCTGAATACCAAGTTTTGCATTGTCGTCTCTTTTGAAACTAAGGCCCTTTTCGTAAGTACCTTTTAGGTATCGTAAGACATGTTTCACAGTAGTCCACTGCTCCTCCGTGGGTTCATTAAAGTACTGCGATAACCTGCTTACCACATATAAGTCAGGTCTTGTGCAAACAGATATATAAGGCTTCCGACTGCTTCCCTATACATCCTCACGTTGCTCATTTTTATTGCATCCTCGGAATAGTCAAGTTTTTGTTCACAGGGTGTTTCTCTGATTGTGCAATCAAGCATATCAAAGCGCTCTAGTATCTTGTTTGAATACTTTTCCTGTGACATTTTTACACAATCTTGAGTTTGAATGAAATCGATGCCCAGAAAATGTTTAAGCTGTCCCAGGTCTTTCATTCTGAACTTCTCTGCCAGCATCTCCTTTGTTTGCTTCAGAATACAATCATTGCTTGCAGCAATAAGTAAGTCATCGACCCATTTGACGATGATTCGTAGGAAGAATTGACGGAGAATAAGTTGTCTTTTAGCCAAAACTTGGCGTGTTTAATTTCTACTGACATGCGGATACAACCTCTCTCATTGCTGTCTTCACAGGCAATCCCACAAATCAAAGTCATCAAAGTCAAACACAAAGAAGTAATAAATGTAGCACTTTAGACAATTAAGTCCCATCCAGCCATCTTGTGGTGAAAAGATAATATGTCAATAATAACAAGCAATAGGAACATTATTTCAACATCAACTGAGGACACATTTATGAATACAAAACATTTCCTCCACCATTTCTCTCAACAGTTTCTTTGTCCCCCACACCCTGTCAGGATAGAAATGTTATCTGACATCTATTAGACGTAACAATAAAGGTACATTCACTAGCAACACCGATCTGGTCAAGATGTTTAAAGAGAATTATAATACTAACGGGCTGTGAGATATCAATAGTACCGTTATGTGGCAAGATTAAGTTAACTTTTACGTGTTAACTTTTTTTTGTTAACACGTAAAAGTTAACAAAAATATAAATCAAATTACTGAGCAATTATCAAAAATAGAAAATTACGAACATTTCCGAATGGGGCTGTGACGTCACAGGCAGGAAACAAAAGGTCGAGGCAGGTGCCATCAATGTTTAGCGACGAGAGAGTTGCGTTCGTGTTTTATCAAAAAATCGCTAAAATGGTTCAAACCTGTCGTGCTATGTGGTGTACAAATAACCATTTATCGCAATGTAGTACCCATGAGTTCCCCAAGGCGAGAAAAACAGCTGGACTACGCAGACAATGGGTAAAGTTCGTCCGTGCAAAGAGGGACAATTTTGCAGACGCAACCTCCGGCACGGTTTTGTGTGGTGGGCATTTTACACCTGAATGCTATTCGAACTATGGATAAATTAAATCAGGTATTGCTAAGAAATTGCTGCTGAAAGCAGATGCGGTGCCCACTATACACGCACAGCAACCTAAATGTCCCGAGATATCAAGAAAGAGGACGATGACTGGCACTGATGAGACCACCCCACCACCCCAGGCAAAGCAAAGGAGGGGAGCAGCCTAGCTCGAAATGGCCAGAGTGAGTACTCTTTTATAATAAAAAAATCATATCACACATTGGATATAGGACTTGACACATGTATAAATCATCGCTCGTAAAATATATACAACAAATTCCTTTAATCCCATTCATATTTGTGTCTATATTTGTGTCTGTTGGCAGAGCGAAAACCTATGATAGCACAATAAATGATAATTATTCTATATATTACTTTATTTTGCAGTCACGGTGTACCAGCTTCATAAAAAGAAATGCAAAACAAACCATTCGGTGTTTCCCACACGATCTGTTGCCGGTGTTTCATCAGTGTGATTGCTCCCCTCAATGATCGTTTCATTAGGCTGCACTGGCTCTCGTTTGGGCTCAAATTGATAACCCAAAACACCAAAGAAAGGTTCATAACTCTCCTCGTCACTATCAGAAGAACGTTCGTTACTTCGGATTCGTCGCTGCAACTAGAAACAAAATTGTCCGCCATCATCGCCGCCATTTGTCAGGACCCAAGCACTAAGAATGGTGTTTTCTAGTTGTGACGTCACGCACACAATATGCTAGTTTCGGGGATCTCGGGCCCCAGTCTTTCTAGCTTGACAATCGATCCAAATTTCTATCATTTTCTTAGTGTTGCCACGTGTGTAATTACACGAAGTGGCATGATATGAATACATAAGGCATGCGTTTATGGATAAATGATGGAATATTAGCATTTCCCCAAGTGTTGTAATACTCTTTAAGGAAATTAGTCCCAAGGAACTGAAAACAACATTTAGATAAAAATGGTAAAACAATTTTACCATCAACAACAAAGAGTTGCAGTGTAGCTTAATGGAAGAGTAGTTGTTTTCGAATTCAGCGGTTGTGGGTTCGATTACCTGCCTTTGCTCCCACTTGTGTACGTTATCGTTATGTCCTCGGGTAAAACACTTCAGCCCATCAGTGTATGAATGTGTGCATAAAGTGCTTTGTGACACCTTTCTTTGATAGGCATTATATAAGTTCAGTTGCTTTGTTGATGCTATTTCGTTTTGCAACATACAACGTATCACAAAAGTGAGTACACCCTTCACATTTCTGAAGATATTTAAGTATATCTTTTCATGGGACAACACTGACAAAATGACACTGACACAATGAAAAGGAGTCTGTGTGCCTCTTATATAATACAGTTAATTTATTTTCCCCTCAAAATAACTCAACATATAGCCATTAATATCTAAACCCCTGGCAACAAAAGTGAGTACAGCCCTTAGAAACTACGTACATCCCTAAATGTCCAAATTGAGTACTGCTTGTCATTTTTCTCCAAAATGTCATGTGACTCATTACAGCAGTGCTGTCAGCATTGCTGCAGAGATTGAAGAGGTGGGAGGTCAGCCTGTTAGTGCTCAGATCATACGCCACACTCTACAGTCCCAGACAAAATTCTTGTCGCTTATCCATTTTGTAGAAACAATTGCTAATAACCTGACTTTTAATTATTCAATTGGTTTCAGAAATGGCTCATAAGAAAGCTAAGACCCTCCCAAATGATGTTGAATGTACAAAAATATATTTGTTTTACTGTAAAACGATTGATCATTTAATCAAGACATAAAGGTCCAATTTTGGCAAGACAAAAGTTTTGTCGCCTCCATAAAGTAGTGTGAAAATTGAACAAAATATGTACTTCAAAGACAAAAATATCTTACATAACATATGGGAATTAAGTAGTGGTGCTGTGAGATCCAAATTTAATGTTTTGTATGACTTCCATGGGCTTTGACAAGGATTCATAAAATTTATTGATGAAGTCATCAGGAACATCAAAGAAAACAGTCTTGCATGCCTCCCAGAGATCAACATTCTTGGGTTTCGTCTTCCATGCTTCCTCTTTCATCCTACCCCAGACATGCTCAATGATGTTCATGTCTGGTGACTGGGCTGGCCAGTCCTGGAGGATCTTGATCTTCTTTGACTTGAGGAACTTTGAGGTAGAGATTGAAGTATGCGATGGAGCACCATCCCGCTGCAGAATTTGTCCCTTTTTATGGTTAGGAATGTAAGAGGCAGCTAAGATTTGTTGATATTTCAGACTATTTATGTTGCCTTCCACCCTGTAGATCTCTCGCACACCCCCATACTGGATGTAACCCCAGACCATGATTTTGCCACCACCAAACTTTACTGTTTTCTGAGTGAATCTCTGATCCATGCAGGCTCCAGTAGGTCTCCTGCAATATTTGCGGCGACTGTGGTGTAATTCAATGGAAGATTCATCCGAAAAATCCACCTTTTGCCACTTTTTCAGCGTCCATCCTTTTGACAGGCAGTGGGCCTTGGCAAATGCCACACGTTTTTTGAAAAATTTATTTTAAATAGTCTGAAATATAAACAAATCTTAGCTGCCTTTTACATTCCTAACCATAAAAAGGGACAAATTCTGCAGCAGGATGGTGCTCCATCGCATACTTCAATCTCTACCTCAAAGTTCCTCGAGGCAAAGAAGATCAAGATCGTCCAGGACTGGCCAGCCCTGTCATGTCTGGAGTAGGATGAAAGAGGAAGCATGGAAGACGAAACCCAAGAATGTTGATGAACTCTGGAAGGCATGCAAGACTGCTTTCTTTGATGTTCCTGACGACTTCATCGATAAATTGTATGAATCCTTGCCGAAGCCCATGGAAGTTATACAAAATATTAAATTTGGATCTCACAGCACCACTACTTAATTCACTTATGTTATATAACATGTTTTTGTATTTGAAGTACATTTTTTGTTCAACTTTCACACTACTTTCTGTAGGCAACAAATCAAAATTTGACCCTTATGTCTTCATTTAATGATAAATCTTTTTCAGTGAAACAAATATATTTTTGTACATTCAACATCATTTGGGAGGGTCTTGGACACATGGATTACTGGAGCCATGTCGTATGGTCTAATGCAGGGGTGTCCAAACTTTTTGCAAAGGGGGCCAGATTTGGTGTGATAAAAATGTGGGGGTCCGACCTTGGATGACGTCCTTTACGTAGAACAATATATTTAAGCAAATTTTAGCAAGCCGTTCTGTCACATTTGCTTTATTATAGGGCTGGAGCTATCGAATATTTTAATAGTCGATTAATCGATGGACTAGTTTGTTCGAATAATCGAGTAATCGGATATGGAACATGAAAAATTAAAACACCTGAACTGAGCCTCAAACGATATAATTTTTTTTTTTTTTAAATGAGGATCTGTGTACAACAAAAGAACAATTGGCTAACTTGGATAGCTGCTAGCTTAAATGCTATAAAATGCTAAAGTTTTTATTTATTTTATTTTTTTACAATGCTCTTAACAAGTGGTTCAGACACATATTCCCACCAAAAATGGCTAAATATACCTACAAACTAAATTAAGAATGCATTAAAAAAACATTCGCTCAAACAAAAACTTAGCTTAAGTTGGTCTTAACAGGGAGCAGCTGGATTCAGCCATGTGAAAAGAGGCAGACCAGTGGGCATTGTATCCACCCTCATCAGTAAAATAAAATGCAAACACTTTTAAAATCAACCATTACAATGCCACTTCAATTAAACGAATACTCGAAGAAACAAAATTTAGTTCAAATATTTTTATCTAATCGAATACTCAAGTTAATCGATTAATCGTTGCAGCACTACTTTTTTTTTTTTTTTTTTAAATTAATAATTTCAACAATTTTGCAACAAGCCTTTGTGGCGTTCTCTTTCGACTCTCGGGCTCTTGCGAAATACTGCTGCTGTGAAATTAAACTAGCTTCAAGTTGCTTCAATTTCTCGCTACGTATCTACCCTGTAATCTTGTCGTACATGTCAGTGTGTCTTGTTTGGTAATATCGCCTCATCTTGAACTCTTCGACTGTCTCTTTGCAAATGAGGCAGACACAGTCGTTGCGTATTTTAGTGACGAAATAGTCCAATTTCCACCTATCCTTGAAGTGCCGCCGTTGCATTCAACTTTTTGTTGTTGTTGTTGATTGCCGCCATTTTAGAAAATTGTGAGTAAAGGGTCACATGTGGTAATGTTACTTAGAGTGCTGCTCCCTTTTAGTGGGTAAATGAGGAGCAGCATTTAGTGTGTAAGCTACTTCATATGTTTGTAGCAGTACTGCTGACCAATTTATTATGTCTGTGTGCGGGCCAGACGTTATTGATTTTATGACAGAGGCTGGGGGCCGGACGAAATTTGACCACGGGCCGCATTTGGCCCGCGGGCCGGACTTTGGACTTTTCTGGTCTAATGGATTACACACATGGTGAAAATCAAAAATTCATTAAAAAAAAAAACAATCCTCCATTCATCAAGTGCTAATATATTATATATATTTTTTATTTTACTTATTTGGCCTTGACATCACATCTCTCCTCCTTTTCATGCAGGCACACCTTGAATTCAAACTGGAACAGATCCCAAATCCAAAATCTAAAATCAAGCTCCAAAATCTTGTCCAAGGAAAACGTGCAAATGTCCAAAATCAATAAACACAAGTGAGCGGGTTGCATGAGCACCGCACCCCCATCACTCACGGGATGTTGCATAATGTGAGCCCCCCCCCCTTCGCATGTGTACCTAGTAAACAGGCAGCAATAATAAACATGCTAATCTCTCATGTCATCACAGTCAGGGTGGGGGGGTTGAAAACAAGTTAACTGTTGTAATAGCAAACCTAACACACAGTGCCCTCATTTTCTAGAATGTTCCATCTTTCTATCGCACATCTTTATTGTCTCCCAAACATCTTAATCAGCTGCACTCAGCAGAGGTGAAAAACAAAGGATTACACATCCAATTATGCTGCGACAGCAGGAGGAGAAGGAGGCTTGAGTGACAAAACACAAACAAAACTCGACATTTGTGGAAGCTTCTGTCTCTAAAACCGCAAAAAAAAGGCGGAGGTGAAAAGACGCACCGAAGATGCACAAGCACACAAGTTAATGATCACCTGAATTTTGCTATTTGCACGCAGGCTGAGAATTTATTCAGGCTCTTTAACAGGCAAGTTTAAACTACAAGCTTTTTCTGCTTATAATTTAAAACTAACGGTTTTTGTTTAAGCAAAAGTGAGCCATTCAACATACACCAGACACTTTTGACACAAATTAAGAAAATTGGATTCTCAGTCATCTAGGGCTGAAACTAACGATCATTTTTAAAAAATAATTGATCTAGGGCTGTCAAAATGATCGCGTTAACGGGCGTTAATTATTTTTTTAAAAAAATTAATCACGTTAAAATATGTGACGCAATTAACGCAGATGCCCCGCTCAGACATTTAAATGACGGTACAGTGAAACGCTCACTTGTTAATTGTGTTTTATGGAGTTTTGCCGCCCTCTGCTGGTGCTTGGGTGCGACTGATTTTATAGGCTTCAGCACCCATGAGCATTGTGTCAGTAATTATTGACATCAACAATGGCAGGCTACTAGTTTATTTTTTGATTGAAAATTTTACAAATTTTATTAAAACGAAAACATTAAGAGGGGTTTTAATATAAAATTTCTATAACTTGTACTAACGTTTTTCTTTTAAGAACTACAAGTCTTTCTATCCATGGATCGCTTTAACAGAATGTTAATGTTAATGCCATCCTGTTGATTTATTGTTATAATAAACAAATACAGTCCTTATGTACCGTATGTTGAATGTAAATATCCATCTTGTGTCTTATCTTTCCATTCCAACAATAATTTACTGAAAAATATGGCATATTTTATAGATGGTTTGAATTGCGATTAATTGCGATTAATTACGATTAATTAATTTTTGAGCTGTAATTAACTCGATTAAAAATTTTAATCGTTTGACAGCCCTAAATTGATCTAAGATCAAAGCTATGGTCAAGGCTATGCAAATCATCAAGGCTAAGGGAACACTATGGAACGCCCGATTTGTCAGTGGCAGCCTCTCATGCGTCCTCCCCATTTCGTCAACATAATCATCGAACACACTCAAAGGCAACGACGGGAAAAAAATCCTTCTACTCCTGTCGCAGCTCATGGAGCAAGGGTGCCAAGTAACCTTCACCTGGTGCCCTAGTCACTGCGGTGTTGTCGGCAATGAGCTAGCAGATGTTCAGGAGAAAGCTGGAGGGGCCGCAGACCATGTCGAAGTTGACTACAGGGATGCATCTGGGAAATTAAAAAAAAAGGGGCCAAGCATAAACGATTGGCACCATTTTTAGCCATTTCTTATCAAATGGTTGACCTCAGATTGACCTTTAACTCATTTGCTCCCAAAAATGTATTAATACGTTCTATTTTTAATTGTTTCAGTGTCCCAAAGACATATTTATACGTCTTTTATGTTTTTTTTTTCAGAAGAGACATCTCTGGGTTCTGATTCAACTGAGCTCCAAAGCACAAAGCTGAAAATCTATTTTAAAGCAATAAATCTGGCCACTAGAGGGCAGTAGCGCATTTGGTAAGACCCACAACCCGATTCAACAGCAACGAACAGCCGGGCAGCACGGCCGGGACGCCGGGGGAAGGATGCCAGGCGGCGGACGTCCGAGCAGAACAACCGAGAGGACGCCCGGGATGCCAGGCGCTGGACGACCGAGCAGAACGACCGGGACCACCAGTGCAGCGGACGATATCTTTGAGTCCGTGGTGCTCACCGAGCAGACCCCGCAGAGACAAAAAAAAATCCATCTTTATGAGACAGGCGGCGATGTGGGAAAACTTTACGTGGCTGTCGCGGCAACAACAGCATCCTCTCTCACTTAGTTATGTGTAAATAAATTGTTACTTTGCTATCAAAAGCTCTATTTGTCTTGTTGTTTATGTTATTTTGTAAAAGGAAAACATTATTCAGATGTCTGGGATGTAACTAAAGCAAAAAATAGCTGTGTTAAAGTCAGTTATGTTTGAAATGTATGCTTTTACAAAAAGTTTTTTCATCAGAAATTGGAAAATTGCTCAAAATAAGCTATTTTCTAATGCTGATTTCTAAAGAATGGAAAAAGATATGAACTAACTTTTTTTCCTGCTGAAAGAGGAGAGTAATCTTTCTTTTGGTGGGTTCCTTGTTTATAGAGCAATAGAACAGAGTTTTCTGTGGGCCTTGCAAAATCAGTCAAAATCCAGTTAAAGGGCCGGGAGCGAAGGGCCTTGCTCCGGTGAAAATGGCTGGGAGTGAATGAGTTAAAATATTGTAAATATCTTTAAAATGATACCAGCATAAACCAGACTTTTACAGCACAAACAAGCACATACATAGCACAAACGATTGACATCATTTTTTAAATAAATCTGACTGATGGGGGGCAACGTTCTTTTGGTTTGCTTTAAATTGACGTGGTTTTACGATGTGTGCTGAAATTATCCAATGTTCATTCAGTCTGTCAAGTGTAGAGGGCAGTGT
The DNA here is from genome assembly GCF_030265065.1 of Corythoichthys intestinalis. Classification (NCBI taxonomy): domain Eukaryota; kingdom Metazoa; phylum Chordata; class Actinopteri; order Syngnathiformes; family Syngnathidae; genus Corythoichthys; species Corythoichthys intestinalis. The sequence goes on along the minus strand of NC_080404.1, from coordinate 51,925,842 downwards.
TGACCAATAAGAGCTTATTTAACAACAAGAAGAAGTGTATATGCGGCTCTGCGGACGCAGTGGGGGATCTCGCCATCCTTTCCTTGCCTCCACCGACATGGCCACATCTCTCTTTCTCTCCCTCTCGCCTCCCACAGACGCTTTGTGCTTTTTACTCTTCTATTCTATAGCCCTCAGACATCATTAGAGGCGCCCAGCACGTCGCTCTTTCTCCACCACCTTCCATTTCCTTCTATCATTTTCTTCTCTTTTCAGCCCCCCCCCGTCCCTCATATCTAGACACCCCCCCTCTTCCTGGAGGCCCCAGCCATAACAGGAGGTGGAATGGATTCATTTGCTCTAATGTGGTTGGGGCTGCAGTGTGGCACGGCACAGCGCAGAGTGACACTTTTTCCCCGGGTGCAGGCGGTTTCTGCACCGGGATTTGTGCAATTCATGTGTTTTCAAACAAGCCAATCAACACCACTCAGTTGCGGCGGCTCTCATGCACCCCCCTTCTGCCCTCCACTACAGTCTTTGCACACACGCCATTATCTTGAGTGCAAAACTCCCATGGCCAGACAGTCACTCTCATTGCTTTTATTATCCACACTCTACTCCATTCTCCTTTTCCCCCAATAACACAGCTCTCAAGCTGCCAGGATGGGCAAAATAATCAATTAATAGATTGTTAGGAACTGTGTGGATTTAGTTGAATGGATTGTTGATTAATGGATTCTGGCACTAATTGGGTGAAACCAGTAGAGGCGCTGTTGAGTCTAGTTTGCTGTCTAAACAGGAAAATCTGAGCCAACAGTGGGTACGTTTTAGGGCTGCAGCTATCAAATATTTTAGTAGTCAATTAATCGATGGACTAGTTAGTTCGAATAATCGAGTAATCGGATAAGGAACATGAAAAATTAAAATACCTGAGCAGAGCCTCAAACAGTATATACATTAAAAAAAAAAAACAAATGAGGATCTGTGTACAATAATAATAATAATAATTATTATTATTATTATTTTTTTTTACAATTCTCTTAACGGTTAAGACACATATTCCCGCAAAAAACTGCTAAATACACCTACCTATATACCGTATTGGCCCGAATATATGACGGTGGTTTTTGGATTGAAATAAGACTGAAAAAGTGGGGGTCGTCTTATATTCGCGGTCTAGACGTTATACCCATTCACAACGCTAGATGGCGCCAGATATGTTCTGTCATGACAGATCTCAGCTACTCTCAAGTTTAACCAGTTTGCATTATTTTATTGCAATGTTTTTCCTTATTCAGATTTGTTTCAAGACTACAGTTACAGTTAGACATCACTTTGATGGTTAATGCAGTTATTCCAATTTTGTTGTTTTATCACAATAGATTGGTTTATTTACATTTCAAAAACCAGAAGCCATTCATTTAGTCATTCTCTTTTCCTCGGCCCTACGATCCAGTAGCAATTTAATTTTGTAATGTTTTTAGTTTAATATTTCCAGTTTCAGCCATCACATCAGAGTTATGTGTGAGCAATTTGCTCTGAGAATTGTAAATACATTAACATTCATAATATTTAAGCTAGCGAACTTAAATTAGCCTAATTTAAAAAAAGGCTAATTAAGCTAATTTGATCAAATAAATTAACATATTGATAAGACTAGATGGATGTTTGAACACCAATTGTTTTGTGTAAAGTGTTAAATTGTTAAAATGTGTGTCATTTTGAACATAAGCATACATATGATTGTTACAGCTTTATAAATTGCCAAAAGTGAAGGAAGTAATAACCTTCAAAAAGCACAATTGCCTTGTTTGCTGTCTGTAAAGCTGAACAACTTCCCGTTTAGTAAGGCCAGAACTAGGGTTGTTCCGATCATGTTTTTTTTGCTCCCGATCCCGATCGTTTTAGTTTGAGTAAATGCCGATCCCAATATTTCCCGTTCCGATTGCTTTTTTTTGCTCCCGATTCAATTCCAATCATTCCTGATCATTTTTCCCGATCATATACATTTTGGCAATGCATTAAGAAAAAAAATGAATAAAACTCGGACGAATATATACATTCAACGTACAGTACATAAGTACTGTATTTGTTTATTGTGACAATAAATCCTCAAGACGGCATTTACATTATTAACATTCTTTCTGTGAGAGGGATCACCGGATAGAAAGACTTGTGACTTTGTATATTGTGACTAAATATTGCCATGTAGTGTATTTGTTGAGCTTTCAGTAAATGATACTGTAGCCATGCCCAAATGCATGATGGGAAGTGGAACCATGACTGTGCGTAGTGCTACCAATTGATATATCTTCTCTGCGTTGGGAAATAAGATAAGGTGTTAAGAAAAAGATCAATTGCTACCTTACTTCCCCACATTGCTTCCCATGATATTTCTACCCGTAGGGAGAGGGATTGTAAGGCTTTAGCCAATTAAAAAAACGCTCCAAAGGCTGCCAAAATTCACTCTATTCATTTTACGCTGCCTTTTATTTCTCTATATAGGTAAAATGGCGCCATTAGAGATTGAATGCGTGAGTGGGTCGTGCAGCGCATGCATTAATTGCATTAAATATTTTAACGTGATGCATTTTTAAGAAAATTAATTACCGCCGTTATCGGGATAAATTTGATAACCCCACCTTAAGCCTAAACTAAAGACTCTGGATGAGTGTAACATATTATGTCTGTAACGTTAAATACAATTAGAAAACGATTTTATTAAAATATATATATATATATATATATACATATATATATATATTCAAAAAAGGCATGGCCGATATTTTTTTGCCGATTCCGATACTTTGAAAATGACGTCTCTAGCCAGAACACGTCAAATTAATAAAGCAAAGTCAAAAATAAGACACTGTGAGGTCAATAAGGCACTGTTGATGCTACGGAAAAAAAAACCCACAGGAGACAAAATGGAGAATGAGAAAAAGGTATTTCTCTCTTTTCCATATGAGATCATTTACTAGTAAGCAGAAAGAAGTATGCTTACAAACAGATGGACACAAAACACAGCATTGTTTTCCTATCCAAGAAATCTAAATAGTACACAAGCCAGGAGATTGCTTACTAAAAATAATAATTGACAGTCTACAGACCAACAAAAATATTAACAGATCAGCCTTGACGGAGGTCTGCCCACGACTGAGTGTCACTCTCATTTATTATGTTCTAAGATCCCCTTCTAATCCTCTCTCTCTTAGCAAACCAGCTAACAGTCCCATGGCTCCCTCAGGCCTTAATAAAACAGTGTCACCGCCGCCAGTCTCGATATAAATGTGCAATGCTGCTGTTTGTTTATCTTGTGTTTTAATGCGACAAGCGGAGTAGCAGCGGGCGGCCATGCCCCGCGAACAGCTGTGATGTGGGCGACATGCGAGCCGCGCAGCTCTCTTCTATAAATACGTCACTTCAGCTTCGGAGCTTGCAGGTATGCGACACGGGACACCCTCACCGAGAGTTGATGATTCCATGAGGTGACCCCTTCTGTCAGCCAATGACACACATTGTCTGTCGACCAGTGATTGAAACCACAGTGTCGACATGCAAGCACGCAGTGGGAAATAATCATGTTTCCTTTAATTTGTTTGAAACAAAATTATTTCTTGATACAAATTAGAGCTGAAACGAATACTCGAGCAACCCGAGTAACTCGAGTTTAAAAACTGATCCGAGTAATTTTATTCACCTCCAGTAATCGTTTATTCTGACAGCTCTAAGCATTCACGTTTTGCTCGGACTACTTTTAATGCGGGACAACGCGCTGATGTCACATGCGTGGAAGAAGAAGCAAAAACAAAAAACAAAAAAAACCTTACATCAGCCGACAGCCGCTACAAACGACGCCGACGTTGCTAAATACTAGCCCGCACGATGCTACGTTGATAGCAGGTAGCGTCTGATGAGTCTCATAGAGATCACATGTATGTTGAACTAGATGCAAAATGACAGACTCGGCCGCGTCTGGGCAACGTTATTAAACAGCCGCCATCTTGAAGCAGTAGAGCGCTAAGCGCTAATAAAGAGCGTTAAGCGCTAATAAATAAGATTAACGTTACTGTCGCTACTAGCTCACGTAACGTTAGCCCTGCGGAGGGCTATGTTTCAATTAATTATGACCACTGTTGACGCGTGGCTAACGTGTCTTACATACAGGCTTTAACATAACATAGCATTGTGGAGTGATGAGGGTGTAAAAAAAAAACATAATCATGCTAACTATCAATTTTAGCTCAGTAGTCATTGCTGGATAAAACACCAAGTAGCACCGGTCCCTAATGTGCTCCAATACAGCCTATATCATACATTTATTTTGAACACTACAAAAATCAGGACTTACAGTTTAGACTAACTTAAAACTTAACTAGAACTTAAAACTTGAAACACGTGGGAAAAAATCCTAACTTTTAAGTGATGTGTGTTATCAAGCGTAACGGCATTTTTAGGTATGTATATGTATATATATATATATATATATATATATAGATAGATATATATAGATATATAGATATAGATATATTTTAATTTTTTTTTTTTTTTTTTTTTTTTAATAAGATCTAAAGGTTTTTTGAGTGAAAGCAGTGAATTAGTCTTTTTTTTTTTCTAGTTACATCTGAGATGCAATTGTTGGCTGTTTTCAACAAGATACATCGAAAATAAAGACATTGATTGACTGAAAATGGTTCAAGATTAGATGAAATGTCTTGTTTTCTCATGTGTATTTATAATTACTCTTTACCTAAAAATATATTTGTTTTATCCGATAACTCAATTAATCGACTCGATTACTAAAATATTCCATAGCTGCAGCCCTAATACAAATATTTTATTTTTTACAGGCTGAAAAATGTTGTTGCAATACAACCCCTCGCAAAAAGTTTGGAATCCCCAGTCTCGGCCGAGCATTCACCCAGACATTTGACCATGTAGAACAAATTCTGATAAAAAGCTTGAAAAAATTATGAATTAGTTCAAAAGTGGTACTCTTTAGCATTCAGAAACACTGATAGAAATTACTAAAAAAAAAAAAAAAAATTGTAGTGGTCAGTAAATGTTACTTTTATAGAGCAAGTGCAGGGAAATATATACAGTATAATAAATAAGTATTTAGTCAACCACTAATTGTGCAGGTTCTCCCACTTGAAAATATTAGAGAGGCCTGTAATTGTCAACATGGGTAAACCTCAACCATGAGAGACAGAATGTGGAAAAAAAAAAACAGAAAATCACATTGTTTGATTTCTAAAGAATTTATTTGCAAATCATGGTGGAATATAAGTATTTTGTCAATACCAAAAGTTCATCTCAATACTTTGTTATGTACCCTTTGTTGGCAATAACAGAGGCCAAACGTTTTCTGTAACTCTTCAAAAGCTTTTCACACACTGTCGCTGGTATTTTGGCCCATTCCTCCATGCAGATCTCCTCTAAAGCAGTGATGTTTTGGGGCTGTCGTTGGGCAACACGGACTTTCAACTCCCTCCTCACCCCGTGGCGTCAAAATGATAACAAGAACGGTGAGCAAAAATCACAGAACCACAAGGGGGGGACCTATTGAATGACCTACAGAGAGCTGGGACCACAGTAACAAAGGCTACTATCAGTAACACAATGCGCCGCCAGGGACTCAAATCCTGCACTGCCAGACGTGTCCCCCTGCTGAAGAAAGTACACGTCCAGGCCCGTCTGCGGTTCACTAGAGAGCATTTGGGTGATCCAGGACAGGACTGGGAGAATGTGTTATGGTCAGATGAAACCAAAATAGAACTTTTAGGTAGAAACACAGCTTCTCATGTTTGGAGAAAAAAGAATACTGAATTGCACCATACCCACTGTGAAGCATGGGGGTGGAAACATCATGCTTTGGGGCTGTTTTCTGCAAAGGGACCAGGACGACTGATCTGTGTAAAGGAAAGAATGAATGGGGCCATGTATCGAGAGCTTTTGAGTGAAAATCTCCTTCCATCAGCAAGGGCATTGAAGATGAGACGTGGCTGGGTCTTTCAGCATGACAATGATCCCAAACACACAGCTAGGGCAACAAAGGAGTGGCACCAAATTGATGAAGAATATTCATCAAGTCCAATGTCTCAGAGACTGCAAGCTGTCATAAAAGCAAGAGGTGGTGCACTCGCTCTATAAAAGGCAGTCATCTTTGTAAATCTCACTGGAACAGCACCAAACAAAAGTTCCAGCATCATCACCTTGTCAAGAGTCAAGAATCTGCATTGGATATATATATACATATATTTCCCTGCACTTGCTCTATAAAATTAACATTTACTGACCACCATAACTGTTTTTATTCATTTCTTTTAGTGTTTCTGAATGCTAAAGAGTTGCACTTTTGAACTAATGCATTATTTTTTTTCAAGCTTTTTATCCGAGTTTGTTCTACATAATAAAATGTCTGAGTGAGTGCTCATCTGAGACTGGTGATTCCATACTTTTAGCTAGGACCTTATGACCTTTTCGATATATTGTCACACCCCAAATGTAGACTAAAGTGTTGCAGCAGTCTGAGAGACCCTGTAAGATCCATATATGGATTTATACGTGAGGAAAAAAATGAATGAACTCATCCCGTTGCTGAGACTATAAATACCAGCTGGAGAAGATTGTGTGTCCTGGCTGCTACATATGGGTTTCCACTAGTCACCAAATGCTGGATTTCTATTGCTTGCGATGTGAAACCAAGTGTGTGTTTGTGTGTGTATTTGCATGTGGCCAGTGTGCATATCTGTTATCATCACACTAGGTCATCATGGAAAGAAGATGAGAGGAGCATGTGATTGACAGTACAGACTGACATGCTTGTGTAAAACGAACCGTATGGCCAGTTAGTGCGATCGCACACACAGATGCACACAATCACACTTATGTGACTGCCAAATGGGTAAACTGACAAATTCCATGTCCTTCGGTTGCAGCGGAAAAGCGCTGACCCAAATGCAATTAAACAACATCCAGCGGGGTGAGTGAGTGTAACACACGCCCGTACGTCTGTCTCTGTGTGGAAAGTGTGCGCGCGTCAAAAAGAAACACAGAGACGGAGGGTGGGGATGGGTGGGGGCAGAGCGTGAGACTTGACAAAGAGCGAGTGTGGTTCAATGTGCTCAGTAAGCCATGAAATGGTATTGGTGCCATTACGGGGGAAGGGCATAAATATATCTGTAACATGCATTCAGCCATGCTATCTTGGAACTTATGGAGGTTCAAAATGAATACAATTCTTTGATATCATAATTCTGACCAGTGTTGGGAGTAACGCCGTTATAAATAACGCCGTTACATAACAGCGTTATTTTTTTTTCAGTAACGGGGTAATCGAACTAATTAATTTTTCCCGCCGTTACCGTTACTGACGGTTAAAAGCGATGCGTTACTTACTCTGAATAAAGTGAAGAAACTACCAGCCGTAGCGAGTCTACTCTGCTCTGTTTGTCATCCTAGACTTGGGGTGCGTTCAGGTTCGAAAATAGCGCACGTGTTTTGTTTTGTGCTTTTTCTTAGCAAAGATATACCACACAGGACGTGCTGGCACTCTGTGTCTTTAATAGCACATATACCTTCAACATTAACATGAATGTACGGCTCTCGGCAGGCCGTGTCTCTAACTCACTCCCGCATCTTGTGAGCAAAACAATATTGGCGCCATGTGCACTTTAGGGTGCCTCAGATAATTCTGTATCAGAATATTACAGCACGTACTTCTTATAACTCCAGGCTGTTTGTCCCTGCTCATTCAATTTGACAATGCTTTCCAAAGCTTACTAACGTTTCTGTTTTTGCTACACCTGAATGCGTAGCCTCGTTCCCATCCCCCACTGTCAGCCAGCAAGAATGCTGCTTCCATCTTGAGGAAGGCAGAGGGTGACGGGAGGAGTAGGGGGACGAGGCTACCTGAATGCACCACCTGGATATATGCGATGGAAGTGATTGTGATTGGCTGAGGGTTAGAGTCATGTGTCATGGTAAGCCAATCAGAGCCAGTGTTTTCACACACAAACCGGAACAGCGCGTGCAGCAGCACACACACGCAAAACAGATGCAGAGGGATATGATGGCAGAGCATTCAGAGGAAAATTTGTCCTTTACGAGGTGAAGATATAAGCACTATTTCAAGTCAAAATACTTGAAGTACAGTAGGCTATGTCTACTTGACCAGTTGTCTCAGTTTGTGGGATTTAATAGATTAAACTTTTTTTCTTTATTCTTTATTTAAGGATCTCCATTAGTCTCTACCAAAGTAGAGACTATTCTTCCTGGGGTCCATAAACCCCAGGAAGAATACTCACTTTCTATTGTTTACTGCTGATTGTTATTTTATTATATTGTTTACTGTTTATTTTTGTTGCACTTTCACAATTTATTCACACACACACATTCATATTTACAAAGTGTACATCATATCTCAGTGCTGAGCCAAGATTATGTGTGAGTCAGGTCTCCTTAAGAAGCTACTAAAAGCTTATAGTCAGGAGCCTGCATACATCAAGACAATCACAAGAAACGTGATCAGATCATTATCAGATGAGCATAGGGTGAGTTGCAGTTTTTTACAGTGTTCTCTTACAAAAACATAGTAATGTACAATAACTCAATATATATATACACAAACACACTCACACACGCCCACCCACACACACAGAGAAAAAAAAATAAAAGAAATACTTCCCTAGAAGACAATTTATAACCTAAGTATGTTGGAATTGTCATATATACTGATCAGGATACTTTTTAGCATCGTTTTAGTTTAGTTTAGTTTCGTTTTCAGGTGTAGGATAAATCTGTTGCTAGTGAGGTGCAATAAATATTACAAGGTTCTATAACACAACAACCTGTCTGTTCTTCTCTATTCAACTGACTGGAATACTGCTCAGAAAATTTCAAATTCTTTGACATACAACTACTTGTTTTTAAAGTAACGGAAATAATTACTTTCCCTGGTAACTAGTTACTTTTACTAGAGAGTAATTCAGTTGCTAACTCAGTTACTTTTTGAAAGAAGTAGTGAGTAACTATAACTAATTACTTTTTTAAAGTAACGTGCCCAACAATGATTCTGACAGACATCATGAAAGTGTTGACGAGGAATGGAATGTCGATAGTTTTACACAAACATATTGTAAGTAGACTTGTCCGATAGTGACTTTTTAACAATATCCCGATATTGTACAACTCCAACAATACTGATATTTAACTGATACTGGTCGTGGACTCTACAGCTAACTGTATTGTAATACCCCACTGGATACTTCAAAAATGATTATATATAACAACTTCAAGGTTTTCCAATAAACATTCTGTGAAGACTGAAACGATGGGGAAAAAAATACCTATATTCATTCATTCATTCATTTTCCATGCCGCTTTTCCTCACGATATTCATACCTGTCAAGTTGAACGGTTTCGGCGTAATTTGTACAAGTGAGCACTGATTTTTAAATGTGAACGCCGTAATGGTAAATGGACTTACACTTGTATCGCGCTTTTCTATCCACAAGGTACTCAAATCCTCATTCGCCTACTGATGACGCAACATCAGGAGCAATGTGAGGTTCAGTACAGTATCTATCATATCTCTCGAGGTTGCTGTATATTACTTAAACCAGGGGTCGTGAACCTTTTTGGCTGAGAGAGCCATAAACACCACATTTCTAAAAATGTAATTCTGTGAGAGCCATACAATATGTTTAAAACTAAAAATACGAGTAATGTGTCCATTTTATGTCATTTCAACATTTTTAAAGTACAATAAGTCTCCGAATTCTTTTTAATAACATTGCTATGCTGTTGCTAATCAATGATGAGTATTTCTCACCATGAATGCGACTTCTGGTGGTGCATGGTGTTGCTGATGGCTTTGTAGTCTGGTTGATACTTGATGAGGTTAAGCGTCATGCAGGCATTGAGAAACTTACGCTTAGCTGTTCGTTAGCTTCACTTAGCTCTCCCGCGGTTTTCACGCCAATAAGCTCGCTATTTTTACAGCTCGCTTGCTACTTTGCACGTCGGCTATCGTTTATTTCGAACACATGAGCGAACGTGCTCTCCATACCATGAGAGCCAAAGTGCAGTGAGGGAGAAGTTGAGAACAGGCCACTAATGCATCTTTTAACTTTCTTCTTCATCTTCACACCGAACATAAAATACACGACAGCGCACCCTGTGGCGAAACAATGTAGTACAGTTCCAATTAGTCATACAATAACACTCAACGACTGGTTAACAGCAAAAGCACGTCATATTCGTCATATAAATAATGATTTCTGGAGTTAATCCCTTATACTTCAGAATTAATATTATAATGTGTTGAGTAACTACTACATAATACAGATTCTACACTAAGAATAGCTTTCAAATGACACTCTTAATGACAAATATGATTGGCAATGAATAATTATTGTAATTATTACACTACTATTATATATAGTAGTATACTATAATAATATTGCTAGAATTTTTTTTTAAGAATTGTTTTGAATAATGTTGGAAAGGCAAAGTCAGTGTTCTGAATGTGTTTACTTTCCTTTTTTTTGCACTAGTAAATGCTATCAACATCTAACCTTATTGTTAATTTGTGATTAATTATTGTTATTTACATGATTATTTGTACTTTAATAAAGAATTTAAGTGTTCCAAAATAGTTTTGTGAATTAATAAGCGTCAACAAAAATTTCATTTCTAAATGAGTAAAAAAAAGAAAATTATTAGATTAGTCGATTAATCGTAAAACTAGTCGGCTGACTAATCAGGAGAAAATGTGTTGTTTAGGACAGCCCTAGTGTACCAGAACATATTTCCTCCACACCCTTCTCACCTTTTAACCCCTGACCCATGAAGAGGGCCCCTGGATATGTTCGCCTTAGGCCCCAAAATTGTCAAGTCCGCCACTGCTTGAAAACTATGCTAAAGGTGTCATCAGGGTGTTGTCACCAATGTTGTGAGTAACACGTTACTGATGACTTTTTTCAGTAACGAGTAATCTAACGCGTTCATTTTTCTGCACGGGTAATCTGATTAAAGACGACAGAGCAGAGCAGGAGCGGGGAGGAGGCAAGAAAGTTGTGACGCCAAGCAAACGCGATGCTAGGTACCTCCAATAATACATGTTGTAGCCGATAGCCGACAAACTACGCCCGCTTGTTATGGTAGATATGGTAGACATGGTAGATATCACATGTACTGTATATAGATATAACTAGATGCAAAATGACGGACATGGCTCTAAATGCGTTAGTAGACAGCCGCCATCTTAAAGCAGTAGGCTTTTTAGGACGGCTATGTTGTAGAGAACCTTCCTAGCGAACCTAAGTAACTTTTTATCTAAAATACTTCTAAATCGGCAAAATCTTGACTTGAATCTATCTTTAAATGATGAAACAGTTTTAAAACTTTCATATGTTGAAAGTAGAGAGGAGGGAACTAATGCAATAATGGGAGCAATTTTAACAACTTTTAACAGGTGATTCAGGGTAAAGGGCAAATTAGGGTAAAGAATTGGGCTCGGGCCAATTGTACCAAAAACCTCCACAAAAAACTTCACATAGTGTGGCCAATGTTTCTCCCCCCGCCACCCCCCCCCTTTTTTTTTTGAGGAAAAAAAAAAAGTAATGATCACCAATTACTTTGCCAAGTAACTAATTACTCTTACATTCAGGTAATTGAGTTACTAACGCAATTACTTTTTGGGAGAAGTAATTTGTAACTATAATTAATTACTTTTTTTCAGTAAGATTAACAACACTGGTTGTCACATATAAGCTAAGTTCAAAGTTTTACAAAGACAGTGTACAAATAGGTACTAGTGACCGTGAGGTCAAAGGTAGAGACCCCTAGAGGAGGTGCACATGAAGACAAGGGCGGAAAAAGAGTCGCTTGCATCAGCAACCAGAGGGTAGATAAATCCCAAACAAATCGTATTTTCAATCCTCTGACATGGTAAAAGTGTTTAATAAGCTTCAAAGCGGCGAGACCTTCCTGCGTGGGTAGGAGGGGGTGCGCGACGCACTCATTCATCTTACTGCGTGTGTGCGTATGTTTGTTCAGCGCGGCGTGTCAGCACGAGGGCATGGGTAGCAAAGAACACAAAAATGTTAGCTCGCTGTGAAAATGAAACCGTCTAATGGCGCACACACGGAGTTGCGCAGGGAGGGAGTGTGTTTACTTGTGATCCCACTATTTGTTACAAAAATACACATAAAAACATCCCCTGGTTAACATTGATTCCTAACATGACAACATGATGCTTGACTGAGAACGCAGGAACAGGAGCAACAATAATGTGTTTTTAAAAGGTTTCGAATAGTTGTAGCTTCTAAGGGTGCTTTTACACTAGACCAAGGGGACCAGGGCCTGCAAATGAGTTGTTGAAAAGGTTCAGCATTCACACTGTGCCAACCAAACTTTCCGAGTAGCATCACGCCGCTCGGCTAGCGACGGGGTTGCTACCTCCCGACTCAATGCTGAGCGAACTGGAGTATTAAGAAAAGTGCATAGGGGAAAATTAAACCACATAAGGGAACCATGTAGGACCACAAGTCACACAGGCATACAATCGCTCTCACTTTTGTGACTTTTTGGACTGTCAAATTGTCACCACTTCCAGGAGAGCGAGACTCACAAAACGCCGCCCGTAGAGGCTCCGTTTGTCTATGCCACTGTCACCTTCACAAGTGTTACGGCCCTTGGCCGTTTAATAGTTAATTTTCCGAGACTCTTCCAGTCAGCTGATCGTCGCCTCCACCAGCTGGCTGCTTCCCTCCCACTGTGACAACAGCCGACGACGTCACCGCCGCTGATTGGCCACGAAAAAAGGAGCCAAGCTTCAAAAACCTGCCGCTGTCAACGCTCTGGGAGGTCGCATTTGACAGCATTCTGCCGCGGTCCTCCTCGCCAGCTGTTTGCTCGTCATTCACGCTCGTTTGCATTTGATCGCTAGTCTGATACATTCCCGCTTTTTAGGTGAGGTCTTTTGTGTTTATTCGTTATCGGATCTTTTTTGTTCACCACTGTAAGTAAGAGCACTGAAGCAAGTAGGGGTAAGTCGCCATTTCTGTTCAACCCGTTTTCTCCTGTTTTGTATAGCGTAGGAAGTTAGGTTAGTGGCTGTCTTTTCTTTGTTCCTTTTACATGATCAGGGTTTAGTTAGCGGGTGGGGTTGAAGTGTAGTTCCTTTTGTTTGTTGTTTTGGCCTGGGCCTACCCTGAAGCCGCGCTTCATCCACATTTTGTACATATTCATTGCGAGTTTGATTGTTGTGTAAATAAATTTGTGTCCACTTGTAAATTTGTGTGGCTCGTTTTATGTTTCGCCCTTAGCGAGCCTTCCGTGGGACATAACAACAAGGTACGTTCAGCAACAGCATGCAAAACTAGGGGTGCACGATAGCCATTTTTTAAAACCGATACTGATATCGATAACTTCCTGCTCCTCAAAGCCGATACTGATATCGATAACCGATAAAAAATATATCATTTTTTAAATGTATAACCTGAGTTTTTGAACACCTGGAGGTTTCAAAAAAAAAAAAAAAAAAAACTAGTGGTGGATGCAGCATAGATTTGCCTTTGATCTCACCAGATTTTTCATAATGACATGAACAAAACAGTGGGTTTCACTTCTGCACTACCCAACAACCAGCTAACAATGAATGCACTTCCATAAACCACAAGGCTTGGTGTTTTCTTGCTTTTATGGGAAGACACTCGTCTTAATATTATGAAAGTACAACAGAAAAATACACATATTCACTACTCAATATACAACAAACTGCACAATACACTTATATACACAACTATTATATGTATAGCATAGCACACTAGCTTGAGCTACTAAAGCATTGGCTGGCTTCTATAACACAACAACTTATGAAGTTCTATGACCCTTCACCACAGACGTAAACATAAAATACTTAAAGGTATCCGGGCGGCAGACGTGTTTTGAATTCCATTTCGCTATGCGCGGCTGTCATAGAGTTATGAGGGAAAATCCTCGTTTTTGAGCCTTTATGAATCGTCACGTGTCGAATCGCGATGCATGTAATAATCGATTTTCTGGAACTCCTCTAGTGGCAACCCTGGCTTATTCTACTAGCTTGCACTGAAGGTACTGCATGTCTGAGGTAATGCTGGATAACAGATAAATAGATAGCTAGAGAGAGCACCAAAAAAAATAAAAAATCCACTCACAACATATTACATGTACTTGGAAGCCAGCCGGATGGGATGTGCAAGGGGAGATAGGAGGGGAAATGACTGCAGAGAAGGAGAAAGGGGCAGCAAGAGGTCGTCCCTGGGTAATTTGTTCTGGTGCTCTCCCGCAGCACACACAAGGAGCAGGTAAACCAATTACCGTGTGACATGAATCACAGAGAGCCACCAGAAGGCCTACCGCACTGCATCGCATGGTGCCGGCTGATGGTAGCGAGCTAAAGACTCACCAATTGGTAAATTGCGAGAAGACCCTACCCAACCAATGACGACTACCTTATAGATTGTCTTGCTAACCCAAGTTCATGATTGTATTCCATTTATCTTTGACTCTTATCAAGCCCAGAACCATATACTCGACGCTTAGGTCAAGTGTACCATTCAAAAGGGGCTTCCTTTTTCAGAGAAAGAACTTGTCAGTGGAGTTCAATAATCACAAATATAAGAACTGTCCAGCTCTCTACCGATTTCATTGCCGATGTTACAATAATAATAATTGTGTCTAGTGCTGTGTCTAATTAATCGATTAAATGGAGTATTCGATTACAAAAAAAAGACTTGAATTAAATTTAGCTGCTTTGAGTATTCGTTTAATTAAAGTGCTGTTGTAATGGTTTATTTTGAAAGTGTTTGCATTTAGTTTTACTGATTAGGGCGGATACACTGCCTGGTTTGCCTCTTTTCACATAGCAGAATTCAACTGCTCCCTGTTAAGACCAACGTAAACTAGTTTTTGTTTGAGCTTATGTTTTTTAATGCATTCATAATTTTAGTTTATAGGTATATTTAGCCGTTTTTTTGTGGGAATATGTGTCTTAACCATTTGTTAAAAGAATTGTAAATTCTTTTGTTGTACAGAGATCCTCATTTTTTTTTTTTTTTTTTTTTTTTTTAATGTATACCGTTTGAGGCTCAGCTCAGGTATTTTAATTTTTCATGTTCCTTATCCGATTACTCGATTATTCGAACTAACTAGTCCATCGATTAATCGACTACTAAAATATAAAGAGTTTTTGGATCGAAACAAGGTACAGAGGGGCAAGTAAGTATTTAGTCAACCACTAATTGTGCAAGTTCTCCCACTTGAAAATATTAGAGAGGCCTGTAATTGTAAACATGGGTAAACCTCAACCATGTGAGACAGAATGTGGGGAAAAAAAACAGAAAATCACATTGTTTGATTTTTAAAAGAATTTAGTTGCAAATCATGGTGGAAAATAAGTATTTGGTCAATACCAAAAGTTCATCTCAATAATTTGTTAGATACCCTTTGTTGGCAATAACGGAGGCCAAACGTTTTCTGTAACTCTTCACAAGCTTTTTACACACTGTTGCTGGTATTTTGGCCCATTCCTCCATGCAGATCTCCTCTAGAGCAGTGATGTTTTGGGGCTGCGATGGGCAACATGGACTTTCAACTCCCTCCACAGATTTTCTATGGGGTTGAGATCTGGAGACTTGCTAGGCCACTCCAGGACCTTAACATGCTTCTTACAAAGCCAGTCCTTTGTTGCCCTAGCTGTTATTTTTTTTCAGATTCAGAATATTTATTGTCATTGTTACAAAAAGCACAGCGGAACTTTGTTTGAAGCATCCATACAGCTCACTCAAAATCTCTCGATTGATGGCCCCATTCATTCTTTCCTTTACACAGATCAGTCGTCCTGGTCCCTTTGCAGAAAAACAGCCCCAAAGCATGATGTTTCCACCCCCATGCTTCATAGTGGGTATGGTGTTCTTCGGTTGCAATTCAGTATTCTTTCTCCTCCAAACACGAGAACCTGTGTTTCTACCAAAAAGTTCTATTTTGGTTTCATCTGACCATAACACATTCTCCCAGTCCTCTTCTGGACCATCCAAATGCTCTCTAGCGAACCGCAGACGGGCCTGGACGTGTACTTTCTTCAGCAGGGGGACACGTCTGGCAGTGCAGGATTTGAGTCCCTGGCGGCGCATTGTGTTACTGATAGTAGCCTTTGTTACTGTGGTCCCAGCTCTCTGTAGGTCATTCACTAGGTCCCCCCGTGTGGTTCTGGGATTTTTGCTCACCGTTCTTGTTATCATTTTGACGCCACGGGGTGAGATCTTGCATGGAGCCCCAGATCGAGGGAGATTGTCAGTGGTCTTGTATGTCTTTCATTTTCTACTAATTGCTCCCACAGTTGATTTCTTTACACCAAGCGTTTTACCTATTGCAGATTCAGTCTTCCCAGCCTGGTGCAGGTCTACAATTTTGTCTTTGGTGTCCTTCAACAGCTCTTTGGTCTTGGCCGTAGTTTGGAGTGTGACTGGCTGAGTTTGTGGACAGGTGTCTTTTATACCGATAATGAGTTAAAACAGGTGCCATTAATACAGGTAACGAGTGGAGCCTCGTTAGAACTCGTTATAAGAAGTTAGACCTCTTTGACAGACAGAAATCTTGCTTGTTTGTCGGTAACCAAATACTTATTTTCCACTCTAATTTGGAAATATTTTTTTTTAAAACTCAAACAATGTGATTTTCTCTTTTTTTTCTCCACATTCTGTCTCTCCTGGTTAAGGTTTACCCATGTTGACAATTACAGGCCTCTCTAATCTTTTCAAGTAGGAGAACTTGCACAATTGGTGGTTGACTAAATACTTATTTGCCCCACTGTAAGTACGCGATAATATCTCCATAAGGTCATGGCGTCTGTAATTCTGCTCTCGCATGCTCTCACTTCCAGATAGGGTTTTGCTGTTTAAAAAAAAACAAACTTTTTTTTTAAATGCCCTCCTGTTCAAAATTTTTTCTTCCCCCAGAAAATAGAGATTTTAAGCTTTCCAATGATGTATCACACATGCATATCTGATAATTTTGAAAGTTAGCCAAATTGGGGGTCTCAGAGCAGAACTTCAAGTCACCTGAGTGTTTTCCGCCATATGCAAAATGTTACCTTTTGAAGTGTTTAAATGAAGATTACAAGAAATACCAGTCCTGACGGTTGCACCCTATGTGGAAGAACGCCCGGTGTGCTTGCTGCATTATGGCCTTAATACGAAGGTCAAATTGACAATAAAATGGGTCTTAAGTCTGAATGTCAGCTCCCAATGGGTCTCAAAGGAAGACTGTTGACAGAAAGGCGGGTGCTAGCTTCTCAACGTGTTTACCCAACGAAGCCTTAGCAATTACTTTCATTTTCCTTAATCGCCAAATGGCTGTCACTGGCAACGTCGCACAAAAAGCCACCGGCTATGCCTCAGACAAGTGGGAAACAACTTGTAAATAAACAATTGTCTGCGGTGAGGGTGTGGGGGACCCTGTCTCCTAATCCTCTAGTTGATGCTAAACTGACAGGAGCGTGGTGAAAATCTGCGGCAGAGTGCTAAAAAGAAGGGAATGAATTTGACAAGAGTGGATTAGATACCACGCTCGGCTCTATTTGAGGTGGCTTTATTGCTTGTAGATTCAGGAGGGGCAAACATTTAACGAAGGGCCTTACGATGGGAGCGACGGATGAAGTCGGCTGCGGGCGAGCAGGCAGGATTGGACAGAGGTGGCGGGAGGGAAAAGTGGCTCTCCCTAGCTAGTCATGTGTTTTGCCAGAGTTGCGTGCTTGTTCAGTGAGTTTAATACAACAGAGGCCAGGTGGAGTAAGCACAAATTAGTGAGCGCGCTAACCATTTTGCTGCTCCTTGACATCAATGTGATCTCTCTCATTTAGCCAAGCAGTGTTGTTTTTCCGTCAACAATGACGATAACGAAAATATTTTGCCGACGAACAATTTTTTCATGACGATGACGCCAGGATGACAAGCTATAAACGTGGCTTGGGTGACTAGAACATAACGATACAAATGCCAAAAACAAGACGAAAATGCGACACAGTTTCTGTCACATTTTCACAATGCGTGACATTCTCATTTCGTACGTGGAGTACATCAGCTTGCATTGTAGCAGTGTTTGGGTCGTGTCACTTAGTGAGATGAGCCTCTCCCTCACTCTTCTCACCGGAGTTTAGGATGTGTCTAAAGTAGGGGTGTAATGGTACACAAAAATCTCGGTTCGGTACGGTACCTCGGTTTTGAGGTCACGGTTCGGTTAATTTTCGGTACAGTAAGAAAACAAAATGCAAAATATAAATGTGCATGTATTTTACAAATGAAATGCCTCAATGAATCATTTTTTTTCTTATGAACGGTTTTCAAAAGCTTTATAGGTGGAGTTAAAGCGCCACACAGAAATTAATAAATTGAATTGTGTAAGCAGGATCTGCGTATTATTCTTATCATTTAATTACAGGTGTTTTAGCTCATTTCATTTTGTTTAAATGGGCTATTATTTATTTTATTATGTGTTTCTATTTTACAAATGTGATGTAGTATTCAGTTATGTTGTATAACTTTAGTTCCGATGTAGATATTAGTTCCTACTTGTTTTCTTGTGGTAGGAGGGTTTTGTATTGAACACAGGGCCGTGTTGGTTATTATTATAGCAGAGAAGACAGCAGTCAATCAACAAAGACAAGTCAACAACAAGTTTCACTACGTTCTAGCGCCGGCCACATTGTCGCGCCGTTGACGTTGCTGGCTTATATACTGTCCTACCGTGTTAGTCTTCATTATAATAGAGAAGACGGAGTAAATATAATCTACATAAAGAAACTGTACCCCATCGACTCACAGCTTCGAAAAGTAAGGGTTACATTACTTCAGAAACGCGTTCGGTACGCCTCCATTCCGAACCGAGCACCACGTACCGAAACGGTTCAATACAAATACAAGTACCGTTACACCCTTAGTATAAAGCTAGGCTCGTTCAATCTTGCTTGTTTGGAAACACGGTAAAATTTGTTTTCGTATCTTGGCAAGAGAGAATATGCATTGCTGCTTTAGCCTTTAAAGTTCTGTACTGAGTAATTATTCATTCATCAGATGCAAAATGTAACTCCTAGCTCCAGCGTAGCATTCGCGTTAGCGTCAGAATTGCCAGCGTCCTCTTAAAACAGTGGCCAGTCTAAAGCAAAACAAAAAAAACTTTTTTTTCGGGTGACTCAGACTCAGGTGCAAAAATATGCGATCGGGACATCCCAACTAGATACTAAGGGTGTAAAGGTACATGTATTTGTACTGAACCATTTCGGTACGTGGTGCTCGGGTTGGAACGGAGGCATACCGAACGATTTCTGACGTAATGTAACCCTTACTTTTCGAGGCTGTGAGTCGATCGGGTTACAGATTCTTTGTGTAGATTATATTTACTCCGTCTTCTCTACTATAATGAGGACCAACACGGTAGGACAGTGCAACCCAGAAACGTCAACGGCGCGACAACGTATGCTCTGACTTAGTTACCGAAGACAGTGCAGCGTGCCTTCTTCACAAATTTTGCAAAGACCTCAAAACCGAGGTAAGTACCGACCGAGATTTTTGTGTACCGTTACACCCCTACTAGATACTATGTACCCAAATGTGGCGGGAAAATTTGTTGGGGTATGTTTGTTGAGGCCATCACATTTTGAACGTAATTTAAGTTTTTTTTTGTTTTGTTTTGTTTTTTTGGGGGGGGATTTGACTTGTGGGCAAAAAATTGGGATAAAAACACTCAATTCACTTTACAACAAGCAGCATTTTTAAAAATAATGTTCAGTTTTTCAAAACAAGGCTTCAAGCGCCTTTCAGTTAAGTGCCTGCCGGTGAAAAAGGCTGGCAAGCCAGAAGGAGCAACACAATGAGTAGAATTTAAGAATTAAGTAAAAATGCACCAAAAAAAACTTTGTATTAGATGTATTATATTACAGTGATCTCTAGTTTTTCACGGTTAATGGAAGAAGAAAAGAGTCTAATCTGTCTTTTGGTGGGTTCCATGTTTATATAGCAATAGAACAGAATTTTCTGTGGGCCTTACAAAATCAGTCAAAATCCAGTAAAACGGCCGGGAGCGAAGGGCCTTGCTCTGGTAAAAATGGCTGGGAGTGACTGAGTTAAAAATGCTTAATTGAGTGAGTCCACTCAAATCCGCTCAAGCTGCTCACTTACATACACACAATGAGTTGCCGCACCACACTACCGCTCATGTTTAACAAGCTAAACGATGATTGACACATTTGGCGTCTTTGAAGGTAGCGTTGCCAAGCTTCTCTGGCAAGATCAAAGCTTCAACACCTGTCAATCTTCATTAACTTTAACAAGCAAACTCAGTTTCCAGCAAGAAAAGCAGCAAGAGGGAGAGAGACGCTGTAGGTGATCGGATCGGGATATCTCTTTAGAATACTGTATTTTTCAATTGAAAAAAAAAAAATCCACGATGGACTGAGGGCGTGAAGTAGCGAGGGATCACTGTACTTTTTAAAGTTCTAATTACTTCTCTTTGTAATCAAAAACTATTCTGTTCTATTCTGAAGGCACAGGTTGAGGATAATCCATCAATTATTACAGTAATTGCATTCCCTGCGTATGCAAATATTTCTCCTCGTGTTCAGTGATTAAAAAGTCTAATTCAGCCGTATACAGAAGTTGCTGCTGATCCAAATGAGGATTGGTGGACGTCTTGTTACCATCACACCCATTGGTCTTCCTTTCCACATTTCAGCCCATTATTTCCTTGTTTTTTTCTCACTCCATCTCTCTATTGTCTCACTTCCATCTCCACCCTCTTCATCCTTAGTCCCCTCTATTCGCTTTCCTCCCCCTCTGTGTTCCCTCCCTTTCTCCCCGCCTCTGTCTCTCTCCATTCCTCTGGCCCTAAAACCAGCCCCTCGGCCGCCCGCTTGTGCTCAGATGGCTGTTACCATGACAACCCCCTTCTCTCAGCTCTGGCAAAAAAAAAATAATGAAGACAATGTGTTTTCCATTTAGATGAGTTTTTAGGCGCGGCAGGGAGATATGGAGTGTCCATCTTGCCTCCTATTTCACTGCGGAGGAAATGTAATTAAAAAAAGATAGGTTTCTAACTCGGCCTCTTTCTGTATGTCTCTCTGTCCGTCTGACACTTTGCAACAACTCACACGCTGGCAGCCGGCTGTTAAAGTCAGCACTCTGTTGGAAAACGTCTTGCTGTTAATATGTTAAGGAAATATCGTGCAAGGCGCTAAGCGGCAGGTAGAAAATGAGAAAAGTTTCACGCCGCAAACGCCAATTTCTCTGTTGATCGATAACGCAGCACAATGAAAGGCATGCTTGAAAAATAATGAACATTGCAGGTTCAGTTCGAGAGGTTTACGGGTGGTGAGAAATGAGCATTTCACAGAATCAAACTCTAAACCGGGAATAAATGGTGTGACCGTCGGAGCTTTGTCTCTCGGATGATTAAATTAAACATACCACAAGCAAGGCTTAACACTTGTTACGTGCTTTAACGCTTTGAGCTAACAGGGAGTGATTTCAGATGCAACAACCACAAAAGTATAGCAGGTAGAGGTGGGAATTTTTGGGCACCTACAGTGCCTTGCAAAAGTATTCGGCCCCCTTGAACCTTGCAACCTTTCAGGCTTCAAACAAAGATATAAAATTTTAATTTTTTGTCAAGAATCAACAACAAGTGGGACACAATCGTGAAGTGGAACAAAATTTATTGGATAATTTAAACTTTTTTAACAAATAAAAAACTGAAAAGTGGGGCGTGCAATATTATTTGGCCCCCTTGCGTTAATACTTTGTAGCGCCACCTTTTGCTCCAATTACAGCTGCAAGTCGCTTGGGGTATGTTTCTATCAGTTTTGCACATCGAGAGACTGACATTCTTGCCCATTCTTCCTTGCAAAACAGCTCGAGCTCAGTGAGGTTGGATGGAGAGTGTTTGTGAACAGCAGTCTTCAGCTCTTTCCACAGATTCTCGATTGGATTCAGGTCTGGACTTTGACTTGGCCATTCTAACACCTGGATATGTTTATTTTTGAACCATTCCATTGTAGATTTGGCTTTATGTTTTGGATCATTGTCCTGTTGGAAGATAAATCTCCGTCCCAGTCTCAGGTCTTGTGCAGATACCAACAGGTTTTCTTCCAGAATGTTCCTGTATTTGGCTGCATCCATCTTCCCGTCAATTTTAACCATCTTCCCTGTCCCTGCTGAAGAAAAGCAGGCCCAAACCATGATGCTGCCACCACCATGTTTGACAGTGGGGATGGTGTGTTCAGGGTGATGAGCTGTGTTGCTTTTACGCCAAACATATCGTTTTGCATTGTGGCCAAAAAGTTCCATTTTGGTTTCATCTGACCAGAGCACCTTCTTCCACATGTTTGGTGTGTCTCCCAGGTGGCTTGTGGCAAACTTTAAATGAGACTTTTCATGGATATCTTTGAGAAATGGCTTTCTTCTTGCCACTCTTCCATAAAGGCCAGATTTGTGCAGTGTACGACTGATTGTTATCCTATGGACAGACTCTCCCACCTCAGCTGTAGATCTCTGCAGTTCATCCAGAGTGATCATGGGCCTCTTGGCTGCATCTCTGATCAGTTTTGTCCTTGTTTGAGTAGAAAGTTTGGAAGGACGGCCGGGTCTTGGTAGATTTGCAGTGGTCTGATGCTCCTTCCATTTCAATGTGATGGCTTGCACAGTGCTCCTTGAGATGTTTAAAGCTTGGGAAATCTTTTTGTATCCAAATCCGGCTTTAAACTTCTCCACAACAGTATCTCGGACCTGCCTGGTGTGTTCCTTGGTTTTCATAATGCTCTCTGCACTTTAAACAGAACCCTGAGACTATCACAGAGCAGGTGCATTTATACGGAGACTTGATTACACACAGGTGGATTCTATTTATCATCATCAGTCATTTAGGACAACATTGGATCATTCAGAGATCCTCACTGAACTTCTGGAGTGAGTTTGCCGCACTGAAAGTAAAGGGGCCGAATAATATTGCACGCCCCACTTTTCAGTTTTTTATTTGTTAAAAAAGTTTAAATTATCCAATAAATGTTGTTCCACTTCACGATTGTGTCCCACTTGTTATTGATTCTTGACAAAAAAATTAAATTTCATATCTTTATGTTTGAAGCCTGAAATGTGGCGAAAGGTTGCAAGATTCAAGGTGGCCGAATACTTTTGCAAGGCACTGTATTTGTCACCTGGACCCGGTGTTGTTAAAAATGGCGTTAGGTTTTTCAGTGGCGAGTAATCTAATTAATTACTTTCCTCATCTTTGCAACGCTGTTACCATTACTGAGGGTGTAAAGTAGATCCTAGATCTTGAGCCCGAAATGTAAATCATTTACGGTCTCTCGGACTTCTTCTCTCTCGCTAACTTTAAAAAAAAATAAATATAGGTATATTTGTATACTAAAACGATATATGGAAACTAAGGAATGCTTGTTATAAAATAAATAAATTGGATAAAACAGAGAGAAGGCGCTTTGGTAATCCCAAACATGAGCTGCAGCAGAGCCAGGGCATTGTTTGCGCACATGAACGCCGTGGCCCCGCCCTCCTTTTATTCTTCCCCTTGCGCTGTGGCGCTCTCCTCGAGTCTGCAACTCTGCATCCTGGTATTTCCTTTTCAAATTTCGATATAGAGCAGCAAGAGGTGAAAAGCAAACTGAAGACGGGGATTGAAAAGGCAAGAATCCACGAGTGGTGTGTGGAAAGGATTTAAATTGATAGTGGAAGTGAAAAAGTTGCTATTTTGGTCAAAAACTTACATGATATGTTAAATATTGCTATTGATCCTGAAAATATAGGTGATTATGTCTGCATTTGGTGATTTTTGTGCATCTAGTGTAAAATCAGAGACTTTTATAGCCATTTTAAGTTGTGTTATATAAAAAAATAATTAATCGGAATTTTATAAGCGAACGACTTTGATTTTTTTTATGCCGCTGCTCATGCAGACTCATATATGAATAAGGTAAGTGCCTGTTTTGGTTTTAGGTCGGTAGCAGCTTTGGTTTTGAAAATATTTGGAGTTTTTAAAAAATAGGCCCCCTAAGAATTGGCCCGTTTCCTGTGTCATGTCAATAGGTTATGAAGTCTATGCCCAGGGGTTCTATTTTCGTACGTTGATTAAATCTAGCCAAAGTGGCTTCTTAGACCAGGTTTTGGACTGGTTTGCTACAAATTTACAGGTTTAATGCATTTCTTTAACTGCTAGTCCTTGATCTGATGGGCGGAGGAACAGGTTTGCACAGTGGAAGGTTGACTTGCACTTGGTGTTAGGGAATACTACAGACCAATGCGCAGCGGGTCTCAATTTTTGACCTGTTAATAAAACATGCTGTCAAAATAAGAAGAATTTTGAACGAGAATTTGCTAAATTACAATATTCGCATGCTAGCTAAGACATTAAAAAATTGCTTAGTTATCCAATTCCACAGGGGTATCTTGTGAGGTTCGGTACCTTTAGCAAGGTTAAGAACCCCTTTTTCGACATTTACCGTATTTCTTATAAAATCATATCCAGATTTTGCTCGTAAATTTGAACGACGTGAAAGACGGAAATAAAATACTCAGTTGCAAATTTATAGTGGTTTTCATCCTCGTGTGTGGGTGGGGCAAACTACAATAACTCATTACAAAACAGGAAATTCCAATCTTGAGTAGACCCACAAAAAGTTTAGACAGCAAAGACTGAAAAGAATTCCTTAAAAAAATACGAAGCCATTTTGTGGTAACAAATATGAACTGCTTTACAAAATAGATGTCTATGGCTACAAATATTCGTACATGCTTAAGTTGACACAAAAGTTTTTATATTTTTTATGTAGCGCTAAACATTTTTTTCTGGATCACATACTTTGGTGCTGGTTATTCCATTTGAAAGGGGAGCTAAAGAAAAAAAAAACACTTGAAGAAATTAAAGTTTATTATGCAGTCTAAGGGTGGTGAGTCAATGAAGTGCAGTAATAAATGTACGGTGAGAGACAGCAGTATATTAAGTGTATGTCTGCATGTTTACAGTGGAAATAGTGAGTCAGGGACATTTTCTTTGGGTCTCTTTTCCAATGTTTATGGAGAGTGGTGAGGAACAACACTTCCTGAGAGGAAAGCCAGCTTTCCGAGCCCAGACCCTCTAGCTCTCGTGTTCTCTCTCTTCCAGGCCTCTGCAGAAGGGGAAATCTCTGTCTCCAATTGAACTTTTCCACACTGTGCCGCTCAAATATTACAGAATTTTATGGCTGTGTACGGCTGCGACAGAAGTACTGAAAACTAATTTTGGATAAAAGTGACAAGCGGTACCATAGACTTCACTATCAGATAATGGGACACGGGTCTGGGGGTCGATCGGTAGGGGGCCTATTTTCAAAAACTTCAAATATTTTCAAAACCAAAGCCGCTAGCGACCTAAAACCAAAACAGACACCTCGCTTAGGCATATATGAGTCTCCATAACCAGCGACATAAAAAAACTCAAAGTCGTTCCCTAATAAAATCCCGATTAATTATTTTTTAAACAAGTATAACAAAACTTAAAATGGCTATAGAATTCGCAAATTTTACGCTAGATGCACAAAAATAAGCAACTGCAGAGATAATCAACTATATTTTCAGGATCAACACCAATATTTAACATATCATATTAGTTTTTGTTAAAAATAGCAACTTAATTTTTTTAAAAAAGTTTTTAACAGCTAATAAGTCACTCAATTTTCACATCAGAAACTAAATACTTGAGGAAAGCATGCAGAATCAACTTAATTTTACTCAACAAACGCAAATCCGTTTTTTTCCTGTATATAATCACAATTTATTTAAGTTGAATTCCACTATTGTGTAGAGATATAAAATCCAACATGGCGGCCGTTACAAAACAAAGAGCTTTTTAAGTTGAAAATTCTTGCAAATAAATGCTTAAATATCTATAGATCTATAGATATAAACGTGAAAAACTCTAGATTCTTGGTTAAAAGGAAAAAATTGGCAGTTATCGTTCATTTTACGCAAATATTTCAAGCAAAAGTTACGGGATTGTTTAATCCATCATGGCGGCTGTCACACAGCGCTTTTGAAGTTGCAAATTCTTGCAAATAAATACTTAAATGGCAGAGTTTCCATAGATATGAACGTAAAACAGTCTAGATTCTTAGTTAAAAAGAAAAAACGAACAGTTATCGTTCATTTTGCGTAAATATTTCAAGCAAAAGATACGGTATTGTTTAAACCATCATGGCGGCTGTCACACAGAGCTTTTGAAGTTGAAAATTCTTGCAAATAAATGCTTAAATCGCAGAATTTCTATAGATAAAAACATAAAACAGTCTAAATTATTGGTTAAAAGCAAAAAATGGGCAGTTATCGTTCATTTTACATAAATATTTCAAGCCACTTACACAAATTTTATCCATTGATTTTTTCACAACGTTTCAAAGTGCATGCTCTCCGGTTTGATAAACTCTCAATGGCTAAACAAATGAAACGACCTCCACAACAAGGCAAGACTCTTCCCTTTCTGTAATTATCGGAGAGTATAGAGGGGCCTTAAATAACTCGTTGTCAAAAATAACTGGTGACGATTCACAAACATCCAAATTCCGATTATTGAAATATGCCAAGTAAAACCGAAGTACACAACACTCAGCGCGCCGCGCGGTCTTCTGGACAGAACGGAGCGAGAGTAGCTAAACATCACGCTTCCCATTACCCGGCCCCTCGGGTAATGCCACTGCTCAACTCACGGCTCTAGCTCAACTCATGCAACGAGATAAAAAAACAAAACAACATACCTGACTGCTGCCGAAAAGCTGTACATCCATATAATGTCACGGTGGATATCATTTATATAGGACTAGATGCATTATAGATTTGGTAGTGTTAACAGCACATCTACAAAAAGCTAGATGCGGACGTTATAAAAGGCCGCCATCTTAAAGCAGTACACTTCCCTGCAAGGCTGTTGTAGCGAACCGAATTAATTTTTTATCTAAAATACTCCTAAATCGGTAAAATATTGACTTGAATCTATCTTTAAAACAGTTTTAAAACTTTCACATGTCGAAAGTAGACAAAAGGGAAATTATGGAATAACGGGAGCAATTTTAATAAATTTAACGGTTGATTCACAACATTAAATTAATTGAATGTAGTTTAAAGCTGCTGATACAGAATGGGGACTGGAGTTTTTTATCAATGTTATTTTTGTATATTTGTTTACTGCTATATGTTAACTTGATACTGAAATAGTAGTGTGGTTTAGCCTGAGAGTATTTTTGAACAATTTTGGAACTAATGTACAAAACATTTTTTTAAAAAAAAGAGAGAAAAAAAGGAGGGGGGTGCATCAATAATCGTTTTATAATCGAATCGGAGCCTCTGAATCGTAATCGTAACCGAATCGTTAGGTGCCCAAAGATTCCCAGCTCTAATTATCATATTGGTGTTTTACTAGTACAGCTATTGGACCAATTGTATTTGTAAGGAGCTAAGTGCTAGCTGTACAGTGAGCACACAACCACTCGTGTTTTAACACATTAACCTATTTGTTGTAAATTAATGCATTATAATCCCAAACCCTCCCGAATTATCACACAGCCTTTAGCTTCATGTCCTCATAAAGTGGCTGCCACTCTGTATTAATTACATATAGCGCAAAGGCAGCCTGATATTAACATGCCCCGCAGGGAGCGAAGAACAAGTAAAAGTGTGCAGCGCTAAAACACCTGATCATTAGCCATCTCTTTGCAGTCTCGCTGGCTGTTTACGCACATGCTGCGTTTGATCCTCAAAAGGATTCCAACACAGGGGTCGCATGTTATATCCCTCCATATGTACAAAGCAATGTCAGCCTTTTGATGAGCAGGTCGCCTGGACAGGAAGGGGGGGCTGCTTAAGTGCCCAACTGATTCTTCCCACATGCATCTATATTTGATGTACACCACATGGCGGCCTCTAAAGAAAGTGCTCCGGGTTGTTTACACGGGGGAACCATTGTTCCCTGATTGCAATGGCTTCGGTGGTGTCGCCACCCATAGACGAATCCCGGTGGATCGCAAACGCACCAGTCCATCAAACTCAGCGAAAAGCCTGTTTACTGACGATCCAGCTCAAAGACAACAGGCCACGGGTGCGGAGGGCGATGAAGGGAAGGAGGGGTGCGGCGGCCATGGAGTGGCATGTTGCAGGAAGCTTTTATTATCAGGCATTGGAATAGAGCTAGGTGGAATAATTGGTCTCCCTAGCTCGACGCGCAGCATGCATTTTTAATGAGGACCGCACTGTTGCTCATTTCTTATATAGATTGCAGATTAGAGCCAAACGCTGGTTGTTTCTAGTGGTGGTAGCATTGATGGTAAGGAGGGGGGCTGCGGAACAAATAGAAACATTTAATTATTGTCTCTCCTTTAACTACTGTTGCTTAGATTATTAACGTAATAGTGAGTTGGATAATTGGGGTTTAAGTATATTAGCAGGCCAAATTGATTGCAGTGGATTAATTTATAATTTCAAATTAATTTTTCTAGCTAAAACTGATTCCTTTTTTTAATTATTATTCAAAAAAAAATTGGTAACACTTTATAATAAGGGTCCCTTAATTAACATTAGTTAATGCATTTTTAGACAATAACTAATGTTTTAGTAACATTACAATAATATAATTGCTTATTTAACATTTATTAATATTAGGGCTGCAGCTATCGAATATTTTAGTAATCGAGTAATCGACTGAAAATTCTGTCGATTAAATCGAGCAATCGGATAAAATATACATGAGAAAAAAAGACATTTCTTCTAATATTGAACCATTTTCAGTCAATCAATGTCTTTATTTTTTATGTACATTGTTGAAAACAGCCAACAATTGCATCTCAGATGTGACTTGGGAAAAAAAAAATCACTGCTTTCACTCAAAAAAATTCTAGATCTTATTTAAAAAAAAAAAAAATTCTTATCTAAAAATGTAATTACGCTTAATAATAATGTTTTTCCCACATGTTTCAATTGAATTTCCATTTGTGTCAAGCTATTTTTAACTTCTATTTAAGTTTTGAGTTGAGTTTTGAGTCTAAACTCAACGTCCTGATCGGATTTTGAGTTTTTGCAGTGTTCAAAATAAATGTATGATAACTGCTGTATTGGCGCACATTAGGGACCAGTGCTACTTGGTGTTTTATCCAGCAATGACTACTGAGCTAAAATTGATAGTTAGCATTTTTATTTTACACCCCCATCACTCTACAGCGCTATGTTTTCACAGATTAAATATAGCCAGTATGTAAGACACGTTAGCCACGCAACGACAGTGGTCATAATTAATAGGAACGTAGCCTTCCTCAGGGCTAACATTACGTGATCGAGTGACAGTTACATTATATTTATTAGCGCTGAGAAATCTACTGCTTTAAGATGGCGGCTGTTTACTAACGCCACCCAGACGCGGCTGCATCTAGTTCTATGTACATGCAATATCTATGAGATGCATCAGACGCTACCATCGAAGCATCATACATGCGGGCATAGTTTTTAGCAATGTCGGCGTAGTTTGTAGCAGCTGTCAGCTGCAGTAATTTTTTTTTTTTTTTTTTAAATTGCTTCTTCCTCTACGCACTCGACGTCAGCGCGTTGTCCCGCATTAAAAGTAGTCCGGGCAAAATGTGATGCTTAGAGCTGGCAAAATGAAATGATTCCTCGAGGTGAATAAAATTACTCGGATCAGTTTTTAAACTCGAGTTACTCGAGTTGCTCCAGTATTCGTTTCAGCTCTAATTAATATATTAATTAACATGAGTTAATGCATTACGTAATGCATTAGTTAGCTAATGCATTAGCTAATGCATTAGCTAATGCATTAGTTAATGCATAACCAGACAGTAACTAATGGTTTGGTAAAATTTTAAAATATATATAGGCCTATATAGGGTTAGGGTTTGTTAACTTAGCATTTACTATTTCTGAGTTAAGGGACACATGCGCTACACTTTACAATAAGGGCCCAAAAAACATTCAGTAATGGTTTGGTTAGCAGCACCCAAGGACTCACAGAGCAATTTTCTCATTTTAAAATAACATTATCATTTACTAGTACTAGCACTAATGTACTGGTATATGTGAATTAATGTTATGTATTATATATATTGTATATACTATAACCTAACGTTAAGTATGATATTATTTCACGTGAACGTGCCTCATAAGTATTACTTAACCTTAATTAATCATTACTGAATGTTTTTTTGGACCCTTATTGTAAAGTGTAGCACACATATCCCTTAACAAGAAATTATAAATGCTTAAGTTAACAAACCCTAACACTAAACCCTAACCCTATATAAGACTATATATATTTTTAATTTTACCAGACTATTAGTTACTGTCTGGTTATGCATTAACTAATACATTAACTAATGTATTAACTCATGTTAATTAATATATTAATAAATTTTAGATAAGCAATTATATTAATTATTGTGATGTTACTTAAACATTAGTTATTGTCCTAAAATGCATTAACTAGTACATTAACTCGTGTTAATTATTATATTAATAAATGTTAGATAAGGGATTAAATGAATTATTGTCGTGTTATTTAAACATGAGTTATCGTCTAAAAATGCATTAACTAATGTTAATTAAGGAACCCTTATTGTAAAGTGTTACCAAAAAATTCTTTACTTGAGTTACTATGGCCAGTCTTCCCTCTGTGAAGTTCCACCCAATCAGATGCCAATTTACATAAAAATGATGTCAATCGTTTGTGCTATGTTTGTGCTGTAAAAATTTTCGTTTGTGCTGCTATCGTTTTTAATATGTTTACAATTATCTTATAGGTCAATCTGATGTCAACCAGCCCCCCATTTTGATTAAAAATGGCAAAAAAAATTGGTGTCAATCCTTTATGGCACATTTGTAACGTGTGCGCCAAAATGAGCGTGCAGAGAAAACAAACCGGCAAGTGCAGGAGCGGGGAATTAAACCACAATTATGCAGCCCGAGTAGATTTTTTTTTTTTTTTTTGCTCAATATTATTTTATGTGTTCAAAATCTATTATTGCTCGCTCAATATATTTTCATAATCACTCGAAATTAATATTTCAAGCCCCCCATTTACTGCAAAATGGACCCAAAGGGGTGCCATTTGTTTGTGTTGCATTTGCGCAAGTTGTTGGGACACCACTCTGTTACTGGGAGAGTTGCTATGCTCCGTCAGCCGCGGGAGTTGGAAACAGAAAAGCTGCGAGTGACATAATCACTCGAAATTAATAACTCAATATCTATAAAACGATAGCAGCATGTACGAAATTATTGCACAAATGTACTCTAGCATAAATGAATGGCACCATTTTGGGTCCAACTTGCAATTAAATGGTTCTGGAAATTGTTTCGTAACTTGCAAATTCTGTAAGTAGAGACACATTTTCCATGTAAATGCCCTAATCCATTCCAAGCCACCCTAAAATTCAGACATAAATATTTTATAATGCATAAAAATGCATCAAAACATGTTATACTGTAAATATATATATATATTTTTTTTTTTACAAGATTATTGCACAATAAAAATCAGAGTTGTGCATAATGAAAAAAACCCACTAAGAATAAAGAATAAAAGTTAATACACTCATGTAAAACTGTTGGAACACTCAGGGCGAATGAAAAAGAGTAGAGGTCACTTTTAGCCAATTGGATACCAGGAATGCTCGGCAACAGCCAATTGCAAAGCAGCTATAAGTATATTACGTTCAGTAAACTCTGGGAGCAATGAGTACCAGCCATGCTGTATTTTTTCCTGTCTTGTCCAGAAATTTCTGTATGTAGAGACGTTCGTAAGTAGAGGTACCACTGTATCTCAATATCTCAAAAACGATACCAGCACAAACAAAACTTTTTACAGCACAAACTAGCACAAACAATTGACATCATTTTTATATAAATTTGCGTCTGATGGTGGGCCTGTGAAAGAATATTTTATTCATGCTTATAAAACACATAACTGCTGTGATACTATATTTATTTGTGAGGCTGTATGCACATATGTTCCTTTGAACATAATACAAAGAGTTTCTGTGGACTGCCTTATCTGATTTTACTCCCTCTCGTACCAGCTACGGCTAAGTTCCCAAGGTCGTAGCTCAGGATGTTTTTCTGTGGAAAATCCCCAGGTTCACTTCTGTTTCACAGTAAGGGTGACGCCCTTTCAATAGTATAAAGGAACTTGGCTCACTTTGTATTCTCTTTGTACTCCTGTGTGTTCAAAGCTCCTGGCTGGATCACCCATTGTACCCCTGATACAGTGCCCTCCATAATTATTGGCACCCCTGAAAAAGCTCAATCTTGGTCTCATCTGACCAAAGCACACGGTCCCAATTGAAGCCTGGGGCCGTGTGTATTTTTGTGTTAGACCAAGATTGAGCTTTTTGGCAACAACCACTCTAAGTGGGTCTGGCGTGCCACGAAAGATGCGCAAGCTGAAAAGCACCTCATACCCACTGTGAAGTATGGGGGTTGGTCAGTGATGCTGTGGGGCTGTTTCGCTTCCAAAGGCCCTGGGAACCTTGTTAGGGTGCAGGGCATCATGAATTCTTTGAAATACCAGGACATTTTAAATCAAAATCTGTTGCCCTCTGCCCAAAAGCTGAAGATGGGTCGTCACTGGGTCTTTCAGCAAGACAATGGCCCTAAACATATGGCCAAATCTACACAGAAATGGTTCACCAGATACAAAATCAAGCTCCTCCCATGGCCATCTCAGTCCCCAGACCTTGTTTTGTTGGCAAAAGGGGGTTGTACAAAGCACCAGGGGTGCTAATACCGTATTGGCCCGAATATAAGACGGTGTTTTTTGCATTAAAGTAAGAATGAAAACCTGGGGGACGTCTTATAACTGCGGCCTAAAAAAAAAAAAAAAAAAACTGCGGCCTAGACATATACCCATTCACGACGCTGGATGGCGCCAGTCATCAATGAATCGAATGCTGAACGCGACTCCGGCGGCCAAAGCGAACCCCTGACACGAAGAAGAAAGTGGTAAGAAGGAAAAGAGAAGAAAATACCGGTAATAGTTATTTAGTTTAATAGTAATTTCGATAACCGAAAATGGAGAAACTTCGCGGCAATTTGGAGAAAAGTGGGTCGAAGATTGGCCAGGTTAACCGGCAGCTGAGGAGAAGTTATGACGCAAACTTCATTTATGAATTTGATTGCACTTTAGTTTACATATTTAAATGTTCAGATATTAAGTTTTGAATGCGAAATTAAATGCCTTTTCTCTCAAATATATTGTTATAATCATTTGTTTCAGATGTATTGTAATTATTTTCTGTATAAAAATTAATTTGGTGTTCAAAAAGTCTTTTTTCAAACTTGAGTCTTGAAAAAGAGGGGGTCGTCTCATAATCGGGGTCGTCTTATATTCGGGCCAATACGGTAATTGTGACACACATTATTTGATGTCAAATAATTTTTTCTTTATGTGGGATTTTTTTTCCCCACTGAATGAATGCACTTGTATTGAAGGTTGGATTTTTCTCTTTTTTTTCCATTAAGGTCCCATATTATTTAAATTTAAAAAAATATATTAGAAGCTAAAAAAACACATCTTTTTCAGGGGTGCCAATAATTATGGAGGGCACTGTACATATCTTGTTATGGTGTTCTATAAAGTCTTCGAAACAGGCAATCCTTGGCTGGGTCTGATTCATTTCTCTCATATTTGAGCTATTGATTGCTACTTGTCTTGGGGTTCAAACTTCAACTTCCCTGACAGGGCCAACTTCACAGAGGTCCTGTCTAGTGCTGCAACGATTAATCGATCAACTCAAGTAATTCGATTAGAAAACAGATTCAAATTAAATTTTGCTGCTTCAAGTATTTGTTTAACTTAAGTGGCGTTGTAATTGTTTGTTTTTAAGGTGTTTGCATTTAGTTTTATTAATTTGGGTGGATACACTGCCCTTTACTGGTGACAGTGAATTTGACATAACTCGTTTCACATGGCTGAATCCAGCTGCTCCCTATTGAGACCAACATAAGCTAATTTGTTTGAGCTAATGTTTTTTAATGCATTCATAATTTAGTTTATAGGTATATTTAGCCGTTTTTTTTTTTTTTTTTTTTTTTTGTGGGAATATGTGTTTGAATGATTTGTTAAGAGCATTGTAAAAAAAACAAAAAAATTAGCATTTAAGCTAGCGGACTTTTGCTATGTACGTTAGCCAATTATTCTTTTGTTGTACTTAGATCCTCATTTTTCTTTTAAATTTTTTTTTATCGTTCGAGGCTCATCTTAAGTATTTTAGTTATTTATGATCCTTATCCGATTACTCGATTATTCGAACTAACAAGTTCATTGATTAATTGACTACTAAATAATCGATAGCTGCAGCCCTAGTCCTTTCCATTCCATATGTCAGCAAACACGTGTCTTCCTGCTGTGGTTCTCAGTGACTGTGGAAAAAACTTATTTTTTACTTCAAATCTTTAAGTTTCAGGCTGACAGCTGAGTGCAAATGTAAAATACTCCACGTGTGGTACTATTTCGAAAGCACAAAAGTGGCACTTGGGTACACTACAGGTGAATTAGATCCTCTTTTAATTTCACAAATACAATGCTCTTTTCCCCCGGAGTTCAACATTTACTTCATGCAAACATAAAATTAAGCCACAGAAAAAAACTTGTGACCTCTCTGAGTGGCTGCTAATGTTCTTAGTGACCTGAAATGAGCAAGCCTGTGCGGCATTAGCGGTCTCAGGCTGGTATTAGAGAGCACTGCGCCCAACTGGGGGGAAGTTAAGAGGCTGACGGCAGTGAGCAGAAGCGCCAGAGTTTAAGTGAATTAAGCAAACTAATTCGCATTTAGCGGCGGCACGAGTCATGCTCGCTGCACGCTGGAGGGCGCGGTGAATGGGCCGCCACCTCCTAATACCATTAAACACCTTCTGCAATGATGAGCAGGAGTTTGCGGTGCTGCTACGGGGCTCCAGTGTTCCCCCACTACGTGTTTGTAAACAATAGGCGGCAGGGCACAACATGGTATAGCCATTATATATCCTAAGAAATGTCCTTTAAAAATCTAAATTAATCCCTCTAAATATATGGGAGGGAAGGAAATATTCATTGAAAAACAGTATGTTTTTTTTTAATTAGTTTACTAGTTGTATGAAAATTTGCAGTTTGAATGAAAGTTTGTGTTGAAACTCTAAACCGCTATATGAATGGGTTAATGTGTGTGGTTTCTTTATAAAAAGAAATGACACAACTTTACTATCCAACAATAACTCATGTGCTAATATGCTTCTCCAAAACACATTACAAACGGACACTTATGACACTGATTAGCATTCTCGCTAACTAGCTTAGCGATTTGTGCTAAGTCGTAACGTCTCATCGACAAAGAATACAAACAATTGGCTTCATTTACTCACCTCACAAAAGACAATCTAACTCTCGAAACTTCGTAATATTACTGTATTATTCAGCAACCCAACCTGAGTGTAGCAGTGAACTCTCTCTCTCGCCCGAAACACTGGCGGGCACGCACAGCTGCACATGACACACAAACAAAGACCCAAACGGGACCACTCATAGATGCTAGCAAAAATTGATAATTCAATTAAGCACCGTTCACACTGGCAGAAATACTTTGAAAATCACGGGATTTAAACGGGCAGCTCTTGTATGTGAACGCAATTTCCCGGGTCAACTGACACGGCCATTACGCGGACATTTCACAGGTCGCGTCTGAGTATAATTCCCTTGAAAGTCCCCGGTAGAGGCTTATGTGAAAGAAAGCGTTAAATTCCCGTGTCACAGCATGATGGCTGATGACGTAAATATCATGGCAGATCGATCGTCACTTCTGCATTCTTCACAGTAAGACGAAAAGCAGTGAACAAACATCGCAATAATCAACATAGAAAGCTAGAAACTTAAATTAAACTGAAAACATGACAAAATAAATTGCTACTGGATCGTACAGTCAAGGAAGAGAGTCCAATTCCATCTTTGGAAATGACGTGGTTTATTGTGTTGCCGATGTTAGGGTCCGCAACTGCGTAAACAATGTTATACCTACAAAGCAGAAAACAATGGAGGGATGCGTTCAAGGTAGGGTTGTTCCGGTCATGTTTTTTTTTGCTCCCGATCCGATCGTTTTAGTTTGAGTATCTGCCGATCCCGATATTTCACGATCCGATTGCTTTTTTTTTTTTGTTCCCGCCTCAATTCCAATCATTCCCGATAATTTTTCCCGATCATATACATTTTGGCAATGCATTAAGAAAAAAATGAATAAAACTCGGACGAATATATACATTCAACATACAGTACATAAGTACTGTATTTGTTTATTATGACAATAAATCCTCAAGATGGCATTTACATTATTAACATTCTTTCTGCGAGAGGGATCCACGTATAGAAAGACTTGTAATTCTTAAAGGATAAATGTGACTTTGATTATTGTGACTAAATATTGCCATCTAGTGTATTTGTTGAGCTTTCAGTAAATGATACTGTAGCCATTTAACTGTTCTGCCCAAATGCATGATGGGAAGTGCAACCATGACTGTGTGTAGTGACACCAATTGATATATCTTCTCTGCGTTGGGAAATAACATAGGGTGTTAAGAAAAAGATCAACTATTACCTTTCTTCCCCACATTGCTTCCCACGATATTTGTAATTGCTGAGTGAGGGATTGTAAGGCTTTACCCATTTAAAAAAAGGCTCCAAAGACTGCCAAAATTCTCTCTATTCATTTTACGCTGCCTTTTAGCTCTATATATAGGTTAAACGGCGCCATTATAGATTGAACGCGACAATGCGTGAGTGGGTCGTGCAGCGCATGCGTTATTTGCGTTAAATATTTTAACGTGATTAATTTTTAAAAAATTAATTACCGCCGTTAACGCGATAAATTTGATAGCCCGACTTTAAGCCAAAACTCAAGACTCTGGATGAGTGTAAGACAGGGGTGTCCAAACTTTTTGCAAAGGGGGCCAAATTTGGTGTGGTAAAAATGTGGGGGGGCCGACCTTGGCCGACATCCTTTACGTAGAATATATTTAAGCAAATTTTAGCAAGCCGTTCTGTGTGTCACATTTGCTTTATTATAGGGCTGCAGCTATCGAATATTTTAGTAGTCGATTAATCGATGGACTAGTTTGTTCGAATAATCAAGTAATCGGATATGGAACATGAAAAATTAAAACACCTCAGTGTTTGCTGAGCCTCAAACGATATAATTTTTTTTTTTTTAAATGAGGATCTGTGTACAACAAAAGAACAATTGGCTAACTTGGATAGAAAAAGTCTGCTAGCTTAAATGCTATAAAATGCCAAAGTTTTTTTTTTACAATGCTCTTAACAAGTGGTTCAGACACATATTCCCACAAAAAAACGGCTAAATATACCTACAAACTAAATTAAGAATGCATTAAAAAAATTCGCTCAAACAAAAACATAGCTTATGTTGGTCTTAACAGGGAGCAGTTGGATTCAGCCATGTGAAAAGAGGCAGACCAGAGGGCATTGTATCCATCCTCATCAGTAAAATTAAATGCAAACACTTTTAAAATCAACCATTACAATGCCACTTCAATTAAACGAATACTCGAAGAAACAAAATTTAGTTCGAATATTTTTTTCTAATCGAATACTCGAGTTAATCGAATAATCGTTGCAGCACTACTTTTTTTTTTTTTTTTATTAATAATTTCAACAATCTCTCAACTAGCGTTCTCTTTCGACTCTCGGGCTCTTGCGAAATACTGCTGCTGTGAAATTAAAGTAGCTTCCATTTGCTTCAATTTCTCGCTACGTATCTACCCTGTAATATTGTCGTACATGTCAGCGTGTCTTGTTTGGTAATATCGCCTCATATTGAACTCTTTAAAAACAGCGACTGTCTCTTTGCAAATGAGGCAGACACAGTCGTTGCGGATTTTAGTGACAAAATAGTCCAGTTTCCACCTATCCTTGAAGCGCCAGCCGTCGCAGTCAACTTTTTTTTTTGTTGATTGTCGCCATTTTAGAAAATTGGGAGTAAAGGGTCACATGTGGTAATGTTGCTTAGAGTGCTGCTCCCTTTTTAGTGGGTAAATGAGGAGCAGCATTTAGTGTGTAAACTACTTCATATGCTTGTAGCAGTACTGCTGACCAAATTATTAAGTCGGTGTGCGGGCCAGACGTTATTGATTTTATGATAGAGGCTGGGGGCCGGATGAAATCTGACCACGGGCCGCATTTGGCCCCCGGGCCGGACTTTGGACATGCCTGGTGTAAGACATTTTGTCTGTAACGTTAAATACAAATAGAAAACGATTTAATTTAAAAAAAAAAAAAGTCTGTTACAGTAGTTCAACGGGAATCAATAATACTAACCTAAGCGGTAGGCAGAGAGTTGATTACCCGATACTCAAATACAAGCACAAAGTAGGGGATTTCAAAACATGGGCTGCAGAGGTGTCGAATGGCACCCAGCAAGTTAATATCTCGGCACCCTTCTCTTGGATCACCTGGGCTTAAATACAGCCTTGATTTGGCTACAGTTACGACGTCGGGAACACACCCTCTGGAACAAAACAGGATTTGACCAACATCGTGGTAGCCGATGCTGACCAAAAGTGACGTAATGTCTGGGTTCTCAAATCGCGCCAGCAGCCCTCCCTGCACAGAAAGCGTCATTGGGCAACACGGGACAAGGGTGTGAAAGTGTCCGACCCGCGTCATTCTTGGGACATCTCTACAAGTGTGAAAGCAATGACGCGAGTAAATCCCGCGTCGCCTTAAACGGGAATTTCCTGGGATAAGTGTGTGAAAAGGGCTTTAGTTGACAACTAACTTATTCATCGATTTAATCAATTAGTTGATGCAGCCTTAATATATTTTCACCTGCTGTGGTTGGGTCTTGAACCACTCTGTGGAGAAAAAATGTTTTTTCGGACAAAGAGAAGCAGGCAGAGCTAAGTTTGATGAATGATGAGCCTTCCTGCTTTGCTCACTACTTCCTTCAGGGACCTCCTTCTCCCCCCTCCATGAGGTCTACATCCATCACTCCTGCTAACATCCTTCTAGTGTGAAGGCTAACTGAGGACCTCACCGTCCCTGACGTCGCCTCGCCCCACTTCCTCTGCAAGCTGCTGTTTGCTCTGCCCAATAATCCTTCAGCCTGTGCAATGTCACGGTGTCACAGGCTAATACTCAGGTACTTCATGCATCATTTAGCGCCGGAATGCACAACGGATTCAGAGCAGAGGCCATAATGAGCTGACACCAGAGAAATACTACTCTATATTACTTACTTTTCTTGGCTGTGGGCTTTGTCTAAACCCTCCCAAGTACATCCAACACCACCAGGAAAGCATTTAAAATTTTTCAAAGGAACTTCTTTACAAAAAAAATTCAGCACTATATTAGGATTGAACTAGATTTTCCAGCTGCACATGCAGGCAGCAGATGCGCTAAGACCAAATATCCCCCGTGACAAATTTCACCAACCAGTGTGAACACGCTTCACTTGAGATGCTATATTTGCCTGTATGTTTAAATTGGTTACTGAAAGTGTTCCAAATCCTTTTGAGTAGATGGAAAGCTCATTTTATGTCAAACCTGTATGATATTTCTTTTAAATGCTAGTATAATTTTAAACCCTTATAACGCAGAGGGTAAAAATTATTAAAAGAATTTAAAGTAACCCTCAAGGAAAACCATCACCTCTCTCAAAGCTGGGGAGAAGGCAGCCCCTGCCGGAAGAACATCTGCTGGCATTCTGGCTTCAGCAAGAGTCAGGCAACTACTGGTGGACCTCGGTCGACTACTGAAGTTCCCCAGTCACACCGCTGTCACTAGCCTGCGGCCAGCATTGTCCTCGTGTCTGAGTCCACTAATCAAGTAGTGTTGCTGGAGCTAACAGTCCCATGGGAAGACCGACTTGAGGAAGCCTTTGAGAGGAAACTTTCCAAGTACATGGGACTTGGTCGTGACTGCCAGCAAGCTGAGTGGAGAGCAAGGTGTCTCCCAGTTGAAGTCGGATGTAGGGGTTACGCAGCCCATTCTTTAGCCAAGGCCTGCAATATTTTAGGCATTGAGGGAGAGAGGAAGAGGAGAGCCACCCGCAGTATAACCCATGCGACAGAGAGAGCCTCGAGATGGCTGTGGCTCAAGAGAGGTGAGCCATGGTGTCATGGTAGCTCGCCATCTACACACAAGCCGGGGTCTGATTAACCTGGGTCACCTGGAGGAGGGTGTATGATGTTGAAAGACCCGAAACACCCAATGATTCCTGAAACATACTGAAGATGTGTACAGATGCATCACTAGATGTATATACACAGGATTTGACATAATTTTGATTGCCCTTTAAATATATTAGAGCTGAAACGAATACTCGAGCAACTCGAGTAACTCGAGTTTAAAAACTGATCCGAGTAATTTTATTCACCTCGAGTAATCGTTTATTTTGACAGCTCTAAGCATGACGTTTTGCTCGGACTACTTTTAATGCGGGACAACACGCTGATGTCACGTGCGTAGAGGGGGAAAAAAAAAAAGTTACTGCAACCGACAGCCGCTACAAACGACGCCGACGTTGCTAAATAGTAGCCCGCACGATGCTACGTTGATAGCAGGTAGCGTCTGATGAGTCTCATAGAGATCACATGTATGTTGAACTAGATGCGAAAGGACAGACTCAGCCGCGTCTAGGCAACGTTCGTAAACAGCCGCCATCTTAAAGCAGTAGAGCGCTAAGCGCTAATAAAGAGCGCTAAGCGCTAATATATAAAGATTAACGTTACTGTCACTAACTCAAGCAACGTTAGCCCTGCGGAGGGCTAGGTTTCTATTAATTATGACCACTGTCGATGCGTGGCTAACGTGTCTTACATACAGGCTTTAACATAACATAGCGTTGTGGAGTGATGAAGGTGTAAAATAAAAACAATAATGCTAACTATCAATTTTAGCTCAGTAGGCATTGCTGGATAAAACACTAAGTAGCACTGGTCCCTAATGTGCTCCAATACAGCCTGTATCATACATTTATTTTGAACACTGCAAAAACTCAAAATCCTATCCGGACTTACAGTTTAGACTAACTTAAAACTTAACTAGAACTTAAAAATGGCTTGACACAAATAGAAATCCAATTGAAACACGTGGGATAAAATCCTAACTTTTAAGTGATGTGTGTTATCAAGCGTAACACATTTTAAGGTATATATATATATATATATATATATATATATATATATATATATATATTTTTTTTTAATAAGATCTAAAGGTTTTTGAGTGAAAGCAGTGAATTAGTCTTTTTTTTTTATTCTAGTTACATCTGAGATGCAATTGTTGGCTGTTTTCAACAATATACATCAAAAATAAAGACATTGATTGACTGAAAATGGTTCAAGATTAGATGAAATGTCTTGTTTTCTCATATATATTTATAATTGCTCTTTACCTAAAAATACATTTGTTTTATCCGATGACTCGATTAATCGATAGATTTTTCAGTCGATTACTCGATTACTAAAATATTCGATAGCTGCAGCCCTAAAAAATATATAAAAATATATTTATATCTCTCTCTATATACAGTATACAGGTAGTCCCCAGGTTACAACGAACTCGATTTACGCAATTTCGACTTTACGATGCAGAAGCCCCGTTCACCATTTCGTTGCCAGTTGTTTTATTTCCCCTCTTTTTTTAGTCGCATAAACAGTACCTTAGTGTGACTCACAGTATCTTATTATTTACTTTACTTTACTAATATGAGGTGTTCTTTCCTCATTAAATGTGAAGTTGTTCAGCTCTACAGACCACAAATAAGGCATTTGTTCTTTTTGAAGCTTTTTACTTCCTTCACTTTTGACCATTTGTAAAGCTGGAACAGACATATGTACACTTTTGTTAAAAACAACACTCATTGTAACAATAAAACACTTGACGCAAAACAATTGATGTTCAATTGTCCATCTAGTCTGGTCAATATGTAAATTAGTAGATTAAATGAGTCTAATTTGCCTAACAAAAATCCGCTAGCTAAAATGCTACGCATGCAAAGTATTTTCGATTCTCATAGTAAATCGCTCACAGGACACAAACTGTAGCTGTAAACTTAATTACAAATGCATACACAAACATATATTAGCTGAAACAACTTACAGCCTTATGTGGGCCAAACCAGAGCGCAGCGATCCTTTTTCCATGTCAGACGTATGAGTCTGCTCCTAAGTCATACAAGGCGACATTTTGTATTTGAATGTATTTTTGTTTTTGCTTTTTTTATAGAAAGTATTTTTACGTAAATTTGGACTTTAACGGTGAAATCCGACTTGCATGGAAATTAGTTACGTCGCTAGCGTAGGCACGCAGCTCGGTCATAAGTTCGTAACTCTGACTCCCTGTATTTGTTTTCATAACTAAAAATATTACTTTTGCATTCATCCGATCTAAATTCAGTTTTTCATAGTTTCAATCATGTAAGACAAGCCCCTCCCCACGCCATTTGATTGACAGACCATTCCTTTCGGTAAAAGCAAAGGCAAAAGATAATTGCAAAAGAGAAAGACAATGAAAAGCGAAATGGAAAAGGCAAGGAAAAAACTTGCAGTCCGTTTGTGTTTTCAAT
This sequence comes from Corythoichthys intestinalis, assembly GCF_030265065.1. NCBI lineage: Eukaryota > Metazoa > Chordata > Actinopteri > Syngnathiformes > Syngnathidae > Corythoichthys > Corythoichthys intestinalis. The sequence continues at coordinate 51,883,181 of NC_080404.1, read as the reverse complement.
GACAAAAAGTAAAATTTAATGACAAAAATGGTCATTTTTTTATCAGTTTGGGATTTTCAATGACAAAAAGTAAAAGTCAATGACAAAATATACTTTTATATTTTTCATTTATTTATTGATTCATTGATTTATTCCCCTTTATATTTTATTTATTAGGGCTGCAACTAACGATTATTTTCATACTCGATTAATTAAATGCTGAATCAATTAATTGGATAAATGTCACTTTTTTATATTGCCTTTACGATTTACCTTCAAGTTTTTTTAGGCATGTTACAAGAAACAATGAAAAAAAAATGGATGACTATTTCCTTCAAAAATAATATTTTATTACAGCTTCCTGACTTAATTGCAGTCTACAACTGTATCGATTATCAAATTCGTTGGCAACTAACTATTTATTAATCTATTTTAACCCTTTAACACTGAACGTGTTGCTGCCGACACGTGCATGTCGTCTTTGAAGCTTCGTCACGCTGTAATTACGTCACCCACGTGCCGCTGGTTGGTCTCGTTTGAAAGTGCGGAAGTTGATGTCCACACCAGTTTTTATTTGAAGTCAATCGACCAAGAAAAACGGGAGATAATGTCATTTGAGTTTTATAGTTTTATTGCACTCATAAATATGCATTAAAACTAGGGATGTCCCGATCCAGGTTTTTGCACTTCCGATCCGATACCGATAGTTTTGTACTTCCGATCCGATACCGATACTGTCCGATAACGATACCGGCCTCTCTGAGCATGTATTAAAGTTTAAAGTTATTTATCCTCCTTACTTAGTTGTCAGACTCATGATGAAAAGGGTTTTAGTAGTCTTGATAACAACTTGCCAGCTGAATTAGGTGAGTTTGAATAACACAATGGTTGGTAACAAGAAACTGACCTGTTTATTAAATGATAAACACACAACATTATGAATAACAAACAGAAATGACATATTCAGACAGTAAAACATGCAAATAATATTGTAAACTGTCTTAAAAAGCAAAACACACAAACAACTTCAAACTATTAACTATTACATACTCCCTTTGATTTGCTTGCCCAGCCTGAAAAAACCCGAAATTTTGTGTTTTATTTGTAGGCACGAGCCCGAAAAAAACAAACTTTTATGTTTTATTTGTGAGGACTCAGGAGCGATGCGTGGTTACGTTTTGTGTGATCACGTTTGGTGAGGCCGGTGCATATATGCATAATGATAACAAATTATAGCCTGTCTTTTGTAACAAATTCTCCCAGTTAAACAAGACTGTAAGACGGATATTCAATAAACATTTATATATTTTATGTTTGCATGTGTGTTCTAACAGGTGGATAGTGGAGTTGACATTTATTTTAATCTCCTCAAGTTGGCAGGAAAAAAAAACGCAAGTTATCTCAATGCCTAAATACTTAATACTAAATACTTATGATTATAATTGCATTTACTCAGCGAAATAACGCTGGAAACGTTTGTTAAATATATTTCCCGCATGAGACCAAAGCGCCACATTGGTTTACATTCAGTGAAGCCGACACAGGTTTCCGTATCTTCAACAATCAATTAGAACCCTTTCCATATCCCACTCCTAACGCAGTTGTTTGCTTTTCAATTCCTCTGTCTTTATTTTGTTTTTCACTCCTATAGTTGCCTCATATCGAAAAAGAAATACCAGGATGCTCGCGGAGGGGAAGATCGGATCGGGACATCTCTAATTAAAACGCTGCATGGACCATGTATCTATCTCCATATTTCCATCATTTCTTGTCCTTTTTCAAAACCAAAAGCAGCACAAAAGACTACATATCCCAAGAGCCGTTGTGATGTCAAGAAGGGCGAACCGAATGTGGACATTTTTAATAAATTTCCGAGCAAGGAAAAGGAGGCATTCGAAGTAAGCAACGGCCGGTTGGATTGAGCGAGCGACTTTGAAACGTGCAGAATGAATCTAAAACTAAATTTAGCGCAAGCTAATGCATTATTTCATTAACCCAAGGAAGAAGATGAGCCATATTTGTCGTTGTTTTCCTGAGATGAGTCGGCGCCTCGGCGAGTAGAAGTGACAGCAGCGCGCAAACGGCGAAAGAGTAGGCTGTGTGACGTTGTGTGTGACGCAGCTCCGTGACCTGTTCATGAGTGCGCAAAAAAAAAAAAAAAACCTTTATCGGGTCGTATGCCAGAAAAATTTGAATTGAACTGAACTACTTGTCAATATTTTTGAAAATCCTTTTTTTCAATGTTATATATATTTTTTCTTCACTATAATCTTTTCAATTTTTATAAAGATGACTGTTCGAGAAGCTTGATTGCATGTACGTATATACAGTACTTTAGATAAGGTCATGGGTATAATACCTAACTTCACAAAGAGATATCCTCCAAACCCTTTTTGTGTTAGATGATATATATATATTTTTTCTCACTATTTTGCACTATATATGACCCGTTTTGACCATAGTATATGTAAAGGCCAAAAACGCCTATGACCATACTTGCTGTTTGTGTTGAATTGTCAAACATAAAACTATTCAATCTTTTTTTTTTTCTATTGAATGTTTATCCTAACAAGTTGAATAAATATTATCAAGCTTCAAAACGGTTGGTCGAGCATGTTTGGTTGTCAATGGGACATCAACATTACAAATTTTGAAAAAATATTTTGGGATTTTTTTTGTCTTTTTGGGTCCAAAATGTGGATTATAATTGGTCAGTGAAGAAAACAACAGTTTGGACATGAAGTTCAAGGTGTCCTTAAAAAAGGGACCCAACTTGGCCATTGTGAACAATTTTTTCTTTGAAATATAAAGGCAAAATCAAATTCGGCCAAAATAGGCTTAGGTGTTAAAGGGTTAATCTATTAGTTGTTACAGCCTTATTAAGAAGCTAATTGAAACAGTAAGATGTATGAAAATTGGCAAAAATGTGAATTGTTGTTTTCCAAAGTAAAACCAGATTTTTGCTTATGTCCTGCTTTGACTTAACAAAAATCTAATGAAGAAATCTGATAATATTTACAACTGAGAAGTTATATGTCATAATTTCAACAACTTAGACCAGTTTAAGGTGAAGAACGATTGATTGGTAATCAAAATAGTTGTCGATTAATTTGCTAATCGATTAGTTGTCGAGTAATCGATTAATTGTTGCACCTCTATTATTCATTTATTTATTTTTCATTTTAGCACTCCTGTTATTCCGTATGCAAACACATTAAGACCACCCGGGATCTGTTTTACTTTGTGGTTTTAAAATAAAAGGCATTATATGGCAAAGTTCAAATAACGGCCAATCTGCCACCATCACTCCCGTGAATCTAAACCCTCGCCCTCCCCTGCCCTGTGCTCTTTCTGCAAAACACAGCACTGAGCAGAAATATGTGGATCAGACGAACAAATTCTATTTTGTGATGGCAGACAGACCGACCCACTTCATCTCATCCCCCCCTTCTCGTCCTCCTCCCTCAGCTGCCTGTAATCCCAATCATGCAGTCGAACGACGAGGAAGATCGCGTTTCGGGTAGAGAACGAGAGGGAGGGAGGCTTGCATAACAATGAAATGGGCTGGATGTCATCCCCTGAGGGCCTGAGATGGAATGGACTGCCCAGCGGCTGAATCAACACTTGTTGGTCACGTTGCTAATACCGCTCAACATAAAGGATGAGGCTTCCACTCGCTCTTTTGGCGGCCTCGTTTCAGCTAAGAATAATAAACTTCACAGCTGCAGCAACAAGGAGCGAACTAGGCATGTGCCGGTATGAGATTCTGACTGGATGATAACCTTAAGCAAAATTTCACATTGTCACGGCATTGCAATTAGAGCAATAGCTGTAAAATGTGTTATTTTGAGATGTATGGGTTAACAAAAAAAACTTTTTTCCATTGAGCAGGATTTTTCACAACATATTTGCAAATTGGAACATCAAAATGATTATAATGTTAAAATCGATAAATAAAATAACTAGGGTTGTTGCAATCATGTTTTTTTGCTCCTGATCCGATCCCGATCGTTTATGTGAAAGAACGCGTTAAATTCCCGTGTCACAGCATGATGGCTGATGACGTAAATATCATGGCAGATCGATCGTCACTTCCGCTTTCTTCACAGTAAGACGAAAAGCAGTGAACAAACATTGCAATAATCAACATAGAAAGCTAGAAATAGCTCAATTAAACTGAAAACATGACGAAATAAATTGCTAGTGGATCGTACAGTCACGGAAGAGAGTCCAATTCCATCTTTGGAAATGACGTGGTTTATTTTGTTGCCGATGTTAGGGTCCGCAACTGCGTAAACAAGGTTATACCTACAAAGCAAAAAACAATGGAGGGATGCGTTCAAGGTAGGGTTGTTCCGGTCATGTTTTTTTGCTCCCGATCCGATCCGGATCGAATTAGTTTGAGTATCTGCCGATCCCGATATTTCCCGATCCGATTGCTTTTTTTTGCTCCCGATTCAATTCCAATCATTCCCGATAATTTTTCCCGATCATATACATTTTGGCAATGCATTAAGAAAAAAAATGAATAAAACTCGGACAAATATATACATTCAACATACAGTACATAAGTACTGTATTTGTTTATTATGACAATAAATCCTCAAGATGGCATTTACATTATTAACATTCTTTCTGTGAGAGGGATCCACGGATAGAAAGACTTGTGACTTTGTATATTGTGACTAAATGTTGGCATCTAGTGTATTTGTTGAGCTTTCAGTAAATGATACTGTAGCCATGCCCAAATGCATGATGGGAAGTGGAACCATGACTGTGCATAGTGCTAACAACTGATATATCTTCTCACTGCGTTGGGAAATAACATAAGGTGTTAAGAAAAAGATCATTTGCTACCTTGCTTCCCAACATTGCTTCCCATGATATTTCTAATCGTAGGGAGAGGGATTGTAAGGCATTAGCCAATTAAAAAAAGGCTCCAAAGGCTGCCAAAATTCACTCTACTCATTTTACGCTGCCTTTAATCTCTCTTTATAGGTAAAACGGCGCCATTACGGATTGAGCGCGACAATGCGTGAGTGGGTCGTGCAGCGCACGCATTGATTGCGTTAAAAATTTTAACGTGATACATTTTTTAAAAAATTAATTACCGCCGTTATCGGGATAAAATTTGATAACCCTACCTTAAGCCTAAACTAAAGATTCTGGATAAGTGTAACATATTATGTCTGTAACGTTAAATACAATTAGAAAACGATTTAATTAAAAAATATATATATATTAAAAAAAGGCATGGCCGATATTTTTTTTGCCGATTCCAATACTTTGAAAATGACGTGATCGTCCCTATCGATCGGGATGCCAATCAATCAGGACATCTCTAGAGGTAACACTTGTCTTGGAGTTCAAAGATGAATTTCCCTGACAGCCTTCATCCCTCCTCTCTAATTGGATCCACGGAAAGACTTGTAATTCTTAAAGGACAAATGTGACCTTGTATATTGTGACTAAATATTGCCATCTAGTGTATTTGTTGAGCTTTCATTAAATGATACTGTAGTCATTTAACTTCTGCCCAAATGCATGATGGAAAGTGCAACCATGACTGTGCGTAGTGGTACCAATTGATATATCTTCTCTGCGTTGGGAAATAAAATAGGGGTTTAAGAAAAAGATCAAGTACTACCTTTCTTCCCCACATTGCTTCCCACAAAATATTTCTAATTGTTGAGAGGGATTGTAAGGCTTTAGCCAATTTAAAAAAAACCTTCAAAGGCTGCTAAAATTCTCTCTACTCACTTAACGTTGCCTATTAACTCTATGAATACGTAAATTGGCACCATTATAGATTGAACGCTACAATGCGTGAGAGGGTAGTGCAGCGCATGTATTAATTGCTTTAAATATTTAAAAGTTATTACTGCCGTTAACACGATAAATTTGATAGCCCTCGTTTAAGTCAAAACTAAAGACTGGATGAGTGTAAGACATTTTGTCTGCAACGTTAAATACAATTAGAAATTGATTTAATAAAAAAAATATAATGTATACATACATATATATATATATATATATATATATATATATATATATATAAATTTAAAAAAAAGGTATGTCCGATATTTTTTTTGCCAATTCCGATACTTTGAAAATGACGTGATCAGACCCGATCGGGACATCTCTAAAATTAACAAAAAAATAAATTAAAATTAAAATGTATATTTCTTTTCTACATCATATATTTAAAATATTTTTATTTGCAGCCTATGCAGACATTTTTACCACCCCCCACCCCTCAAAAAAAAAAAAAAAAAAAAAAAAAAAAAAACACTGTAAATTTCCTTTTAGGCATCCCTACCAATGTTGGGACCAAACCAACGGCCATGGCTAGACAAACTAAACACGCTGGAGAGAACACTCGTAGCTGGTGGGACAGGTTCATGACAACGTTTACTTAAAGTGACAGATTATGGTCACGTAAGGTCCCGCTGTACTTCCTCCTCTAAGCCTCGGCCGTCTGTTTCTTTACGGTAGCCGAAGTACTCCCATACTAGCGACTTTGTCTTTTTTTGGGGGAAAAAAGCTCAGGTTTAGTTTTACCACCTTCAGCCATTGTGTCTATTCTACAGCGTTGCGACAGACACAGGACAGAGCAACAACCGGTGGGGGAGGGGTGAGCTCTGTCGCTCCAAGCCATGGATTTCTCGCTGCATTTTTGGGACACAAAAAATAGCTAATACCGTACTATGGTATGACGGAAAATTTTAGTGGTTTTGAAACTGTGACGTTTTCATACCACGGTAAACCTTGAAACCGGTAACCGGCACATGCCTAGTCAACCATTTGTCTCCCGATTACATGAAGCTAACTTGTGATTTAGCCTCATCTCCTGTGGTGCGTGTTTGCGCAGTGGACATTACAGATGTGAGTGTGTGTTTCACGCACTTAAACGTGTGCTCGGTATTCTTGCAGTTAACACGGCACTGCTGGAGAAAACAGCACTCATTGATTTTGTGCATTTCTCCATTGCAAAGATGGGTCGATACACACCCACAAACACACCAAAGGGGGCACATGCGCATACACACATTTGCAGTGGGCTGCCACTTGAAACGAGGCAAGCAGGTAATCATAGCTGCCTCATTACTTGGCAGCATGCTCTCAAACAGTACAAGCATGCACATAAGCGCAGGCATGACAAGAATGTATAGCTAAATGATCACATCAAGACCATAAGGTGCAGTTGAACCGCAAAAGCCACAAGCATCCCCATTATAAAATATTAATGAATTGTAAAGGTAATGTTTGAAATATCATTTTAACATCTATTCGTATCATATACTGTATATGTAAAGACAAGTCATCCACTGGATAATGCAGCGAAAAAAAGTAAATAGGCAAAACAATTGTGATGGCATGCTGTTGGTCTACTATGGAGCCAGAGGGATGCAGCTTTGATCAAACACCAGCACGGCTGAATCAGAGGAGCAAATCGATTACAACAACATACAACAAAAACAGAATCAATCAGAAAATCTAACACTATCAAGTGTTAAGACAATGTTTTCACTCTGCTGTTTGTGATCCTTAAAATTGTTGTCAGTAATTGATTCAAAAACAACCTGAAAGTCATCACGCGTTATTGTTGTTGACGGCCAAGTGACAAAGAGGAATCTGATGCCGCAGATCCGAGTGTGTAAACAACGTGTCCCCAAATATATCGCCGCAGCTGTCAACCTCACGTCACCGCCAAAAACTTAACGGCAGCATATGACACAAGATTAAGGAGCCCTTAAAATAATCGAAAGTAAAACTGGGCCGTGATACGAGGTGAGATGGAGGACATCTCCTCTGGACACTTTCATGATACTAATAATCATGTACTGTATTGAAGGGGATAGTTACTTTAAAAGATGTCCCGATCGATCGGCATCGATCGGGTCCGATCACGTCATTTTCAAAGTATCGGAATCGGCAAAAAAATATCGGACATGCCTTTTTTTAACATATATATTTTTTAATTAAATCGTTTTCTAATTGTATTTAACGTTACAGACAAAATGTCTTACACTCATCCAGAGTCTTTAGTTTTGGCTTAAAGTAGGGCTATCAAATTTATCCCGTTAACGGCGGTAATTAATTTTTTAAAAATGAATCATGTTAAAATATTTAACGCAATTAACGCATGCGCTGCACGACCCACTCACGCATTGTCGCGTTCAATCTATAAAGGCGCCGTTTTACCCGTATATAGAGCTAAAAGGCAGCGTAAAATGAATAGAGGGAATTTTGGCAGTCTTTGGAGCCTTTTTTTAATGGCTAAAGCCTTACAATCCCTCTCTCATCAATTAGAAATATCGTGAGATATTTTCTTAACATCCTGTTATTTCCCAACGCAGAGAAGATATATAAATTGGTGCCACTACGCACAGTCATGGTTGCACTTCCCATCATGCATTGGGCAGAACAGTTAAATGGCTACAGTATCATTTACTGAAAGCTCAACAAATACACTAGATGGCAATATTTAGTCACAATATACAAAGTCACATTTATCCTTTAAGAATTACAAGTCTTTCTATCCGTGGATCCCGCTCACTGAAATAATTAATAATGTAAATGCCATCTTGAGGATTTATTGTCATAATAAACAAATACAGTACTTATGTACTGTATGTTGAATGTATATATTCGTCCGACTTTTATTCATTTTTTTCTTAATGCATTGCCAAAATGTATATGATCGGGAAAAATTATCGGGAATGATTGGAATTGAAACGGGAGCACAAAAAAAAAAAAAAAAAAGCAATCGGATTGGGAAATATCGGGATCGGCAGATACTCAAACTAAAACGATCGGGATCGGATCGGGATCAAAAAATCATGATCGGAACAACCCTAGTTACTTTTCTCGCGTCGGGTCACCAACTGAAGGAATTCGGCTTCCCGACCAAGCCGCCGGAATAGCGACAACCGAACCAGAAGGCGTCTCGCTGGCGCAGCCCCAGCAAGTCGGCCGGAAAGCCAAACTCCGCGCGTCCACTCCAGCGTTAACCCTTTGTACTGAGTCCATTTTGAATGGTTTAAAGAAGGCTCACCAAAAACAGGTTGACAATTTATTTGTCGTCAGTGATCAAAAAGCAAGGCAAAACAGGCGACAGAGAGGCAATGCTGGATCCAAGGTCCGCAAAACAACGGACACATCGGAATGTTCCCAACAAGCGACAGTTGTTAGCTAAATGTTCAGTCTTTTAAAAGCTGCGGTGGAGTGGGCCGGGCGGAAGGCATGCCTGGGTGTTGTCTTGGGATAATCCTTCTGTGGCAGGTTTGGGTGGTCAAGTTCGTGTTTCATCTTTCGTGGCTGGGTCGTGGTTGCCACAGCAACTGAGGTGGGGGTTCTGGATGCCTTGACGTCTAAGGCGCCAAGCTATCAAATTGTGCCTTGGTAGGGCGAGGGTGTCCTGACCCCACCGAAAAGATGCTGACGTCTTTTCCTTTGCTTATCAGGCGAGGGCTGATAAGCTGGTCCACTTTACTGTGTCAAATGGCATGGAGCATGTTTCTTTAAACTATGATTAAATGCTTTACTATGATGAATGTTAGACTAATGCAAATAGTTATACAGTGTCTGCGAGAAAAGTAACTATCCCCTTCAGTATCAAAGCCTGACGCGATCTGCAATAAGTCAATTAATCTCACGGTAAATAAAAATGAGGGCGGTAATTTTTCCGGCTGCGATTTATCGCCGCTTGTGTGCTTAAGTGTGTTTGCGTGTGCTGCGTACACCAGGCACACGAGCGTGTTGCTTGCATATGAGTCTCTATTTCCTTTCAAAGATGTTAACTGGTCACCAACAAACCTTAGATATAAAGTTCACACATACAAAATAAGGAAACATCTATACTAAACATTGTAAAACGTTAGCATTGCTATATTGAGGCTACTTTAGACTGCTATAAAACTTTGGCTGCCTTCTCCAAAAAGGTGACACTTCAAACATGAAAACTCTCTGGTTTACAGCATTTGCAAACAAGTCGTAAAAAAAAAAACAAAAAAACAACAACCTTATTGACACCACATGCATGACAAAAAGAAAAGGCATAACCCCCCCCACACACACAGTATCATTTAGTGAAAGCACAACAAAAATAATATTCCTATCTCTCAAAATATATATATATTTTTTATTTCCATAGAGTGTAAAGCTTAACGTTAGCTAGCCTGGTACACCAGACTCACCGCTGTTCCAGTTATAGAGAGTCATGGTTGCCCAACTTCCCATCATGCATTTGGGCAGAGCAGTTAAGTCGCTACAGTATCATTTAGTGAAAGCACAACAAAAATAATATTCCTATCGCTCAAAAAATATATATATATTTTTTTTCCATAGAGTGTAAAGCTTAACGTTAGCTAGCCTGGTACACCAGACTCACCGCTGTTCCAGTTATAGAGAGTCATGGTTGCCCAACTTCCCATCAAGCATTTGGGCGGAACAGTTAAGTCGCTACAGTATCATTTAGTGAAAGCACAACAAAAATATTCCTATCTCTCAAAAAAACAACAACAACAAAAAACAAAAAAAATGCACACAAAAAGAAACTCAATGCAAAGAGAACTGGCATTCTCAATCAAAATAGCTATGCAAAATATACATAAAACTTACTCAGACTTTGGTCAAACTCTATTCAAACATTTCGTTTAGCTCAACAAATACACTAGATGGCAATATTTAGTCACAATATACAAACTATCAGAGGTCTCATACGTTGTGAAGTCAACACTGAAATGAACGTAAGGTACGATGAACCCAGCATAGCTTTTTTTTTTTTTTTTTTTTTTTTTTTTTAATATAGTTTGTTTTATTTAGGAATAACAAATCATTGAACTTGAATGGGTGGTTTAATAAAAAAATATGACTATCACAAATCAGCAATTATTTATGAGACAATACATCGCCTACTAAAATTTGTTATTGCGACAGGCCTAACTGTATCTTCAGTCTTTTGTAAATAATATAATGATCACTAATTAGGCCACTAATTAGTTAAGTTTTCATTTTTACTGGTCGCCTAATGGTGTAGAAATGTCAACATTTTTGATGCTTCAACCTGAAAAACCCTTGTATCACCTCACTGTTACAGACATTAGAATTCCAAAATTAAAATTCTACAACTAATGTGTAATACACAAGACACCTTCTAAGTCAACTAGTGCTCACACAAGAAGCCCAAATCCACATTTGAACTCCGAACCACTAAGGAGGAAAACATCAAGCCGTGATGACATGGAGCCATTGTGACATTTCAAGGCGGACTCACAGGAAGCATGTAAGAGACACATGAGCGGATAATGGAAAGCAAGCTCATCGGGGAAAAAACTTGGCTCGTTCCTGACTAAGGAAAAGGTACTGTGGAGACGAGGGTCAAACGGAATGAAAACAAAAAGGAAGGATAGACGGCAAGGCTTACGTAACTCTTAGTGCTTGACTGTTTTCCAACACTTTAAGATCATCCGGAAAGCTGTTTTGCATTACATCTCTCTACAAGACATAAGGAAGTGTATTTGCTCATTACAAACTTGCGCTCAGCACAGTATATAAATTTTAATTTTGATCATCACCATGGTGCTTAATTTTAACGGCTTATCCAGAGAGTAATAAATATTTAGCGGCTGCTGTTTAATCAAGACAGGCACGATGCTCATTTTATAGCTCAAACTAATCAGGTAATTAGTCGTTACCAAAATGAAACAAATGGCACTAAGTGCGCGAAGTCATGTTAAAGGGAAAGTCTAATTTAGAAAAGCGCATGTTGCTGGAATCTAAATGTTACAGAAGTTTGTCTTGAATTCTGGTACACCACACGACTATTTAGTGACAAACCAAAATTTTTTACATAGTGCAATGAAAGTGAGGACAAGAGCAACACTTGTTATAGACAAGTTTCCGAGGTACATCTGCTTTCTTTCCTTATGTCTGCCTAAAACTTCCATTTTCAATTTTTTTTACCAGCCGGGAACCTGGCACTGGCAGCCACAGTAATAGGGTGGTAGGTGGGTTCCACACTTTTTCTCTATGGTGTGGCTCCCGGGGCGTGGCCTCCCACTGTCTGGGCTGCCGGCCGTGGGAGTAGGGGGAGGTCGGGGGTCCGATCTCGCGTTGCCCCGCGGCGGCTCCTCGCGGTCCTCCTGCCTCCGCCTTCCCCTCTCTTCTCTTACGGGGTATCTGCCTGTGCTGAGCGCCGGTGTATCAGCTGAATGTTGCCTGCTCCGGCGGGGGACCCTGCCCTGCCCTGGGCTTGGTGGGCCGCTGGGGGTCCCGTGGCGTGGTGTGCCGTGCCTGTTGGGGGGCTGAGGCTGTGGCTCGTGGTCCGGGTGGGCGGACGGCGGTGGGGGGTGGCGTGGGGTTGGTGGTGCGTCTCCTCTTGCCATCCCTGAAGGCCAGTTGATGGGTGCACGGGTGGCCCGAGGGACCGCCCTGGATCCCGGGGAGGGGGCATGGCTCCTTTGCTGAGCTGCAGGAGAAGGGATGGGCTGCGCTGAATACCCCCCCTCCCCCACCCCTCCCCGGGCTGGCTGGCTGGGTGGGGGCCGCAGCCTTGGGTTGTCGCCCGCATGGCGTCTCCGCTCGTGTGCGTGGCTGTCGCGCGCTTGTTGGGGCTCACGTGCAGCTGGATGTGATAGGGCGCGCTCTGGTGGGGGGTCTCGGTGCCGGGATTGGCGATGGGGCGGCGTAGGGTTGGTCGCCAACGGGCTTACACCCACAAGGATTTCACACGATTACTGGGTTCTAGATCACAGAGCTGATTTGTGTACACTCTACCCCTTTCAATCACTTAGCTTATAGACTCCCCCACTCCCGTCCCCCTCTTTCCCTGGTCAACAGGCCCCCCACATAGTGTCAACCGGAAATACATCTAGCTGACGCTAGCACCAACGTATTAGTAGTTAGTTTAGAGGTACAATGTATTTCTTCTTCTTGTCTGTGTTTCTTTTCTCTCTTCTCTTGTGTTTTTTTTCTTCTGTTTCCTCATAACCCCTTCCTGTTCGCTGTTTTGCCATAATAAACGAGGTATGTTGAATGATCACAATGGGAGTATGTCATACTCTCATTGTGAAACATTAAAACTGTTCAGACCAACCGGGCACTTAGACTTCCATTCTCTGTGTCAAACAGCTGAACAGAACAGGTTTAAAAAAAAAACAGAAAAAAGAAATGCATTTAAAAATGACAAGCATAGTTATTATAGTCCCAAGCACCAAAGCGTTTAATTTTTGTTGCAAAAGAAAATCGCAAATTTTCCTACTTCAAGGACTACGGGGCATTATAATAGCTGTATAAAGAGTTTAACTAGTTTTGGTGAGAAGGTGAATAGTTTTGTTGTTGTTGTTGTTAGTGAACTACATTTCCAGACAAGCACACATTGAGGTACCATTTAGCTTAGCAAGGAGAGATATAAGAGTCACTTTTTGAGTGTCCCAGAACTCGTGAAACTTTTATCGCATTTCTCAAGGTTTCTTCGGCCGTGATTTGTGTGTATCCGTCTGCCGAAACAGCCCGATAGCACAGACATAAGTTGTAATGAGCAGCAATCAGTTGATGTGGATCCAATAACAGATTCGGAGACCAGGAATAGCGAATCTTTGTATTTAAAAAGTACAACTAAGGGAGCACGCCAAAAAACGTGAGTATAACAAAGTACAACTAAGGGACCTCTCCAGAAAATGCGAGTATAACAAAGTAGAAGTACAACTAATGCTTTCGCTGAGAAGTCCCCTCCCACATACACAATGAATGGTTTGCCGCTGAATCCTTCACACTAGGCTGCCGCTAGTTTGAAACGGCCTTTAGTGAGAAGTCTGGGGGTCGTCTGGCCAGACAAGATCCCACCCCCCTTTGTGTCAACAGTGCAACACATTGACCCCCTGAGGCCCCGAAGCCTCACAGGTGACCCCAGGCTGAAATTTGAGCATTTAGCTTTCCACTCAGGGGTGAAAGCCGATATAAACACTTCAGACATGCAGCGAGACACCTGCAGCACAAGAAAGTTTGTCACACACTGGCATTTTGATCTACCTGCTTGAGCGATCACATTCAGTATTCACCGCCCCTCACCCCAGCAACCTGCTTTCTTATGTCAAATCTTTCAAAAAAAAAAAACAATAGACCACAAACACAGTTTTGTGATCAATAGGGACTTTCCTAATTTAGGAGAGTACTGTCACTGGGCTAAAAGTATCATTACATGTAATTGACTTTCCTATATATATAAGTTGTAAACCAATAAAACAAACAACAAAAATGAATGAAATGAGAAAAAAAAAGATATTTTTATTAAGGGTCAAAATTATTTTTCGAACAGATCATATGACAAGCACATTAAACGGTCATTTGCATATCATTAAAAAAAAAATTAGGGGAGAGCAATTTTATTTATTAAATGATTTTTTTCTTTGTTTGAAAATTTTTTTTTTGATTGAAGCAACTTTTTGGGGACTTGAATTATTTCGACACATATGTCAGACAAAAAGGATTGTTAAAATCAAAGAAAACTTTTTTTTAATGAAAAAGTGTTCAAATGCAAATATTTGAGTCTCATATTTTTTCGCATTCAAAAACTTTTTTTCTATGATTGAAATTTTTCTTTTTTTAACTGGTGATTTTTCTTTTGAAAATAGATATTTTGTGTTTGAAGCAACTTTTTGATTGAATAATAAAGACACAAATGTCCTTGCCAAAATGTGGCCCAAACGCAAAACAATATTACTTCAGTTAAAAAAGTTGCTTCAACCCAAAAAATTTTGACTTCAATCAAAAAAAAAAAAAAAAAATTTTTTTTTTTTTTTTTTTATTTTTAAAAAGCTTTCAAATGCATTTTTTGGTGTTTCAACTTTGCTGAAAAAACACTTTTTTTTATTGAAGTGACTTTTATTTGATTGAAAATATATATTTTGATTGAAGCAACTTTTTTTTTTTTTAATTCAATAATCAAGACACAAATCTACCTCCATGTGGCTCCACCCAGGGGATACAATTTTTGACTGGGGTAACTACATTGGCACGACACCGGCGGGGTGTCCATATTCAATGGATGATGATCTTGGCGAAAAGTAAAGCCGTCCTAAGCAGCCTGATTTAGAATTCCCCTCAAGAATGATGGAAAACAAAAAAACGCTCATTTTCAACTTATTATTATCAATATTCTTGTAAGTTAATTTTATTGCTGACACTGCGTTTCGGGGTCATCAACATGTTGTGCCCCCCACCAGCCCAAAAAGTCAAACTCCGCCTATGATAAAACATGCTTCCAGTGTCATACGCACTTTCAATTTTACGTGAAATGCAAAAATAGCTGAGAAAACATCAATGACGTCATCGATTTATCGAATTTCACTTAGCTTTCGTCACAACAGAGAGGATAACAAAGAGTATTTAGTCATGCAACCCCTAACGCCAACATTCCTGACTGAAAGACTGGAAATTGTCCAAAGGTAAGAGCAGGGGTGTCCAAACTTTTTGCAAAGGGGGCCAGATTTAGTGTGGTAAAAATGTGGAGGGCCGACCTTGTCTGACGTCCTTTACGTAGAACAATATATTTAAGCAAATTTTAGCAAGCCATTCTGTGTGTCACATTTGCTTTATTATTATTTTTTAAATTAATTTAGGGCTGTCAAAATTATCGCGTTAACGGGTGGTAATTAATTTTTTTAATTCATCACGTTAAAATATTTGACGCAATCAACGCACATGCCCCGCTCAAACAGATTAAAATGACAGCACAGTGTCATATCCACTTGTTACTTGTGTTTGTTGGTGTTTTGTCGCCCTCTGCTGGCGCTTGGGTGCGACTGATTTTATGGGTTTCAGCACCATGAGCATTGTGTAATTATTGACATCAACAATGGCGAGCTACTACTTTATTTTTTGATTGAAAATTTTACAAATTTTATTAAAACGAAAACATTAAGAGGGGTTTTAATATAAAATAATTGTACTAACATTTATCTTTTAAGAACGACAAGTCTTTCTATCCATGGATCGCTTTAACAGAATGTTAATGTTAATGCCATCTTGTTGATTTATTGTTACAATAAACAAATACAGTACTTATGTACAGTATGTTGAATGTATATATCCGTCTTGCGTCTTATCTTTCCATTCTAACAATAATTTACAGAAAAATATGGCATATTTTATAGATGGTTTGACTTGCGATTAATTACCATTAATTCATTTTTAAGCTGTGATTAACTCGATTAAAAATTTTAATCGTTTGACAGCCCTATATTAATTATTTCAACAATCTCGCAACTAGCCTTTGTGGCATTCTCTTTCGACTCTTAGGCTCTTGCGAAATACTGCTGCTGCAAAATTAAACTAGCTTCAAGTTGCTTCAATTTCTCACTACGTATCTTCCTTGTAATCTTGTCGTACATGTCAGCGTGTCTTGTTTGGTAATATCGCCTCACATTGAACTCTTTAAAAACAGCGATTGTCTCTTTGCAAATGACGCAGACGCAGTTGTTGCGTATTTTAGTGAAGAAATAGTCCAATTTCCACCTATTCTTGGAGCGTCGGCCGTCACAGTCAACTTTCTTTTTTTTTGTTGATTGTCGTCATTGTAGAAATGGGGAATAAAGGGTAACACGGGGTAATGTTGCTTAGAGTGCTACTGCCTTTTAGTGGGTAAATGAGGAGCAGCATTTAGTGTGTAAGCTACTTCATATGCTGGTAGCAGTACTGCTGACCAATTTATTAAGTCTGTGTGCGGGCCAGACGTTATTGATTTTATGACAGAGGCTGGGGGCCGGATGAAATTTGACCACGGGGCGCATTTGGCCCCCGGGCCGGACTTTGGACATGTCTGGGTAAGAGAGTTGAATGCTCTTAGTTTGTGTGAACTAGCTTGCCTTAAAGTGCATGTGACACGAAAAAGCATGTTTATTTCATAATACACGCGGTATTTTATGCTCCTGAATGATATGGACCGCTTGGATGTGTGTGGAAGCGATCGCTATATTTATTTAGTTTTTTGAATCTCGCGCCATGAAAATGAGTGACTTCCGGCTTCGGTCTTGCATTGAGGAGGGGGGCGCTGTGACGTGTACGGTAGAAGACGTCCTCTTCACTATACAGCGTACTGTTGTGTATGAGGACGAAGGATTCAGCTGATTTTGCGGATTAATACGTTTCTTTTTCGCATCACGCCAGCCAAACGGCTGCAGAAAAATCACTCTGTATGAGGGAGAGGCGTATGCGGCTTTTGGGAGTTTCAAAAGGTTCCCATTCACCGTGGATATTTACTGTGGGACCATTGGACTTACGAGGAAGTGAGTAAACAACTTGTTTTGTATTATGTCAAATATTAATACAGCGATTACAAAGTAAACACTACAAACCTTTAAATAAAGGACTACTTACGTTTGATCATTGATAGGCATGTAAAAAGCTTTCCTCATGCACATTAGCACGTTAGCTGCACAACAACTGCAGCCTCCCTCCACCGGGGAACGAACTGTAAATTGCTCTCCGCCGGGCGGTTTGCCGATCCGCAAAGACAATCGACAACTCAGTCATCATGTCAAATGATCCAGGCGAGTTATGTGAGATTTTGCGCTTCGAAGACTTTGAAACATCACTCGGTTCGGGTTAGCATGTCGGCTAGCTGTCACGCCTTTTGGTTTGTTTACATTCTCCGAAGCCGGGGAAGGGAAATGACATACAGTATGTCCGGTTTAGGTGTCATAAAATATCGTTCGGTAGGTGCGAGAGTAAAGGTGAAGTCGACAGTTTTGACCATTATGGAGTAATTTTGCCATGTCTTCCTGAATAAATGCATTTTTATTATTTCATATTCCATTTAGCACAAGACTGTTATTTGTCATGACCATGCCGTTTATTTAGCAATTGGGGAAAATACTTGGATAAAAAGAATATCTTGTAAAAATATTGAAGTAAAGAGACAGAAACAATGACATTTTGCAGCTCTCTTCGTCGCGTTTTCCTCGTTGTGAATAGTACCCCCTCGACGGGCTGACTGGTCCTTCTCAAGCCATTTATATAGCTATTGGGGAAAAATACTTGGATAAAAAGAATATCCTGTAAAAATATTGGAGTAGAGAGACTGAAACAATGACGTTTTGCGGCTCTCTTCGTCGCGTTTTCCCTCGTTCTGAATAATTCCTCCTCAATGGGCTGAATAGTAAAACCGATGAGCCCAGTCTACCGGTGACGTCATCCACCTGTTGGGGACGCTAAAGCCCTATAATGGTAGGCGTGGCTAATTAGCAGATTAAAAGACTAATTTCTCGTCATCTGCGCTTTGCTAAATTGTTGTATATAGTCGAATCGTCTCCAAATATGATTCTAATTCACATAATAATGCCATTTAAGACTTTTTTTCTCATGTCATATGCTCTTTAAGTCAACCAGAAAAGTCTCCATCTTAACTTGCCACCCCAATTAAGACTAGAGTTCTGAATGAATGGAAATGAATATGACAATATACGTTGTACATTCATTAGCATGAGATTAAGGTTAACAAATGCTCCCTTTTCTGCTGTTATCGCTGTTCACCACAGTGTCTTACGTGTAAATTACAGCTGTAGGGGGAGCCCCTTAGCAAGTATCACTACAGCATGTGTCACTAGGGAGCTGGAAGAGGCTGCGGTAAAGAAAAGATGGCGGCTATAGCTGAAGGTTACGCTGCCACATTAATTAGATGAATAGGCTGCGCCACGTGGACATAAACAGATACACATGATAAATTTGCTCATGTATGGAAGCGTACATACTCGTTTTCTCCTTACAGCTCATTACGACAAGCAGAGCCTCTCTCTCCCTCTTATCTGAATTAACTGTGTTGCTTCAACCCTCCGCTGGGAAAGGCTGAATGATGAGGCCACCTACTCCTTTTCTACTATGACAGCAATCCCACACACAAGCATGGGGATTGGTGAAATGAAAGTGTATGAAAATTGATATTCAAATCATTCTATTACTCATGTTGGGCAAAGACTTAATATTTGAAATTTCCTATTCCCGATTAGGCCAATTTCCTACTCCGTGGCTCTGATTACACTTCTATTCTCATCATTGGGACCTTGAGGAGGTAATCCATAAAAAATGTAAAAATGACCCACAGGTCATTCTATAGTCCTGTTTAGTACTGCAACGATTAATCGATTAACTCGAGTATTCGATTAGAAAAAAAGATTCAAATTCAAATTTGCTGCTTTAAGTATTCGTTTAATTAAAGTGGCGCTGTAATGGTTTATTTTAGGGCTGTCAAACGATTAAAAATTTTAATCGAGTTAATTACAGCTTAAAAATTAGTTAATCGTAATTAATCGCAATTAATCGCAATTCAAACCATCTACAAAATGCCATATTTTTCTGGAAATTATTGTTGGAATGGAAAGATAAGACACAAGATGGATATATACATTCAACATACGGTACATAAGTACGGTATTTGTTTATTATAACAATAAATCAACAAGATGGCATTAACATTATTAACATTCTGTTAAAGCGATCCATGGATAGAAAGACTTGTAGTTCTTAAAAGAAAAATGTTAGTACAAGTTATAGAAATTTTATATTAAAACCCCGCTTAATGTTTTCGTTTTAATAAAATTTGTAAAATTTTCCATCAAAAAATAAACTAGTAGCCCGCCATTGTTGATGTCAATAATTACTTACACAATGCTCATGGGTGCTGAAGCCTATAAAATCAGTCGCACCCAAGCGCCGGCAGAGGGCGGCAAAACTCCATAAAACACAAGTAACAAGTAGACATGACACTGTGCTGTCATTTTAATCTGTCTGAGCGGGGCATGTGCGTTAATTGCGTCAAATATTTTAACACGATTAATTTTAAAAATTAATGAATGCCCGTTAATGCGATAATTTTGACAGCCCTAGTTTATTTTGAATGTTTTTGCTTTTAGTTCTATTGATTTGGGTGGATGCACTGCCCTCTAGTCTGCCTCATTTCACATGGCTAAATCTAGCTGCTTCTTGTTAAGACCAACATAAGCTTTTGTTTGAGCTAATATTGTTTTAATGCATTTGTAATTTAGTTTGTAGGTTTATTTAGCCGTTTTTTTTTTATGTCTAAACCATTTGTTAAGAGCATTAAAAAAAAAAAAAAAAGTAGTATTTTATAGCATTTAAGCTAGCGGACTTCTGCTATTTAAGTTGTTCTTTTATTGTACATAGATCCTTATTTATTTATTTTATAAATTTGTTTGTCTACTATATTAATTAGTAATGTACGATGCATCGTTAATCGTGATAACCGTGATCCTTGTCAATATCATGATCATCGTTCAAGAATCAAATCGTAGCCCCTGAATCGTAATCGAATCGAATTGTGGGGTGCCTAAGACGGGGCTTGAAAAGCTGCAAAATCGCCATCCCCATTCCCCAGAATCACCGTGTCAATTTTGGTTGATTGGAAATAATGGAAATAAATCAAATGGCACAACAAAAAAACTTTTTCTCAGATAGTCTGCTTCGTTTTGTAAATGTGTATGCACATCTGAACTTCACTTCGGACTAGAACTGCAACGATTAATCGATTCACTCGAGTATTCGATTAGAAAAAAAAATATTCAAATTAAATTTTGTTGCTTCAAGTATGATAAAAAAATATCACCCGAAAATGTGCCTGTGCCTTTTTAACTCTTAGATGCACAAGTTACTGGACCCTACACTCTTCCATAAGTGGGTCAAAAATGACCCATATTAGAACCAATGTGTTTTTATGCCATTTTGGTGAAGAATAATCACTTGTATATTGATTAGTATGATATTTAGGGCCACACAAGAATGATTTCATGCTTGAAATATAATGATTCAATTAACATTTTTTGAAAGAAAAAAACAAAACAGAAGAGCAGTAGACTTCATCCTTCCTCCCATCCTGCCTACCTCTTCCGTATTTTATCATCAATGATGAAGAGCTCCCATGCATCTTTTTGGTGAGACAGCAGTGCTAAACCCATGTGGCGGCACTGACCGATTTCTGGTGATATTGTGGCTCTGTGCTCTGCCCTGGGTGGGAGGTAATTCTCTCTAGTAAGAGCCCTACTAACTCATTCTGTTAGCCATGATTTGGACACTTTCTTCTTCAGCGGACACATAAGCGGAATCTTATGAGTCAGATTGATCCTGTTTAGTTGGATTTCCAGGTGGACAACTGCCACTGCCACTTGGACAATAGTCTGGGTCCTCATCATCAGAAATTTCTGACACTTGAGTCCAACCCCGTTACTGCCTCTTCATCATCCAACATCTGTAGGACCATTCCAGCTGTAAATCTAGCACAAATCCGATTTTTTCGTGTTTTTCCGACTCAACTGAACGGGAAAAGTCGCTTAAAAGTGGACCATTTTCAAATTCGATCCAGGTCACATTCGTATGTGGCTAAAATACCAACCGGGCCACATTTTTCCAGAATGTGGCTGCGGTCCGAACTGTCTAGTCCCCCAAATTAGAATTCATGCAGCAATTAACATCAGCAAAGAGCGAGAGGGACAGGGTGCTATAGCGGTGCAGTTGTGCATTAGCGTTAGCGCCTAGCTTGAACGCGGCTTTTGGGGAAGGAGCGGGCTCGACAACAGTCATAAAAAAATAAAATGGGTTGAGAACAAGCCTGACAATGCTCGGTTTTCTTTCTGTTCTAATGCTCCTGCGCATGCGGACCAGTTTGCTCAGCGCATCTCGGACTGCGAATTAGAGCGCATGTGTGATACTTGAACTGGCTCAAAGGACAAAGGCAGTCTCAACGGGTACGCCAAAAAAAAAACAGATATGACAAAAAATCTGAATTGTGCTTTAGTACCTGCGGTATGAACCTAGCCTTAGCTAGCTAGTTATGATGTAGGTTAATTTGTTGATAAATAATAATAAAGAGTCATGAAATACACACAAAATACTATATGGACATAAAACTTACAGTACACGCATCAGCTCTTGCTGTGTAAAATAATCTTCTTAAGGGATGTCACTTTTTACATACCTAGTCTGTGTGGTCCACGGTAAATTTATTCCTGACAGCCAAAGTTGATAAGAATGAAAGAGTCCCATTGGATTCCATACAAAATGCATTTGGGTCATTTTTGACCCACTTGTGGAAGCTTAGGGTATTCATACAAAAATGACAATTTCTTCAAATATATAAAAGGTTCATCAAAAATTTGATTGGCATTAAATCAAAAACATGTTTTTTGAGGAATACCTGGAATATGAATTGATAACAATTTTTCATTCCAAAGATATTTCAAGAAAACAACCTTACCGGGTCATATTTGACCCACTTATGCATCTAAGGGTTAATAGGGTACTTGATTTCGGCAGGAATCAAACCCCTGGTGCTCTGGGTGATGACCAGAAAATTAAAGTAGTTTCCCCCATTTAACTTTACTTATTGATGACCATTTACTGCCAGACTTTACCCTTTCAAATGGATTGTATGTCTATCACTGTCAATAGTAGTGAAATACCGTAAGCACTAGAAGTCCGCCTACTCTTGATGAGCTTGATTTGACTGGGAAATATTTGTCGATTTGGGGGCATTCAAGAAAAAGATTAGTTAGAGATTAGTTTCTTATCTAACATGCTTTTGATATCATAGCAAAAAGAAACCTGAAATGAACAGAGTGTTGTAAACGTGAAATATATGCAGAGGAGGAAAAGAAGTCTTATCTTTGCAGCAATAAGGATAAAGGCTCTTTTAACAGGATTTGGCCTGACCCACTGCGTTATAGCTGGGAGCTGATGCAGCAGTGGATCATTTTTCCTCTCCAAATCTGTTTTGGCATGGTCAGGAGTGCCAGAGTGTGCGAGTGCATGTGTGTGTATGAGTCTCTTAGTGGGGAGGGGTTAGGCCGCCAGCCGAGGAGAGAGCATTGTGGCCCAATCTCGAGCGTTTTTTAATGGTGCGACTCTGACAACACAAGGCTGGGTCTTCCCTCACTGCTCAGCTGAGCAATCAGGTCACCTCGTCTTGACAGACAGTACCACACACTCAACACACACACGTAGACAGACACACACAAAGACGTAAACATGCACAAATACATGCAGCCCGCAGCTGTTGCCAGTGATGTCAGTCCCGATTTGGCCAAAATGGTCTTTTGTTTCCGAGCGGCAACACAAGATCCAAAAGAGGCTTCATTTGGCCGGGAAGACATACTGCCTCTAACCCCGAACCCTTCCCCAAAATGTTTGATTTTTGATACTATTGGAGGTAAGGATGTAACGGTACATGTATTTGTATTGAACCGTTTCGGTACTGGGTGCTCGGTTCTGAACGGATGCGTACTGAACGAGTTTCTGACGTAATGCAACCCTTACTTTTCGAGGCTGTGAGTCGATCGGGTTACAGTTTCTTTGTGTAGATTGTATTTACTCCGTCTTCTCTCTACTATAATGAGGACCAACACGGTAGGACAGTATAACCCAGAAACGTCAACAGTGCGACAACGTGGCCGCCGCGAGAATGCAGTGAAACGCGTTAACGTTAAAGTCAATCAGCCAATGCACACCAGTCGCAGTGCGGCTGCGTGTTACGCGTCCCAGAAGCAGCTCAATGCAACGCACGCGAAAAGAACGGCAGAGGTTATTATTTGACGCGAGACGCGGCCGTCCTGCGTCAATACTACTATCGGTAGCTAGGATCGGGCAGACCGGAAGTCACTCGTGTAAAAATACGTTGGATCCGGTCGATTTTCAAACTAATATGCCATCGTAACCCACTTTTTGAGTCCATCAGGTCTCTTGAGTGGTACATCCGGGCACAGTTGACTTGTCTTTGTTGATTTACTGCTGTCTTCTCTGCTATAATAATAACCAACACGGCCCCATGTTCAATAAAAACCCCTCCTACCACAACAAAACATGTAGGAACTAATATTCACATAGGAACTAAAGTTATACAACGTAAAATATACAATATAAATGAATACTACATCACATTTGTAAAATATAAACACATAATAAAATAAATAATAGCCCATTTAAATAAAATTGAAATGAGATAAAACACCTGTAATTAAATAATAAGAATAATACACAGATCCTGCTTACACAATTAAATGTATTAATTTCTGTGTGGCGCTTTGACTTGAGAAAATCCACCAATAAAGCTTTTGAAAACCGTTTATAAGGAAAAAAAAAATGATTCATTGAGGCATTTCATTTGTAAAATATATGTTAAAATCTTTGTCATTGTGATTGCTTTTCTCTTTAGCACAAGACTTCTTTTTTCTTCTTTCTTTCAGAAAGAAAGCTGACCAATACGCGGGGACTGAAAGGCCAATTGTTGTTGGATTATCTTTAAATACCCGCTACTTTTTGAGCAGAATTCTAGCATTGTATAGGCTAATGTTCCTAATGTTGAAAGGTGCGTAATAAACAACTAGCACAATTATATTTTTCATTTTGTTTTCTTACTGTACCGAAAATGAACTGAACCGTGACCTCAAAACCGAGGTACTTACCGAACCGAGATTTTTGTGTACCGTTACAGCCCTAATTGTAGGGCATCAAAACATTAATCAGGGCCACTGATATCTTAAAACAACAGTGGAATTGAAGACCTCTGAGGTTGTTACTAATTTGACCCTGACATACAGTACATAACGGTGTTGTTTTAAACATGTTACTGTCCCGTGCTGCACTCATAATGTGAATTATTTTTAAACAAGAATAACAATGAAAAATGCTTGTCTTTATTAAATGCTTCATTGAGTGAGTCCACTCAAATCCGCTCACTGCGGAGAACAGCCGCGCAGACACACACACCCACAATGAGTTGCCACAGCACACTATTGTTTAAATAGCTAAATGATGATTGACACCTTCGGTGTCTTTGAAGGTAGCACTTCTAAGCTTCTCTGGCAAGATCAAAGCTTCAAAGCCTGTCCATAGACTTCATAATGTATTGACAATGCGCAGGGCTGATTTATAGGGGGCCTATCTCAGTTAAAGCTGACCGAGTGGAAACACAGACAAAGAGCTTTTTTCTGTTGAAAATTCTTGCGAATAAATGCTTAAATCCCTGAATTCTTTATAGATGTGGATGTAAAACAGTCTCGATTCTTGGTTAGAAGCAAAAAATCGGGCAGTTAGCAGTTATTTTACATAAATATTGCGAACTATGATGCTAGTCAGTAAGCAAATTAGCGGCTGCCATATCACGGGGAAAAAGCTTTTTCTGTTAAAAATTCTTGTGAATAAATGCTTAAAACCCTGAATTCTTTATAGATATGGATGTAAAACAGTCTCAATTCTTGGACGGAGATTATCAGTGGTCTTATATGTCTTCTATTTTCTACTAATTGCTCCTACAGTTGATTTCTTTACACCAAGCGTTTTACCTATTGCAGATTCAGTCTTCCCAGCCTAGTGCAGATCTACAATTTTGTCTCTGGTGTCCTTCTAACAGCTCTTTGGTCTTTGCCATGGTGGAGTTTGGAGTGTGACTGACTGAGGTTGTGGACAACTGTCTTTTATACCGATAATGAGTTAAAACAGGTGCCATTAATACAGGTAACGAGTGGAGAAAAAGTTAGACCTCTTTGACAACCAGAAATCTTGCTTGTTTGTAGGTGACCAAATACTTATTTTCCACTCTAATTTGGAAATCAATTCTTTAAAAATCAAACAATGTGATTTTCTGTTTTTTTTTTCCACATTCTGTCTCCCATGGTTGAGGTTTACCCATGTTGACAATTACAGGCCTCTCTAATCTTTTCGAGTAGGAGAACTTGCACAGTTTATGGTTGACTAAATACTTATTTGCCCCACTGTATGTCAAAAGAACCCCGTTCTTCATTTTCCCTCGTCTTCCATCGTCTCCTTGTGTTTTGTTTTTTCATGCCAGAGACCAAGTCAATTGCAACTTGGACCGACCCCATCGAGGAAATGAGAAGTTGCTCTCGTGCCCAGGAAGTGCTCCAACTCCTGCGCTCTTCGCCTATCACATCGTTCTCTCCATGCGTGTGTGTTTTTCCCCCGTGTGCGCTCTCTCTCTCTGACATGCAATACGAAGCCAACACGACACACTCTGAACCTATTACGCCGCTCGTAAATAATTCCGCTTCTCTTGACATGTCACGCTGCGGCTGGTTATGCTCCCGAGTTGATTGGGTTTGTTCTGATTACAGACTAGTTGGTTACAATGAAGGGCTAAATGGCGCCGTGCTCTCTTTTGTCAGGCATAGTTGTGCGAGAAATGCTAAATATCATCAAAGTGCATCGGAAGGGTGTTGATGTAATCTGTTAACAGCTATTAGTGTGGAGAAGATTATAATGGAGAGTGTTTTATTGCACACAGCGCCTCGTATTGGCATTGCGCTCGATGCCTGGGCATCAGTTTGCATTTGTTGCCTGAGAAGACTTCATCTGAAAGCTCTCCTTCAGCTAAGCCTCATGAAATATTAACCTGATAAAGTCGCGTTTTATTTCCCCCGAAGGAGGAAATGGTGCTGTCGGAGGATGCTAGTAAACAAAGTCGCCGGTTTTCATCAGAAACCTTTTATTTGTTCATTAATTTTTTAATTGCAATGTTTTTCATTGGAAAAGCTACTGCAAGTCGCAGTAATGTTATATTGCAGTATTTTCTTGTATTTAAGGCATTTGTACTAGAGATAGATGGATACGTATATTTGGCCAGCTGATATATCGGGCCGATATTTGGAAATTTGACGTATATCGGTATCGGCCTTTTTTTTTGTTTGTTTAAATCCAACCGGCCGATTTGAAAAAGTCAATTTAAAACTAAGGATAGGGACAAAGGATCATGCCATTTTTCAGAGGATTGAAATCTGGTGAAAAGCATTGGGTTTTTACTTTAAAAAAAATCAACTTCATGCTTGTACAGTCTCACTCTCCCTCCTGCTGCTTTCCTTGGTCAGCAGTGCAGTTTTGCTTGTTAAACTTAACGATGACTGACAAGTGACGAAGCTTTGATCTGGCCAGAGAGGCTTGGTATTGCTACCTTCAAAGACGCCAAATGTGTAAATCATCGTTTAGCTTGTCAAACACTTGTGTGCAGTGGCAACACATTGTGTCTGTGTGCACGGCTGTTCTCAGCCATAAGCGGATTTGACTGGACTCACTCAATGAAGCATTTAATAAAGACAAGTATTTTCTGTGTTATTCTTGTTTAGAAATATTTCGCATTATGAAGGCGGCATGGTGGGACAGTAACATGTTTAAAAAAAAAAAAAAAAAAGTTCCTTTTTTTATGTTGCCATTGTTGAAATATCACGATACACATCGGATCCATACACGGAGTATGAGGGTGAGCCAGGGCCACCCCCCTCCCCCGGTGGCCGAAAAGTGTCATTGCATGTAATTGACTTTCCTATATGCTTATTTTAAAATTAATAGTTTTCCGGTAAATATAAAAGTTGTAAAGCAATAAAACAAACAACAAAAATGAATGAAATGAACAAAAAAAAGTTTTTTTTTTACAATGGCTCAAAATTATTTTTCGAACAAATCATGTAACTAGCACCTTAGACGGTTATATATATTTTTTCAAACCTAAGCTTTCAAAAGCGACAACAACTACTGAGCAAGAATCAAAGATTGAAAACGTGGACCATGAAACGCCAGAGACCACCGTCAAAATGGTGAGCGGAGTTTCAATTTGCCCCACTAAAGACGCTATTTACAACAGAGCCACCACCCGTGTCTTGCCAATGTAGTTACCCCTGTCAAAAATTGTATGTAATTGTATCTATGTATTGAAGCCAAAAAAGAACCACAGTTATATATTTTATACATCGACGTTTATTAAACTGGAGAAACTCCATACAGGACTTGAATTACAGTTATAACAGTTATAGGTCATCCTACGAGTAAAACACTGCCTTTTTTTTTTTTTACGTTCAGTACGTATGTTAAGTTATACGAAAAATTTTTTTGTTTTTTTGATGGATGGGCCATGTTCTAAAACCTCGTAGATAACTACATCACCAAAACATGGAAATCAAGTAAATCAGTGCAGCGCAGTGGTTTCGGGCGGGGGATACAAGTTTTGACGGGGGTAACTACTTTGGCACGACACCGGCGGGCGTATCATATTCAATGGATGACAAGCTTGGCGAAAAGCATAGCTGTCCTAAGTAACCTGATTTATAATTCCCCTCAAAAATGATGGGAAACAAAAAACACTCATTTCAAACTTATTATAATAAATATTCTTCTAATTTAATTTGATTGTTGACACTTGTTTCAGGGTCATCAACATATTGTGCCTCCCCTACCCCAAAAGTCAACCTCTCGCCTATGATCGGATCACCACACAGGTATCGGGATCATGTCGGATCGTGACAAAAGTGGATCGTCCCAACCCTATCCTGCAAGTTTGTAATATAATAAGGGCTGTCAAACGATTAAAATGTTTAATCGAGTTAATCACAGCTTAAAAATTAATTAATCATAATTAATCGCAATTCAAACCATCTCTAAAATATGTCATATTTTTCTGTAAATTATTGTTGGAATGGAAAGATGAGACACAAGACGGACATAAACATTCAACACACTGTACTTAAGTACTGTATTTGTTTATTATAACAATAAATCCACAAGATGGCATTAACATTATTCACATTCTTTCTGTTAAAGGGATCCACGGATAGAAAGACTTGTAGTTCTTAAAAGATAAATCTGAGTACAAGTTATAGTCATTTTATATTAAAACCCCTCTTAATGTTTTCGTTTTACTAAAATATGTAAAGTTTTAAATCCAAAAATTAACTAATAGCTCGCCATTGTTGACGTTGCCGAGCGGGACGTCATACGGACTCCTTGCCGTTCTTCCACAGTGTCTTTAACTACGTAAGGTAGTGATTGAAATACACCACAAGGTGTCAATTGCGAGTTTTAAATTAGAGATCCAGCCAAGGCAAGTCTGAGTAAGTTTTATGCGTATTTTGCATTGCTATTTTGATTGGGAATGCCAGTTCTCTTTGCATTGAGAGCTTTTATTTTTGTGAACATTATTACTTTTTTTTTTTTTTTTTTTTTTGAGATAGGAATATTATTTTTGTTGTGCTTTCACTAAATGATACTGTAGCGACTTAACTGTTCCGCCCAAATGCATGATGGGAAGTTGGGCAACCATGACTGTCAGTGGTGGCTGCAAATGGTATAACGTACGTTCTGCATTGTGTTCAATTAAGCTGTTAAGAAAAATATTGTCTCCTGCTCCACCCAATTGCATGATGGGACGTTGGGCAACCATGACTGTTGGTAGTGGCTGCAAATATTATGTAGTATGTTCTACGTTGTGTTCAATTAAGCTTGTCAAGGAAAAGATCGCCCCTTTTCATTCTTCCCCATGTCGTTCGCCACAATACTTATATTTGTTGTGAAAGAGTTGCCAAAGCTTAAGCCAATAAAAGGCGTGGTCCTAAGAACGCATGTGTCCACTCGCATTTCCCTACTTTTTCGCTCTCAATGTGCTAAAACGGCGTCATTGTAAACTGTTTGAGACAAAGCATGCACGGGTCATTCCGTGCATGCGTTAATGGCGTCAAATATTTTAACGCGATTATTTTAAAAAATTAATTACCGCCCGTTAACGCGTTAAATTTGACAGCCCTAAATATAATCTTTCTTCGTTTTTGAGTTTTTTTTAGCACAAACATAAATACAAACAAACAGACTGACATAAAGAACCGAATACATAACCTCCGCTTCTGTACTTTTCATCTACTGGCGGAGGTATCTAAAAAGTACACGTAAATATTTTCCCTTTAATATTATTAATTAAGACTGCTTCTATGTCTTCAGCACATGGTCAGTGGAAAGCAGAATAACAACACGGCTTATCGGCCATCAGCGCAGCATCTGATCGGAGGTCAGATGTGTGCACTCCACCAAGATATTTTTAAAGAGCGATGTGATAGGCCTGTTTTGAGAAGCAATTTCTCCAGGCGGAACAAAAGGGCATAGTTCACATTGAAGAGAAAAGCTGGCGTCCAAATATGTGAGCAGAAAATGAGGACTATGAAGTCAAACAGAAAATCATTGGAAGGGATTTGATAGACTGCAGATTTAATGTCCATCTGATGGCAGAAAAGAGATCAGAATTAATCCTCTTAGTTGTTTGTTTGGTAATCTGATTTTGTCAGATTTTTCGGGCTGCTATCTGAGGTTGCGGTTACTGATGCTGCCTCTGAACGCACTCTGGCGATTTTCAACTCCCACATTCTCCCCCCGATGCCCTGCCCTCTGGCGTGTTACTCTCCACATATTAACAACATATCAGCTGATTAAATACCACAATCGAGAAGATACAGCATGTCTGCCTGTGAAATGATTCCCCCACTGTGCCAGAGTGCCACACTATGCTCCAAATAAATGACCTACTTTGCACATTAACACACATTTACATGCGGGGCGAGATCAGGGACGGCTTCGTCGTTTAGGAACTCATCTCACTTTAAAAGTGCTGTGTGTGGCCTCGGTCCAGTTCTTAGACTGTGATTGTCGTCTGCAACTAGGAGTGACATTAAACACCTAAAAGACTATTTTTGATGACTTGTTCAATATATTTCAAACTGCAACTTATTGTTATGTGAATTGGACAAATGTCACTTGGATCTCATACATGAGTGGTCCCCAACGTTTTTTGGAACACGGACCGGTGTGATGTGGGCTTTTTTTCACGGACCGGCAAAAAAAAAAGGCAAAAAATGACAGTAAATATAAAATAACACGACAACAAATGCAAGGAAAATGTAACTCACCATACGCTGAATGAATCTTTTTTAACAGCAGCTTCTCCTAAAACTTGACGGCATATATCCTTGATCGCAGGCATAAGTTCTTCTCCAATCGTGAAAGGTTTCTTGGCTTTAGCAATACGGTTCGCCACGAGGTAGAACGCTCTCAGTGCATTCGCTTTTGTTGCCTCGTTTGCTAACTTTTAGCCACATACTATGCAGAATGGATTTGGTTGAATCGTCTTCTGGCTCAGCAGGTGGCCTTTTCCCCGTGAATAAAAGCTTTCCAAACACGTCTGTTTTTCAGTTATCTTCGCTAACGTGTGGGCTTATTATTTCTGGGATCAAATCTGATGGGCCCACATCATTATCGAGGACACGCACATGGAAATAAAAAATAGATGCGAGCTGAGAAAAAGGACCGGAAGTACCCCATTGCTGAGGTGTGCTCAGGTCCGCAGCACACAGCCAACAGCAGCTAACGTTACTGTCTGCAATGACTGACGCCGGGCTGCTAAAGTTGCGCAAACACCTGAGATAGACCGATTATCGGCCGGGGCGATTATCGGCGCCAGGCCCTCAAAGCGCTTCACACTATATCCTCATCTACCTACTGGTGACGCAGCACCAGGAGCAACGTGGGGTTTAGTATCTTGCTCAAGGTTACTTAGACGAGGTCATCAGGGCGGGGAATAGCGTACCGCAATAATGCTATTTTTAGACCGTGACGTCGCATCGTAAAGCAGAAGTGGGACATTATAGACACGCCCTTGCATACAAACCAGTATATTTCTGCTAGTTTTTTTCTGGTAATCTTTCAAAAACGAACATCCCGATCAAACACTGCTGCTATGGAACTTGTAGAAACGACTCTCAACATTACGACCGTCCACATATGAAAGATGTTTTCTTCATATGTTTCCCAAACCCAAAGACTCAAAGGAAAAAATGTGAACGATGGATCAGCTTGTGCGGACGTCCGAAAGACCAGTTTACCGCCAGCAAGGTGAAGTCATTCACCTGCTCTTTGTCCTACAAATGACAATCCCGACCCATTGTCTGCCACAGCGTCCCCCTAAGAGGTAAGCCATTTTGATATTTTTACTTATTTCTTAGCGTGGAGTTTTGCCGTGCTGCTTCTGTCTGACAATGAATGACCTGAAAAAAATTAAAGTGGTATCGGATTGCCACCGTTGTTTCCCTTTGCTGTTGTAAAGAAACAACTTTAGTAAGGGGGAAGTGTGAATAATTTAATACAATTAAGATTTGTTATTAATGAAAAAATTAAGAATTTAGAATAGAATTTGCGATCGCTACACAAAACTAACAATATAAATTACCACCAAGAACGGTCAGAGACGTAAGGCAACCAGAGGATATAATATATAAGAAAGACTGGGCATATGGGGGTAAAGGATAGCTTGTTGAAACAGGAGAACGTCATTGTCAGTGGCATAAGGAAAAAGGTGTGGATCAGCTCGGCTCTTTTTCAGCCCTCGGCACTCAAGCCATCTCTTTAACTTAACATGTGTATGTTCTTCCACATCTTTACCAGTAAATTTGGCACCAGGGACATGATTTTCGGAAAGAATTGGTAGGTTTAGCTCTGTAAACATCTCCTTCATACACTATTTCCATTCATTTACTATTGGGGACAAACGGCAGCGTAGCCCCCCCCTTAGCAACAGTTGCTAACATCATGAATATTAATGAGTGGAAGTGACGTGTAGCGTGCGGTACGCCATTAAACCCACAACCTCTTGGTTCGAGAACAACTACCACTGAACCAAGCCACCCCCTATTATCAGCTATTATTTTCTAGTTGTGTGATTCAATATGTTTTACAGTGAATATCAGCTCCAAAAATCTGTTATCTGCCCCTCTAACTACAAATAATCAGTATCGGTCCTAAAAAACAAAAAAAACAAAAAAACATAATCAATCTCTAGCAAACACCCAAGTAATGTCGGCCAACCACTAGAGGGCGACGTACACAAATCTCTACTCGGATTAGTCAATAGAGTAGACAGGCTTAATGATGTGTCAAGAGGCGCAGGTCAGATTGCGGTCGTTAAAATTATTCATTATTTCTCTGCAGCCCGGGAGCAAATGCACCGTGGACCGGTACCGGTCCCCAGCCCGGTGGTTGGGCATCACTGTCATACATCATGTCCAGTAGATTCTATTGTACTTTTGAGGTAAGGCAGAGTTGGTACCAAAGGACCATCATGAAGCTTCAGCTTGGCAGGATAACTTCGGATCCTTTGTTTGGGCTTTGTTTGTTCCGGCACATTCAGCAAGTGAAAAGAGGTGCATGTAATGAAACTAAGGCTACATTCATACTACAGGTCTTAATGCACGAATCCGATTTTTTGTCATATCCGTTTTTTTTGGTGTGCCCGTTCAGACTGCCTTTGTCCATTGAGACCGTTCAAGTATTACGCATGCGCACTAATTCGCAGTCCGACACGCGCTTAGCAAGAAGACCCGCATGCGCAGAAGCATCAAAACAAATGACACACGTCATCTGTCATTCCAGGGATATCATATTTTGCTTTTCAAAAGGAGGACACAAACAACAGACATAAATAATCCCCGTTTAGGCTTATATTCAAAGTTTATATGGATCGATAGCATGCACGCACTGTCCGTGCATGTCACACACACATACGGGCAGTTTGCCCCGACTCTCGGCCGTGTAGGCAATGTTGAAATATTGCTCACTTGGAGCAGAGAGAAAACTGAGCATTCTCAGGTTTTTCCTCAACCCATTTTCATTTTTTATGACTGTTGTCAAGCCCAGCCCTTCCCCAAAAGCCGTGTTCACTGCAAGCTAGGTGCTAATAACGCACAGCTGCACCGGTAAGGTAGCGTCTCTCTCGCTATTTGATGACGTAATTGCTGCATGAAATCCGATTTGGGAGAGTGGACACTACAGACCGCTGCAACAGTCTGGAAAAATGTGGCCCAGATCGGATTTGAACCACATACGAAAGTGACCCAGATCGAATTTGAAATTGTCCAGTTCTATGCGACTTGTCACGTTCAGACCGCCAAGTTAATGCCTCACTCGACTCAGAAAAACACGAAAAAATCGGATTCGTGCATTAAGACCTGTCGTATGAACGTAGCCTAATTCACATGATAATGGTTAGTAGAGATGCACGATAATTATCGGTCCGATAATAGGAATTATGACGTCATCCTAATAAACCCGATAACATAATATATTATCGGCCCTATTAATAATATTTTTGGCATGTTGTCGGAATGGGATTTGTGCGTTCGTTTCCACTCCTGTTTTTACAGTATGCAAAGTTTTGTTACTGTCTTTGTTTTGTTCATTATAATAATGTTCATGTCATCATGAGAATTCTGGTTCGGTCAAAGGCAAATCTAAGCTGAATCAACCACTAGTATTTTGGACCTACAGGTGTTCAAAAACTCAGGTGAATATACAATGAAAAATTATATATGTATTATCGGTTATCGTATCAGTATCGGCCTTGAGGAGCAGGAAGTTATCGATATCGTTTCAAAAAATGGATATCGTGCACCCCTAATGGTTAGATCAATTACAATCATTAAAACAAATGGGAAGACAGTGTAACTGACCTATATAACTGAAGTCATCATATAACGCAAATCAAATAAGGTTGCTTAAAAGTTGGTAGGGACAATTTGAGCATCCTGAAAAGTTGGTAGTGTTTTGTCCCTACTGTCCCTATGCAAACCTACGCCCTTGCATTCAATAGACTGTCAACTTTTGACAAAACTAAAATAATGCATCTGTTCTTCCTAACTTAACTTGTACGACTTGGAGGGATTACAAAGCACTCGTAATTAGAACAAATCCATTATTCAAGCCTGCCGTGAGAGCACCTTATTTTTGTTGAAATGCACAAGCAGGCAAAATAGATAATGAGTAAAATAGCTCTAATTAAAGGAGCACGTATCAGCACTCTTTTTATCTTAAGTACAAACTGTGTGACGAGAACATCGCAGGGAGTGGGGAATTGTCTGCACTGTAACGGGACGTGCGGTGTCATGCGAACGCCAATACTCGCGCACGCGATAGAACACAATGCAACACAACAGTGCAGAAAAATGTCAACAAGGCTTTGGACACACGTCATATTGACTTGAGGGACCGCTTGAGTGCACAGCCACACGCGACTTGACATGGATGAACGTGTAAGTGCTTCCTCTTTTTCTGTCCATCACACACACACACGCACGCACACAAGAGCTAGATCGCAATCCATGATTGCTCACGGACCATGATAAGAAAATGTAGTAGATGAGTAATCTGATATGCATGACTTGATGTTTCACCGCGCCTTTCTTTTTCCTCTTGGAAATCGCAGGTTGCATCCATAATTCACGGCGGCCTCCGTCTGTTTTCTTCCCTTTTTCCACTCTGCCTCTCCCTCCCCCTTTGCCTCACCCTTTCCTCGCCCCGCATCTCACTCCTGGCAATCTGGCTTTTGCAGCTTAGCTCATTAGCATATTGCACAATGTGCAGATGCCACCAAAAATTATTCACCTTGCAGCATTTTTGATGCTGTTGTGCACAAACACAAATTACTCTGTCAACATTTTTGCACAGCTTCCCAAAATGAGGTATTGGGACAAAAAGTCTCAATTTTTTTTTGGTCTTGGGTGTATACTTTTATGTCCTTTTCCACTGCATGGCAACTGTTTTGGGCAGTCTATTTTCCATGTCTACAAAAACCAAGCTGTGTCAAACGCATAGGGCAGAATGCAATGGACCTATCGCTAAACCACGTCCCCAAATCAGAAAACTCGGATCTGATCTTTGACGATACCACAATAGCAATTGTCACCTTAACTTATAAACATAATTTCTTACGGTTGTCGATGATAACAAAGTTGCTATTCAAATAAATAAATAAATACAACAATAACATCCAAATAGTGCTGCAACGATTAACCGATTAACTCGAGTATTCAATTAGAAAAAAATATTTGAATTAAATTTTGTTGCCTGGAGTATTCGTTTCATTAAATCGGCATTGTATTGGTTTATTTTGAAACTGTTTGCATGTAGTGTTATTGATTTGGGTGGCAACAATGAATATGATATACCTCATAACTCATGGCTGAAACAAGCTGCTCCCTGTTAAGACCACCATTAGCCAAGTTTTTGTTTGAGCAAATGTTTTTAATGCATTCATGATTTAGTTTATAGGTATATTCAACCGTTTTATTTTTTTGTGGGAATATGTGTCCGAACCGTTTGTTAAGAGCATTGATAAAAATAAAAATAAAAAAACAAAAAACTTTAGCATTTTATAGCATTCAAGCTAGCGGACTTTTTCTGTTTAAGTTAGCCAATTGTTCTTTTGTTGTACATAGATCATTTAATTAATTAATTTTTTTTAATACCGTTTTAGGCTCAGCTCGGGTATTTTAATTTTTCATGTTCCTTGTCCGATTACTCGATTATTCGAAATAACTAGTCCACTGATTAATCGACTAGTAAAATATTCGATAGCTGCAGCCCTACATCCAAATAATGTATACTAGAAATGTTTGGTAGAGTTGGACTCATTTCAAATTTCTGATGAGAAGTACCGAATTTTCCAGACTGTTAATTGCATGTTTTACATTTTTTGGCCAGTGAGACTTACAATGTATATTGAGATGTGTTCTTTGAACAAATCTGAAGGCATATTAATTTGCATGTACAAGAAACGTAGTCAACTATTAATGTTAGTTTGCTAACATTTGACTGCCACCTTGTTTACTATCCTGTCACCACACAAATAGAATAAAATCTAAATAATCTAAACTGTCTAGAACCCAGCACTGAAAGTCCAAAGTAAAAACTACAAGCTTTCTATAAAGAAAGAAATACATGTAGTCACCAGGTTACGAACGAGTTCCGTTCCTACGCTGGCGACAAAACAAAAGCATTGGGAAAAAAACTCAAATAATGTTTTGTCCCCACCCCCTTTCAAAGCCATAGATCCTGAAACATGAATATGCGTGGTGTCGCTCTATATGTACTGTATGTACCAGGACAGTATGGCTACTGCAGCATATTGGAGACTTTGGAGAATATAATAAGGTATGATAAAATTGTCAGGCTAAACAACAGGCTAATGTAACATTAACATGCGTTTGCGCAACGCTGGCGACGTAACCCAAAATTCCACAAAAGTCGAAATTAACCCTTTAAGTACCCCTAAATAATTCCCAAATCTCAAAATAACTATCCAAAAACATGTACTATTGAACATTGTACCGTCCTCTCCAAGATGTTCAAGCTAAATCCTAGCTAGACAGCGAGCTAAGCTCCGAAATGAAGATGTCAGACGTCCGTGTGGTTGGCTGACTTTATTCAGCTGCTCATGACATCAACGCTAGCAGAATTAAACTAAAATAAAAATGAAAATAAATCAATTTCATCTTTAAAAACAGCAATTCAAATGTGTGTCTATAATTAGCTGCTAGCACAGCAATAACAATCCTCACACATGATTAACATGTATCAGTTAGCATTCCGCACACCATCATGAACAATCACATAAACTCGTATTTGACCACAATTGGAAATGCAAAATAAACAGTACAAAAGGTGTTAGATACAGGTGTTGCCTCTTTGGATGCTTCACAATCAACAAATGTGTGCGCAAGCTTGCAGCTGCTATCTTTCCCCCCACTCTCTCTCACTCGGCTGCATGACTTCTTCTTTGGAGCAAATGCGCTCATCCTTGTGTGTGCGCGTGCGCTCTTCTTCGTATGTGCAAATACCTTCTTCTTCTTGTGTACGTGCACTATTACTCGCTTGTAAAAGTACTACCTGCCCAATGCTCCCTGCGCCAAATAAAAGCATGCATCACTAAACAAAAGTTAGTCGTAAAGTCACATATGTCACAATCCGGGAACTACCAGTATATGACTTTGGAATCAATTTCTTTCCAGTCCACATATTCAAAACAAACACACTCAATTATGGTCAGATTTTTGTCATTCCAAGGACAAAATTCGTGAGTTTTAAGCATCACTGGAAGTGCACACAGCGATCTGCAAAATTCCACGACTCTCTTTCCTGACGTCCCAGCCAAGCTGAAGCCGGGACATGAAACACAGGTGTTAAATCAAGATGCTTACCAGTGGAGGAGGGCGTTCCCGCGTTTCACGTTGAAGAAATCGGTGCCTTAATCCTCATCGATCACAGGCCGGCTTCTGAAACCAGACAAAGCGAAAAGAGCGACGTGAATCGAGGCGTGTGACAAAACACAATGTGCTTTTCAGTGATAGGCAAACAAGACCGGAGGTGGTGTCGTTTATCGAGATGTAATAAAGCGCCCCTGTCGCGCCTCTGACAGATTGGAGGTGCGTAACAAGGGCTGACAACTTGCACATAAATCCTTGACAAATATCACACTTAAAACACTCGAAACGACAAACGCGAGTTGATTTTTTTTTTTTTTTTAATCCTTCCCGGTGTCTACGAGTTGCCAAAGCAGCTGTCAGTTAAGTCGCGGGCTTTCATCATTTCTACTGGATGAATGGAAAAACATTTCTGTCTTTATTGTTAATATCTCATCAGTCAGTAAGGTCCGCGAGGACGACTTAAATACTGTATCTTCACAGGCCACAGTTTGCCCCACATTTAATTACATTTAACAGCTAAATACGCCTCTGTGCTTTATTCACCCCCTCAACTCATCCTTGCGTCCAATTTAATTAGTCATAAGCCTTTTAATTAACTAAATATGATCTGATAGGGATATTTTACACTCGTGTAAAGGATATAGACTGGGCACTTAAACTCACAGACAGCCAAGCGCTCACTAGGAATCCTTTTGTGCAATTGTGTGGGTATTTACAGTGTATCACAAAAGTGAGTACACCCCTCGCATTTCTGCAGATATTTAAGTATAACTTTTCATGAGACAACACTGACAAAATGACACTTTGACACAATGAAAAGTAGTATGCGTGTAGCTTATAAAATAGAGTTAATTTTATTTTCCCCTCAAAATAACTCAAAATATAGCCATTAATATCTAAACTTGCATTGGGAATCTCTGGCATGAAGTCGATTCGATATGTATCTAGATCAGGGGTGGGCAAACTATTCCACAAAGGGCCGCAGTGGGTGCGGGTTTTTGTTGCAACCCATTAAGAGGACACCTTTTCACCAATCTGCTGTTTTACAAGTGCAATCAGTCAATTGCAGTCAGGTGCTTCTCATTTCTGCTGAAACCTCATTGGTTAAAATATCTGTGCTGGGTCAGTTGGAACAAAGACCAGGACCCACTGCGGCCCTCGAGGACCGGTTTGCCCACCCCTGATCTAGATACACTGGTTACGATTCGATTAAAAAAACGATACATTTTTAAGGCCGAGCGATTCGATATGATTCGATACAGTGTAAGAACGATACGGTTCGATAGAGTGAAAACGATACGATAGTAAATATTTGTTGTGTGTGTTTGTACAGTATTTTAAACATATTAAAAGACCACATTTCTAATATAGCAAAATTAAACAACAAAATTTCATACCAATGTTATGTTTTATTTTTTTATGAAAAAAAAAAAAAAAAAAGGCTTACTATATGACCGTCATTTTGTTGGATGGGATTGATAATAAAATAAAACTCCAGTGACAGACAACAATAAAGTGTAGTAATTCAATTACTGTATTTCCTGGTGTTTTGAACACAATAGGTAAGTGCAAACTTTCAACGTAAACATCTTACAAACAAAAAATATTAATTATATGCAGCAGCTCTAGAAAAAAAGAATTAAACCTGCTAGTGTTATCATAAATAAATAACAAATTATGCTTTACGAATGGTATAATTGGGGGAGTAAAAACATGGCATTTTAGACAGACAGGTCAATAATCATTACTTTAACCTAATACACAGCAAAGTCATTCACTTATGCCTGTGCTTCATCATTTTTTATTCCTCATCACTGTCCATATCTTTTTTGAAGGGCAGATTTTTCTTTAGGAAGATCAACTAATCCACATGTTCATGTTTAAGTAGACTGCGTTTCGTGGAAACGATATCTCCAGCCGATCGTGCTGGCCTTTCCACCATTGTAGTGGGTTATTTTTCAGGGTTAAAAACTCACGATCTCTGTACCGCTCCACACTTCACACAAGCTCTGTCCCATGCGAACAGATCTGGCTGCCTTCATCACTTCAAAGTCCGACTTTTGTTTTCCTAGGTGCGTTGAAAATCAATCGCTGCACGTCGCTGGCGTCGGTGATCACACTGTCCATTGTTTTAGCATGTTGCTTCGTTGCCATTACTAGTTTCGTTTTGGGCTGTGAAGAAAATGCTACGGAGCGTGCGTTACAGCGTTGTTATGACACGCCCGTGACGATCGGGTAATGACGGCGACTAGTAGCGGTTCTGCCGAAATGCATGGGAAGTTGAGGCAACCACGAGTGTGAATAGTGCTTGTCCATATAATATCATGCGTGCGGTCTCGATCTAAGTGTGCTGTGTGGTGAATGACACAAGCTAAATTATAATCATATTAAGCAATGCATTGAACTAGGCATTAGAAGCCGATTCTTGTGCTCACGATAGCCGAATTCTATCTCTACTATCGGTTCATTGAATATTTAATGGCTAAAAACTGTCAAATGGTAACTTTTATTATCGATACATCTGTATCTCTCACCTGTAAAACCGGATATCCGGTCGTATCGGTTTATCGTTCTCAAGCTTAATCTAAACCCCTGGCAACAAGAGTGAGTACACCCCTTAGAAACTATGTATATCCCTAAAAGTCCAAATTGAATACTGCTTGTCATTTTCCCTCGTAAATGTCACGTGACTCATTACAGGAGTGCTGTCAACATTGCTGGAGAGATTGAAGAGGTGGGGGGTCAGCTTGTTAGTGCTCAGACCATATGGCTGTCACCCCCGGAGGGTGCAAACAGTTTGCTGAAGACATGTCAACAAAGCACATGGATTACTGGAACCATGTCTTATGGTCTGATGAGATGGGCGGGCTTTCTTGTGTACCGTCTTCAGAAGAGGGTTCCTCCTGGGGTGACAGCCATGCACACCAATTTGATGTAGAGCGCGGCGCATGGTCTGAGCACTAACAGGCTGACCCCCCCACCTCTTCAATCTCTGCAGCAATGCTAAAAGTACTCCTGTAAAGAGTTACGTGACATTTTGGAGGGGAAATGACAAGCAGTACTCAATTTGGACATTTTTGGATGTACGTAGTTTCTAAGACAGCCCTGATTATAAGATGACCCTGTTTTTCAAGACTCAAGTTTGAAAAAAAGACTTTTTGAACACCAAATTAATTTTTATACAGAAAATAATTACAGTACATCTGAAACAAATGATTATAACAATACTTTGAGAGAAAAAGCAAGTTATTTTGTCTCATTCAAATCTTAATATCACAACATTTAAATATGTAAACTAAAGTGCAATCACATTCGTAAATGAATGGCTTCTGGTTTTTGAAATGTAAATAAACCAATCTATTGTGATAAAACAACAAAATTGCAATAACTGCATTAACCATTAAAGTGAGGTCTAACTGTAACTGTAGTCTTGAAACAAATCTGAATAAGGAAAAACATTGCAATAAAATAAAGCAAACTGGTTAAACTTGAGAGTAGCTGAGATTTGTCATGACAGAACATTACTCCTCAAGTTCAGCATTCGCTTCAATGATATCTGACGCTCTCTAGCGTCGTGAATGGGTATATTGTCTAGACCTCGAATATAAGACGACTCCCACTTTTTGGGTCTTATCTCAATGCAAAAAACACCGTCTTATATTCGGGCCAATTCGGTAATACGATAGGCTTCCATTTCTTGATAACGTAAAATTAAAATGGGGGTTCACAATTATGTGGCACTCTGCAATTAGAACTGGTTTACTTTCACATAAATGGTAGAGGCGTGCGAAATGTCTGATTCTTAGATTATTCGCGATTCGGCTGTGGAGGATTCGAGAACGATTCACAAATATCCAAATTCCGATTATTGAATTATACCAGGTAAAGCGGAAGTAAAACACAGTCAGCGCGGTCTTTGGGACGCAATGAGGAATGGACCGAGAGTAAATATCATGTTCAACTCATGCCGCTAAATAAAAAAACAATCATACCTGACTGCGGTTGACAGTTGCTAGTTGCTACAAACATACGGCTACAGTAGATATCGTATATATGTAGAACTAGATGCAAAATGACAGACGACGTCAGTGTTAGAACATGTATTATTGAACAGAGATGCGAAATGACAGACTTTCCGGCGTAAGTAAACAGCCGCCATCTTAAAGCAGTAGACCTCCCTAGAAGGCTCTCTTGCAGCGAACCTAATTAACTTTTTATCTTAAATACATCTTAATTGGCAGAATCTTGTCTTGAATCTATCTTTAAATGATGAAATAGTTTTAAAACTTTGACAAAAGTAGACAGAAGGGAAATTATGGAATAACGGGAGCAATTTTAACAACTGTTAATCACAATATTAAATTAATTGAATGTAGTTTAAAGCTGCTGATACAGAATGGGGACTGGAGTTTTTTTATTTAGTGTTATTTTTCTATATTTGTTTACTGTTATATGTTAACTTGATACTGAAATAGTAGTTTGGTTTAGCCTGAGAGGATTTTTGAACAATTTTGGAACTAATGTACAAAACGTTATCAAAAAAAAAAAAAAAAAGGAGGGGGGTGCATCAATAATCGTTTTATAATCGAATCGGAGCCTCTGAATCATAATCGTAATCGAATCGTTAGGTGCCCAAAGATTCCCATCTCTAGTAAATGGTACATAAACCAGGCATTTGTTTACTGATCTCTATTAATGGAATAAAAGGCCCGTTTTGCCTGTTCTGATGGTGAGGAAACATGATTGCTGAGAGATTTTGCCACCTGGCAGAGCTTCTGGAAAGACCTTCAGAGAGGCAACAAATGGACGGGATTGATCCGCTTAGTTGTTCATTTACAACCCAAGAAGAAGAAACTAATTCCCCTGTCGCGCCTTTGTTTCAGCCTCACACAATACAATCGGATGCACGAGAAGGGAGGTGAGCAGGCCACACGTGTGTGTGTGTTACATGTGGATTAATCTCCACTGGATGTCATCGCAGGTGCCATTAAACGTAGCAGAAGGCGAGAATCGTGCTGGAAAACCAGAAGCTGCCGTCTAAATAATTTATTCCAAGGCTCATCTTGTCTCACACCATAGGGAGATTTCTGCTTTCAATTTGCACCAAGATGTCTTTCCTTTCAGTATTCAAACGGCGGGAGCGGATTTGTTGTGATTGACCCGCGGAAGGTCAGCGTTAGCGCGCGAGCTAGCGTCGACATCGTTCTCGGCGGGCTGGTGCACGTGTCTATTAGCGGGCCGGGGTGGCGTTGCATACATGCGTGAATGCGTGTGTGAGGGGAAGGCGGGGAAAGTCTTTGTTTACTCGAGTGCATGCTGGCTGACGCTAGAGAATAGGCCTACGGAGCAGGGAGACAGTGGTGTGTGTCGGAGCTTATTAGGCATCTATCCAAGGACACTAACGCTCCAGACACTAAAGCGGACAAAAAGAATGAAAAAAAAAAAAAAAAAGAACATGATTGCTAATATAGTAAGAAGACGTTAGGAAAGCAGAAGAGTGTGGAGGAATACAATTAGAGGAGGTATGAAGTCATGGCTGTCAGGGAAATTCAACTTTGAACTCCAAGACAAGTGTTACCTCGATAGCCCGATTAGAGAAATGAATACGACCCCAACCACGGATTGCTTTTCTTCGAAGGCTTTATGAACAAGAGCTATCGGG
Source organism: Corythoichthys intestinalis (assembly GCF_030265065.1). Classification (NCBI taxonomy): domain Eukaryota; kingdom Metazoa; phylum Chordata; class Actinopteri; order Syngnathiformes; family Syngnathidae; genus Corythoichthys; species Corythoichthys intestinalis. The sequence continues at coordinate 51,839,681 of NC_080404.1, read as the reverse complement.
TACAAACCGATGTGACCCAGCCAGGAGCTGTGATCACCCAGAAAGTACAAAGAAGTACGATAGAGGCTGGACATTTATACTGTTGAAAGTAGGGGTGTGACAAAATATCGAAATGGTGATGTATCATGATGCTTTGCATCCCAAAAGGTTATCGATATGCTCCTGCCAAGAGATATCGTTTCTGGGATCTGGGCTATTTGCAGGCAATGACATTGACTGGATGAGTCTTTCTCCAAGGAATGCTTTAACAGTTTTAGCTCTGTGGCATGCATTGTCATCTTGAAAAATGACAAACATATTTTCAATTGAAGGGATAAGAAAGCTGTCTAAAATTTAAACGTAAACTTGTGCATTCATTGAAGATTTAACCACAGCCATCTCCCCAGTGCCTTTGCCTGACATGCAGCCCCGTATCATCAAGGACTGAGGGAATTTTGATGTCTTCTTCAGGCAATCATCTTTGTAAATCTCACTGGAACGGCACCAAACAAAAGTTCCAGCGTCATCACCTTGTTCCAGTGAGACGTTAAATGGCCCAAAATTACCTAATTGCCTGGCATTGACTGCCACTGACAGCCATAGACGTTCAATCCGTTTGAAGTGGGAGGGTGCATCGCTGCCATCCCTCCCACTTCAAACGGATTGGATGTCTACTAGTGATAAACTCATTCCAATTCACACTAGAAGCTTGTTTTTCTGTCAATTAGTTGTTTGTAGAATATCCTAGAATGATTTCCTGACCGATGTATCAATAATCGTTGTATCGCCATATCATCAGATCGTTATCGTGAGCTTTGTATCGCAAATCGTATCGTATCGTGAGGTACCAAGGGGTTCCCACTCCTAGTTGAAAGGGCGGTGCCGAAGCCCACCGTGAAACGAAACTTACTGGGAAACGAAACTCATCATCTCACAAACCTGGGTATTTTCCATACAAAAACATCTTTGAGCTGAGACCTTGAACACCGGTCCAGGCTAGAATGAAGATAAGCTTAGTCTGATAAACCAAAGTCGCTCATTGTATTCATTCAGGGCATATTCGAAAACAGGAATATCACAGTCCATATTTGGGCATATTGTGATACAGTCTATGGGAAGGCACACTCTAACAGGTTGATATAACGATGATGCTTTATGCTACAATGTTCTCATGCAAAAATAACAAAAGCATACAAAATATGATGTATAATGGTTGTGTTTTAAGCATGAATAAAATTCTCTCACAATGGCTCTCATGCTTGTCCTCATCGTGTGTGTCACAGAGAGCCTGAGTAGAAGAAAGTACATTGATGCACGGGGTCATCAACCACAATATAAGACTTTATTACCACAAAAAGTAAGAATTAAACAACCTTTTATGTTTTTGACAAAATTATCTTCATCGACTGAGGGAAAATGAACATTCTAGTCAAAGGACTCTTGAGTGGTTATCATGGCTGCCTCACTTTGGTGCTTTGTTTGTCAACCGGTGTGCCGCGGCACACTACAGTCCCTGACAAAAGTCTTGCCGCTTACCCATTTTGTGGAAACACTTGCTAATAACCTGACTTTTAATTATTTAATTCTTGTGTACCGTCTTCAGAAGAGGCTTCCTACTGAGGTGACAGCCATGCACACCAATTTGATGTAGAGTGCGGCGTATGGTCTAAGCACTAACAGGCTGACCCCCCACCTCTTCAATCTCTGCAGCACTCCTGTAACGAGTCAAATGACATTTTGGAGGGAAAATGACAAGCAGTACTCAATTTGGACATTTAGGGATGTACGTAGTTTCTAAGGGGTGCATTCACTTTTGTTGCCAGGTGTTTAGATATTAATGGCTATATTTTGAGTTATTTTGAGGGGAAAATAAATTAACTTTATTATATAGGCTGCACACAGACTACTTTTCATATTGTCATAGTGTCATTTTGTCAGTGTTGTCCCATGACAACATATACTTAAATATCTGCAGAAATGCGAGGGGTGTACTCACTTTTGTGATACACTGTAACTTTTCTGTAGCCGAAGTATTCCCGTACCAGCGATTTTGTTTTCTTTGATAGGGGAAAATGTTCAGGAGTTTCACCTTCTCCAGCCATCGTGTAGCACAGCTAACTCACTGACACTGAGCGACAATTGGTGGGCGAGGGTTTCGCCTTATCGTTGCAAGCGAGGGATTTCTTCATGCAATTTGGGACATAAAAAAATAGCTAAAACCTTAGGGACTGTATGACGGAAAATTTTTGCGATATTTTCGTTATCGTCATTGTTGACGAAAACAGCACTGAAGAATACAGAAAAATTCAAAAGAATATCTTAAAATTACATAAAAGAGGTTTATACTCAGAATTAAGGTGCGGTAAAAATACCATTTTGTTGTCAGTAACACAATGCCCTCTTTCAGTACAGATTTCAAAGAACACTCCGTTTTCAATCAGTTTGGCAATGCTCTGGGCGCATGTTGTTCCAAAGAACTAAAGACACAACATATCCACCATGGATGTTTGTCTAAAATCTCTCAGACACTTTGCAAACTCTGGAGGAGGATAGCACGCTCACCCAAACAAAGTGGGGTTTGAAGCAAAGCAAAAAGCGCGTGCCCGGTGGTGACGGCTGTTTGGCCATCGCCTAGCAAGAACGAACAGCCTCCCTAGCGAGTTCAACAAGTTCTGGTGAAATGACAGGCAAACAGACAGACGGGGGTGGGCCAAGCGCAGACGCTCAGGCCCTGAATGCTGTACTCATGCCAATTCAAACCAAGAACGGAGAAAAAGAAAACTTGTGAAGTGAAGAGAGTGAGAGAGGCTAAATTTCCGTCAAGTCTACCTCCATATGCTCTACCATTGTCTAAGCACGTCTTTTGTGCCCACTGTCCTGACTTTTTAGGAGTTTGCAACTCATCTTCATCCAGGAATACGGCTGTTCAAGTACAGTATTTTTAACTCATTTGCTCCCAAAAATGTATAAATACATTCTATTTTTAATTGTTTCAATGTCCCAAAGACGTATTTATATGTCTTTTACGTTTGTTTTTTTTTTTTTAACAAGAGACATCTCTAGGCTCTGATTCAACTTAGCTCCAAAGCACAAAGCTGAAAATCCATTTTAAAGCAATAAAACTGGCCACTAGAGGGCAGTAGCGCATTAGGTAAGACCCCCAACCCGATTCAACGGAAGACGACCGTATGGACGTCCAGGATGCCAGGCGGCGGACGACCGACCAGAACAACCGGAAGGATGCCCGGGATACCAGGTGCTGGACGACCGAGCAGAACGACCGGGACCACCAGTGCAGCGGACGATGCCGTTGCGTCCGTGCTGAAAAGGCTCAAAATAAATCCATCTTTATGAGACAGGCGGCGATGAAAAGTTTACCCTGGCCGTCAAGGCCATAACAGCGTCATCCCTCAGTTAGTTATGTGTAAATAAATTGTTACTTTGCTATCAAAAGTTCTATTTGTCTTGTTGTTTATGTTATTTTGAAAAAGGAAAACATTATTCAAATGTTTGGGATGTAACTAAAGCAAAAAATGGCTGTGTTAAAGGTATGTTTGAAATGTATGCGTTTACAAAAAGCTCAATTTCTCAGTTTTTTCATCAGAAATTGGAAAATTGTCTAATCTAAGCTATTTTCTAATGCTGATTTCTAAAGAATGGAAAAATATATGAACTAACTTTTTTTCCTGCTGAAAGAAGAGAGTCTAATCTTTATTTTGGTTGGTTCCATGTTTATGTAGCAATAGAACAGAATTTTCTGTGGGCCTTTGCAAAATCAGTCAAAATCCAGTAAAACGGTCAGAGGCGAAGGGGGTTGCACCGGTGAAAATGGCTGGGATTGAATGAGTTAAAGTCCAAATGAGCTACTGTATCTAATGTATACGATTGCTTTTAAGTAGTCAGTGCTCAGAAGTCTGCATTTTCCCCACAACCACATTTTTTTGGAGTAAAATGCATTTGACAAAATTCCCTTGAGTTAGAGAGACAACTGATGAATACTAAATTTTTGTGAAATCTAAGTAAACAGACAAAAACTCTATTCCATATCAACTCGAACAGTAATACACATAAAATGTTTAAAAAACAAACTCAAAAACTGCCTTAGAGATCTAACTGTAAAATTAGGCAAGGGTTAATGATTGCTTCCCCATGAGCTCACCACCTGTGGGATGGGCCAAAGGGGTCCGGTGTGTAGGGAGTATGGCGGCAGCCGAAGGCAGTGGCCTTGGCGGTCCGAGCCCCAGCTGCAGAAGCTAACTCTTGGGACATGGAATGTCACCTCTCTGGCAGGGAAGGAGCCCGAGCTGGTGTGTGAGGCAGAAAAGTTACGACTAGATATAGTCTGACTCTCCTCCATACACAGTTTGGGTTCTGGTACCAATCCTCTCGAGAGGGGTTGGACTCTCTTCCACTCTGGAGTTGTCCACGGTGACACGGGCCGAGCAGTTGTAGGCATACTTATTGCCCCCCAGTTTGGCGCCTGTACGTTGGGGTTTACCCCGATAGACAGTGGACCAGCTCTACACCCTCGGAAGGGTCCTCGAGGGTGCATGGGAGTTCGCTCAACCAGTCTATATGTGTTTTGTGGATCTGGAGAAGGCGTTCGACCGTGTGCCTCGGGGAGTCCTGTGGGGGGTGCTCCGGGAGTATGGGGTACCAAGCCCCTTGGTAAGGGCTGTTCGGTCCCTGTACGACCCGTGTCGGAGTTTGGCCAGCATTGCCGGCAGTAAGTCGAATTCGTTCCCATGGAGGGTTGGACTCCTCCAAGGTTGCCCTTTGTCAGCGATTCTGATCATAATTTTCATGGACAGAATTTCTAGGCGCCGCGTTGAGAGGGTCCGGTTTGCTGGCTTTAGCATTGCATCTCTGCTTTTTGCAGATGATGCGGTGCTGTTGGCTTCATCAAACTGTGACCTCCAACTCTAACTGGAGCGGTTCGCAGCTGAGTTTGAAGCGGTTGGGATGAAGATCAGCAGCTCCAAATCAGAGACTATGGTCCTCAGTCGGAAAAGTGTGGCGTGCCCTCTCCGGGTCGGGGATGAGATGCTGCTCCAAATGGAGGAGTTCAAGTATCTTGGGGCCTTGTTCACCAGTGACGGTAGGAGGGAGCGGGAGGTCGACGGGCAGATCGGTGCAGCGTCTGCAGTGATGCAGACTCTGCACCGGTCCGCAGTGGTGAAGAAGGAGCTGAGCCAAAAGGTGACCAGTCGATCTACGTTCCTACCCTCATCTATGGTCACGAGCTGTGGGTCGTGACCGAGAAAGAACAAGATCGCGGATACAAGCAGCCAAAATGAGTTTCCTTATGGTGTCCGGGCTCTCCCTTAGATATAGGGTGAGAAGCTCAGTCATTTGGAAGGGACTCTGTGTCGAGCCGCTACTCCTCCGCGCTGAGAGGACCCAGTTGAGGTGGCTCGGGCATCTGGTTCGGACAACCAAGGACGCGCTTGAAAGACTATGGCTAGGTTCATACTGCAGGTCTTAATGCACAATTTCTCCTGTGTAGTAAAAGCCAAGTTCAAGCTAGGCGCCTATACTAATGAACACCTACATCGCTGCAAACTTGTGTGCCGCTCTCGCTCTTTTTCCTGAAGTAATTGCTGAATGAATTCCGATTTGGGAGACTTGACAGTTCAGACTGCCGCCACATTCTGGAAAAATGTGGCCGAGATCGGATTTAAAACACAAATGAAAGTTACCCAGATCAGATTTGAAATTGCCCACTTCTAGGGGTGTAACGGTACACAAAAATCTCGGTTCGGTACATAACTCGGTTTTGAGGTCACGGTTCGGTTCATTTTCGGTACAGTAAGAAAACAAAATGCAAAATATAAATGTGCTAGTTGTTTATTACACACCTTTGTGCTTTCAACAATAGGAACATTAGCCTATACAAAGCTTGAATTCTGTTCAAAAAGTAGAGGGTATTTAAAGATAATCCAACAACAATTTGCCTTTCAGACCCCGCGTATCGGTCAGTTCTGTGCTAAAGAGAAAAGCAATCCCAACGACAAAGATTTTAACATGTATTTTAAAAATGAAATGCCTCAATGAATCATTTTTTTTCTTATGAGCGGTTTTCAAAAGCTTTATTGGTGGATTTTCTCAAGTTAAAGCACCACATAGAAATTAATAAATTTAATTGTGTAAGCAGGATCTGTGTATTATTCTTATTATTTAATTAAAGGTGTTTTAGCTCATTTCAATTTATTTTTATTTAAATGGGCTATTATTTATTTTATTATGTATTTATATTTTACAAATGTAATGTAGTATTCATTTATATTGTATATTTTATGTTGTATAACTTTAGTTCCTATGTGAATATTAGTTCCTACTCGTTTTGTTGTGGTAGGAGTGTTTTGTATTGAACACGGGGCCGTGTTGGTTATTATTATAGCAGAGAAGACAGCAGTAAATCAACAAAGACAAGTCAACTGTGCCCCGATCTACCACTCAAGAGATCTGATGGACTCAAAAAGTGGGTTACGATTGCATATTAGTTTGAAAATCGACCGGATCCACCGTATTTTTATACGAGTGACTTCCGGTCTGCCCGATCCTAGCTACCGGTAGTAGTATTGATGCAAGAGGGTCGCGTCTCGCGTCAAATAATAAACTCTGCCGTTCTTTTTGCGTGCGTGTGTTGAGCCGCTTCTGGGACGCGTCTAACACGCGGCCGCACTGCGACTGGTGTGCATTGGCTGATTGACTTTAACGCCCGCGTTTCACTGCGTTCTCGCGGCGGCCACGTTGTCGCGCCGTTGACGTTTCTGGGTTATACTGTCCTACCGTGTTGGTCCTCATTATAGTAGAAAAGACGGAGTAAGTATAATCTACACAAAGAAATTGTAACCCGAGCGTCAAAGAAAATAATTAGTCTATGACAAGCGTCAATAACATTGTGCCTTGGGCAACAAGTCATACACACACACACACACACACACACACACACATTAGGACTAGAGCAGGGCGGTAAACCGAAAATTTCTTCATGATGACCGACGTAATTTTGACCATGTCGGTAAATTCGGTAATTTAATAAAACAAGAAAATATAGTCTTTTCATCACGCTTTGAGTCTGTGTTGTTCGGCTATGTTCATTCCCCTTTAAGAAAGCAGTCAGTGCGCTTACGTATGGAGTCACGTGGTTTTCAGGAAGCCAAACAAAGAGAAGACCGATAGGCTAACGCTACAAGCAAACGTGATGGAGCCGGGCTTAAGGGAGCTTCGTCAAACTTTCACGCGACATTAAGTAAACTCTTGGCGGGTTCCAGACGGGCTTTCACCCGCTGTCCTCCCTGGTTCTCACGATTTCAGGAGAGGATGCTTTCAGTGCTTTCTTCTGGTAGCCAAGCCACAGGCTAACGCTAGCGGCTAACGGTACAAATGAACGTGATGGAGTCGGATTGCGGCTCTAACCTTGTCGAAACGGCTGAAATTAATGAGTGGACTGGGCACGGACATCCTCTAGCAATCACTATGTCGCATTATTTGGTATCTCTGTGATTTCTCTGAAAGCTTTCATGATGGTAAAGCACTCAGCATAAAGTATAATCCAACAGTGAAGCCTATATGTAATATGACAGGGTAATGGCCACAGCTATTTTTCTGTATGTGTTTGCTATATTCTGCCATCATAAAATTTCAAATATTTCATTGGCATCAGAGCAATACAGCTTTAATCTGGTTGTGTCTGTGTGGGGGGTGCATGCATTAAAAATGTTCTGGGAAAAAAACCTGATGTAAACACTTGTGTTGAATTATGTCACAGCAGCCATTACCAATATGTTGTCTGAAGTTTACTGTTAGAAGCTGCAAGTCATTTGTGTTACAATGACATGTTTGCACAGTAGTCATACGGATGTTTATAATGTACATTTTTCAAGTCATACAAGCTGTTATAAATGTTCACACTAGAATTCTTATTGTTTACAAGATTTTTTTATATACTTCATGTTTAGACTGCATGTGCAATTGTTAAAATGAAAGCTGGTAAATAAATTTATTTACGAGAAAAGGTTAATTTGTATTCCATGCATTGATTCAAATTTTCAAATTATATAACAGTCCGCTAGGGCGAATTTATCGTCATTAATCGTTATTGAGGTAAAATGCTCAATTTACCGTGATACGTACTTAAGGCCATATCGCCCGGCCCTAATTAGGACCATATGACTAACCTGTTCACTTGTTCTAACAATGGTTCACCAGTAATTTCCTAGAAATGCTACAAAAGTGATCATTTGAAAAGGACAAACCTGAAGAAATTAATAGAAGCCGTGTTGTGTCTCGGTCTTAACTGTTTCTTGCCTTGTTAAATCATTATTGAGAATTATTGTGGCAACATGATCAGTGGCGTCAAATGCAAGACTATAATTACCGATAACAACATGTAATTAAAGGTAATTTTATTTTTCTTTCAAGAGCATCAAACTGCTAACACTTTTGCATTTATTAGTCTAAAAGAAGTAACTCTCTGTTTGGCAAAAATATAATGCCAGCGACATAACCCTAATTTGTACGTATGCCGCAACTTGCCGTGGTCTACCGCAAACACAGTGCTTGGTATATAATTACAGTAAATATTCCTATGAAAAACCTTCAAAGGCGTGTATTTAATCAAATGAAAATCTGTATGTCCGTGATGTAAGCGTTTTGCCTTAACCGAGGACGGACCGTGCACTTATGCAAAATTACACTTCATTGCCTCGAACCAGCATGACGAAGGACTGATTGGCTGCACAGGTGAGCTTTGGCAGAAGTCCACACTCCCGTTAACATCCTTAATGTCCTCGGCGCCAAACGTGGCGGCGGCGGCCCTTTGCACCCGCGCGCACCGAGGGGAAACTCGGCACCAGCGTGACTCAGCATGGAGGAATGCACCGATGGTTATGTCTTCCTTACTCTCTCCCTGCTGCAGTGGGCAGGTCTATTTGCACTCAGTAATTATCAAGGTTATTTTCTCCAGAAGGGCAAATCCCTGTTTATGGGCAGGAGCATGTACCACGAGGCCTTGGCCGTGGTCAGGCTTCGGTGGCCCTGCGGTTGCCAAATTGCGCCGTTGTCCCGCTTGAAAATATTTTTGCTCGACGCGTGTAGGCCTCACTTAACGTTGTTTTTTGCAAAACCCACTAAACAAAAGGTTGGTACTAGGGCTGAGCGATATTGGCTAAAAATGACATTGCGATTTTTGGGTGGTTTGCAATATATCGTGATATTAGAACTAGAAGAATTTGGATAGATACTTTGGTTGACTCACCATGACCACTTTCTATTCATATTTGGGCTGTCAAACGAATAAAATTTTTAATCGAGTTAATTACAGCTTAAAAATTAATTAATCATAATTAATCGCAATTCAAACCATCTATATATAATATGCCATATTTTTCTGTAAATTATTGTTGGAATGGAAAGATAATACACAAGATGGATATATACAGTGCCTTGCAAAAGTATTCAGCCCCCTAGAATCTTGCAACCTTTCCCCACATTTCAGGCTTCAAACATAAAGATATGAAATTTAATTTTTTTGTCAAGAATCAACAACAAGTGGGACACAAACGTGAAGTGGAACAACATTTATTGGATAATTTAAACTTTTTTAACAAATAAAAACCTGAAAAGTGGGGCATGCAATATTATTCGGCCCCTTTACTTTCAGTGCAGCAAACTCACTCCAGAAGTTCAGTGAGGATCTCTGAATGATCCAATGTTGTCCTAAATGACCGATGATGATAAATAGAATCCACCTGTGTGTAATCAAGTCTCCGTATAAATGCACCTGCTCTGTGATAGTCTCAGGGTTCTGTTTAAAGTGCAGAGAGCATTATGAAAACCAAGGAACACACCAGGCAGGTCCGAGATACTGTTGTGGAGAAGTTTAAAGCCGGATTTGGATACAAAAAGATTTCCCAAGCTTTAAACATCTCAAGGAGCACTGTGCAAGCCATCATATTGAAATGGAAGGAGCATCAGACCACTGCAAATCTACAAAGACCCGGCCGTCCTTCCAAACTTTCTTCTCAAACAAGGAGAAAACTGATCAGAGATGCAGCCAAGAGGCCCATGATCACTCTGGATGAACTGCAGAGATCTACAGCTGAGGTGGGAGAGTCTGTCCATAGGACAACAATCAGTCGTACACTGCACAAATCTGGCCTTTATGGAAGAGAGGCAAGAAGAAAGCCATTTCTCAAAGATATCCATAAAAAGTCTCGTTTAAAGTTAGCCACAAGCCACCTGGGAGACACACCAAACATGTGGAAGATGGTGCTCTAGTCAGATGAAACCAAAACTGAACTTTTTGGCCACAATGCAAAACTATATGTTTGGCGTAAAAGCAACACAGCTCGTCACCCTGAACACACCATCCCCACTGTCAAACATGGTGGTGGCAGCATCATGGTTTGGGCCTGCTTTTCTTCAGCAGGGACAGGAAAGATGGTTAAAATTGACGGGAAGATGGATGCAGCCAAATACAGGAACATTCTGGAAGAAAACCTGTTGGTATCTGCACAAGACCTGAGACTGGGACGGAGATTTATCTTCCAACAGGACAATGATCCAAAACATAAAGCCAAATCTACAATGGAATGGTTAAAAAATAAACGTATCCAGGTGTTAGAATGGCCAAGTCAAAGTCCAGACCTGAATCCAATGGAGAATCTGTGGAAAGAGCTGAAGACTGCTGTTCACAAACACTCTCCATCCAACCTCACTGAGCTCGAGCTGTTTTGCAAGGAAGAATGGGCAAGAATGTCAGTCTCTCGATGTGCAAAACTGATAGAAACATACCCCAAGCGACTTGCAGCTGTAATTGGAGCAAAAGGTGGCGCTACAAAGTATTAACGCAAGGGGGCTGAATAATATTGCACGCCCCACTTTTCAGTTTTTTATTTGTTAAAAAAGTTTAAATTATCCAATAAATTTTGTTCCACTTCACGATTGTGTCCCACTTGTTGTTGATTCTTGACAAAAAATTAAAATTTTATATCTTTATGTTTGAAGCCTGAAATGTGGCGAAAGGTTGCAAGGTTCAAGGGGGCCGAATACTTTTGCAAGGCACTGTACATTCAACATACGGTACATAAGTACTGTATTAGTTTATTATAACAATAAATCAACAAGATGGCAGTAACATTATTAACATTTTGTTAAAGCGATCCATGGATAGAAAGACTTGAAGTTCTTAAAAGATAAATGTTAGTACAAGTTATAGAAATTTTATATTAAAACCCCTGTTAATGTATTCGTTTTAATAAAATTTGTAAAATGTTCAATCAAAAAATAAACTAGTAGCCCGCCATTGTTGATATCAATAATTACAAAATGCTCATGGGTGCTGAAGCCCATAAAATCAGTCGCACACAAGTGCCAGCAGAGGGCGACAAAACTCCAAAAAACACAAGTAATAAGTGGACATTGCTCGGGCTGCAGCTATAGAATATTTTAGTAATCGAGTAATCGACTGAAAATTCTATCGATTAATCGAGTAATAATAATGAAGAGCAATTATAAATATACATGAGAAAACAAGACATTTCATTTAATTTTGAACCATTTTCAGTCAATCAATGTCTTTATTTTCGATGTATATTGTTGAAAACAGCCAACAATTGCATCTCATGTAACTAGAATTTAAAAAAAAAATTTTTTTTAAAGACTAATTCACTGCTTTCACTCAAAAAACTTTAGATCTTATCACAAAAAAATATATATATATATCTTACCTAAAAATGCCGTTACGCTTGATAACACACATCAATTAAAAGTTTGGATTTTTTCCCACGTCTTTCAATTGAATTTCTCTTTGTGTCAAGCCATTTTTAAGTTCTAGTTAAGTTTTAAGTTAGTCTAAACTGTAAGTCCTGATAGGATTTTGAGTTTTTGCAGTGTTCAAAATAAATGTATGATACAGGCTGTATTGGAGCACATTAGCACCAGTTCTACTTGGTGTTTTATCCAGCAATGACTACTGAGCTAAAATTGATAGTTAGCATGATTAAGTTTTTATTTTACACCCTCATCACTCCACAATGCTATGTTATGTTAAAGCCTGTATGTAAGACACGTTAGCCAAGCATCGACAGTGGTCATAATTAATAGAAACCTAGCCCTCCGCAGGGCTAACGTTACTTCAGAACAGTAACGTTAATCTTATTTATTAGCGCTTAGCGCTCTTTATTAGCGCTTAGCGCTCTACTGCTTTAAGATGGCGGCTGTTTACTAAAGCTGCCCAGACGCGGCCGAGTCAGTCATTTAGCATCTAGTTCAACATACATGTGATCTCTATGAGACGCATGAGACGCCACCTGTACCAACGTAGCATCGTGCGGGCTAGTATTTAGCAACGTCAGCGTCGTTTGTGGCGGATGTCGGCTGCAGTATGTTTTTTTTTTCCCCCTTCTTCCTCTCCGCACGTGACAGCGCGTTGTCCCGCATTAAAAGTAGTCCGAGCAAAACGTGATGCTTAGAGCTGTCAAAATAAACGATTACTCGAGGTGAATAAAATTACTCGGATCAGTTTTTAAACTCGAGTTACTCGAGTTGCTCGAGTACTCGTTTCAGCTCTAGACATTGCACTTAGCTGTAATTTTAATCTGTTTGAGCGGGACATGTGTGTTATTGCGTCAAATATTTTAACGTGATTAATTTTAAAAAATTAATTACCGCCCGTTAACGCGATAATTTTGACAGCCCTAATTCATATAATACTGTTTATTCCAGGCTAAGGAGGAATTGCGTTACATTTACTCTGTTTTATATATATATATATATATATATATATATATATATATATATATATATATATATATATATATATGTATATATACTTGAGTACTTGAGAAAGATGTACTTTTTACTTTTACTACTACTACGCTACTCTTACTTCGCTACTTTGGGCTACACGAGAGTCATTACATTTTTCCCCTTTATTCTACATATTGACTTTATTTTTGTCAGAGATGCCAAGGGTAACTCCACCAGTTTCACCAATGAGATTTCACAACAATAATCACATGACTCCTCTATACCTTTATATTTATTGATGATTTCAACAGGAAAATCAAAGAAGGCAGTCTTGCATGCCTCCCAGAGTTCATCAACACTCTTGGGTTTCGTCTTCCATGTTCATGCTCAATGATGTTCATGTCTGGTGACTGGGCTGGCCAGTCCTGGAGGATCTTGATTGAAGTATGCGATGGAGCACCATCCTGCTGCAGAATTTGTCCCTTTTTATGGTTAGGAATGTAAGAGGCAGCTAAGATTTGTTGATATTTTAGACTATTTATGTTGCATTCCACCCTGCAGATCTCTCAGGGTGCAGGCAATTGAAAAAAACGTGCGGCATTTGCCAAGGCCCACAGCCTGTCAAAAGGATGAATGCTGGAAAAGTGGCAAAAGGTGGATTTTTCAGATAAATCTTCCATTGAATTACACCATAGTCGCTGCAAATATTGCAGGAGACCTTCTGGAGGCAGCATGGATCCGAGATTCACTCAGAAAACAGTGAAGTTTGGTGGTGGCAAAATCATGGTCTGGGGTTACATCCGGTATGGGAGTGTGCGACAGATCTGTAGGGTGGAAGGCAACATAGATAGTCTGAAATATCAAGAAATCTTAGCTGTCTCTTAAATTCCTAACCATAAAAAGGGACAAATTCTGCAGCAGGATGGTGCTCCATTGCATACTTCAATCTCTACCTCAAAGTTCCTCAAGGCAAAGAAGATCAAGATCCTCCAGGACTGGCCAGGCCAGTCACCAGACATGAACATCATTGAGCATGTCTGGGGTAGGATGAAAGAGGAAGCGTGGACGACGAAACCAAAGAATGTTGATGAACTCTGGGAGGCATGCAAGACTGCTTTCTTTGATGTTCCTGATGACTTCATCAATAAATTGTATGAATCCTTGCCGAAGGCCTACAGAAGTCGTACAAAATATTAAATTTGGATCTCACAGCACCACTACTTATTTCGCTTATGTTATGTAACATATTTTTGTATTTGAATTACATTTTTGGTTCAATTTTCACACTACTTTCTTAGGCAACAAAACTTTGACAAAATTTGACCTTCATGTCTTCTTAAATGATAAATCTTTTTTCAGTGAAACAAATATATTTTTGTACATTCAGCATCATTTGGGAGGGTCTTAGCTTTCATATGAGCCATTTCTGAAACCAATACTTAACACTAGAAAACCCAGCAAAGGCCGAATCGGCCTTTCCCCAAGACAAATACTCCTAATATTCCCATATTTGAATGGCTGTTGTCTGTCGGACAACAACTTTCCAATTCAAAAGCACTTGGGTCATTTTGGTCACCTCTGGGGTTTTCCGGGGTAGAGGCCAAATCAGCCATTGCTTGGGACTATTAGGAGTACAAGAATTCTCTGGGACTTCTAGTCTTAAAAGTAGGGTTGTTCCGATCATGTTTTTTTGCTCCCGATCCGATCCCGATCGTTTTAGTTTGAGTATCTGCCGATCCCGATATTTCCCGATCCGACTGCTTTTTTTTTGCTCCCGATTCAATTCCAATCATTACAGATAACTTTTCCCGATCATATACATTTTGGCAATGCATTAAGAAAAAAAATGAATAAAACTTACATTCAACATACAGTACATAAGTACTGTATTTGTTTATTGTGACAGTAATTTCTCAAGATGGCATTATTAACATTCTTTCTGTGAGGGATCCACGGATAGAAAGACTTGTAATTCTTAAAGGATAAATGTGACTTTGTATATTGTGACTAAATATTGCCATCTAGTATATTTGTTGAGCTTTCAGTAAATGATACTGTAGCCATTTAACTCTTCTGCCCAAATGCATGATGGGAAGTGCAACCATGACTGTGCGTAGTGGCACCAATTGATATATCTTCTCTGCCTTGGGAAATAACATAGGGTGTTAAGGAAAAGATCAACCACTACCGTTCTTCCCCACATTGCTTCCCACGATATTTCTAATTTTTGAGAGAGGAATTTTAAGGCCTTAGCCCATTGAAAAGAGGCTCCAAAGACTGCCAAAATTCTCTCTACTCATTTTACGCTGCCTGTTAGCTCTATATATAGTTAAAACGGCGCCATTATAGATGGAATGCGACAATGCGTGAGTGGGTCGTGCAGCGCATGCGTGAATTGCATTAAATATTTTAACGTGATTAATATAAAAAATTAATTAACGCCGTTAACGCGATAAATTTGATAGCCCTACTTTAAGCCAAAACTAAAGACTCTGGATGAACAAAAGACATTTTGTCTGTAACGTTAAATACAATTAGAAAACGATTTAATTAAAAAAAAAAATATATATATATATATATATATATATATATATATATTTAAAAAAGGCATGTCCGATATTTTTTTGCCGATTCCGATACTTTGAAAATGACGTGATCGGACCCGCCCGATCGATCGGGACATTTTTATTTAGAACCTGATTCGTAACAATACTACAGGAATTATTTTTATTGTTATATTATTCTGATTTTATTTATAATTTATTGGGTTTTCTATGTGTAATTGCAATTTGTAATAGTACCAGCAGTATTTATTGAGGATTTAGTGTAGGTTTTCAGGCTGTGGAACGAATTAATGGAATTATAATGTATTCTTATGGGAAAATCCTGCTTGCTATACGACCATTTTGACTTACAAACAAGGTCCTGGAACCAATTAACTTCGTATGTAGAGGTACCACTTTGTAATAAAAATCAAACATTGTAAGCAGCTACGCACAATGTTACTCATTACTTGAGTATTCTTTTCACTCAATACTTTTTTTACTTGTACTTGAGTACCTTTTACTTGAGTAATATTATTTTGAAGAAATACTACTCTTATTTGAGTACAATTTTTGGCTACTCTACCCAGCTCAGATAAAAGGGATCAAGGCAGCCGCTTTTACTACTTTTCCTACTGTGTGCTTTTACTAGGGGTGCAACGGTTCAGTTAGCCCACGGTTCGGTTTGAACCTTGGTTTTGGGATCACGGTTTCGGTTCGGTGTCTGTTTGCGTTTTGCTTTTTTTTTTTTTTTAACTGCCTTTATTTTGCTTTTTAAATAATGAAATAAACACTTAAAATGAAACATTTTTGACTATTAAAATGCCTATTAGCTCTTTGGCTAGTGTAGTGACTGTCTACTGAAATACACACACAGTAGTAAAAAAAGTTACTTGGCAGAGTAACTTGCGATACCTTTCATGTTTTTTTTCCATTAAAAAAAAAAACAAACAAACAAACAAAAAAACATAGTAACGTTTGCTATGTTTGGAGGTCATTTAATGTTGTGAATCAACCATTAAAGTTGATAAAATTGCTCCCGTTTTTGCATTAGTTCCCTTTTGTCCACTTTTGACATGTGAAAATTTTAAAACTGTTTCATCCTTTAAAGATAGATTCAAGTCAAGATTTTGCCGATTTAGGAGTATTATAGATAAAAAGTTGCTTAGGTTCGCTCGGAAGGTTTACTACAACAGAGCCTTTCTGAGAAGTTTACTGCTCTAAAATGGCGGCTGTTTACTAACGCTACCGAGTCTGTCATTTCGCATGTAGTTCTATATGCATGAGATATCTAGGCGTAGATTGTATGTTGTCGGCTAAATCAGGTAATATTGGAGCCACCTAACCTAGCATCGCGTTTGCTACAGCGTCTCAACAAACACTCTTCCCGCTCTGAGTCTCTGACTTTTCTCGCGTCATTCACCCAACGCATTGTCTCCTTGCAGAAACGGTGACCAAATCCGAACGGATGAAAGAAAAAAAACGTAATGCACGAAAAACGTGCAGATTTTGAATGTAACGTACGGCGTACACATTGAAAAATGAGTGCTCACTTGTACAAATTATGACGAGACCGTACAATTTGACAGGTATGAATTATAGTGGACCATCACAGTTAGGTAGTAGCACTCTGTAGCACGGGACGTCCAACTTCCAACTATCAGTGGTCAGGGCGAAACTATGTGCTTTAGTGAAATCATCTTCGATGGCTTTGCGTGCCATTTCATAAATGTCGGGGATTACGTTGTTGGAGAAATATGTCCGCGAGGGAACAATGTAACGCGGGTCAAGCGTTGCAAATAAATTAACGAAGCCCGCCGTGTGTTTTCACTGGTGTCATCTTCGGGGTTGTCCGACCCTGAGAAAGTGATATCTGTGGGTGATGCCGGCTGAGGTGCCGGAGTCATGTTATAAAAGTGTTGCCATTAGCATGGGGAACAAGCGCTGAGCAATGCTTGCAAATTTTTTTTTCAATATTTTCTCTCCCTCCGCATTGTAGTCCACGGGGAAACCAAAATGTTGCCACACCGCAGATTTGAAAGAAGCCGGTGCTTCCTCAAAATTCGGTCTCTCCACTCCTCCGCTCTCCATAGCTATTTGTTTTCTTTCTTGTTTCACTTTCACTTCGCTCGTAAGCGAGAGAGGGGGTTACTCGGCCTCTATTACACAAGTGCTTGACAGCGATCCGACATTTACTTGCGGGGCGGGAATTTCTCCACAGCGGTGCTTCATGTCACACACAGGCACACAGAGCTCGATCAATTCATTCCACAAGCGAAACCGAAAAGGCGCGGTTCATAAAGGCGTATTGAACCGTACAGGGCGAACCGTACGGTTCGGCTTTGAACCGCAAACCGTTGCACTGCTAGCTTTTACGAAGCAAAAACAAAAAACAAAAACAAAAAACAATTGAACGTCCTGCGATAGGACTATTTCGTATGCGCACATTGCGATGGCGATGTTCAAACGATATACTATGCAGGCCTAGTTGGTACTCAGCGAGGAGAAAAGTTCATATTCAAGCAACCCATCTCATAAAAATCTGACATTAAATAAACGTATTCAATTGGAGCGCGCCATTTATTTATCGCAGACAAGAGGATAAAGAGTTCAACTTTTATGGCTGTAGTTCGACAGTGTTGTAAAAACATTTAATAGTTTTCTACTGTTATTGGTTCAGTTTAATCCCTTTGCCAGAGTCAGAGCCTCTGGAGAATTGCAACCTGGGCTTGCTGAGCACATTTCCTTCTGGTAAGCGCCACAATAAGGAAGTGCAACTATGAAGGTTCAGCGGTTAACAAGATATGTTAAGGAAGGAGGGAAAAAAAGTGTGAAGGAAGACCAAAAAAAAGGAAAAAGCAAAAAAATACAAGTGTTTAAGTATTCTAGCCGTTAATTACAAGCAAATAATAAGCAACTTAGTCTTGTGAATGGCATACAGAGAGGCTGGTCCTCGTGTTACAGAGCAAACAAAAGCCCGGAGCGAACTTGACTTGAGCTCTTAAGTAAATTTGCATGTAACAAACTGCTGGCCTGGGTCAACGGTGCAAACATTGCACAAACGCATCAAAAAAACAACAAAAAAAAAGGCTTGCTTCCTTCACAAAGGCTGCTTCCTCTGTGTTTCATCGCACGGGTCGGGCTTTGTTAGTGTGCGGAAATGCCTCCGGAGGGAATGAAAATACTGGCAAGTCCCTGCAGCTCATTCTGGAAAGAGAGAGCAAGAGCCCTGCAGCTGCAAGATCACACACACACAAGAAGATCCTTACGCCAAGTGGCCGTGTAGGTGGAGTGCTCAGGTTACGTACAGAGATAACCGTGTTAACCCAAAGAACATAAACACGGGTGTGTGGTTACAAGGCTGTCAGGGGAAACCAACACTGGCAGCTCACAATCTAAAGTTGGACTAATGTTGCTATGGTTGCCACTAAATTACAGGCGACGTTACTCTGCACAACACTTCAGTTGCGCAATTTCAGGTCTTTAAGAAACACGCCCCATGTCCCCACGGGATGTGAATTTGTGCGTGTATGAGTTTGGGAGATACCCTGAAGCAGATTTCATGGAAGGTAACGTGAATTTGAATCGGAAGTGCATCCGATTATTCATTGTGGCTTGGAAACGTACCAGGCAACTTTTGGCAAAAGGGATTAGTTATTTGATTGCTTGCATGAATGGGCATGAATTATTTTTCTTATCCGCTAGGAATGACCTGGGTATGTTGGGCATTAGATAGATCGCAGTTAATGCTGCAACAACTAATCGATTAAATTGATTCATAATCTAGTTGCTAACGAATTTGATCAAGCATGAGTAGTCCCGTTTGGGTCCTTGTTTGTGTGTAATATGCGCTGGGGCAAGAAAGAGAGAGTTCACTGCTACAGTCAATAATATGGCGAAATTAAATTGTCTTTTGTCTTGCTAGAATGGGTTGAAAAAGTATATGAACCTTTTGGAATTTCTCACATTTCTGCATAAAATCACCAAATGTGATCTGATCTTTGTCAAAATCACACAGATGTAAAAACAGTGTCTGCTTCAACTAAAACCACAAACGCATATACAGTGGTACCTCTACATACGAAATTAATTTGTTCCAGGACCTTGTTTGTAATTCAAAATGGTCGTATGTCGAGCAGGATTTTCCCATAAATTATACATTATAATCCCATTAATTCGTTCCACAGCCCGAAAACCTACACTATAACCCAAATAAGTACTGCTGGTACTATTACAAATGGCAATTACACATAGCAAAACAAATAAATTATAAATAAAAATCAGAATAATAAGATATTAATAATAATAATAGTTCCTGTAATAGAGTAACGGATCGGGTTCTAATGTGACGGACATTTTTTTCTGTACCTGAACGCACCGCGTGGCTGCCATGAAAGAGAGAGGGAGCAGAGTGGTTGAGTTTACTTTCGCTTTCAATGTTTTCTTGAGAACACCATCAACTTTGGCAGTCAGGAGGCGTTTTGTATTGGATAAGTTCTGAAATAAATGATAAAAACCTGATGACGCTGGCGATTTCTTTGGCGATGTTACCACAATAATAACTGTCATCGTAACTTATAATGATTGGCGAACGGTAGTCGGAGGAGGACCGTGTAGATGTATTGTTGAGCCAGTTCACGGACGCGCACCCCATAATCATATTTTTCTATAATTTGCATCTTTTCAATGGTAAGCGTCATCTTTTTCCTTGTTTGACCACCTGTACCAACCTTTTTGAAACCTGTGTTTATTTTTCTTATAAGAAAATTTGCCGTGCGTCCGTCTGCGGTGCTGTCATGTCATTGTAATTCGAGCATTTCATCGGATGTAGAAACAAATGGAGAGTCCAATTTTACTTCGGCTGTCGAAAAGATCGTGTGTCGAAGCGATCGTATGTCGAGGTACCACAGTATAGGTTTTCATATTTTAATGAGGATAGTATGTGAACAACGACAGAAGGGGGGGAAATACGTAAATGAACCCTCTGCCTAAGGACACTTTAGGAGCAATTGAAACCAATTTTTACCAAACAATTTAAGTCTGGTGTGTGGCCAATCACTAATGAGTGGTTTTAAAGCTGCCCTGCCCACTATAAAACAGACACCTGGTCAGAATTGTCTGGATGAGAAGCATTGTCTTATGTGCATAATGGCTCAGTCAAAAAAAGTTTTCTGAAGACCTACGATCAAGGATTGTTGATTTGTATAAAGCTGGGAAAAGATACAAAACCATCTCTAAACGTCTGGATGTTCATCAATCGACAGTCAGAGAAGTTGCCAACAAATGGATAGAGTTTGCCACTGTTGCTTCTGTCCCAAGGAGTGGCCGTCCACCAAAGATGACGCCAAGAGTTCAGCGCTGAAAACTCAGAGAGGTAAAACCGAACCCTAGAATGCTACAGACTTACAGAAATCACTGGCACAGTCCAATTTCTCTGTGCACACATCAACTATATGTAAAACTATGGCCAAGAATGGTGTTCATGGGAGGACTCCACGGAGGAAGCCATTGCTGTCGAAAAAATATTGTTGCCTATTTAATGTTCGCAAAAAGGCACTTGGACACTCCACAGAAGTTTTTGCAAAATATTTTGTGGACTGGTTAAACCAAAGTTGAATTGTTTGGGAGTAACACACAAAGTCATGAGTGGAAGAAAAATGGAACTGCTCACCAACACGGTGGAGGGAGCATAATGATTTTGGGGCTGTTTTGCTTACTCAGGGCCTGGACAACTTGCAATCATTAATGGAAGAATAAATTCCAAAGTTTATCAGGATGTTTTGCAGGAAAACCTGAGGCGGTCTGTCGGACAATGATCCAAAACAGAAGTAAATCAACTTCAGAATGGTTTCAGAAGAACAAAATACATGTTCTGGAGTGGTCAGGTCAAAGTCCAAATTTGAACCCAATTGAGATGCTATGGCATGACCTAAACACAGCGTTCATGTCAGACATCCCAGGAATCTAACTGAACTACATCAAGAAGAATGGGCCAAGATTAGTCTTGATTGATGTGCCAGACTGATCTGCAGCTACAGGAAGCGTCTGGTAGAAGTTATTGCTGCCAAAGTGGGGGCCACAAAATATTAAATGTGATGGTTCACTTATATATTTCCCCACCCCATCTGTCATTGTTTTCATACTACCCTTATTAAAATATGAAAGCCTAGAACTGCTTGGGTGGTTTTAGTTAAAGCCGACACTGTTTTTTCATCTGTGTGATTTTGACAAAGATCAGATCACATTTGATGGACAGTAATTCCAAAAGGTTCAGATAGTTTTCATACCTCTGTAGATCCAGTGTACCGCCGTCAGAGATAAATGAAGCCAATTGTACACTGCAAAAACACACCACCTTAAAACTATTTCAAAATTCCTTTGTTAGATTTCTTGAAATAAGACAACTAGCAATCTGAAAATAGGCTTAACAGACTTATTTCAAGCAAAAAAATGGTATACTTAATCTGTAAAAAAAAAAAAAGCCTGTTTTAAATCAACTCCACCGACTAAATAAACCTTGTGTCAAAAATTCTTAACTTCTGCTCTAAGACCACGACAAAGATTGCACCAAGAAATTCCCCAAAAACAGAAAATCACTAAGACCAACTCAAATTCAAGAGTTTTGCGATACAAGACCAAGACTGGAATAAAGGTGAGTCTTTTCCCGGTTGAATCTGAGAGCAGAGCAAGTCTTTCAAAGTGTTGTTTTGAACCAAGACAGGTAGGGATGGGAATCGAAATACGGTTCCAATTCCAAACCGGTTCCTCGTGTTTCGAGACCTCGACATCACAATGAAAAAGCCTTAACGATCCCTTTAACGATTCCTAAAGACGCATATTGCGCCGTGACGTGTCTTGTTGTCCAGACGTATCAAACTAGCATGGCGCCAAGAACCACTCGCTCCAAAGTTTGGCTACACTTCACCAGGGAAGAGGGTGAAAATGAAAGGTTACGATGGTTTAGCACGAGCATTGCAGCCGTAAACATAACAATGACAGCACGTAGGTTCAAACGCTCGAAAGTGGGTCTTCGTTTCACGAGGAAAAATTACAACAAAGCGACTCGCAGTCATTGCAAGGTGGAGATAACTGCAATGGGAGGGAATATGACTGTACTGTCCTCACCGAGATGCTAAGGCTCAGTCCCGACTATAACAGCTAGCTAAACTCCCAAATGACGATGCAGAAGACGTTGGTATTATTTGCTGACTTTATTCAACTATCACTTGAAGAGTGAAACTAAAAATAGAAATTAAACAAATCAATTTCGTCCCCAATAACCAACAGGTTTGCATCAACGTAAATCAGCGATGATTAGCTGCTAATACAGTAATAACAAACGGTTAGCATGCCTTCGCTAGCATTAGCACATCGTTCAAACCACTACACAACTGGATTTAGGTGTCCGAACGCGAGTGGAAACACACAACAACAACACAAAAGATGATACATACAGGCGTTGCCTCTGTAGATATTTTACAAACATTAACAAAGAATGTAGGCTCGTGGCAGTGTTTCACTCTCTCACTAACTCGCTCACTCACTTGGCTGCCAAAATTCACTCTATTCATTTTTCGCAGCCTTTTATCTCCCTATATAGGTAAAACGGCGCCATTACAGATTGAGTGCGACAATGCGTTTCTGCCTTTCTTCCCCACATTGCTTACCACGATTATTCTAATGGTTGGGAGAGGAATTGTAATGCTTTAGCCATTTAAAAAAAGGCTCCAAAGGCTGCCAAAATTCACTCTACTCATTTTACGCTGCCTTTTAGCTCTATATACTGTATGGGTAAAACGGCGCCTTTATAGATTGAACGCGACAATGCGTGAGTGGGTCGTGCAGCGCATGCATTAATTACGTTAAATATTTTAACGTGACACATTTTTTAAAAAATTAATTACCGCCGTTATTAGGATAAATTTGATAACCCTACCTTAAGCCTAAACTAAAGACTCTGGAAAAGTGAAACATATTATGTCTGTCACGTTAAATACAATTAGAAAACGATTTAATTATAAAATATATATATATCAAAAAAAGGCATGGCCGACATTTTTTTGCCGATTCCGATACTTTGAAAATGACGTGATCGGACCCGATTGATCGGGACATCTCTAATTAATAGTGTTATTTTTATTATTATATTATATTATATTAAATTATATTATTATTTTATTTACTTTTTTCCGTGAAGAATCCAGAAAAAGTTATTTGATTGTGGCTTTCTCAAAAACAATATTTTTTTACATTTAGGCACTCCTGCAATCGTTACACTTTTTCTGTTACAAACTGACCCGGGCCCCTCATCAGAGAAGGAAAAAGTTATATGGCCCTCACAGGAAAAAGTTTGGGGACCCCTGCTTTAACACATATTGCCAAAGACAGAACAACGACATATATACCAATATTTTTTTATTTCTATTAGAAAAATGTTTCAGTAAAATTTTACACATTCTTGTGCATTTGCCACTTGTTGCCACAGTTAACATTGAGGCTTTGGGCTTCTTTTGACCTCGTTGTGAGTTTGTAAGATTGTGACTTCTGATTAAACAAACTCGATGCCAATCAAAACGTTCGTTCTTCCTTTTCCCCAAATTACAATCGATAAGAGAATCGATAAAGAATCGAATCGTTAAGCAATATCGATAATGGAATCGGAATTGTAAAAATTAGAGATGTCCCGATCGATCACCGATCGATCGGATCCTATCACGTCATTTTCAAAGTATCGGAATCGGCAAAAAGATATCGGACATGCCTTTTTTAAATATATTTTTTAATTAAATCGTTTTCTAATTGTATTTAACGTTACAGACATAATGTGTTACACTCTTCCAGAGTCTTTAGTTTAAGCTTAAGGTAGGGTTATCAAATTTATCGCATTAACGGCGAGAATTAAATTTTTTTTACATTTATCACGTTACAATATTTAACACAATTAACGCATGCGCTGCACGATCCACTCACGCATTGTCGCGTTCAATCTATAAAGGCGCCGTTTTACCCATACAGTATATAGAGCTAAAAGGCAGCGTAAAATGAGTAGAGTGAATTTTGGCAGCCTTTGGAGCCTTTTTTTAAATGGCTAAAGCATTACAATTCCTCTCCCAACCATTAGAATAATCGTGGTAAGCAATGTGGGGAAGAAAGGCAGTAGTTGATCTTTTTCTTAACACCCTATGTTACTTCCCAACGCAGAGAAGATACATCAATTGGTACCACAACGCACAGTCATGGTTGCAATTCCCATCATGCATTTGGGCAGAAGTTAAATGGCTACAGTATCATTTACTGAAAGCTCAACAAATACACTAGATGGCAATATCTAGTCACAATATACAAAGTCACATTTATCCTTTAAGAATTACAAGTCTTTCTATCCGTTGATCCCTCTTACAGAAAGAATGTTAATAATGTAAATGCCATCTTGAGGATTTATTGTCATAATAAACAAATACAGTACTTATGTACTGTATGTTCAATGTATATATTCGTCCGAGTTTTATTCATTCTTTTCTTAATGCATTGCCAAAATGTATACGATCGGGAAAAATTATCGGGAGTGATTGGAATTGAATCGGGAGCAAAAAAAAGCAATCGGATCGGGAAATATCGGGATCGGCAGACACTCAAACTAAAACGATCGGATCGGGAGCAAAAAAACATGATCGGAACAACCCTAGTAAAAATGGTATCAATTCGCATCCCTAAAGACAGGTCTCAACTGTCTTGGTCTCAGCAAGCAGCAATAGCGAAAAATCAACGGGTCGGCTTCACCCCTAACTGAAAAAGGTGGAAAATGCTAGCTTTTAAAGCAAGTACTAAAGGAGCTCCTAACTAATCTGGTTTTCAACGACAGTCATTTCTTCAAAAGCCAACGTCCTTAGCTCTTCAGATTCCAGCATCTGCTCCTCACGCATGCTCTTACTCTTTTTAAACATTCCATTACCTCACACTACGACCATCTCACTTGGCCACAAGCACATGTTTGTGATCTAAGCGACAGTACTTCAGAAACAGATGATTGTAATCAAATAGTCAATGGCAGGCAGGCAGACACTTAAGGCAAAAATGTCTTAAGTGAGTACAACAGAGACACACAGTAATGCTTGGACAGATTGTTCCAAGTACAGCTGGGCTAATCTTATACTCATTTTATTATGCATAATAAGTGTGCTTCCCAGCTAATTACAACATTGTAAGATGATCAAATAAATTAAATATCCAACCCGGCACCCAGGCTTTCTGATCAATTGCTGCGAAGCTGCACACGGCCTCCCTTAGCCACCCACACTGACTTTGAGTTGACCCAGGAAATGTAAAACACCAAGCTTTCTTTTTCCTTAATATTTCATGTCATTTGTACCTCCTACACAACTGACAGACTCATCCGCCTACTGGGTCATTCAGTATGACTACAAATTCTGCTGCTCTTATAATCTATCTACAGACCTTGATGGTCCATAACGGGTTATTGTTAAGTGGCCAGAAATAATGACCACAAACAGTGTTTGGGGGCGTTCTTGGAATAATATGAAACAAAGATATCATTGTGCAGGTAGTCACCGGGTTAAAACTAGGCATGTGTCGGCATGAGATTCTGACGGTATGATAACCTTAAAGTGCATGTGACATGAAAAAGCATGTTTATTCCATTCCCGCGCCATGAAAATGAGTGACTTCCGGCTTTGGTCTTGCATTGAGGAGGAGGGCGCTGTGACGTGTACGGGTGAAGGCGTCCTCTTCACTATACAGCCGTCCTGTTGTGTATGAGGACTAAGGATTCAGCTGATTTTGCAGATTAATACGTTTATTTTTCGCATCACGCCAGCCAAGCAGCTGC
Source organism: Corythoichthys intestinalis (assembly GCF_030265065.1). Lineage (NCBI taxonomy): Eukaryota > Metazoa > Chordata > Actinopteri > Syngnathiformes > Syngnathidae > Corythoichthys > Corythoichthys intestinalis. The sequence continues at coordinate 51,813,557 of NC_080404.1, read as the reverse complement.
AGAAAAATCTTGCTGTATGAGGCAGAGGCGTGTGCGCTTTTTGGAGTTTCAAAAGGTTCCCATTCACAGTGGATATTGGCAAAAACAAGCTCTACTACTGTGGAACCATTGGACTTACGAGGAAGTGAGTAAACATTTTGTTTTGCATGATGTCAAATACGAATACAGAGATTACAAAGTAAACACTACAAACTTTCTTTAAATAAAGGACTACTTACGTTTGATCATTGATAGGCATGTAAAAAGCTCTCGTCATGCACATTAGCTGCACAGCAACTGCAGCCGCCCTCCTCGGGGAACGAGCTGTAAATTGCTCACTGCCGGGCGGTTTGCCGATCCGCGAAGACAATCAACAACCCAGTCGTCATGTCAAATAATCCGGGCAAGTTATGTGTGATTTTCCGCTTCAAAGACTATGAAACATCACTCGTTTCGGGTTAGCATGTCGGCTAGCTGTCACGCCTCTTGGCTTGTTTACATTCTCCCAAGCCGGGGAACGAAAATGACATAAGCCCGATTTAGGTGTCATAAAATATCGTTCAGGAAGTGTGACAGTAAAGGTGAAGTCGACAGTTTTGACCATTATGGAGTAATTTTGCCATGTCGTCCTGAATTGGTGCGTTTTTATTATTTCATATTCCATTTAGCACAAGACTTATTTGTCATGACCATGCCATTTATTTAGCAATTGGGGAAAATACTTGGATAAAACGAATATCCTGTAAAAATATTGACGTGAAGAGATAGAAACAATAACATTTTGCGGCTCTCTTCGTCGCGTTTTCCTCGTTGTGAATAATTCCCCGTCGCCGGGCTGACTGGTCCTTCTCAAGCCTTTTATTTAGCTATTGGGGAAAAATACTTGGATAAAAAGAATATCCTGTAAAAAATATTGGAGTAGAGAGACTGAAACAATGACATTTTGCGGCTCTCTTTGTTGCGTTTTTCCTCGTTCTGCATAATTGCGACAGCTAATTTAATACTTTTAATACCTTTAATAATGGAAAACTAAATTCAATGCTTTTTTAATACTTTTAATAACCCACGGGTACCCTGCTTGCAGCTGCAAGTGAGGAATTCCTCAAGCATTTTTGGGACAAAAGAAATAGCTAATACCTTAGGAAGGGTATGACTGAAAATGTTTGCGGTTTTGCAACCTTGACGTTTTCATACCATGGTATACCTTGAAACCAGTAATCGGCACATGTCTAGTTACGACGTACCCGACTCACGTGATTTCGACTTTACGACGCCAGAGTCTCGGCCACCATTTAGTCTCCAGTCATTTTTTTTAGTCGCATAAACAATAGATTATTGTACCTCACAGCATTTTATTTTTACTTTCCTAATATGACATGTTCTGTCCTCACTAAATGTGAAATCGTTCAGCGTTACAGAGAGAAAACAAGGCAATTATTGCTTTTTGAAGCTTTTAACTCCTTCACGTTTGACAATTGGTAACGTAACGTTCAAAACGACACATTTTAACAATAAAACACTTGACACAAAACAATTAGTGTTCAAACGTCCATCTAGTCTGATCAATATGTAAATTTAGTAGATTAAATTAGCCTAACAAAAGTCTGTTAGTTTAAATGATACAAATGCTAAAGTATTTACTAGGGCTGTCAAACGATTAAAATTTTTAATCGAGTTAATCACAGCTTGAAAATTAATTAATCGTAATTAATCGCAATTCAAACCATCTCTAAAATATGCCATATTTTTCTGTAAATGATTGTTGGAATAGAAAGATAAGACACAAGACGGATATCTACATTCAACATACTGTACATAAATACTGTATTTGTTTATTATAACAATAAATCAACAAGATGGCATTAATATTATTAACATTCTGTTAAAGCGATCCATGGATAGAAAGACTTGTAGTTCTTAAAAGTTAAATGTTAGTACAAGTTATAGTAATTTAAAAACCCTCTTAATGTTTTGGTTTTAATAAAATTTGTAAAATTTTCAAACAAAAAATTAACTAGTAGATTGCCATTGTTGATGTCAATAATTACACAATGCTCATGGTGCTGAAACCCATAAAATCAGTTGCACCCAAGCGCCAGCAGAGGGTGACAAAATACCAAAAAACACATGTAACAAATGGACGTGACGCTGTGCTGTCATTTTAATCTGTTTGAGCGGGGCATGTGCGTTAAATGCGTCAAATATTTTAAGGTGATTAATTAAAAAAATTAATTACGGCCCGTTAACGCAATAATTTTGACAGCCCTAGTATTTACAATCCTATAGCAAATCGCATACATGTCAGTAGGTGGATGGTGAGATCGTGTAAAGCGCTTTGAGCGCCTTGAAAGGTGGAAAAGCGCTATATAAGTGTAACACCATTTACCATTTACTTCACAAACTTCAGCTGTAAACATAATTACAAATGTACATATAGTCGCTGAAACAACTTTCAGCCTGATGTGGGCTAAACCAGAGTAGTAGTAGTTTATCCATGTTAGACGTCTGAGTCTGCTTCTCAGTCATACAAGGCGACAGTTACCAATACAATCCTTTTTGGATAGTTACTTTGAGATTTAAAGGGTTCATTCCTACTCAGTGGAAATCTGGGTTAAGTCGCCAGTAAAGATGTCCCGATCGATCGGCATCGATCGGGTCCGATCACGTCATTTTCAAAGTATCGGAATCGGCAAAAAAATATCGGACATGCCTTTTTATAATATATACAGTATATATTTTTATTAAATTGTTTTCTATTTGTATTTAACGTTACAGACAAAATGTCTTACACTCATCCAGAGTCTTCAATTTTGGCTTAAAACAGGGCTATCAAATTTATCATGTTAACGGCGGTAATTTTTTTTTTTGTAATTAATCACGTTAAGGCGGCACGGTGGCTGAGTGGTTAGCACGTCTGCCTCACAGTTCTGAGATCAAGGGTTCAATCCCGGGCTTCGGCCTTCCTGTGTGGAGTTTGCATGTTCTTCCCGTGCCTGCGTGGGTTTCCTCCGGGAACTCCGGTTTCCTCCCACATCCCAAAAACATGCATGGTAGGCTGATTGAACACTCTAAATTGTCCATAGGTGTGAGTGTGTGCGTGAATGGTTGTGTGTCTCCTTGTGCCCTGCGATTGGCTGGCAACCAGTTCGGGGTGTCCCCTGCCTACTGCCCGAAGTTAGCTGGGATAGGCTCCAGCATCTCCGCGACCCTCGTGAGGAATAAGCGGCATGGAAAATGAATGAATGAATAATCACGTTAAAATATTTAACGCAATTAACGCATGCGCTGCACGACCTACTCACGCATTGTAGCATTCAATCTATAATGGCGCTGTTTTACCTATATATAGAGCTCAAAGGCAGCGTAAAATGAGTAGAGTGAATTTTGGCAGTCTTTGGAGCCTTTTATTCATTGGCTAAAGCCTTAAAATATCGTGGGAAGCAATGTGGGGAAGCAAGGTAGTAGTTGATCATTTTCTTAACACCCTATGTTATTTCCCAACGCAGAGAAGATATATCAATTGGTGCCACTACGCACAGTCATGGTTGCACTTCCCATCATGCATTTGGGCAGAACAGTTAAATGGCTACAGTATCATTTACTGAAAACTCAACAAATACACTAGATGGCAGTATTTAGTCACATTTATCCTTTAAGAAATACAAGTCTTTATCAGTGGATCCCTCTCACAGAAAGAATGTTAATAATGTAAATGCCATCTTGAGGATTTATTGTCGTAATAAAATACAGTACTTATGTACTGTATGTTGAATGTATATATTCGTCCGAGTTTTATTCATTTTTTTCTTAATGCATTGCCAAAATGTGTATGATCAGGAAAAATTATCAGGAATGATTGGGATTGAATCGGGAGCAAAAAAAAAGCAATCGGATCGGGAAATATCGGGATTGGCAGATACTCAAACAAAAACGATTGGGATCGGATCGGGAGCAAAAAAACATGATCGGAACAACCCTAGTCGCCAGCGTCGAAACGGAACTCGTTCGTACCCCATGGACTACCTGTACGACAATGTAATATTTCAAGTTCAACTTTGTTTCAAGTTTTCTTCTGTTTACTCATGCAGGCAAATTAACTGATCAATGTTTAACTACAAAACTCTCTTTGGTATAGTCCAGCTCTATATTTGTTCTCTGCTCATCAAGCATAGCTTACCATCACTTGCACTGTTTGTTCCACCAGTTTTGTTAACTTTTGCTACTGAATTCAAGTATACTTTTGGGTGCTCCATTTATTTTGCATTTAAAAGACATTTTATGAGCTTGGAGTTATTTAGCTCAGTGCTGCAAATCTGACAACTATAAGAGTGTGTCCCAAAAATGCTATTGATCATAACTGATATCAATTTTATGACATGTTTCATTTTCAACATTTTAAAAGTGATCAAACAGCATATGACTGCAGTGGATCTGGATGAGGAAATCAACAGGGCAGAGCAGCGTTCAAGACAGCTGCTTGAGTTTCTCTCCCTCTCACTGTCACTCACACACACGCATAGAGAAAAACACACGCAAATACACACTGCCGCTCTTCGTTTTAGCCAGTGACAGCAGGCACCCAGCGATGACATGAGGAGTGTCTCTGGCAGGCGGCACTAAACAGAAATATCTGCTCTGACAGTCGCTCGTCCACATCCACCACGTGCGCGCAGCTGTCACTGAACTAGCCACTCCTTTTCCCAACCTTCCCTTTTAGTCTTTCCTTGTATGCATTACGCACTGGACAAAGGTGGATTGTGGCCTGTAGTTTTTATCTGCGGAGAAAATTCTTCATCGTGTCTATATATTTTAAAAACAACGTTGAAGAAATTGCTAGGCAAAGGCCCATTTTTGGTGTGTAAAGGCACGGCTGGATAGGTTAAGAGGGTATGAAATCGGTTAGGGCTGCAGCTATCGATTATTTTAGTAGTCGATTAATCGTTAGCATTTTATAGCATTTGGACTTTTTCAATATAAGTTAGCCAATTGTTCTTTTGTTGTACATAGATTCTCATAAAAAAAAAAATTAAAAAAAATGCCGTTTGAGGCTCAGCTCAGGTATTTTAATTTTTCATGTACCTTATCCGATTACTCAAATATTCGAACTACCTAGTCTATCGATTAATCGACTACTCCAATATTCTATAGCTGCAGCCCTAACAGCGATAAAACGACACATTTTTTCAAATTTAATGTTACATTTATTCAGAAGGGAAAGAAAGAAAAAAAAGAGCAGCCTGGGTCAGAGAGAAAATGAACCTCTGCAGGATTTATGGTGACTAGTGCTGCAACGATTAATTAATTAACTCTAGTATTCAATTGGAAAAAAAATATTCGAATGAAATTTTGTACACTGCCTGGTCTGCCTCTTTTCACATAGCTGAATCCAACTGCACCCTGTTAAGACTAGGGCTGTCCCAAACGACTAATTTTCTCCCGATTAGTCAGCCGACTATTTTTACGATTAGTCGACTAATCTTATAATTTTTTTGAATTTTTTTTTTTTTTTTTACTAATTTAGCAATGAAATTTTTTTTTATGCTTGTCAATTCACGACAACATTTTGGAACACTTAAATTCTTGATTAAAGTACAAATAAACAAATAAATAACAATTATAAATCACAAATAAATAATGAGTTCAAATGCTGATAGAATTAACTTGTGCAAAAGAATGGAATGTAAACAGATTCAGAACACTGACTTCACCTTTCCAAAATGATTCAAAACAATTCTTAAAAAAATACCTAGCATTAATATTATAGTATACTGTAGTACTATATACTGGACTGTCTCAGGAAATTAGAATACACAATATTCTAATTTTTTGAGACAGTCCTGTGTATATATACAGGACTGTCTCAGGAAATTAGAATACACAATATTCTAATTTCCTGAGACAGTCAGGAAATTAGAATACACAATATTCTAATTTCCTGAGACAGTCAGGAAATTAGAATATTGTGTATTCTAATTTCCTGAGACAGTCCTGTATATATACACAGGACTGTCTCAAAAAATTAGAATATTGTGTATTCTAATTTCCTGAGACAGTCCAGTATAATAGTATTATAATTATTCATTGCCAATCAGAATTTTCATAAAGGGTGTCATTTTAAAGGTATTCTTAGTGTAGAATCTGAAGTATGTGAGATTAACGCCAGAAATCGTTATTTACGTATATGACGAACATTACATGCTTTTATTTTGAAATGTTCACCGGAAGTTCGCTAAACCGCTAATTTAAGCTTTACACTCCGCAAAAAAGCACTTTTTGTCATTGCATGTGTTGTCAGGAATAGATTTTTTTTCCTTTTGCAAATGCTGTTAACCAGCGATTTTTCATGTTTGAAGTGTCACCTTTTAACTGCAAGTTTTGGAGAAGGCTGCCTGTTTTATAGCCGGCTAAAGTAGGTCGTCTTTTTTCCCCATTCACCTCAAAGTAGCAATGCTAACATATATAGTGTTTAATATAGATGTGTTTTCCTATTTTGTATGTCTGAACTTTAATTCTACAGCGTGTTGATGAGAGAAAACCATCAGCACGCATGCACAAATGTATGCACGCACACACGCGCGCGCGCAGCGATAAAACACAACCATGAAAATGACCGCCCTCATTTTTATTTACCACGCGTTAATGGACTTATTGCATATTGCGACAGGCTTAGCAACTTCAATAAAACATGTCATTAGTTAGTTAGACGGACTTACAATGTCCTGTCGTTATCATTCACGGCCAACGTGCAGCCAAGCTTGGCATTGAAGAGACAGGACACAACAGTGTACCCTCCTTTGTTTCTTTAAAAATAAGTCAATGTTTTGGACTCTGGTGCGCTTTTTTGGCTTTGTGCCGCTTTCCCCGCTTGCATACCAAGCGTGCGACATTCTGAACTTTCCACGCATATATTTTTTTAACCCTTCATTAGCCGTCGACGGGATGTTGTGCTCGTCGACGGATTTACGTCATCGATGACGTCGACCATGTCGACTAGTCGGGACAGCTCTAGTTAAGACCAACGTAAGCTACGTTTTTGTTTGAGCTAATGTTGTTTAATACATTCAGAATTGAGTTTATAGGTATATTTAGCCGTTTTTTGTGGGAATATGTGTTTGAACCATTTGTTAAGAGCATTGTATAAAAAAAAAAAAAAACTTTAGCATTTAATAGCATTTGGACTTTTTCTATGTAAGTTAGTAGAGGTGTGCAAAATTTCCGATTTTTAGATTATTCGCGATTCGGCCATGGAAGATTCGAGAACGATTCACAAACATCCAAATTTCGATTATTGAAATATGCCAAGTAAAGTGGAAGTACAACACACTCAGCGCGCCGCGCGGTCTTTGGGGCACAACGAGGAAGAACGCAGCGAGAGTAGCTAAACATCATGCTTCTCATTACCCGGCCCCTCGGGTAATGCCAATGCTCAACTCACGGCTCTAGCTCAACTCATGCCGCGAGATAAAAAAAAAACAACAACATACCTGACTGCTGCCGAAAAGCTGCTATAAAGTACGTCATCCACATAATGTAATGGTAGATATCATTCATATAGGACTAGATGCACCATTGATTCGGTAGCGCGAGCAGCACATCTACAAAAAGCTAGATACGAGCGTTAGTAAACGGCCGCCATCTTAAAGCAGTACACTTCCCTGCAATGCTGTTGTAGCGAACCTTCCAAGCAAACCTAATTAACTTTTTATCTAAAATACTCCTAAATCGGTAAAATATTGACTTGAATCTATCTTTAAAATAGTTTAAAAACTTTCACATGTCGAAAGTAGACAAAAGGGAAATTATGGAATAACGGGAGCAATTTTAACAACTTTAACAGTTGATTCACAACATTAAATTAATTGAATGTAGTTTAAAGCTGCTGTTAAAGAATGGGGACTGGAGTTTTTTATTTACTGTTATTTTTGTATATTTGTTTACTGCTATATGTTAACTTGATGCTGAAATAGTAGTTTGGTTTAGCCTGAGAGGATTTTTGAACAATTTTGGAACTAATGTACAAAACATTTAATTTAAAAAAAAAAAAAAAAAAGGGGGGGGGGGGTGCATCAATAATCGTTTTATAATCGAATCGGAGCCTCTGAATCGTAATCGTAATCGAATCGTTAGATGCCCAAAGATTCCCAGCTCTATAAGTTAGCCAATTGTTCTTTTGTATTACATCGATTCTCATTAAAAAAAAAAAAAAAAATTTGTTTAAGGCTCAGCTCAGGTATTTTAATTTTTCATGTTCCTTATCCGATTACGATTCGAACTAACTAGTCCATCAATTAATCGACTACTAAAATATTCGATAGCTGCAGCCGTAATAGTGACTAAGGCAAAGCAACAGGTGAAGCAAAACTATCACTTGGAAACCTGCCTTTCAAGGAACTAGAGCAGTAACTTTTGCAAGTGGAACATAATGGCAAAAAGAGCGGAGTCGAGCACAGTCGGCGCAGTGGATTATACGCAATGGAGCCAAATCTACATTCAAGCTATTGTACTCATCTGTGTTTGGCCGCCAGCCAGAGAGTAGTGTGTATGCCGAAGTATGAATCACGGCAAATTGGGATGGAGGCCAACTGTTGAGCATGCAGCCATCCCCCACTTGACCAGTGTTGGCCTTATGCAGGCTTAGCTCCTTGCTGCTTTCATTTGGCCGCTCTTTTGTTGCCACTTTCTTTCTTCTCACGCGAGAATCTGCTCTTTCGTTCACTCTCTCTTTCCTGCTTTGTCTGCTTAGCGCCGTTCTCTCCATCTCGGCAGACACAGCCGTTCTCAATTAGGAGGGTCAGGGAGAATAACTGGGGCTCCGGTATCTGAAGCTTGGAAGATCAGCAGTGGAAAGGAAACCGCTGCTGCGAGGCGCTGGGCCGCAAAGTACCGCGAGAGAGTGCGTGCTTGCATGCGCGAGCGGTGTGCCTAAATCTGCTCTGCGTCAACAGGTTGTCAGTGAACTCTGACCTCTATATTTGAAGAAACTTGAGTGTGGCAAACGACTAACTAGTGCTGCAATGATTAATCAATTAACTCGAATAATTCGAATAGAAAAAAGCTTCGAATCCAATTTTGCTGCTTCGAGTATTTGTTTAATTAGAGTGGCGTTGTAATGATTTGTTTTGAAAGTGTTTGCATTTAGTTTTAGTGATTTGGGTGGATGGACTGCCCTCGAATGGCAACAGTGAATATGAAAAAACTCATTTAATATGGCTGAATCCAGCTGCTCCCTGTTAAGACCAACATAAGCTAGGTTACTGTTTGAACTAGGGCTGCCAAACGATTAAAATTTTTAATCGAGTTAATTACAGCTTAAAAATTAATTAATCGCAATTAATCGCAATTCAAACCATCTATAAAATATGCCATATTTTTCTGTAAATTATTGCTGGAATGGAAAGATTAGACAAGATGGATATATACATTCAACATACGGTACATAAGGACTGTATTTGTTTATTATAGCAATAAATCAACAAGATGGCATTAACATTATTAACATTCTGTTAAAGCGATCCATGGATAGAAAGACTTGTAGTTCTTAAAAGAAAAATGTTAGTACAAGTTATAGAAATTTTACCTTAAAACCCCCCTTAATGTTTTCGTTTTAATAAAATTTGTAAAATTTTCAATCAAAAAATAAACTAGTAGGCCACCATTGTTGATGTCAATAATTATTTACACAGTGCCTATAAAATCAGTCGCACCCAAGCGCCAGCAGAGGGCAGCAAAACAAGTGAGCGTTTCACTGTACCGTCATTTAAATGTGTCTGAGCGGGGCATCTGCGTTAATTGCGTCAAATATTTTAACGTGATTAATTTAAAAAATTAATTAACGCCCGTTAACGCGATAATTTTGACAGCCCTAGTTTGAACTAATAAGTTTTTTTTATGCATTCTTAATTTAGTTTATCGGTATTTTTAGGTGTTTTTTTTTTTTGTTTTGTTTTTTTTGGAAGGGGGATGTGTTTGAACGATTTGTTCAAAGCATTGTTCAAAAAAATAAAAATTAAAAAAAAGTTAGCATTTTATAGCATTTAAGCTAGCTGACTTTTGATATGCAACTTAGCCAATTGTTCTTTTGTTGTACTAAGATCCTCATTCATTTATTTTAAGCTCAGGTATTTTAATTTATTTTTAAATGAAAGTGCAATTCTGCATAGTTTGAAGATACCCTTGGAAATTTTATTTTGTATTAGCACTTTTGAAAGTGCAATCTTAGCAAGCCTTTGTTTTACATCTCCTAAAATTGACTCTGCCACCCGTTAAATGTTCCTAATCCGATTACTCGATTATTCGAACTAACTAGGTGATAGATTAATCGATAATCAATGGGTGCAGCCCAACTGCTAACGTTGCGAGTGGTGCCACCTACCACCGGAACAAGCGTGCATTGGCTTACAAATTAAATGAAGGCTAGCTTTATTTACTTTTTTATTGTTATAATGCTTATACTGTATACTGTAAGTAAATGATTTGGATATGAGTTGCACACACTTCCATCAGCCTGAATTGCTTTAAGTGCTTTATTTTGACCGTCAGTTGGGAGGAGAACTGGAGGCATCATTTTTAAAAGACACATTTGCAGGTGTCACCTTTCAAAATGAGAAACTGGAGTTGTGTGAAAACCTAAACACAAGCACAAGAGGTTCAGATGCACTGAAAACACAACTGTGAATGATTTGAAATAAATCTTTTTCCATCTTTCTATTGACACAAGGAAAAATATGTTTCCCAGAAACCTCTTTAGGCAAACCTGTACAATGGAATCCAATGATCTTAAATCACCAAAGATGTACAGAAAGCAAAATTCTTGGCCGAAACATTGGAAATACTTGCCCGAAAAACCGAAAACCGTAAGGTGTTTACAGGGCTGCAGCTATCGATTATTTTAGTAGTCGATTAATCGATGAACTAGTTAGTTCGAATAATCGAGTCATCAGCTATAAAACATAAAAAATTACAATACCTGAGCTGAGCCTCAAACGGTACAAAAAAATAAATGGGGATCTAAGAACAATTGGCTAACTTACATAGCAAAAGTCTGCTAGCTTAAATGCTAAAAAAGCTACCTTTTTTCCACTCAACTCAATAAAATTAAATGCAAACCGTTACAATGCCACGTTCATTAAACGAATACTCGAAGCAGCAAAATTTATTTCGAATATTTTTTTTCTAATCGAATTACTCGAGTTAATCGATTCATCGTTGCAGCACTGCATGTATACAATTCTTTTTTTTCTAATTATTTTACTTCATTATATTTCGATTAATATCCTTTGCCTTGACATTTTTTTCCCCCCCTAACGATCAGGCGGAAATGATGGTCCCTTCATATAAGTACATCTTCCAAAATGTTCCACGGCCCCCAAGGCTCGAGAAATTTGACTGAAAGGTGTAGATTAAAACCCCTTGGGAGGGTGCGTTCCCGGCGGCAGTGAGCATTTTGTGGCAAACTCTGAACGTGTCCTATAGCAGAACTGCGCTGTCGTGGAAGCATTCCGTTAACCTTATGAATGCGCTTTCTTGGAAGTTTGGGACACTCAAAAAATGGGTCTCACGCCTCTAGTTGCTAAGCTAAATGAGATCTCGATGTACGTTTATGTGGAACTGTAACAACAACAAAAAAAGATTCTGTTCTCACTGAAAAAGTTAAAGGAAATTACAATCCCTCGTACTCTCTTAATCTGAAAATTCTGTAAGTAGAGACGTTCATAAATTAAGGTACCACTGTATGATCTTGTTGCACTAAAAGACAATTTTAGGCTCAAGCAATTAATAGCATGCACAACCTGCCAGAAAACTAATTTGACATACAAGTAAATGAAAAGTTAAAAGTTATTAGCCCAGTCACGAAAAAAAAAAATTCCATTTTGCAAATCAAGGAACAACTGTATTTGAAAGATTTGTTTCGTTATTGATTGATTTAGGGCTGCAGCTATCGAATATTTTAGTAATCGAGTATTCGACTGCAAATTCTATCGATTAATCAGATAAAAAAAACTTTTTTTTTTTTTTTTTAAGGTAGGAAGCAATTATAAATACAGTGCCTTGCAAAAGTATTCGGCCCCCTTGAATCTTGCAACCTTTCACCACATTTCAGGCTTCAAACATAAGGATATGAGATTTAATTTTTTTGTCAAGAATCAACAACAAGTGGGACACAATCGTGAAGTGGAACAACATTTATTGGATAATTTAAACTTTTTTAACAAATAAAAAACTGAAAAGTGGGGCGTGCAATATTTTTCGGCCCCTTTACTTTCAGTGCAGCAAACTCACTCCAGAAGTTCAGTGAGGATCTCTGAATGATCCAATGTTGTCCTAAATGACCGATGATGATAAATAGAATCCACCTGTGTGTAATCAAGTCTCCGTATAAATGCACCTGCTCTGTGATAGTCTCAGGGTTTTGTTTAAAGTGCAGAGAGCATTATGAAAACCAAGGAACACACCAGGCAGGTCCGAGATACTGTTGTGGAGAAGTTTAAAGCCGGATTTGGATACAAAAAGATTTCCCAAGCTTTAAACATCTCAAGGAGCACTGTGCAAGCCATCATATTGAAATGGAAGGAGCATCAGACCAATGCAAATCTACCAAGACCCGGCCGTCCTTCCAAACTTTCTTCTCAAACAAGGAGAAAACTGATCAGAGATGCAGCCAAGAGGCCCATGATCACTCTGGATGAACTGCAGAGATCTACAGCTGAGGTGGGAGAGTCTGTCCATAGGACAACAATCAGTCGTACACTGCACAAATCTGGCCTTTATGGAAGAGTGGCAAGAAGAAAGCCATTTCTCAAAGATATCCATAAAAAGTCTCGTTTAAAGTTTGCCACAAGCCACCTGGGAGACACACCAAACATGTGGAAGAAGGTGCTCTGGTCAGATGAAACCAAAATTGAACTTTTTGGCCACAATGCGAAACGATATGTTTGGCGTAAAAGCAACACAGCTCATCACCCTGAACACACCATCCCCACTGTCAAACATGGTGGTGGCAGCATCATGGTTTGGGCCTGCTTTTCTTCAGCAGGGACAAGGAAGATGGTTAAAATTGACGGGAAGATGGATGCAGCCAAATACAGGAACATTCTGGAAGAAAACCTGTTGGTATCTGCACAAGACCTGAGACTGGGACGGAGATTTATCTTCCAACAGGACAATGATCCAACACATAAAGCCAAATCTACAATGGAATGGTTCAAAAATAAACGTATCCAGGTGTTGGAACGGCCAAGTCAAAGTCCAGACCTGAATCCAATCGAGAATCTGTGGAAAGAGCTGAAGACTGCTGTTCACAAACACCCTCCATCCAACCTCACTGAGCTCGAGCTGTTTTGCAAGGAAGAATGGGCAAGAATGTCAGTCTCTCGATGTGCAAAACTGATAGAAACATATCCCCAAGCGACTTGCAGCTGTAATTGGAGCAAAAGGTGGCGCTACAAAGTATTAACGCAAGGGGGCCGAATAATATTGCACGCCCCACTTTTCAGTTTTTTATTTGTTAAAAAAGTTTAAATTTTCCAATAAATTTTGTTCCACTTCACGATTGTGTCCCACTTGTTGTTGATTCTTGACAAAAAATTAAAATTTTATATCTTTATGTTTGAAGCCTGAAATGTGGCGAAAGGTTGCAAGGTTCAAGGGGGCCGAATACTTTTGCAAGGCACTGTATACATGAGAAAACATGACATTTCATCTAATATTGAACCAACAGCCAACAATTGCGTCTCAGAAGTGACTAGAAAAACAAACTTTTTTTACTGCTTTCACTCAAAAACTTCTAGATCTTATAAAAAACAAAAAAAATCTTATTTCTTACCTAAAAATTTCATTACGCTTGACAACACACTAGGGCTGCAGCTATCGATTATTTTAGTAGTTGATTAATCGATGAACTAGTTAGTTCAAAGAATCAAGGAATCGGATAAACACGAAAAAATTAAAATACCTGAACTGGGCCTCAAACGGTATATAAAATATATATATAATAAGGATCTACATATGTACAACAAAAGAACAATTGGCTAACTTAATAGCCAAAGTCCACTCGCTTAAATGCTATAAAATACCGTTTTTTTTTGTTTGTTTGTTTGTTTTTTAAACAATGCTCTTAACAAATGGTTCAGACACATATTCCCTACGAATGCAATTAAACATATTAGCTCAAACAAAAAACCTAGCTTATGTTTGTCTTAACAGGGAGCAGCTGGATTTGGCCATGTAAAATGAGGCAGACTAGAGGGCAGTGTATCCACCCAAATCAATGAAACTAAATGCAAACACTTTCAAAAACAAACCATTACAACACCACTTTAATTAAACAAATACTCGAAGCAGCAAAATTGAATTCAAATCTTTTTTTTCTAATCGAATACTCGAGTTAATCGATTAATCGTTTCAGCACTAGATTGATTGCAGTATACGACAGTGGCGTAAAGCATCATAAACAGAGAGCGCTGTGAAATGCCTTCACTTATGCCTCCACTCAGACAACACAGACACCGGTAGACACACTTGTCGGAAAATAAGCTCATCGAAAACAATTTGCAGCTCTCGAGAGTGGCGTCTCAGCGAGGATCACATCTGTTTGTGGAGTAGCGCGGAGGGTCCTAAATAGCGAGCTCTTCTAATTCACTGCCAGAAAGAGCAATCAAGCTCGGCTTCCGTTGGCCCATTGTGACGCGGGCGCTGGCGCTGCCTGCGCACATGCTTGATAATCTATGCAAATAGGCCACAGATGGACAAGGATGCATCTAATAGAACAACATACGGGCTGCGCTTTTAGAAACAATCATTCCTACGTCCCTCCGCACGCTCTCATGTATGTCAAATGTTATACGCGATCAAGCCTATGGAAATGAAGGCGCCACGTTTCCTTTGTTTAGTTTCTTGAACGAACACCAGGCATTCGCAAGTGCTACGATAACATCCCCCCTCTCCTGACTCCCGCTCCATTAATGAGTGTGCGGCGTGGTGTGTTGTGTTGTGCTGCGATGCACGGCTGCGTATTACAGCCATTCATCAGGGCCGCCAGACACTTGACAGGCGGGCGGCCAACAGGTTGTGTAATCGTATAACACAACCATGTCAGGCCTGCCGCCACTGTGTCCCATTCAGGCCTCTAATGTTGTTTTCCTGCTTGTAATTGATGACGCCAGACAGAGTGCTGGGTGATGGATGACATCACAGAGTCAGCTCAGTGCAAAGATGCAAGATTCTGATTCAGTGGAGCCTCTTAGGTTCAACTCAATCCCGTCAATTGCAGACTTCTTTGCATTTGTAGACAATATTTTTCCCATAGGAAATAATTGAAATATACATTATCTGCTCCTGGGTCAAACAATTACCACCACAATAAATGGATTATGTGTAAAAGCAATGTTCTTAGACTAAGAACGCAACATGGAAATCATTTTTTTCCCCCCCTCGTTTTTGTAAAGAGGGCATTTTATGGAAAATTGAAGCTGTAATGGCTCCTTCTATAAAAGTTTTAAACTGTCCTCAATTTGGCTTGTAAACACATTTTTCATACTTAGTCAATTGTTCCCTTTGAAATACATTGAAATTTAAATATGTTCCAGACTGGAACTTCCAGTCCTATTCTTAAAATGTGTCATGTTTAGATAAAGAAAATAGCACTGTCTTGCGTAAAGACATTATAAATGACAATGTAGATAAACGTTATTAGAGATAGACCGATTATTAGAGGTGGGAATGTTTGGGCAACTAACGATTTGATTACGATTACGATTCAGAGGCCACGATTCCATTATAAATCGATTATTGATGACACCCACAAACCCCCCAAACTATTCGCTGCTTTCAATGTTTCGTACATTATAGAGGTGCACGATAATTATCAGTCTGATAGTGGGAAATATGACGTCATCCCAATAACTCCAATAACATTGTATATTATCGGGCCAATTAATAATATTTTTGGCACGGTGTCGGATTGGGATGTGAGCGTTTGTTTCCACTCCTGTTTTGCCAGTATGCAAAGTTTTGTTAGTGTTCTAGAGGCTGTATTTTTCCTTCAATGAGTTCTAAACCTTACTATGGCAATTAGCAAATGTTTGCATTTTACAGTGTTATGTTTACAAGTTCATGAGAGGCCTTTTGGTTAATGATAGGCTTGTTTTTCTATAATTGCCAGGTTAAGAAAGTTGTTTCATGGACCAAGACGAC
This sequence comes from Corythoichthys intestinalis, assembly GCF_030265065.1. Lineage (NCBI taxonomy): Eukaryota > Metazoa > Chordata > Actinopteri > Syngnathiformes > Syngnathidae > Corythoichthys > Corythoichthys intestinalis. The sequence goes on along the minus strand of NC_080404.1, from coordinate 51,797,387 downwards.
AAAAGTCTCCTCTCCTGTTGCACCAAATGTTTTAATCTGCTGACAAAGTACAATACATGTTGGGTCTATGTTTGTTTTAGATCAGTACTCATTGCTCAGGGGAACACATTGCCAATGATATTGACTGATTGATTGTGATTGACTCAAATTATATTTATTTGAAAAAAATTCATATGGGCACTTTTTTTAAGTCAAAACTGTTTTGTCTTTGTTTTGTTCAATATAATAATGTTCATGTCATCATGAAAATTCTATTTGGTCAAAGGTAAATCTATGCTAAATCGACCACTAGTATTTTTGACCGACAGGTGTTCAAAAACTCAGGTAAATATACATTGAAAAATTATATTTTATCGGTTATCATATCGGTATCGGCCTTGAGGAGCAGGAAGTTATTGATATCGGTATCGGTGTCAAAAAATGGATATCGTGCACCCCTAGTACATTGGTTACAAAAATTGTACAAAAAGCCTCTCAGGCTAAAATAAACGACCCTTTCAGTATCAAATTAACAATTCAAAACAGTAAATAAAATACTCAAGTCCCCATTCTGTATCAGCAGCTTTAAACTACATTCAATGAATTTAATGCTGTGAATCAACCATTAAAGTTGTTAAAACTGCTCTCATTATTCCATAATTTCCCCTCTGTCTTCTTTACACATGTGAAAGTTTTAAAACTGTTTTAAAGATAGATTCAAGTCAAGATTTTGCCGATTTAGGAGTATTTTAGATAAAAAGTTAATTAGGTTCGCTCCAACAGAGCCTTCCAGAGAAGTCTCCTGCTTTCAGATGGCGGCTGTTTACCAACGCCGGCAAGTCTGTCATTTTGCATCTAGTTTTCAATACATGTGCTGCTAACGCCATTGAGAATCTCATTTTGCATCTAGTTCTATATACATATGATATCTATCACTTACCGTAGCATGATGTGGACGTAGTTTGTAGCGGCTGTCAGCAGCAGTCAGGTATTATTGTTTTTTCATCTAACAGCATGAGTTGAGCCAGAGCCGTGAGTTGAGCATTGTCATTACCTGGGTAATGATATACTTAAATATCTGCAGAAATGCGAGGTGTGTACTCACTTTTGTGATACACTGTATGTATAAAATATACTTTAAATGTTGGTCGTAATTTGGAACTTTGTTCAGCCCTAAAGATTATGCGCTCACTGTAAATCAAGAAACCACTGCTGTATGTCTTTACTGTCTACTCTTAACCCCTTTACATTTGGTGCCTAAGAGTCTCATCAGAAATAAATTACATTGGTATCCAAAAACAGTGTGAGTGCAATTGTCGAGACAAATCCACAATAACTCCCACTGGAAGGGGACAAAAATATAAGTGCTTGCACACACTGAGGAAGCCGTCCCTACGCCGTGGAACATTCCAACTCTTATGCAGCGTGAGCTGGAGTAAAAGGTGTCCCCGAGGCAAGAGTTAGACATTGTTCTCCACGGCAAATATCCTCACGCAACCTGCTCCACTCTGTCTGTCTCTTAAGCTGGAGAAGAGAATACAATGTTCTCTCTCATCCTCCCACTCATACCGTTTTCTACCTCTCTGAGGCGGCCAGCTTGTGTTTGTGAGAAACATTCTGCGAGACGATGATAACCACAATGACTATCACAGCGAGGATAAAAATACATCTCCTAGCATCCAAGTCATCTTCGCTGTAGAGCCCCAAGGCTGATTTCCTTGAATTCAGCCTAATTCTATCATTGATACAGATATGTAGACGGCCATTCGCTTACCTGGGGAAAATATAGAATGCAAGAGGAAGAAGGAAGAAACTGATGCAAGCGGATGCAGGATGGCAGACTCTCAAAAGGCTTTGATATCTGTTTCTTCCATGGAAAACAAACACTGGAAAAGCCCAAGACTCATAAAATGATGAAATTACATCTTCAGACAAACTAGGTATCCCTAAAAATGTTTTTAATCTTGTATTCAAGTTAAATTTTGACACAGCAATGAGTATTTTGTTAACAACCCAGCAAAAATGAAGTGCTTACAAAATGCCAAATGTATAATATGAGGCTTTGATAAAACGTGAGACTAAAATATACAGTAATGAAAATGTAGAAAGAAATTTATGCTACATTTTACCTAAGCCTCATTCATTCACTCATTCACACACTCACTCATTTATTTCACCCAAAAAAGTTGAATAATTGTGTGCATCCGGCTTTTTGGCAAAAGGTTTGGGGAAGAACATTTTCAGTTTTGGTGAGTGGAAAAATACCTTGACTGATTTACAACCTATCAAACACCTTTGTGATGAACTTGCACGGAGATGGTACACTTCTAATCTACCAATTACACCCTCCCCCAGCATACATGAGGGTACGGAAGAATTCCATATTTGGAGTAATTCCTAGGCCTGTCGCAATACGAAATTTCAGTTGGCGATATATTGTCTTATAAATGATTACCGATATGCGATATTGTTGTCAATTCTTTTAACCAATTCAACCATTAATGTAATGAGTATACATCCTAATAAATAACCCAGTCAAATGCCATAAATTGTAATTCTTAAACAAACCATATTAAAAATAACATTAAAAAAAAAAAAAAAAAAAAAAAAAAAAACAGGTAGGAAGCCCCTAAAGGGACATCGACAGAAATAATATATATTTAAGCAATCTGGTGCGCACCAGACAATCTGATAAACATTAGCATAATATAGCATTTAAGCTAACGGGGTTTTGCTATGCAAGTTAGCCAAGTGCAACAATGCAACAAGTGGCTAACTTGCATAGTAAAAGTCCGCTAGCTTAAACATTATATAATGCTAATGTTTACAACAATTGGTTAAGTTGAATAGCAAAAGTCCATTAGCTTAAATACTATAATGCTAATGTTTACAACAATTGTCTAACTTGCATAGCAAAACTCCGCTAGCTTAAATGCTATATGATGCTAATGGGTACAACAACTGGCTAACTTACATAGCAGAAGTGCGCTAGCTTAAATGCTACATAACGCTAATGTTTACAACAATCGGCTAACTTACATAGCAAAAGTCTGCTAGCCTAAATGCTATATAATGCCAATGGTTACAACAATTGGCTAACTTACATAGCAAAAGTTCACTAGCTTAAATGCTACATAATGCTTATGTTTACAACAATCGTCTAACTTACATAGCAAAAGTCCGCTAGCTTAAATGCTGTATAATGCTAATGTTTACAACAATTGGCTCACCTAAACTCTGCTAGCTCAAATGCTATATAATACTAATGTTTAAAACAATTGGCTAACTTACATAGCAAACGTCTGCTAGCTTAAATGCTATATAATGTTAATGTTTACAACTATTGGCTAACTTGCATAGCAAAAGTCCGCTAGGTTAAATGCTATATAATGCTAATGTTTATAACAATTGGCTAACCAAAACTCTGCTAGCTCAAATGCTACATAATGTTAATGTTTACAACAATTGGCTAACTTGCATAGCAAAAGTCTGCTAGCTTAAATACTATATAATGCCAATGTTTACAACACTTGGCTAACTTGCATGGCAAAAATCCACTAGCTTAAATGCTATATAATGCGAACGTTTACAACAATTGGTTAACTTGCATCACAAAAGTCCGCTAGCATAAATGCTATATAATGCTAATGTTTACCAGATAGTTTCTGGTGCGCACCAGATTGCTTATATTTATTTTATTTCTGTCAATGTTGCTTTAGGGGCTCCGTAGTTACATTTGGGTTTCATGTGGGCTCGACCCCCTGACTTAAATCATATGAAACACTTTAGGATGAACTATAACAAATGTTGTGACCTTTAAAATAGAAAACAATACGCAATTAAGGCAAGGTGTCAAAATGCTTTTTGTCACACTGACGAATTGATTCAACACAGCTAGACGATACAGAAAATAATTTATTTTTAAACGTACTGTACTACACTCCAACTTGTCAATGATGTAATTGATTATGAATTCCATCACAAGGTTCATATCATGTAAACCTTGCCACAATGTCAGGCTGACATCACCCTTCCTGTATAAAAGTGATTGAAAATGCAGCAGAAAGTCACCCTTTGGACCTCTCTAAAGCGTCTGCTACTCAACAGCCTTCTGACAAGGTTGCGTCCTTGTTTTCCAAGAGCCCCGCATGTTAAATGGCCGGCCGAGCCAAAACGTCCTAGCTGATTTATTTCCAAAAGGCGTTGCATTCTACAATAACGCGACACCCAAACATGCCGGTTCTCCTTGGCGACCTCACAAAGGCCGCAGTGTTCGAGTGGCAACAGCGAGCCTGAACATTAAAAACGCATCCAATCATAGCAAGGAAGGGGGCGGCTAACCGTCTAACAACCGTCTAACATGTTTGGAGCCTTGATATGTAGACCCTTTCTAAACAAATTAATCCCTGTGTTATTCATCGCGGGTTGTCTGGACAGGTTCTGCTTCAGTTTCACAATTGTTTGATGGCGCATTGTGTTATGATGATGAAGTGGAGAGGAAAAAGATCGGGAATTCAGCATGACAGTACCTGAAAAAAGTTGTCTTTTCATACTTTCAAGAGCGAGACACATTCAGCACCTCTGTTCTGTTGACTGACTCACACTCTTCATTGCGCCGGGTTTACAACTCGTATTGCGTGTGTGTGTTAAACCAGTCGCTTTCTATGCGCTGACGTCCATGTGCTAATCGCTTTGGCTGATCCCTGCTCGTAGCGCATGTGTGTAGGTATGTGTGTGCATCCAGCTGTAAGAGCGAAAGCATCATTGCCTGTGTGCACGTGTGTGTGGCAGATGTTTCCCGTGTGGTGGTATTGCTCACCACGCACGCGCGCACTCACACCAATGAAGATTAACCGGCTGGTTTACTTATTTATTTGCTGTCTGAATCCCACCTACCCCTGGCACCTCAATCCTCATCCTTAATCCCTGGTAGCAAACTAGAGTGCAGGTGAGGCAACAGCAATAAAGCATTAAAATTGGATAACTTTCAAAATGTTGAGGAACGTTGAGCATTCAGAAGCACTTAGAAAGAATCTGCAGTCCAAAAGTCCATAGCATGATCAAACAAAACGCATGATACAACAGGTTTATTTTATCGCTGCAAGATATACGTCCCCGGGTTACGAACGGGTTCCGTTCCGAAGCTGGCGATGTAAAGAGAATTTCAGCGTAAATCAGAAATAACTCTTTAAAAAGCCCTAAATACACCCTAAATCTCAGAAAATAACTATCCAAAAACATGTATTATACATTAGTGCTGTCAAATTTATCGCGTTAACGGGCGGTAATTAATTTTTTAAATTAATCACGTTAAAATATTTGACGCATTTAACTAGGGCTGTCAAAATTATCGCGTTAACGGGTGTTAATTTTTAAAATTAATCACGTTAAAATATTTGACTCATTTAATGCACATGCCCCGCTCAAACAGATTAAAATGACAGCAAAGTGTCATTTTAACTGGTTACTTGTGATTTTTGGTGTTTTGCCGCCCTCTGCTGGCGCTTGGGTGCGACTGATTTTATGGGTTTCAGCACCATAATTATTATTGACATCAACAATGGCGAATTTTAAAACTTTATTAAAACGAAAACATTAAGGGGGGTTTTAATATAAAATTTATATAACTTGTACTAACATTTATCTTTTAAGAACTACAAGTCTTTCTATCCATGGATCGCTTTAACAGAATGTTAATAATGTTAATGCCATCTTAACAAATACAGTACTTATGTACTAGAGGTGTGCAAAATTTCCGATTCTTAGATTATTCGCGATTCGGCCGTGGAAGATTCGAGAACGATTCACAAACATCCAAATTCCGATTATTGAAATATGCCAAGTAAAGCGGAAGTACAACACACTCAGCGCGCCGCGCGGGCTTCGGGACGGAACGGAGCGGGAGTAGCTAAACATTATGCTTCTCATTAACCGGCCCCTCGGGTAATGCCAACGCTCAACAAACGGCTCTAGCTCAACTCATGCCAGGAGATAAAAAGACACAACAACATACCTGCCTGCTGCCGAAAAGCTGCTACAAGTACAGCTAAGCTACATAATGTTACGGTAGATATCATTTATATAGGACTAGATGGATTGTAGACTCGGTAGCGGTAGCAGCACATCTGCAAAAAGCTAGATGCGGGCGTTAGTAAACGGCCGCCATCTTAAAGCAGTAAACTTCCCTGCAATGCTGTTGTAGCGAACCTTCCAAGCAAACCTAATTAACTTTTTATCTAAAATACTCTTAAATCGGTAAAATATTGACTTGAATCTATCTTTAAAATAGTTTTAAAACTTTCACATGTCAAAAGTAGACAAGAGGGAAATGATGGAATAACGGGAGCAATTTTAACAACTTTAACGGTTGATTCACAACATTAAATTAATTGAATGTAGTTTAAAGCTGCTGATACAGGATGGGGACTGAAGTTTTTTTATTTAATGTTATTTTTGTATATTTGTTTATTGCTATATGTTAACTTGATACTGAAATAGTAGTTTGGTTTCGCCTGAGAGTATTTTTGAACAATTTTGGAACTAATGTACAAAACTTTATTTAAAAAAAAAAAAAAAAAAAAAAAAAAAAGGGGAGGGGGGTGCATCAATAATCGTTTTATAATCGAATCGGAGCCTCTGAATCGTAATCGTAATCGAATCGTTAGGTGCCCAAAGATTCCCAGCTCTATTATGTACAGTATGAATGTATATATCCGTCTTGTGTCTTATATTTCCATTCCAACAATAATTTACAGAAAAATATGGCATATTTTACAGATGGTTTGAATTGCGATTAATTACGATTGATTAATTTTTAAGCTGTGATTAACTCGATTAAAAGTTTTAATCGTTTGACAGCCCTACATTTAACGCATGCGCGGAATGACACGCTCATGCATTGCCTCAAACAGATTACAATGACGCTGTTTTTTTTTGCACATTTAGAACTGAGAGGCAGAAAAATTCGAGTGGACACAGGCATCTGCCCGACATTCATGGTTGCCCAACTTTCCATCATGCATTTGGGCGGAACAGTTAAGTCGCTACAGTATCATTTACTGAACGCACAACAAAAATAATATTCCTAGCTCTCAAAAAAAAAAAAGTTCACAAAACAAAAAGCGCTCAATGCAAAGAGAACTGGCATTCCCAATCAAAATAGCTATGCAAAATACACATAAAACTTACTCAGACTTTGGTCAAACTCTATTCTAACATTTCGTTTAGCTCAACAAATACACTGGATGGCAATATTTGGTCACAATATACAAACTGTTAGGGGTCTCATAGGTTGCGAAGTCAACACTCAAATGAACGTAAGGTTCAATTAACCCGGAAACTACAGCATCAGTCGAGGGGCAAAACACACTCGTTGGCTAGATCTCTAATTAATTTAAAACTCGCCATTGACACCTTGTGGTGTATTTCAATCACTACCTTACGTAGTTAAAGACACTGTGTTAGAATGGCAGGGAGCCCATGTGACGTCCCGCTCGGCGACGTCAACAATGGCGAGCTATTAGTTTATTTTTTGATTGAAAATTTTACAAACTTTATTAAAACGAAAACATTAAGAGGGGTTTTAATAGAAAATTTCTATAACTTGTACTATCATTTATCTTTTAAGAACTACAAGTCTTTCTATCCATGGATTGCTTTAACAGAATGTTAATAATGTTAATGCCATTTTGTTGATTCATTGTCATAATAAACAAATACAGTACTTATGTACAGTATGTTGAATGTATTTATGCGTCTTTTGTCTTATATTTCCATTCCAACAATAATTTACAGAAAAATATGGCATACTTTTTACATGGTTTGAATTGCGATTAATTACTTTTTAAGCTGTGATTAACTCGATTAAAAATTTTAATTGTTCGACAGCCCTACATTTAACGCATGCGCGGAATGACCCGCTCATGCATTGCCTCAAACAGATTACAATGACGCCGTTTTTTTGCACATTTAGAACTGAGAGGCAGAAAAATGTGAGTGGACACAGGCGTTCATTGGACCGCGCCGCTTATTGGCATAAGCTTTGGCAACTCTTTCACAACAAACATAACTATTGTGACGAGCAACGTGGGGAAGAATGACAGGAGATGATCTTTTTCTTAACACACTTCATTGAACACAACTCAGAACATATACCATTTGCAGCCACCACTGACAGTCATGGTTGCCCAACTTCCCATCATGCATTTGGGCGGAACAGTTAAGTCGCTACAGTGTCATTTACTGAAAGCACAACAAAAATAATATTCCTATCTCTCAAAAAAAAAAAAAAAATGTTCACAAAACGAAAAGCGCTCAATGTAAAGAGAACTGGCATTCCGAACTCAAAATAGCTATGCAAAATGCACATAAAACCTACTCAGACTTTGGTCAAACTCTATTCAAAGATTTCGTTTAGCTCAACAAATACACTAGATGGTAATATTTAGTCACAATATACAAACTATCAGACGCACACAAAAACACGCAGGTTTACTTTATGAATCATATTATTGAGGAGATTTCTCTTAAACTTAAAATTAAATGTAACAAAAACAAATAAACCATTATGTCAGAAAAGTCTAAGTAGTGCAGGGCTGCATCATTGCCGAGTGCGAGTTTTCAATTCAATTTCATAGCCCTTAATCACAATTCTCAAAGGTCTTCAATAGCATGGACTTAGTTTAATTCCACAGCCTGAAATGTAGTTCCTTATTAAAGTATTTCATCAATGACTCTATTCCCTGCTAAACAATTTTGATCCAGCCAACTCAAGAATGGCAAAAACTGTGGCATTTTTCGAGGAATAAGCATCTGTGGCGCATTTCTCCTTGTGTGTACACTATGCTGACACAGGCCACTGGCTTCTCAGCGGGGAATAACTGGCTGGCTTTTTTTTGGCCAGAGCCAAACAGGATCCTGCACAGCTCCTCATAAACAGCAGCTGCTCAGTCCCTCCCCGGCTGGCAGCCCAGGAGGGTCCAATCAAAAGCAGCCACATTGCTCCCTCACTTTGCCTTTGCATGCCAACTCTGCTCAAAGAGTTCGAGGGGGGAAGAAGGGGGGAAAGAAACACTCAAAAAAAGAAGCAGCCAAGACGAAAGAGAATGAGATGGAGAGGAAAAAAAAGAGTGTGCGCAATCCCCGCCTGTGTAAGAAGCTTGCGTGAACTCTAACCTTGTTGGTGCTGCAGCTGCACCCTCCGAGCTCGGACCCCTCATGTATTCGTGGTCCCTCGCTGACCCCTCCTCACGCGACAGACCTGAGGGAAAAGCAAATGTCATTAAATGGAAAGCTCCGCTTCAAAGGCGACGACAAATGTATGGAACTAAAATGTTTCACGGTGTTGAAAAATGTATATGTCGTGAGGGATTTAGCTGTTTACTGCTTCAGTGCCATCGCATTGACATGAATGTACTGTATATATACCGAACGTAATGTATATACCAGTGAAGTCCCTCCCTCCCTCCCTCCCCGCATTGAGGAACAATGCCCTTCCTAAAGGTTATCAGCAGCTTTGGTCAACCTCATTCTCAGTCCATTACACACCAAATTCACAGCTCCAATACAGCGCTTAGACATACCGCTCCTACCACAGGCTAATACAGAATCCATTTAAACATACATAATACAAATGACTTAATTCAATCACCACACAAGCACAAACCGCATGTCATTAGAGGTCATAATTGGTTTGGCAGCCGCACCTCACCTTTTTACTACTTTAACTTTGAACAGTGATAAATGTTTAGTTTTTTGCTTGATCTCAATGAATGATTTCATGGGATTTACTGCAGAGAGGAGTGACCATGGGGTGGCCCCCGCGCATCATTTCCACTTGTCTGCAGGACTATCACAATTGCAATTAGACACACTCAAGTAAAGAGAATGTCGGTGTCAGGATTAGCGATCAGGCAGCATAGAATAGAACGTCAACATATTCACACTTCAAGTGATTCACATATTACTGGGTTCTACACTTCACATTGCTGATTTGTGTACGCTCCACCCCACCTAATCAAATCTCTTTTTGATTCAGCCCCCTTGTCCTTCTCCTCGGCCCCCCCACTTGGTGTCCACGGGAAATTCAAATAGCTAATGGTAGCACCACTATATTCATAGGTAGTGTAGACATTCAATGTATTTCTTGTTGTTGTTTGTTCTTCTCCTCTGTCTCTGACTGTCCTCTTCTATTTTCCTTTCTGTCCCCCCATTACCCCTTCCTGCTCGCTGCTTTCTCCTAATAAACGAAACACAACGAATAATCACAACGGGAGTATATCAAATCCCACATACATTAAAAGTGTCCAGACCATGAGGGCACTCAGATTCCCATTCCTCTGTGTCATAGTAACTGAACAGGACAGGTTAAAAAAAACATATAATAAGGATGCAACAATACTTGGTTTAATTTTGAACCGTTCAATATGCCCTCTTCGATTCAATACGCAAAAACATTCGATCCAACTGAAAAAGCTCCCAAAATGCATTTTCCGAACTTTTTTTGTGGTCTCGCTCGCTAAAATGTCCGGCGCATTTTTTGCCTTGTAAATAAAGCTATGAGAAGGCTCCTCCCCGCTAGCACCACCCTCTCCACTCCTCTCCCACACTGCCTGATGTGCGGGAGCCGTGGGGCACGAGGACTATTGCCCGTGAGTAAACACAGAAGCTTACTGAGGCAGCTTGTCAGTTTTAATGTCAAATAGATTTGTTGTGTGGCAGCATTTTGGGTTAGCGATACACTATGCCCACTCATCAGTAATTGACAAAGACAGTCTTTACGGATATTTACAACAATGCCAGCTAATATATTGTTGCCGCCGACTTGGCTGCAACGTATAGCTTTGGTCTGACACCACACAGCTTAAACCCTGGGACACAAAGCACTAACTCACGGTTAAATGATGAAAAATGAGTGGCAAATTAATAACAACTAAGCCTAAACGATATATCGTTTAAACATCACCATCGCGATGAGCACGTGCGGGATGGTCCCATCGCAAGCACGTGCGAGTTTTTTTTTTTTTTTATCCATATACGCCTTGCTTTCTACTCTGCGCACAGCCTCACACCCTCCCTCTCCCAGCCCTTTGTTCCTCTCAGTCACTGCGGCACTTGCTTATTAAAGTCAACGATGGCTTTGATCTGGCCAAAGCAGACTTACTTCACACGGGCATCTGTCAATCATCGTTTAACTTGTTAAACAGTTTCTGCAAGGAAGCCGTGCTGGAATGAATGTGTGTGTGTGGAGACGGAGACATATAATTGCCAGTAGTGATCATGAGGAGTTTGAAATTTCTCCATGTCACTCCAACAGTCACAGCTACGGTAGATAAACAGAAGCATTTAATAAAGCCAAGCATTTATCTACTACAGTACTTTATTCTTGTTCAAAAATGATTTGGTTGGACAGTTATTGTTTAAAACTGATCATAATATTGACATATGAAGTGCTTAACCCTTGAGAGTCGAAGGACGCGCCGGCGCGTCGTCAGCGCACGTCGTCTTTGAAGCGCCCTCACGTTTTAAATACGTCACCCACATGCCGTTGGTTGGTCTCGTTTTAAAGTGCAGAAGTTGCGGTTTACTCTCGTTATTATTTGAAGTCAATCGACCAATTAAAACGTGAGATATTGTCAAGTTTTATAGTTTTATTGTCCTCTCAAAAAAACATTAAAACGCTGCATGGATCATTTGTTTGTGTCTATATTTCCATCATTTCTTGTCCTTTTTCAAAACGGAAGCTCCATGAAAAAACCACAAATCAAACGAACCCTTTCGAAGTCACAGTGGACACACTAAATGCGTTTTTTAAATAAATATAACTGCCATGCGAGGTTCCACCGAACGAGAGGGAGGAGTGTTCTGAAGCAGCGAGGTGGCGAGCCGACGGCCGTTTGGATCGAGCAGCGACTTTGTGTGACTTTGAGAATGAACGGAAAACTAAATTTAGCGCAAGCAATTGTGCTATTTGATCAACTTGAGGAAGAGGATGGTCCAAATTCGTCATCATCGTCTTCTTCGGAAGAGTCCTCGAGTGAAGATAGTGACGTATTTGAACACGTGGGTGACGCCATCGACGAGCAGAGGTAAGCAAACTCACTTTTTTTTTTTAGGCTGGAAAAAGTTTCTTTTGAAAGTTTCTTTTGATATTGCAAGACAAAGTTAATTTTGATGCAATATAAGTGTGTGTTTGTGTATATAATAATAAAATGTGCATATCAGATCAAAGTCGTACGTGAACTGTGTGTATCCAAGGCAGGAATTCATAATTGTGGTGATCTTCTTTCTATATGAAGATTAGGGATGTAGCACATATTCAGCTATGGTATTCTTTCTATTGTCATACATATAGATTTCCAATATTATTTATTGCTGTATATATTTTTATTTTATACTTTATTATTTTCATAAATACTGACTTTTTTTCATGTACATTTATAGTGACAATGAAAGTAAAGTGAAATGAAAATGGAAGGGTGGAAAGAGGACCAACACCCCATGGAAGTGTGGGCTGTGTGATGTCGCCCTGTTTCGAATTCCAGGACGAAACTGCTTTTCGGAGTGGCATGCCTGAAAAAAATTTAACTTGTTTATTGTAAATATTTTTGAAAATACTTTTTTCCCCCCAATGTTATATATATATAAATTTTTTCCCACAATCAGTCTTCTCAATTTGTGTATATAAATGTGTGTTCAAGAAGCTTGATTGTGTGTACATAGTTTTCATCAGGTGATGGGCCGCAATACCTAAACTCATAAAGAGATGGCCTCTAAACACTTTTTGTGTTAGATGGTATATATTTTTTCACTGTTCGGTCTGCTGTATATAACCTGTTTTGACTAGAGCATGTATAAAGGCAAAAAACGCCTATGCTATACCTGTTGTTTATGTTGAATTGTCAAATATAAGACTATTTATTCTAAATTTTTTTGGTTGAATGTTCATCGTAACATGTTGAATAAATATTACAAAGTTTCAAAATGGTTCGTTACGCATGTTTGGTTGTCAATTGGACATCAAAATTTAAAATTTTGACAAAACGATTGTGGAATTTTTGGTCTTTTTGGGCCCAAAATGATGATTTATAATTGGTCAGTGACGGAAACAACAGTTTGGACATGAAGTTCAAGGTGTCACAAAAAAAGGGACCAAACCAGGCCATCGTAAACAATTCTTTCTTTGAAATATAAAGGCAACTTCAAAGGCATGCAAAATCAGACAAAATAGGCCCAGACCTTAAAGGGTTAAAAACCATTTTATATACATTTTTTAAATCACTTTGGGCGAAAAAGTGAGACAAAACATGTCTTATATGTATCTATTTCCAATGCTAAATCTGAATAAATACATTGAGCACAAAAAAACACACCAAAAAAAAAAAAATTGGGGGGGTGCGCTACTTAGCGGTTTTTCACTTATCGCGGCGGGTTCTGGTCCCCATTAACCGTGAAAAACGAGGGATCACTGTACACTGTGGTGATGGTGAGTCATCTAGAGTCTTTCCAAACAGCTATTCAAGTCATCAAGTGAAAATTTCTTTTAAAATATATATATAATTTTTTTTTTATATCACAATTTAATATCGTAATATATCGCAAACACAAAAAAAAATCGCAACAATAGTTTTTTCCAATATCATTCAGGCCTACAACCTAGATGTGCTACGTTAGATCCCCCCCAAAGTCCCATGTCATTGGCTGCGTGAGCCCAGAGTGATCATGGGACACGCAGTCCATATACTACATCGATGAATTAAAAACCGCCGTGACTGAATGGAAGTTAAGCAGGCCAAATCAATCCATACCAGTGACTATAGATAATGCTGCAAATAATGTTAATTCAGTATGTAACACAGATGGACTTTGACCACAAATAGGATGTATTGCTCATATAGTAAACATAGCAGCTAAGAGACCTGTAGCAATCAACAGTGTGCCCTGCCTCACTTTACAGTTGTTCTCAGCACTTTTATACAAAATTTCTTCAGATCAGTAAGAGATAAGCGCACAAATATTATGGACTAAAATGCATTTTTATATGATGGCATTGTTATTTTTGCTTGTTAGCAAAATAATAAAACATTAAAAAATAACACTTGTATTATTTGTTTTGGAGCATTAAATGTATTGAATCGAATCGAAAATTGTGCTCCTCGTATCGAAAATCGTTACGAACCGTGACTTAACTATTGTTGCATCCATAATATACATATGGCGGACTATGATCTGCCATCAAGACTAGGGTTGGGCATCGACCATCGAGGGGATCTGGTTCCAACACTCCGATGATCCCGGAACCGTTCAAATTTTTAAATTTCGATTCCATGTTTTGATGCCCTGACCGCGGAGCAGAAAAAAATTGCTGTTGAAAACCATGAAGAAGAAGCCACATGAAGCATGTGTTTGTGCATTCCAACTTAGTTACAACCATGGACACGATGCGGCAGCGCTCAAAAGTTTGGCTAAACGTTACCTAAAAAAAAAAAATGATTACAACACAAGTATATCATGCAAAGGTGGCTGCACGACCAATATGATCAGACACCTCCGGCTTCATGGAATAGACATGCCGAGTACATAGCAGAGTGCCGTGCATTTGACACCCTGCGCCGGTCCTCTAACCAGTCAGAGCTAGGTAAGTAAAACAATAAATTCCGTCCGTCTTCTGCTGTCCCCGCGACCCGATCCCGGATGGATGGATGGACGGACGGACGGACGGACGGAATAATACGAGAATAAGGCGTATTATTACGTCAGGCTACGGTAGATATCACATGTATAAAGAATGAGATGCTAAATGACAGACTCAGCGGCGTTAGTAAACAGCTGCAATCTCAAAGCAGTAGACTTCTCAGTCTCTATAAGTAGCTACGTACTTTACGTAGCGCGTTTTCGCCTCCGTTAAAATCAACAGTATTAAAAGATCTTCAAATTATAATCAATAGAAGAATGTATACTAATGCTTCGTCTAGGCTCCCAGCTAAGGTACATGTATGTGTAAATGTTTTCTTCGTGATCTTTTGAAAAATAAACATCTTTATGCAAGTGCAGTCCTGTGGAAAGCAACTTCATAACATTCAAGTTCAAAGACTGATATTTATATACAAGTTAAAAATAGCCATGTAAGAAGTTCATATAATTTTTAAAAACATCGAGAGGTTAAGACATTGATATAAACTATGCAATTTTTTTTAACTTGCTTCTTAAAAGAATCGGAATCGAGATGTGGAATCGGAATCGAAACCGGAATCGTTCAATTTCAAACGATGCCCAACCCTAATCAAGACGCCCATCAAGATGGATTGTGACTGTTTCAAGCAAAAGTTAGGTTTACTAACTCGGCTGAGGTTTCAAATGAGGTGCATCCTGCTCAGGGTTGGGATGTCCGGACAAGGTTCAAATTCAAAACCTGACAAACTGTTTTCAAACTCATATTTTTTTTTACTTGTCCTGCTCTTCCTTTTCAGCTAAATTGTAAAGAGCCAACTTCCATACTCACGGTCAGCTCTCCTCATGTACATCTTTTTTACACTTCTTGACGAGGCAATGAAGGGGCCTCAGTGTGGGAGGAGGTTCAGTTTTTGGAGCATGTCCAAAAAGAAGACGACAGAAGGGGGGAAGGGGAACGGCATAAATACGCAAGGGAGTGAGCAGGTGTCACAGACAAATGTGATTTACGGGGTCTGCGTTCCATACAGTGCCAGCACATAAGCCTATTAGGCTGATATTACCCGCCTATAACATGCACCGCTGGACGCCCTAAAACATGTGTGTTGGAGCAGGGATTATAATAGTCACCCCCTGTTAAATTGAACAAACATGAAGTGCTGGAATGCATTAATAACATTCACCCATGATGATTCGATTCATTGACAGCAATAGATGCCCAATCCATTTGAACTGGAAGGGGCTGGAAGTGAATACTACATGAGAAACACCAGCAGAAAATTGCTAGCAGATATCAATGTGCTTCCGAATAATGAGCAGTCAACAACTAAGCGCTTCTTACAGGCTGTAGCACACGTCAAGAGAGAAAGCAAAATAGAGAGCAAGGGGCCGTTTACATTGTGACGCTCCAAGATACGACAAACTTCATATTTGTTTTTTTATGTGGTTTAATATCTATTCGAACAATGTCGCAATTCCGCGAAAAAACGATGTAGTATTCATGCCAGGCCCTAGGTGGCAGTGCAGTTTTACAAGGCGTCAGCTCATGATGCACTTCTTTCACAACAACCTCCTCAGCCCGGAAGACAACATACACGCCCACTCCAAGCAATGGCGTCCACAGGGTTTTTTCTTTTGCTCCAAAAGGCACAAAAATGGAAATATTAAATATATTTAAATTAAAAATAAAAAGATGCAGTAATTTAAAAAGCCGACGTTCTGCATTATTTGCTGTTTTAAATGTTTAGTAGCAGCGTATGCCCAAAGTGACGTGTGCGAGTGCTGACGTCATCGAAGCGAGAGATTTCCAATCATATGGTGGCTGAGCAAGCCCCGCAATCGAATCTAGTGCTGCAACGATTAATCGATTAACTCAAGTAATTCGATTAGAAAAAAAGCATTGAATCAAATTTTACTGTTTCAAGTATTCGTTAGTGACATTGTGAAAAAGTTTGCATTTAGTTTTGATCTGGGTCTATACAGTGCCCTCTAGTGGCAACAGTGAATATGGCATAACTCATTACCATGGTTGAATCTAGCTGTTCCCTGTTAAGACCAACATAAAGTAAGTTTTTGTTTGAGCTAATGTTTTTTATTAATGCATTTGTAACTTAGTTTATAGGTATATTTAGCCATTTTGTGGGAATATGTTTTTGAACAATTTGTTAAGAGTACTGTTAAAAAATTAAAATTAAAAAATAAAAGACTGCCAAAAGCATTTTATAGCGTTTAAGCTAGCAGGCTTTTGCTATGCAAGTTAGTCAATTGTTTTTTGTTGTATTTAGATCCTCATTTATTCTTTTTTTTTTTTTTTTTAATACCGTTTGGAGCTAAGCTCAGGTATTTTAATTTATTTTGAAATGAAAGTGAAATTCTGCATAGTTTGAAGAAACAATCAGGAATTTATTTTGTATTTGCATTTAATGCTCTTTTGAAAGTGCAATCTTAGCAAGCCTTTGTTTTACATATCCAAAAATTTATTCTGCAAAGCATTAAATGTTCCTAATCTGATTACTTGATTATTCGAATTTACTAGTGGATAGATTAAATCAACTACTAAAATAATCAATAGCTGCAGCCCTACGAATATTCCGCTTTGGAGGCCAGAATCAAAAGTTTGCGTCGTTACCATGTAAAGGCAAGGCCATCCCGCAACACAATTGTTGCATATTGGTGTCACAGTGTCACCATGTAAACGACCCACAAGATACCCAGAATCCTCATAAAAATGAATGATGATCCAGCGGAACTTTGGTTTTCCTGATTAATCAATGTCATTCGAACACCAAAGCAATGTATCCCATAGAAAGTAAACTCAACTAATCGGTTCAGACACCCAAAAATATGAACCTATCAGTAAACAACAGCCACTTGCAAGGTAAAAACAAGGGATCCACTTTCTCCCCAATTGTACTGTTGTTTGGTAGCATGTCACGTTCTGACACGTGTTCAATGCAGGGTGCTTTTCAAAGTTTCCTGCTCAAAGCCCCAAACCAAAACAATTACTTGCTGTACTGAAACCTCACCAAGGATGTTATGTTTGTTATTGGGGAGACACTTCGGGGAGCATGGGCAAAGAAAAAAAATTACATCGAAGTCTGCTTCCGGATAAAAATGCTGAACTGGGAATGTTTTTCCATTTTCATTAACACTTTTATATTTTCGATGCATAATGCATGAATATTAATGTCAGAACACTGCAGCAGGTAGAAATGAAAACCTCTAAGAGTCATTATAGTTGTAATTGTGCAACATCAGTCGGAATCAAACACCTTAATTCCTCAAATAAAGGTTTTGATTGTAATAGGAGATTTGTCTCAATTATTCGCCAACTGAATTTACCACATGATCCAAATATTGTGCGCAGCTGGACATTGAAAGATCTCAGCGCATTTAAAAACTCTGTTAAACAAAGACGCATCTTTTGCAGGGGTTACAATCTTTTAAGCTAGTTTTTCTTGGATGTTGATAATCCCTTTTGTTGCATTAGAACTGATTTAAAAAAATATGTTAAATGAAGATTAGAGACGAAACGTTATAAGGATACCTTCTGCTCTGAAACTATGTGTAAGTATTTTAACTCTATCTGTGTGTTTATGGGGAAAAGCTAGAAGAACAAAATTTGTAAATAAATCCTGCCGTAAGCAAGCTAACCTATAGGCTACTTATAGCTAGCTTGTAGCTTAACTGCTACAGTGAAGTGCAATGTCTACATGGTATTTGTATACCGGCGTGTATTTTGCTGTTGTGTTGAATGCATGCATGTTTCTTTGTTACAGTTTCACAAACTTTAACAAATTACTTCATGTAAACTCAAGAAAAGAGCAAGCCTTGTGTTTTATTGGATGGCATTCAATATTAATTAGCTGTCAGGCAGTGGACAAGGAAACGCACTGTTTTGGGCAGTGCCAGAACACGTATATATTTTTTTTGCATTTTTGAGAGCTAAAAAGCAACAAAATAATCCAGAAATACAATGGCATTTCCAGAG